>NW_026606120.1:81995000-83297500 GCF_029834395.1 Sorex fumeus
GCCCAGTAACGTCTCCATTGGAGACTTTGTTGTTACTGTGTCTGGCATATCGAATACTCTCGGTAGCTTGCCGGGCTCTCCGAGAGGGGCAGAGGAATCGAACTCGGGTCGGCCATGTTGGCTGCGTGCAAGGCAAACGCCCTACCGCTGTGCTATTGCTCCAGCCCTTATAATTGTGATTATATATCTTAATACATTTAGATAAATGTATAAAATTTTATGTTTTTTCTTTCTTTTTTTTTTTTTTCCCCACACTGGGCCATGCTCAGGGCTTACTCCTGACCTTGACAATATACAGTGCCAGGGGTTGAACCTGGGTCAACCCCAGAGCCCTTTGGATGCAAGGCAGGCTCCTTAACCCGCTGTACTATCTCTTGGGCCATCATATTTTGATTAGTAAGTTGTATTTTGAAATGTTTCAAGGAGGGAACTGTGACATATATAGGGAACGGCCACTTGAACTTACAGGTCATTTAAATCAAGTATAGTCAGAGTTATTTCTGTAAGCCTTGTTTAGAAACAACACCAAACATAGTTACCCATCACTTCAGGGGTGAGGTGGATAATCTAGGCTAAGCCTGAGTTTATTACTCCCTGTGGTGTGTAGGCGACCGTGTGGTGCCAAGGATTGAACTCTGGCCTCCCGCATGCAAATCCTGTCCTGAGCCAGTGAAGCTATGTCTCTGGCCCAGTTGTCCTGAATTTAATGAAGTTAATATTTCTCTTAAAAAGTAATATTGTAGTTACAGCATGAAAACAATAACACACACACAGACACACACATACACATACTGTTATCAATTGCTCATAACAAATGGAAAGTTTTTAACATGCTACTAAAGAAGTTTCTAACTTCTATCCATACTCCTGTGAATGTATTGGGTGAGTTAGAGCAGGAGACTGTCAGGTAAAATCCGAGATTGAAATATTCACTCATCATACCTTTGAGCCCAGGCAGGGTTCACTCTTGGCAGTGCTCGCGTGACCAAGGGAGGTGCTGTGGACACCTCCCATGGTCAGCTGGACAGTGTGCAATGCCAAGTGCCTGACCTGCTGAACTATAACTCTGGCCCCCAACATGGTATATTTTTGTTTCGCTTTTTTTTTTTCCGGTCACCTAGTGATGCTCAGGAGTTACTTCCTGGCTCTGCACTCAGGAACTACTCCTGGCAGTGCTTGGAGGACCATATGGGATGCCGGGGATCGAACCCAGGTCAGCCGCGTGCAAGGCAAACACCCTACCTGCTGTGCTATTGCTCTGGCCCCATGGTACATTTTTTGATAACTCATTATGGATTGTGAATGTTGGTGATATTTGTTTGGTGTGGGGTTTGGGGCCAAGCCAGATGGTGCTCAGGCCTTCCTCCTAACTGCACTCAGGGATCACTCCTGATGGGGTTTGGGGTCACATATGGGGTGCTGGGAATTGAACCCAGGACCCAGGGTGAGATTGCTCCCTGCCTGCTGTATACTTGCTCTGGCCTCTCCCATTAGCGTTTTTCTAAATTTCCTTAAGACTATTTTACTTCACTACACGCAGCCAACATGGCCGACCCGGGTTCGATTCCTCCGCCCCTCTCGGAGAGCCCGGCAAGCTACCGAGAGTATCTCGCCCGCACGGCAGAGCCTGGCAAGCCCCCCGTGAGGTATTCGATATGCCAGACACAGTAACAAGTCTCACAATGGAGACGTTACTGGGCCCGCTCGAGCAAATCGACGAACAACGGGAGGGCCTTTACCTTTACCTTACCTTACATGACCTACCAAAGTCCAATCCCCAGCACCCCAGAGGGTCCCTCAAGCACTTCCAGGAGTAAGTCCAGAGCACTGCTGGGCGTGGTCCAAAAAAACCAAACTAGCAGAAGGGAAAGCCTCTGTTCTTCCTCCATCTTTAGTGGCTCTCCTTTGCGCTGCCTGTAGGGAATAGTTGGTTCCTTTGGCTTTGGAAGCCCTCTGAACCCTCGAGGTGCCCTGGAAATAGTGAAAGCCCAGGGAATTATGGATGGAGGTACTGGACCGGGACTGGCATTTCCCATGATGCTAGACTCTTAAGCAACAGTTCAGGATAACTGTAATTGAGTTGTTAGTGGAACAGGCAAGCAGTTGATTCTTTTGTCAGGTCAGTAAAGCTTTGACTTGTAGATCTTTCAAGGGAGTTCTTATGAATTGAATTCTTATAACCTTAGGGTTGGAGGTAAAGGTGGTAATTATCATCTGTTGAATTTTGTGATAAGCTGCACTGTATACTTACAGTAAGCTTAAAAAAAAAACAACAACCAATCATTGTCTCCCCTTTAATTCTCATAACAGCTTCCAAGATAGTGCTGTTTCCATTTTGCAAAGGAGGAGAACTTGGCTTACCACGAACTAACATAACGGGACAAGACTAATAACTAGTGGTGCTGGCTTGGGGCCCTGGAGAGCGTGCGCTCTTTCCATTGTAGTGTGCTCTGCTATTTCCATCCAGTCTGACTGTCCGCTTTCTCAGAGGAGGAAATTTAGGCCTGGGGACATCAAGTGACTTGCTCAAGGTCACAGTCAGGCAGAAGCAACATTAAACCGAACTTTATCTCTGGGCTTTTATCTCAGAACTCCCCGTCCAGGATGGCCGTGCTACATCTCACTGAAATAACTTGTGCCCCCAGCCCCGCAGTGGGCAGAGTGGATACAAACGCGGCTCAGTGATACATCAGCAACAGTGGCCACTGTGTGTGCTAAGACCTCCTCCTCCTCCTTTCTCTTTTCAGAAATGTTGAAGAGCTCTGATGGGCTATTTGGGTGTTGCCCAGTGCAGTGAACTGCAGGTGAGTACGGCTCATGGGGATTTCCTCTCTTCATCAAGGATGCGGCAAGGCCCCAGCGGGACCAGAGACTAAGGCCGGGTGGAGAGTAAATTCCGAGCGGGCAGGGCCAGGCCGGGTGGCTGGGCAGTCCTGGGCCCGCGGTCCCTGAGGCGTCAGGCCTGATGGAAGCTGAGCAGATTCTGAGCTCTTAACTGCATGTGAGTGGGCCTTGAGAGGTCCATGGGTTTCTTGCCCTCCTGCGCTAGATCCCCCGG
Organism: Sorex fumeus; assembly: GCF_029834395.1. Taxonomy (NCBI): domain Eukaryota; kingdom Metazoa; phylum Chordata; class Mammalia; order Eulipotyphla; family Soricidae; genus Sorex; species Sorex fumeus. Next base: position 81,998,059 of record NW_026606120.1, read on the forward strand.
AGCTCCCCTGAATTTGACTAGGCATTGAAAACGTTATTGTCCCTGCTATCTATGGTTTGTCCTGAGTGACTGTGTGTGACTGCGTTGTGGAGCATCTAGGTACTGAGACCCCCTTGGCAAAAGCCAAGTTCCAGCTTCTTCCCCTCCCTGGCATTCCCTCCCTGGCGGTGCACCGTGTCACTTAGCGGTGTTGTGTCTTTGGAGAAATGCCCGCTAAAGATTAGTCTTGAATACTTATTATTTCATAGCAGTTTATCTTGGTTTATCACAGGATCTTGGCCTTTCATTATTAAGCTTCGAGAACGATAATGCTGTAGAAAAAAAAAATCCAGAAGACTTTTAATTTTGTTCTTCTAGGGTACTTGTGCTAAAATGAATTTTTGATAAATTTTTCGGTGCTAGTCTTTTGTTAGACATCACCAGCTCCAGCTGTTAATAAAAATGACGTGCTGTCTTGTCTTTTGGGTATGAGACACCATCTGCTTTTTGTCTGTTTGTCTGAAGCTTGAATTTTTTTGACTTTCTGTTGTTTGTATTTAAAACAAAGATTATCCCCCCTACCCCCAGTTTAATCTGCACCCAGTCTGCCCTCACTTATTCTTTGATTTGTCCTTGATTCTGTATTGATTTTTTAACTCTGGTCTAATCACTTCGGCAGCACACATACCAAAATAGTGTATGTTAAACAGTTGTGAAATGTTTGTTCTTCCCCTAAAAGGATTTTTTTTTCTTATTTGACATTAAATTAAAAACATATATGTATGCATGTATATATTGTTCTCTTTGTGTTGCGGGACCACACCCAGGGATGCCTGGGGACTCGGTCAGACTTGGCCAGCCCTGGCAGCCTAGGAGGCAATATACTGGGGTCAAGCCCTGCCCCCCACACCCGGAGCACACATGCCGGCATTGCCGCTGGACTCTGCACACACACGCTCCACTTGGCAGATCAGGATACACGTAGTCGAACCCTTTCCACTTACTCAGTCATGGAACAGTTGCACGCTCTGGGGTCACAATTTTAACTTACATTTTGAAAGACTGTAAAATATTAAGTCGTGTACTATGTTTTCTTTTTTCTAATCTCTTTGTTAGCTGTTTATATTTTTGTCTGTGTTTTGTTTAACTTTTATTTTTTATTTTTTGGTTTTGGGGTCACACTCGGCGATACTCCGGGGTTACTCCTGTCAGTGCTCGGGAGACCATGTGGGGTGCTGGTGATTGAACCTTGGGTGGACTGCGTACAAAACAAACTCTCTGTGTGCTGTACTATCTCACTGGCTTCTCCGGGGTAAATTTATGGATTCATTTATTTCTCTTTTCTTTTGGTTTTTGAGCCACACCTGGTGGTGCTTAGGGCTAACTTATGGCTCTGCACTTAGGAATCACTCCTAGCAGACTTGGGGACCATATGGTATGTTGGGGATCAAACCCAGGTTTGCCGCATGCAGGGCAAGCATCCTACTTATTGTACTGTATCACTCCAGCTCTGCTACTAGGATAAATTTTTTTGAGTGCATTATTGCACTAAATGATAGGAATGTAATATTGGTTTAAAAAAAACTACTTTTTTTTTTTTTTTTGCTTTTTGAGTCACACCTGGCATTGCTCAGGGGTTACTCCTGGCTTTGCACTCAGGAATCACTCCAGACAGTGCTCGGGGGACCATATGGGATGCTGGGAATTGAACCCAGGTTGGCCATGTGCAAGGCAAACACCCTACCCGCTGTGCTATTGCTCCAGCCCCCCCACCCCCCAGAAAAAATTCTTATGGGCCTCACTGGCAGTGTTGAGGGGCTGCCCCTGGCTCAGCGTGTGGGGGTCTTCCCATTGGGGCTGAGGGTTGGACCCTAGCCCTCCCACATGCAGACCGTGTTCTGAACCCTGTCTCCTCAGCCAGATGATAGGAATGTTTTTATGTTTTTAAATGAACGCAGTTTTCCAAGAATTTCAGTAGCAGGTCCAAGCTGCTATCTGTAGTACAGATACATTCATGTCCTGTCTCACTGTAACCGTCAGAGATACCTTTTTTCTTCTTTTCCCCTTCAAAGTGTTTGCCCATCTGAAAGCATAAAGGTGGGGAGGGAGAGGAGAAAAAAATAAGTAAAAGTGTAATGTCCTGCTTGCATTCCTTTGTTCTTTAATGTTGAAGTTTGTTCTTCCAGTCTAGTGGAAATTTATTCTTCTGGTAAATTGTTCATCTCCTTTGATTTTTTTTTTTTGCTTGCTTGTTTGTTTGAGGGACACATCCAGGGGTGCTCAGGGGCTCCTGCAAAGCTTGTCTTTTTAATGTTTTTAAATTTTTGGCTATACCCGGTGTACTGCTGGAGTGATAGCACAGCGGTAGGGCATTTGCCTTACAAGCGGCCAACATGGCCGACCTGAGTTCGATTCCTCCGCCCTTCTCGGAGAGCCCAGCAAGCTACCGAGAGTATCTTGCCCACAAGGCAGAGCCTGGCAAGCTACCCGTGATGTATTCATATGCCAAACACAGTAACAACAAGTCTCATGATGGAGATGTTACTGGGCCCGCTTGAGCAAATCAGTGAGCAACAGGAGGACCGTGACCGTGACCGTGACCCTTGTACTCAGGCCTTATTTCTGGTGGGGCTTGCTTTGGGAACCAGAGGGGCTTGGGGGCTCTGGAGTGCCAGGCACTGACCCCCGATTAGCGGCATATCTGGGGCAAGTGCCTCACCCACTGAGCTCTCCCTCCGCCCCTTGGAGCTGCCTCCTGCTCCCCTCCATCAATCTACCATGCTATGGATGTGGTCTTTAAAGACAAGTAGAAGCAGCTAATAAACTGGTGATTATTGAAAAAAAATAACGGGTTGGGATGAAGCTGAGTGATAGAGTGCGTGCTCTGCATGTAAGAGGCCCATGTGTCAGTTCCCGGCACACACACACACACACACACACACACACACATACACAGACACACACCCAAACCCAGGGCATTGCCAGTGAAATGTTCAGACTTGAGTCTGGAGAGTCAAGTGGTCTTGGGGATCTGTACAGGTGGATTCTTCTGATTCCGCTTGGCCAGTAACTGCGGGCACCCACTGTCTCCCCATGCCACAGTGTTCCCGAGCTCACCATTCTGCTGTCAGTCATCCCTGCAGGCAGGGATCGGCTGCCTGACACTGGTCCAGCTTGCTGGCATCCCTGCCTGCCCGCTGCTGTCCCTTTGTGACAGCTTCGAGGGCGGAGGGCAACTCATTCATGCAGACCACAGGGCAGAGCCTTTGAGGAGCTCCGTTGTAAAGGGTAGAGATGAATCAAACATCAGACAAAGGGAGAATCATCTGGTAGAGGGGGTTAAAAAAAACGAGTAAGAATTTTGTGGGTGCTATAAAAGAGGTTTGAACACGGAACTTACCGTGGAGGGGTTAAGCACAGTAGGAGCAACTGCTGCCCTGGGAGCATGTCACCCTGCCAGGGACCTTCTCAGCTGCCACAGGATGAGGTGGAGCAGGAATGGGAAGAAGGCATCGTAGAGAGAGGGCGGCTTGAACTAGGAGGACTGTGGGCTTAGGAAGGCGCCTGGGAACTGCAGATTCAAATTCCCGGGTGTCCTGGGACAAAGAATGGGTGGATGGTCAGGCTGTGCAGAGCTGGGTTAACCCTGTGTGGGGGGGTGTTTTAAAGTCAGATGAAGGATGTAGACGACAGCTGGGCCGTGAGCAGAAAGTAGAGATTGGGACTTCAGTCCGAGGGAGGGATGTTGCGGGCCGGATTGAATTGGTGACCTTGGGGATGAATGGAAAGGAGTGTTGGGCTCCAAGAGATATTTTGGAGTTGAACGGAGTGTGGTGACTAATTAGGTAGGAGGGGAAGGGAACAATCAGTTCTGTGTCTCAAGTCGGAGATGCTGTTGAGGTTTTCACGGCTGGGTGATATCAGGAGCGAGCGTTGGCTCGAGGGTTTGGAGTGGAGAGAGGGACGCTTCCGTTTTGTCTGTTGAGTTTTAAGGCGTCAGTAGACAGCTGAGACTGTAATTTTCTCTTTCGTTTTTGTTCTTGACCTGGCAGTGCTCAGGGCTTCCTCCTGCCTCAGAGCTCAGGATTTACTCCGAGTGGTCTTGGCGGACCATAGGGGGAGCTGGGGCTTCAACCTGAGTTGACTGTGTGTGAGGCAAGTGCCCTCCCCGCTGGACTGTTGCTCTGGCCCCTGAGACCATGCTTTGAGTCTTCGAAGGAATAGGTGAGGAGGCTCAGGGCTCCGAGGTATTGGAGGCACTGGTGAGGCTCCCCTAGGCAGCCAGCCCCATCCTCCCGTCCACTCAGGTGCTCCTGGGCCTCTGCCCCTGCCGCCCGACTCCAGGCCCCCAGCAGGACGGGGCCAAGGCCGAGGCCAGGGATATGGTAGGGGGAGAGGTCTTTATTGGAGATGAATTTTTTTTCTTCCTATCAAGGGAAACTTTCAAATAAACAGGAGTGGAAAGACCAGGGCTGGAGCGATAGTACAGTGGGCAGAACGTTTGCTTTGACTCCCCGACGTCCCATATGGTCCCCCGAGCACTGCCAGGAGTGATTCCTGAATGCAGAGCCAGGAGGAAGCCCTGAGCATTGCCGGGTGTGACCCAAAAAGTCAAAAAGCCGGGGAAAAAAAAAGCGTGACCATGACCAGCCCCACCCACCCTATAACTGTCCCACGTGTTTCCCACGTTCCATCTCTGTCAAGGTGTGTGCCGGGCTGTGTGGGGTGGCTTGACTGCCCTCGGGCCATGTGGGTTTGCAGGCCAGGAGGGTCAGAGAGATCAGGAGGTGTCATCCAGGCTCTCTGGCAGGGGCATTGATTGAAGGTCGGAGCTGCTGCCCACACCCTGTGTGGCCAGACTCCTGCGTCCCGGAGCGTCTGTGAACGGGAGGACACAGCCTCCGATACTCGCTGAGGGAAGGGGCGTGACCAGCCTCTGCCGACTCCTCAGTGGAGGCCACAGTGGGAGCAGCTTTGGCTTTGCCCGTAGGAACGTGAGGGCTGGGCAGTTCTGGGTTTCTGTGGCTCAGGCATGAAGTTTGTTATTCAGCCATTTGTTATTACTGATAGTTCTGATTTGGGGACCACATCCTGTGGTGCTCAGGGCTCATTCCTGGCTCTGTGCTCAGGGCTCACACCTGGCTCCGTGTGTTAGGGCTCAGCCCTGGTGCTCCGGTGAAGCAACTGTGGTACAAGGGATCAAAAGGGATTGAACCAGGATCTTCCATGTGCCAGGCCATGGATCTTCCTTCCATGGCTTGCTCCCCTATAATATCTCTCTGGCCCCAACCAACCTTTTTTTAAAAAAAATTGTTTTGAGGGGCTGGAGCGATAGCACAGCAGGTAGGGCGTTTGCCTTGTACGCGGCCGACCCGGGTTCGATTCCCAGCATCCCATATGGTCCCCCAAGCACCGCCAGGAGTGATTCCTGAGTGCAGAGCCAGGAGTAACCCCTGAGCATCGGCTGGGTGTGACCCAAAAAGCAAAAAAAAAAATTTTTTTTTTGAGCAAATCCTTCTTGGGTTCTTGGGTCTCCCATCTTGAGCCTCAGCTCTCATTCCTGAAGGCTGGTTCTGATCAGCCAAAACTTTCACAGGGATTGGCAGGGGCCAGGCATGGATCTAAACGCTGTCCTATTTTAACCTGTCTCCTGTTTAGATGCTCGCGCCAGTCCTGTGAAGTAGGAGCTGTGCTCACCCTGATCTGGCAGATTTGGAGACTGAGGCAGATCTGTATGCAGATTGCTGTGGGCCTCAGTGCCGGAAATCCGCCTCAGGCCCACCTGGCCAGAGGCCTCTGTGCTGCGCCCCCTGCCAGGGGGCTTCTTCCCAGCATGCACGTGGCAAACAAGAGCGAAGGTCTAGGTTGAAAATGTTCCTCAACGAAACAAAAAAGTATTCTCTTTTTTCTTTTTTTCTTTTCGGAGAGCCCGGCAAGCTATCGAGAGTATTCGATATGCCAGACACAGTAACAACAAAGTCTCCAATGGAGACGTTACTGGGCCCACTCGAGCAAATCGACGATCAACGGGAGGGCCTTTACTTTACTTACTTTACTCTTTTTGGGTCACACCTGGTGATGCTCAGGGGTTACTCCTGGCTCTGCACTCAGAAATGACTCCTGGTGGTGTTTGGAGGACTATATGGGATGCTGGGGATTGAACCAGGGTCGGCCGAGTGGAAAGCAGACACCGTACCCGCTGTACTATCGCTCCGCCCCCCTCCCCAAAGTATTCTCATGAAAAAACAAAAAACAAAACCCAAAGACAAAACAAAGGCTTATTTGGGAATGGAGGCGACATTTGTGCTCTCAGACATGCATCTCTCACTTCATAGCCCTCTCTGCCTTGCTGGTTTCCTTAGGCATTCGCGGCCACCATCAGTGGAAATAAGTCATCTTTGCTGCTGGTACTGGGATCTTTCCTTTTCTTGGACCACACCCGAGGGTGCTGGAGGGGTGGGGGTGGGGGTTCTCAAGGCTCCTTGCTCAGGGTTACTCCAGGCTGTGCGTGGGTGACCGCAGGCCGGGGCAGGCGCCTCCTGCTGGATTGTTGCTCAGACCCACCCGTCAGAGTCCCATCTGCTTTGCGCCCTTGGTCACCCCTTTCTTTCACCTTTCCTCCTGCTCCCTAATTTTCCTCTCCTTGCTGTCCCGGCCGTTGCGGGTATTGGGCTTTTTGAGTTGAGGGACTCATTTCAGGACCCGTTTCTCAACCTGGCTCTGTCCCGCCCGTTCTTGCAAATGAACATCCCTCAAGTTTGCATCTGGGTGAGTTTCTGGGCTGTTCTGCTGATAAGGAGGCTGTGATGGTCCCCGGACACTTGCTTGTTGTATTTTGAGACAAAACCTGGTGTATACTGTGCATTGAAATTGTCCACATAAGCACGCGTGTATTAGAATTGACACACGAGCATGTCTGCATCTGGTTTGTGGTACAACTATCGCCCCCCCCAACCCCCCACATAAGAATATTTCCATCTCCCCGAATGGAATCTCTGTCCCCCCGCCCTTAAACACCAGCCCTGATTGTCCCTCACTGTCTGGCTCCTTTCCGTGTGCCCTGTCTTCAGGCTTTGTCAGTGTGGTAGCATGTGCCAGCTTTGCCATCCCTTCAAAAACAAAACAGTGTAGCCTCATGCACTAATGCTTCATTTTCGGCATCCATTCCCCGGCGCAGACACTGGGCTGCTCCCACGGTTTGGCCGTAGTGAGTAAATTCTGCCGCTCCGAAGTCTCGGGGCAAATATCGGTTTGAGTCCCTGCTCTCAGCGCATTTTGGGCCATGCCTGGTGGGGGCCCTGGAGATGCAGGACAGGGGCCCGCAGGCAGAGCTCTCCTTCAGCCCTGTGCCTCATCTCCTGCTGCTCTCGGCCCTTTTGGGTCACACCCAGCGATGCTCAGGGGTCACTCTTGGCTCTGCACTCAGGAATCACTCCTGGCGGTGCTTGGGGGACCCTATGGGGTGCTGGGAATCGAACCCGGGTCAGCTGCATGCAAGGCAAATGCCCTACCCGCTGTGCTATCGCTCCGGCCACACCTCTTGGTTCTTTTGGGTAAACACCTGCCAGTGCCATCGTGGGGGGTGACGTGGTGGTTCTTTCTTGTTTGTGAGGAACGGCCTTCCTGCCTTCCCGCCTTCCCACACTGTGGTTCCAGGTCCCCACCAGACCTGTATGGGGTTTTCATTTCTTCACAGCCTTGTGTGGGTAATAAAGTCTCCCTTCTCCTGAGGTGCTGGATGCAGAATGACAGGACGGACCAGAAATGGCCATAATGTTTTCTGCTTCCCTTAGCACTTGGCACATGGTTTTCTCCCAGGTCTTAGCATCTTTGCTCTTTTGACGGGCCCAGGGCCTTTGAGGTGACGTGTCTGTGCTGGAATCCAGCCGAGCCGTTAGTCCCAGGTACGCGGGCTGCAGCTAGAGCTGATCTCTGCTGCCAGGGAACCTTTTCTCTCTTGTTCTTTGTTTTTGGCTGCCAGAGATGGAACCTAAGACCTCTGCCATGTGAGGCATTTGCTCTGCCACTGAACCAAACTACTCTTAAATAAAAAAAAAAAAGTGTGAATTTTGTCTACTTGATCTCCCCCCCTTTTTTTTTTTTATTTTGGTAAACTTACTATTGAAATTTTTGTTGTTGTTGTTGGCAGTGAGTGGGCTGGAGTGATAGCGTTTGCTTGCACACGGCTGACCCGAGTTCAATTCTTCCGCCCCTCTTGGAGAGCCCGGCGAGCTACTGAGAGTATCCTGCCCGCATGGCAGAGCCTGGCAAGCTCCCCGTGGCGTATTCGATATGCCAAAAACAGTAACAACAAGTCTCACAATTTGTTGTGAGACGTTACTGGTGCCCGCTCAAGCAAATCAATGAACAACGGGAGGTCAGTGCTACAGTTGTTGGCACTGTCAGGGATGGGACCCCTCAGGGTCTTTATGTGTTAGGAATCTGCTCTCCCACTTGTGGTATCGTGGGAAATTATGAGACTGAGTCTTATAAGGATCAGCATTCCCGTACCCTTTTCAGCCAATTTCCCCCATTGTTAACACTTGACGTTTTCTTGCTACACTTGTCAAAGCTAAGAAAGCATCAGTTGAAACATCGCTGTTAAATAATGTCCGGATTTAATTTGCATTTTCCCTTTTCTGTCCAGGATCTCTCAGCGTTCACACAGATGTAGTTCCCACGTCCTTTGGGCTATGACAGGTGCTTAGGTTTGGTTCTCTTCATTTACTTCTTGATTTTTGGGCCATACCCGGTGGGTCTTTGGGCTTACTCCTGGCTCTGTGCTCAGGGGTCACTCCTAGCTGTGCATGAGGGACCAGAAGCAGTGCCAGGGATTGAACCTGGGTTGGCCACGTGCAAGGCAAGCGCCTTACTCTCTGTTTTATCTCTCCCGCCCACATTTTACTTTTCTATATTGAATTATATCTATTCTGGAGTTTTGGAGAGTTTACTCTATGAAAGAATGTTCAGAACCTACATAATTGCTCATCTTATTTGGGTCACACCTGGTGGTTCTTGGGCGTAATTATTATTCCTCAGCTCTGCACTCAGAAATTACTCCTGATGGTGCTTGGGGGACTATATGGGATGCCAGGGATTGAACCAGGGTTGTTTGCCTTCAAGGCAAATGCTCTACCCATTATACTATTGCTGTGGGACCCTGTTTTCTAAAGCTTTTGCATGCACAGTGATTTTACAGGAATTTTAGGGGAAAAATGGAATTCTCACTGAATATTAGGCACAGTACAATAGCGTAATCTTTTTATTTTGCAGATATTTGGCTTGTATATCCCTTAAAAACAATGTAGATTATAGGGCCGGAGTAGAATAGCGGGTAGGGTGCTCGCCTGGTATGTGACCAACCCAGGTTCTCTGCTGGGCACTGCATATGGTTCCCTGAGTCCAGCCAGGAGTGAGCCCTGAGTGCAGATCCAGAAGTAAGCCCTGAACACCGTTGGATGTAGCCAAAACTACAAAAATACAAAACAAAACAAAGCAAAATGATAAAGAAAAAGAAAAAAGGAAATAGAAGAGAAAGAACACAGACTCCTTTAGGTCAAGCAGATAAGAAGATAATACAGCATTCCCCTTTATGACCAGCATTCTAAGGAGAACAGCATAGTTCTTGGAATGCTTGTCCTGTAGGTTATTTGAGGTCATCTCTTTGGGGAATTCAATTATTAAATGACTTTAGTGAATTGAATGGTTATCTAACTGAGAGAAACAATAGAAAATATTCCCGCATGGCAGAGCCTGGCAAGCTCCCCGTGACGTATTCGATATGCCAAACACAGTAACAACAAAGTCTCCAATGGAGACGTTACTGGGCCTGCTCGAGCAAATCGATGACCAACAGGAGGGCCTTTACTTTTACTTTACTTACTATTTACAAGAAAACTGTGTTTGGGAGTTAAGTATTTTTACATGATACATGTAATACAAGCTAATAGATGGTTAATAAGAGCCAGAATCTTCTTTCTATATGATGAGTATAGATCAGATTGGAGAGATAGGACAGCAGGTATGCTGTTTGCTTTGCATGCAGCTGTACCAGATTTCATCCCTGGAATTGCATATGGTCCCCTGAGCACTGCCAGGAGTGAGTCCTGAGTGCAGAGCTAGGAGTAAGCCCTGAGTACTGCTGGGTGTGCCCCAGAAAGCCAAAGCTGGTGACTGTAAAATCTTATCACGCCGAAGGTTGTGTGTTCACGGGCTCACTGGACGGCACTGTGGCACTGTCTCACCGCCTGCGTTCGGTGCTCTTGAGCTGCTGTGTGTGGCCTGGATCGGAACTGCTGTTGGCCAAGGGCAGACGGAAGAAGAAATGGGGGCCAGGCCGGTCTATATCAATAGTAGTTTATTCCAATCCTCTTCACTCCTGTCTTTCTCTGCCTTCTTCTCTCCTGGGCCCCAGTCTTGGAAGCTCTCTCCTTCTGGCTCTGACTCTGGATCTCTGGAGCCTGAGCTCTCTCGCTTCTGACTCCCTTTCTGAGCTTACGTCTTAGTTTATATAGCAGTCACATAAGGCGGTGACATAAAGGTGGGTTGAATACTGACGAATCAACAAAGAGAGGTAAGACCACTCCTCCAGGAGATTAACTCAAGGATAAAATCTCATCTACAGAGATTACTTCAGATTACTAGGAGATCCACCCAAGGGTGGGATCCCAACAAGGGTGTGTTCTTCCCTCAGTTAGTAATCTACTTAAATAGTTGTAATAAATCTACTTCTAATATTTCTAGCAATGTCATTCTGTATGAGCACAGTAAGAGATATAAATTTAGTTTGGTTCTTCCTGAGAACATCTCACTATACATTCCGCAGTCCTCAGGCCAGGTTAATCTTCCTAGCTCCAGCAGGGTCCTAGTCTCGTCGTTACTTACTTTTGGATCATGACAGCATTTGTCCATGATCATGCCCTCAACTTATAGTTGAGTATCGTGGCTCTTTGGCCTGGCCCATTTCGATGCTAGGGTAGCTCACTGCTTGCCCTGGGTCCATTCAGTCCCTCATCGGGACCCTGCTTTTGGGGTGCTAGGAACTAAGGGCAACTGAGTCAAGAAATCAGATGCCCAGGAGTAAATATTATTCGGAGTCAATCAACTCCCAAGTTACAAAGCATAATATTAACTGTCTTCCTGTGTCCACACAGAAAGGACATTGCTTACAATACAAGTTCAGTGTCCTTAGATGGGTGTGACCTGACAAACCTAAGCTACCTGAGGAAGGACAAAAGAATGTTATCCTGGGGGTGGGGAGAATAACTGGCTTTGGGGAGGAGAGCATCTTAGGGAAGTTGGTTTTGAATTGTTCAGTAGTAGTTGGGTAAGATTTAGAAATAGAATTGGAGTTGGGGCTGGAGTGATAGCACAGCAGGTAGGGCATTTGCCTTCCATGCAGCCGACCTGGGTTTGCTTCCCAGCATCCCATAGTGTCCCCCCGAGCACCGCCAGGAGTAATTCCTGAGTGCATGAGCCAGGAGTAACCCGTGTGCAATGTAGGGTATGACCCCAAAAAAAAAGCAAAAAAAAAAAAAAAGAAGAAATAGTATTTGGGTTAATTGCTTGCCTTGTCTGTGACCACCCCTGGTTTGGTCCATGGTACTACATGGTTCCTTGAGCACCACCAGCAGGAAATAAATACTTTTTTTTTTGGGTGAAGGGGGCTCTACCCATTGTTGCTCAGGCCTACCTGGCCCCCTCTGTTCTGGAGTGGTTACTGGCAGTACTGGGGGACGTGCTGGAGACTGACCCTGGGCTCAGCTGGTAAACTCTCTCCGGTTCTGCAATGATAATTTACCACAGTCAGCCAGTCTTTGTTTTACTTTCAAAATACTAAGTAAAGTGTTTTTCTAACGGGGACAAGGTGTGTGTGTGTGTGTGTGTGTTTGGGCTTTGTGGGTCACACTCGGCGGTGCTTAGGGGCTACTCCTGGCTTTCCACTCAGGAATAATTTCTGGTGGTGCTCAGGGGCCATATGGGATGCTGGGAATCGAGCCCGGGTTGGCTGCATGCATGGCTAACTCCCTCCTTGCTCTACTATTGCCCCAGCCCCAGGGGACAAATATTTAAGTTAAAGAATTCATTTTCAATGTACATTGAAGATTTGTTGTTGCTGTTTTGGGGTCATTCCCGGTGATGTTCAGGGGTTACTCCTGGTTCTGCGCTCAGGAATCACCCCTGGAGCTGCTTGGGGGACCATATGGGATGACGGGGATCGAACCCATATGCATTGGATCATAGTTGGCTGCATGCAAGGCAAATGCCCTACCAGTTGTACTATCTCTCTGCCAGACACTGAAGACATTTTATGTTTGTCCTATTGACTCTTACTCTTTGATCAGCTTTCTAAAAAACTTTAAAAAGTTTTGGGCCATACCCACCTATGTTTATGGATCAGCACTCGTGGAACTTGGGGAACCCTGTGTAGGAGAGGGGGGTGGTGTCATAGGCTCGCTGTGAGCAGAGCAGGCAGCTTGCCCTTGTGCTGTCTCTCTGGTCTAGCAGTTTTCGGTGAAAGTTTGTTTCTAATCAGTTAAGATTTAGGTTCTTTGAGATAAAAGGAATCATGACTATTCACAAGTTAATTTGAGGAAGATAGTTTAAAGAATAAAATGAAAGTGCATTTTGTGATTGTAACTTGGTTTATTTAAGTTGCTCAGTGGTGACTCGTACTGTTAACACTGAAAGTCAGCAGTGGGGAGAGAGTGAGGCTTATAGCAGTCACCTACCTTCTTATCTGGCTTCGAAGGGAAATGTCTCCGTTCAGGCCTTTCTGCCTCCCACCTTTGTTGGACATGATCGATTTCATTTTTCTCCCAATGTTTACTTTCTGGACTAGTTGTCTAGCTAAGATGATTTTTTTTTTTCAAAAGTGGGTCTGGATAGTACAGTGGGTAGGGCGTCTGCCTTACAATTGGCTGGCTCGGGTTCGAGCCCCAGCGTCCCATAGGGTCCCCTGAGCACCACTGTCTCTCGGCCCCTGTGTTTTACTCTTTCCCGAGGAGGGATTTAGCTTGTGCATGCCTCGTGTTTCTTTCCCTTTCCTTTTCTTTTTCACCACCCTTCTTGTGGCTGGCTGCACGGTACATGGGGAGATTTGCTAATTTTATGGTCTGTCGTGTCCCTGGCCGTGTCCAGCCCCCGTGGCTGTGATCCGGCAAGGAAACTCCTCATGCTTGTCGGCGTCAGCCGTCCTCAGCCTGGATGAATCGCCGCCCCCGGGTGACAGAGGCTAACGTCTGGCCACATTTTCACTTGTTACGAGTTGCGGGTTGTGCTGCTGGCATATAGTGGACAGAGGCCCCAGATGCAGCTGAATACCTGCCCGTGCGCCAGCCAGCCCCCAAAGGGCAGCCTGCGGCACCAATTCTGCTCTGTGGGATAGGTCGGTAATCATCGTGTGAGACCCCTCAGTTATACTGTAGTAACACAGTGATTTTTCTTGATTTTTTTTTTTGTGGGAGAGTTTGGGGGTACACACCAGGCAGTGCTTGGGGTTTACAGTGCTTGGGCTCTGTGCTCAGAGGTCACTCCTGGTGGGGGGCCCCCTCTGTGGAGTGGCCTGGGATCAGATCCGTGTCAGCTGTGTGCCAGACAAGTGCCCTGCCCACTATAGCATTGTTGGGGCCCCAGAGACAGTGTCGGAGAGACTGAAGCAGACACCGGAGGGGAAGATCCCGGTTCTGCCCGTTTTCCTGCCTCGCTCCTTGGCCTTGGCCGTTTCTCCCCTGTGCTTCCCTAGGGAGGGGATGGAGAAGGCGGGGCCAGGTTGTTCCCTAAGATGGAGCATGTGCGTGTAGTCTGGGAGCACCGGGGGTCTGGTAGGAAGGGCAGGAGGGCTGTCAGGAGCACTGCTTGGAGAGGACTGTGCTGAACCGGCTAAGGGCGTTGCCTTCTCTGCACAGGCTCCCGTTGCCGCCTGCTCGAGAGATGCCCTCGCCAGCCCTCCCTCGCCGACCTGCTTTGGATTTGGGGCCACCCCTGGGAGCGCTCAGGGGATCCTTCTGGCTTAGTGCTTGGCATGGCGGTGGGAGGGGTCACTCCTGGCAGGGCTGGCCCCCTGGGTGCACAGCTTGTGCGTTAGCCAGCAACTGTACCTCTCCAGCCGTTCCCCGGTTGGTTTCTTAGTTGTGGCAGTGCTTGCTTCTAGCCAGTCTCCACAAGACCTTGATGGGACAGAGTTCTTTATTTAAAAAGTGCCCACCCTGAGGACCTGGACTGTCCCTCACCGGGTCCCTGCCTGTCCAGCAGACTGGCTGTCACGCCCACAATTTGCCTCCGGGTGCCATTTTAGCACACCAATGGCCCTGGCCCAGAGACACAGCAGTGAGTCCTGGAAGACACCACAGCGCTGGAGATCTCTCCAGGCCAGTTTCAGCGGGGCACCCCAGATGCAGCAGGTGCAGTCTCCCCGCCTACTCCAGATGGAATCCTGGTGACCAAGAGCTTCCACAAGCAAGGCTTAGGTGTATGGGTTCCTAGGACTAAATCTCCAGGCTGCATGGTGGCAGAGGACCCGGGCTGTCGCGCCCCTAGTCCCCACCAGTCCAGCAGACTGACTGTCACACCCACAGTTTGCCTCTGGGTGCCGTCTTAGTGCACCAGCAGCCCTGGCCCAGAGACTCCCAATTGAATCCCAGATGAATTAGTGCCATACAGAGATCTCTGGAATCCAATTATTTACAATCTAGACATTCACATTTACAATCGTGGCCGCGTGAGCTCTTATGATATTCAAAATGAGCAATGGAAAATGAGTTACCTTGCGTCTGCCCCTGGCAGGTAGGCTTGAATGGTGGTGGGAAAATTCAAGCAAAAGATAATGCCCCAAATTAGGGAGCGTATGGGGGAAATTGTCTGTCATAGAGGCAGGGTGAGGACTGGGATGTGGGGGTGGGGATGGATAATGGGGACATTGGTGGTGGAAAATGCGCACTGGTGGAGGGATGGGTGTTCCATCATTATATGGCTGAATCTCAAACATGAAAACTTTGTAATTCTATCTCACGGTGATACAATGAAATTAAAAATAAAAAAGTAATGCGGAGTTCATGCCCAGTTCAATCAGCTTAATCAATGGCTGAACAAATAGCAGTACTTCTACATTTTTTAAAAAAAAAACAAACCAAAAACCCCCCTTGCCCATCATGCTCCATGACCTGCAGCTTGTGTGTCTGGGGCATTTAAGTCCCCTCCTGTCCTCTGAGGATGCACCCAAGTCTCCGATGCAGACTCTCTTCTCCCAGGGATCCTGCCTGAGCCCTTCAACATCCCCCCATCGTCTCTGCCTTGTGAACTTCTGTTCACCTTTCCAGGCCGGCTCATGCCTTTCGGCAGATGGAATAAGTCTTGATTATCATGGTTGGCTTGTGCTTTGCCTCTCTCGCTGGAATCTGACTTTCTTGAAAGCCATGATGATACATTTGTCTTTAGGCTGGTGGCACAGGGCCTGGCCTCGGGAAATGTTTGCTGAATTGAGTTAACAGACAGTTCGAGCTTGTGTTGTGGCCAGGTTTTTTTTGTTTTTTTTTTTTTATTGGTGAGTAAACCTCTTAGGTGCCCTGGATTTTGATTCTCTATGATTATAGGCGGTCTCAGTATTCCAGGACAGAGACTGGGAGGTTCGGTTAGAAAAAAAAACCTTTTTGTGGAGGGCCCTGGAGCTATAGTACAGTTGGTAGGGCGTTTGCCTTGCACGCAGCCAACCCGGGTTCAATTCCCAGCATCCCATATAATTCCCTGAGCAACGCCAGCAGTAATTCCTGAGTGCAAAGCCAGGAGTAACCCTTGTGCATTGCCAGGTGTGACCCAAAGAGAAAAAAAATTTTTTTTTTAAAAGTCTTTGTGATTTGTTGTGCTTTGCAATATTCAGAAATCATGTTTCACTTACAGCATTGGCGTGCTTTTGGTCTTAACCTGACTTATGTGTGACATTTTGCTTGATCTCAGTAAAAGATCCCGTAAACTCTAAAAAGTGTAAACTGCACAGCGGCACGAGCCGCGGCTCAGCTGTGCCCTTGATCGGAAGGGTGGTTGCCAGTCACGAGTCAGGTGGGGAATCCAGGCAGCGGAGCTGGGAGTGGGGCTGGGCGGGCGGACCCTCCTCTCACCGCCCTTTCTCCCTGTCCCCAGGAGTTTTGTCCCTGAGTCATGGAAGACAGAAGCGCGGAGAAGTCATGTGACCAAGCGTGTGAATCACTGAAGAGGCAGGACTATGAAATGACCCTCAAGCACTGCACAGAGGCGCTCCGTGTCCTCGGCCAGTACTCCATGGCGGACTGCACGGGGCCGTGTCCACTGGAGATAGAAAGCATCAAAATCGAGAGTCTTCTTTATAGGATTGCCTCATTTCTGCAACTGGTGAGCAGAGTTGTGCTCCCTCCCCATGCCTGGTGGAGCGACCTCTTCTGTGGGGTGGGACCTCTTCTGTGGGGTGGGCGGCTGCCTCTGCATCTTGTCTTGTGCTGGATGGAGATGCGTGAAGTGGCCGGTGGCCTCCTGGTGGCAGGCGACTCGGGGGTCTTGTGTCTGTTTGCTTTGGGACCATGTCTGCTGGTGCTGGGAAGACCCTGCACTCGGAGGCTGAGGGTCTGAGCCCGGGCGGCTGCACTCCTGGTGGGTCTCAGGAATGACTTACTGCTAGCTCTGCACTGGGAATCGAACCCGGGTCGGCCGCATCAAAGCAAGTGCCTTCCCTGCTATGGCTCTG
Source organism: Sorex fumeus (assembly GCF_029834395.1). Lineage (NCBI taxonomy): Eukaryota > Metazoa > Chordata > Mammalia > Eulipotyphla > Soricidae > Sorex > Sorex fumeus. The sequence continues at coordinate 82,014,749 of NW_026606120.1, forward strand.
CCCCAGAGAAAGCTTCCTTCTTACAGTTCTTATTCTTGCAGGGTACTTATTCTTATTTTTCCTATATAGACATTAGACAGACATTTAGAAAATAAACCGTCTGCAGAAAGCAGAAGAGAATAGGAGAGACTGGGGATACAGGTGTGAAGGATGGGGTTGTGATTTTTAAGTAGAGTGGTCAAGGTGGGCCTCATGGAAGAGGTGGTTTGGGACTGAGCTCTGTTGAAACCTGCAGGACAAGCATTGCAGACAGAGGGAACAGACCTTCCAGAGCCCTGAGCTGGAAGTCTGATGTGTCTGCGGGCCCGTTGGGAGGGTGGTGAGCTGCTGAGTGCTTGGAGGGGACAGGGTCGTGGGGCTCTCCTGGTCCCCGGGGTTTGGGTGGGTTACCTCTTCGAGGTGGAGAACAGCTGTGGTTTTGAGCGGAGAAATGAGCCGCATGATCTGATTTTACAGGAATTCTTTGGCTTTGTTTTGAAAATAGATGGCGAACGGGTGAGAGTAGATGCTGGGAGCTGAGTTCTTTTTTTTTGGGGGGGGTCACACCCAGCGATGCTCAGGGGTTACTCCTGGCTTTGCACTCAGGAATTACTTCTGGTGGTGCTCGGGGGACCATGTGGGATGCTGGGAATCGAACCCGGGTCAACCGCATTCAAGGCAAACACCCTACCTGCTGTACTATTGCTCCAGCCCCCAAGCTGAGTTCTGAATTTTGAGGTGGTTGGGATCTCCTAGCTCCCAGGTGACAGTGGATTAGACCTTACTGCCATCAGTGCAGAGAGCAAGAAGTTGTTTGTCTCAAGTTGTAACTGTGATGTAGAATGTAGGGACCGTAGAGGGGGAGCAGTTCTATACTTCTTCGGCCTTACAGCATTTGGGCAATGGTGTTGAATGGACTTTTGGAAGGAACATGGGCCCTGTCTCGGGGGTCGGTGGAAGTGGGTACTGTAAACTGGGCAGATGCAGAGTGAACCATCTTCTCTGGGGAATTGACACTGAAGGCTTTTGGTTTCCTTCAGGAGAGTCATGAGCTGGGGAGGAGGGCAGAGAGAAGGTTCTGCTGATGGGTTTAAGATTCCAGAAGGAGAGAAGTAGGAGTTGGATTCGAAAAAGGGAGGGAGGCTTATGATGTTTACTTGTAGCAAGAATACTCTGTAACCCTGGCAGCCCAGGGGTTCCTCCCCTCTGCCAATATGAAGTTGCAACATTAATGATTCAGCTTTGAAACAAAGCTGAGCTTTCTGATAAATCAGCCGAAAACTGCCCTTGAACTACTTAATTTTGTCTTGTGTCTTTTATTTTGCAGAAAAACTATGGACAAGCTGATGAAGATTGTAGGCATGGTACGTTTAAAATTGGAATTTTTCTGATTGGAAGAGGTTGAACTACTTAAGTAATTTTCAGGTGGATTTTTCTGATAAGCTCATCTCCAAAGTGATTTTGAGATTTTGGTATCAATACCCGTAATAATCAATACCCTATATTACAGTGGGCACGAGTGCCTTAATTTGCATGATGACCTGCCCTGCTAACCTGTGACGGTTGTAACATGGTTCCTTTTTGCTAATGATGAAATTCCTGTCACTCACTTGGGAGCATTAATCATGTCCTTTCTCTTTAATTTTTATTTTTTAAGTTTGCTTTTTGGGCCACACCTAGCTGTGCTCAGGGTTCCTGCCTGCCCCTGTGCTCAAGAATCATTCCTGGTGCTGCTTAGGGGACTAGAGGCGGTGCACAGCCAGCTCTCTCCCCACGGTATTATCTCCTTAGTCCTGACACTGTCATTTGGAAGTCGTCTGGGGCTGGGGTTCAGCGGTGGAGTGCACATCTTGTGTATGGAGGACATGGGTTCAATCCTGGGCACTGCTCATAAAACAAAACCAAAAAATGACAAGCCAGACAAAAACAGAGGCTGGGATGTAGCTCAGCAGCTTGCCTTGCGAGGCCAGGGTTAGATCCCCCACACTGCAAGTGAAGTTAAATGGGTAACAAGAGCCAAAAGAATGGAAAGAATTGAAGAACACATTGATTTCGGTAGTGAGCTTGGGAAGACCTTTTCCTCCTGAAGTGCTTCATTCCTTCCTTTAGGTTTCCCTTGGAAGAGACCAAAGAGAATGCTCTTTGTAGTTTTTCCTATTTTCTCTTCAGCAGGAAACTGATCAATAGGATTCTAACTTTTGGTGTACGCATAAAACGGGAATTCTTTTCTTTGTGATTGCTGCTAATCCATTCCACTAAATCTAGGCTTCATGTATATTCCCACGTGCTCTTGGGAGGATCTTTGCACAGCTCAGTGATTTGGGTCATATTGTTTTCCTTTCTCCCCTCTCCCCCCCGCTCTGTTTTTGGTTCACGCCCTACAGTGCTGAGGGCTTACTCCTGGCTCTGCACTCAGGAATCACTCCTGGCTGGGTTTGAGAGATGAGATGGGATGCCGGGAATCGAACCCGGGTTGGATGGACATGTGCAAGGCAAATGCCCTGCCCCTCATTGTATGGTCTACAGCCCTAGGATAGTTTTTCTTTTTTCCAGAATTAGGGGAGTGACTGCAGTGTTTAAAATATGGGTTATTTTTAATAAATGTGCTTTTTTGTGTGTGTGTGTGTCAGAAATTTTAAAGGATTGAACTCATTGTGAACCTCACAAAACCAACTTACTGTACGCATCTGTGAGCCTTGCTTCATAAGATGACATGCCGTGGGGGCTGCTGGAAATTTGCAAGCTATTACAGTCTTTCTTGCAACACAGTCCGTCCTATGGAAAGGCATTAAAAACCTCCAACACGCCAGACACTAATCAGTCAAACAATATACAGGAACATGAAGAAGGGGGTTGCCTCCCCTCATGAAGAAATCACTGCCGTTAGTTTTGCTGTATCTGATGTAGCCTTTGTTTCTGTGACAGACATCAGTGCTTGAAATACCAACTTGGGGGTTTTCTTTCAAAAATTAAAAGAGTTACATGATCAATACAAAGCAGGTTGCTTATATTGAACCCGCTGATCATGGATGCATCTTTCTAGGATGCATCTTTCTAAGTTTGTGCACCTGTTCCTGCATCCAATTTCTGCTGACAGTCTGTGGTGTATCCATGGGGCATAACTTGCTTATCTCTCCTCCCCCCCCCATCCATATTTCTAGATACTCAACCAGTTCTGGTTTTCTAGGTTGTCTGGGGTAAGGGGTTTTAAAAAACTTGAGATCTTCCAGAGTGATAGCTTGTAAACTTGTAGGGCATTTGCCTTGTATTTGGCCAACCTGGATTTGATGCCTGGCACCACATGTGGGCCCCCTAAGTGCCTCTCCGGGAGTGACCCCTGAGCACCGCCAGGTGTGGCCCCCAAACCAACCCCCACCCCCCAAAAACGTGGCTATTGGTTGTCTGGATTAAGATAAAGGTAAAGGTAAAGGTAAAGGCCCTCCCGTTGATCATCGATTTGCTCGAGCGGGCCCAGTAACGTCTCCATTGGAGACTTTGTTGTTACTGTGTCTGGCATATCGAATACTCTCGGTAGCTTGCCGGGCTCTCCGATTAAGATGAAATGTATAAAAGTTTTATTTATTTCTTTTTTGCCCACCAACAGTGGTGTTCAGGGCCTCCTCCTGGCTCTGTGGCCAAGGAATCTCCTAGAGGTGCTCAGGGGATCATGGGATGTTGGGGACCGGAGTCTGGTAGACACACACTTGAGCCCATTGATCTGTATTTCTCTTGCCCTATATTTAGAATTTTAGATTACAAAAATCGTACTTATAAGTATATATAAAATTTCTTATGCTCTATTTTATAGGTATATATAAAAAATTTTATGTGCTACACCGTCAAGTTACACATGCCTAAGGCTCACCAAAGCCTGTCCCTCAAATCTCACTAAGGCCAAAACCTAGTAGTTTTGTTTTGTTTCATTTATTTTTTTATTGACTCATCATGAGATACAGGTAGAAAGCTTTCATGATCGGGTTTCAGTCGCACAGTGTTCCAACACCCATCCTTCCACCAGTGTACATTTCCCACCACCAGTATCCCCAGTATCCCTCCTGCCACTCCCCTCCCCCTCAAGCCTGAGTTTGTGGCAGGTTTCTTCTTTGTCTGTCTGTCTGTTTGTCTGTCTCCTTTTGGGCATTATGGTTTGCAATACAGATACTGAGAGGCCATCATGTCTGTTCCTTTACCCGCTTTCAGCACACATCTCCCATCCAGAGCGATCCCTTCCAGCCATCATTGCCATAGTGATCCCTTCTCTATCCCACCCACCCTCTCCCCAGCCTTGAGGCAGGCTTCTAACCATGGACCAATCCTCCTGGCCCTTGTTTCTACTGTCCTTGGGTGTTAGTCTCATACTATGGTTTTTTTTTTTTTTTCCATATCCCACAAATGGGCTGGAGCGATAGCACAGTGGTAGGGCGTTTGCCTTGCACGCAGCCAACATGGCCAACCCGAGTTCGATTCCTCCGCCCCTCTCGGAGAGCCCGGCAAGCTACCGAGAGTATCTCACCCTCACGGCAGAGCCTGGCAAGCTCCCCGTGACGTATTCGATATGCCAAACACAGTAACAACAAAGTCTCCAATGGAGACGTTACTGGGCCCGCTTGAGCAAATCGATGATCAACGGGAGGGCCTTTACTTTACTTTACTATCCCACAAATGAGGGCTGTCAGTTTCTCAGATGTGCACAGGACAGAATGTCAAAAACGCGAAACCTAGCAGTTTTAACGTTCTGTCTTCTGCACATGTGAGAAATTGTCCCTTCTTTTCACTTTCACTTCCTTGAATACAGGGGAGGTTGGGAGGAGAGCGTTACGTAGGTCACTATTTCTGTGCTAGGAACATGAAAATGCTCATTTCCTTTCCTTTCAGTGGCACCCAAGTGACTTGTGAAAAGCCACAGAAGAGCGAGTGCTGTTGGGGGAGATGGCGCGTTTTCTGTTAATTTGGTTTACTGAGCATCCTTAAAGCTGGACACTTTCAGTATGGAGTTATCAGAGTAGAAAGTTGAACCAGAAACTTCTAGATATGTGAACGTGTTTGTTGCCTGACTTGTGTTGAGTGAGTAACAGGAAAGTGTCCCTATATCCAAACCTGCCAGGTTGTATGGCTTAGGTGTATATAGTTTTTTTTTTTTTTTGGGGGGGGCACACCCAGCAACACACAGGGGTTACTCCTGACTCGTGCACTCAGGAATTACCCCTGGCAGTGCTCAGGGGACCATATGGGATGCTGGGAATGGAATTCGGGTCGGCCGCGTGCAAGGCAAATGCCCTACCTGCTGTGCTATCACTCCAGCCCCCTGTATATAGTTTTTAAATTTAACTTTATTTATTTATTGGCTTCTGAGCCACACACAGCATGCTTCGGGGTTACTCCTGACTCTGCACTCAGGGATTACTCCTGGTGGTGCTTGGGGGACAAGTGGGATGCCAGGGATCAAACCCGCGTGCAAGGCAGTTGCTCCTTGTACTATTGTTCTGGTCCCCTATATATAATTTTTATTTTAATTTAATTTTTTTTGTAGTTGTTTGGTTTTGGGGGCTGGAGCGATAGCACAGTGGTAGGGCGTTCGCCTTACAAGCGGCCAACATGGCCGACCCGAGTTCGATTCCTCCGCCCCTCTCGGAGAGCCCGGCAAGCTACCGAGAGTATTCGATATGCCAGACACAGTAACAACAAAGTCTCCAATGGAGACGTTACTGGGCCCGCTCGAGCAAATCGACAATCAACGGGAGGGCCTTTACCTTTACCTTTACCTTTGGTTTTGGGGGCCACACTTGGCAGTGTTTAGGGCTCACTCCTGTTCCTGAGCTCAGGGATTACTCCTGGCAGACTCAGGGGACTTTAGGGGTGCCTAAGATTGAACCTGGTTGGCCACATGCAAGGCAAATGCTCTGCCCACTGTACTCTCGCTCGGGGTCCGCCATATATAGTTTTTTAAAAATACCAATTATATCTCTGTGATTTGGGGGAAACAGTTTAGCAAGTTTCTTAGATAAAGTTGTATGAAGTGGGCACATGCGAGTGCTAGTGACTCACGAAGCATAGCACAGCGTGGTGCTCTGTCTGGACAGACCTGTGACCCACTGAATGCACTGCTGGGAGTCTGTCCCAAGCCAGGGTCCCAAAAGAAAGCAAAAGTTGTAGGTGAAGTGGGAATTATTTCAGTGCCATGTGGAGAAGTGAAAAAGAGTTTCACTTCCAGCAAGGGAGGAGACAGCTACCCCGGTCACTATGCGCTAGGAACATGGAAATGCTTATTTCACTTTAGGAGCTCTGTGTGTGTGTGTGTGTGTGTGTGTGTGTGTGTGTCTGTGTGTCTGTGTGTCCGTGTGTGTGCGCGCGTGTTTGTGTGTGTGTGTGTGAGAGAGAGAGAGAGCGAGAGAGACAGAGACAGAGACAGTGAATGTGTGTGAGACCATTGTTCATTTGAAATAGACATCTGGGAAAATTGACCAAGTCTATTACTAGCTGAAGCACTTCATTGTGTGTAACTTCTTTCTTTTCAACTTCTGGTAATGGTATTTTTAATGTAAGATAAAAATGTCATTGTTAGCCAGTCGGTCAGTAGCGGAGTGTCTGTCTCTGATGGTGACCGCACTGCTCTGTAATGCTGGAGAGCCCTGTCTGCAGGGCCGGCCTTCCACGGGCACTTTGTTCCCAGTATTACCATCACTCCCGTACTGTCTGTTACGGGCTCTCATTCCGTGCGACTCCCAGCCTGGGCCTCATTGCAGCACCTCCCTACTCCTCCCCAGTGGATTGCTGCTCCTGACCTTCTGATTTCACTTTTGGGGGGCAGACTTGGGTAGGAAGTCAGGCAGGCAATCTTGGTGTACAATTAAATTTTTTTTTTTTTTTTTTTTTTACAAATTCTGGGAATCAAACCCAGGCTCTCACACTTTCACTCTATATGTATATACTATTTTTTTTTCGGCACACCCAGTGATGCACACGGGTTATTCCTGGCTCTGCACTCTGGAATTGCTCCTGATGGTGTTCGGGGGATCACATGGGATGCTAGGAATCGAACCCGGGGTGGCCACGCGCAAGGCAATCTCCCTACCCGCTGCGCTATCTCTCCAGCCCCTGTATATACTCTAACATGGGGTCACATCTCTGGTCCCTAAAGAAAAAAAATTTATTCTGAAAAAGCAGTAACAAGTCTCACAGTGTTACTGGGTCTGCTCGAGCAAATTGATGAACAACGGGAGGACAGTGACAGTTACAATGATGAAAAAGCTAGACATCTAGGCAAGTAGAGAATGAATATGTAACTGTCATTTACTGAAGTTTCTTCTGAAATATTTAAAAACGACAACTAGCATGTTATTACACACACATCTCCGAAAATTCAGGCCTTGTGTGCGTAATCATATAACCACAATATCGTTGACTTAATAAAATTGACAGTAATTCCATAATATCCCAAACCCAAAGATTTTGCTGGTCCTCAAAATGTTTCATGCTGGCTCTTTATTCCCCTGAAACGTGGCTAGGAGCTAATCAAGTTCATACATATATTTTTTTGTTGATTTTTGTGTTTGGGCCACACCTGACAGTGCTCAGGGCTTACTCCTGGCTCTGCACTCAGGAATCACTTGTGGCGGTATTCGGGGGGCCATCTTGGACTGTGCGCGAGAGAAGGGCTCTACCTGCTGTATTATCTCTCCGGCACCAAGGTCATATAGTTTTAAGCCGAAATTTAAACTTCAAGGTGCCCTAGCCACGTTTCAGGGGAAATCTTTACGGAATTTTTAGTCTGGGACTGAGTGATAGTATAGTGGATAGGGTGGTAGCCTTACAGGCGACCAATACAGCTTTAGTCCAAAAGTGATTCCTGAGCACAGAGTCAGGAATGAGCCCTGAGCAGTGCCCCAAACCAAGATAAGTAAATAAGTAAATACATGAAGGTCTTCTGTTTAAATTGATAGGAATGAATTTAAGGTTTGGGCCAAAGGCATAGGAGCCATAGTATAGTGGGTAGTCCTGCTGCCTCGCATGCGGCTGGCCTGGTTCCAATCCCCAGCATCCCCTAGAGTCCTCTGAGCCTGCTGGGAATGATTTCTGGGCACACAGCTAGGAGTTAGGTCCTGAGCACCACTGGGCATGGCCCTAAAACAAACACAAAACTGAGGGACAGAGTATAAAATAGGGTGGGAGTGTTTGAGAACTGTTATTGAATATACAAACTGCGTGGTTGAGCAAGAGCACTGCCCCCGAAAGCGTGTATTCTTTCCCGTTGTATTCTCTCTCTTCAGCCCAGAAGTCATTAGGGAAAATTTTTTTTTTTTCTGAGTCTTTTGGGCCTTACCTCCTGCTCAGGGTTTTCTCTTGGCTTGCTGCTCTGGGATTAACCCTCATGGTGCTCAGGGTACCATATGTGGTTTTGGGGGAGCAAATCCCCCTGAATAATTTATTTATTTTTATTTACTTACTGGGTATTGGGCACACCCAGATGTGGCAGGCCTCAGGGGAACCATATGGGGTACTGGGGATTGAATTTGGGTGGCCATGTGCAAGGTAAGTGAGCTGCCTGCTTTGGCCCCAGGAATGATTTTTTTTTTTTAAATATGAAAACAGTAGACTGGGAGTTGGAGAGAGAATATAGTGAGTAGGGTTCTTGTACGTGGCTGACTCGGCTTGATTCCTGACACTCTGTATGGTCCCCTGAACACTGCTGGCTGTATCTGTCCCACCACTCCTCGTCCCCACCTTCTCCCGCCCCCCCCCCCCAAAAAAAAGAAAAGGAAGAAAATATACTATGTAGGAATGTAGTTCAGAGTACATGCTTTGCATATACGTAGTCCTAGGTTTGATTCTCCTCGCCTCCATCAAAAAAAAATGAAGAGAATGTAGCGTAGTGTATATAACTGGGGATGAATTACTGACAGGAGGGCTGGGGAATGCCTAAGGCTGAATTAAGTACTCTTGGGGCTTTTGATTTTCCCCAAAGCATTTTAGAAAGGACACATTTTATCTGCAAAAGACCTTGTTGAGAAGGGTATTAAATACCACAAAAGCTACAGTGCACATCTCCCAAAGCCTTTACTCCTTAGTTTGGAAGAAGAAAAGGCAAGGGGAAGTGGTGGAGTTGGAGCCGAGTGATGGAAGCGAGCTCCCAGGTTGGCGTGGCGGACACGGGTGAGAGGGTTGCCAAAGCATCCTTTGTTCTGGAGGCAGCAAACGGGCATCCACATCTCTGGTTAATAACTTGGCTTAGGCCTTCCAGGTTTAGAAGGCTTTTCTCTGCAACCCCCTCCCCAATAGATATTTGGTAAACAAAGTGCCTGAAATGAAATGACTGATGTTTACTAAGGGAACTTATTTGTTAAACATTTCTTTTATGTAGTTATAAAAGAAATTAATTTTGGTTGTGAGTGTGATCTGGCTGCGACATCTGTCACTCCATTGATTGCCAGGGTTGATTCGGCTGATCTGGTTGGCTAGGCGGGGGTCCCCTTCCTCCCTACTGCTCCATGTGTGTCTCAAAACTGCGCGCTTGGTCAAAGGGGATAGCCTTCCCCAAATAGAGAGGGACCGGCCTTCCGTCAGGGTCTGCGAGAAGCTGCACTCCCCTGCTAGCACCTCCAAACAAGCTCTCAAGAAATTAATTTTGAGTTTTGATTCAATTCCTGAAGTATTAGTTTTAGATTCGGGTATCTAAGATATGAATTATTTTATGAATGACTGAAGTACATTTATTTTTTCGGGGGAGGGGTTAAAATTTTTGAGAATTTTGGAACAATGCCTCGTTAGACTAAGCTCTTCTAGAAGGTATTTTAGAAGGACCAGAGCGATAGTACAGCAAGCAGGGTGTTTGCCTTGCCCATGGCTGACCTTTATTCAATCCTGGCATCCCATATGGTCCCCCAAGCACTGACAGGAGTAATTTCTGAGTGCAAAGCCAGGGGTAACCCCTGAGCATTGCCAGGTATGACCCAAAAAGCTGGAAAAAAAAAGATATTTTAGAAATGACTAAGCTTAAAATACTCAAAATATTACCTAACATAATATTGAAATAAATATGGACTTTAATATTCAACATGTACTGTACTTAAAGCTTGTTTTAAATTACCTTGTTTATTTTGGGTCATTCTTTACAAGACGTGGAGAATTTACTTTTTTCGGGGGAAATCACACCTGTGATGCTCTGGTGATGTGGGGACCATATGGGATGTTGGGGCTAGAATCTGGGTTGGCCGCTTGCAAGCTCCTTACCTGCTCCACTGTCTCTCCAGTCCTGAGAATTATGCTTTAATTGTAATTGAAAGGACAGTAGAGATGCTCAGGGGGCTGTAGACTGAGCAAATGCTTTGCATGCAGGAGTCCTGGCTTGATTCTTCGTAATACAAGGTTCCCTGAACACCACTGGGAGCAACCCCCAAGCATAGATCTGGGACTTAGCCCCTGAGCACCACTGCACCACTGGGTATAACCATCCCGCCCAACACCCCTCTCCCCTCCAAAAAAAGACAATTTTGATGGTTAACCTTAGCCAGGCTATCCTTTTATTTATTTTTTTTTGGTGTGTATGTGGGGTGCTGATGTGTGTGTGTGTGGGGGCACACCATGTGGTGCTCAGAGCTTATTCCTGGAAGGGCTCAGGGACCCTGGAGTGTAGGATAACACTCTTTTGTTCTTCCTCAGGTAGCTTAGGTTTATCAGGTCACCCCCATCTAAGGACACTGAACTTGTATTGTAAGCAATGTCCTTTCTGTATGGACACAGGAAGACAGTTAATATTATGCTTTGTAACTTGGGAGTTGATTGACTCCGAATAATATTTACTCCTGGGCATCTGATTTCTTGACTCAGTTGCCCTTAGTTCCTAGCACTCCAAAAGCAGGGTCCCAACGAGGGACTGAATGGACCCAGGGCAAGCGGTGAGCTACCCTGGCATCGAAATGGGCCAGGCCAAAGAGCCACGATACTCAACTATAAGTTGAGGGCATGATCATGGACTAATGCTGTCATGATCCAGAAGTAAGTAATGACGAGACTAGGACCCTGCTGGAGCTAGGAAGATTAACCTGGCCTGAGGACTGCGGAATGTATAGTGAGATGTTCTCAGGAAGAACCAAGCTAAATTTATAACTCTTACTGTGCTCATACAGAATGACATTGCTAGAAATATTAGAAGTAGATTTATTACAACTATTTAAGTAGATTACTAACTGAGGGAAGAACACACCCTTGTTGGGATCCCACCCTTGGGTGGATCTCCTAGTAATCTGGAGTAATCTCTGTAGATGAGATTTTATCCTTGAGTTAATCTCCTGGAGGAGTGGTCTTACCTTTCTTTGTTGATTCGTCAATATGCAACCCACCTTTATGTCACCGCCTTATGTGACTGCTATATAAACTAAGATGGTAAGCTCGGAAAGAGGAGAGTCAGAAGGAGAGAGCTCGGGCTCCAGAGATCCAGAGTCAGAGCAAGAGGGGCTCAAGCTTGAGAGAAAGAACAGCCGTCCTGATCCAGGCACACACAGGGCTCAAGAGCACCTGACGCAGGTGGTGAGAAAGAGCCATCCAGTGAGCTCATGAACACACAACCTTCGGTGTGATAAGATTTTACAGCAGAGGGTGTTCAGGGTTGAAGCGATGGTCAGGCCTTGCAAGGCAAGCTTCTTCCCTGCTTTACTATCGGCCAATCAGCAGAGGCTGTTTTGTTTGTTGCTTGTTTGTTTTAAACTGAATGCAGTGGAATGAATGTTTTCATTCTAATATTGCTCAGGTTTTGGTCCTAAGCCTTCCAAGTAAGACATGTTTTAAGTTTTGAAAAATGTCACCCAACTTCAGGATGAGCACGGGCTCGAGAGCCCTGGCGGCTCTTGTTGTTGCCTAGGGTATTGTTGCTGAGTCCCTCCTGGGGGTGGCCATAAGGTGGTGGAGTCCCTCTGGGCGAGCATAGAGTAGCTGTGTTGAGTCCCTCTTGGATGACCATAAGATGGTGCTGCTGAGTCCCTCCTGGGGGTGACCATAGAGTGGCAATGTTGAGTCCCTCCTAGGTGGCCATAAAGTAGCTGTGTTGAGTCCCTTATGGACCTCCATAGAGTGGTGGTGTTGAGTTCCTCCTGGGGGTAGCCATAGAGTGGCTGTGTTGAGTCCCTCTTGGGTGGCCATTAGAGTGGCAGTGTTGAGTCCCTCATGGGTGGCCATGGAGTGGTGGTGTTTAATCCCTCCTGGGCAGCGATAGATGGAGTAGCTGTGTTGAGTCCCTCCTGGGCGACCACAGAGTGGTGATGTTGAGTCCTTCCTGGGTGGCCATAGAGTGGCAGTGTTGAGTCCCTCCTGCGTGGCCATAGAGTGGTGGTGTTTAATCTTTCCTGGGCAGCCATAGATAGAGTAGCTGTGTTGAGTCCCTCCTGGGTGACCACAGAGTGGTGATGTTGTGTCCCTCCTGCATGGCCATAGGGTAGCTGTGTTGAGTCCCTCCTGCGTGGCCATAGGGTAGCTGTGTTGAGTCCCTCCTGCGTGGCCATAGGGTAGCTGTGTTGAGTCCCTCCTGCGTGGCCATAGGGTAGCTGTGTTGAGTCCCTCCTGGGCGGCCATATGGGCTTACAGCTGAATCTTCTGAGTTGTTGAGAAAGAACATTATCTGCAGGGGATTGCCAACCTTTTCAGCAACTTTTTTTAAACAGCTACTCAGGGTTAGACTCTTTATAAACATCATCTCTTTTGGCAAGTTTGGTTATTGTGGCCCAGAAAAGTTTAATAATAGTGTCTGCTTTGTTTTCTTTCAAGCCTTAAAAAAAGATACTAAAGATAATAAGGGGCCAGATTGGCAGTACTGTAATTTCATTTTGTTATGTGATACAAAAGCAGGAGAATTTTTATCTGTAATTGTTCACCATTCCCCCTCCCCCTCCCCCCAGCTGATGTGGGAACCTGTAAGATAGAAACTGAATTGCAGTCAACAGCCAGAGTTGGGGGAAAGCATATTAATACTGCTACTGTCTCAAAGAGAAAAAGAGAAGTGTTATTTTGACCTCTATTGAGACATTTAAACATCAGTGAAGTTGGAGGAATCTTTCTAACATAAAATTCAGCATGTACTCTGTATAAAACCAAAATTCCATGGAAGGTATTTGTAAAATATGATGGAGTTGAATGTTCTTTAAACATGACATGACTGGGTTTTTCCTCCCCGGAGAAGCCCCTATTCTGTCTCGAATACTTATATCCTCTTTCTCTCCTCTCACACTTCTCTAAGGAAATTTCTGTCAATAAAAAAGTTTTTGGTTCACTAAAAAAAAAAATGAACATGACACCATCATTTGAGCTTGAACTAGGGTTTTTTTTTCTTCCCCCCATTTTGGTTACTCTGAGACTTTTTCGTTTCCTACAACTAGTGTCTTTGTATTCTAATTATTGCAAAGGGATCTGGGTCTCCTAGGATAATTTCTATGTTTCCACGTTAATTTTCCTCTTCTCTTAAGTTTCCTTATCCTTTACTGATACCTCTCAGTGTGGATAAGGAAACTTAAGAGAAGAATATTCTCAGTTCTCAATTCTCGCTATATTCCATTCTGAGTGTTGGAAAGGGAAGATGACAGTTATGTCTTGCCTTTAAGGAAACTGTTAGAGGCTTGATCATTAACACCATCTTTTCTTTCTAAACAAATTTTTAGCTGGGCTTGGGACCACGCTCAGCTGTGCACAGGGCTTCCTCCTGGCTCTGTGCTCATGGGTCACTCCTGGTGGGCCTCACGGCGACCCTACCCAGTGCCAGAGATCAAACTTGGGTTAGCTACAGGCATGGCAAATGTTTCAACCCCATTACTATCTCACCAGCCCTTGTTTCTTCTTTTTTAAAATTTACTTTTCATTGAGGCAGTACTGGCTTCTGAGAGTATCAAGGTGTGTGTCTCCGTGGTAGAATGGTGCCATGCCATACCCACCAGTAAAGTGCCAGTTTTCTTCCACCGTAGCCTAGAGCATCCTCTGGACCACTCTCCCCCTCCACTGCTGCCCCTTCAGCCTGGAATGGAAGGAAGCTTCTCCAGAATCTGTCCACAGGGTAGAAAGCAGCTTAGTCACTGCCAGGGGCCAGACCTTGGGAGGCTCTTCTCTTTTCTTTCTTTTTCTCTGGGGGCCTTTCCCAGCAGTGCCGGGGAATGCCAGGTGCATACCCAGTGGAGCTGGGGGGCCTGATGGGGACTGGCGGGGGACTGGCGTTGCGGGGACCGAGCCCAGCCCCTGTGCCTGCCAGGCCCGCACACTCCAGCCCTTTGAGCTGTCTGCCTTGATGTTGTGATGATTTTTTTCTTTCCTTCAAAAGAATTTTCTTCATTGGCTACAGTGATAATACGGCAGGGAGGGGTGCTTGTCTTACACCCGGCCAACCTGGGTTCAATCCCTGGCATCCCAAATGGTTCCCTCAGCCCTGCCAGGAGTCATTTCTGAGCATAGAGCCAGGAGTAAGCCTTGAAAGCCCTATGGGTATGGCACAAAAACAAACAAGACAACAGGAATTTTATTTGTATAAATTCTTTGATCCTTTGCACAGATTTATATTTGATTTACAGATGACCACACAGAGTAAGGGCCAGCGGGGTAGGAATAGAACAGTCTCCAGTGAGAGCTGGTCACAATTCAGTGATTGTGCAGTCGGGCCCAAAATAAAAGTAATTAAAACCAGAGAAGGAGATTGAATGCAACTGGCTGGAAGTCCAGTGGGCTGGAGTCCTGAGGTTTGATCCATGACACTGCATGCTTCCCTGGGCATGACCTGGAGTGTCCAAGAGCACAGAGCTGGGAGTTGCCCCTGAGCATCACCCAGATATGCACCCTTCCCTCTCCAGAGAAGTAGAGAGATGACAGTCTCCAAATAGCTTCAACATAAGGAAGTGATAATATAATGAGGGTTATGGGGCCGGAACCATAGTACGGCGGAAAGGGCGCTTCCCTTGTATATGGCCAACCCAGGTTTGATCCCCAGCATCCTATCTATCCACACCCCCAACACCACCGGGAGTGCAGAGTCAGGAGTAACCCCTGAGCACAGCCAGATGTGTTTCCCACCCTGCCCGAATAAGAGGTTTATTGTAGTGTTGTTATTTTTGGTTTTGGGCCACACCTGGAGGTGTTGCTCAGGGGGCCGTCTGAGTTCAGTGCTTAGAACAGTGTACTGGAAGTGCTGTGGGGTGGTTGGAACCCAGGGCTCCTGCTTGCCAAGCATGTGCTCCAGCCCACTTAGCTCTCCCCCTGGCCCCTGCCGCATTATTCAGAGTTAAAAATTGGGAGTGCTAGGGAATCCGAGAAGATAGAGATCTCTCAAACGGATGTTTCTACTTCATGGGGTATGATGCAGTGAATCAAGGAATATGTTGAGTGTGCCAAGGGTTAAAAACAAAAACAAAGCGAGCTGCTCCATTGACATTAATCGCCCTCCTGTCACTGTTACGTACATCTAAGAATTCGAAGAAAACTTTAAGTGAAAGCTCTTGCAGTTGAGCGATGAATTTATGACGAGCTCTTCTGTAGAACTTGATGAGTGCAGTCAGACTTTGGACATTGTAGCAGATATATTCAGTGCACTCAAAATATATAATGAAATGGCCCAGGGAGCTTTCAATATGCAGCACGTTTTCTTGGAAAGTGATAGGAAAAAAAAATTAGAATTTCTAAAAAAATTTCCCAGCCGATTAGTTTTCTGCAGCGGAAGTTTAGCTGTGTGCACACAGAAGTGGAATCCTGTGGCACGTTGCTGAGTGGTAGAGCGTCTGCCTTGAGTGCGAGAGGCTGTGAGTTTGGCTCCTCTGTACCTCCTACCCCTGCAAGGGATCTTGGACTTTCCAGTAAAGAGAACAATAGAGCTTAGTTGCTTTGTTTTTTTTTTTTTTTTTTTTTTGCTTTTTGGGTAACACCCGGCGATGCTCAGGGGTTATTCCTGGCTCTGCACTCAGGAATTACTCCTAGCAGTGCTCGGGGAACCGTATGGGATGCTGGGAATTAAACCCGGGTCGGTTGTGTGCAAGGCAAACACCCTGCCTGCTGTGCTATCACTCCAGCCCCGATAGAGCTTGTTTTACTAATCCACCCATTAGCCATAGCTGGAAAAAATCATTTCCAAAGAGGTGGCTTAAAACGGGTGTAGTTGGTACTGTTAGGAAGTTGTGCCTTTGTATTGACTCTGCACACACTTGCTAGCAGCTGGGGTAAGTGTTTTTGGTTGTCATGTGACCACTGGGTTCTCAGGGACTATTGTTTCACAAAAGTCTTTCTTTCAGCCTTTCTGTGGTGCTGGGGATTGAATCCAGGGTCTCACACATGCAAGCCTCTCCCCTGAGCCAAGTTACCAGCTCCAGCAGCTCATTTTTTTTTTTTTGGTCACACCCAGTGATGCACAGGGGTTACTCCTGGCTCTGTACTCAGAAATCACTCCTGGTGGTGCTCAGGGGACCATATGGGATGCTGGGAATTGAACTCGGGTCAGCCACGTGCAAGGCAAACGTTCTGCCCGCTGTGCTATCTCTTCAGCCCCCCCCACCCCCCCACAAGCAGCTCATTTGTAATTGCTCAAGGTATATGAAAAAATTGAGACAGTTTCTTTTAGCGCTTTTTTTGGGGGTCACATCCAGAAGCCATCAGGAGCTGCTTCTGCTGGGGCGAGGGGATTATGCTCCTGGGGGTCCTCAGGGGAACCTGTGAGGCATTGGACCCCTGGCTCCTCATGTACCCTGACCCTTCAAGCCATCTCCTCACCTCTGTGCGTAATGACCCATGAGTCTCTGGCGGTGCTGCCAAAATGTGAGAACTTGATTTAGTGAGTATCTCTGCAGTGTCAAAGTTGCCTTTTACCCAGAAATTTGTAAGTTGACAGTATTTTCACCAGAAGACTTCAGAATTAATTCTTATTGGACCAGGACAGAACTAAACCCTCTGATCATGTCCATGTATGGACCCCAACCCTCCACCCCCATGCAAGCCAAACTAAAGCCAGAAATGATCAAATGATTGCCTCTTCCCCCCACCCCCCACCCTGTTTTGTTGTCCTGGCTAGACTCTATAGTGGGCTGGATTTGTCAATTGCCCCATGTCTTTTTTTTTCTTTTTCCCTTTTTGGGTCACACCTGGCAATGTGCTCAGGAATTACCCCTGGCGGTACTCCTGGCTCTGTGCTCAGGAATTACCCCTGGTGGTACTCGGGAGACCATATGGGTTGCTGGGAATAGAACCCGGGTTGGCTGCATGCAAGGCAAACACCTTACCCGCTGTGCTATCGCTCCAGCCCCCCACCGCCCCTCATGTCATTTCTTGATGCATCTCTAGGAGAGAAGTGAAATGCCGCCCCGACTTCCCCAGAATGCTTTGAAGTTATTCTTCATCTGTGTCCAAAGAGGGGCTTGTTTTGGCACTGTGTGTCATGCGGCTAACGATGGCTCTTCTTCCGACAGTGCTGGGGGAAGGACTGGCCAACGGCGACGGGCCCTTCCAGGCAGTGCTCTGCTGTATGCACCTGAAGGGGAAGCTCCAGCCTGTGTCCAACATCCTCACCAAGTCACTGACGGGAGAGTCCTTGGTATGTGGGTGGACCCTCCATCAGAAGGTCCAGGAACGATTCGTGCATTTGGTTCCTTTAGAATATTGTGTGTGTGTGTTGGTGGGGGGAGGTGGATAATTTGTGTGTATTGTCCATTTTCCTCCTCAGAAATCAGAGTTTATGATGATCTGGAAAGACCCATTTCTTTTCTTTTTTTGGTTTTGGGCCATTTGGGCCACACCCCAGGGCTTTGGGGGTGCAGAGAACCACATGCTGCTGGGTCTAACCCAGTGCTTGTCCGTGGGCCCCCTTGGTTGGAGCCATTGCCCTGGGCCCTGTGATACTCATTTCTTGTCAACAAATATGTTGAGGTATCAGATCCTTGTCGGTGCTCAGGGGACCATATGGGATGCCGGGGACGAACCTGGGTTGGTCGTGTGCAAGGCAAATGCCCTATCCACTGTACTATCTCTCTGGCCCAAGGATTCTATTTAAAGACATCATTTTAAAATAGAGCCTGGAAATATTTTCAGGTTTTAAAGGGTACCTATGGCCACGACCTTTCATGATTTTTAAATTAAGCATTTATTTTATTTTAATTTATTTGGGCTAGAGTGATAGCACAGCAGGTAGGGCATTTGACTTGCATGCAGCTGGCCTGGCTGAGCCAGGTTCAATTCCTCCACCCCTCTTGGAAAGCCCGGCAAGCTACTGAGAATATCTTGCCTGCACGGCAAAGCCTGGCAAGCTCCCTGTGGCGTATTCAATATGCCAAACACAGTAACGACAAGTCTCACGATGGAAACGTTACTGGGCCCGCTTGAGCAAATCGATGAACAACAAGAGGAGAGTGCTAATTAATTTATCTTTTTGCTTTTTGGGTCACACCCGGCAATGCAGAGGGGTTACTCCTGGCTCTGCACTCAGGAATTACTCCTGGTGGTGCTCAGGGGTCCATAGGGGATGCTGAGAATCGAACCCAGGTCGGCCGCATGTAAGGTAGATGCCCTCTCGCCGCTGTACTATCACACCAGCCCCAAAAGCATTTATTTTAAAAGTGCTGAAATTAACCTAAGCTAGATAGTTATTTCTGTAATTACTGAAGATGGCATGTGGCTAGGTTAGTAATATTCACGAGACCCTAATTCATCAGACTTGGGAATAATGTTACGTGCCATTTAAATTTTGTAGATTGTTGGTTTCGGAAGAAATAATAAAAAGACTATGTTTTGGGTTGTTAGAATTGGCAATCTGTAGAAATTGGATCAAAGAAAGACTATAACTTTTTTCAGTAGTTGGTGGCTTGTAAAACTTGATTTTTTTTAATGAAATCATGAAAAACAGTGAAAGTAAGAAAGTACGTATGTACTCTGCTAGACAACACAAATTCCCTGTATCTTATTTTTTTGAATTGATAATTGTCATAATCTGGAGCAAAGTTGTATTTTCAATGCAAATTATTTGTTAAAAAATAGAAATTAAGAACATACTTAATATACTGCTGAGTGAATTCAGTGGCTCATCTCAGAGGGTAATTAGTTATTTTTCTTCTTTTTTTTCTTTCCTATTTTTTTTTCCTTTTGGGTCACACCCAGCGTTGCTCAGGGGTTACTCCTGGCCCTGCACTCAGGAATTTCTCCAGGTAGTACTTGAGGGACTCCATAGGGGATGCTGGAGATTGAACCTGGGTTGACCATGTGCAAGACAAGTTCCCTACCCACTGCACTATTGCTCCTGCCCTCTAAAATTAAACACATAAGCATTACCTTTACAAATGTTTAACTTAACACCTTGACCACTGTTGACTCACTCTTGATTGTAGATTAATGAACATAAATTGAGTGTATTCAGTTTAACAAGTGATTTTGTTTCTGTTTTTGTTTTTCTAAGAGAAATTGGAAATGACTACAGTGACTTTATTAATGAACTCTCTTTCAAGTGATCTGATCTTTGTGAATCTGAGACGGAGATAACCAATCAAATTCACTGTTTTCCATTTGGCACCCATTAGATCTAGGGAGAGAAATGGTTAGGTTTGTTTTTCCCTCTCCCTGTCTTGCTCTTCAGTGAAACCTATTGTAAATACATTGAATCAACTTAAAGCAGATGCAGAGTGATTATAGTAAGGGTAAACTGTACCTAGGTCACTACGTGCAAGGCAAATGCCCTACCTGCTGTACTATAGCTCTAGCCCCGTAAACTGTATTTTTTAAGCAATCTTTCAAATTTTTCTTAGTAATGAGGAGCTGCATCGCTTTTAATGGTAGTTGGGATGGGAGTGAGAATAGCATTGTTTCTATAGCTGGACCTTTGAGATAGGTGAGGAATTGAGGTAAGTCCCCAACGGTAAGGAACCAACATAGTGGGAACTGGGGATGTGGCTTGGGTACGTGGGGTCCTGGGCGTGGTCCTCAGCCCCGTGGTGGCCTCCCTGCCCACCCCCTCTGGAGGAGCACTGAAGACCAAGTGTACTGAGTACTGTCTCGCTTTTTTATTTGTCCTTTCAGAATGGGATGGTAACGAAAGATTTGACAAGACTAAAAACACTTCTCATAGAAACAGAGGTAAGGCTGTTTAAGTAAATCTCTTTGGAAAGCTTTTAAGTTGCTCTGACGAATAAGTGTGAATTAAACATTGAGAAATCAATGAGCATCAGCCACAAAGCAAGGGATTAAAGGTGGGGTTCTAGAAACTTACAGTCTTTTTTTTTTTTTTTTGCTTTTTGGGTCACACCTGGCGATGCGTAGGGGTTACTCCTGGCTTTGCACTCAGGAGTCACTCCTGGCGGTGCTCAGGAGACCATATGGGAATCGAACCCGCGTGCAAGGCAAACGCCCCACCCGCTGTGCTATCTCTCCAGCCCCGAAACTTACAGTCTTTGAACCGTGGCTGGGTTGTACCATATATTTTGTTGCTGACGTTTTCTTGCCTCTCATCTGCATCTGAGTTCTCCTTCCTCCTAACTCATAAATTAGTTATCGCTGGCCAACTGGAAAGATCTTTGACAATTTTTCATTTTTAACTGCATCTGCCTGTTAAAAAATACTGAAAATACGTTACCGGAGACCAGATAACTTGAATAGAGATTAAAAAAAGTCACCTGTTTCGCATCCCGCCAACCCTAGTTTGAATTCCTGGCATCATATTCGCATCTCTGAAAACTGCTAAGGGTCATTCCTGAGGGTCCCCTCACCCCTTCCTTAACCCCCATTACTTTTCAAACATTTTTGTTTGTCTTTTTCTTCTTTCTGTTATTGGGTTAAAGCATAGCTGTGCTCAGGGTTTATTCGTGGATTTGTGCCCTGGGGTCACTCCTAAAAGGGCTTGGGGACTTAGTGGTGGGGGGTGTTGGAGATTGAAACCTAGTTGGTCACGTGCAGAACAGAGGCCCTACTTGCTGTACTATCTCTTCAGCCCTGAACATTTTGCATTTTTAAAAGCATCTTAAAGAAGCTTTTTAAGGGCTGGAGTGATAGCACAACAGGTAGGGCGTTTGCCTTGCATGCGGCTGACACGGGTTCGAGTCCCAGCATCCCATATGGTCCCCTGAGCACTGCCAGGAGTGATTTCTGAGTACAGAGCCAGGAGTAACCCCTGTGCATCGTCGGGTATGACCCAAAAAGAAAGAAAAAAAAAAGAAGCTTTTTAGTAATTAAAATTTTTTTTTTAAATATTAGGAAATGGGTGTAGGAACTCTGTCCTCCTGTTGTTCATTGATTTGCTCAAGTGGGCCCAGTAACGTCTCCGTTTTGAGACTTGTTGTTATTACTGTGTTTGGCATATTGAATACGGCACGGGGAGCTTGCCAGGCTTTGCTGTGCGGGCAAGATACTCTTAGTAGCTTGCTGGGCTCTCCGAGAGAGGCAGAGGAATCAAACCTGGCTCGGCTGGGCTGGCTGTGCGCAAGGCAAATGTCCTACCGCTGTGCTATCACTCCAGCCCGGGTCTAGGAAATAGGGCTGGAGCGATAGCACAGCGGGTAGGGCATTTGCCTTGCATGCAGTCAACATGGCCAACCCAAGTTTGATTCCTCCGCCCCTCTCGGAGAGCCCGGGTCTAGGAAATAGGAATAATGTTTATAAGGGTAAACAATGAGCAAAAACTGTGCTCACATGGACAGCTGGGGCCAACACAGTCATGTAAGGGGCAATATTTTTTTTTGCTTTTTGGGTCACACCCAGCGATGCTCAGGGGTTGCTCGTGGTTGTGCACTCAGGAATTACTTTTTGCAGTGCTTGGGGGACCATATAGGATGCTGAGAATCAAACCTGGGTTGGCCGTGTGCAATCCAAACACCCTACCTGCTGTACCATCACTCCGGCCCCTAAAAGGCACTTTTATTTGTGTCAGATTTCTGCTTCTCTCACACACATAAAAAACTGCTGTATTTATATGAATCATGGAAAAATCATGACAGTCTTGTTGAGCGAGCTCCGTGCTTGGTCCCGTGTTGGCCCTCAACACACAGGGTGTTGCCCTAAAACTTGGTTTGTTTGTTTATGTCTGGCTCTGAGCTCAGCCGTCACTCTTGCAGGGGGCCGCCGTGGGGGACTCTATGGGGTGCTGGGGATCAAACCTGGCTTGGCCTTGTGCAAGGCCAGCACCTGCCCATTGTATTCTTGTAGCCCTCCTTGCTTTTTTTTTTTTCCCCTTAAAAAATATTGTTGCCACTTTGGTCAGTTTTTATCATAATGGAAGCCCGTGTAAGGTGACTGGTTAATTTATTAAAATATTGGCTCCTACTGTTTGTTGGGGCCCTTGCATGGTGATATGGGGATATAGCTCTGGATGTGAGCCCCAGGGTCTTCATCCTCTGGGAGAGCAGAGACCCGGGGAAGTGAGAGATAGCAAGTTAATTAAAGCTCTAGCAGGGAAAGGGCAAACGTGATAACCTTTCAGGATCTGTATTGCAGAGAGAGAAAGAGAGAGAGGGAGAGGGAAAGGGAGAGAGAGGAGAGAGAGAGAGAGAGGAGAGAGAGGAGAGAGAGACACTGCTGTAGAGGTAGGCTGCAGGGTACAGGGACGGGCAGGATAGAAACTGGGGAGGGGGAGGGAGGGAGGGAGGGAGGGAGGACAGGAGCCTGCTATAGAGGTAGACTGCAGGGAGGGGGCGGGTTGGAAACTGGGAACATTGGTGGTGGGAAATGTATACTGGTGAAAGGACAGATGTTGGAACATTGTTTGAGAGGGAGCAAAGTCTCCAGACTCTTGGAGACAATGCAGGGAGCTCTGGAGACAGGGAGAGTATGGGCCGAGACGGGGGATGACAACTCGGGACATGCAGTTTTTCCCATGTGTACTGACAAGCAAGCGCGTATCATGAACTGGATCAAGAGTATATTTGCTTTGATGCAGTTACATTGACCCCAGCTCAGTCTCTGGCAGGCATGGGCCCCCCAACACTCCAAGCACCACCGGGTGTGGCCTAATCCCCCTCACCCACTAGTTTTAGGTACCTCAAACGGGAATTTAAATTCAAATGACCTTTCATGTAATTAAGATGATTTTGTTTTGCTTTAACTAACAGCATTCAATCTTGTGATCATATTCAAGTATCACTGTCACTGTCATCCTGTTATTCATCGATTTCCTCGAGCAGGCACCAGTAACATCTCCTTCATCCTAGCCCTGAGATGAAGCACTTTCAGGGTCAGGAGAATGAGACCCATCATTGTTACTGGTTTTTGGCATATTGAATACACCATGGGGAGTTTGCCAGACTCTGCTGTGCGGGCAGAATCCTTTCGGTAGCCTGCCAGGTTCTCCAGAGTAAGAATTAGATAATAAGGTGTCATGCGGCCGCGAATGCAGCCGAGTGCTTTCGGAAGCTAGGTTTTATAGTCTCTGGGTCTTGGCCGTTGATGGGATTACACAGTGCTGGGGGCAGTTGGTGGGTGTAAGACCTACATGCTGGAAGATGGGGGATCTGGCTGGAGGAGGCTCAGTCCCGATCTGAGCAGGCTTGGAGATCTAAGCCTTGGGTCCCGCACACCTGGGTTCCTCTGCCGGTTCCTTCATGCGTGAGGCTCGTCCAAACGTGTGGAGAGTGGTCTTAAGCATGGCTGTGACTGGATCTGGAGGTCTTCAACTGCTGGGGCTCTGCTCGTGGGAGGGAGGGAAACTCAACCTGCCCTCCTCCAAGGGGCCCCGGTGAGGACAGCCAGGTGAGGAGGCAGGAGACTCTATATTCAAGTATATAAAAAGATTTTAATTATTACATTAAAGGTCACAAATATCACTTGAATCTTTGTTTTGTGATTGTAGTTTTGGAAGAAGTAACTTTTTTTTTTTTTTTTGCTCATGATTTTTTTTTTTTGGGAGGGGGAGTGGGTTTGCATTTGGGCCATACCCACCCATGCTCAGGGTTTACCCTTGGTGCTGTGCTCAGGGTTCACTCCTGGCGGTGTTTAGGGGACCATCTATGCTGCTGGGGATTGAACCTGGGTTGCCTGCAAGCAAGGCATGCGCCCTCCCTGCTGTCCTCTCCCTCTGGCCCTGGCTGTTAATTTCTGGAATAGAATAGTAGTTGGTAGTGGGAGTTTTTTTTTTTTTGCTTTTGGGGTCACACTTGGTGGTGCACAGGGGTTACTCCTGGTTCTGTACTCAGGAATTACTCCTGGTGGTGCTCGGGGGACCATATGGGATGCTGGGAATCAAACCCAGGTCGGCCCCATGCAAGGCAAATCCCTACCTGCTGTGCTATCATCCCAGCCCCAAGTACCCCAAGTAGTGGGAGGTTTTGAGCTGTAGTGCTTGTGCGTGAAGGCTCTTTCTGGCTCTGTGCTTCAGTCACTTCCAGTGGTGCCTAGGGGGCATCATGTCATGCCAGGGATTGAACCGGGGTGCACACAAGGCAGCCAGTTTCACCCCTTTCTCTGCGCCTAGATTAGTTTGCTTGGGGTGAGTAAATTGGTAAGAAAAATTCTCAGCTAAAAAAAGCTAACAATGCCCCTCTTATTAATTATTGCACATGCCAAATTTTAAAATAGCAACGATTTGTTATTTAAAGATTGAACTGAGCTGGTATTTAACTTGTAAATGCTAGCAGGTGAGGAGAAGACATGGAAATAAAGGCTTGCTCAGGAAACAGAAACAGTGCCTATTCTTCAGGGAAATTTCAAGTAGCAAATCGTTAGACTTGATTATAAATGTAAAGGAATAATGTCAATGTGAAAGTTGAAGTGATTTCTCTCTTGTATCAGTAAAAAATGAAAGATCTACCAGCTAATTGTGAAGACTACAAGCCCTTCTGTCTTGGAATCTAAGCGTATAAAAAGGGTGCTTCAAAGCAGACCCAGGGGGGCCCAGAAAGACACCCTAAGAGCTTAAGGTGCTTGTCTTGCATGCTGCCGACCCGGATTCAGTCCCTGGCACGACCATCACATGGTTCCCTGAGAACTTTTGGGAGTGACCCCTGAGAGAAGCCAGGAAGACGTAAGGCCCCCAAACAAACAGATGCTCAAAGGAAGTAAGGAAGAACAAAACTGAACAGAAAAGAAGCACAGACCGGGGAGCTGGCGCAAGTGGCAGAGCACGTGCCTACCCTGTGTCGGGTCCTGAATTTGAGCCCCGGGTGGCCCCCAAGTACCATCACATAAAACCCCTCCATGAGAGCAAAGATCCCACCACGGGACTCTGGGCCCTGGCAGCGCCCAGAGTGGTGGCCACACACTTGGCCTGAATCCAGTTGTACTCTGTCCGATTTTGTTACAGTTTTTGTCTTACACCCAGCTGTGCTCAGGTCTGACTCCTGGCGCTGTGCTCTTGTATGTGGCTGACCTGGGTTCGATCCCTGACATCCCATATGATCCCCGAACCCTGCCAGGAGTGGTTTTCGGGTGCAGAGCCAGGAATAACCCTTGAGCATCATCAGGTGTGACCCCAAAGCAAAACAAAGCAATAACAACAGAAAACAAAGAGTTAAAAACAATCACTCCAATTTTAATTAATGTTTATCAAGAATTTCTAAGTGTTTAAACACTACCTTTGGGAAAAATGTCGAAAATATCCAAGTGTAGTTCAACATTCTCTGGTTATTTTAATGAAATTGTCTTTCGTTTGAAAATTGTAGACAGCAACTAGTAACGTCCTCTCTGGATACCACGCAGAAGACTTAGAGGAGGGTAAGTAGGAATGCCCGCATGATTTTTGGGTAGCTTCGATCCTAGATTTGCTTTTTTATTGATTACGGGCAAGCAGTTGACTGAGTTATTTTATGTGTAAGAGTGGATAGATAGACCATAAGGGTTTAACTTTAAGATGTTTCAGTGAAAGAAAGCAAGGTTTCCTCTGGACTCTTTTCATCGAATCCTCGAGTGGTGGAGTCTTAGGAGAGTATTCCAGAGCTCATCCACTTCACCATCAGCTTCCGGGTCGTTTGAAGCTTCCTTCCTAGCAGTTTGCAGCTTTCTTGCATATTGCTCTCTCTCTCCCTCTGTCATCTCCAGACAGTGCAGTGATTGTTTTGGTGGAAGTTCTGATCTGTAAACTTGAGCTGTAACTGGAGCCATGAAAATCTTTGAACTCTCATCTTTATTCAGGGTAGAGACAAGAGTCCAGCCTTCCCTCAGTGCTTGCTGGGCAACTCTGTAGGGTTCCACTGTTTTCCGGTAAAAAACAACTTCTTAGGCTCTTCTTCATCTCATAGGTGAGGAGGTTGAGACTTAAGAAGGAAGGCTCAGGAGTTTTCCCCAAGTCACGAGGCTAGTGAGGGACCAGGTGCAGTTTTAAGTTCCATCAGACTGCATCTCTCGCTTGCATCCACTCTCTTCCCCCTCTCATTTACTTTCTACCTGGAGGAAAGACTAAGAGTGACTCATGGGAAATAGGAATTGGTGTGAGGGTGTTTGAAAATATCACTACTGGGACCGGAGCAGTAGTACAGAAGTTAGGGTGTTTGCCTTGTGTGTGGCCGACCTGGGTTCAATCCTCGACATCCCATGTGTCCTTCAAGCACCGCCAGGAGTAATTCCTGAGTGCAGAGCCAGGAGTAACCACGGAACATCTCTGGGTTTGACCCAAAAGGCAGAGTGTGTGTGTGTGTGTGTGTGTGTGTGTGTGTGTGTATCACTGCTCACTCTCCATAGTCTCTAGTCTTCTCTCTGGAACCTGTTTTTATCTTATTGAAACCTTTTATTTGAATCAATCAATGCTCATTGTATCATTGTATCTAGTAGTAAACAAATTCTTTTTTTTTTTTTTAATTTTTATTAGTGAAACACCATGAGGTATAGTTGTAGACTTACAAATTTCTGTGCTTGGATTTCAGTTATACAATGATCAAATACCCATTCCTCCACCAGTGCCCATTTTCCACCACCATGGATCCCAATATCCCTCCCACACCCCATACCCCCATCCCACACTGCCTCTGTGGCAGGGCATTCCCTTTTGTTCTCTCTCTCCTTTTGGGTGTTGTGATTTTCAAAAGAGGCATTGAGTGGCAATCATATTCGGTCTGTAGTCTACTTTCAGCATGCTTCTCCCATCCTGGGAGGATCCTCCCAACACCCTTTATTTGATGCTCCCTTCTCTATCTGAGCTCCCTTTTCTCCTAGCATGTGTGGCTGGCCTCCAAGCCATGGAGCAAACCTCCTGGTACTAATCTCAGCCACTCTTGGGTGTTAGTCTCCTATTTTGTTACTTTATGTTCCCCAGATGAATGCAATCTTTCTATGTCTATCCCTTTCTTTCTGAGTCATTTCGCTTAACATGATACTTTCCATGTAGTACCACTTGTATGTAAATTTCATGACTTCATCTTTTCTAACAGCTACATAGTACTCCATTGTGTAGATAAACCAAAGTGTAAACAAATTCTTAGTTTCTATCAATAGTCAAATTTTTTTTAGCTTTCATTTTCAGTTTTACAAAACTATTACTTTATATAGTAATATGCCAGGCAAGTCCTGGGACTGAAGTGCCCTTACTTGGTACAGCGATCTTTTCATTCTTGTCTCTCAGTCATTTATTTGTTTGTTTTGCGGCCACACCCAGCAGTGCTCAGGGGTTACTTCTGGCTCAGCACTCAGGAATTACTCTGCTGGTGCTCAGAGGACCATATGTGATGAGGGGGATTGAACCCAGGTCAGCCGTGTGTAAGGTGACTACACCTTACCCATGGCCCCAGTAACCTTTTCATTCTTGAGGCAATGCCTAAGAGAAACATGGCCTGTGCTTAGAGATAATAAACGTTCTCCCACTCAGTTAAGTTGTCAGGTTAGAGAATGAATTGAATGTGCATCATTTGCTATGAGGGAGTTAAGAATAAGATGGACTGGAGTTAGCCATTGGGTAACTGCTTCTTCGTTGATTTCTACTATTACCTGGTTGAACTCATTTGCTTGGCAGATTGCTTTTTTTGGTAGAGGGGCAAGTATCCCATGTCTTTCTTCACATCATCTGGGTAGAGGAGGTGTAGCAGTTCTTACCCTGAAAGCTTCCAATGCTAATACGACCCTATCCTGATTACTCTCTAGGATCTTGTAATGGTTGGCATTTCCGCCCGCCACCCAGGGGAGTCACCTGCAGTGAAGAATATACGTTGTGTAAAAGGTAATGTGAATTTTTTTTTTTAAATGTAGGAGTACTGCTATTTATTCAGCCACTGATTAGCTGATTGAATTGGGCATGAACTCCACCTTACTTTTTTTTTTTTTTCATTTTTTATAATTTTATTTATTGAATCACCGTGACAGTAGTTACAAAGCTTTTGGGTTTAAGTCTCGGTCATACAAAGAAACACCCGTACGTTCACCAGTGCCCATTCGCCACACCCCAAAACCCCAGTATACTTCCCATCCCACACCCTCCTCCTACCTGTGGGGCACATGATTTCCACATTCCTCTCTCTCTACTTTGATTACATTCAATATTTTGACACCAGACCCACCATTATTGTTTGGGATTTTACCTTAACACTCAGATCTGCTGAAAAGCAACAGTAGACAATTTGTTTTCTATTGTTGGTTATGAATAACATAACATGTCGCATGGCTGCAGTAGTTGCTGCGTGATTTTGAAATTCCAAATTTTAACAATTAAATCTGGAGGGATTTCTGCCAAAACCTGCTAGGTTCCGAGATTTGTTCCTGAGTCTCTGGGATCATGTCCGTTAAGCAGCTTGATCAGGAGCCAGAAAGGCCGTTTGTGGGCAGCGAATCGGGGTCTCATTGGAGTGCGGAGGAAAGAGCCGACTCCACCCCTATCCCGTGAGGCCCCGCGTTTCTCATCACTGGGGGCCCAAATCTGACTGTCCGATGGCCTCTGGAGGATGGCGGCCACTAAGCTGCCTAGGGGAAGCAGGCGGAGGAACAGCACCCTTTCCCCCCTGGAATGGCCCAGCAACAGTAACCTACTGTAGGGGTCTGGACGCATTTCTGCCAAAAGCCACTGGGTTTCGAGATTTGTTTCTGAGTCTCTGGGATCATGGCCGTTAAGCAGCTTGATCAGGAGCCAGAGAGGCTGTTCATGAACGGTGACTCGATGTCTCGTTGGGATGGGGAGGAAAGGAAAGGGCAGGCCCCACCCCAGCCTGTGAGGCCCTGCGTGTCTTGTCATTGCAGGCCCAAACCAGACTGTCCAATGGCCTCTGGCAGATGGCGGCCACTGAGCCGCCAAGGGGGAGCAGGTAGAGGGACAGCACCCTTTCCCCCCTGGGGTGGGATGGCAACAGTACAGTACCCTTTCCCCCCTGGGGTGGCATGGGAACAGTAACCTACTGTGTGGTCCACACGCATTTCTGCCAAAGGCCGCTGGGTTTTAAGATTTGTTTCTGAGTCTCTGGGATCATGGGCGTTAAGCAGTTCGATTAGGAACCAGAGAGGCCATGCCTCCAATTATATAGCTGAGCTGGAGGTGGTTTGTGGGTGTGTCTTCCACATACCTATCTTTTGGCCATTTACTTTCTTGGTAAACTTCGCCCCAGGTTTTTGGGGTCTGGCCAAAGGCAGCAATTTTGGGGTATCTGGAAGTCTGAAGGCGCCATCAGGCTGCTGATGCACTCACCTCACAGGTACAGATTGACCTGCTGGTGGCACCATACCCACCGGTAATGTGAATTTTTAAATTTCAACCAACAATTTGCTTTTATTCAAAGGGCAGTTCATTTTCCTCCACTTTTTGAGAAGTAGTAATTCAAATCCAAAGATGCTCCTGT
Organism: Sorex fumeus; assembly: GCF_029834395.1. NCBI lineage: Eukaryota > Metazoa > Chordata > Mammalia > Eulipotyphla > Soricidae > Sorex > Sorex fumeus. Next base: position 82,044,379 of record NW_026606120.1, read on the forward strand.
GTGAAGGAAGGGGCCTGCTGGCCCGTGGAAGATACGGTCTATGGCCTCCCCCATGCTGGCCCATGCAAGTGCAGAGTGTTATCCTGTGCTGTGGTCTGCAGGCAGCAGGTTGAGACCGCTGCAGACGGTGATTGAATCAGTGAAGGGTCCATGGACAAGCGTTGCTGATTTTAAGGGATTTCAACATCTCTGGCTTGTGGCAGTGGTCATGTGGTGTCTTGGAAACAGTTCCCTGCCAGATGCCAACGTATGACTGTGGTCACGTGTTGGAGGAGTCAGCCCAGGAAAGCCCTAATTCCCGTGCTGTGCAGCTGGATAGTGGTTGAGTAAAATGGTTTCTTTCCCACTTGAAACAAAAGCCATATTGGCTATTATCATGAAATAATAAAAATCAAAACAGTATTGTTGAATCCTTGAATTACACAAACTGAGCTAGATGAAGACTAAGCCTTGGTGTTGAAGTCTTCTATAATACTATTTGGATTATGAATGTTTAATTGCTGGTCTCCTGTTTTCATAGAAAAAAATTTTATCTGTTATGGTGATTAAAATGGAGATTACTGAAGCTGGAACGATAGTACAGTGGGCATTGGCCTTGCATGTGGCCTATCTGGGTTCGATACTTAATATCCCATATGGTCCCTCAAGCTCCCTCAATTACCAGGAGTAATTTCTGAGTGCAGAGCCAGGAGTAACCCCTGAGCATTGCTGGGTGTGACCCAAACAGCCAAAACAAGCAAACCAAATTTAGATTACTTTATATAGGGCCAGAGCTATAGCGTAGTGGGAAGGGCATTTGCCTTGCACGCAGCCTGACCCAGGTTCGTTCAATTCCTCCGCCCCTCTCGGAGAGCCCGGCAAGCTACTGAGAGTATTCTGCCTGCACAGCAAAACCTGGCAAGCTACCCGTGATGTATTTGATATGCCAAAAACTGTAACAACAAGTCTCACAATGGAGATGTTACTGGTGCCTGCTCGAGCAAATTGATGAACAATGGGAGGACAGTGACAGTGACTTTATGTAAATGGAAATAGAGCATAAGATAGATGGTAAGGTAAAGGTAAAGGCCCTCCCGTTGATCGTCGATTTGCTCGAGCGGGCCCAGTAACGTCTCCATTGGAGACTTTGTTGTTACTGTGTCTGGCATATGGAGATACTCTCGGTCGCTTGCCGGGCTCTCCGAGAGGGGCGGAGGAATCGAACTCGGGTCGGCCATGTTGGCCGCTTGTAAGGCGAACGCCCTACCGCTCTGCTATCGGATTATTGTTAAACTATTTTCATAGCTTTTCTAAAAATTTTTTTCATGTGATACTTATATGTAGAATTTGAATCTATAAGGAGTAATTTTCAAAATGTGATGATTTTTATATAAAATAGAAGGAATGATTAAAGTCACTTTTATAAAAGTGAACTCGTCATGGTTTTGGAGGGGAGGGATAGGGCCTGGGCCACCCCTTGGTGTGCTCTGGGCTTGCTCCTGGCTCTGCTTTAGAATCTCCTTCTGGTGCTCAGGGGACAATATGGGGTGCCAGGGATTGAACCGGAGTTGGCTGCTTGTAATGCAAGTGTCTTACCCGATAGCCTTGTTTCCAGCCTCTCCAGCCTTTTTCACAAGAACTAGTAGCTAGTAGAATTTAAGTATAAATTGTTATAACTCTAGATTGCTTCTGATAATAAAGTTTGACATGTAATTTTGATGTTTGAAATGGTCCAGACACCAGATAAAGAAACTAATTAGTAGATTTGAAAATCCTCTTACTTTGTTACTGTAGGATAACACTGTTTTGTCCTTCCTCAGGTAGCTTATGTTTATTTGGTCACACCCATCCCAGGGCACTGAACTTATATTATAAGTTAATATTGCCTTTCTCCTCTACTTATGTCTTTTGAATAGTTTACCTAAAAGCAATGTCCTTTCTGTATGGGCACAGGAAGACAGTTAATATTGTGCTTTGTAACTTGTGAGTTGATTGACTCCAAATAATATTTACTCCTGGGCATCTGCTTTCTTGACTCAGTTGCCCTTAGTTCCTAGAACTCCAAAAGCAGGGTCCCGATGAGGGACTGAATGGACCCAGGGCAAGCTGTGAGCTACCCTGGCATCGAAATGGGCCAGGCCAAAGAGCCACGATACTCAACTATAAGTTGAGGGCATGATCGTGGACAAATGCTGTCATGATCCAGAAGTAAGTAATGACGAGACTAGGACCCTGCTGGAGCTAGGAAGATTAACCTGGCCTGAGGACTGCGGAATGTATAGTGAGATGTTCTCAGGAAGAACCAAACTAAATTTATATCTCTTACTGTGCTCATACAGAATGACATTGCTAGAAATATTAGAAGTAGATTTATTACAACTATTTAAGTAGATTACTAACTGAAGGAAGAACACACCCTTGTTGGGATCCCACCCTTGTGCAGATCTCCTAGTAATCTGGAGTAATCTCTTTAGATGAGATTTTATCTTTGAGTTAATCTCCTGGAGGAGTGGTCTTACCTCTCTCTGTTGATTTGTTAATGTTCAACCCACCTGTGTGTCACCACCTTACATGATTGCTATATAAGCTAAGACTGTAGGCCCAGGCGAGGGAGATCCAGAGTCAGAGCGAGAGGGGCTCAAGTTTCAGAGAGATCCAGGCCACACACAGGGCTCAAGAGCGCCGAACGTGGGCGGTGAGAAAGAGCTGTCCAGAGAGCCCGCGAACACACAACCTTCAGTGTGCTTAGATTTTACAGAACACAGTATTCTTCAGAAGAAATATGAAAAATATTTTAGTCTGGATAAGAGTATAAAATCTTGGATTTTTTTGTTTTTTTATTTTTAATATTTTTGCTTTTTTTGGGGTCACACCCAGTGATGCTCAGGGGTTGCTCCTGGCTCTGCACTCAGGAACTACCCCTGGTGGTTCTCGGCAGACCATGTGGGATGCTGGGAATCGAACCCGGGTCGGCAGTATGCAAGGCAATACCCTACCTGCTGTGCTATTGCTCCAACACCAATCTTGGATTTTTTAGAAAAATTTTTTTTTTTTTTTTTTTTTTTTGCTTTTTGGGTCACACCTGGCGATGCACAGGGGTTACTCCTGGCTCATGCACTCAGGAATTTCTCCTGGCAGTGCTCAGGGGACCATATGGGATATAGGGAATCGAACCCGGGTGGGCCACGTGCAAGGCAAATGCTCTACCCGCTGTGCTATCGCTCCAGCCCCTTAGAGAAATAATTTTAAATTAGTTGGAAGATAATTTTGATTCATTAGGACAACCTTATTAGAAAGTTTTAGCTATTGTTCGAAGCATCAGATAATTTAGTAAGTTTAATTTAGTTTTCAGTTCTTTTTTTGGTGAGACTGGTGGGCCATACCCGGAGATGTTCAGGGGTTACACCTGACTTTTTGCTCAGCAGTTACTCCTGGGGGTGCTCAAGGGACCAGATGGAAAGCCAGGAGTCGAACCTGGGTCAGCTGCACTCAGGGGACCAGCCTTACCTATTGTAGTATTTCTCCGGTCCCTAATTTAACTTTGGTGTGTATAATCAATAAAAACTTTCTGTGCATTCATTTTTGTGTATGTTAACCATTTGGTGCTATTTTATTATTTTTGATGTTACTTTATCAAATATATGTTAACTTGGTGCTGTCATTCGTTTTCTATTTTGTATTATTTTACATTAGCTGAAAAAAATTAATGTATCTTATTTCCAGTTTGCTTTTTATAGCCTAATATTTCTTTTTTCTCTCAGAAGAGTTAGTATTTTTATGTTTTGAGTGTTTAAAGATTGGGTAGGGGTCAGAGAGACACACACAGCTGATCCCAGTTTGAATCTCAGGTACCGCGTAAGGTTCTCTGAGCACTGTGGGGGTCTCTTCTGATGAGAGCGAGAAGTAGCCCTTGATGAAATCCCACAGCCTGGTGTGGTTCTCCCACCCCCCATTAAAAAAAGGGACAACGTGGCTAAGATTTGTAGTTTCGCAGGGCATTTAAAACTTGCAAAAAAGTAATCATAGTCTTGTGTTTGATGTGTCGTGGACCCCTGAGTTATCAGTGTGCTTTTCTGAGTCGTAAACATTGAGAAACCATTTGTTCTGAATTGATTAAAATACTTCTAGAAAATTAGTAGTCAACATTTTCAATGAAACATAGGTAACAGTAACGTAGAAAACTGTGGAAACATATCCAGAGGTGCGAAGCAGAGACTTAGAATGATAACTTCATGATGTATTAAATTTCTTCCAGATTTAAGTTCATACTGTGGTGCGTTTCCTTGCAGTCTTAACAATTTTGGAAGCAGGGTATACCTGTGTATGAGGAGTGAGGCCACTTGATGTCAGTGTTGCTTTAGAAAAACTCTCCTAAGAGTTTTTCTCTAATCGAATTGCTGTAACTGGAAGGAAGTTCCTTTTTCAATGTCTTTATTTTTGAGGGTGGGTGGTGGCTGGGAGTATCTTGTATACCTTTGTGTCTCCTGACTTCCCACGAAAGGGGTCAGTGTGTGTGAGAGTCAGTGTCCAATTAAGTGTTATAAGTGGCCCCCAAATCTCCCCACTCCATGTAAGGCGGAATGATAATCCCGCCTTTCCGAAGAGGAAGGGTTTGTGTTTGTCACTGACGAAGTCAAAGGGCAGAGGCTGGAAGTTCATCTTTTGCCAGTACCAACAAAATATATGGTAAAAAGAGTCTTTCCTGTTCCACTTAGATTTTTAGAGCAAGGAATCTGTAGGTATGGTGCCCAGTGTACTTCAGCACATTCCCAGGAAGAACTAGCAGAATGGCAGAAAAGATATGCTTCACGGTTAATAAAGTTGAAACAACAGAATGAGAACAAACAGCTGTCCGGCTCCTACATGGAAACCCTGATAGAAAAGTGGATGAATTCGTTGTCTCCTGAGAAAGTGGTGAGGAAATGAAACAACTTTTTTTTTTCTTTATTTGAAACAATTGATCTTGTTTGAGTCTTGGCTTTCTTTCCTGCTGTATTTTGATTCAGTTCCTTAGCTTTTAGATGAAAGAACATCATTTTTTTTTTTCACAGCGTTTTTAGCAATAGCCATTGAGCCACTTGCTAAACTTACAAAGTAGAAGTAAGCTATTTGTTGGGGGATTTACAGGTATTTCATGAATTTCTCTTTCTCAAGGGAGTTTTTGCTGCTATTACTTTGGTTGATTTTTGTCTTCTTTTAATGTGAACGGCTCTTACAAAAATAATTAATGTATAAACATCTTGCTTTTGTAAGCAGTTCTGTCATCGTCTTTGCTGTTGACATTTATTTGCCTTGGCAAATGTTTTTGTGTGTGCTTTGAGGAATCCAAACTTAACATGGATTGCTCTCTGTTTTCAGCTTAGTGAATGTATAGAAGGAGTCAAAGTAGAGCATAATCCTGACCTCTCTGTTACTGTCAACACCAAAAAATCTCACCAGACCTGGACCTTTGCTCTCACGTGTAAGGTAGGAGTTTTGTGTTAATTAGAAAATGCAACGTTTTCTTTTTCTCCTTGAAAAGTTAAAGCTTTTTATTTTTTTTAATCTTTGCTAAAATAGCATTGAATTTGTTTCAATCTAAGTATACTTTATGTAGGTTCTATGTTATACTAAGCCTCATTTCCATATTTTGATCATTAAAGACACAGCTTTTTTGATTTTGTGAGAAAATCTCTGTAGGTGTTTTGATGCTGCTGATATGTTTGTTTGATAAAGAGGTCTTGGGTAGTGTCTTCAGAGCTTGCAACATGTAATAGGGTTTATGGCTTATAAATAAACATTAAATTTTTTTTTTTTTTTTTTTTTGCTTTTCTTGGGCCATACCCAGCGATGCTCAGTGGTTACTCCTGGCTCTGCACTCAGGAATTACTCCTGTTGATGCTGGGGGGATCATATGGGATGCTGGGATTTGAACCCGGATTGGCCGCGTGCAAGTCAAATTACCTACCTACTGTGCTATCGCTCCAACCCAAACATTAAATTTTTTTGTTTGTTTGGTTTTGTCTGGTTTGGGGGCCACACCCATCGATGCTCAGGGATTACTCCTGGCTATACATTCAGGAATTACTCCTGGTTATACCATATGGGATGCCGGGCATGGAACCTGGTTTGGCTGCATGCAAGCCCAACACACTACCTGCTGGACTATTTCTCCAGCCCTGAATTTTTTTTTTAAATTAAAAAGAAATTGATTTAATGAAATCACAAATTTGCAGTATTGTGTTTTTAACATTTTCTAAATGCTTCCAATGTTGAATTAAGTGTTGAAAATTTAAGATTGAAGCAGAGTTAAATATTTCTGTGAATATGTGCAGTGGAAATGTTTTAGATACTTTATGGTAGTGTTTCTTCCACTGTACCATCTGCATATTGGATTATAAAATCTGGGAACATTTACCTTTGGCCTTGAACCCAGCCCAATGCCTCAGAGAAAACCTGGCTAGATAAAATTTTACGGGCCACCAGTGTGCAAAGTTAGACACTCACTTTTCATAGAGGGTGGTAGTTTTTGCCACAATAAGTGATGAATCATCAGAGAAAGCTTGAAGACTAATGATGTAGCATAAATTTATAATTGTTAAAAAATATTTTGACTCTATTGAATGACAGTTGACATCAGAATTACTTTAACAACTGATTTTTTAATGATTCTGGTTTTTTTTTTCTTAAATGACTTTGGAGCACAATTAAGTATCGTAGAAGCAAAAGCCCCTTACAGAAATATTTTTATTGAAGAGATCATTTACATGCTTGTACTCATCGGATTATTTTAATTTTCTTTTAGCCTGCAAGAACACTTTGTCGTGTAGCATTGCTCTACGACGCACATCGCCCTCATTTTAGTATCGTTGCAATATCTGCTGGAGATAGTACTACCCAGGTGTCGCAAGAAGTCCCAGAAAACTGTCAAGAATGGATAGGAGGAAAGATGGCCCAAAACGGATTAGATCATTACGTGTACAAAGTCGGGATAGCATTTAACACAGAAATATTTGGAACTTTTCGCCAAACCATAGTTTTCGACTTTGGATTGGAACCAGTACTCATGCAAAGAGTAATGATTGATGCAGCTTCTACAGAAGGTAATATTTAGACGTTTTCCCCCTGATAACGATGTATTAAAGGCATTATAGTAAAAATCTTGAGAGATATTTATTGGCCTCTTGATGTTCTGTGGATAGGGAGGGAGCAGTGAGTTCGCCGACTCTGCCATTGGGTGGGGTTAGAATGACTGTTATTTCTGCTGGCTCTCGACAGGCCTCAAGCAAAACTTGCTTTGAGGTTTCTCAGACCCGTGTGCGTGCATAATCAAGTCTCTTGGCCTACCAACTGCGTTTTCCAAGCAAGGAGTTTGAATCACAGTCAAACCTTGAACTTTTGTTTGGGGAGAATGCGCTGAGGGTCACCATCAACACACCTTCAGTGTCTGCCTGCAACCATCCATGTCACACCACCCATCTTTCTGTGGTGCCTCTGGATGAGAAGTCTTGAATGAAAACTTTCCTGAGTTGCTTTTGTACATTTCCTGGTAGTGTAAAGGACCCTGTCACGGTTCATGGAATTTCCTGGTGTACTCGGGGGAGAGGCGTGTCCCAGATTCCAACCTGTAAACCCTGGTGGAAGGGGATAAGTGAGTTGCGTGTTATTGTATTTCTCCCTGTGACTGAATTTGTGTCAAGAACCAACAGGATAAGGACAGGGCATTTAGCTCCCTTTGCGTTGGCTCTGAATTTTGGTGCTCAGGGGCCATTCTTGGCTCTGTGCTCAGCAGTGACCCCTGGCGGTGCTCGGAGGACCTTATGTGGTGCCAGGATTTGTACCTGGTTTGGCAGATTGCTTAATCCCTTAATCCCTTACTGTCTCTCCTGCCCCAGTAAACTCTGTGCCCTTCCCCCCCCCCACTCTGGCTCAGATTTTACTTTTTTGGACAAAGGGAGCAGGGGAGACTTTTTTTTTTCCCATTTGAGCTGCAAATTAGACTGAAGTAACTTTTGTGCCCAAATTTAACAGGCGTCACTTTCTTGTATATGTGTCATTTCTGACTCTCGAGGCTCCATTGTACCTGATTTTTTCACTCTGATCTTTTTTTCCTCTTTATATTCTGTTGTATTGTGTTTTTGCCATTTTCTCAGTACATTTGATGGGGTAAATTGTATTGGTTTCTGTGGTCAGATAGATACGGTAGTAACTGAAAAGAATAGATTTGTATTAACTTGGATTGGATTTTTTAATTCCCAGGGTTGGCCAGAGATTAAATACTTTAAGTGCTTGAACAGAGCAGAACAGATGGTCCCTGTTGCAATGACTTAGCTTTGCATAGAAACAAGATAGCAGTTATAGGTGATGTGTGAATGAATGTCAGAACTGTTTTCCAATAAAACTTTATTTTCATAAGCTGAAGTGGGCTGTATTTAGTTTGCTTTTGGTGTTTTGGTTGCCGTTGCTTTTAGAGGCTAGAACTTGAAGTGCCCTATATAAATAAATCATTAGATTTAAGTCATCAAGAGAGGCCAATATGTATTCCCTCTTCTCTGTGTAACTCTGAAAGGTGATTCTTGGTTTTCATGTGGATTATGCATTTGCTTATTTCTTTCGTTGTTGTTATCTTTGGACCATACCTGGTGATGCTCAGGGGTTACTCCTGATCTGCACTCAGGATTTACTCCTGGTAGTGGTCACAGGATCATATGGAATGCCGGGAATCTGACCTGGGTCAGCTGCGTGCAAGGCAAGGGTGTTACCTGTAGTAATATGGCTCCGACCCCTAGAATAATTTTAGCTTACAAACAGGATGAGTACAATAGGAAGAGAGAAGCAAGCTTTAGAAGAATGAGGGTCAGGACTAGGGGGCAGGCAGAGGGACTGAGAAGTGAAGACCAGTCAATACACCCTGAGTTATTGGCAGAGAATCAGGTGTTGGGTGGAGAAGCTCTCCCAGTGCCTGATGCTTTCAGTTTGGTAATAGGAAGAAGTAGAGTCTTGTTTCTGATGTTTCTAATCCATAAGCTTGAAATATGCTTCACGTTATATTCAGATATGGAAGAGGGAAGTAAGAGAGACAGTGGTATCTATTAATTTGAATCCAGTAGTACTTTTTTGTTCTTGTTTTTGTTTTTGGGTCACACCCAGTGATGCTCAGGGATTATTCCTGGCTCTGCACTCAGGAATTTCTGCTGGTGGTGCTTGGGGGACCATATGGGATGCCAGGAATTGAACCCGGATGGGGATTCAACCCGGATCGGATCGACTGGTACAAGGCAAACGCACTACCCGTTGTACTATCACTCCAGCCCCAAACCCAGTAATACTTTTTATAATATTGTATCCTCCCCTTTTTAAAATAGTGGTGTCTTTGTAGTTTAATATATTTATTTCCCTTTGATCACGGTTTTACCTCTAAACGCTTAATATTGTTGAAAATAGTGAAGAAATGATTTCTGGAATTTGATTTGGAAACATTAAAATACTTTCATCGTAGTGAAATTTGTTTTTCAAGGATAGAGGAAAGTTGTTATTTTTATGGAGCAATATCAAATATACGCAATGCATTTTCTGATCAAAGATTTTAAGCAGTATGAGAAGAAAAACTTAAATCTAGGGGTAAACAAGCTAAATCACATTTGGCTGTTCATTACTTACACGAGCTGATCTGTTTTAATTTTTGGTTCTTTTCATTAAATATCTTGGCATTTTGATGTTTATAAAATTTGCCTTGTGTGACTTTACGTTTCAGTGCGACTGTAACCACAGTCCCAGCTGAGTCTCGGAGAGGACAAAGCAGGATATAAGCTGTGTAATGTTTGTTTCCTGTTAGCTTGTGTTTCTGATTCTTCCAGCAGCAGCTTCTCAGCAAAAAAAAAAACAAAAAAAAACCTGAGGGCAGCAGATTTGTGTATGAGAAATCACAGTTTTATAAAAACAATAAAACAAAGGGTTTTTGTATCTTTCTATCTTTTCCTGGAGTACTTGTAAGGATAATATTTACTGGCCATGAGAGCCAGAAAACTTTTTTGGTGATAAAGCGATACCTTGATAATTTTACTTCCAGCTCAGCCAGTTCATGATTTGTTCTCCCTGGACTGAGGACTGGGAGGAAAAGGGTCATTCTGGTACCAATTGATGATGTGTAATTGGGACCTTGGGAATTGAAGGAAGCCTGGGCATTCTCACATTCCCATACAGTTTTGGCAGTGTCATAAATTAGATCACTATTTTGTTTCTGCACACACAGTGCAGTGATGGTATGAAGCTAGAATTTGAATAGGGAAAATCTTTATATTTTCCTCTTCTTCCACATAGCTGTTAATTATTTAGGCATGTTTTTGTCCTTAATGTTGAAAGTATATATATATATTTCTTTCCATAAAGTTAAAATTTTAACCATTTATTAGTTTATTATTATCCATAATCAATTCACTGAAGCTAAGAGGTGATACCGGCTCAATACTGGAAGAGTTCGTCTCCAGAGAGTGTTGGGAATGTGTGTGTCGTTCCCCTCTGGGAGATTCTCAGTGTCCCTCACTCTAGAATGCCTCACCTTTGTCACTGATTCAGTCACAGTTGCAAGAGCCTTACTCCTTGAAACTTCAAATCAAGTTGTTTAGCAGACATTTCTTCCTCTCACTCATTGTTCAGTAGTGAATCAAAAAATGTAATTACTGGGGCTGGAGCAATAGGACAGTGTTTGCCTTGCATGTGACTGACCCGGGTTCGATTCCCAGCATTGCATATGGTCCCCTGAGCACCGCCAGGAGTAATTCCTGAATGCAGAGCCAGGAGGAACCTCTGTGTACCGCAAAAAAAAAAAAAAAAAAAAAGTAATTACTTATTTAAATTTGAGTCAGGAAAAAGTCCTGTCCATTTTCCCCTCTTACTTGATTCATGGTAATTAAAATATCCAATCTTTCCTATTTGCAGACTGTGAATGAGTTTCCCACCCACCCCCTGCCACTTCTAGTTCTTACATGGCAGTCCTGAAAACTCTTCAGGAAACCTATATTACCTTATTTATCTTTTGTGCTCAGGACTTACCCCTGGCTCTGCACTCAGGGATCATTCCTGGCAGGGCTAGGGGCACCCGGGACTTGAACCTGGTCAGCTGTGTGCAAGGCAAGTGCCTTACTCGCTGTACTAGGTCTCTTGGTACCAGTGTACATTAACTGTTAGCATTAACATTGAGTGTGACTTAATTATCTCAACAATATATCCTATATCATATTCCTGTGATTAGAAAATAAAAGATTTTAACCAGTAGTTTGTCAATGAAAGATATATGTAACTGAGTAGAAGCATGTGATAAGTATCAGATACCCTTTTAGTACTTAATACTTTGGCACCCAATACTTTAGCACCTAATGCCCAGGGATCATGTAGTTCTGAGACTGGAACTCAGGGCCTCATATGCAGGCATATGTTAGTTAGGCATGTACTCTACTTCTTTTTTTTTTTTTTTTGCTTTTGGGGTCACACCCAGCAATGCTTAGGGGTTACTCCTGGCTTTGCACTCAGGAATTACTCCTGGTGGTGCGTGGGGGACTATATGGGGTACCGAGGATCGAACCTGGGTTGGCTACATGCAAGGCAAAGGCCCTACCCGCTGTGCTATCGCTCTGGCCCCTGTACTGTACTTCTTGAGTCATAGCCCAGGTTCTGTGATGGTTTTATTTGCCGTTTTATTTGGGGGGCCATATCCAGCAATACTTGGGGGCTCTTTCTGGCAGTGTTAGGGGGAACACGTGGTGCTGGGGATCAAACTGGGGTCAGCTGTACGCAAAGCATGTGCTTCGCCTGTTAAACCCTCTTTCTGGCCCCGTATTTAACTTTTCATTAATTTCATTTAGAGATGGAACATCAGGAATGGGAGCGATAGCACAGTCAGCGCTTACCTTGCCCATGGCCAGAGGGCTCTGTCCTCAGCACCGGGGCATGGCCGGGTGTGGCCCCCAAACAAACAAAAAGTGTTAAAAGAAGAGGGTGTAGATGCTTTGAGATCTAGTTTTCTAAGTTGTTGATTTGGTGAAAGGAACCACGGATAAAAGTGGATATTAAAGTGGATAGCTGATGGGGCTGGAGCGATAGCACAGCGGATAGGACATTTGCCTTGCACGCGGCCGACCAGGTTCGATCCCCAGCATCCCATATGGTCCCCCGAGCACCGCCAGGAGTAATTCCTGAGTGTATGAGCCAGGAGTAACCCCTGTGCAATGCCGGGTGTGACCCAAAAGCAAAAAAAAAAAAAAAGTGGATAGCTGAAATGGGAGTTGAGCATGGATTACTTTTAGATTTGATCTCAGTGTTAATTTGGGTCTCCAAGATCTATAGCGCCACAGGCCAAAGTGCTTCCTAAGGAAGTGGAGGACCTGATTCTGAATTAGAAATCACTTTATGGCACCCTCTTGAAAAATGTTGCTGCTTTTAATAAATTCCGTATTTCACCTGAGCGTTTAGTATGTATTTCTTCTCTTCTTTTGGCCAGTCATAGAGTTTCTCTTTTGCCGCTCCCCTCATTTGCCTTCTTTCATTTATTTGTTTAGTTTTTGGGTTTTTGGGGCCACACCCACTGGTGCCCAGAACTTACTCCTGGCTCTGGACTCACTCCTGGTGGGGCCTGGGGAACCATCTGGGATGCCGGGGATCGAACCTGGGCTGGCCATATGCAAGACTACTCGCAGTATAATTGCTCCAGCCCCCAAGCCTTACTTATCAATGCTCTTGGCTCTGTAGAGGGTACATTTCAAGTGTGTTGTGTATACTCGGTGCTTCAAACCAACTTCTTAGGCGCTTTATCAGAACAGTAGCTCCTCAGTTAAAACAAGAACACTGCTGTCTCAGTGGTCAGAATGCAAGGGGAGTTGGCGAGTGTAGCTTGTGTCAGATGAGTTACATTAGCCTTGAGGTCTGATTTGGACACTAGCATCCTTTCCTTTGCATTACCTTCGAAAGGTAAGGCCTATTCTATTATCCTGAACCTTTCCTGAGGAATTTCTCTCAATAGATATCTGTAGCCTCCTGTGTGCCATGTGTGGGCCAGTAAAATAATTTTGGGTTTGCTTTGAGATGTCCTAATAAAAAGGAGTGGGCTAGCTAGGCTGTGTTACATTATCCCTGCTGTTCATTAATCCTAACCTGTTCATTTTTCATTGTCCCAGAATATTTTATTTTGCCTGATGTAGATTGTTTACCAGCGATGGACTGCTCACACTGGCTTGAATGGTGCATGTGTGTGTGTGCGTTTCTGCACGTGTGCGTGTGTGTATGTGTGAGTGTGAGTGTGTATGTGTGTCTTAGAGATGTGGTCAGCGGGTAACCCCTTCCTGCAGGTAGGGGTGTCGTGAGACCTAGTGGTCAGCCTCCCCGGAACCTCGTCTCTCCTCTCTGTGGGAAGAAGAGCACTGCAGGACCTGAATCAGCACTTTCAAGTGTGGAGTTGGCACACATGCTCTCCGTCCTCGGCCAGAGATGCCCCCATGGATCATCTTACTGCTCCTCCAGCTCTCCCCTCCCTTGCACTCTCTTATTTGAGACAATAAATGAAGTACAAGTTCACATTGATTTTTGGTTTTGTGTTTAGTTTGGGGGCCATCTCTGGTCTGTGCTCAGGGGGCCCGGCAGTGATTGGCATCAAATGGGGGTCAGCTGCATGAATGTGAGGCATGTGCTCTAACATTAACGTTCTTATATCTAGCTCAAGCCCCCAAATCTACATTGTTTTCAAAATACTTTGAGGGTTTTTTTTTTTGTGCCGTCTGCGGGAGACCGTCATTTTGAGAATTGCTTAAAATCAGGGCAAGAGTCATAGCATTGCACAGACAAAATGAGAAAAACAAGCACTGTCCCATCAGGGCTGTCTGCTTCCAGCCCCGTAGAGAAAGATTTGCTGCATAATGGCTTTGCACAGGAAAGAGGTGATGCAGAAAACTTTCTTCAGAGTGAAGCTCTACTATTTTTGATGCTACTGTTCTATGACCTTACGAGCAGAAGTAGCTAGTAACTATATTTTGTTTTCTTTTTGGAAAAAAAATTAAAAATACTAATTTCCGTTGAGGGGGTGGTTTGGGCCATACCCAGTGGTGCCCAGGGCTTGCTTCTGGCTCTGTGCTCAGGGATCACTCTTGGTGGTGCTCGGGGGACCAGGTGTGTTCCAGGGGGTTGAATCCAGGTTGACTGCATGCAAGGCAAGCATTCTACCCACTGTACCATGTCTCCAAACCTGTCTTTTTAATTTTTATGTTATATTTCAATCTTTATTAAGATTTTAGGATAAGCTATTTTCTGATATTGAGAAATTTATTTCTGGTAGATGAGTATTATGTTATATATACATATATAACATATATATGTTTATATATATATATATATATATACACATATAATGTAGCATAATCTTCCACTAAGCAAGACAGCAATTACATATCATGTGCTCAGGTTAAGGATAGTACCTGACTTGTCTGCATAGTTCTAAGAATAACTGATCTCTGTTTAAACTTTATATTATCTTTTTCTAGAATTGAAGCCTCTGAAACCAGCCTGCTGGGTCTGTTAAACAATAGTGTTTCCCCTTTTGAGTTAAATTTCATCTTTTGGGGGGCAGGGGGTGGACTACACCTGGTGGTGTCCTGGCTCTTAGCTGGGGGTTGCCCCGGCAGTGTTTGGGCGGCGAGGGGAGGGGTCACCATGTGGCCATGGGCCTTGGACTGCGAGGCAGTCTCTGGTGTCCAGCCTGTCTCCTGCCCCGCGTTTCATCTTTCTAGGTATATTAGAAGTCCTCCGTTAGAGAAAACAGTATCTGCATTGTAGATGGAGTGAATCTACCATAGCTCAGAATTGATGCTATGTTGTATTTTGCTCTGTTGCTGGTCTTATGTTGCCTCACCCCCGGGATGTCAGAACTTGAGCAGTTAATTCATTTTGACATTGTGTCCTACTTTCAGTGTAATTCAGCTGAGGCCAAACTGAATTTTTCTGAATTGGTATTTGAATGGTACATCAAATCACATTCTAATGTGTAGTTAGCCATGTTTTACATGAATATTTTTCCTCTCTCTCTCTCTCTCTCTCTCTCTCTCTCTCTCTCTCTCTCTCCCCGGGTGTGGCATCTGTGGTGGGTGGGGAGTGCACCTGATGCTGCTTAGGGCTTATTCCTGGCTCTTGCTCAGGGATCATTCCTGGTGGTGCTCGTAAGAGCGTATGGGGTGCCAGGGATTGAACCCAGGTGAGCTGTAAAGCAAGCGTCCTACCCTCTGTACTATCACCCTGCCCCCTTAGATGAGTATTTTTAAAGGGAATTTTGTTTGTCCTGAGTTGGCTTCCAGGGAATAACACTGAGTTTTACCCCACAAAAGAATAATAACTTTTCAGTTTTCTGATTCTCTCTTTCTGTAATGGGACAGACTTTGGTAATAGGAAAAGTGACAATCATAGATTGAGTTTTGTCTTAAGAGGAATTTGTCATGTTCTCTTTGCAGATCAGTTTTTTTTCAGCTGAGGACTTTTCAGTGTTTATCTTTACTTGCAAAATGTTATATATTTAAGGGATGTTGTAGACTGCTGTAATATATATACGTGTGTGTATGAGATATGGGGAAAGTGCTCCTAAACAAGTTTTTGTAATGCTTTGTTAAGAATTTTAGCTCTAGCATTATAAACTGATTAGAACGTATTTGAGAATTTTAATGTTGCGTTCCTTGATAAATGTGTTTGTTTCCGTCTAGATCTTGAATACCTGATGCATGCAAAGCAGCAGTTAGTAACCACAGCCAAGCGCTGGGATTCTTCTTCTAAGACTATTGTAGATTTTGAACCTAATGAAACTACTGATTTGGAGAAGAGCCTTCTTGTCAGATACCAAATCCCCCTCTCTGCCGACCAGCTGTTCACCCAGTCCGTTCTAGACAAATCCTTGACCAAGAGCAACTACCAGGCCCGCTTGCACGACCTCCTTTATATCGAGGAAATCGCCCAGTACAAAGAAGTCAGCAAGTAAGTCGCTCTTAGTTGCAGGCAATCTGCATGGTCGTCATGGAGAGTCTCCTCCGGGGTGGTCGTGGGGGTTCCTTTACAAGTAGAGGTAATGTTTGGGTGGCGACTGGCCGTGAGGGGGCCATCTCTGGTAGCCGTATTCAAGGCAGGCACTGTGCTCTGCCCCCCGTGGAGTTCCTAGCGTTGGTGCAGTTTCTCTTGCCCAGGCATCCAGGGCACAGGCTGGGAACAGGAACACAGGGTCCTGTGTGTGTGGCCCCTGCAGGTTTCCTCAGCGCTTCTCAGAGAAGCCCCCCTGGGAATGTTGGTGGAGCCGAGCTACAGACACTTGAAAATCTCAGCGTTTGCGCAGACCCTTTGAGGAGGAACTGGTGGGAATCTTCAGGGAAATTGATTGAAAATAAAATCTAGCAATTGACAAAAGCTGTATTTTACATTTTGTCCATACGCCACAGGTTATGTTCAGGTGTTTAAAGCCAGAGTTGGTCTGAGGGCCCGAGAGCTGAACAGGCTTTAGGGGAGGCAGATCCTGTTGCTGGTCTCAGATGGACCCCGAGTCCCCCCTAGAATGATCTTGACATAGAGAAAGGAGTGACCTCCTCATGCTTCCAGGTGTGGCTCAGAAACTTCGAAGCAAAATAAAAATACAAAGAGTTTGTTGAAATCATTATAGGAAAAGTAATCTCAGAAGTCAAATCTGAGCGGCTGGAGTGACCGTATAGTGGGTAGGCCATTTGTTTTGCATGTAGCTGACCTGGGTTTGATCCCCGGAACTCCATATGGTTCCCTGAGCACCACCTCAAGTGATTCCTAATCAAGGAGGAGCCCTTGAGCATTGCTGGGTATAGCCCAAACCTCCCCCTTCCCCTGCAGAAAAGAAAAAAAAATATTAAAAAATTGACTTTAGCAGTAGAAGGAGCTAAAAAATTGGTCTAGGGTTCAGGGAGATAATACGGTGGGGAAGGATCTTGTCTTGCACGTGTGGTTTGATCCCAGCACTATGAGCAGTGACTCCTTAGCACAGAGCTTGAAGTAGCCCCTGAGCAGTGCTGGGTGTCCCCTCCCAGACCGTTCCCAAATAAATAAACTAAATAAAAATTAGTCTGTGGTTATAAGACAGAAAACTGTATCTGTATAAATTTTCTTATCCAGTTTTGGGGCCACACCTGGTGATGCTTAGGGGTTACTCCTGGATTTATGCTCAGAAATTACTCCTGGCAGTGCTTGGGGGACCACATGGGATTGAACTCAGGTTGGCCACATGCAAGGCAAACATCCTACCCGCTGTGCTATCACTCGGGCACCAGAAATATATTTTTAACAAACAGCAGGTAGGGCATTTGCCTTGTATATGGCCCATGCAGCCGACCTGAGTTTGATTCCTCTACCCATGACGTATTCAATATATTCCAAACACAGTAACAAGTCTCACGATGGAGACGTTACTGGGCCCGCTCGAACAAATCAGTGAACAACAGGAGGACAGTGCTACAGAGTTTTCCCTGTAACTACAGCCTTATCATCATACATTTTTATGCTAAGCTTCCTCTTGGTTTCTTGTCATTAATATTGTCACTGTCACTGTACTGTGGCTCATCGATTTGCTCGAGTGGGCCTCGTAACATTGTGAGACTTGTTACTGTGTTTGGCATATTGAATATGCCATCGGTAGCTTGCTGGGCTCTCCAAGAGGGGCAGAGGAATCGAACCTGGCTCGGCCATGTTGGCTGCATTCAAGGTAACCGCCCTACTCGCTATGCTATCGCTCCACAGTGGTTGACCGGTTCCGCGCAACTGACACGGCCGAGCCAGGTTCGATTCCTCCGCCCCTCTCGGAGAGCCCTGCAAGCTACTGAGAGTATCTTGCCCGCACGGCAAAGCCTGGCAAGCTACCCGTGACATATTTGATATGCCAAGCACAGTAACAACAAGTCTCACAATGGAGATGTTACTGGGCCCACTTGAGAAAATCATTAATATTATTAATAGATATTGAATACTTATTATAGGATAGATTCTGAAAAGCAAAAGTGTAAGCTTAGAGATTACTCCTTGATCAGAGATTACTCCTGACTCTGTGCTCAGAGATCACCCCTGGCTGTACTCAGGGGACCATACTGGGTGCTGGGGATTAAATTCAAGCCAGCCACATGCTAGACAAGTGCCCTGCTCGCTGTACTGACATTCTGGCCCTAATACTCTTTGCTTTTGGATTAAATAGGGTCTACCTTTTAGAAAGATTCTTAAAGTTTCAAATCAAATGCATATATGTTATTTATGCATGTATTATGCAGAGTCAAGTAAAATGCTTAATCTCAGACTTTAGTTCTTAGCTCATGCATGGCTTCTCAAGACTTATATACTGGGTCCGATGATCATTCTAATGTGATGATCAGTTATTAAAGAACGAGAATAGTGTACAGTATTTGCAGTAATATACATGTATATTATTTACATTATGATACATTCCTTTTGGTCTATGGACTAAGAATCGACTTATACCCCAGTGGTGAACACTATGACAAACAATAAGTATTGAAATAAATAGTGTTTAAAAGCTTCACAAGGGGCTGGAGTGGTTTTACAGTGGCTAGGGCTCTTGATTGCTTGAATTTGCAATCACATTGCAGGAAGACCTGGGTTTAGCCCCTGGCACCCCAAATGGCACACCTAGCCCACCAAGAGTGATTCCTTACACAGCCAGGAGTCAGCCCTGAGCACAGCCAGTTATTGCCCCCTAAGCAAAAACAAAACAACAAACAAAAGCTTAACAAAATGGGGCTGGAGCAATAGTAAAGTGGGTAGGGCACTTGCATGTTGCCGGTCCGGATTCATTTGATTTCTGACATCCCATATTGTCCCCCAAACCCTTTCCTTCCAGGAGTAATCCCTGAGCATTACCAGATGTGACAGGAAACAAAATATACAACAGCAACAAAAAATTGCTTAAAAAAATGTAAAAGACTTCTGGATTACTGAGCCAGAAATTTAGAAAAAAATTTAACTTCTATTAATATTTTTTTCAGGTTTAGAAATTAATTATATATATAGCTTGTGACAAAAGACCAGTATGTTTATAGAGATCTGTTAAAAATGATGTTATTTTTTTGGGCCATACCTCTGTGTGTGTGTGTGTGTGTGTGTGTGTGTGTGTGTGTGTGTGTGTTGGAGTGTCTACTCCTTGGTCAGTACTGTGGACAGCTCTCAGTGGTATTCAGAGGAACATGCGGTGGTGGGTACTGACCCAAGGACCTGCTTTCTGAGCATGCACACCAGCCCTTTGACCTCTCTCCCTGACCCTTTACAATAATCTTTTACAATTGAAAATTGTCTCAGCGAGAGAAAGACTAAATCTTACAAAGTAAGATGTGGATCAAGAAATTAAATGGAAGAAAGTTTGCACCAAGAGCTAAAGCCAGTAGGAAGAATGTGACGGCCAGAGACGTGCCTCGGTAGGGCCCCTCTTTGGCATGAGTGTGGCTCTGGGGTCCCATCCCAGTACCACTAGTAGAAGAACTTGAGGAGAAATGCAATTTGACGTGAGCATTGGCAAACTAAGTTGGTATTATGTTTTCCGGAGGGCCATTTGGCCATTTGTGTTAAGAGTCTTTGTACTCATTCTACTTTCGTCTAATCATCCTGAAGAAATACTCGGGACTGAAGATTATATGTCTGTCTGCAATGTTTTTCAAAGAAAGACATTGTGAAAAATAAGGTCAGTAAATTATTAGTCATGGTCAAATATAGAACTGTTGAAATTATGTTTGGGAAGAATTTTCAATACTGTAATGATGTTTATGAGAAAACGTTAAGGGGGGGAGGCTAGAGTGATAGCACAGCGGGTAGGGCGTTTGCCTTGCAGATGGCCCACCCAGGTTTGATCCCCAGCATCCCATATGGTCCCCGAGCACCACCAGGAGTAATTCCTGACTGCAGAGCCAGGAGCAACCTCTGAGCACCACTGAGTGTGACCTAAAAAAATGTTAAGGGGAAATGATGCCAGTTCTGAACCATATGCTCTGCAACTCCAATTGTGTATCTGCATACACATTTATCCTTTTGGACATCAAAGTTTTGGAAAGAGTTGTAGTGTTCTGGGATTACAGGGAATTTTTTTTTGTCCAAATACATAATTTTCTCTATTTTTGAACTGTCCCACATTGATCATGTGCTATTTTTATAAGAAGAAGAAGAAGCAAACAAAGAAATAGAAAGGAGATCGTTCATTCTCATGGCAGCGTGTACAGTTGTCCTCACTGGAGAAAAGGAGGGCTGTGCTAAGACAGACTCAGACGGGGGGTCAGCCCTGCTAAGGGGAAGCATGGTCTTCCCCACCCCCGTCTTTAAAGTTGGATCATAGTTATTAAATCAAAAAGGGGTGTGTATGGGCTGGGATAACAGTGCTTTGGGTAGGGAACTTGCCTTGCATGCAGCCAACCTGAGTTTGTTCCCCAGCACCCCATTTGGTCCCTGATCAGCTAGGAGTGTGGCCCAAAAATAAAAAAAACCATTTTTTTAAAAAAAGGGTATGTGTGTATAAATATTTATAAAACTTAACTGTAAATCTAAAGATCATGTTGGATATGTTTTATTTGTTGCTGCACAAGAGTTTTTTTTTTTTTAATTATTTATTTACTGAATCACTGTGGGAAAGGTTACAAAGCTTTCAGGTTTAGGTCTAAGTCATGCAAATATCAAACACATTTCCCTTTACCAATACTTATTTTTTACCATGAAGAACCCCAATAAAACCCCAGCCCCCCACCCCTCCCAGTCCCTGTGAGGCAGATGAATTCTAGTTAACACTCTATCTGCTTTGATTAGATTCATTGTTTCAATAAAAGATTCACCAGTATTATTTAGAGTTTACCCCCCCACCCCCCCCAAATCAGACATGCTGAAAAAGCATTGTGAAGTGACCTGCTTTCTACAGCTAGGTTCAAGAATTAGATGTTGGTTTTGGATTTCTGCTGTTTTACCCATTGACCCTGGAAGTATTTCTACTGAAAGTCAGATAGTTAAGAAATTGGTTTCTGTGTTCTGGAGTCGTGGCCGTGCTGGAGAGCCGCTCGTGGGGGCAACTGTTGGCCTCGGTAGGGCGTGAAGGACGGACCGGAACGCCCCCCTTCCCATGAGGTTTTAGTCGCCCCCACACCACCAGCTCATACCTGCTGTCCACAAGGCTCCCATGCGGCCGCCATCTTTCTTTCCAGAGGGGAGAGGGTGAATGGGACAACACCCTTTCCCCTCCGGACAGACATGATGGCCTGGATTAACGCATAGTCCGTTCACTTTTCTGCTCCAAGCTGCCAGGTTCTGCATTAAGTCCTTGTGCTTCAGGGGCCGTGGCTGTGCTGGAGAGCCGCTCGCGGGGGGCAACTGGTGACCTCGGTAGGGCATGAAGGACGGACCAGAACGCCCCCCTTCCCATGAGGTTTTAGTCGCCCCCACACCCCCGGCTCATACCTGCTGTCCACAAGGCTCCCATGTGGCCGCCATTGCACAAGAGTTTTGAGGGTTCTTAAAAAATAGTTTCTGTGGCAAGTGTGTTGGAGAATTCTGAAAAAATTCCAGTGATACTGTCACCCAAAGGTAACCTGCTGGGGAAGGCTTATGGTAAGTTAGACTCCTGACTGTCTAGTGTATAGGATTTAGTGGAGGACACTACACATTTGGTGTAAATTCTAAGATTTGGTGCAAATTCTGTTAGTTATTAAAGTTCTTAGAAGACAACGGGATCAGGGACAAATGACAGATATCATAAGGCTCTTCAAAGGCCTTGATTTTTTTTTAAATTTAATTTTATGAAATGGTTCACATTGATTTATTACATTCAATATTCCAGCACCAATTCCACCATCATTATAACTTCCCACTGCTATTATTTTCTGTTTTTCCCAGCCACCATCCAGGCCTGCCCCAATAGCAGGCCCAAAATGATTTAGTTTATATTGTTTGTTATGATTAATTCATTAAAAATGATCAAAACAGGTTTTCTTAAAAGAAACCGTGAAGCTTGTTATATCTCAACCTGGAGTCATTAAACCCTTGTATAAGTTTATTAATGTGTTGTTACAACTTAAGCCTTGTGGTTGCCTTCTACTTTACATTCCATCCAATGTGTTGTGCTACTTCTGGTGTGTCAGTGATGTGGAGTATGGAATTATAAAATTTGGATGGGGTGATACAGCTGGGGTTGAAGTATTCACCGGATGGTGAAGACTTTGGACTCCAGAAGCATCTCTGCAGCTCGCTGATCACTTTCGAGATTTATTTATGAGTCTCTGGATCCGGACTGACTAATGAGCTTTTGGTTAATGAGCTTATTTGGCAATCGCTGAAGGCAGTTCATGTGCGTGACTGCCAGGCTCCCAGGAGAACCAAG
This sequence comes from Sorex fumeus, assembly GCF_029834395.1. Taxonomy (NCBI): domain Eukaryota; kingdom Metazoa; phylum Chordata; class Mammalia; order Eulipotyphla; family Soricidae; genus Sorex; species Sorex fumeus. Next base: position 82,066,721 of record NW_026606120.1, read on the forward strand.
GAATGGGGGAGGTCACCCATCCCCAATTCTGTGGAGGCCCGGAGATTTTGATCACGAAACCTGCCTAGCTGAGTTTTTCAACACATGCATTCCTGCAAGAGGCTTACCCGAGCCTTGGGGTCCGGCGGTGAGCATGGTGGCAATTGGGTTCTGGAGGTTTTCGGCTGCCGGGGCTCTGCTGGGGTGGGTGTGGGGGGACTCAACCTGCCCCCGTCTGGGGTAGTCTGGATCTGAAATTCAGCCTGGTGTGGGATCTGGAGGCATCTCTTGCAGTTCAGAGTTCTGAGAGCCGCAACGCGCCACCCGCTTGGCCCCTTAGTTCGCACTGCCAGCCTCCTCAAAGGCCTTTGACGATTTCTTATGCTGTTTGCAATTTTCTTTTCTTTCTTTTTTTTTTTTTTAAAAAACAAGCATTTATTTATTTTGACGAATCACCATGAGATACAGTTACAGACTTACAAGCTTTCATGATTGTGTTTCAGTCAGACAATGTTTGAGTTTTTTCTTTTCTTTGCTTTATTCTTTAATGTTTATGAATATTTAAATGTTGCCTTGAACTTGACACTCATTTTATCATTATTTAAGCATAACATAACTGATGTATGCTTTTTAAAAACAGGATATGGGGTTATGGGGGGAGGTTTCTGGATGAACCGAGTAAACTGCACTAGAATAGGGATCAACACACTTATTTTTCCTTCTTTTTGGTTTTGGGGGCCACGTCCCATTGTGTCCAGGGCTTACACCTGGTGGTGCTCAAGTGACCATATACAGTGCTGGAAACTGAACCCATGTCATCCACACATAAGGCAAGCAGATTACCTGCTGTTCTCTGCCTCCAGCCCCCGGACAAGCAAGCTTTCTGTAGTTAGGTAGTGAGCACATATTTCAAACTCTGTCTGAGACACACAGTGTTTTATACCCATCTTTTTTTTTTTTTTAATGTTCTAGTGTGAAGTATACAGAGGTATTCAAGGTGATGTTGCACTTGGTTTACCTTTCAGAAGGTGCTTCTAACCTCTCAGAGCTCAGCTGCAGGTTGATCTGCATTCAGTAATGATTCTACCTCAAGGGCAGTCGGTTGGATTTTGAAGATATGCGTTTCCAGAAGAAATTGAGTTGGCTGGAAGCGAGTGACTGTTGAGCTGTGCCTCGGCATGTCTAATCGGGTCACTGTGGCGGCTGCGGCTGTGGCCTCCCGGGGCCCTGAGTTCTGTCTGTCACGCCAGGGGCGAGGCTGCGCCCGGTTGCCTCTCCCTTCCGAGTCTCAGTCTCCGTCAGCCCGGCTCTTTACTGTTAATTGCCTTGGTTGATTCTTGGTGCCATTTGTGCAGTGAGAAATTGCACGAAGCAAAAACTGACTAGAGAGCTTTGAAATGTTCCTCCTCTGACACCCGAGAGATGGAACTCTCGCTCAGCTTGCCGGAAACCAGATTGCTTTCAGAAGAGAATGGTTTAAAGTTGGTTGAGTTGTGCTTGGCTGCGATTTTGCCACATCTTAGAAGATGAGGAATTACATACGTGTCAATGTTGCTTTCAAAATGCATGCAACAGTGGGAGAGATGATTATTTTCCCTTATCATGAAATATTTGGGGGGGGGCACGTGGAGGGGTAATACAGTGGGTAAGGCGCTTGCCTTGCACATGGCCGACCTGAATTCGATATCTCGCACCGCATATGGTCCTCTGAGCACTTCAGGAGTGAGTCCAGAGCAGAGAGTCAGGAGTGATCACTGAGCACAGCTGGTTGCACTCCCCTCCATGCCCCCCCCCAAAGAAAAATCTTTGTTGTAGGATATAATTTGCACTTTGGGTTTTGATTTAGGTGCTGTGTTCCTTAACCTCAAAAATGCATATTTCAAGTACCTAAGAAGGCTTACTAATGTAATTTTAATTTTGCCCATTAATCTTTCAGAGCAACTCGATATTAGTAACTATAGCTTCTGCTATGAAGTCTATAATGTAGCAGCCACGCTGTCCTCCCGTTGTTCATCGATTTGCTCCAGCGGGCCCAGTAATGTCTCCATTGTGAGACTTGTTGTTACCGTTTTTGGCATATCGAATACGCAACGAGGAGCTTGCCAGGCTTTGCCGTGTGGGCAGAATATTCTCGGTAGCTTGCCGGGCTCTCCTAGAGGGGCGCAGGATTCGAACCCAGGTTGGCTGCGAGGAAGGCAAATGCCCTACCCACTGTGCTATCGCTCCAGCCTTTACGAAATCTATAATGTTTGCAACCCTGAACAGAATGTGAATCTTCCGTGAGAAAAGGCTGTATTTCATAGCTCCTTTTGTTTTCTAGGGCCTCTTCTTCAAGAGTTTCCTAGCAAGGCACAGCTGAATATCACAAGAGGCTTCTTACTGCTTTAATATGGCAAGATTGATTTTTCATACCTGCTAAATTGCAAGCAAGTGTCTTGGGATGGCAGGTTCTAAAATAGATGTATCAGTAAAAATGTAATAGATTGCCCAAGTTAGTTGACAAAATTTTGTGACTTGGATAATTTGTTAGGCAGGGGCCAGAGATATAGTACAGCAGGGAGGGTGCTTGCCTTGCACACTGCTAACCCCCAGGTTCGATCCCCGGCATCCTATCTGGTCCCTGAGCACCATCAGGAGTAATTCCTGAGTGCAAGTCAGGAGTAAGTAAGTCCTGAGCACTGCCAGGTGTGTCCCCCAAACAAACAAACAAATACACACAAATAATTTGTTAGGATTAGTAGTAGTTGAAGTGGGAATCTTGTACTTGGGAAAACTCAGATTATCATAAAAATGTAAAATTAATTTAATGAACAAAATTTATGGAGTAGGCCAAGTTTCAGAGGTTTTAGTCTAGTGACTATGGATTGGAAGGCAACGCCGTCTGTTTCCTTGTTTCCTGGACGTTTATAATCTAGCAGGGGAGAGCAGCCCTGTGTCCCAGAGTCGGGCTATAATACAGTATCTTTGCACTGTAATGGGGATGGTGACAGGAGAGGCCAGGGAAGTGGGGGCGGGGGGGATGACTCACTTCAGGGCCAGATGGAATTTGAAAAGCACATACAATTAGCAGGTGAAGAAACAGAACAAAAGTATTTTGTTGGAGGAAACAGGGTAAGAGCATAAGAGCACAGAGTGTAGGAATATCTGAAATCGTCATTGTAGCTGAGTGGTGGTGTAGGGTATAATAGAGGAAGCTATTTTCTGTGTGTGTGTGTGTGTGTGTGTGTGTGTGCGCGTGTTTGTTTGTGTGTGTGTTTGTGTAGTGGGCCGGAGTGCGGGGTGGGGGGTAGCTACACCTGGCAGTGACCAGGAACTGCTCCTGGCTCAGATCCTGGGGTTTCTCCCATTGGTGCTTGGGGAGACTTGCATTGTTGAGGATTGAACTCGGGTCTTCTGCGTGCAGAGTATGCACCCCCGCCCATTGAACTCTCCCCTCTGTCCAAGGAAAGGCCCTTTAAAGCTTATTGTCAGAGCTCCTGGAGACTAGTTCTCACCCTCTGCTGGCAGTTTGCAGAGTAGATTTGAAGCAGGCCGTAGTCTCGTTAGGGAATTAGCTATAATGATCCCAGTTGAAAATGTGGAGCCGCAGATCCAGGGAGATAGATAGTCCATGTCGTAGAGCAAACAACCAGCATGCGGAGGTCCTGGGTTCAACCTCCAGCACTGTGTGGTCCCCTAAGCACTGTCTTATTTACCCCGTGGTCCCTGAGGCTAGGTTTGCATGGCTTCTGAGCATTCACAGGAATGGGCCCAGGCCCAGAGTACGCCCAGGTGTGGCCTCTAAAAAAAAAAAAATCAGATGCAAAAGAGTTAGGAGGAAATGGGTAGGACCTTTTGATTGTTTGTCGGAGGTCTGGGGGAAAGTTTGTGGCAGGCCTGAGGGGTACCTCAGCTCCTAACTTGAACGCTCAGTGGGACGGCCGTATTATTAGTTGTAGTAATAATACCCTGCAGGATTGGTTTGTCTTAGCTGTGCAGAGATCGGATGGTGATTCTTCCTGGCTTCTCGTGAGTTCGAGGAGCATGTAGGCATGCTGTGTAGGTGGGGGCTAGGCTTGTAGGACTCACCCTGGTCTGGAAGGAGGGCAGCCTCACCCAGGGGGAGTGCAGCGAGGAAGAGGAGCTGTTGAAGATGGATAGAATTTAGATGGGGAGACGGAGCAGCTGCTGGAAAGGAAGTAGAATGGGAGAGGTTGGCTTTACATAAGGGAGTGGGAGCGGGGGTATAGCGAAAGAAAAGTGGTGAAAAAAAAGATGAATAAAATTGCACAGCAACTCTAGGAACTTTATGAATCAAAGATGTACTGTAAGGGATTTCTTTGTTTTGAAAAAGAGTTTCGGCCCTTGCTCTTCAGACAGAGAAACCGTGAATAAGGGAAGGGTTTCTTTCCTTTTATTTTAGAGCATTTATTTTATTAAAATGACTGAAACCAAACAAAAAGCATTCAGACACTTTGCCTGGTTCTTTACTTTGTGTTGTTTTGGCTGGCTGGGGCAGGAGCGGGACAGGGTGGGGCGGGGTGGTACTCCCAGCGCCGCTCTTGCTTGGCTGTGATACTCATGCTGTGATGCTCACGTACTTAGCACTTGTGTTGGGAATCACACTTCCGGTTTGTGCCTCCCCCATTTTTTCTAAATAATTAATTTTTATAAAGTTGTTCACAGTAGTTCATTACAGGTAATATTCAAACACCAGTCCCTCCACCATATACCTTCCCAACGCCATAAGTGTGTGAAGATTGTTGTATTTCATCCTGAAGCCATTTAAGTCCTTGTATAAGAGATTACAGGCATGTATGTTAAACCCAAACGAATGTGTGCTACTTTTGGTACCTCAGTGGGTTAGAGTATAAGATGTCATGCGGCTACAAATGTGGCCATACACTCCAGGACATTCTGTGTTACTGTCTTTCGGGAGCTTTGTTTCATCGTCTCTGAATCTTGGACCATTCTTGACTGTGTCTGTTGGGGTCCCATCTGGCTGTGTGGAGAAGGTGTGGGAGTGGCTGGGGGCAGTTCTGTAGTGGCCTATACAGGCCTCTACTGGGCATCCATGGAGGGCATCAGCCTGGGCTTGAACTCAGGGCTTCACACTTGCAGGGTGGTAGTGCTTTTAGGCACTGTGGCATGTCTCGGGCCTTTATTGTTATTTTTGGGGGAGGGGTATAACTCCCAAGTGGTGCTCAGGAGGTCCAGAGTCCCCTCCCAGCAATTCTTGGCCTGGGAAGCTGGCAGTTCAGTGCCAAGGCTCAGGACCGTGGTGTCAGGGATTACTGGGGTCACCTTGGAAGTGTTGGGGGCTGCCTCTTGGCCTATATCCTGTAGTGTCAGGGGGCTGAACTCTGCTTGTCTCTCCAGCCCTAATAGACCTTATTTTAAGAAGCGGTTAATCAGAGATGACGTATTAATCAGGGAGTGTTGTATGCTCAGGTTGCATTTTCATTCGTTTTATTGGTTACTACATTTTCTGGCATTTAATTTGGGAGAGGGGTGGTATTCACCAGCAGAGTTGAAAGAGAAATTTTATGATTAGAATCTCTTGGTAATAGCTACTTGAAAAGCGGAAGTTTCCACAATGTCCACTGTAGTGTTTGTGTGTGTGTGTGGTGGGTGGGGTGGGGAGTGGGGGGTTGCTACACCTGGCAGTTACCAGGAATTGCAGTTTCTTTTTGGTGCTGGGTGATGGCAAACACATCTCTGCCTAGACAGATTCACATTATGTACTATACAAAAGTTCACTGTGTTCAGGATCATTCTTTGCCTTCATTTATTTGCTTTTTGAGTCACACTCGGCGATGCACAGGGGTTATTCCTGACTCTGTACTCAGGAATTACCCCTGGCGGTGCTCAGGGGACCATGTGGGATGCTGGGAATCGAACCCGGGTTAGCCGCGTGCAAGGCAAAGACCCTACCCACTGTGCTATTGCTCCAGCCCCTCTCTCTCTTTATTTTTAAATGCAGCTTTGAGAGAGGTATTCTTCAGGAATATTTAAATATGTAGTTTTTTGTTTGTTTTGTTTTGGGGCCACCCCTCTTGATACTTAGGGGTGACTCCTGCCTCTGCCCTGAGGAATTACTCTTAGTGGTGCTGCGGGGACCATAGGGGATGCTGGGGATCCAACCTGGGTTGGCTGCATGTAAGATAAATGCTCTACCCACTGTACTATCGCTCCAGCCCCTCAAGTATGTAGTTTTTATCTTACTCCTATGGGATTCTGTTCACTTTTACACAAGTGTTGTTGTCTCTAGTTTGGGGTAAGGGCAGAAAGAGGATATTGTTTGTAACTTTTAACGGAGGGGGATTGGAAGGAAATTTTAGAATGTTTTGTATTGCTCGCATTTGATCTTTCAGTTTTTTCCTCCCTCTAAGTTTTTATGCTTTTGATATGAATCGTTCCAACTTGTTCTCTTCTTCCGATGCAGGTTCAACCTTAAAGTGCAGTTGCAGATTCTAGCAAGCTTCATGCTCACTGGTGTGTCTGGAGGTGCCAAGTATGCTCAGAACGGGCAGCTCTTTGGTCGCTTTAAGCTCACTAAAACACTTTCTGAAGATACGTTGGCTGGACGGCTGGTGATGACCAAAGTCAGTGCCGTGTATCTATTGCCAGTCCTGAAGGAGAGGCAAGTCCAGACCCAGGGAACCAAAGAGAAGGCGTATGAAGCTACTATTGAAGAGAAAACAAAAGAGTATATATTTTTAAGGATATCCAGGGAATGTTGTGAGGAGCTGAGTCTTCGGCCTGACCATGATGCACAGGTATGTTCTGTAGATGGCATCTTCCCTGCGGCTGCCAGAGGTCACCGCTTTGCATCCGGTTTTCCTTCTTGGTTCTGCCTGGGACAGGTGCAGCAAGCCCTGACCTGTCAGCAGGTGGGTGTGGTGTGGGCCTCACTCACTCTCAGAAAAGTGATGATCTTTAAGAAATGTCAGGGGCCGGAGAGATGGTACATTGGGTAGGGCATTTGTCTTGTACACGGCTGACCCGGGTTGGATCCCTGGCATCCCATATGGTCCCCCAAGCACAGCCAGGAGTAATTGCTGAGTGCAGAACCAGGAGTAACCCCTGGGCATCGCTGGGTGTGGCCCAAAAAGAAAAAAAAAGGTCAACCAGAGTTCTAGTTTTATACACAGTCTAGCTTTCTCTGATAAGAGTTTGAAGAGCAGCAGTGTAAGAACAGATTGAAAGAAACGGTCCTGGGATTCGTTTTATTCTCAATTGTGTCTGCTTGGGGTCTCTTTCTGTTTATGGATTTTTCTGCTTATTCAGTTGAGCATTTTTAACTGGAAAGCATATCTTTTTTTTTATTATTTGTTTCTTTGTTTTATTTATTTGGGGGCCATACCTGGTGGGGCTCAGGGCTTATTCCAAACTCTTCGTTCAGGGGTTCACTCCTGTGGGACTCTGGGGTCCATTTGTGGTTCCAGGGAATGAACCCAGGTTGGCTGATAGCAAGCACCTTACCCTTGTAAGCTTACTTACCAGCGTGCTATCTTCCTGGCCTTCTTTTTCTTTTCTTCTTCTTTTTCTTCTTTTTGTTTTTTGTTTTTGCTTTTGGACCACACCCGGCCGCTTACTCCTGGTGGAATCTGGGGACCATCTAGGGTGCCAGGGATTGAACCTGGGTTGGTGGCATGCAAGGCAAGCACCCTACCTGCTGTGCTATCACTACAGCCCCATTCTTTTTCTTTGAAAATATTAAACATGGGGAATATTATTCGTTCACAGTACATTGATACAGAGTCTTCGGTGTTTTGTTTTGGGGCCACACCCGGCAGTGCTCAGGGCTTACTCCTGGTTCTGTGCACAGGGCTTACTCCTGGTTCTGTGTTCAGGGATAACTCCTCACAGTACTGGGGGACCGTGGGATGCCTGAGATCCAACCTGGGTCTGATGTGTGCAAGGTAAATGGCCTACCTGCCTGTACTATTGCTATAGACCCTTGGGGTTCTTTTCTTTTTTTTTTTTTCACTTGAGAGATGATATTTCACATATTTCTACTGCTGATTTTGTCAGATGTGTTCTTTATTGGAATGAAGGAATTAGAAAATCTCTTTTTGTTTGCTTGTTTTTGTTTTGATTCACATCTGGAAGTGCTCAGGGGTTATTCCTGGCGACCTCCCCAGGGGGACCATTTGGGCTACCCACTGTACTATCTCTCCAGTCAAGAATTAGAAAATCTTTTATCTGGAGATTAAGATTGGGTCTCCTAGGTAATAATAGTACCTACATCATTACTACTGTTAAAGAAAATTATCTGGGTTAAGTGCTTATTATAGAACCTGGCATTAAATAAACAGCACATCTTGACTATCTGAATTATTATTAGGATATATATGATTATTGTACGTTGATAGTATCTCTGAACTTGGTACCCTAAAAGATTTTTCCCAGTACATGTGAGTTGGAGGTGTTGATGTTTCATATTTTAAAAAATAAAAAGTTTTGTTTTGTGTTTCAGGTTGAACTTCAGTTTCAGTTAAATCGGTTACCCCTCTGTGAAATGCACTACGCGCTGGACAGGATCAAGGATAACGGGGTTTTATTTCCAGACATCACCATGACACCAACCATACCTTGGAGTCCCAACAGGTACAGAAAGGGGGCATCTTACTAACAAGCACTACGGCAGTGAGGAATTGAGTACGTGTCGCAGAGAGCTGAAGCAGAGTTTCATAAGAATGTTTGCTTATATGCTTCACGAGATAATTTATTAGCTGGAAAAAAGGAAATAAAAGAACCTTTTGGGAAAAAAAACATTTAAAGTTTATCAACTATTTTCTTCTTTTTCCCTCAGCGTAAATGAATTCCATTGCTTTTTTAATTTGACAGGATGCCAACCGGCTTCAAAATATTGCAGCATCGAATGTGAATGGGAAAATTAGAGCCTTTTAAAAGTGGTTCAAGGAGTCAATTTAAAATAATTTTTGAAGAGGGATACAGTTTTGTAATTTAGCAAATTAGGGAAAGTATCTTAGAAGATGCCACTTTGAAAATTATTTTAAAGTTAACAGTCAGATGACATGTCTTACTGCATACACTCCAGTTGCCACATCTCTCCATGTAATGAAATGTGATGCCTCATTTTATTCTAAAATGACAGCCATGATAGTTGCCATGGTGGCATCTTTTTTTTTTTCTCATTTATTTGGGGGCCACACCTACTGGTGCTCAGGGATACCACCTGCTGTAGGGGATGGAACCCCAGTCAGCTCTGTGGCCAGCAAGCATCTCCCCGAAGCTTTATTTATTTATTTATTTAATTAATTAATGTAGGAGTACTGCTGTTTATTCAGCCACTGATGAGGCTGATTAAATTGGGCATGAACTCCACCTTACGTTTTTTTTTCATTTTTTTTATAATTTTATTTATTGAATCACTTTGAGAATAGCTACAAAGTTTTTGGGCTTAAGTCTTGGTCATACAATGAAACACCCATACCTTCACCAGTACCCATTCTCCATCACCAAAAACCCCAGTATACCCCCAATCCCACACCCTCCCCCTACCTGTGGGGCAGATGATTTCCACATTATTCTCTCTCTTCTTTGATTACATTCAGTATTTTGACACCTGACCCACCATTATTATTTGGGATTTTACCCCAACACTCGGATATGCCAAAAAGCCAACAGTAGACAATTTGTTTTCTATTGCTAGTTATGAATAACATATGATGTCGCATGGCTGCAGCAGTGGTCACACAATTTTGAAATTCCGAAATTTTAACAATTAAATCTGGAGGGATTTCTGCCAAAACCTGCTGAGTTCTGAGATTTGTTCCTGAGTATCTTGGATCATGGCCATTTAGCAGCTTGATCAGGAGCCAGAGAGGCTATTTGTGGGCGGCTACTCGGGGTCTCTTGGAGTGGGAAGGAAAGGGCCAGCTCCACCCCCATACCGTGAGGCCCTGTGTGTCTCATCACTGCGGGCCCAAACCTGACTGTTCAGTGGCCTCTGGAGGATGGCAGCCACCAAGCCACCAAGGGGGAGCAGGCGGGGGGACAGCACCCTTTCCCCCCTGGGGTGGCCCGGCAACAGTAACCTACTGTGCAGTCTAGATGCATTTCTGCCAAAAGCCGCCGGGTTTCGAGATTTGTTTCTGAGTCTCTAGGATCATGGCCGTTAAGCAGCTTTGTCAGGAGCCAGAGAGGCCGTTCGTGGGTGGTGACTTAGGGTCTCCTTGGGGTGGGGAGGTAAGGGCCGGCTCCACCCCCATCTCATGAGGCCCAACATGTCTTATCACTGTGGGCCCAAACCTGACTGTCTAGTGGCCTCGAGGATGACGGCCACTGGGCCACCGGGCCACCAGGGTAAACAGGCCAAGGTACAAAACCTGTTCCCACCTGGGGTGGCCCGGCGCCTGTAACTTACTGCAGGGACTGGATGCATTTCTGCCAAAAGCCGTTGGGTTTCAAGATTTGTTTCTGAGTCTCTGGGATCATGGCCGTTAAGCAGTTCGATCAGGAACCAGAGAGGTCTTGCCTCCAGTTATATAGCTGAGCTGGAGGTGGTTTGTGGGTGTGTCTCCCACATACCTAACTTTTGGCCGTTTACTTTCTTGGTAAACTTTGCCCCAAGTTTTTGGGGTCTTGCCAAAGGCATAGCAGCAATTTTGGGATATCTGGAAGTCTGAAGGCACCATCAGGCTGCTGATGCACTCGCCTCACAGGTACAGATTGACCTGCTGGTGGCACCATACCCTCCTGAAGCTTTATTTTTGTCCGGGACCCCTGCCTGTGATCTGCTGGTTCCACCTCTTTGGGGGCCACATCCAGCCAGGCTTGCTCAGCAGCTGCTCCCTGCTCTGTGCTGGGAGCCGGGTCACCTCCTGCATGTAAAGTTAGCGTGCGGGTCAGCCTTCAGGGTGCCTGGACTGTTCAGGTGCACCTCTCTTCTGCGCCAGAGCAGACCCACAGGCAGGAGAGGGTTCCTACGGGCTGGTCTGGGCAGGGCAGTCTCTTTCCAGTATGGTTTTGTTTGTTTTTTGAACTTAGCAACTTCCTTTTTCGAGAGTCGATGCGGGACACACCCAGCAATGTTCAGAGCTTTCTCCTGACCCTGTACTCAGGGATCACTCCTGGAGGTGCTGACTGGACCATAAGGGATGCCAGGTTGGCTGCGTGCAAGGCAAATGCCTTATCCTCTATACTGCGGGTCTAGCCCAGCAATTTCCTTGTTTATCAAAGATGGAACATGAAGAAGTACTGGCAGCATTATGAAGGACTGTTTGGGCCAAAGTGCTGGAAGGAGTGAATAGCTTCCAGGAAATCTAGTGCCACTGTCCCAGAGTTCTTTTGTTTGCTACTGAAGGTTTTGTAAATTTCAGACTACAGATGTGACTCAGAGGAAGAGTACGCGCTTCATTGTATGGGCCCTGGGTCTGATCCTTGACTCCCCCTCTCATTTTATTATTATCTTTAATTAGATAAACCAGTAATGGTGTATTTATGTACTTCACTTGCTTTTAAAGCTTTATGTTTTTAGAGGAATTTTGTTTGAAATTACCTGCCACACAGCAATGGTTTTGCAAAACTGCATGAATATTAAGATTTTTTTTTTCCCCCCAAGGATAGTTCTTCTGATTTTAAAGGAGTAGAGCCTTGCCCAGAGGGAAACTTCCTGTTTCATCCAGGTCCTCTTCCTTCCAGATTAATTTTGCAGACACTTAGCAAGTTCTCCCGGGAGTCTTTCTCCACGCCCTTCCTATTTTGGTTCGCATCGCTGTCATTTGTGCCATTGTGGTTGTGCTCCATGGTATTTTTGCTGTAGTCGTGCGAGGGGATGTTGGTGATTCTCCACTTGGTTTGATGCCTTCCTGCAGCTGCTGTCTCTGAGCCTGGGCCAAGCCCTACAAGGCACGTTGGAACCTCTGACTCCTCATGCAGTGTTTCTGCTAGCGTGACAGGTGTTCTCTGCTCTGAAAACTTGGACTTAGGGATGTTATTTGTGTGTGCGAAGATATTAGGAAACAGGCTTTAGTTTGAACTTTGAAAAGTTGCTCTTTTCTTTTTTCTTCTTTGGTGTTTGGGCCTCACCTGGTGGTGCTCGGGGGTTACTCCTGGTCCTGCAGTCAGGGGGCCAGATGGGAGGCCGGTCAGCGACATGCAGGCAGACCCCCTGCCTGCTATGCTCTCACTCTGGCCCCAAAAGGCTATTTTCTAAATTATGAACTTCGTACAAGTTTGATAACTTGAAACATGGCGGGTTTTCCCTCTTCCTCTTGTTTCCCATTACTAAGATCTTTTAGTGGGTTAGTTGACAATGGATTAGTCAATTGAAAGTCCAGGGAATAGAGCCGGAGTGATAGCACCGGTGATGCAGTGAGTGGGGCCCTGTGCTCTCTCTCAGGCAGTGCAGTGCCCCTCACCGTATAAGCGCTGACCCTGACCACTGCCGGCGCCGGTCCTGGCATACCCCAATACAGCTGGCCTCAAGCAGCAAAACACAGACCCAAAGCACCTGTCCAAGGAACCCCAGGAAAGAATCCTTATGTTCCATGAGCCCTGCTGAGGGCAGCCGCCTTTAAATCAGGGGGAGAATAGGGACAGGGCAGAGGGCTCCTGGGAAACGAGCCTTTCCTTTGAGTCTTTCTGCTGGTCAAAAAAGCTACTATTTCATTATTATCAGAAAAAAAAGTTGACTGGTGCTTATGAGACAGGAACATTACTTTTTTTTTTTTTTTGGATTTTTGGGTCACACCTGGCGATGCACAGGGATTACTCCTGGCAGTAGCTCAGGGGACCATATGGGATGCTGGGAATCGAACCCAGGTTGGCCGCTGTGCTTTCACTCCAGCCCCTGGAATATTACAGTTTTGAGATACTGTCATTGCCAGCTGTAGATTTGAGAGCAGGCGAAAAATGTGCATTGTCTTTTGATTAGCTCTTAAAATAATTTTGCACTTGGAAGAGAACAAGATAACTTTTTAAAATACATTTAAAAAAAAAACAAAAACAAAATAGGAAAATGGTACTGGAGAGATAGCATAGTTGTTAAGGTGCTTGCCTTGCCTGCAGCTGACCTGAGTTTGACACCCAGCCTCCCCCACCAATCACCTCCTGTGGGCCCCCAAGCACTGCCATGAGTCTGAGTTGAGTGATCCCTGGGCACAGAGCCAGGGGTAAACCCTGAGCATTGCCAGGTGTAGCTCAATAGAAAAATACAAACAAACAAATAGAAAACAAGGAAAAAGGAAAACATTCTACACAGGTTCTGTTAGATAATTTTCTAAAAATGGAATTTTGGGGAGGGTTTTGTTTTGCTCTGTTTTGTTTTGGGGCTACACCTGGCAATTCCAGGGCTTATCTTCACTCTGCCCAGGGATTACTTCTGGCGGTGCTCAGGGAACCATGTGTGGTACTGGAGGATGTAACCAGGGTCTTGCTGTACTATCCCTCTGTCCCCTAAAGCCTGCACCTGCACGCTCCTGAGCTGTCACCCTGCCCAGCGGTGCTTGGGTGGCCTGTCTTGTTGAGGACTGACCTTGGGGCCTCACTGTGTGCTGACCGCCTGTGCCACCGCCCATTCTTTTAGTTACTTGTCCCGGTTCAGTGAAATCGGGATATTTGATGGCCACACCACGTTGTCTTTATTAATAAGATTTGCACGCTTGGGTGACCAGGCATCAGAAGTTCAGTTATACTGGTGATAAGTGTGAACGGTACAGCTACATAGCCAAAACATAGGCTAAATAACACTGAATACAGGCGTTGTAAGCCACAACCTCTGTGGAATGGGCCCGACCCGTTGACAGGTGAAGACAGGGTGGGGAGGGACTCTGGGAACTCTGGGGGAGGGAAGCGGACACAGGCAGTGGGATTAGTGTGGAAATCTATGCCTAAGACTCAACTATCAAAAAATTTGTAAGTCAGTTCTTTAAGTTTAAAAAAAAAACCCGACATACACATGCGTGCACATGCTAAGATCAGCATGTTCCAAATGCGTTTTTATTTTCTGTAGACAGTGGGATGAACAGTTAGACCCTCGTCTAAATGCCAAGCAGAAAGAGGCCGTTCTGGCCATCACAACGCCACTCTCCATCCAGCTGCCCCCTGTCCTCATCATCGGCCCCTACGGGACAGGCAAGACCTTCACCCTTGCTCAGGCCGTCAAGCACATCCTCCAGCAGCCTGAGACCAGGTAAGAGAGCGGGAGGTATGGCAGGGCACACAGAGCACGGTGGCCAGCCACGTTGGGGCACAGACCCTCTCCCGGGCATACAGAGCAGGGTGGCCAGCCCCATTAGGGCACAGACCCTCTTCCTGGCATACAGAGGCCGCAAGGTGGTTTTCCTGCAGCCTGTAAATATAAACAAAACATATGGACTTCAAAAAAAAAAAAAAGCCAAAGCATTGAAATTTGCCTTCTGACAGACTTCCTTAAACATTGGCAACATCAAGGATGATAGCTTTTAAATAGCCCTGGCGGGGGTGGAGGGGGGACCCATTCCTTTTTCTTCCAGGGGACTGCGTTTATGCAATATGTCAGTGCTAGCAGAGTTTTTACATCATTTTCTTCACCCTGAACTGTATAATAGTAGCTTTAAGGATAATTTGGGGGAATGAAAGGAATTTCTAGTGTAAAATAGTAATGTTATTTCCTAAAGGCACCCTTGAAAAATATTTTAGAGATTACTGAATAAGTGAAGGGAAAAATGTGTAATATTATGATGGCCACTGCTTTTTTTTTTTATACTGCTTGAATAGTTTTGTGTTTTATCATTCTTTTTATTTGCACCATTTATTTCAGCAGGATTCTCATTTGCACCCATTCTAATAGCGCTGCTGATCTCTACATAAAGGATTATTTACATCCATATGTAGAAGCAGGCAACCCTCAGGCGAGACCTCTCAGGTATTTTTTAAGGCTTCTTATGTATCTGTACCCTACTTTATTATTCTTAAGAAAAGGTGTCTGTAAAGATCTCCATGACTGTTGAGCAATTCTACCTTGTGTCACTATGCATTGGCATTCAGAGGTTCTGTCTTTTGAAGAGACAATTTAAAGTGAAGAAAAAAAAATTTACAACACCAACCATTCATTTCTTAAGCATTAAGTAAAGAGAAAGACATCCTTTTTTAAGTTTCATATGTAAATATGTTGTTATAACCTGAACAGACTTTGATGTGTACCTCTCAGTGCTGGGATAGAAATAAGATAAATGTGATTACTTTAAATCAAATCAAATAGACTTAAATGAGCATATTTTGCATGGCGAAGTAGCCAGGCAGTGATAATTCTAACTCGACATAGAATTTGACCGTGATCATGCAGGTAATTTCCTCAAAGCTGCACAGTGGAGAAGCATGAATGGCGGAAGTGATTTTTACAACAAAATCAATTGGGATTTGTGCCACTTAACGATCATTTACAACACAAAATGTCAGAGACCATTTTAAGTTGCTATAGAAAGGACCTCTCAGTGTACCTGACTATGAAATGTGCTTAATAAATACAGGCTTACCAGGGAAATAAAAATCCTTTTCTTCAGAAAACAATAAAGATCACTCAGTGGTTATTTATTATGCCATTTGCTTTCATTGTTATATAGATTAATATTTAGTTTTGCCATTTTACAAACTAATATGTCATGCCCTGTGTTGATTGACTACAATTATTCTTGTTCATGGATTAATTTCTAACCACACTTTTATATCATAATTTACTAACTTTTTATTTCTAGTTGGGCTCAAGCATGGAAAAATGAGTTTGCTATTTAATTCTTTAATAGCTAGAGCCAGAATCTTACAAGAGAGAGGAGTGGCATGGCCTGTTAGCAAAGGTTTCCCATACCATCTTTCACCGGGAAGACAATTTCGAGTAAAAGTCGTTCTTTGATGTAGAATTCAGTTCCATTTTGTAAAGATGTTCGTGTACTGAGAACATAAGTAAAATATCAGTGGATAAATTCATCGTAACCCTTTTGCTTTAGATTCTGACCTTTTTTTACTCAGTGTGAAATTGAACTGCCCGCAAGTAGCATTTTTACCCTGAATGGTGGAGATAATATTTTGTTTATTTTTATTACTGGTCGAGCCTGTGCAGGAGAGTTTATGTGGTAAATGTGTGTGCTGGGTAGGAACTGTGACAATCACACTTGTGATTGTGTCCCCGACTGGGGGTCAGTGTAAATGAATGCATCTTGGTTAACCTAGCACAGGTCATTTGGCAGTTTGGGCAGAGAATCCTCTGATGAACTTCAAAATCCGCCAGTTGACTAGCATCATGTTGAGACTTCCCCACGTAAATTTATAGCTAGGAGCTTATAAGCCATCACAGAGCACATCAATTTTATAGAAGAAGAACTTCTATTCTAATGAGGCTATCTGTATCTTTGTGGTGACCCAAATACAGAAATTTGCCTTCCAGCAGAAAAACTTGGCCTCTCACTTTAAAAAAAATTAATTTTTTAATTAAATCACTGTGAGATACAGTTACAAGCTTTCATGTTTGAGTTTCAGTCATACAATGATCGAACACCCATCCCTCTACCAGTGCACATTCTCCACTACCAATGTCCCCAGTATACACCCCCTCTTTCCAACCCTCCCCCTACCTCCATAGCAGACAATTTCCCCCATACTCTCTACTTATGAGTATTATGGTTTGCAATACAGATACTCAGAGGCTATCATGTTTGGTCCTTTATCTACTTTCAGCATACATCTCCCATCCTGAATGATCCCTTCAAACATCATTGACTTAGCGATCCCTTCTCTATCCCAGCTGCCTTCTCCCCCAGATCATGAGACAGGCTTCCAACTATGGTTTGGCCTCTCACTTGTCTCAAAAGTACTTTAAGATGAAAAACAAATTCTTTTTTAAAATGTCATGTTTTTTTCATTAGTAAATGAAGTACTTTAGGAAAAGATTCGACTGTCTGAGATTTCTTTTTTGTGTAGACCTAATTCTCACCATAGTTTGCTCTTCGGGAATTGTTAACATACAGATGTGTTTCTTAGAAGTGATGCTTGAATTGTTAGAATTTATTAGTGCCATTTATCGTTCCATTAACTGAGATTACTTGTGCTTTTTCTTTCGGAGAGCAAATGCGAGAGGTGTGTGAGGTGGCGTGAAGGGAGAACTTTAGCAGGACTCCAGGGAGACAGGTTCCAGGTGAATTGTTGGGACATGGGAGGGTACCCAGTGTCTGCGTGTGACCGGGAAGGTGTGTCTGGGGTGTAGGATTGATGAAGAGTTGGCCTTTTAAATAGTGTGGTCTGGACAGGGTCCTGGCACATGCATGGAAAAATATCCATTAGCTTGTCAATCCAGTAAATAGGTTTAAGTATTTACACTTCTGGTTGAAATGTTAAAAAAAAAAAAGAAGTTGAGATTCTATATCCAGATAGGGAGTTAGAAGCCATTTTATATTCCATTTAGCTTTAACTTCTTTGTTAGAACTAGATTTTTAAGATGGAATAAAGAAAATTTTTCTGTATATGTTTTTTGTTTGTTTGGCTTCGTTTTGGGGTCAGACCTGGTGGTGCTCAGGACTTACTCATGACTCTGCAGTCAGGAATCCTGCTGGCGGGTCTCAGGAGAGCATATGGGGTCCTGGGGATTGAACCCCAGTTGGCCTCATGAAAGGCAAGCACCCTACCCGCTGTACTATTCTAGTCCTGAGGTTTTAAAGATTAGTATCTGGCTCTCACAAAGTTATTTCTTAGTGGGTAGAGGTTATAGAGAAGGCTTGCATTTATAGTTTTCTGGGAAAATAAGCATGTGTGTTTTTGGTTTTTTTTTTTTTGGTATGAGTACTGCTATTTATTCAGCCACTGATTAGCTGATTGGCATGTGTGTATTTTTGGCCATTTGTTTTGTTTTGTTTTTTAGGTTTTTGGGTCACACCCAGAGATACTCAGGGGTGACTCCTGGCTCTGTGCTCAGGAATCATTTCTGGAGAGGCTTGGGAGACCGTATGTGGTGCCAGGGATCAAACTAGAGTCGGCCGTATGCAAGGCCAACACCTGACTCACTGTACTATCGCTCTGGCCCCAAGCATGTGTTGTTTTAAAATTTAATTAAATCTTTTGGTTTTGGGGTTATACCTGGCTGTGCTCAGGGCTTACCCTTGACTTAGTATTTCAGGGATCGCTCCTGGCCGACTTGAGGGACCAGATGGGGCACCAGGGATCTAACTGATTTGGCTGTGTGCAAATCAAGGGCCTTACCTGCCGTACTCACTCTGGCTCCCTTAGTTTTACTCTTTTGGGAGGCCATTTCCGGCAGCACTCAGGGGGTCCCCAGGGTCCCCCACATGGGAAGCATGTGTTCTAGCCCTTTGAACCATCTCCTTGCCTGGTCCTTTTTTATATTTATATGAGAAACTGCAGAGACATTGTCTTCTGGGATCAGATCTGTGATTTTGTAGTATAATTAAGTAATACCAATTGGGGAGTGGTGGGGTATGTAATTTAAAATCAGTCAAGGGACTTGATGGGCCTGAAAAATGTCCACATGATTTATGCCAGGGAAGCCCGTGTCCCTTGATTGTGTGGTGTGCAAGCCGCCTTGAGCGATGAGAGTTTGTGAGTGTGGGAGGTATTTGGATAGAAACCGGGGGAAGACAGGACAGGAGGTGGATGGAGAGGAAGTTAGAGGTTCTTACTAAATGGAGCAAAAATGGACGTTTTAATTTTAAAAAGTAGAATCTGTAGATGAGAGGTTAAGTTTAAATACTGTCATTTTCCCTTCACCACTGATTCAAATAATGTGGTATTTTTAAAAATTATTATTTGTCTATTAAAAATTCACGTGTATATTACCTTCTAAGATGTCACATTTTTGTGCTGATGACAGAATTCTTTTGCTTCTTAGCTTCCCACTTCCTTCCAAACATGATTCCCAAGGGCAAACACTTCCAACTCTCTTAGTTTTGTTTGTTTATTCATTTCCATTTTTTCTAAATATTTGTCACTGCCACTGTCACTGTCCTTGTCATTGTTTATCAATTTTGCTCGAGCGGGCCCAGTAATGTCTCCATTGTGACACTTGTTACTGTGTTTGGCATATCTAATATGTCACAGGTAGCTTGCCAGGCTTTGCCGTGCGGGTGAGATACTCTCGGTAGCTTGCTGGGCTCTCCGAGAGGGGCAAAATATTTGTAAACTACTATAAATTAATTTGTTATGAATACTTATTGACTTTCTACGATGGTAGCTTCATTTTCTAGCTATTTCTAGCTCTATGATTTTTATCATTAACATTATTTGCATCTAAGAAATACTATGCATGTTTCCTTTTATGTTCTTTAATATAATAATCTTTTTAAAAAATTTGCTTTAGTTTCTTTGAACACTTGACCCTATGTCACTAAAACTGTCTCTCAGAAGGTCTCTGTATTGTCAGAACTCTCCTATAATTCATGGATTCACCCACCCGCCCTCCTGACTCTGGAAACCTCCCTCTTACATTTTCCTCCTTCCTCTTTTCCGAGCTGGCCTTCTGAGATGTCTCTCTAGCACCATCTTGGTAATTTCCTTTTATTCTCTGCTGTGTTGAATGCTCTTTTTTTTAATTTTACATATCCCCCTTTCTAGTCCTCTTGAGTAACCCCTCCCCCCCGATTTGAACCTGGTTTTGGTGGTGCATAATCTTGGGTACTTATACTCTTTAGTGTTTTTAAGTTTTCTAAGGAAGGGGATGTAAGAGGTAGCTTGATTTCTCCTTTGAGTATTTGGAATGTCTTTATACTTGGTCAGGATAATGGGTAAGGCTTGTCTAGTTTTCCCTTCATCTGTGCTTACCAGTAAGTAAATTGGGCTCTTAGAGACCAAGAAGTCATCGTCAGGATTTAGTTTATGATTTGTTTCATGCTTCTAAGAGTCTCGGTGGAAAATTTCCTTGCTTTCATGTGTGTGCCGCCTTCCCTTTTCTCTGTTGGTGTGTGGTGATGGGGCTGTGGGGGCTTCACACTCAGGCTTGGCTGTGGTGGTGCTCTTCAGGTGTCAAACTCTTTCAGTGATGGTGCTCACGGGGACTCACTTTTTCTGCTTCTGTTCTTGAGCACCTTTCTGGCCACCAGGGATTGTGCCCTTTAGCTGTAGTGCTCACACTGTGATTTGGCTATGATTCGGGGTGTCAGGAACCTGGCATATGTGGCAACATCATAGTTTGAACTCGTGACCTTGAGTTTGCAAGACACACTCCCTCTCCCAGCCCCCTGGAGTCTCTTGTTTGAGCCACTGTTTACCTTTTGAAGAAAATGATCGTAATTCTAATAACCTAGATTATTTGCATTGTTTGAAGGAGATTTTTTTTTTTTTTAGATTTACAATTTTTTTTTTTTATTAGTGAAACACCATGAGGTACAGTTGTAGATTTACAATTTTTTGTGCTTGGGTTTGATTATACAATGATCAGATACCCATCCCTCCACCAGTGCCCATTTTCCACCACCATGGATAATATCCCCCCCACCCCCATCCCCCTATCCCCCCTGCCTCTGTGGCAGGGCAATTGAAGGAGATTTTTGTGGGGCTGGAGCGATAGTACAGCAGGTAGGGAATTTGCCTTCCACACGGCTGACCCGGGTTCAATTCCCAGCATCCCATATGGTCCCCCGAGCACTGCTAGGAGTAATTCCTGAGTGCAGAGCCAGGAGTAACTCCTGAGTATTGCTGGGTGTGATGCAAAAAAAAATTTTTTTTGTGTGTATATACTTTTTTTTTCATTTAATATACGTAATTTATTTCTGTGACATCTTATTTTAAAGATTTGGTATAATGAGTAGAAATCAATATCTTCAATCTGATTCATTACGATACCCAATATCTTCCTTAATCTGCTTTTCCTATTATTTTCAAATTTAAAATATTTTTAATAAGAACTTTTTTCTGAAGATTAGTATTGTGGATGGTCTTAAATTGAGTGGGAAATAAATTCAGTTTTAGCCTTGAAGATTTGAAGAATGTCAATCTGAAGAATTAAAAAACAATCTTGATAGGGTTTTTTGTTTGTTTGTTTGGTTTGGTTTTTCTTCTTGGGTCACACCGGTGGGGCTCAGGGGTTATTCCTGGCTCATGCACTCAGGAATTACTCCTGGCGGTGCTCAGGGGACCATATGGGATGCTGGGAATCAAACCTGGGGTTGGCCGTGTGCAAGGCAAACACCCTACCCTCTGTACTATAGCTCTAGCCCCAGGATTTTTTTAAGTAAAATAATCACCAACATAAATCTGTGATTTTTTTTTCTTTTTTCACTGTAAGAAATAAACAAAATAGACTCTAATGAGTAATTTGTGTGATTTGCTATTTAAATGGAATTGTAATGTTTAAAAAAAGAGGAATGTTGTTTGATAATTACAGTAGAGGGTAAAAAAATTACTATTTTTGCTTTGCTTCCAAAAATAAAGGTAGCTCTAGTAAAATGTGTGGAGACTGTAAAATTGAAAGCCATTCACATAAGAGTAAGAAGAGATGAGCCTAGTAATGAATCAGATGGCTGGCTCCCTGAGAGGAAATTGCTTGTGCAATTATAGACCTACTTGAAGGGAAGCTAATTACCCTCAAGATTTTGCTCTCACTTTTTTGGGAAGCTGAACAAAAAAGTATCTCTTTGTTCCACGTGATGGCCTATTAAATAAAATAAATACTTCATCTATAGAGTTTGGGTAGTGTAGGCTTGTTTGGATTGCTTCCCTTCCTGTGAGTTTCCGCTCTTTGTTGGAATGCCCGTGTCCTTCTCTGCTCTTCTCGGGCTGGAGAGAATTGGCAGATCTGGGTTTCTTGCTGCTGGTCCGTGGGTTCCCTGCTATATATACATAATTACCGCACTTAATTTTCCAAATCACAGAGGGATTTCTTAGATCTGGTTTTGAAATAAGAGGCAGTTTGGGATAAATAATCCGTTTTGGAAATGACGCTTGGAGTAGCAGATATGAGGAGGCAGCAAAGTTTGAATTCTGATGGAGAACACTTTGGGCTTCAGCTGCCTTTTCTTTTCCTTTTTAAAAAATGGCTTTTGGGCCATACCACCTGTGCTCAGGGACCATTCCTGGCTCTGTGCTCTGGAGTCACTCCTTGCAGTGCTCTGCGGAACCGTGTGTGGTGTGGTACTAGGCATTGAAGCAGGGTTGGCTGCATGCAGGGCAAGTGCCTTAAGCCCTGTCTTTTTTTTTTTTCCCCTTTTGGGTCACACCCATTGATGCTCAAGAGTTGCTTCTGGCGGTGCTTGGGGGTGGATATGGGATGCTGGGAATCGAATCTGGGTCGGCTGCATGCAAGGCAAATGCCCTACCTGCTATGCTGTTGCTCCAGCCCCAGACCTGTGCTTTTTCTCTAGTGCCGGTATTCTTAACTATAGTGAAGAAAATAACCGTGATCTAGTGAGTGTTGTCCTCTCGCTGAAGGGAACAACTCTGAAGTGTTGTTCACCAGTTCTCCTTCGTGAAGGAGCTGCCCCTTTCCCATCTCCCTTTTTCTCTCCCATCTAATTCTCCTCAGAGTGTTTAGAGAACAAAACAGAACATGCCTCCATCTCCACTCTGGTCCTTCAAGCCAAATGTCTTCCCTCTTCTTTCCTCTCTTGTACTTAAATTTTCTCTCTGGAAGAAGACATCATGTGAATTATTTTTCTCTTGCGCTTACTCCAGACTCCTCCCTCTACTTTTGAGTCTGCGGACGCCACCCTGAGGTGAGTTTTCCTCACTGCCGTGCTCATTGCTAAGTCCTGTGGGCTCTCCTTGGTCCTCATTGTCGTGTCATTGAGTCTTGGGTGTAGTTAACCCTACAGAATCTTTTCTTCCTTCAGCTGCCGAGACCCCTACACTCTCCTGTGTTCTTTCCCGTCTCCTTGATGAGCTCTCTCCTTTTCCTGTGTCCTAATGCTATGGATACCACATCCTTCTTCCATCCTTATTACCTGTACTTACTCTCTATCTCAGCTCTAAGTGTGTGTGTGTGTGTGTGTGTGTGTGTGTTGGTTTGTGGTATTCAGCTGGGCAACTTTGTGCAGTTTGGTGCTGGGGAGTGTTCAAGGCACCATGGGTACTGCGGGACCAGTGCCCGGCTTCCCGCACGCTTATCCATGTTGAGCCGTCTCTCAGGCATTTTAACTCCAGACGCCTACACCCCCTGCTCCCTGACTGCTTCCACTTGTGTGCCAGCTGCTCCGTGTGGCCCAGACGCTGCGTTCCCTCTGCAGGTCTCTCTCCCTCTCGCCTTCACAAACTCCTGCCATCCCCTCCAGTTTGAAGGCGAAGATCCATCCTCTGTCTTAGATCCCACGTCAGTCAGCTGTGGCAGCGTCACTCGCAAGAATGAACAGCGACTCTGTGTGGATCCAAGGGTAAAGGCAAATGCACTCTGAAGGGAAACCAGAGCTAAGTGGGTCGAATGGTGACTTTGACCACCTTCATCTCCCCACCGTGGCCTCTGTGGTCCCCACTGTTGCTGTTCCCTGTCCAGAGCCTCCCGCTGGCTCACCCTGTTTCTGTCCCTGCCTATCTCTGTCATGTTCGTGTTGGTGCCAGCTTGTAATTAATGTTTCAGACAGTCACGTGTGTGTGTGTCTCTCTCTGTTTTTTTTCATTTTTTCCTTTTTGGGTCATACCCAGCAATGCACAGGGGTTACTCCTGACTCTGCACTTACTTCTGGCAGTTCTCTGGGGACCATGTGGGATGCTGGGAATCGAACCCGGGTCAGCTGCGTGCAAGGCAAATGCCCTACCCGCTGTGTTGTCACTCCAGCCCCATGTGTATCTCTTAAGTTCATGCTTTGTGACTGTGGACTGGTACCTTAAAATTGGCCATGGGGGAGAGAGAGAGAGAGAGAGAGAGAGAGAGAGAGAGAGAGAGAGAGAGAGAGAGAGAGAGAGAGAGAGTGTTTTGGTTTTAGGGCCATACCCAGTGCTTCTCAGGTGTTCTCTTACTCTGATTCTGTGAGCAGGGGTCACTCCTGGTGGTGCTCAAGGGACCATATGGGGTGCCAGGGATTGAACCTGGGTTGGTTACGGGCATGGCAAGGGTCTTACCCTCTTCATTAGCACTCCAGCCCCAGGGAGTAGTTTTTGTACTTTAGAAATCAATAAAGGCATCACAAATCATCCAACTATATATTCTTCCCTGTTTAGAACCTGACTATCCTGTTTAGAACACTGTGATTTCAAGTAGAAACAAACAAAACCTAGTGATTTGTCTCAACTGTAGTTCAGTAAAGGCCCATGAGGTTAAATGGGTGACTTAGAGGTGGATGGTAAGGAGATGGGTAGACAAATTATTATTATTAATATTCTTGGGTTTGGGGTCACATCTGGCAGTGCTCAAGGCTGACTTCTGGCTCTGCACTTGGCGATCAGTCCTGGCCGCGTGGATGCGTAGGGAGATGAGTGGAAAAATTATTTTGTTTATTTTGTTTGTTTGCTTTGGGGTCACAACCTGCTGTGCTCAAGGATGACTCCTGCTTATGCACTCAGGCCTGAGTCCTGGCGGGGCTCAGGGAACCAGATGTGGTGCCAGGAATCGAATCGGGCTTTGTGTAAGGCAAATGCCCTACCTGCTGTACTATCACTCTCACCCCTGGATAAATTGTTTCTATGCCATCTTAATCTGTTGCATGAGACCTATTAACTTTTTCTTACAATTAAAGAGCTGTTCTTTCTTAAGAGTATCTGATTGTATGCCTCTAGAACCTGAGATCAACACTTGATTGCAAAAACAGATTCTCAAATGAAATGCAAGGTTGACAGGCGGCTCGGTATTTTAATTAACATAAGAAATTAAAATAGTCAAGTCTGTTATAAGAACATTTATAAACATGCAGTTCGCAAATAGAAAATTTGAACTTAAAACTCGTAGTAATTCTAAAATCTGCTTATGTGCCATTTTGCTGAAGGTTAATCTGATCACTTAGAAATAATTAGGTATTTATGGAAGTGTATTTCTGCCTGAATCTTTTCTTGGCGGGGGTGGGCGATCAGAGTGGTTGAGAGGTAGCATTTGCATGTTGAATTCTAATTCAGTAAAGCGCTAAAAGAGTCACTAGGTTTACTTTCGCTTCCAGATATTGTAGCCTTAATCATGTCAGCGTTTTGATAACATGTTGTCTGAGACATTAAAGAATGTAAACGGAAATATGATCTTCTCTTGTAGGGTATATTTCAGAAATCGCTGGGTAAAGACTGTTCACCCAGTCGTGCATCAGTACTGTTTGATCTCAAGCGCACATTCCACCTTTCAGATGCCACAGAAGGAAGATATTCTTAAGCACCGCGTGGTGGTGGTGACATTGAATACTTCCCAGTACCTCTGTCAGCTGGACCTGGAACCCGGTATGCTGATTCAAGACCCGAGATGGTGTCTCTGAGCGCGTTCAGTGTAGATGCAGGGTTAGCAGACCACCGCTTGCGGGCCAGGTCTGGCCCGCTGTCCGTTTTCATCAAGTTTTATTGGCTGCAACGCAGCAGTGCACGTGTTTACCTGTCATTGGTGGTGCACGTGTGCTGTGGCAGCTGAGTTAGTGAGCTCAGCAGTGATCATATGCCCAGCCACAAAGCCAAAAAGCTTCCTTGATGGGAAAAGAAATGCTCAACCCCTAAATTTGATATGTGACAGCTCTTTGTTCTCTAATCAGGCACTTATTATTGATCATTGTTAAAATTCTAATAGTGTGATTTAAATTTCTTTCTTTTTTTTTTTTCTTTTGTTTTCGGGGATCACACCTGATGGTGCTTAGGGCTTACTTCTGTCTCTGTGCTCAGGGATCACTCCTGACGGGCTCGGGGGACCAAATGGGGTGCCGGGGATTAAACGCGGGTCGGCAACATACAAGGCAAGTGCCTTACCCTCTGTACTATTTCTCCGGCCCCAATTTTCTAAAGTGTTTTGAAGTACTTTGTGTTTTGTGGTATAGAGGCAACAATCATAATAGATTCTTTTGTGCTGTTATATAAGAGCTCAAAATTATAAAAGTGTTATGCTTATTTTATTTTCTTATAGCAACTATGCAAAGTCAAACTGTTTTTGTTGTTGTTTTTTGGGCCACACCCAATGATGCTCAGGGCTTACTCTGGGGGCTTTGCGTTCAGGTGTTACTCCTGCAGGCTAGGAGGATCATAATGGGTGCTGGGGATCAAACCTGGGTTGACCATGTGCAGGGCAAGTACCCTATCCACTGTACATTATCTCCCCATCCCTTCAAACTAATAGTTTATAAAGTTGTTCCTGGTTTATTATTTTTTTTGGGGGGGAAGAGGCCACGCGTGGCTGTGCTTAGGACTCCTAATGACACTGAACTTAGGGGTCAGTCCTGTCAGAGCTCAGGAGACCATTCAGAGGGTGCCATGAATCAAGCCAGGGTCGGTCACATGCAATGCAAGCACCCCACCCACTCTACCATCACTTCAGCCCTGTTTTATGAAGCTATAAAGTGATAAGATAAGTATGATAGAATTTAGAATTTTAAGACAGTTGCTTTGAAAAAATACTTACATTCACTTTCCTATTATAACGACTGATATTCCCATTTGACTCTGCTTCAGAGCCAGTGACACGTTCTTTTGGTTATTCCAGTCCCCAGGAGGTAGAGACTGTTCTCGTCACCTGGTGTTTGGCACCTGGGCCAGGGTATAGACACTGGAGGCCCTTGATGAACCTCTGTGTGACTTAAATGAATGGTGCTGGCTGCCCCTTTTTTCCTTTCCTTTCTTTCTTTCTTTTTTTTTGAGCGTAGATTTGGTTTTGGAAAGGTTCCAAATCTAAGACATAAGCTAGGTAAGCAGCCGCAGCAGCCCTTAGGGGTCTAGCAGAAACCACATGCCTCTCAGGTAATGAGACTGATTTTCTGGTGCGTGCAGCTCAGAGCTGGCTGGTGAGGGCAGTTACAAAAGCAGAGTTTCAGAACTGTTTTGAACAGTGACTGCATCACTGGACTGAGTTAGATTTCCTCCCAAGTGGCTTCTTTGAATGGAACAACACTTATTTGAAATGTAAATTTTGGTATGTTTATTTAGCAGTCAGTCTTACTGCTTGACGATTGTACTCTGCCTATTTTTCACATAGATTAAAACTCCCGGCCTCGTAAACTGTATGTTTTGTGAGAAAGAGTCAAGAGTGGTTTTGAAAAACAAGTATTCTTCGAAAATACTTACTTGAAGAATACTTACTGAAAGTTGAATATGTTTTTTTTTTCCCTGGCATTGTTTATGTTTTATGTCATTCAGTTCTCATGCCAGCTCTGTGGAGGGTTATTTTACAAATAAGAACATTAAGACTTGGGCTAAATCAGTTTGATTAATTCAAGTTACTAGCTAAAGAAATATCTATAATGTGACTTATCCAGTGCCTGAATCAAGCTTAATTAAAACGATACATGAAACTTCTTACCAGTCCTCGTTTTTTTCCTTTTGACCCTTTAACTTTCTATAGGCCATCTCCCTTAATGTTTGCTGTGAAACAATAGCACAGGTTCTCACGCGGGAATGATATATGCAGCTGTGTCTTGCTTGGGTCACTCTTGATAAATAGCAGTTACTGATGCTTGTACTGTCAACCATAGCCCCTTGTCTGAATGAATCATGATGCGGTTATTAGTTTAACTTATAAAGTTCCCAGCATTGCAAAATTGTATAAACAGATTGCGACTTGTTAGTATTCATAAAAATAGGGATTTAAAAATGGGGTTACGTTCTTAAGTCAGCAACCGAGGAAGCCGGTTAATCCATAACCATAGATGCAGGATTTTTGCTTGTTTGTGTGTTTGATTTTGGGTCCACACGCAGTGGGATTCAGGGCTTACTCCTGGCTCTGCACCCAGCGTTCACTCCTGGTGGGCTTGGGAGACTTTTTGGGGTGCCAGGGATCTGACCTGGCTTGGTTGCTGCATGCCAGGCCAACGGTTTGCCTGCTGTACCTCTTTCTGACAGGGACTCTGGATTTCTGTAGCTCTCCACCCTGAAGAGAAGCTACTTTGTGTCCTTTGCCATGCAATGAGAGCCCTCTTCTCCCACCCAGAAGGAGGTGTTTGCCTCTCTTGCCCTCTCAGGGACAAAGGGGCTTTCCTGCTCTCTGCAGAGTCCGGTGCCCTAGCAGAGCTGGAGCAGCAGCCTGAGCGTGGAGTGTCTCCTACTCTGGTCTTTGCATCCGGGGATAGGGGTGATGCTTTGGGTCAAACAAGTCCTCACTTATTCAGAGCCAGCGCTCTGCCCATTGAGTGACATCCTCAACTAACAACATACTTTCGTTTTGTTTCATTTTGGTTTTAGTTTTTGGGCCACACCTGGTGGTACTCGGGGCTGACTCCTGGCTCTGTGTACAGGGACCACTCGTGGTGGTGCTTGGGGTAGGCAGTACCATGCCATTGATCAAAGTAGGGTTGGTTGCGTGCATGGTCTTACCCCTATCCTATATTGCTGACCCAATAATACAAATTCTCGACAGTTGTTCCCTTTCATTTTTGTAGGTTGTTTTTCTTTCTTTTTTTTTTAAAGCAAGGGTAGGATTTAGACTAAAAACTCTGTTATCTATAACTGTCTCACCTAAAAAATGAAATTAGTGAATTTATTTGTGGATACCCTTTTCTTTCTTTTGCTTTTTGGGTCACACCCAGTGGTGCACAGGGGTTAGTCCTGGCTCTGCACTCAGGAATTACTCCTGGTAGTACTCAGGAGACCATATAGGATGCTGGGGATCGAACCTGGGTCAGCCGCAGGCAAGGCAAATGCCCTACCCGCAGTACTTACAGCTCCAGCTTCCGATACCCTTTTCTCTTAGTCAAAGTTGGATTGTGTCTTTCTTCTTTATATTAGGTTTTGACTGGTTGCTTATGAGTTGGCGTTCTATTAATTTTGGTGTTTGACCAGATAGTGAAAGGGCATATCGGTACTTAGTTACAAGTCCTTCTTTTTTGGCAAAATGTCACTCTCGTACTTTTGTAGACCTTTCTATATATAACAATGCAGCTGTTGGTCTTTGGGACCTCCATATGCCACTTATGTGTCTCTTACTGAATGAGATAGTTGCTCCTTTTGACTCCGATTTTTAAATGATGATTTAAATTCACAGTTTTCTACGGTTGGGACTTAGACTTTGGGATTTGACTCTTAATTGAATTGGCACACTAACAGTCTTTCCTTAGCAGAAATGAAAAAAAGACGAATCGTTCATGTGTATCTGCTGTAATGCGCTTTACTGTGTTTACACTGTGCTTCGTAGGGTTTTTTACGCACATTCTGTTAGATGAAGCTGCCCAGGCCATGGAGTGTGAAACCATTATGCCTCTAGCATTAGCAACGAAGAGTACTCGGATTGTGCTGGCCGGAGACCACATGCAGGTAAGGCCCCCACATCCCTGCCGTCACAGTGAAAGGGTGCTGGACTGTATGTTCACATAGCTCATATTCTAGGTTCTAAAACATGCCGTGGAGTTGTACCCTGTGTTATATTTCAAGTGCTTTAAATGTTTGGGCCACTCCCAGCTTTGGGGGGTTGCTCCTCGAGACCAAACCTGGGCCCCCTACATCCAAAACATGCACTTAGCCCATTGAGAATCTCCCCGGCCTAAGTATTTGTCCTAATAGGGGAGAGGCCGAGGGGAGGAAGGCATTTCTGAAGGAAAATTATTTACCTCACCACCTTCTTTGTTTGGATTTAGTGCTTTTAGAATGAACGTCAGTATTATAGCTTTTCATGTTTATTAATGTGAAGTTTAATTATCATATGGGTTCTTATTCTTTTCTTTATACAATAAATTTTAGGGACTATAGCCATAGTACAGCAGGTAAGGCCAACCTGACTTCCATCTCCCGCATCCCATATGTTTGCCTGAGCACCGCCAGGAGTGATTCCTCAGCACAGAGCCAAGAGTAATCCTGAGCATCGCTGGGTGTGGCCTCCAAACAGAAAGATAAAATAAATTTTAACTGTGCTACCTATAGTATTCCAATTACTGCCCCTTACATTTGTTTTGGGAAGTGTGGTTAGTGTTTTGCTATCAAAGGAAAAAAAAAAAAGCCTCAGATGAAAATAGCAAGGAATATACCAGACATTATGCATTTGAAGACACACATGGAAAGAGAAAGGCAGTTTGTATTTTATCAAATTGTAATGTGTTGTCTGTTTTTATCTGTTTGCCTATTTATAAATGAAATATCTGCTTTACGGATCATCCTTTGAAGTTTTTTCATTTCCTCCTTTTATTCACTAAGATCACACGTGCATTAAGTGTTGTAGGTGACAGAGTAGTCAGGTAGAGTTGGATGTGACCAGTTAAATTTTTGGCTTTTTTTTGTTTGTTTGTTTGTCTGTTTGTTTCTTTGTTAAAAGTTTCTTAAATGTTTCCTATAGAGCTTAAAGATCTAACCCAGAATGACCCCTTATATTTCATGAGCGAAAAGTGGTTATTTTGCTCTCTTTTTCTTGGTTGTATGTATCTGGGCCATACCCAGAGGTGCTTCAGACTCACTCCTGACTCACTTCTGACTCTGTCTCACGGGTTACTCCTGGCAGCACCTGGGGACTCTTGTGTGTGCCAAAAATTGAACCCAGGTGCAAGCCGGTGCCCTGCTGGCTGTCTCATCTCTCTGGCCCCGATTTTGCTCACCTTTACTCACATATCGTATGTCCCTTGAGCTCGCCATTGTAAGTATTTGATCACTTTTTATCATCAATTGACTCCCCAGTGATGTAATGGAATGCAACCTTAAAATGACCAAAACGGGCCTGGAGAGATAATACAGCAGTTAGGGCTTTGGCCTTGCCTGTGGCTGACCCACATTCCATTCCAGCAGTGCATCTGGTCCCCAGCCCCACCAGGAGTGATTCCCTGAGCACAGCCAGATGTGACCCCCAAGCAAACAAGCAAATTACTGATGACTTACATTAGAGGAGCCCTTTATTAACCGTGATGTATAGAAACTCTTTAAGTTAGTGACGGTATACTGAAGCAGAAGTCAGGAAATTTTATCCTAATTCTTTCTACTGGTGGAATTGTTCATTGGAAGGATTTTTTTTCTTCCTGCAGCGTTTAACATACTTAAAGTTTGATACATAAAAGTCCAATATGGTGGATTTAAAAAAAAAAAAAAGAATAAGTAGGGTTTCAAGTGACAGCTGTATCTTTAGTTAAATTTTCTCTGTATGTTTGTCTGTTACAGCTCAGTCCTTTCGTTTACAGCGAGTTTGCCCGGGAGAGGAACCTGCACGTGTCATTACTTGATCGACTCTATGAGCATTACCCTGCCGAGTTCCCGTGCCGGATCCTCCTGTGCGAGAATTACCGCTCTCACGAAGCTATCATCAAGTAGGTGTGACTGTCCCCGCTGGTTCACTCTCCTCTGCCTGGGTGCCGGGGGACTCAGAGCGACAGTTCTGAGGACAAGTTCTTTTCCACACATTTTTCTGCGGTCCCTTGGGTTGCAAGTCGTTTACAGTTACTGCACACTGCTGCCACGTTGGGGCCCCAGACCGTTTCAACACTGTCCTGTCTTCTAAGACTGCCCCCCACCCCCATAATTGTGTTTAGTTTTACGTCTCCAAAAGAAAACCTCCAAAGTCAAAAGTTGTAAATTTTCACACCATAGGACCCTTCTGGAAGTGAGAGCTTTAGGATCTAATAGCTACAACATACGTTTCTGTGACTAAATGTCTGCTATAGATGTCACATGGCATGACGGAATAAACAAATACACTGATAAACCACATAACGATTTGCTTATATGTGTCTGTGTTATATAAAAAATCTTTATTTTTTTTCTTTCTTCTTTTTTCCCCCCCCCCTTTTTTGGTTTTTGGGCCACATCGGGCAATGCTCAAGGGTTTCTCCTGGCTCTGCTCTCGGGAATCACTCCTGGAGATGCTTGAGGGAACCTTATGGAATACTGAGTATCGAACCCAGGTTGGCCACATGCAAGACAAGTGGCCCACCCATCTCTCCAGCCCCAAGAAGCCTTTATTCTAAAAACAAAGGATGGACAGTAAAGAAGGGAGAGAAAGGGGAAGAAGAAAACCATGAAACTTAGTGATTAAGGTCTTAGAGATTGCTGTTACAGAGAGCATGCAACTCTCAGCGAGAGAAGCTCACATGACAACTCAGTGAGTTGTCATGAAGTTGACTCGCACGGGAAAGCCGTATCCAGGTCAGGAAACCGCATAATCGAGGCTCTGCACAGTCTCTTTTGTGCTCTTCTTTTCCAGTCTGTGCCCTCAACCAAAGCATAGTTGTTTTTTAAAAAAGTTTATTACAATATTGAGATGGAAGAAGAATCTGATTTAAAAATAAGTGGAGGAACTGAATAGACATTTTCCCAAAGAAGTACAGATGTTTGGCAGGAATGTGAATAGATGTTCAACGTCACTAATCATCAGGGGTATGGAAGCACGGCTACAGGGTGCTGGCGTGTTGCCCCTGGTACAGTGGCTACTCTCCAGTAGGCAGAAAGCACAAATATTGGCAAGGATATGGGGAGAAGGGAACGCAGGCAGGATTAGCGGGATTGTGAATTGGTGCAGTTCCTATGGAACACAGTACGGAGGCTCTTCTGACCATTAAAAATAGAGCTACCATATGATTCAGCAATGCCATTTTCTTGATATTTACCAGAAGAAAAGGAAAACTCTTAATTTGACCAGTAATCTTAATTTGAGAAGAGAAAAGCACCCCGGTGTTCATTGCAGTGTTATTTACAAGGACCAAAAGGAGGAAACAACCTGTCTCCGTTGACTGATGAATGGATGAAGAAAATGTGATGCCACACACTCTTGTCCCCTACCTCTTTCTCCCCCCAAGCTCCCCCTCCTCACACGTATGCTTGTGGCCCTTGAGAGTACTATGATGAGTGAAATCAGTTAGAGACAAATAATTTCTCAGAAGCTGAGAGGAGCCAAATTAAACTAAATTTCGAAGACCCGAGCAGGTTTTTAGAGTTCAGGAATACGATTTGGAGGGATGTTCAAAATGATACAAACCTCAGTTACAAAATAAGTCAGGGAAAACCATTATGCAGCATGGGAACTATAACCGGTAATGACATACACGAATCTAAAAGTTGCTAGTTAGAAGACATTCAACTTGTCTTGAGGGTCATTTCACTCTGTGGAAGCTTGACTCATGTATGCATGAAATGAGTTATTATGCTTCAGTAAAAGATGTAAGTCATTATTTAAAATAATATGGAGGTTAGTTAGTTGAAGGTCACATTTAGTTTCTTTGAAAGCAAAAGGACGGAAAAGTCATCTATGGCTCATATTAATATCTCAAAGGGTGATTATTTTATAGTCAATTTGCTGCAGCCAGTGATGAATCGCCTGCTCAATAATACTGATCAGTAAAGGATATTGACTTTACAGTTGAAAATTTGAATATCCGTCTGTTATGTACATTATTTCTGTGTCTACATATTTTTGTGTTTGTATGTATAAGTATGTGAGGGAAATAATAATAAACAAAAACCAAGAAATGAGCTAGCCAGCTAATTTCCTTAGCAGGGTTTCCTTGGCAGAATTTCCTGAGCAAGACTCTCATCTAGTAAGTCATCATTTTCCCCCTTTCTTTCTTTCTGTACTCCGGCTTTATACCCTACCAGAATCAATCCATTTAGCAGTGCTATGCCAGGACTCTGCATAGTGTTCCTGGTGTAGTTGATTTTGCAGAAAATTCTGGCTTCCTAGGTATTAGATGTTTGGATTATAGTGAGTCATGGTCCTAAAGCATTTTTAGAAAGGTTCATTTTTTTACCCTTAGGTGTAACTTTAATTTTGATGCATATTCACTTACATGTTTCTTCTGGTCTCTTTCTGCAGCTATACCTCTGAGCTCTTCTATGAGGGCAAATTGATGGCCAGTGGAAAGCAACCAGCACACAAGGACTTCTACCCACTAACTTTTTTTACAGCACGAGGGGAAGATGTACAAGAAAAAAATAGCACAGCTTTTTATAATAACGCAGAGGTACATGAGTTGTTTTTGTGGACTCTCAGCGTGGTCTGGTCTTGTTAACATTCACGTAACGTTTTGAGTCAGCGTACTGCTGTGCAGTTGATCTAATTTATGTGTAAATAGTATGTGAGGTTTGTCCTTTCTCACATAACATTGCATTCTTATGGTGAATCTCCTAAGGGGAAACGAAACAACTTTTCATTGTGTCTCTGATAAAAACCAAATATGTGACTTCAGTTTTGAAAAAAGCCAGCACAGGGCTGGGCTTGTGGCCTGGTGGTGGAGCACTTGCCTGGCCTGTGCGGGGCTTTGGAGTCTTTCCTGGCACCACATGGTCCCCTCAGCTTTGCTGGGGGCAGCCCCCCACCTGGCCAGATGTGGCCCTACCCCACAAGGAGGTTTTCCTAATGATGCTTGTTCTTACTCATCCAAGTTAGGCTATGATTAAATTTTAGTGTATCTGTGTGGGATTCCATTTTGCGTGAGTCAAACTTGAATTGCAGAGCCTGGCCTCCAGAGAGACCACTCAGCTCATCACGGGAGCGAGAATCTGGTTCTTTTTGAGATTTCAAGTCAGTTTAGCCGTGAGCCTCTCTCGAGCTCTCAGATTTGCATTTTGCCTAGTATTTCTCTTTTCACCCTTTATCCCATTACCATACCCGGTGATGCTCAGGGGTTACTCCTGGCTCTGCACTCTGGAATTATTCCTGGCGGTGCTCATGGGACCATAGGGATGCCAGAGATTGAACTTGAGTTGGCTGCATGCAAGGCAAACACCCAACACGCTGTACTATTGTTCTGGCCACCCACCCGCCTTTTTCTTAAATACTTAAAACAAATGTGTCTGTATGTGTGTGAGTGTGTGTGTATGTGTGTTTGTGTGTGTGTATGCCATAATTTACAATTGTGCCTGTGCTACATTTTCAGGCATACGATGTTCCAACACCAACCCTACGGCTAATGTCCCCTCCTCAGAGCCTGCCTCCTTAACAGGCATATAGTTGGTTGCTTTAAAAAAATCTTTTTTTTGAGATATCAGGATTTACAATCCTGTGAATTATACTTCTCATATACACATCATTCCAGCACCACCCTCCACCAGTACCCTGGTGTCAGTCCACTTTTCTCCCTTGAAAACATAGTTCTGTGAACAAAATATCCAGTTCCTTTGACTTCGGTCATTTGCTTCTTTACTAAGTTTCTTTATATCCCACATATGTGAGAGACTTTTATTAGAAATTTTTATTGTGAAGGTGGTGACGCTTGCGCACATGTAAATGAGGAAAACAAAGTTCCTATAATTCCACAAAATTGTAAATCAATGATAAGTGGATATATTTTCCCCCCAAATTGTCTTTTGTGTTTTTTTTTTTTCTTTTGCTTTTTGGATCACACCCAGCTTTGCTCAGGGGTTATTCCTGGCTCATGCACTCAGGAATTACTTCTGGCAGTGCTTGAGGGATCATATGGGATGCTGGGTATTGAACCTGGGTTGGCCGCATGCAAGGCAAACACCTTACCCACTATGCTATCGCTCCACCCCCCCAAATTGTCTTTTTCTTTCGTACAAGTATGTCACTGTCACTGTCCTCCCGTTGTTCATCGATTTGCTTGAGTGGGCCCAGTAACATCTCCATTTTGAGACTTGTTGTTACTGTGTTTGGCATATCGAATACGTCATGGATAGCTTGCCAGGCTTTGCCATGTGGGCGAGATACCCTCCGGTAGCTTGCCAGGCTCTCCGAGAGGGGCGGAGGAATCAAACCTGGCTCGGTCAGGCTGGCTGCGCACAAGGCAAACGCCCTACCCGCTGTGCTATCACTCCAGCCCTATAAATTTAAAATTTTAGTCATATGAAAAATTCTATGCTGATACATTAAAACATTTACGTAAATTCTACAAATATATAGTTAGTAAAAGTGAGAAGAGGAGAATTAAGAATTTAAGGTGAAATCTGAATAGGCCTACAAAAGTATAAGAATATATTTTATTCTTAATGGAAACACTGGCTTTTATGGTAGAAAATACTATATTATAGATAAGGTTTAAGAATTTTCATTAATAAGTAAAAGATTGTAATAAAAATTTCTGCAGATGTAAAAGAAAAAAACCCACCTGAATAGACATAGAACATTCAATATAAATGAAACATTAATTTGTAATTGAAAAAATATAAAATCCCTTAGCACGCTAAGAATAAACAGACCTTTCTTCCTTAATTGACAAAGTGCTTAGAAGTTTGTCTTGTCTCTGAGGGTTCTTTTATTTTTTTTGAGTGGGTCTTCATGGAGCTCCAGGCTTATTCCTGGCTCTGTGCTCTGGGATCACTTCTGGGGGAATTGGGGGCCCATATGCAGGGCCAGGTCCCCCCACCCCTGACTTGTAAGACCTTAGTCCCCTGTACTATCTCTCTGGCTCCTGGAGGCTGGATAGCACAGTGGGTAGGGTGTTTGCCTTGCACACAGCCAACCTGGTTTCAATTCCCAGCATCCTATATGGTCCCCCGAGCACCGCCAGGAGTAATTCCTGAGTGCATGAGCCAGGAGTAACCCCTGTGCATTGTTGGGTGTGACCCAGCCCCCTCCTCCCCCCCCAAAAAAAAGCTCCATTAACACTGTCACAAAATTGGTTTCAAGGCTCTGAAATGCTTAAGCTGCTCCCTGTCCACGTTGCTCAGTACTGTTCCTTCAGATCTGAGTGACAATCGACCTCCACAGTGTCTTCCTTGGTGAGCTGTTCATTGCACCGAGGGTTTTGATTCTGCAGTGAATGTCAGTCATGACAGTCTCTGCCTCTTGACTGAATTGTTTAATTTTTTCACATTTAACGTGATTATGCTCTGGTTGTGCCGGCCTCTGTGTATTACTTTTTGTTTTCTTTGTCTCATAGACTTTTGACCCCCTGTTTTTTTTTTTTCACTGTCTTTGGCAATAAGTGCATATTTTTCTAGTGTTATATTGTATTTTTATTCACCTCTCCCCAGTGTCACATTTTAATTTAATGATTTTAAATTAGTTTTGGAATTGGTTTTTCAGTGGCTTCTCTAGGGCTTATGTGTTTTATCAGAATCTACTTCAGATTTATGTGAAATTGATGCCAGTGAGAGAGAAACTTTACTCCCAGATATCTCTATCCTCACCTTCCCCTTTCCAGACTCTTAAGAGTTATGAATGTTATACCATCACTATGACTCTACTGTAAGCTTAGTATACATGTTATTGTTACTTCTGGTGTTTCAGTGTCCTTTAAAGATTATTGAGGAGAAAGGGAAGCAACTGCATAATTAAAGAGTTGTCTCTCAGCATTCTATTTACTATTTCCGATTTTCTTCACTTATTGCTGTGGATTGGAGTTACTATCTGGTATCAGTTTTTATTCACCTACTTTCTGCTTTTGTTGTCACACATGCTGATTGCCATGTAATATATATAACCTAATTGTTTCGCATGTGTTTTATACAGCTGTTCTTTAAATCAGCTCAGAAAAAAGGGAAAAGCTGAATAATCAGTTTTCTCTCTCTCTTTTTTTTTTCTTTTTGGGTCCTGGCAGTGCTCGGGGAACCATATGGGATGCCGGGGATCGAATGGGGGTTAGCCACGTACAAGGCAAACACCCTACCTGCTGTACTTGCTGGTTTTGTTCTTCTGTCAGTCCAGATCTACTGTTGATGTACTGCCGTGAACTTTTAATTTCAGTTGGTTAAAAAAAATCCCCAAAATTTATTTTGATATCAGTTATTGTGCTGGGCTTTTATTTTTAGCTCTTTCCCTTGGACATCAGTTGTTGAACAGTGTGATCCGACTAGGGTTGGGCCTCTTTGGAGTTGGAGGCGCCAGCCTGTTGGACGAACTCGGGAGCAGTGTTGGCGTGGGATGGGGAACTGGGCGCTCCTGCTGTACCCCCGTTTGAAGCCGGAGCTCTGTGCGGTTTTGTTTGTGTACTGTGTGTGTATGATTTGTGTGTAATGAGTGGTGTGTGTGTTTATGTACATGTATATGGTTTGTGTACGGAGTGTGTTTGTGTGTATGTTGAGTGTGTATTTATGGTATGTGGATGGTGTGTGTGTGTAATGTGTATTTATGGTGTGTGTATGGTGTGTAATGTGTGGTGAGAGGTGTGTTTGTGTGTGTATGGTTTGAATGGTGTTTGTGTGAGCATGTGTATGGGGTGTGTAGTGTATGTATGTGTAATGTGTATTAATGGGGTGTGTGTGTGTGTGTGTGTGTGTGTGTGTGTGTGTGTGTGTGTGAACTCTGTGCTGCCATTACGTGCTCCCACCACTATGGATCTTACACACCCCCAGAGCTGGGGGCCTTGGGAGTACTTCCAGTGGCTGATGCCCACAGTAGGTCTCAATCCTGAAAAGCTGGGGACGATGGTGCTATCCCTGGCTGCCCTGTTCATGGGATCAGTTCTTCCTGTGGTGCAGCTTTTGCAGGAAAGGGCAGTTGTGTGCTTCACCCCGTCCCCCCTGCCCGCCCCCAGTTCCAACTCCCCCTTTGTTGTGGAAGCTGGGATAGGGGGGACCGCCTTGCCGCCCCCTCCTGCTGCTGACTGCTCCATGCACCCTTCTGCAGCCCCAGGCTGTATGAGTCAGCTGCCTGGAGTGTCTCGGGAAGGAGAAGGGGCTTTCAGGTGCTCAATGGGTTCTGTGAGGGTCTAAGGTGCGGTGGTGCTGGGGGTTACCCGAATACCCTCATGGTGCTCGGGGTGCCAGGCCTACACCTTGTGGTGCTTGGTGGGTGGGGTGGGGTGCTCTCGGCCTGCACTCAGTGATGCTGGGGACCATGCTGTGTAGGGGGCCGATTGGGGTCTGCTCCATGCGTGCGCCTCAGCCCCCGGACTATCTCACTTTTCCATGGAACATCTCCCAGGGAGCTAGGAGCTGGGGGCTGTGGCACCGCCCCTTGGCTGCTGAAATCATTTTTTCCTGGAAGCTGGACCACTGGTGAGTGGGGTGGGGTGTCAGCCCTGTTTCCTGATTTCCTGCCAGCTCTTTCGTCCATCTCCAGAGCCTTTACTGTTGGCACTAATTTTGATGAGCTGAATAACCACCCATTGGGAGAGAGAACCCTCAGTCCTCTGTTCCAAGACCGTGTGTTTTGACTCGGGGATGCTGCCTGCTGTTCCGGGAGGAAGTGGAGTCATCCTTGGTGTTGCTTAGGGACACGGAGCTTAGGGATGATGGATGATGGAGTTTAGGGGTGACACCTGCAGCTCTCTCTTCCCCGGCAACCCCCTTTTTCCTTCCCCCTTAGGGATGCAAACAGATTCTGCCTTTCTTTTTCCTGTGAGAACGTGTCTCCAGGACAGTTTGATCTCAGGGTTCTTGGGTGATCTGAGTCTCGATTGTACTCGTAGTGATGTCACTCTTAACAGTAACTCTTTCTTCCCCTCCATCTTCCTCAGAATTTCTGTTTGGAAGTGGAAAATGCTTTTTAGCCCATAGTTCTCACGTGCTTGAAAGGAAAAGAAAAAATAATTATCAAATTTAACATAGTAAATTATAGTGCTTACTCACAAATAGTAACATAATTAAAAGGCATTTTTTTCTCCCTCTCTATGCCCTTACATTCTTCTTTGACTATTAAAAAAAAAAAACTGCAGTCTTTTCTAAATACACAGTAATCTCTTAGCAGGCAAAGATCATAAGATCATATTTTATTAATTGTTGAATAATTGCATCTCCCGCTGTGCCAAGGTTTGCAACTGCCTGGTTATATCTATTGAATTAAAGTTAATTGACTATACCAAAAGCCCTATTATAATCCACTAAATGGGGTCCAGAAAATTTATTTTGATAAACTGGGGTGTGTCTGTCCTGAGTGAGAGGGCTGCAGCTTGGGTGAAGAAGGTGGCGGGTGCTGACGTCTGACTCTCCAGCGTAGCTGTCCTTCCAGGTTCCGTCAGCGGCAGGGGAGAACCCCCCTTACATGCTGTGGTGTAACGGGGACATTGGCCCTCGGATCTTCTACCGAAGTTGGCTTCCTTGATCTGAGCAGAAGAGAGGAGGCTGCGATTGGGAAAGTCTTTGGATGCAGCTTCCCTGGATGGGAGTCTGCTCTCCTCCACTCTTCGGGGGGGTGGGTTGGGCTGGTGGCTGGCAGTGCTCAGGGCTTACTCCTGGCTCTGTGCTCAGGGATTGGCCACTGCAGTGCCTGGGGGATTGTAGATGGTACCAGGGATCAAACTGAACTGAGCCGTGTGCCAGGCCAAAGCCTCAAGCCTTGGACTGTCTCTCCAACCCTCTGTCTCTAAGCAGGCTCTGGACTCCGTCTCCTTTTAATAATAGAGGCTCGTGGAAGGAAGGGGGGGGCTAATGGCCAGTTATGTCTTTTTGTGGTCATGGGATCCATTATTCAAACTAAGATGGAAAAAGGAAAATTCTTTTATTCTCATTGTTCTCATACTACTGAAGCATTATTTCTATTTAGAGGTAATTTAAAAATATTTACTAAAGTAGAATCTTTTATTTATTAATTTTTGGTGGTTATTTTGTTTTGTTTTGTTTTAAATTTTTGACAAGCTGGCTATACTCAGGGTTTACACCTGGCTCTGTGCTCAGGGATCACTCTTGGCAGGCTCAGGAGCCCCTTTGGGGTGCTGGGGATTAAAACTGGGTCAACCGCATGTGAGGCAAATGCCCTCCCCACTATACTGTTGGTCTGACCCCCATAAAGTAGAATACTTTTATTTATTTATCTATCTGTTTATTTATTATTAATGAATCACCGTGAGGTACAGTTAAAGGCTTACAAACTTTCGTGCTTGTGTTTCAGTCATACAATGATCGAGTACCCATCCCTCCACCAGTGCCCATTTCCCACCACCAATGGTCCCAACATCCCTCCCACCATCCCACCCCATCCCCTCCACCCTACTCCACCTCTATGGCAGGGCATTCCCTCTTGCTCTCTCTCTCTTTTTGAGTGTTGTGGTTTGCAATAGAGGAATTAAGTA
This sequence comes from Sorex fumeus, assembly GCF_029834395.1. Classification (NCBI taxonomy): domain Eukaryota; kingdom Metazoa; phylum Chordata; class Mammalia; order Eulipotyphla; family Soricidae; genus Sorex; species Sorex fumeus. The sequence goes on from NW_026606120.1 coordinate 82,107,535, forward strand.
GCCATCATGTTTGGTCTGTAGTCTACTTTCAGCCCGCATCTCCCATCCCGAGCGGATCCTCCTAGCACCCTTTACTTGGTGGTCCCTTCTCTGTCTGAGCTGCCTTTTCCTCTAGCATGTGACACCGGCTTCTAAGCTGTGGATTGATCCTTCTGGTACTTATCTCTACTATTCTTGGGTGTTAGCCTCCCATTCTGTAACTCATAAAGTAGAATTCTTTATGTATCTATATATGTGTGTGTATATATATGTTTATATATACATATCTATTATCTATATCTGTATCTATATGCATATATAATACTTTGTTACTGTATTCTTTTTTCTCCAAACACATAACAGTCCTGTGTTGGTGTGTATTTGTTTAAAGGTATTTGAAGTAGTGGAGCGTGTGGAAGAGTTACGAAGGAAGTGGCCAGTAGCGTGGGGGAAGTTGGATGATGCCAGCATCGGCGTGGTGACCCCGTACGCTGACCAGGTGTTCAGGATACGGGCGGAGCTTCGGAAGAAGAGACTCTCCGATGTGAATGTAGAGCGCGTGCTGAATGTTCAAGGTAAGGGCAGCCGCAGCCCGTCCAGAGGCTCAGATCTCCCAGCAGACATGTGACTTCTCACTTTCAGAATCTCCTTTGTGGACAGGCGTTATGTTCTCATTTCAGACCGTGCTCTTTTCTTTTCTGTTTTCTTTTTTTTTTTTTTCTTTTTGGGTCACACCTGGCGATGCACAGGGGTTACTCCTGGCGATGCTCAGGGGACCATATGGGATGCTGGGAATCCAATCCAGGTCAGCCACGTGCAAGGCAAACGCCCTACCCGCTGTGCTATCTCTCCAGCCCCCAGACCATGTTCTTTCTCATGCCAGATTCGGCACTGAAAGGTCAAGCTCATTTGCATGTTCATTAAAATTTGATATCCAAAGAGAGGGCAGCGTGAGCGAATACACCCTTCTAGTATGAGGGATTGTGTGCGTGCTGCGCGCCCATGGCACCTGCTGGTGTTCTGCAGGACCTTCGGGTGAATTTGCTGGCGGAGGTTTTTCAATACTTAGCACCTGGCCTGGAAATTCTGTATTTTAAAGGAATGATTTTAGAGTAATGATTTAATCTCTAGTCTTTCCTAAGTGAAGGACTTCAAAGGAGAGGAGACTAAAAAGAACTTTTAAAAAACAAGCGGATTCTTTTAAATGATCTTCGTGTTATTTAATTGCTGTAAAATTTGTGCTTCTAAATCCATGAAGCCCCACTCTGATGGGAATACGCAGAAAGGCCCAGTGTGACCTGAGGTTTCATGATAGTTGGCAATAGTAAGAGGGATGCATGATAGTAGGCAACAGAGGAATGAAATATCTGAAGCACAAGCAAGGGTGGCTTCTCTGGACCCCTGATGGTCCAGAACATACAGAGTTTGGGTGTTGCAGTGTAGAAGGAATGTCAGTAGTACCATAGGAAGCACCTGGAGGAGTGAGGGTCATTCATGGCCTAGGAAGTGCCATATGGAATCAAGAGGCGCTGACAGCCCTGAAGAAAGGACTCAAGCTTGATATGGACCCCCCAGGGGAGCATTTGGAGACTTGTAGAGGGAGGGAGTAAGAATGACCAGAACACGCATCTCAGTGGAGGTGTGGCACAGGCAGGAGACTCCAAATAAGCGAGAGACTCCCCATGACGCTTCCTGGCGGAATCAGCTAGATTCGCCCATGCCTCCTTCATGGAGGGGGCCTGGTACATTCTTCTCCAGAGCTCTTTCCTGGAGCTCTGTACTCACCAGGTAATAGCCGCACCCGCTCTCCGCTCCCTACCTCACCTGGCAGCCGCTGTCCTGCTGTCTCTCTCTGTCCAGGAGGATTTTGCAACATGTGTCCTTTAGGGACTGAGTGACTTCACTCAGCGTCATGAGGTCAGAAATTTCCATTGGTGTTGGAGCCTGTGTCAGATTCCCTCCCTTTTATGGAAGACTAAAATATACTCTATCGTGTGTAGGCTTGTGCTGCTGTTTCTCCAGAAACCTTTCCCTGGCCAAGTTGGTTGTGCAAACATTGTAGAGTTGCCTGCACAGGCCTCTGTGACACGTGTAACCTGCTTCACACCTAGAATATTCACTATCAGCTGTTGAGGCCAGTGGGTCTGTTGTTGACTAGAGGTCATTAGGGACACATGACTATATATACCACATTTTTTTTTCATTCCCAGGGCAGGAGAAAGGGTCACATACAGCTGTGCTCAGGGCTTACCTGGCCTTGTGTTCACCTCCCCTTGGGGGGCCTGGGTATCCTTTGTGGTACCAAGGGATCAAACCCTGGGTCACCCGTGCCTGCCTTGTTGTATTAGCCCTGCAGCTCCGAATGTCACATTTCATTTGATCATCTGTTGTGGACACTTGGATTTCCTTTTACCATTGGCTTTTATTAGTATTATTATTATTATTTATTTATTATTTTGGGGGGGGGAGTCATACTCAGCGATGCGCAGGGTTTACTCCCGGTTCTGCACTCAGGAATTACTCCTGGTGGTGCTGGGGAACCCTGTGGGATGCTGAGGATCGAACCCCCGGTCATCTGCGTACAAGGCAAACGCCCTTCCTGCTGTGCTATCAATCCGGCCCCTGGCTATTCTTTTTTTTTTTTTTTAATTTTTATTAGTGAGACACCATGAGGTACAGTTGAAGACTTACAAATTTTTGTGCTAGGGTTTCAATTATACAATGATCAAATACCCATCCCTCCACCAGTGCCCATTTCCCACCACCACGGATCCCAGTATCCCTCCCCCCATCCCCCATCACCTCCATTCCACCCTGCCTCTGTGGCAGGGCATACCCTTTTGTTCTCTCTCTCCTTTGTTTGTTTGTTTTGGGTTTCCGAGTCACACCTGGCTGTGCACTGGAACTGCTCAGCTTGGTGACCAGGGGACTGTGGGGTTGCTGGGGACGGGGCCTGGGGCTCTCGAGTGCAGAGCATATGCCCCAGCCCTGTGAAAATGCCTCTGCTCGCCCATGGCCGTTCTGAAGGGTGTGCTTAGCCATCAAGCTGTGTCCCCAACCCCAGCTTCCGACAGAGTGAAGTGACCATGTTTGGGGTGGGGGGGGCGCGGGATGTGCAGGTAACTATTCTTGCATTCAGGTTTTGGGCCGCACCTGGCAGAAGTCAAGCTGTGGGATGGTTTCCTCTCTGGAGGAACTGCTGTCCTCTTTCCCACGTTTTGACATCCTCACTTGTAGGATGTTGTTGACAATTCCTCCATGTCTTCACCAAACCTGTTACTGAGCAGTAACATTTTACTTAGTTATTTTTTGTTTTTTTTAAATTGAACACAGACTTTTAAAAAATTTTAGTCTTAATTTTAAATTTTTTAAAATTGAATCACAGTGAGATACATAGTTGCAAAGTTGTTCATGATTGGATTCAGCCATATCATGTTCCAACACGCGACCCTTCACCAGCGCACATTTCCACTACCAGTGTCTCCAGTTTCCCTCCCGCCACCCTCCCCCCCACGGCAGGCACTTTCTTCCCTCCCCCCTCTCCCTCTCTCTCTCTCTCTCTCTCTCTCTCTCTCTCTCTCTCTCTCTCTCTTCCTCCCTCTCCTCCACCTCCCTTTTGGGCATTATGGTTTGCAATACAGATACTGAAAGGTTATCATGTATATCCCTTGGTATCCAGTATATCCGTAACATTTAAAAAAGAAAAAAGAAATGCTTTTCGAATCTCAGTTGGTTCAGAATGACAGTCTAAAGGATTTTTCCTTTCTCTTCTTTTTCTATAGGAAAGCAATTCAGAGTTTTGTTTCTTAGCACAGTACGTACCAGGCATACTTGTAAACATAAACAAACCCCAATTAAAAAGAAAGAGCAACTGCTGGAAGATTCCACCGAGGACCTGGATTATGGTTTCTTATCTAATTACAAGCTTCTCAATACTGCCATTACCAGAGCACAATCTTTGGTGGCCGTGGTGGGTGATCCCATTGCCTTGTGCTCCATCGGAAGATGCAGGTAATTCCGTGCTTAATTTTTTGAGAAATTAAACTTGGTAGAATAGGTTGCGTCCCGACATAAACGTGGATTGATAAGATCTTATGACTAATTAAAATAAGGTTGATTCTTAACTGATTTCCAGTGGGAATACAGAACATAGATTGCTTCGAGTCGGTTAGATACGTATTTGTGTGTTCATTGTCATCATTCAACAAGTATTTCCTGGGTTTCTGCTACAGTCTTCTAGCCTCTGAGGAGAAGAATGACAATATACAAAAATAAGAGTTCCACGTACTACTTTGCATGAATGCAGTGAAGTAGAATGTAGGGCAGGTGGGAGTGACCCACCTGCTTTGAGATTGTTCCCAGTGCGCCCTGCATGGCCTCACGAAGAGACTGACTGTAGAGGGGAGGAAATGAGCTCTGCAGGGGTGGGGTGGTGGGATGAAGGTGCTCCACCAAGAGGGAATCGTTGAGAGAGGGTCTGGACTGGTTGTGATAGAGTCAAACTTTTATTTTGGGTGGGGTCACACCCAGCAGTACTGAGGGGTCACTCCTGGCTCCGCACTCAGGAATCACTTCTGGCGGAGCTCAGGCCTGTGGGATGCCGGGGATGGAACCTGGGTCAGCTGCATACCAGGAAATGCCCTCCCTGCTGGACTATCGCTCCAGCCCCGTGACAGAGAGAGACTTCTATGTAGACACTTTTGTTCCCCTCGATTATTGTTTTTAAGCTCTAGATTTTTGATGACTTTCCACCTCTGCTCATTTTCTTTCTGAATTTGTCAGTGTGAAAAACATTCTTTGTGTCTGGTTCACCTTCGGGGATCCTAAAGTAGGGATGAAAGGGGCCAAGGATGTTGTGCAGTGGCAGGGCCCATGCCGTGCTTGTGTGAGGTCCTGGGTTCCATCCGAAAGAAAACCCATCAGGGGGGCCAGGGACGTGACCTGGTGGCACAGTGCACCTTTCCCAGATGGGTCTCCAGCATCACCAATGAAAACTGGAGTAGGGGCACGGGGGGGGGGGGGGGGCAGTTTGTTTATTTTGTTTTGTAGGGGCACGGGGGGGCAGTTTATTTGTTTATTTTGTTTTGTTTTCTTATGAAAACATTGTTACAATGTCAGCCTGCCTGGGGAGGTAGCTTAGTGGGCTGGAGCACTCGCACTGTCGGCTGGGGGCCTGGGTTTGACCCCGGGTGCTGCCTGGCTCCTGGTGCACAGAGAGCTGTGTACTGCCCGGTGTGACCCACAACCAGGACTAAACGACCCAGAAAATTCTCGTTATCTACTTATGCTTTACACCAGTCAGTAGGAATTTTGTATAGCCAGTGATAGAAGAACTGACGTTTAGAATGTCCAGAATGCTGTTGAGTCAGTGACGAAGACCACAGAAACCTCAGGGGCTGAGGGATGCCAGAAGACCAAAGAAGCCTACCTAGCCCTGGTTCAGAATCTGGCCCCTGTGTGCTCCCCCAAACCGCCGCCACCCCCCCCCCAGCCCCGCAAAAAAATAAATGACAAAAATGTTCACTGCATCACAGTTAGTGTTCACGGAACCACTGCCAGTTGAGGTCCCCAAACTGACCAGTTGAAAAGAAATTTAGAAGGGGTCATGAAAAGTAAATGCTAGATTCAGTTCACCGTTTTTTTTTTTTTTCCTTTTTGGGTCACACCCAGTGATGCTCAGGGGTTATTCCTGGCTCTCTGCACTCAGGAATTACTCCTGGTGGTGCTCAGGGGACCATATGGGATGGTGGGAATTGAACCCGGGTCGGTCGCGTGCAAGGCAAGCGCCCTACCCGCTGTGTTATCACTCCAGCCCCCCTCAGGTCACTTTTGTAAGTATCCTGTTACCTCCCAATGCGATGTCCAGAAGAGTGGAAAGAGATGTGGACAGTTTCAGATGAACCCTGTGTCATTATTTCTTTTTGGTTTGTTCCAGTCAGAGTCAGTAAAGCTGTTAGAAGTTTAAGTCTCTTTAAGCTCAAGTTTTCTGTGGCAGTAAAGATGACATTGTTTTATTGGCAGTTTTCCCATTTTAGCAGAGAAAAGGCGTTCTGTGGGCAGGGAGATTATTAGGATTCTTGAAGAATAAGCTGCTTGTTTTAAGGTTTAAGACCCCAAGATAAAGTAATATCTTTTCTCAGGGAAAACGATTAACAGACCAATAACTTTAATTTATGATTTAATTATGAAAAAAAATCCCTTTTTAAAATTTTTTAATTCTTTTGATTTTGGGGCCATCCCTGGCAGTGCTGTTCCTGGCTTTGAGCTCAGAAGGGATCCCTGGCTGTGCTCTGGGGATCTTATGTGATTCCAGGGATCGAGCCAGGACTGGCCTCGTGCAAGGCAAGTGCCTCAACCCCTGTACTATCTCTCTGACCTTTAATTTTATATATTAAAAAAAAATAGGCTGTCATTTCTTTTAGCCACCAAGAGACATAAAATTTGGCAAGAAAATACATTAATTTTGAATAAGAGATAGAGTTATTTAAGAAATTAAGCTTCCTCTCAGAGAATTTTGCCTGTTACTTTACTCTTCATTAAAAGTGTATTTGGGGGACTGGAGCGATAGCACAGCAGGTAGGGTGTTTGCCTTGCATGCGGCTGACCAGGGGACCAGGGTTCGATTCTCAGCATCCCATATGGTCTCTCAAATACTGCCAGGAGTAATTCCTGAGTACATGAGCCAGGAGTAACCCCTGTGCATCGCTGGATGTGACCCAAAAAGAAAAAAAAAAGTGTATTTGGCTAGATTGTTGTGATATTTTACCATTCTTTCTCTTTCTCTCTCTTTTTTTTTTTCGGCTTTTTGAGTCACACCTGGCAATACACAGGGGTTACTCCTAGCTCTGAACTCAGGAATTATTCCTGGTGGTGCTCAGGGGACCATGTGGGATGCTGGGAATTGAACCCAGGTTGGCCGCGTTTAAGGCAAATGTCTTACCCACTATACTATCGCTCCAGCCCCGATATTTTACCTACCATTCTTGTTTACATTTATCGTTTGATAAATGAGAACACATGAAGTTTGATTAGAATTTGATAGACCAAAGCATCTATAGATAGGGTGACCTGTTGGAAACAGTTAGAAACTATTGGAAGAACAGATAATCCTCAGCTTTGAGATCGCCTTGTAATTAATCCTAAACACCAGATAACTCAAAACATTTACCAAATTCTATATTTTAAAAACCTTTACCCTTTTGATAGAATCAAATTTATACTGAGAATTTTCTGAAATAAGCTTTTTCTTTTTCTTTTTTTCTCCTTTTCTGACATAAAGCATTAGTTTCGTAGGGCGACTAGGTAAATTAGGAATGATCCAGGGCTCAGTTTTAACTTGAAGTCAGATCTGCTCCACTGGGGTGTGCCAAGGGCACAGTCTTTGGCATTTATGATCTACATGAAGCATTTTTAGGGTGACAAATCCCTGTATACAGAGAAAACGTAATGGGATCCCGCAGCTAAATGGGAATACAGATTGTCAGACCCTTGGGCTGCTCCACCATGATTGCTAACCCAAGAGCTTAGGCCAGCACAGGTGGATATTTGAGCTTTAATTCTTCTCGTCTTACTAGGGGTTCATTGCATCTCAAAGCACAAGTATTCCAGGAAATGTGATAGGATTCCATAATGATAATTGAAGAATGACTTCTTTATTGTTTTCTTTGGTACCTTTTCTACCCCAGTTTGTTTCCAATGATCAACTAAGTGTCCAATAAATTTTAATCAGCTGTATAATTTAAACAGGTATAGGTATCAATCTATTATCATCTATTATAAAGGGGTTTTTTTTTTGTACTGTGAATGAACATTTATTTTTTTTTAGAACTCAGTATTTTTTAATTGATTTTTATTAAAAACACCGTGATTTACAGTGTTGTCATTATGCAGTTGTTTCAAGCATTTAGTGTTCCAACACGACCAATGTGATCTGACCTTCCTTCCACCAATATCCCCACCTTCCTCCCAATCCCAACCTGCCCCCTCTGGCACATAACATATTTACTTTATATTGCTTATTCCACCAAAAATGTTAAGAACTGACAGACAGAATGATCAGAAAATAAATCAGTAAGGACCACTTAGTGATTCCTATATGATTTTTCCCTGTGTAAATAGGAAAATTAAAACCATTTAATACAATGTAAAAAATACCTATTCTTGTCTACTACACATGTACATTTTCAACACTGGAATCTAAAGTATATTACATTAAATTTTGTCTTATAGTTGGATCTCAATATGGTAATAATCACTCCTCACCTGTCATTAATAACACTATTTTTTTTCTTTTGGGGTCACATCCAGCAATGCACAGGGCTTACTTCTGGCTCATGCACTCAAGAATTACCCCTGGTGGTACTCAGGGGACCATATGGGATGCTGGGAATTGAACCTGGGTTGGCTGTGTGCAGAGCAAACACCCTACCTGCTGTGCTATCACTCCAGCCCCATTAATAACACTTTTAAAGACAATTCTGTGTTAATATATTTTGTAATTTACATGAAATAGTTAAGGCCTACATATATAAAATTTCCCCTTACACTTTCATAAAGTATTTTTAAACAGGTTTTATATGGTCCCCACAAAAATGTCATGAATTTCCCCCTCCTTTGCCATGTGTCAAATCTGCCACTAGAAGTCACTGCTGTTGGTTGACTGGTACTAGAGTACTCGCTCTGCACCACCCCTCCCCTGGCCATCTTGATCTTATGGGCATCTTATTTGGGGTTTTGGGGGCAGTGCCCAAGAATTACTCCTGGCTCTGTGCTCAGGGATCACTCCTGGTGGGTCTTGGGGGACCATCTGGGGTGCCTGGGCTCAAACCCATGCCAGGCACATGCAAAGCAAGCATCTTGACCCATACCCACTGTACTAGCTCTCTGGCTCCTTTTTGGCATTTTTGTTTGTTTGTTTGTTTGTTTTGGGTTTTGTTTGTTCCGTTTTTCGGGTCTACACCTGGTGTTGCTCAGGGCTTACTCCTGGTGCTGTACTCAGGGATCACTCCTGATGGTGTCAATTGGGCGCATTCTAGGTCAATGCCCTGCCCACTGTACTACCTCTCCAGCACTCTTCCCCCCCCCCCCCCCCATTGGAGTTTTAATTGGCTAGCATGATTCAGGGAGTGTAGACGGCTGCCCACTTTCACATAGCTATTTAACAGGATGCTAGAGCAGAGAGTAGGTTCACTTCAGAACTTGAGTCCTTCCTCTGAATTGCCGGCGCTTGCCCAGACTGTGATGGGAATGCTCCGAATGGGGAGCATTAAGGGGTGGGGAGGGCACCCTTTTCTCCAAGTGGATGGGTTTGGGATAGTCTTTTCTCTTCATTTTTATTGTGGTGACATTTGTTCACAAGACAAGCAGGTCTTTTAAGCAACATATCTTTATTGGCAAATTTTACTTAATGAAATATAGCCCTGTTTTTCCTGTCTGCGTCAAAATTGGCATGCCTTTGTGTGCATTGTCTCTCTCTGAGAAACTGCCGTGGGCCACCTGCGTTCTTGAAGCAAAGGTGAGGGGCTAAGGCCTGACCCCTGAACCCAAATCCCCAGCCCCCCACCGTCTCCTGAACACTGTCAGGGAAGGGTCTCACAGCACCCTCCTTTGCAGTGTGGGCTGGAATCTCTAGGAGGCATCTCCAGGCCTGAGGCACACCATGGGGGCAGCACAAAACAGACCAGAACCAAAACTGAAACTTCGCGTTCAGGCAATGAAGAGAGAGTACTCAGGCGTTTGCCTTACATGCAGCCTGCCCGGGTTCCATCCCTGGCACCCCTGAGCCTGCCATAAGTGATCCCTGAGCACAGAGCCAGCAGTTAGCCCCAAACCCTGCCAGGTGTGGCCCCAAAATAAACAAGCAAGCCCCAAACCTTTGTGTCCATACAGCCATTCTAAGTATTGCCGTGGCCTTTGAAATCTTCCCGTTCCCAGGTAAAGACTTGCCCCAGGAACTGCCATCACGAAAAAGCTGTGAATGTCTCTAACAGGGTCGCATTTTAGGTAGGGGCTGAGGGTTGAACCCTTTAAATAACCATCATGCTGAATTCCTTTTTGAATAATTTTATTTTAGGCATTGGGGGTAAGAGAGCTTATTGGTAAGGTTCCTGTATAAAACACTCGCCCACCACCTCCTTCCCCAGGGTGCCCACTCCCTCTGCCTTTGTCCATGTGTCCTTCATCCCCGCTCCCTGGTAAGCTGCCTGCTGGGGACCAGGGCCTCTTTTCTCCTGCCTTGGGGGATTCCCTCACCTAGTGCCTTAATATCGCTGGTATGAGAGAGGTCAGACTGTGTGTGCCTCTCCCTCTGACTGACTCCACTCAGCCTGCTAAATTCCTGCCTGTCTGGAACCTGGCCTTCCCAGTCTATGCTCAGAAATGAAATTACATGAAGAGTGTACTTCCATAGAGTTTTGTTGAATTCAGGGTCCATAAGAATTGTCTTTGAAAGAGTTTTCTTTTTCTTTTTTTTCTTTAAACAATTTATAGGTGAGGTTTTTTTTTTTTTTTTTTTTTTTTTTTTTACTTTTTGGGTCACACCCTGCCATGCTCAGGGGTTACTCCTGTCTCTGCACTCAGGAATCACTTTTGGCGGTGCTCTGGGGACCATATGGGATGCTGGGAATTGAACCCGGGTCGCCCGCGTGCAAGGCAAATGCCCTACCCGCTGTGCTATTGCTCCAGCCCCCTGAAAGAGTTTTCATAAAGAGCAAAAAAAAAAAAAAAAAAAAAAGGAAACTCTTTAGCTCTAAAACTTAAATAAAATTTTTAAAGAAAAAAATAGATGTTCTCTGAACATTTCAAAGTGAAAATTCTTTTCAAGAGTTAAATATGGTAAAAATGAGTGGTAGTACTGATGCTGCCCTATTTTCCATCTGAGGAAACTGAGGAACACGAAGATTTGAATTTGCCACAAGGGTCCCTCACAGCAGCTGAGTGTCTGAGGCGTGGCGGAAGCCTGCTGGATCTAGGTTCTAGAACCCATGAGCCTAACCCATGCTGTGGGACTTATCAATAGGGCTACCAGAGAGAAGGCAGACTTAAAGATTTCTGGTTACGGTGGGCCTGCTTGATTCAGTTAATTGACTGCAAATGTTCAATGTTACTTTTGGAAAAGATCCTTGCGTTTGAAGGCTTTTGCTTTGAGGGTCTGAGTAGCCAGGTTCCTACCCTCTCATCCAGTGTGAGGCCACCTGGAGATCATGCTTCCAGAGCTCCGTGGGACCTCAGCTCCTGCCCAGTGCAGCTGAGGTCCCAGAGGACAGAATAAGAACAGGATGTGTTTTTTTTTTTTTTTTTTTAACTCCTGGCCCTGAGCTCAGGGATCACTCCTGGCAGGGCTTAGGGGACCAAATGCAGTGCCAGGGATCAAACCCAGGCCGGCCCTACCAAGCAATAAGCAAACGCCCTTCCCGTTATACTATCTTTCCAACCCTGGCCGTGGAATTTCAAAAGGCAGCTTAAAAATAGAGCAAATTCTAACATTTTGGCTGTGTAAGCTGGAAATGAAAATCCGAGGAGTTGATAGGAAAAGCCGTGTGAATGTAGAAGCCACACCATTCTCTTTGTGTTTTTTTATACATCTGATACTTTATCAGTTTTTTTTCTTTCACCCTTTAGCGTGCAGAATATAGTGGGATTGTATTGATAAAAATTCATCAACTTTGGAGCTGGAGAGATAGTGCAGAGGTTAAGTGCTTGCCTTGCATGCAGCTGACCTGGGTTCTATCCCTGGCACCACCAATGGTGGATTCCTTGAGCACCACTAGGAGAGATCCCTGAGCACTGTTAGGTATCGTCCAAAACCAAACAACAAAATCATGAAACCTATACATTTGAATATTATATTTTAATCAAAGGGGTAGGAAACTTTTATGGATTTTAGATTGTATTATGTTACCTTTCCTTAGATAACAGATTCTGAGAAAAAAATATTGAGTTACAATTTTGTAGAAAAAAGAAGAGGCGTCTGTATTTTGTAAACAGAAACCCTAGGTTTGATCCTGGGCAACAAACACCCTGTCTCCTGGAGCACTGTGATAGAAGTAGCCCCCTGAGTACTACAGAGTGTGGCCCCCAAACCAGAAACAAAATTGCCATTCTAGATGAGTGTGGATAATGGAGCATTGGTTAAGTTACACACATTGATCTGCCAACATTAGCTGAGCACATATGTTCCGTAATACTACACACACACACACACACACACACACACACACACACACACACGTGGCTAAACTTCTGAAATCTTATGACATGGAAGAAAGATGACCCCTCAGTCATCTATTGATGTCACCGAAGGATTTAGTGTCGGGAGAGGCTCTTCAGTTGCTTATGTTCATTTCTGTGATCTCATCCACTGAAATTCTAAACTGACCTTGTAAATCTTTCCTATAGGAAATTTTGGGAGCGGTTTATTGCCCTGTGTCATGAGAATAATAGCCTGCACGGAATCACTTTTGAACAGATCAAAGCTCAGCTAGAGGCTTTAGAACTAAAGAAGACGTATGTGTTGAACCCACTGGCACCTGAATTTATCCCCCGGGCCCTCAGACTGCAGCATTCAGGAAATGCCAACCGACTGCAGCAGTCCCCCCCCAAGGTAAAGCCCGTTCCCGACCCGAGGAGGGGAGCGGCAGACAGCAGAGCCCACCTGGGCACGGGTGAGGGGGCCACATTTCGCCGTCCGCCGTGCTGGAGTTGAAGGTTCCCCTCGGCGGCAAGCAGTTTCCACAAGGAGCCGGTCCAGGGTGGGCGTGTGAGTGCAAGTCGAGCCTGGCCGTTTGGCCGCGGGAAGGCCCAGGTCATCTGCAAAGGTCTCTGATCACCTCACCTGGTCTGTGGTTAGCAAAGAGCCCCTCGGTTCTTCTCACTGATGGACTTATTTTGGCAAGATACGAGTGAAACAAGCTGTGTAAAAGACAGCTAGGGGGACCGGAGTGAACGTAAAGCGGGGAGGGTGTTTGCCCAGCACACACATGGCTGACCCAGATTGGGTCCCTGGCATCCTATACGGTCCCCTGAGCACCACCAGGAGTAATTGATGAGTGCAGAGTCAGGAGGAAACCCTGAGCATCGCCAGGTGTGGCCCCCACCTCCTTCCCTCCACCCCAGCCTACATACACACAAGGTGCCTTTAATGGGTTGTTGTATAAGTAATAGTCCCATCAAGGAAGCAGAGATAGTGAGCCTGGACCATTTCTACTTTGGAACCATAGTTATTTGGGGTGGAAACCGCTTTTCTATTTGCTAGAGTGCCTGGAAAGAATACGTCCATTTACTGTTTAGAAAAGACGGCCCATTTACTGTCTAGAGAATGGCATGTTGAGTATTTCTGCTACTTTCTTTCTTTCATGCATTTATACTCATCCGCCTAATATTCCGAGTATTTGCATGAATTAAGAGAGTCTGTCAATTCCGGGCGTCATTTTTTTTTCTTTTTTCTTTTGGGGTTACACCTAGCGATGCACAGGGGTTACTCCTGACTCATGCACTCAGGAATTACCCCTGGCAGTGCTCGGGTGACCATATGGGATCCTGGGAATCAAACCCAGGTTGGCCATGTGCAAAGCAAATGCCCTACCCACTGTGCTATTGCTCTAGCCCCCTGGGCGTCATTTTAGGTCAGGATAATTTTTTTTTCTTTTTTTGAAGGGCTTTCCATGGAAGGTCAGGGTAGTCCTGCTGAGTCACATCCCTGATCCCAAGCCTTATTTTACATATGTCAAGACTGGAGGCTGGGAAGGGTGCTCGCGGTAGAGCGCGTGCTTCCTGCATTTGAGCTGTAGGCTAAGTCTCTGCTATGACACACAGGAGCAGAATGGAGAACCTGATGTGTGGGCAAGAATTAATGTTTTGCTAAAAGGTATTAAACCGAGAAGTACTTTCCGTGTTAATACACTGTTGCATCTCCTTAGTTTCATAAAAATGAGCTTAAGGTGCAATAATCTTTTTGTGTTTGGGGATTACTAGGAAATTAAAGATACTGCAAAGCGAATCTTCTAGAATTCTACAGTGTAAACTTAATAAATTAATATATGAACTTATGTACTAAATATTTACATATTCTGATGTCCCAGGTGTTATAGTCTGTGCTAGAGAGACACAGATGAGCAAATTGTTTCTGGGTTTTCTTTTTCTTTTTCCTTTCTTACATTTTTTTGGTTTGGGGGCCACATCCAGTGGTGCTGAGGGCTTACTCCTGGCTCTGCACTTAGGGATCACTCCTGGCAGGCCCCAGGGGTATCAGGGATCAAACCCAGGACAGACACGTGCAAGGTGAGTGCCTCATCTGCTGTACTCTCTCACTGACCCTGATTACTGAGTTTTCGTTCGTTTGTTTTCTTATGTGGAATTGAGACCAGGGCCTGACACGCAAGGCAGGTAGGTGCTGTTCCATGGAGGTGCTCCCAGGGTTTCCTGTGGCAGGTGTTGGAGAGCTGGTGGGAACAGTTAGGTTCAGGATGTTTTCCTGCTGGGGTGCCCAGTGAACAAAGGAGTTCTTGGGGGGGGGGTTCGGGGCGGTAAAATGGGGCCTGGGGGAGACATATGAAAGCTAGAATAGATGCTACCAGGGGCAGGAGTCCCGCCCGTGTTGTTTACTGTTCTAGCCTCTGTGACTCGAGCTCTGTCTGGCCGACTGCAGGCACTCCCATGTCTGGGGGGGTGAATGAGAGTTCAGAGAGTGCATGCTTGCATCCTGTATGGCCCGTGTGATGTAGCCAGAGCGGGGAGCCCAGGGAACGAGGCTTATTCTTGTTCTTCCTTATGATGCTACGGTGTTTGTCATACAGCTTTGTCCATCGGTCCTTTGCTTATTCATCCCTCCCTGTTCCTGTCCCTCTGGAGTTGTTGCAGTGACTGTTGGTGGGGGGGAGGGGGGGGCACGGCTGCCCTCACGCCTGTCTGTGGTGCCCAGACGCTGGTGGTGGGGCTTGCACTCTTGGTTGTAGTGCTCCTGCACATCTACAGTAGTGCTTGTGGGGGTGGGGTGGGTCTCCATGGGGCCAGGGTCAACATTCCGGGCGGTGTGGTTTGCACACTCTCCTTCAGGTGGGTGCCCACTGTGGCTGGCACACTTTTTTTTTTTTTTTTGCTTTTTGGGTCACACCCTGCCATGCTCAGGGGTTACTCCTAGCTCTGCACTCAGGAATCACTCCTAGCAGTGCTCGGGAGACCATATGGGATGCTGGGAATTGAACCCGGGTCGGCCGCATGCAAGGCAAACGCCCTACCCGCTGTGCTATCACTCCAGCCCCTGCTGGTACACTTTTGTTTTGTTGCTCCCGTGTACCTGACTCTGTGCTGGAGACTGCACAGTTGGGCACCAGGGCTCCCAGGCAGTGCTCAGAGGCCTGGGGTGGCCTTGGGCTGGACTCGCAGGAACATTTAGCCTTGGGGCCCCCTTTGGTGTCCTCTTACTGTCTACTCATTTTTGGGTTTTTTTATTTTGTGTGTGCTTTTTGGGTCTCACCCAGCGCAGGAGTTACTCCTGGCTCTGCACTTAGGAATTACTCCTGGTGGTGCTCAGGGGACCACATGGGATGCTGGGAATCAAACCCGGGTCAGCTGTGTGCAAGGCAAACGCCCTACCCGCCATGCTATCACTTCAGCCCGTCTACTCATTTTTGGAGGTGGGAGGCTTTGCCTTACAGTACTCAGGGCTTACTTCTGGCTCAGTGCTCAGGTGTCACTCCTGAAGGTGCTCAGGGTTCACTCATGTTCATTGGAGGGGATGGAACTGGGCTTGGCCACATGCAAGGTAAGTACATACCGTGCTGTCTCTCAGGTCCCGCCTATGTTCTTGGTTTTAGTTTTTATTTTATTTTATTTTATTTTGCTTTTTGGGTCACACCCAGCGATGCACAGGGGTTACTCCTGGCTCTGCACTCAGGAATTACTCCTGGCGGTGCTTGGGGGACCATATGGGATGCTGGGAATCGAACCTGGGTCAGCCGCATGCAAGGCAAACACCCTACCCGCTGTGCTATCACTCCAGTCCCCAGCCCGCCTATGTTCTTACCATGTGTTTTTTTTTTTTTTAAAGAACCTGAAAAGTTTAAGGGTTTTCTTTGATTTGGGAGCACACTTTGTGTTGTGGAGGCTTTTCTTACTCAGTATTGGGGTCATTCCTGGTGGTGCTCAGTATTGGGGTCATTCCTGGGGATCGTGCGGGGCTGGAGATTGGGCCTGTGTTCTAGCCCTTGGCACCCTCTCCCTTGCCCAGTCTTGTCACATGAACATTCTCTTCTGGATCATGGGCCAGCCAGAATGTTATGGTCGTTGTGGTTAAGAGCAGGATGTATTGGCGCTAGAGGGACAATACAGCAGGAAGGGCGTCAACCTTGCACGTGACCAACTCAGGTTTGTACCCCCACAACCCATATGGTGTCTGAGCCCCGCCAGGAGTGAATTCCTGCAGGCAGAGCTGGGAGGAAGCCCTGAGTACTGCTGAGGGTGCACTGCCCAAACAAACAGGCAAGCAAACAAAAGGAAGCAGGTTTGCTCGTGAGTAGGGGGCGCGGTGGGCACTCCCAGGCTCTCACCTGTCAGAGACCCATGATTCGGGAGGTATCCCACCCCACGGCCATGTGGGATGAGCCTGTTGCAGACTCTCTGTCTTCAAACTCATCAGTATTGAACTTGACCAAACTTCGCCTCTCCAGGCTGGAGCTTCCAGTGCCCAGGGACCCCGAACTCCACCCGGTGCCCAGCCTCCGGCTCGCCCTCCTGCTTCTGTGGTTTGCTGCCCATGAACAGGACCACTTGGCCCATGTGAACCCTGGTGGCTGTGCCCCGGGGCTTTCAGAGAGCCCTCCTGTCCCCACCCCTTCCATGTTGGGAGCCTGAAATTGTGCCCACATGAGGACAGATAGGAATGTCCCCTGCAAGGTTTTGTCTTCAAGATCCAAGATCTCTGAGAATAGTCCATGCAAGTCAGCGGCCACTGTACTGCCCAGGGGCTGCCTGCCAACTCCGCTGCTGCAGTCCGGCTCCCAGGGCAGAATTTTTTTCTTTTTTATTTTGTTCTCCTCCTCCTCCTCCTCCTCCTCCTCATCCTCCTCCTCCTCCTCTTCCTCCTCCTCCTCCTTCCTCCTCTTTTTCTTCCTCTTCCTCCACCCTCCTCTTCTTCCTTCTCTTCCTCCACCTTCCTCTTTTTCCTCCTCTTTCTCTTCCTTCTTTTCCTCCATCCTCCTCTTCTTCCTTTCCTCCTCCTCTCTTCCTCCTCCTCCTCTCCTCCTCCTCCTCTTCTTCTCCTCCTCCTTCTCTTCCTTCTCCTCCTCCTCCTTCTTCACCTCCTCCTACTCCTTCTCCTCCCTCCATTTTGTTTTTTACCTATTAAGGGTTAGGACCTGGCAGCCCTTTTGCTCACCTGTCAACTGATGTTTCACACTGATCTGAATATTCACTGTTGCTATTAGAAAGGGAGATGGTGGAACACAGTATTTGACTTTGGTCAGTGATAAATGTTTCTTCCTTATATAGACTTGCCACACCCTTAGTTTTCAGATAAATTATACAAATAGCACACACACAATTTTTCAGATAAATTATACAATGTGTGTGTGTGTGTGCGTGTGTGTGTGTATAAGGGGAAGTTGTAGAATGTGTTGTGTCATTGTTTAATGGCTCTGTGTTAGGTATAGCTCCTAAAAAGAGGGAAAGAAATGTTTTGGTTTTGGGTCTGGCCTGGCCCTCTACTCAGGCGTCATTTTTGGAGCTGCTGGGGGTTGCCAGGTAGCGATCTGGCCCATAGTCACGTGGTCAGGCACGTGCTCTGCCCTGTGAGCTGTTTCCCCAGTCCAGGAGCAGGAATTTGAGGTGCAGAGATGCAGAAACTAGAGTCTAGCATCCCTTTTCATGCCATCATGTTAATCTGCCATTGCTTACTTAATAAAATTTTATCACATATATATGCAATTCCGTGATGAATACCTTTCCCCAGATCTCTTGTTTCATTTGGATAAATTCCTGGGAGTACAGTTACGGGGTTACGAGAGCTGTATTTTGTGTGCTTTTGATATGCGTTGCCAAATTGATATGTGTAAAAAAAAAAAGTATAGTCTCATAAAGAAATAATGACAGTGCCTCTTTTCTATTTCTTTCTTTCTTTTTTAATTTTGGGGCTGTACCCAGCGGTTTTCTGGGCTTACTTGGGAGACGATATAGGGTGCCAGGGACTGAACCTGGGTTGGCCTCTTGCAAGGCAACTCTCTGTGCCATCTCTCCAATTCCATCTTTTCCTCTTCCTTCAGCAAATTCTCCACTTTATTACTTTTGTTGTTGTCTTGGGGCTGTACCCACCAGGGTTCAAGGGCTATTCATGGCTCTGTGTTCAGGAATGACCTTGGTGATGCTCAGGAGACCATAGGCAATGGGCATAGGCTAAAGATTCGAACAGGAGCAGTGAGAGGGGACAAGACAGTAATTCCCTGAACTACCTCTCTAGCCTCCAATTTTACACTTTAATCATTTTAAATATGAATCATATTTAAATATCCTAAATCCCATTCCTATTTACATTTGTGTTAACTTGAATTCTTATACTCAGGAATTGAAGACTTAATTCTTTTTCCTTGAAAAATAACTTTCCACTGGGTGTGATCTCCCCCTCCCCGATAAATAAACGAAGAAAAACAACTTTGACGTTAGTCATTAAATTCATTTAAAAATTCATCCAATAACTATAACGGAATAGAAGTTGGGTGTCAGTCTTGTTGAGTGTTTATTTATCTTTATTAAAAAAGATCAATGAAAAACAGGTTTTTAGATTAGTGCCAGTGCAATAGTAAAGCAGAGAGGGCATTTGCCTTGCACATGGCCAACGCAGGTTCAATCCCCGGCATCTCATTTGGTTCCCCCGAACACCACCATGAGTGATTCTTGAGAGCTTCTGAGCATTGCTGGGTGTGGACCCCAAACCAAACCCCTGCCTCCAAAATTAATTACTTAAAAGGGTTTAGATAGCCTTTGCTGGGAACAAAGAACATGACCAGCCGTGACCTAATGTTCCAAAAGGAAGTTTGCCCAAAACAAACTTTTATTATTCATTGGTTATCATACATTCACAGTCTTTACATTTTATTATTTTTTTTTCATTTTTTATAATTTTATTTATTAAATCACCGTGAGAGCAGTTACAAAGCTTTCGGGTTTAAGTCTTGGTCATACAATGTAACACCCATACCTTCACCAGTGCCCATTCTTCACCACCAAAACCCCAGTGTACCCCCATCCCACATCCTCCCCCTACCTGTGGGGCAGGTGATTTCCACATTACTCTCTACTTTGATTACATTCAATATTTTGACACCAGGCCCACCATATTATTTGGGATTTTACTTCAACACTCAGATCTGCTGAAAAGGCAACAGTTGACAATTTGTTTTCTAATGCTGGTTATGAATAACATATGATGTCACGTGGCTGCAGTAATGGCCGTGCGATTTTGAAATTCTGAAATTTTAACACTAAAATCTGGAGGGATTCCTGCCAAAACCTGCTGGGTTCCGAGATTGTTCCTGAGTCTCTTGGATCAGGGCGTTAAGCAGCTTGATCAGGAGCCAGAAAGGCTGTTAGTGGGTGGTGAATCTGGGTCTCGTTGGGGCGGGGGAGGAAAGGGCTGGCTCCACCCCCATCCCATGAGGCCCTTCGTGTCTCACCACTGAGGGCTCAAACCTGACTGTCCAATGGCCTCTGGAGGATGATGGCCACTGAGCTGCCTAGGGGGAGCAGGTGGAGGGACAGCACCTTTTCCCCCTGGAATGTCCCGGCACCTACTGCGGGGTCTGGACACATCTCTGCCAAAAGCCACTGGGTTCCGAGATTTGTTTCTGAGTCTCTGGTATCATGGCTGTTAAGCAGCTTGATCAGGAGCCAGAGAGGCCGTTTGTGGGCAGCGACTCGGGGTCTCATTAGGATGGGAGGAAATGGCTGGCTCAACCCCAATCCTATGAAGCCCTGCGTGTCTCCTCACTGTGGGCCCAAACCTGACTGTCAAATGACCTCTAGAGGATGGTGGCCACTGAGCCACCAAGGGGGAGCAGGTGGAGGGACAGCACTCTTTCTCCCCTGGGGTGGCCTGGTGACAGTAACCTACTGTGCGGTCTGGATGCATTTCTGCCAAAAGCCGCTGGGTTTCAAGATTTGTTTCTGAGTCTCTGGGATCATGGCCATTAAGCAGCTTGATCAGGAGCCAGAGAGGCCGTTTGTGGGCGGCGACTTAGGTCCTCTTGGGATGGGGAGGAAAGGGCCGGTTCCACGCCCATCCCATGAGGCCCCCTGTGTCTCGTCACTGTAGGCCCAAACCAGACTGTCCAGTGGCCTCTGGAGGATGGCAGCCACTGGGCCGCCAGGGGGAACAGGCCAAGGCACAAAACCTATTCCCACCTGGGATGGTCCAGCACCTGTAACTTACTGCAGGGACTGGACGCATTTCTGCCAAAAGCCGCTGGGTTTCAAGACTTGTTTCTGAGTCTCCGGGATTATGGCCATTAAGTAGTTCGATCAGGAACCAGAGAGGCCATGCCTCCAATTATATAGCTGAGCCAAAGGTGGTTTGTGGGTGTGTCTCTCACATACCTAACTTGGCCGTTTACTTTCTTGGTAAACTTTGCCCCAAGTTTTTGGGGTCTGGCCAAAGGCACAGCGGCAATTTTGGGGTATCTGGAAGTCTGAAGGCGTCATCAGGCTGCTGATGCACTCGCCTCACAGGTACAGACTGACCTGCTGGCGGCACCATACCCCCCAGTCTTTACATTTTAACTATTTGCTGTGTACGTGCAATATATTTAGGATGAGGAGAATGATTATTTTCTAAAATTGCACATACCCAACTCACTATATATTTCTTTCCTTTTCTTTTATTTTCTGTAAAGGGCAAAAGCCTTCATACTCCAAATGACCATTTCCAGAGTGATGGGATTGGTAAGTACATAAGTTAGTCCTTTGAAATCTTGCGAATCGTAAAGGAAAATGGGGAGAGAGACACACACAGACGCATTTTGGCTCCTCCCTCGACTCTCACACTGTTGGTCTTGTATGCTTTGTGTCATTTCTGGAAAAGGCTGATGTTTGTAGATACAAAGTACATGTTTAGGCCTTTTAAGGCCATTTAAGCCTTCACTGCTATGTTGTTTCCGGAAAGTAGACCCAACAAATGCTGGGTTGTACAGATTTCAGGATAAACTGTACATGGTTTAAAACATGGCAGATTGATGCTTTTAGAATAACAGTTGTTTGACCTTCATTTTGTATTTGACTGTGATAGAACAGCAAGTCAAAGCTTTATTCTAAAGAATTGATGATATATTTTCTCATTCTTAGAAGAATGTTACTCAGAGTATGTATGTTTCTATGTCTTCTATCCCCCCCCCCCCCCCCACTTCCCAAGGACAAAAGCTATCCCCAAAGCCTTGGAGGATCTGTAAAATTTTGCTATTTTATAAAAGGAATACTTTCATAACTCAAGCCGACTTCAGGGAACATTGTGAAATGTTGCCAGAAATGATGTTTTTTTCATGGGCTTTACTCTTACAGATGAATATTTTTTTGCTGTATTCCTGGGGAATGCAGTTTGTTGACTGCTGCGAATTATTTTTATCAAGGTGAATGTGAATCGCTGTTGTGTACACCCTCTTTCTCTTTGCTTTTCAGTTCAGCCCAACCCTTCCGTGCTTATCGGCAACCCTATCCGAGCCTACACTCCTCCACCTCCTCTCGGACCTCACCCAAATCTGGGGAAATCTCCAAGCCCCGTGCAAAGAATAGACCCCCACACTGGGACAAGTATTCTCTACGTACCTGCTGTCTATGGAGGGAATGTAGTTATGTCGGTGCCTTTACCTGTAAGTTCTGCTTTGAGAGACTTTCTACTGAATTCAGTGAGTCTCACTGTACTCGTGCTCTGCCAACCTTTTGGTTGATTGGTTTGTTTGCCTCCTTGGAGGCCATGCCCAGCAGTGCTCTGGGCTTACTCCTGTCTCTGTGCTCAAGGATCAAGGATCACCCTTGGTAGGCTTGGGGTCTGGGGTACCAGGGGTTGAACCTGGGTCAGCCGTGTGCACAGCAAATGCTCCACCCCCTGTGTTATGTTTCCAGCCCCCAATCTTTTTTTAGTTTCCTTTAAAATCTTGGTTTCTGTAAACTATATTTCTAACCCCTGTCAATTTTTTTAAGGCTTTTTTGCTTTAACTGTCACATTTTGGGGTGCAGTGTTGGGCCACACTTGGCAGTAGAATTCCGGGACTGTTCCTGGAATAACAGGTTATTCCTGGCAGTGCTCAGAGGGCCGGGTGTTGTGTTGGTAATGGAACCGGGGAACTGACCCCAGGGATTCAGAGACAGCTGGAGTCTTTCTGTGGTCCTCATCTTCAGATTTCTGTTTTTTTTTTTCTTTTGTTCCGTTTTGTTTGGGGGCCACGCCGGGTGGTGCTCAGAGCTTACTCCTTGTTCTGCGCCCAGGGGTCCCTCCTGGTGAAACTCAGGGGACTGACCATATGTGGTGTTAAGGATAGAGCTCAGGTTATCCACATGTGAAGCCATCACCTCACTGGACATACCATTCCTTTGGAACCCCTAATTGTCCAATTTTTAAACATTCAAAGAGATATGATGTTTTGATTTCAGTTATCAGTTACTATGAAGACATTGTAAAGCGGCTATTTTGATAAAAAAGCTTTGATACCATATTGAAATATTTTTACTGGAAGAAAAATGGGCTAAAAGTTAACAGCTCCTTATTTGGTTTCTTGTTTTGTAAAATGGTGTTTTTAGTTTGTGTTTTTATCCTAAGATGTACTCTCCTTTATAGGAGGTGAAAATGCTTAGATTAGTCTTAATTTTTTGGATGTAAATTTATTTGAGCAGTTCTATGCATTATGAAACTTTATGGCACTTAAAATGCTTATGAACTACTTTTGAAGACTCTTTAGATTGTAATTTTTAAACTGAATCACCGATAATTACAAAGTTGTGGTGTAATTCATGATTAAGTTTCCAGAGTACAATGTTCCAACACCAATGCTTCACCAGTATCCCCTTCCCTCCACCAGTGTCACCAGTTTCCTTCAACCCCTTCCAGCTGCCTCTATGGCAGGAACATTTTTTTTCTTTTTTTTCTTTTATCAGGCACTATGGTTTACAGTACATTGCTGCTCGGGGGCCAGGCCTGACATGCCTTTCCGCACCCTGTCCTGGTGCAAAGTGACCACTTCCTCTGTCAATGTCCTGGCGGGCCGTTCCCTGACCTGTCCCCGCCTCTCCTTCCATTGGCAGACTTACTTCCGGGGAGCAGTTCTCCTGCTCTCCTATTTCTGGTGCCTTTGGCTAATAATCATTCCCTGACTCTGTGGTTTCTTCATGTCTCGCATATGAGTGAGGTCATTCTGTGGAAGGAGATAGATTTTCGAAATGAAGGTTTTATTGATGTGACTTAGGTTTGCAATGCTGTATACAGTTTGGGAGTGCACCTTTACAACTGGATGTGTGGGTGAGCCTCTCTGCACCAGTCCTGGGCGCCCCTCCCCCATCCTCTGCTCACATCTTTCTGCTCCCTGTCTGGTGACAGTCAGTTTTCCCTCTGTCGAAAACAGTAGATCTGTGAGTCCTGATGTCGATGTATAATAGATTTTGAAAACTGAGGAAAGAATTCAGTGACCTGGAGCACAAGGTTTGCCTAAAGTAGACCCAGGTTTGATCCCTGACACTGCCTGTCCCCCAAACGTGACCAGGGGTGTCTTCTGAGCATTTGGAGCTGGTCGTGTGCCCCCTGACCCCACCCCCCATCCATTTTATTCGCTTTAAGAGTTTTTATTATAGTCATTTTGTGAATTTGATAATACAGTAATGTTTGCAGATTCAGGAATTTGACCAAGAATTTGGTGATCATTGCCAAAAAACTCTTCTACTGCCATGTCCACATTGCAGAAAATACTGAAATGCTCAGCCACCAACTTCCTCGCCATGTTGGTCATGATAGTTCACCAATGAGAATATCAGCCAGTGAGAACAGCCATTAGTAAGGAGTGTGTAATCCATGCCCATTCCCCGGGGACTTTCGATTTTAGCTGGGTTATTCCTTCCCAGACAGCCTGGCAACGTTATTCATCATCTGCTTTAAATAGTATGTCCCTTCGGATTTATATTTCATTTTACTAGGTCAGAGAGGCTTTTATTATATAAGATTTCTAAGCGTTTGCATGTAACAATTTTATTATAATAAAATATCAGGGACCATAAATCAGATCAGATGTCATCGGATTAGCTCTTCTTACATTACTATGCAGATGCACCTAAACAAATTGTCTGTTTTCTGTGATTTAAGAAGAGTTGAATTGATCAAAAGCATTAAATAAAATAATGCCTTGTTTAAATTTTGTCTACAGTAAACTAATAAGCATTGTACTGATGTGAAGTTACAGCATCTATTATTTTAGTTGCGTTGGCGTAGGCTAAATTCTTAATTTTTTTCTTGTTTCTTACTCCTTCTGTTAAACTATCCAGTTATTGGTGTTAGAAGTTAAGTTTCAAGCTTTTCTGTATCTTGTATACATTCATGTTGATGAAAAGTGATACAAGACTCGATTTAATATCTCAAGGAATAATTACTAATTTTAATTGCCAGTGTATTCCTAATCTGAAATCAATTTACATACTCAAGATTCAGTGAGCCTTTTTGGCAGTGCCAGTTAAAACAGATCAGCAATTCTTCCGTTTGTTATTACTATTAGCACCAACCTTGTGGCTATTTTGATAAAATTAACATTTCTGGGACTCGAGTGGAGAGTAAGATTAGCAAAGGCTCTTGACTTCTATGTGGCTAACTCAGGTTTGATCCCTAGCACTTCACAGGGTGTTCTCTACACCTCCAGGAGTGATACCTGAGTACAGAGCCCAGAGTGATCTTCCAACACTGCTGGGTGTGGCCCCCACACCACTCCCCCAATAAAGCGAACATTGAAACTATCCTCTGTGTGGGTTTGATATTTCTATCATAGCACGATAGCCATTTCCTTTCCGGAAGTTCTGGGTGCAGTGATTTTTCTTCTCATCACCCAGGTACCATGGACAGGATACCAGGGTAGGTTTGCAGTTGATCCTCGAATCATCACGCACCAGGCGACCATGGCGTACAACATGAACCTGTTGCAGACACACGGGCGGGGCTCTCCTATCCCGTACGGCCTTGGGCATCACCCGCCTGTCAGCATAGGGCAGCCGCAGAGTCAGCCTCAGAGTCAGCCTCAGGAAAAGGAGCAGCTTGAGCAGAGTCGAAACGGTGAGTCCCCCGCTTTCTCACATGCCACACACGGAGGGCGTTTCATGTTACATGGACACACAGAGTTCCCCCGACAGCACGGCACCTTCATGGATCAGACACCTCCCTGAGGAGAACAACCTCCAGTGAAAGCTATGCAGCCTCTCCAGAATTTACATGCGGACACAGAATTTAAATGCGGACACAGATGCGGAAGTTACGATGGATACTGTCAGTTTCCTGAAGCAGTGTTCAATGTTGTACCTAGAGTGTTTTATTTTATTTATTTTCAGTTTGCAGGGGCCACACCTGGCAGTGCTCAGCACTCACTCCTGACTCTGTGCTCAGGGATTAACCCTGGCAGTGCTCAGGGAACCATTTAGGGTCCCAGCGTCGAACCCAGGTTGGATGCATGCAAGGCTAGCACCTAACCTGCTGTATTATCTCTCTGCACCCTCTAGATTATTTTAAATAGTTGCCACTTAAAATTGAAACAGGGCTGGGGGTCAAGGGATAAAATGGCAGGTAGGACACTTGCTTTGCACACAGCTGACCATGGTTCCATCGATCATGAGCACGGAGCCAGGAATAGAACCTGAGCACTGCCAGGTGTGGCTCCCCCACACCCCACAATAAAGACTATCAAGGTGTGGCCCCCAGACAAACAAACTAAACCACAACCCCCCCTCCCCCCAAAAAATCCAAACTATGGTACATATATACAGTGGAATATTATGTAACCCTCACACCTGGCCTCAGCACATCATTATTATTTTAGTATTTGCTTTAGGGTTGACATTATATATATTTAACTTGTCAAATTCACTTTTTAACCTGTTTATATGTAGTAAAAGAACTTTACAGTATTTCAGTTTTGGTTCTCCTGGCCTTTATGATTGTAAATCATGCATTTTGCTTTTATATTTGCATAAATCTTAAAACGTAGTTATTATTTTTATTTAAACAGTCAAGTATCTTTTTTTGGAGGGAGTGGTCACACCTGGCGATGCACAGGGGTTACTCCTGGCTCATGCACTCAGGAACCACTTCTGGCGGTGCTCAGGAGACCATATGGAACGCTGGAAATCGAACCCGGGTCAGCCACATGCAAGGCAAATGTCCTACCTGCTGTGCTATCACTCCAGCCCCAACAGTCAAGTATCTTTCTAAAGAATTTTAAATAGTAGAAAAGTAACCTTTTCTATCCTTGTAGTTATATTTCTCATCATTTTTCTCCCTAGCTGTATTTAATTTCCTTTTATCTGAAGGACTTTTAGTAATGCAGACTGGCTAGTGATAAGTTCGTTTAGCTTTTGGGGGTCCAATCGACGATCAGTGGGAGGGCCTTTACCTTTTACCTTTACCTTTTTTAAAAGATATTTTTGTAGTGTATCAGTGTCTAACGTGTATTGCTTGCTTTTCTATATGTACTGAAGGCAACAGCTTTTAAATTTCTTTATTGACTAGGTTTAGCAATTTTATTTTGATACATTTTCATACTTGTTGGTGGTCTTTGTTCCTATTGTTTGGGATTTGTTGAGCATCTTGGATATTGTGGCTTATAGTTTTCATTAAATTGGGAAGTTTTTCAACCTTTATTCCTTTAGATTTGACTTAACGCCTCTTTTGTTCAGGAATTTTAACTACCTAGGTTATTGAACAGTTTTCCCACAGTTTTAATATGTTTCTTTCGCCATATTAATGCTTTTTCGGGGACCAGAGAGATAGTCTGGGGGTAAGGCACCTGGTTTACCTGCAGCTGACTCCTGTTCAATCCTTGGTATCATAACGGTTCCCTGAGCACTGCACAGGCAGCCTTGGAGGTGCCCAAGTACTGTAGGGGTGGCTTCAGGGCCTGAGAAGCATGCATCCTTGGGCCTTCTCATTGAACTCCTTGTCCAGTTGATCTAGAATTACCTGGAGCCCCCCACCCCCACCCCGGCACCCCACCCAGCCTCTCAGCTCCCTGAAAAAAGTTTTTGTTTTTTTTTATTTGGGATAGTTTCTATTGCAGTGCCTCTGTACTAAATGTGCTAGTATCTAATATGTTACTTCTCTCAGCCAGTTGATTTTCTGTCTTTGAGAGTAGTTTTCGGTTCTGGGAGTTCAGCAGCGAGGCTCTTGTGGCAGGACAGCACTGTCTTCCCACAGTGGCTCTCCCAGGGCGGGTTCTGCGAACAGGCACCCACACCAGTGATCTTTCTGTGATCCTTAGGCGGGATGATTGGTTGTTAATGTATGTGTGTGGCACGTGCCTCCCTGGAACCTCTTTTACAATTGCCGGCATATTGCCTGTCTGGTGTGGATTTAAAAAATAAGTAAATAAATAAATAATAAATAAGATCCCAAGTGGGGACTGGAGCAATAGCACAGCAGGTAAGGTACTTTTTCATATGCATCTGGCCCGGGTGTGTTCCTTAGCACCAAATACGTTCCCCTGAGCACTGATGACTGTGTCCAAAGCAAAACAGCAACAGCAGCCAAGAGCCCAAGTCAAGAAGACTGCCAAGGAATTTGAAATATCCAATACGTTTTTATAGATTAAAAGCTCGTTTCCTTCATGAAATAGCATGTATAGAGACATCTACTATGTTTGCATCTATTAGAATTGGGATTTGGGGAGGGGACTCTCTTTTGGGGCCACACTCAGTGGTGCTCAGGGCTTACTCCTGGTTCTGGGGTCAGGGATCACTCCTGGCAGAGCTCAGGGAACCATAGTGGATGCCAGGGATTGAAATGGGGTCAGCCGAGCATAAAGCAAGCGCCTTCCCCCCTGTAGTATTCAACCCCTACAAATGTAATTTGATTTAATTTAAGCTTTTCTGCTGTTTATCATGTATTTTTAGTTTGAGGTCTGTTGCTTTTTCATGTATACGGAGTATCTTCATCAGTTCACGTTTTCAGACTGTCTTGTATCACACATTATTGAAGTATTGCTTCGCTGCATTTGTAAATGGCCAAAGCATCGAACTTTTATAAAGAGACAAGAACGTCAACATCTTTCAGATCGATACTTTAATATAATGAGGCTGTAAATTCCAGGAAGTTGGGCGGTTATCTCTGAAATAATTTGATGTTTTAAATTTACCCCCTTATTAAACTTGTGCTTTGTTAAGGTTTGCTTCCTTTATGTATTTCCTTTCTTGCAGAGAAACTGCAATGCGGAATAAGACCTAGGCAGTAATAAAATAACATAAATGGGTGGGAATGTTTATTTTATTTACACTGGTGGAAGAGGGTTTTGGGGCACACCTGGTGGTGCTCAGGGGCTACTCCTGACTCTGTGCTCGGGAGTCACTCCTGGTGGTGCTTATGGGACCGTGTGTGGTAATGGGGATTGAACCGGGGGGTGCAGGTGCTTTGCATGTCAAATGCTTTAACTCCTTTACTATCTCTCCAGCCCAAAATGTTTAAACTATTCCGTATCTTTATATGATACTGCCTAGCGATTAGAAATGTAACCTCTATAGGAGATAATTTATCTGAATTAATTTTTTGTTTTTGTTTTTAGGTAAAAGTGATACAGGTAATCCTGGACCCGAAATTAGTAAGATTCGAACACCAGAGAAAAAATCTACAGAATCAAAACAGGTATGCTGGCTAATTTTGGGGAATACATTGGGGTCTTTTTTGTTTGTTTGTTTTAGTTTGTTTTGGGGCCACACCTGGTTATTCAAGGGTTATTCCTGGCTCTGCGCTCGGAAACCACATCGGATGCTGGAAATCAACTCTGGGTTGGCCACATGCAAGACGAATGCCCTGCCTGCCATCCCTCTTGCCCCGAATGCATAGTTGTGATAAATTTGGTACGATTTCCAATTATCGTAGAATCGGATGTAATTTTTTGTTTGTTTTTTTGTTTTGTTTTGAGGCCACACCCAGCAGTGTTCAGGGCTCACTCTTGGTTCTGTGCTCAAGGATCACTCCTGGTGCAGCTTGGGGGACTATATGGGGTGTTGGGGATTGAACTTGGCTTGACTGCATGCAAGGCAAGTTCCTTACTTGCTATACTCTTTGCTAGCCTGAGAATCTGATACTGTAAAGAAATTTTTTTTTGCTTTATTTGTTTTGGGACCACACAGCACTGTGCCGGGGGGCTACTCGCCACTCAGAGCTCAGGTCATTTCCAGCAGTGCTCCACAGACTGGTGCTGGGGACTGAACCTGGGTCTCCCATGTGCAGAGAATGTGCTATGTGCTCTGAGCTATCTCCCTGGCCCTGCGTGTCCTGAAAGATTTGTGTGTCACGAGGATGGGATAGGCCCTGTTGCTTTCTCCCTTCACCACCACCCCCAATCATCTTCTTCTATTTTTTTTTTTCATTATTTGATTAATGGGCTGGAGCAATAGCACGGCGGATACCGACCCAGCTGACCTGAGTTCAATTCCTCTGCCTCTCTCGGAGAGCCCAGCAAGCTACCAAGGGTCTCTCGCCCGCATGGCAAAGCCTGGCAAGCTACCTGTGACGTATTTCATATGACAAATACAGTAACAACAAGTCTCACAATGTTACTGGGCCCGCTTAAGCAAATTAATAAACAATGGGAGGACAACTGACAGTGACAGTGATTTGATTAATAGACTGGAGCGATAGCACAGCGGGTAGGGCATTTGCCTTGCACGTGGCCGATCTGGCAGACCCAGGTTTGATTCTTCCGCCCCTCTCCGAGAGCTCGGTGAGCTACCGAGAGTATCTTGCCTGCATGACAAAGCCTGGCAAGCTCCCTGTGACATATTCTATATGCCAAACATAGTAACAACAAATATCACAATGGAGATGTTACTGGGCCCGCTCGAGCAAATCGATGAACAATGGGAGGACAGTGCCGATTAATACTATTTTTTTTTTTGAGGAGGTATGAGGAGGTATGAGGAACCCCAACCAGCAGTGCTTGGGGGAGCAATTCCCGGCTCTTCCTGGTGGTCATTCCCAGTGGTGCTTGGGGGACTGAACCAGGATGGGCCCATGTAGGGCCAGCGCCATAACCGACCCTTCCATTCTGTCTCCAGCCCCATGGTTAACCAAATATTGACATGCAGTGATCTTGGATTTATAGACTTCCTATGAAGACACAGATACAGATCAATCACTAAAATGATCTTAGGATGGAAAGAGCCATGAGGGTGATGGAGGGGAAGATAGGGCCCCTTGTGAAAAACTTCTTTTTTTTTTTTCCCCCTTTTTTTGTAGGAGTACTGCTATTTATTCAGCCACTGATTAGCTGATTGAATTGTGCATGAACTCTACCTTACTTTTTTTCCCCATTTTTTATAATTTTATTTATTGAATCACCATGAGAGCAGCTACAAAGCTTTTGGGTCTAAGTCTTGGTCATACAATGAAACACCCATACCTTCACCAGTGCCCATTCTCCACCACCAAAAATCCCAGTATACCCCATCCCACACCCTCCCCCTGCCTGTGGGGCAGATGATTTCTACATTACTCTCTCTCTACTTCGATCACATTCACTATTTCGACACCAGACCCACCATTATTTGAGATTTTACCCCAACACTCAGATCTGCTGAAAAGGCAACAATAGACAGTTTGTGTTCTATTGCTGGTTATGAATAACATATGATGTCGTGTGGCTGCAGTAGGGTCATGTGGTTTTGAAATTCTGAAATTTTAACACTTAAATCTGGAGGGATTTCTGCCAAAAGTCACTGGGTTTAGAGATCTGCTCCTGAGTCTCTGGGATCATGGCCGTTGAGCAGCTTGATGAGGAGCCAAAGAGGCCATTCGAGGACGATGACTTGGGGTCTCATTGGGGTGGGGAAGACAGGCCCGGCTCCACCTCTCCCCCCATCCCGTGAGACCCAACAAGTTTCGTCACTGGGGGCCCAAGCCTGACTGTCCAATGGCCTCTGGAGGATGACAGCCACCAAGTCGCCAAGAGGGAGCAGGCGGGGGAACAGCACCCATTCCCCCCTGGGGTGGCCCGGCGACAGTAACCTACTGCGGGGTCCGGACACATTTCTGACAAAAGCCGCTGGGTTTCGAGATTTGTTTCTGAGTCTCTGGGATCAAGGCCGTTGAGCAGCTTAATGAGGAGCCAGAGAGGCCGTTTGTGGGCGATGACTTGGGGTCTCGTTAGGGTGGGGAAGACAGGCCCGGCTCCACCTCCCCCCCATCCCGTGAGATCCAACAAGTTTCGTCACTGCGGGCCCAAGCCTGACTGTCCAATGGCCTCTGGAGGATGACAGCCACCAAGTCGCCAAGAGGGAGCAGGCGGAGGGACAGCACCCATTCCCCCCTGGGGTGGCCCGGCGACAGTAACGTACTGTGGAGTCCGGATGCATTTCTGCCAAACACCACTGGGTTTTGAGATTTGTTTCTGAGTCTCTGGGATCCTGGCCATTAAGCAGCTTGATCAGGAACCAGAGAGGCCATTCATGGGCGATGACTTGGAGTCTTGTTGGGGTGGGGAGGACAAGCCCGGCTCCACCCTCATCCCGTGAGGCCCTGTGTGTCTCGTCACTGGGGGCCCAAATGTGACTATCCAGTGGCCTCAGATGGATGGCGGCCACTGGGCCGCCAGGGGGAACAGGCCAAGGCATGAAACCTATTCACACCTGGGTTGGCCCAGCACCGGTAGCCTACTGCAGAGACCAGACGCATTTCTACCTAAAGCCACTGGGTTCTGAGATTCGTTTCTGAGTCTCTGGGATCATGTCCATTAAGTAGTTCAATCAGGAACCAAAGAGGCCTTGCCTCCAATTATATAGTTGAGCCGGAGGTGGTTTGTGGGTGTGTTTCCCACATACCTAACTTTTGGCCGTTTACTTTCTTGGTAAACTTTGCCCCAAGTTTTTGGGGTCTGACCAAAGGCATAGCAGCAATTTTGGGGTATCTAGAAGTCTGAAGGCGCCATGAGGCTGCTGATGCACTCGCCTCACAGGTACAGTTGGACCTGCTGACGGCACCATACCTCCATGTGAAAAACTTCTGATTTTATTTTTGTTTAAAAAAAATTTTACTCAAGAATCACGATTTACACAGTTACTGATAGTTGCATTTGAGGCATAAAGTAATTCAACACCAGTCCCTCCACCAGCATCTACTTCCTTCCACCTCTAATTCTCTGAGACACCAAGGTCCCGTGTGACATCTCTTAGAATGCCTCTGGTTACACGTTCGAGTCCTGGTTTATTCCACTCATTCCAGTCAGGGCTTCACCCTTTCTAGGCCGACGTCTCTAGTCTTCTGGACCCTCTGCTGTGGTCAGTCAGCCCTGCCATGGTATGGAGACAGCAGTCAACCAATCACCAGTAAATAGACACCAGCAAATACACACGGCACACCAGTGAATATACCAATGAATACACATGGCCAAGTTCTGAGGGGACTAGAGTCCAAAAGACCTGGTGTGCCAGAATTGGCCCAAGTACCTTAAGCTGTTGGCCCTTCCTCTAAGTTTGTAAGAGAGCACAGAGAAGTATTTTTTGCTTCCGTAATTCTCCAGTGCCAGGCACAAGGCACCTGGTAGGTCCTTGATAAATATTTGTTGAAGAAATAAATGTCATTATCTCAGGGCAGAAATTTACAACAGAATTGCTTATACAAGGGCAAATAGTGTTGCTTTATTTCTTTCCTTCTCCGTTGTTTAAATTGGCTTTTCCCCCTATTAATATCGATACTATTGAGGAGCGAGGTGTATACAATTAAGCCAGAAGGAAATAACACGTTATAATGATTTATAGTGAAGAAAATAAGTGGTTATCCTTCCAGGGAATCATGTGTGAAATTAAAAACGTTTTCAAAGGAATTAAAGTGAATATGTAATAAAATGGCAGTGATGTTCTGATTCATTTAATATGCTGTTGGGTTTTCTTTTTTGTTTTATTATTTTATTTTATTCTTTTTCTTGGAGGGGGGGCACACCCAGCAATGCTCGTGGGGTCGCTGCTGGCTCTGCACTCAGCGATAATACCTGGCATTGCTTAGGGGACCATGTGGTTGGGGTCTAACCTAGTCGGCCGTGTGCAAGGCAAACGTCCTCCCCGCTGTACTATATCACTCCAGATCCTTCTGTGTTTTATCTTATTTTATTTATTTTGCTCTTTTTTTTTTTTTTGAGTCACACCTAGTGATGCTCGGGGGTTGTTCCTGGCTCTGCACTCAGGAATCACTCCTGGCGGTGCTTGGGGGACCAGATGGGATGCCAGGGATTGAACCCAGGTCGGCTCAGGCAAGGCAAACGCCCTACCCGCTGTACTATCGATCTGGCCCCCTGTGTTTTAGTTTACCTAACTGAAACCCTACTCCTCTGTTTCGGAGAGTGAGTGGGTGCATCGTCCTCCTGCCGTTTCAGATACGAATGTGGTTTGGGGTCTGGGGTGGGGTGGGGCGGGGAGGAAGGTTCACCCCCCCGCTGGACTTGGACCTGGTGTGAAAAGACGTCTCTTTCTCTCCAGATGGACTCGGAATCGAACCCACAGAACAGAAGCCCGGAAGCCCGGCCCGGTGTCGTGTACCCCGCTCCCAAATTTCACCGCAAAGAGAACCTCAACCCCAGGCACATCCCCCTCCCGCTGCCCGCGCCCCCCGCACAGTACGCTGTGCCCGGTCGCCACTTCCACCCGCTGGCCCCGCTGCCGCGGCCCCCGTTCTCCGTCCCACAGCAGCACGCCTTGCTGGGCCAGCAGCAGCAGCAGCAGCAGCAGCAGCAGCAGCAGCAGAATCACTTGCCCGAACAACCAAATCCAATACCCCCGCCACCAAGTCAGGGAGTCCCGCCGCAGAATCCGTTGAACCAGCTGCCACCACCGCCACCGCCGCCGCCCCAGCTGTCGCCTGCCTACCCAGCAGGACCCAACGGCGCTTTTTTTGGCAACCCGGTTTCTCATCGGCCACAGTCCCCGCCTGCAGAGGCCGGGATGCCCGAGCAGCCCCCGCCCCTGCTGCAGGACAGCCACAGCCCTCTGCGAGCCGTCCCGCAGCCCGGCCCCCTCCTCCCTTCACACCTGAACAACTTCCCGGAGGAGAACCCCGCAGGCTTGCCCCTCGGGGAGGCCCTCGGTGAGTCCCCCTGTCCCTGCTGGGCAGATGAACCGCTAAAATCCACTAAAATGGCCCCTGCCCGCTCTGTGAGACCAATTTGGGGCCGGCCGATTCATTCCGTCACAGAATAGCCAGCCAAGCCAAGCCACCTTCCTTGGGTCAGAATCTCACTCCAGGTGCGATGCAGTATGAAGCATGCAGTTCCTGCTGAGTTCATAGCGTTCGCTAGATAAAGGAGAGGCATCACCGTCTCCACCGGTTCCTGGCAAATTTAGAAAATAGCCATCTCCAAAAACTGGACCCATTTGTCTTTCTGGAGATCTAGTTGGAAAAGAGATGTGGGGTGGGGGTGGGTGTGGGTGGGGGAGTGGTCTTGCAATTCCAGATGGACATCCATGGAAACGTCCGACTTTTCCCCACCGTCTCTTGCAGATCGCATGCACGGGACTGTGGCTCTGGAAGCCTTGCGGCAGCAGCACATGCGGCTGCAGCAGTGGGGCGAGCATCCTGCCTACCTGAGTCAGGGGAGTCTTTCGTATCCCCACCCTGCCCACCCGCACCCTCACCTCCAGCACCTTCCCCAGCCTCCCCTTGGACTGCACCCGCCGCCCCTGAGGGGCGACTGGAAGCTTCACAGCAGTGCCGAGGAAGAAGCCGAAGCAGTGGACCCAAGGTATTTATTCAGGACTCCACTCGGCCTCTGGAACATGTGTCGTTCCCCCCTCCCTGCCCCCCTCCCCCCCGCTCCCCGTTTTTTCTCCTTGAGCTGTAGCGGCCCTGCTAGTCACAAGTTGGGGTCTTGCCTCCCCCCTCAGAGAAATTGGGAGGTGGACTCTCCGGGCACGTTACTGCCCAGGGGTCCTGACTGCCCAGAGAATTCACGCAGAAGAACTTCCGATGCCATGCCAGGTGTGGCCAGTCCACTGGGACGGTCCACTCAAGGAGCCCCTGCCCGTGCCCTTCTCTGGGAGACGAACTTGGACAGGATACTTGAGCAGGGTTTGCTTTTCATGCTCAAGTCAGACTTGCAAACAGAATGAATAACAGAAGTAAGCTGGTGGTTGAAAGTTTAAAAAATAATAATAATTGCAGCTGTCTTATTAATTCTGGTTCGTGCAGCAGTGCAGAATGCCGCCTCCTTTATTCCTCAGTGTTCATTCCTGACTCTGAGCTTTTTTTTTAAATGATCAGTGTCATGGGAATACAATGAAGTGTCTCCTGACGCCTTCTGGGGAGGTCTGTTGTTATGGGGGCCTCTCCTAACTAGCCTGCCCCTTCCCAGAGGCACATAGCAGCAGCGCCCAAGGTTTCTCACAACAAGGGACAAGACTCAGCGTAGCCCCGGCCACTCTGGGGCCTAATGCTCAGGGCCGAGCTGGAGAAAACGTGCTTTCTCACCAAGATTTTTTGTTTCTGTCTTGTTTCCTTCTGTCCGAATTCCACCGAGGGGGGCTCGAGCCCCCGCGACTGTGCCGGAGCTTGTCTACTGTTCTCTCCTCCTCATACTGTATCGTCTTTACGTAGGTTCCAAGACCTAATCAGAGAACTGTCTAATCGCGACCCAAGCGAGACCCGGGAACTGGCTGAAATGCCGCCACCTCAATCAAGACTGTTGCAGTATAGACAAGTGCAGACTAGGAGCCCACCAGCAGCCCCAGCTCCCCCGTCCAGTGCAGACCACAGTAGCCACTTCCCTAACTTTCCCGACAGCAGCAGAGACGTTGAAGTAGCCAGCAGCCCGGCCTTCCCACCGCGCCTACCGCCCCCGCTCCTCAGCTCGCCCTTCTCATTGCCATCCGAACACCTTGCCCCTCCTCCCTTGAAATACCTGGCGCCCGACGGAGCGTGGACTTTTGCTAACTTGCCGCAGAATCACCTGATGGGGCCGGGTTTCCCCTATGGCCTACCTCCATTGCCTCACAGGCCGCCACAGAACCCTTTTGTACAAATCCAGAACCATCAACATGCTATCGGTCAAGAGCCATTTCACCCATTGTCATCTCGAACGGTATCTTCTTCTTCGCTCCCTAGCTTAGAAGAGGTAAATGCCTTTTCTCTTTTTGCCTTTTCGGTTTTTTGTTTTTGTTTGTTTGTTTTTGGGGTTGGTTGTTTTTGTTTTGTTCTGTTTGTTTTTTTCCTTTTTTGTTCTCTTTCCTTTCCTTTTGGGATGAGTTGATCGTGGAAAAAAAAATTACCGACATTTACAGGTTTGGTAAGAGTGGGCAGATCTTGGAACTTCATTTTTCACCCTTTCGTTGTAGTATTTCAGGCATGGTAGAATGGTGATTATTGTTGAAATCCAAAACCCTTAAGAGCCTGTGATTGCAGTTTTAGAACATTGAACATCTGAAGGATGTGAGAAGGCCTTTTGTTGGTCTGTTTATTCTGGGCGGGGTGGGGGGGCGGGAATCTTTTTTTTTTCCGTGATTCATCCTTTTGTTGCACTTGTTGGTGACAAACTTGTTGATTCAAGCGTCCCTGGAGTGTCCAGTCCCACATTCTCTTCGCCTGGTGCTTCTTTTCTCTCAGTGGCTACACGTGGACCCTCCCTGATGTCCAGACTTCAGGATTCCCAGGTGTTTCACATAGAATTGAGTCTGCTAAACTAAGCATTTTAAACAAACCTTTTTTTTTTTTATCCTAAATTACTTGGTATTTCCAAAGAGCACTTACACAGACTTTTATTGATAGAAGAATCTCAGTAATTCCAGGTTATAAGGTTTTCCAAACAGCACCATTTGGCGTGCCCTTTAAAAATTGTCTGGCTGTTCTCGTTAAGCTTGCAGCTCTGAAAGATAAGAATGGGTAAAGCTGGTTGTGGTCATTATCACAGATGTCTTCTTAAAGCAGGATAGACACTTTCAGCTTTGATATGTGAGGAATACTTTCTGACAGCTTCATTCTGGCAGAGTCTAAATGGTTTCTAAAGGCCTTAGAAATCACTAATTCATATGTTTTGCAAAATTTCTGCTATAGATGCTGATTAAAAAGTCAAGTTCCATAGGAAACGTTCTATATCTTATTTATAGGGTTTTGGTGGTAATTTGCTCATATTCTTCCAGTGTTCATTGACGGGCTCATTTTGTATGATAACTGTCATTAAAACAACATAATTGCTATCTTAGGCTCTGAATGTAAATTATAAGCATCAGATGAATTGGTAACTGTACATATGTATTGTGATGATCTAGAAACTTGGAGCCGCAACTTCCAAAAGATTTGACACATGTGACATTATTTCAAATTATAATGGAATGACTTTACAACTGAACAGTGATGTGATTTTCAGTTAGCGATATTTTATCAACCTGCCTATTTATTGATGATAAAATTTTACGGAACAAAATTCAACATGTTACCCATTTCAAAAGTATGGCCTGTTGGATTTTATTACAAGCAGAATTGTGTAGCAGGCATCACTGTTTGAGTCAGATTGTGTGTGTGTGAGGGGTGACTTTTTTGGGGGGGGCCATGCCTAGTAGTGTTAAGGTGGTCTTCATGGCAGTGCCAGGGGTCTAAACCAGGGCCTCAAACATACAAGGTATGAGCCCAACCACTTCTGTGGCCCCTCTAGAAAGGTTCTACCATCCTTCTAGAGGCCCTACAGTATCCCATACACAGTTGCTCACATTCCTTCCTCTGTGGGGTCCCCAATGACGAATCTGCTTTTAGGCCTCTCAGACATTTCACGTAAATGGAGTCATATAACTGATCATCTTTTGTGTCCGGCTTCTTTGTTTTAGCGTCATGCTTTTGAAGTGCATCCATTTGGTAGCATATATCAGTACTATTTTTTTTTTTTGAGGGGCAGTGCTGTGCTTGCTATACTATATTTCAGGTCCTTTTTGTATTTTTTAAAAAATAACTGTTTCTAAGCCCTTTATTTTTTGCTATTATTAAAGGTGGTTGCTTTCATAATTTTTCCAAAATGGCTTTCTTGAAATTTTCTTCTGAGTTTTCATTACGGGCTATTAGAAATACAGTTAATTATAAATTGGTCCTGTATCTTTGATCTTGCAAAATTCTATTAACTCTGTTTTTCTGTTTGATTTTTCATTTGTTTTGGTATTTGGTCTGCACCCAGCTGTGTACAGGGCTTACTCCTGGCTCTGTGCTCAGAGATCACTCCTGGTGGGGCTCAGAGGACCTTATGGAGTGCCGGGGATTGAACCTGGGCTAGCCTAGCTGGCAAGACAA
The DNA here is from genome assembly GCF_029834395.1 of Sorex fumeus. Lineage (NCBI taxonomy): Eukaryota > Metazoa > Chordata > Mammalia > Eulipotyphla > Soricidae > Sorex > Sorex fumeus. Next base: position 82,145,972 of record NW_026606120.1, read on the forward strand.
GCATCTGATCCACTGTACTTTCTCTCTAGCCCTTCTATTAACTCTTTTTGAAAAGATTTTTAATTGAGATTCTGAAGCTTACAATACTATTAATGATGGTTTTTCATGCCCATCATCAGACTCAGTGGGTATTTTTATAAATACTTTCAGACTTTCTGGATAGCTAATAAAAAGCTTTGTTCTTCCTTTCCAATCTGGGTGCCTTTTATTTCCTTTTCTTGCCTAATTGCCCTGGCCAGATCTTCAGGACAGTTTAGGCTACATATTCTGTGAAACAAGAAGAAAGCAAGTACTCTACCATGAGTTTTCCAATTTTTCTTCTGTTACTGAGTTTCCATCTTTATTCCAGTGTGGTTTGAGTATCACTTTAATCTCTTGAAATTGATTGAGACGTGCTTGTTTTGTGGCCCAGCATTTGACCTATTTTAGCAGAATGTTGCAGGTTCACTGGAGGAGAAAGTGTATTTTGTACTTGTATACCGCATTATTCCATAGGCCTGCTGGATATATGGTTCAGATACTTCTAATTTTGTTTCCTTTCAGTCTTCTGTCTGGATTTTATATTTATTACTGAAAGGAGGCTATTGAAGTCTCAAGCAATTAATGCTGTGTATTGTAAATTGCATATTTCTTCTTTCAGTTCTGTCAGCCAAATGCTTGTGTTAAGGGGCGCATGTCATTTGTGTATATTTATATACTCTCATCCTTTCCCATCAGTTTTTGTCTCCAAGTATATTTTTCCTGCTGTTTGTAACCAGTTTCCTTCTGGTTATGGTTTGTATGGAGTGTCCTGTAATCGTTTTTTTTTTTTAAAGTTTATGTCATTTGTTTTTAAAACTTCATGTCATTAGTTTCAAATTTCCAAACCAATTTATTTATTTTTTAAATCCATTGAATTTTAATTATAAGCCCATTTTAAATTTGAGACTGATTTTTTTTTTTGAAGTCTGTATTTGTCCTGTGGCCTCTTGACATCTTTATTAGCTTAACGGCCAGCTCATTGTTACACAGATTTCCTCTAGAACCGGGAGTCAGACACAGGGTCCCGCATCTGCCAAGAGTCTCTTGTGTGTGTGTGTGTGTGTGTGTGTGTGTGTGTGTGTGTGTGTTCATGTCCACGTCTCATGGCCCCGCAGTGCCCATCTTTGCCAAAGCAAAGCGGGACTAACACTCAGGCTGATGAGATTCTCAGGGACATGTTCGAGCTCTGAAACCCCTTGACCCCTGAAGTGTCTCATTCTCCAGCCTTTTCTCCACGGTTCTCATCGGTTGCTGATTCTGGCGGCGCCCACACAGCATCTGCCTTGAGTATTTTCCTTATTTTGCTTTTTGGGTCACACCCAGCGATACACAGGGGTTACTCCTGGCTCTGCACTCAGGAATTACTCCTGGTGGTGCTCCGGGGACCTTATGGGATGCTGGGAATCGAACTTGGGTTGGCCGCATGCAAAGCAAATGCCCTACCCGCTGTGCTATTGCTCCAGCCCCCTGGAAGTATTTTCTAAGTGGCCCCCTTAGCACTAGTTAAGTTCAGAGCAAAACAAGATTGGGACCAGAGCAGTGTAGCACAGCAGGCAGGACATTGGCCTTGTGTGCGGCTGACCCAGGTTCAATCCCCGGCATCTCGTATGGGCTCCTGAGCACTGGAGTGATCCCTGAGCACAGAGCTAGGAGTAAATCCTGAGCACCACAGGTATGGGCCAAAAACAAATAATAAAAAAAACAAAATAGAGTGAGGCAAGAATAAGGCAAGTGTTTGTGTTGTTTGGTTTGAGGACATTTTCCAGGGAGCCACCAGACAGGTCGTAAGAAATAGTATTTCAGGGGCTGGAGTGATAGCACAACGGGTAGGGCCTTGCACATGGCCGACCCAGGTTCAATTCCCAGCATCCCATATGGTCCCCGGAGCATCGCCAGGAGTAATTCTTGAGTGCAGAGCCAGCAGGAGTAACCCCCTCTGCATCGCTGGGTATGACCCAAAAAGCAAATAAATAAATAAATAAACAAACATATTTTTTAAAAAAAGAAATAATATTTTAGTTCTTTGAGAATGGGAATCACAGTTCCAGGGCCGAGGTTAGTCCAACAGATGTATGTCTGTGCAAAATACTCCCCTGGTTGCTGCAGACTTAGTTTGTCAAATTTCAAAAAAGATTCAGTTTGGGTTTTTTTTTTCTTTTGCCAGTTTTTTTCATTGCTTTTATGGAGATAGATGTATGTTTTCTTTTGGTTTGTTTTTTTAAACTAATGCTTTCACCTGTTACCACTTGTGCTATTTCAATTTGAGCTACCAAATGAGTTCATAATGTGTGGGGGAACTGTACCTAAGTTTCTGAATGGTTGTGTGGTGTGTGTGTGTGTGTGTGTGTGTGTGTGTGTGTGTGTGTGTTAGAGAGAAAGAGAGAGAGGTTTGTCTTTTTGCTGAATACTACTCAGTATGATATAATGTTCTTTAATGGTTGACTTAGTTCAGTTGTCTTTAATTTTGGATTTCAGTTCTTTGTGCTTTTACCACTTGATGTTCCTGTTTATGAAATGCAGAGAGGGGCCTTCGCTTGCTATTGGGTTCTTGGAGCTCACCTTTATAAAAACAGTCGGTCACCTTTGCTTGGATGCATGAGATTCACAAATAATGACTGGCTTTTGCAGCATTGAAAAAATGCTTTGACAAGGAAAATATTATTTGTACTGTATTACAGATTTTGACATTTTCAGTGCATTTGGATAACTTTTGTGTATTGTGGGATACAAAATGATTCTGCCCGAATCAATGGTTTATGTACTTGCTGTTTATTTTCAGCCTTTTAAAATCTTTTTTTTTTAACATTAGAAATACAGAAAGTGTTCTTTTTTTCCTCTCCGTGTTGTGAATTATATTATCGCTAGAAACCTTGGTAGATAGATGACTCTTACGGGAGATGAAAATGTCTAAATGTTAGTTTAACTGTGAACTAGAGCAGAGATGTTTTTTCATATGATGTTTGTGTGTGTGTTTTTAATTATAATCTAGCTTTCTTTTGACACATGAAATGCCTGATGAGTATGAAAAAAATGTCAGAGCTAGAGAAACGATATCTAATTTCACTGTACAGAGGTGAGCTCTGTGGCATTTAGCTTTTCACAGCATTGATACATATAAACACATGATAAATCAACAGAGGGGCACCAGTCGGGAAGACTTGAAATACGTCCTTCCCCATTTGGCATGGGCCGGTGGTATCTCACGCCGTGGCAGCTTGGTCTCCGCCAGGCCTGGACACAGAAATGCAGCCCTCGATCATGGTCCACGGTGTTCTCATTTAGCGCGCCAGGCTGGATTGTGTGGGGCTTTGCTGCTCGGCTGGTGTTGGGGCACGTCCTCTGCCCTTCCTCCGGGTTTGGAAGGGCAGAGAGGAAGACAGATGCAGGCCGCAGGCCTTAGCTGAGCCAGGTGACAGGCCTTACAGGATTGGAATTCAACCGATCCATCCCAGCCGCTAAGTCGTCACACCTGGCAATAGTTTTGGGTTAGGATTTGAGTTCACAGAGGGATTTTCTTTTTCTTTTCCTTTTTTTTTTCTTTTTTGGGTCACACCCAGCGATGCATAGGGGTTACTCCTGGCTCATGCACTCAGGAATTACTCTTGGCGGTGCTCAGGGGAACATATGGGATGCTGGGGATCGAACCCCGGTCGGCTGCCTGCAAGGCAAACAAATGCCCTTCTCGGTGTGCTATCACTTGGGTCCCACAGAGGGATTTTCTGTGTGGGAGGTTTCCCACCCTGCCTGGTGTGATGTGGGTCTTGAGTCGAGGCTGAGCTGTTTCCCACCCGCTGAGTTCTCTCCTCCTCCCGTGCCTGTGGGTTTCGGGACCAGGATTTCACTCAGCCTAGCGTTTGGGATGGTGGAGTATTTGGATTTGATGGTGCCGAGTTTGCCTTCTTCCTTTTGTTCCCAGTGCTTGTGTGTTGGGATGGAGGGAGGGGGCGCAGGCGAGCCTGTGTGCCAATGTGTGGTTTTCCTGCTTGACTTTTTATTTTGCTTTACTTATTTGTTTGTGTAGGTTTGGGAGCCACACCTGGCAGTGCTCAGGGCCTACCCCGGTGTCTGCACTCAGGGGTCACTCCTGGCAGGCTTGGGGAACCTTTATGGTGCAGAGGATGGACTCGAGGTCGGCCGTGGGCAAGGCAGAGCTCCCTCCATTGTACTAGCTCTCCAGCCTGCCACTGGAGTTTGTGGAGTACTTTTGTGAGCCCCCCCCTCATCTTCTTTAGATTTTAATATGAATTACTTTCGGTTTATAACTAAAGTGAAGGAACTGTTGTCTTTGTAGCTATTTTAAACCACTTATTTTGAATGTGGTACTATCCCATTATTTGATTTTTTTTTCCCCTCTCTCTTTCCCTCTCCCACCCCTTCCTATGTCTGTAGTGTCTTCATTTCTGCTTAAGTTTACCATTAGATTGATTTGCCTATTTTGATTGGGAATTTTTTTTTTTTTGGTCAAGCTAAGGGATGGCTTTCCTTCCTCCCCAACACCTGCCCCCCCCCACCCCGCACACCCAGTCCCTTCCATAATATATTTGAGTCTTCAATCCTCCTTCTGAAGAAGCAGACATGGTTTTGCAAAGCTTCCTTTTAATCTAAGATTGACAGAGCCGACACTAGGACAAAGCCAAGCTTTTATCATTTAAGATGTGCTTCACTACAAAAACGCATCTATAAAAAGTACTTATAAGTAACGGATGGAAAATTTCTCTTTAAAAGTGTCAGGGGGGCAATCTCAGAGTTGATGTGCCTCGGGCTTGTTGCCCGATCTGTTCTCAGAGGCACCTTTCCTTGCTGGAGGTGTCCAGACAGCGGTTACTCGAGCCAGTTTAGGGATGTGTGTTTCTATGCTGTACCGAAAATGTTTCTTTTCTTAGGTGTTGGTTTTTGAGCAGACACTCTTGAGTCATTTGTTTATCTTTCTTCCTAACAACCCTGGTTTTTTGAAGTGAGTTGACAGTTTTGATTTCAGTGTGGCCTAAGCCTGCCCCCCACCTCACGTTGTTAATGCATGGCCTTAAGTAGACCTAATGCACAGTAGATCGAATGCACATAGCAGAGGCAGTGATCAGCAAAGTAATAAATTAGACCCCCGTGCATGCTTAAATGATCAAAGCTAATCATTTAAATGAGATATTCTATTTTAATTAAAGTTTCTGGCACCATAGTTATGAGACTTGGAATTTCCACTGGAGCAGTTAGCTCTTCCTTCATGATTAGTTTTGATAGTGTTAAGTATAAATCATTAAGTTGCTAACCCTTCTCCCCCACTTATTTATACTCATAAAAGCGAAATGGTTTGCTAAGCTCAGTACATACATTAGAGAGATACTTTATAGGACTGATATGCAGCACCGGAGTGATAGAACAGGAGGTATGACACCTGTCTCACATATGACCGATCCAGGTTCGATCCCCGGCATCTCATAGGGGGGCCCTGAGCCCCGCCAGGGGTGATCCCTGAGTGCAGAGCCAGGAGTAAGCCCTAAGCAGCTCTGGTGTGACCCCCAAAACAAACAAACTAAAAGACCAATGTGCACAGTTTTGCTTGAACTGACAAGTTGACACAGTCTCATTAGCTTTGGCGGCAATGCCTGCTGTTGCTCGCGGAATCAGACCTGAGGCTCCGGAATGCAAAAGGTGCCTGCCAGCTCCCGGAGCATCTCCCGGGAACCCTGGCAGCTCTCTTTAACTATAGAAATATTTACAGTAGTCATTTTTTTTCCTTCCGAAGTGGGTTTTAAAGTTTTAGCATTTTATTTGGATATTTAGAAAGAGATATTAGATGCAGACTTCAAAAAATTGATGGCATGTTTAGCGGTATAAAGATTGCACAGTTTAACAGTATTTATAAACATAGCTATACATATTTATAAAAATGCAAATATATACACAGACGTATTTGTATAAACATGCAAATCATATTGATTGATCCTGAGTCAGAAGGAAGAACGCCTGACAGAGGAGAACGAGCCTTGAAGCGGTGAATAATGAAATCACTTAAGATTCGAGGACTCTAAAATTAAACCGGGTTGTCAGTCACTGCTAACACCTGATTGGCAGGAGATGGAAGGAAATGAAGTCGTTACATGAATCGGGCACGAGCAAAGGAAGCGGCCGACAGATTCAAGTGGGAGAGCAGAGGGCCTTCTCTGTCCGGAATTGTTTTTCTTGTTCAGGGAAGGGATCTCTTTCTAATATTTTTGTTGTGGGGTGTTGGTCTGTGAATGTGTGTGTGTGTGTGTGTGTGTGTTTTCTTTTTGGGTCACACCCGGCGATGCACAGGGGTTACTCCTGGCTCTGCACTCAGGAATTACTCCTGGTGGTGCTCAGGGGACTGTATGAGATGCTGGGAATCGAACCCAAGTCGGCCGCATGGAAGGCAAATGCCCTACCTGCTGTGCTATCACTCCAGCCCCTGTTCTGTGAATGTATTTTATAGAAATATCCTGAGGAGAAAAAGGCTGAAATGCTTTTTTTTTTTAAATTTTAATTTTATTTTTCACTGTATTTGATTACATTTAATATTTGAACACCAATCCCACCGCCATTACACCTTCCCACCACCGTATTTCGGATGTTTCCATCCCGAACCCCAACCCCTGCCCCAAAGCAGAACCAAAATAATTTATTTTGTATTGTTGGTGTTGTTGGTTGGGCTGGAGCGATAGCACAGTGGTGCGACATTTGCCTTACACGCAGCCAGTCCGGCCAAGCCCGGTTCAATTCCTCCACCCCTCTCGGAGAGCCCGGCAAGCTACCAAGAGTATCTTGCCAGCACGGTAAAGCCTGGCAAGCTACCCGTGATGTATTCAATATGCCAAACACAGTAACAACAAAGTCTCACAGTGGAGACGTTACTGGGCCCGCTTGAGCAAATCCATGAACAACGGGAGGACCGTGTCTGTTTGTTGTTTGTTATTGTTGGTTATGAAAAACCACTAAAAATGCTTCCAAAAAATTTCCACAGAGGAAAGTGTATGAAGATTGGTATATTTCATCCAGGAGCCACTAAGCCCTTCTATGATCACTAACATGTTGTTAAAGGTTGAACCTTGTGTGCTAAATCTGTAACCTATATCTGTACAAATGTATTTCCCTTTAAGATTGGTTGCCTTCTGCTTTAAACCCCATCTAATGTGTGCGCTACTCTTGGAATGAGCGTTGTGAGGTATGAGAGTCTAGGAATAGGTTCGCTCATGGGTGAAGCTCGGCCCGAGCATGTGGAGAGCGGCAGTGAGCCCGGTGGTGGTTGAGTTCTGGAGGTTTTCTGCTGTCGGGGCTGGGTCCCTTGGGGTGGGGAGGGGCCTCACCGGCCCCCATCCTGGGTGCCCAGATGAAACAAAAGCTGCAGTGCTTGAACTGACTGCCCAGGTTGAGTTTGTGGTATTTTCTGGTGTGCACTCACTCTGGTCCCTCTGAATTTAAATGGCCTGAGTGGTCTTGTGTGTGTCACCAGTGTGTTATTCTAGCAGGTATACCCAATTGTGGATGGTTGTTCAAGTCGGTGATTCTGTTTGAATATTTTGGTGATAAAAAAAATTAAAATGCATCCTCACTGACATTCATTAGAAGACTTTAAAGCTTCCAGCATGAGAACTCGCAGGGTAGTGGTAAAGATTTTGCTTCCTCCTTTTATGTATCGTTGTCATGATTGTGTCTTTGGGCCACACCCAGTGGTGCTCAGGACTCACTCCTGACTCCACGCTCAGGGATCACTCCTGGCCATATGTGGTGCAGGGATCCAACTGGGATGATTGGCATGCGAAGCAAGCACCATCCCTGCTGTACGATCTCACCCCTCCCTGCTGCCTGCCCCAACCTCCCCTTGAAGGAAACAGGGGCCCTGATGTTATGGGAGGACCTGCTACTCCAGTGGGTGACCCTAGAGCCTAGCTGAGCCCCGACGATAGTGCTGTTCGGGAACATTGCACCTTCTTCACGTATTTGTACTGTGAGGGCGTTTATTTCTGGAAAATAAAGAGCAACTTGTAGTCACATCAAGAAGATGACATGCCCCAGCTCAGGCGGCCATCCTAGGTGTCCCCAAAGCGTGTCTTGACGGTTTTGAATCACAGAAAAAGTTACGGTGAGGCCCTCAAGTTTCTTTCCGCCTAAAAGCCCAATGTAGTTCATGTCACAATTCTTGAAAGCTGTCCACCCAGTTATCAATGTGTGGCCCCTCAAATAATCAGTTTAGGAGTCTCACATAGGAGGAAGTTAACCCTGTGGAGGGTACTTTATTTCTCAGTCTTCTCTAGAAAGAAAGCCAAACGGCCAGGGAGATGGCCCAGAGGACTGGAGCACACGAGGCCTGGGTTTGATCATTGCCGGGAGAGATCCTTAACACAGACCCTCCTGGCTGATACTGGGTGTGCCCCCCCACCCCAAGAAAAAAACCACAAAACCATACTGACAGTATCTTGTTTTTTAAAGCTGAATATTTTAATTATGATCATTTTGTATGTTTAGAGAAAATGCAGATAGTTTTCTGCATCGAAGATAGAATTCTACTGGGAGCTACCCTTTTCTACCCAGCATTTTGTCCCTTGTAAGCTGTGTTGTGGTCTATGATTGATACTTTGACTTTCTTATTACGAAGAAGTAAATAGGAACTGAATAGATTCAAGGTAACTCAAAATGTCACAGCTGTGCACCTGACATTTCCCTTTCAGAGTTAATATTATATTTATCCTAGTGTCTTCTCAATTACCTCATGTTGGGATGCAGGAAAGTAATATTGTTTGTTGGGAAAATACTATTTGCCCCAACCCCCCTTAAATTGACTTGAACCCACTTTACTCCAAAAGTACGTTCATTTAGTATACCTTCCTTTCAAGAAAAACAGTAACTGGACTCGAGTGATAGTACAGCAGGGAAGGTGCTTACCTTGCAGGCTGCTGACCTGGGTTTGATCCCCGGCATGCCATATGATCCCCTGAGCCTACCAGGAGTGATTCCTGAGCACAGAGCTAGCATCAAGCTCCTGAGAACAGCCAGGTTTGGCCCAAGAAACAAAAACCAAAAAAGTCAAATAATAACTAAGCCCAGAAGTGAACATATTATGGTTTTGAAGATGAAAATACATTTTGCTTCTGTTTATTATGACTGAATCATATGAACCTGATGTTTTAGGTTGTTTTTTAAATTCCATTCAGATAATTATCTATTGCTTTTTTTTTTCTTTTTGGGTCACACCCAGCGATGCACAGGGGTTACTCCTGAGTTGCTCAGGGGACCATCTGGGATTCTGGGAATCAAACCCAGGTTTGCTGTGCACAAGGCAAATGCCCTACCCGCTGTGCTATTGTTTCAGCCTCCAAATTCATTTTATTTTTACTTTATTATCACTATTATTACTTTTAAATCGAGGCCACTCCCAGCGAACTCATCTGGCATAGGCTGGTAATGCCTGGAGGCCTCCCAGGCCATACCTGGTGCCTGACCCCACTGTGCTGAGGGCCACGGTGGTGCCTGAGATCAAACTGAGTATTTTTTCTGAGGGTGTGTCCCTCCCCACTCATGTTCTAGCAGTAGTCACCTTCTGGGGAACTAAATGGACTCAACCTCCCATTGGAGCCCAGGAAGAGTATTCTGTATCAGAAACCTCCTCTTGGACTGGGGGGGTGACGCGAGGACCAGAGCACGTGTTTGCCAGGTGGAGCCCCAGATTCCGTCTTTGGCCCTGCTTTGATACCCCTGTCAGTGGCCTCCAGTCAGTGCCAGGTTTGGCCTGCCCCCTTTCAATTTCTACTTCCGGAGCTTGGCAGATGGCACCCAGTGGCTCACAGTGCTCACCCAGCAAACAAGACTGAGTTCCAATCCTGGCACTACATGTATGCAGAGGCTGTCTCCACAGCCTCATTGCCTGGGGTCTGGCGAGGAAGAGTGTGTTCTATTTCATTTTCTTCAAATCGGAAATATGGAATCCATTCAGCCTTCAGTATTTTGATTCTTTTGTCAGGTACTTATCAGAGACTTCCACATGCTACGCATAATGCCCAAGTGACTCAGATCTAGTTCCTGCACTCGAATTTTTGTATATCCTTGACCTTTTTTTTTTTCTTTTTGGTCATACCCAGCAGTACTCAGGGGTTACTCCTGGCTCTGCAATCAGGAATTACCCCTGGTGGTGCTTGGGGGACCATATGGGATGCTGAGGATTGAACCTGGATCAGCCATGTGTAAGGCTGTGCCCTACCTGCTGAATTATCACTCACTCTGGGCCCCCCTTTTCTGGGCCCCTCTTTTGTTCTTGGGGGGTGTGGTTTGGGGCAGTGCTCAGGGATCACTCCTGGCAGTGTTCCGGGCGGCCATAGGGGGTGCAGAGGTAAGCCATGCATGCGAGGCAAGCACCGGAACCACTGCCCTGTCTGGGGCTACTGTCCTTGACATTTTAATTCAGGTCAAGCAGGAGCACTCAAGTACAGGCCTACCCAAATGCAGACTTAAAATATTCCTAGTTTACCAGAAAAATTCTAGCACGTCAAAAAATCAATTTAATGAATGATTCAATAACCTTCATGTTGTTTGAGATTCAGTAATGGAAAAAGATAAAGCAATGCAACTTAGGGACAATTTAGACAATGTATGTCTAAAATCCCATTTATGTGCTTCTGAAAAGCCATTCAGTGCCAATACCCCAGATCAGCGCTCAGAGTATAGACTGATTGTCGAGATTTTTTTCCCCCTTCATCATTGTGTTTCAGAACATTGCATTTGAAAGTAGTGTGAGGACTGGGCATGTCTTAGTGGAAGTGCGCATTTTCCAGCACTTGGTCTGATTTCCGTAGTCAGGCTGTAGACCTCGCTATATAGGCATTGGGATTTTTTTTTTTAATTAATGAATCACCGTGAGGTACAATTACAGACTTACAAACTTTCATGCTTACATTTCAGTCATACAACGATCGAGCACCCATCCTTCCACCAGTGCCCATTCACCACCACCAATATTCCCAGTATCTCTCTCCTCCCCATTTCCCCCCTCACCCCCGCCTCTGTGGCAGGCGCATTCCCTTTCACTCAGTCTCTCTCTCTCTCTCTCTCTCTCTCTCTCTCTCTCTCCTCTTGGGTGTTGTGGTTTGCAATACAGGTATTAAGTGGCCATCATGTTCGGTCTATAGTTTATTTTCAGCACACATCTCCCATCCCTAGCAGACCCTCCAAGCATCCTTTACTTGGTGTTCCCTTCTCTATCTCAGCTGCCCCAGCATGTGAGGCCAGCTTCCAAGTCATGGAGCAATCCTCCTGCTCCTTATCTCTACTAATCCTTGGGTGTTAGTCTCCCATTTCTGTTACTTCATATTCCACATAAGAGTGCAGTCCTTCTATGCCTGTCCCTCTCTTTCTGACTCATTTCACTTAGTATGATTCTCTCCATGTTGATCCACTTATATGCAAATTTCATAACTTCATCTTTTCTAACAGCTGCATAGTATTCCATTGTGTAGATGTACCAAGGTTTCTTTAACCAGTCATCTTTTCTCAGGCACTTGGGTTTTGTCCAGATTCTGGCTATTGTAAAGTGCAATGAACATACAAGTGCAGATGTCATTTCTACTGTACTTTTTTGCATCTCCGGGATATATTCCCAGAAGTAGTGTTGCTGGGTCAAATGGGAGCTCAATTTCTAATTTTTTGAGAAACGTCCATACTGTTTTCCAAAAGGGCTGCACCGTTCGGCATTCCCACCAGCAGTGAAGGAGAGTCCCTTTCTCCCTGCATCAATGCCAACACCGATTGGTTTTGTTCTTTTGGATGTGTGCCAATCTCTGTGGTGGCATTAGGATTTACTATACTTGAGTTTAAATAAATGAAGAAAAGAAGTACAGCCATTGAATATTATAAATATTTTCGAAACATATAAATATTTTCATGACATAGGAAGGAATGTGTGATATTTTAATCTGCGTCATTTCGTTTAAAATAAACATGAGCACTGGGAAAAGAATTTTTTTAAAATGCTCGATTTTCCTACTTGGAATGATGTTAATGAGCTAATCACTGTGTATCAGTAATGAGGTGTTATTAGACTGATCCAGCCAGTGTGCAAGTTCCCAGCGACCTTTCAGATTGTCGCAACTACTGGAACCGTCACTTTGATGCAGTGTTTCTTCTGAGATGACTCACTAGGCAATTTCCAAATTTCTTTTATTTTCTTCTTTATTTTTTTCTTCTGTAAAAGAGAACATTTCTCATTGGTTGTTTGACTGCCCAAGAGAGTCTGTATAGAAGCGGCAAGATAAGCAATGCTTTCTGCCCTTGGCTGGCCGGTTCTGAGTCCCGGGCTCGAGTAGGTCTGTTAGAAGGCCACAAGCACGTGCTCCCGTTTTCTTTTGTGGTGTCGTTATGAACCAGGTGTTGTTCCGTCCTGGAAATTTCTATTGGCCAGAGCTGTGAAACTTCCAGACACGTTGTTCTGTCCCTGGCCAGCGAGAGCTCCAGCATGTTGGCATTGGGGTTCTTCTAACATGCAGCACTTCTTGGTAGCTCCTTGGCTTCCAGCATGGAAAGATGCCTCTGGTTCTTCGTGTGTATTTCCTGCCCGGGACCAGGAACGTTATTTCTCAGAAACCCTGCTGGAGACCTCCAGTGTGCTGACAATGCTCTGTGCGGATTGCCGTTGCTTTTCCACTGTGCAGGCTTGGCGGTACTTGGTATGAAAGAGAGAGTGGGGGATAGAGAATGGGGAGGAGAGAGAAAGAGAGAGAGAGACAGAGAGACAGAGAGACAGAGACGGAGGGAAGAGAGAACAAGAGAGATCATGAGTTCATACTGATATTTCTTTCTTTTTATTTTTGGATCACACCCAAGCAATGCTCAGGGATTACTCCTGACTCTGTGCTCAGGAATCACCCTGGAGGATTCAGGGTAGGATGGGATGCCAGAGACTGAACCCAGTCAGTTCGTGCAAAGCAAGTGCCTTCCCCGCTGGACTATCGCTCCAACCCTAGATTGATATTTCTAAGTACATTTTTTTTTGGGTGGACAGGGACACACAAACACACACACACATACACACATACACACAAAAAACACACACACCTGGCAGTGCTCAGGATTTACTCCTGGATTTGTGCTGAGGAATCATTCCCGGAGGTATTCGGGGGGCCATCTGGGGTGCTGGGGATTAAACCTGGGTTGGCTGTGTGCAAGGCAAGCATCCTACTCACTATACTGTCTCTCTGGCCCTCTAAGTAAATTTAAGGATGGTAGGGCTTTCCACATTTGTGCTTGTTTTATTCTGAAGGGGCTGGAGCGATAGCACAGCAGGTAGGGCGTTCGCCTTACAAGCGGCCAACATGGCCGACCCGAGTTCGATTCCTCCGCCCCTCTCGGAGAGCCCAGCAAGCTACCGAGAGTATTCGATATGCCAGACACAGTAACAACAAAGTCTCCAATGGTGACGTTACTGGGCCCGCTCGAGCAAATCGACGATCAACGGGAGGGCCTTTACCTTTTACCTTATTCTGAAAGTCATGGTTTCCAAAGAATAGCAGTATAACAATACTAATTATTTATGTGGATCCATATCTATGTGTATAAAGAGTAGATTTATAATAACACTAATGTTACATTAGCAGTAAATACAGTTGACCATATCTGTGTGGTTCAGTTTGTCCTAAGTATATCCCATAGATGCATATAGTTCACATACCATCTAGGAGTCTTTTGAAATAATCTTTTGTTTGTATTTAGAGAACCAATTTGATAAGCATTTCAGTGTATTTCTGTTTGGTTTTAATAAAGTTCTAGAACACGTGATATCCACAAACGTTAAACTTCTACACGGTTCTCTATTCTTAGCTTCTCTTTCCCCCCTGCAGGGAACCATTATTATTTGGGGCTGGTATGTTGGTGCTGGTATGTTGGTACTGGTCATCGATGATGTCATTTTGGGGACCTCTCAAGCACAGTGCCCTGAAATCCCTCTTAGCATGTGAACCTGGCCACACCCATGGGTGTTGGAGCGGCTCCAGGGCCACAGCAACTGACACGAAGGGACCGGGTGATGCTGGGGATTGAACCAGAGACAGCCACATGCAAGGCAGGTGCACGAACCCTTGTGTAGACTCTCTGGCCCCTGTTACTCATCTTTAGCTCATTCCTCTCTTGCTTGCTTTTTAAAATATAAGCGGACATTTCCATATGTTGTTCCCTTAGTTTCCAGAGAGAGTCTTGTTCAAATTGCTCTTCGCCATGTGTGTTGGCCGTCCCCATGGGGTTTATAGCCCTGCAGTGCTTTCACGTAAGAACTGGCAGTAGATTATTGAACTCATCTCCAGTTGATGGACGTTTGGAGCATGTCCAGTCCTTGACCGTATTCCAAACAGTGCTTTAGGAAGTAGCTCTGGGGTAGGGGCCAGAGGGGTCCTAGGAGGCTCTCAAAGAGCTTTTTCGTTCATGTAATATTTTAAAAGGCCTACTGATATGTTTATGCAAGTTACCAGTGCTTGAAACAATTTAAAAATAATTGACTTTCCTTAAAAATTAGAATGATTAACCCACTCTGGTAACATGAAATTTTAATGGAAGTAAGCTATTGTCTGGAGCATGGCGTATGTTGAGTGTGAAGAGTTCAGTGTTCCCAGCTGTGCCCCGGGTCCATCCAGTGACACTTGGCCAGGGGCCCTTTGCTTGAATGTGAGGGCCCTGCGATGTAGGGATCCCCAGTGCTACACACGGGGTGCTTGAGAAGCGGCGTGTGCAGTATTGCAATGTTGCAATAATTTTTACAGAGCTGTACCTGGAAAAGTTCATTTTAATGGCGTTTTAATTTATTATTTTTATTGAATCGCCATGCGATTTAAGTTTTCAGAGCTTTCGTGGTTGAGTTTTAGTCAGACAATGATCTGACACCCATCCCTCCACAAGAACAACCAATGCTGGCACAGATGCGGGGAGAAAGGGACTCTCATTCATTGTTGGTGGGAATGCTGACCATTCCTGCCTTTTTGGAAAACAATATGGACATTCCTTAGCGACGTTTTTAGATACAGAAAAACTGAAGACTGTTTGGAATGTTCACTGATGGAAAGTCGGTGATCTTTTAGAGAGCACTCCAGCCAACAGCAGAATCTTTTCATGGGTGCAGATAATACTTGCCATCAAGAAATGTCATCTGACCATCAAGAAGTTTAACTGAGGGCCTGAAGCATAGTACAGCGACTAAGGTACTCACATTGCACACAGCAAACCTGCGTTCCATCTCTGGCATTACCATCCCCCGAGTCCCGCCAGGAGTGTGATCCCTGAGTGCAGAGCCAGGAGTAAGCCCTGAGCACTGCCCGGTGTGGCCCCAGAACAGAAACCAAAATTGCATTTAACTGAAAAAATGTAGAAGTACAGATCATAGCACATCTTCGGAACTGGAAACTAGAGTCCACAAGTAATATGTAGATTGCAGAGTTGTCTCAAGGAAAATTAGAAACCATTTTAGCTAAATTAATGAATTTGTTTTGGGATTGTGGCCATTCCTAGTAATGCTCAGTGATTGAGGGTCACTCCTAGCAGTGCTCAAAAGACCCTGGGGGCGGGGAGGGGGTATCAGGAATGTAGAATCTCGTCAGTCTCACACACACAAGGAAAATGCTGTGCCACGAAGCCATGTCCCCGGCCCAGAAATACAGCGAAAATAGAAAGGTGCCATGTGATGCCGCCCCAGTGTGCCAGTTTAGGGCTCATCTTAGAAAAGATGACACATCCCAGATTGATAGTTTAAGCTTCTCTCCTAAGAAATTAGAATAAAAGGGGGCAAAATGAATTTTAAGTCAGAGGGAGAGAGTAATAGACACAAGTACAAAATTCAATGGGATTGAAAGCAGAAAAATCTACAAACTCCAAAGCTGGTTCTTTGGAATGATCAATAAAATTGATAAACCAAAAATTAGGAAGATCAACAGAGATAATTCCCCAGATGCTGTTATTAGATCAGAAGAGGAGAAGTCGGAATAGATCCAGACCCTTTAAGAGGGTAGGGGGTTTTTTTGTTGTTGTTTGGTTTCTTGGTGTTTTGGGTTTTTTTTTTTTGTTTTGTTTTGTTTTTTTTTTTTTGGTGTGTGTGCTTTTTGGGCCACACCTGGAGATGCACAGGGGTTATTCCTGACTCTGCACTTACAAATTACTCCTGGCAGTGCTCGGGGGACCATATGGGACGCTGGGAATCAAACCCGGGTCAGCCGCGTGCAAGGCAAATGCCTGCTGTTGCCCTGGGAGGGTAGTATCAAGGGAATACTACACACACACACACTCACTGAAGATGAAATAAATGGCACATGAACAGTCTTCCTACTGTTAAAAAATTGAATTTGTAGGATCAGTATCTTTCAAAGAGGGCTGGCGTGATAGTATAGCTGGTAGGGTGCTCGCTTTGCATGCAGCTGACCTGGGTCCCATCCCCAGCATCCCATATGGATCCCCCAAGCACCACCAGAAGTGATCCCTGAGCACAGAGCCAGGAGTAACCAACCCCCGAGCACCGCCAGGTGTGCCCCCCACCCCCACCCCCAAGCAACCAAACAGGGGCTAGAGCATCCCATCTGGTCCCCCAGGCACGGCCAGAAGTGGTTCCTGAGTGCAGAGCTAAGAGTAGCCCCTGAGCATAGCTGGGTATGGCCCCAAAAACAACAGCAAAAAAAATCTTTGAAAGAGGAAATCTCCAGATGGTTTTCCACTTAACTACTCTAAACATGTAAAGGAAGAAAAAAAAAAAACCACCATTTTTTGCCTTATTTCTTAATTTACACTAAACTAGACCAAGTTCAAAAACATAAAAAGTTGACTTGTACCTGTGAAAATTGATGTAAACAGTCTCAGCAGAACATTAGCTAATTGAATTCAGCAATATATAGGAATAGTACATCTTTGCAAAATCAAGTCTTAATCCTGGAATGCATGGCCGATTCAGGATTTGAAAACAGGCCAGTGTGTTCTGCCCGGCCAGCAGGCAAAGGAGTAAGATCACATGGTCACAGCAGCGGAGAGAGAGCCAGAACCCCAATCCATCTCCACAACCTGTGCTTAATTTTGAAAGCACTGATTTCTCACGTGGAAAGGAAACCTCACTCTGACATAGGGCTTCTATAAAAAATCCTTCAGCTGCTGTAGAGATCGGACGCCTTCTCAGATCAGGGAGAGGAGAAGAAGGCTACTCCCAGTCCTTCTGTTCAGTATTGTCGTAGAAGCTTCCGCCAGTGTAATAAGACAAGAAATAAAATGTGTAAGAACTGGGGAGTAGGAAAGAGAACTCTCCAGCTTATGGATAATACACCGATCAGTGTTGTTTTCTGTTTTTTTTTTAAGTCTGCTTAAACAAATTAACAAGCATCCTGTGACTAAGGAAAATTTTGCAAGGTTTCAGGATAAAAGATCTGCACCAATCAGTCTTTTTCTATAAGCAGTGTGCAATTTGGTTTCTTAAAAAAAATTCTTTTTAAAATTGTATTGAAACTTACTTAGAAAGATGTGAGAGGAGAGGATGGGAGAAGTGTGTACTCCAGAGAGAGCACAGGCTTCTCCAGAGTGGAAAAACCAAGCAAAGAAGCAGAGAGACAAGTGAGTGAGATGTGTGTTCAGGGAGGGCCCGGGTTTGAGGAGCAGGCCTCACTGCAAAGTTTGGAAGTCCAGCTATTAAAACCTAGGCAGGAGAAAAGTGAAATTTCCCAGAGAAAAAATGAAATTCTGAAGTGTAAATACAAAACCCATATAGTAGGTCTCAATGTGCAATTTGGAAGTAAAAATATAACCGGTGCAAGAGAAAAGTGATATTTTTCAGAGAAAATTGAAATTCTGAAGTGTAAATACAAACCCCAAACAGTACATGGATTCTATAAAATTGCCCTGCTATGTAATACTAGGGTGATTTTTTAAAAATTAAAATATATTTTTTTATTGAAATATTTTTTTAGTTTTTTGGGCTGGAGTGATAGCACACTGCCTTGCACTTGGCCATCCTGGGTTCGATTCCCAGCATCCCATATGGTCCCCCAAGCACCGCCAGGAGTGACTCCTGAGTGCAGAGCTAGAAGTAACCCCTGTGCATTGCTGGGTGTGACCCAAAAAGCAAAAAAAAACAAAAAAATTTAGTTTTGAGAAGTAAAGAATAATAATGCAAACACCACATCAAACTATTAAACTTAATCCTGCTCAAATAGTCTGGTGAAATGTGCAATACCTTTAAACATTATTTTAATGACTTTCTATTTGATGTAAGTTGCCTGTGTATGCAGAACGCCATTATTTTATTTATTTATTTATTTTTATTTTTTTGCTTTTTGGGTCACACCTGGCGATGCACAGGGGTTACTCCTGGCTCTGCACTCAGGAGTTACTCCTGGCAGTGCTCAGGGAACCATATGGGATGCTGGGAATCGAACCTGGGTCAGCCACATGCAAGGCAAACCCATTGTGCTATCCCCAGTCCCAGAACACCATTATTTTAAAAGAATGAAATATTTATCTTTTTTCTTTAATTTAAAATAGTATCTTAAAGTATTTTAATTTCATCCTAAAAATTCTTTTTCTAATTCAGCCAATTAGAAATTCTTTCTACCTATCTTTGCCAAAGAAACAAGCACAACATATTAAGCTCATTAAACATACTATATAGATCAAAAGCACATCCGTCTTTTCATTAGCAGTTAATCCAGAGAAAAATATAAGATTGATTAGTAATAGATATGTCTAAAATAATCTGAAATATGTGTGTGTATGTGTGAGTGTGTATAGTTGCTTTTTAATTTAAAATCAGTAAAAGTTTTTTGTTGTGCTTTAGACTTGCTTAGAGACATGACTGATGGGTCTCAGTTGATGAGTTGTAGTCAACTTGTGGACTAGGCACAAAAAATATATATTTTCTATAAAGTAATAGAATGTTGTTTCTTCTTATTAACCTTTTGTGTTTTTTCTGATTTTTAGTTTTAAGCTTTGTATTTTCTATTCATTGCACAAAGGGTTTTTGTTGTTGTTAATACTACTGGTGTGTATTTGTTCTGTGGTTAATAAAAAGGAGCTTACCAAATTAATACCTGGAAAAAAATAAGGATGTTTATGTTGTCTGTCACCATTTGACAATCATAACCTGTTCTTTTTCTAAGGCCGTAATAGACAGTGATTTTGCACTCAGTCCTCACACATAAAAGCTTAAGAGTGGAATTCCCTACAGATTGTGATGAGGCTGAACTCAGTGCTCACCTATCAAAAGGAAAGGTTTCGTAGAAGATATTGGTGAAAAGACACACTTCACCAAACTGTGCTTTGCTCAGTCCGCAGAGTTTGCCCAACCTAAAGCAGTTTTCTTGCCTTTGTAATTTAGCAGCATAGACAAAGAAATTTCAGATATGCTAGTTAAATTCAGGTTGACCCCCAGTTACTTAGAATAGGTACTATTCTCGAAAATCAGAATTAAACTCAGAATAATCCCAAGCATGGGACGGGGGGTGGAAGTGACAAAACTTCTCCTTTAAGGTAAAATTAGGATGAGCATTACCCTTCCTGTGAAGAAGGGAATTAAGCGGGTTGATGGATCGATGCTTTCCAGTGCCTCACCTGGTAGGATTGATGCTTCCCGCTGCCTCACCTTTCCGGTTCCATCCTGGGGAACTCGGAAATCACCCGGACACTCATGGTCTAGTGATGAGAAATGCCCATCTGACCGTGTCCTTCTCTGCTCTGCAGCCCATAACCTAACACCTGCTTCCTATCTTTTTTTAAATTTTTCCTTTTTGGGTCATACCCAGTGATGCACAGGGGTTACTTCTGGCTCATGCACTCAGGAATTACCCCTGGCGGTGCTCGGGGACCATATGGGATGCTAGAAATTGAACTCAGGTCGGCCACATGCAAGGCAAACGCCCTACCCACTGTACTGTCACTCCGGCCCCTAACACCTGCTTCCTAATTTCCAACTCAGTGCCAATAACCAGAGTTAGTTTTGTGAGAATCATGAGGACCATGAACTGTGTAACATGTCTGTTACAGGGTGGGAGTGGGGGGCTACGTGTCCTGAGCAGCAGATCTCACTGTGGCATTCAGATCTAACACAGGGGCAGGAATGACGACTCAGAGGCCTGGCGCCCAGGCCTTGCACGCGAGGGGCCTGGGTTCCATCCCCAGTCCCTCATGATTTCCCCAGAGCACTGCTGGCAGCAATCCCCAAGCATCGTAGCACAGTGCTAGAAAAGCAAACATGTCCCAGGGACCCTTGTCTTCATATGCTGCATGGGAACACATATGTAACAGTCAGTCCCTTCCTCGGTGTAAAGATTGGCTCTCGATACCTGCATCCTGCACTCATTCCACTCTCTGCAGGGTGCTCAGGGGCAGTGCTGTGGATAAGGAAGCCTCGTGTATAATTAGGGGCCCAAGAGTTCATTCATGGGACTGGAGTGATAGTACAGCAGGGAGGGCGCCTGCCACGCATGCAGCCAATCCAGGTTCCATCCCTGGCATCCCGTATGGTCTCCTGAGCCAGGAGTAACCCTTGGAGCACTGCCACGGGTGACCCAAAAACCAAAAAGGAAGAAAAAAGGAAAACCAAGAGTTCAGCCTGTCGCCCAGGTGACACAGCAGCTCAAGGACAGGCGGCTGGAGAGAGAGAGAATAGCAGGCAGGGCACTTCTCTTGCACAAGGTCAGCCCAGGTTCTGTCCCCATCCCCATTTGGTCCCCCAGCCGGGAGTGATCTCTGAGCGCGAACAGGTGTGGCCCCCCAATCCAGCCAACCAGCCCCAAATCCTTTTTTGTATGTTTGGAACCCAAGTAACTTCTTCCTTCTGTAGCTTTCTGTTAGGTTTAAGGCTGCAAGGGAGAGAAGTCTGGAAGCGGGGGCTCTGTTCTGCCTGGGGAATGGCTTCCCATCCCTGTGGGACTCTCCTGTCCCCAGGGATGATGGCGCCAGCATGCTGCTTTGCCCCTTCCCACCCTTTCCCTGCTCCTGTTCCTCTCCCTGCCTTGCACCCGGCACCGGGCGTGCAAGCAGGGCTTGGACTTCTACCCAGGAACCCACGCCCCCAGGCCCTCTTTTCCTGTTGCCTTTTAAAGAATCAGTGTACTTTTAAGATCAGAGGTGGGTAGGTGAGAGACCCAGAGAGGAACAGGAACAGACACTCGGTGTGTCTTGTCATTACGTTCCCGACGGAGGGCCAGAACAGAGCTCTGGGCCTCGGCCTCCCGCACCTTACCCACAGCTCGGGCTGTCTCGGGGAACTCACAGCTGCGGAGTGGGGAGCAAGTTGGGTAGGGGGGCTCATGGTGGCGGGAGGAGAGCCCATTGTTACAGAAGAGTGTTATTTCTGGGAGTTTCCGCTTAACTTAGTGAACTTGCTATGTACCTAAATGGAGGGGACTGTAAATTAAGGGAGACGACAATTCCGCCACTGAACCACAGATGCGGGCCTGAAGAATATGCTTCATCAATCCTGAAATCTTTTTTCTTTTTCTTTCTTTCTTTTCTTTTTTTGCATAGTATGAACCCAGAGGACCTGGTCGGCCCTTGTACCAAAGAAGAATATCCTCTAGCTCAGTGCAGCCTTGTTCTGAAGAAGTGAGCCCTCCTCAAGACGGTCTTGCTCAGCGGAAAGAGCTTCAGGACCACGAGAACCCGCCTCCTTTCAGCTTCTCATCCCCAGAGTCCTGGGCCAACACCACCTCATCTTCCCCCTACCAGAACATTCCGTGCAATGGATCGAGCAGGGCGGCTCAGCCCAGAGAGTTGATAGGTAAGACCAGAGCTGGTAGGTAGTAGGAATGGCACTTTCAGCTACTCAGCTCCTGGGTATTGGCACAGATTTTTCTTCTTCTTCTTCTTCTTCCTCCATTCCTGCCATCTGTATTATCTTTGAGCATGAGTCAGTGCTCACAGCTCTGCAGATGAGCCTCAGAAATGATTGATGCCATGTTTACAGATGGTGCACTCTTCCTGCAATTGGAAATGTATTCTTTTGACCTGGGAGAAGTCATGGGATTAAAAACCTTTCTAGGGGCCAGGGAGATGGTGGTGGTGATGATGATGGTGATGATGATGATGATGATGATGATAATGATGATGATGATGATGATGATGCCAGTGACATGACGACGATGACTGAAAGGGTTGGAGCATGGGCTTTGTTCTACCCCCAGCACCACATGAGTCCCTCCCCCCATGCACACACACATACATCCCACCAGGAGGAAACCCCTCACCCCTCCACCACCACCCCAAAAAAAATATTAAAACCCAACTATTTCTAAATAGATCAGATTCCCTTTGCTTCGGACAGTTTGCCTTTTCTGTATTTTGTTTTTTCTGCAGGGGCAGAGGTGAATAGTGAGAACGATATTAGTTGTTTGTTTGTTTTTTTTTTTTTTAAGAATTTATTGCCAGCTAAGCTGTTGACAGTTTTCTATGTGATAAGAGCTCAGCCGTAAGATAAAGCAATAAAGATAAAGGTTTTTGAGTTTTAGGAATTCTGTGTTTATTTCTCATTTTCTAATCAACTGAGAAATTTAAGGCCACAGAAGAAAAAAAACTGGCATAGAAAAGCATGGCTTTGAACAGTTGAAAGGCTCTCGTATCACGGGAAATCTAAAATGTTCCTCTGTAGCCTTGAATGCACTTTTATCTTTGTTCTGCCCTCTTCCCCCCTCCCCTTTTTTTTTCAATGTAGAATGTAAAAGTCAAATAATATTATTTGAGTTCTCAAATCCGTAACCCTCTCTTTGTGGGCGATAAATGTTGATCTTTGTGAACAGGCCTGGGATCTCTGGCGAATTTCTGCCCTGCTGGTAGCAACCTTTGTTTGAAATTAATTTTTTCATCTCTAGAATGTGAATCCATTGCTCTGTAACACTGACTGTGTGCAGACATGCGTCTTTTTAGAGCCATAGCTATGGAAGGGACATACATGAAAAAGACGATAGGCTGGTTTCTGGCCAGAGATATTGTCATTTTAATCTTCAAACATTTCTAATGCCTGCTCTGAGTAGGCTTCTGTATTTTGTCTGGGGTCTCTGTCAAATTACTGTTATTAGTCATTATTCTTTTTTTTTTTTTTTTTTTTTTTTTTTTTTTTTTTTTTTTTGCTTTTTCGGTCACACCTGGTGATGCACAGGGGTTACTCCTGGCTCATGCACTCAGAAATTACTCCTGGCAGTGCTCAGGGGACCATATGGAAATCGAACCCAGGTTGGTTGCATGAAAGGCAAATGCCCTACCAACTGTTCTATCACTCCAGCCCCTTAGTTATTATTCTTGTTTGTTTTTTGAGCCTGGTCCTG
Source organism: Sorex fumeus (assembly GCF_029834395.1). Classification (NCBI taxonomy): domain Eukaryota; kingdom Metazoa; phylum Chordata; class Mammalia; order Eulipotyphla; family Soricidae; genus Sorex; species Sorex fumeus. The sequence goes on from NW_026606120.1 coordinate 82,169,257, forward strand.
TGCTCCTTGCAGCAGGTCCCCTATAGCCTGCTGGGGATGGAACTCTCATTGACTAGTGCAATTCTAGGCAAGTGCCCTACCCACTCAAATTATTGTATTTCTTAAGAAACATCTAAGTTAAAACCAGATGTTACTTTTTTTTGTTGTTTATTTTTAAAATATCATTTTTTTCCTCCTTTTGGGAGGAGGGGGGTAGAGCAGCACTCTACCCAGCAGTGCTCAGGGCTTTCTCCTGGCCCAGTGCTCAGGGATCACTCCTGGCAGTGCTAGAGATCGAACCTGGGCCAACCAGGTATACAAAGCAGAATTCCTACCGGGTGTACCTTCTCTCTGCCTGCCCCCATCTAATTTTTAAGGCATTTTATTTTACTTTGGAAAAAAATGTTTATTTTGGTTTTTGAACCATACCTAGCAATGTTCAGGGCTGCTCCCAGCCCAGCGTTTAGGAGCCGTGTGGCAGTGGGGGTCGAATCCAGGCTCCGTGCGTGCAAAGCCAGGCAGCCCGTGCCCTTTGAACAATCTCTCCGGCATCCCCACTGAATTTTAGGAAATTCTTTTAGCCAAAGTCGGTAAAAATAAACGTGAATTAATAAGGTGCAGAATTCCTGAATGAGTACCCCCAAACATAAGTCATTTACAACATCTTTTCCCCAGATATGAAATTAGTATTTCCTTCTTAGCTTGGAGACACCTTGTAGTACCTTGTTGTGATCAGATGAAAAACACAGGGGAATTTGTACATAAACACCAGTGATCAGAGAAATGCAGATTGACCATTAGCAAGCTCCTTATTTGTAAAAGTTAAAACCTCCATTGTTGGGCTTGGGGAGGGAAAGAGGCAATTGTCCTTGCTGTGTGTGACTCAACCCTGTCTTCCTGCAGGGATGTTTGACCACTGACCAGCATCTCGGATTGGGCAAGCGCCCAGGGACCCAACCATTATTCTTCTAGACATTTGTCCTTAGGGAATAGTCAGGAACATAAAAGATTTTTCTGTAACAACATCATAGTCTACAAAAGTCAAAAATGATAACCCAAATTTAAAATGAAGAGTCATTTAAATGACTTAGAAAGTTTTCTGCATGATATGTCATAGGAAAACAAAAATATACCAAGGCCTGTTATGCAGGGATATAAATGACTCGTTTCCTTTTTTCTTTTCTTTTTTCCTTCTTTTTTTTTTTTTACCTTCCTGTCATTTCTAAGTTACTTTAGATGAATATGCACTCTGATTATAATCCAGATACTGTGTTAATTAAATGCTTAAGAAATTGAAAACAAAAGCAGTGTCAAGGCTGCCTGTGGTGCTGCTGGCCACGTGACCCGGAGGCCGGGTTCTAGAAGGACCTGGGAAGGACCAGAGAGATAGGACGGGTTGAGGCACTTGCCTGCCCAGATATGTCCCCGCAGAGCACTGCCAGGAGTGAGCTCTGAGCACCACCAGGCGTGGACCAAAAACCCAGAGGGAGAGGAGAGAGAGAGAGGGGTTAAGTGCTGGGGGTTAAGTTCAGGGCTTCCTCAGCACAGGGCAAGGGCTCTGCAGAGTTACACCCCCAGGCCACAGGTTCTTCTTGTTGTTGTTTATTTTTTGTTTGGGGGTGTCTCTCCTGGCAGTGCCTGGGGGATCTGGTCCCGAGGCTCAAACCTGGGCCTCCTACATGCACTTAACTAACCCCAAGCTCTCTTTGCATCCCTGAAAACCCTCGGACTTTCTCTCCATCCCTAAAGTTAGTTTTTTGGTTTTTTGGTGGGGATGTGGGAGGTGTTCGGGGACACACCTAGCTCTACTCCAGCTCACCCCTGACTCTGTGCTCTGTGCTCAGGGATCCTTCCTGAATCTGGGTCCAGGGCATGCCAGGCCAGCGCCTCCCCACTCACGGGAGCCCCTGGCTTTGCTTTTCCCGGTGTCAGCCCTCGAGTCTGCCTAGGTCATTCCACCCAGTGACCCGAGAAGTGGGCTCAGCTTCAACAGTTTGTGTGTGTGTGTGTGTGTGTGTGTGTGTGTGAGAGAGAGAGAGAGAGAGAGAGAGAGAGAGAGAGAGAGAGAGAGAGAGAGAAGCGGCCTGTCCCTCTGGCTGCCTTGCTGGCCGTGAGCACCTGCGTCTGTCACACAACATGCCAGGGTGTCTCCCGGGCCGGCCGACCCCCCCATCCAATCCGTGTCACTGTTCTCTGCTTTGTAGCTCCGCCCAAGACTGTCAAACCCGCCGAGGATCCGCTGAAGTCCGAGACGCTGGACGTGGCCAGTCCCTTCAACTATAACGTGCTGCAGCGCCTCGGCCAGTTCCCCCCGCTCATGCCCCACAAGCAGCTCGCGGAGTCGGCCAGCAGCAGCGGCCAGCAGAGCGCGGCGCCTGGCAAGCCGGCCATGTCCTACGCCAGCGCTCTACGCGCGCCCCCCAAGCCCAGGCCCCCGCCCGAGCAGGCCAAGAAGGGCAGCGACCCGCTGGCCCTGTTCCAGGAACTCAGCCTGGGCAGCGCATCGGGCGGCAGCGGCTTTTACTCCTATTTTAAATGATCACTTCTTTTCTTTTCTTTTCTTTTCTCTCTCTTTTTTTTTCTTTTTTTTCTTTTTTTTTTTTTTTCTGCCAGGGTGGACGTTTTCATTTCTGTTTGTATCCATAGAATTAAGATAGCTGGACCTCACCTGTAGATGCGCCTTCTTCTTCGTTTTCATATTAAATCTGTTTCTCACTTAATTGCTTTGCTGCTAGTCTTGCAACTAATTTTTTAAGAGTATATTCCATTATTTTGCATTTTCAACGTGATGGAATTTTGACAGCTTTTATGTAGAATAAAAAAAATATTTTTAAATTTGTGTATTGTTACATATGTTTGCATCAAGCTAGCAGCTAAGAGGTTAATTGTGCAACTATGAAAAAAAAAAACAAGAAAAAAGTTTGTCTAAAATGTATTTAAAAAGAAAAAAAATTGTAAGTAGCATTTACATTTATTCAATAATATTACCATTCGCTGGGTTTCTGTACCAGAAATGGCCAGTTGATGTACAAATGTATGTTATTTTTGCTTAAATTCATTTAAAAATTTTTTTTAAATAAAGGGGCAGCATCTTCTAAATACTTTAAGTTTTATCAGCTGTTATTTTTGGTGACAGGATGCTGCATTCTAAAACTTTTGTAGTTTTAGACCAAGTGTGACGTCCTGGAGGTCACTCGCCTCATGTTGCTTTGGGACAAGCTCTACTTGCAGCTTGTTTTCAACAGAATTTGATAGTTTCTTTTTCTTCTTCTTTTATTTTATTTTTTTTAAAAAAAAAACAAATCATGAAGCTGAAAAACTTTTAGGATTGTTGGTGCTTAGTAGACTTGATAACTATTTTAAAAATGCGTGAATTTAGTAAAATCCTTCTCCCCCCCTCACTATGCATGTATAAATGTTTGTAATTTGGCTTTTACCCACCCCCCAGACCCTCCAGTGGTATAAAGAATATTGCCGCTTTAAAGATTTTTTTATTTCCCCCTCCTCCAGTATAGTTTTGGTACCTGATTTGATGTTTACATTAAAATGTGACATTATCCATGACAGCTCACATATTTTGCTAACTTTTTTGTTAGAGGAACATAATTAATTCCGAAGAAAAAGAATGTCAAAATCTATTTCAATCTGGGGCAAAAAAAAAAAACAAAAAAAATACTTCCCTTTCTTTCACATCTTGATTCCCCTAAAACAACCCCACTGAACTTGTACAAAACATAAAATGTCAATGGCTCTCAACTCTTCTGTGGTCTAAGAATGGTTTCAAATGGACTTTGGTGGAATCCTAATGGTCAGCATTTACCCTCTTCAAAATTACCGTGTAGTCTTGTAACTGTTTGGAAACAATTCTCGTCCGTGCTGCCCTCCCGATCTAGCAATACTACCCTCCTGCTTCAGAGAGATCTGGAGACAACGACAGAGCCTTGAATAAAATCAGACAAGGCTCCGCCAGTGGCCAGTGCACACATGGGGCCTGGCGTTCTGTTCAGCAGTGTCTTCCTGGAGGGCCGCGTCGGAGTCCATCTGCCTGGGCTCATTTGTCCTCAGGGCTCAGGGAGAAATCAGCTCCAAACAACTGCTAGAGGCTCTGAGCTGGTTTTTTCGGGATTGGCCGGCTCTGGGCCTCGGGGACCCTCCCTCCATCTAGGAAACGCAGTTACCGCTCAGCCAGCTGCAGGGCTGACAAGGCCCTGAGCTTCAAGCTCGGCTGTGGGGCCACGCAGATGGGCAGATAGCTGGGCCTCAGACCCCCGATGGCAGCAGAGCCCCAGGTGGCTGGGCCCCTGGTCCTATACCTGGGATGACAGACCTGATGTCACTTGCCAGTTTCACTTGGGTTGGTCACCTGTAAAGAAGGCAGCATTGCTGGCCGTCAAGCCGGGTTGCCCCACATTTCTGTGACCAGAACTCCAGGGCATATAGCTCAAATGGAAACGAGGCCTTCCCCAGGGAGGGGGCTGTCTCTGGAAGCATACTTCTCTCCCCCAAGATGCGTCTCCATTCCCCGGAAGTTGATCGGACTACCACACAGGCTGGGTGCACATTCAAAAAATTTCTTGATCCTCTGAAGTCAGAACTGTCCTCTCTTTCACTTCACCCTGTGATGAAGTCATTGCCTGAGTTGTCTGCTTCTTATACTTGAACCTTAAAAAAAAAAAAAACTAGTTTTGAAGTTATTTATATTGAAAGAAGTCATAAGCCTCTCCACCACCCCCTGATAGAAATGCGTCGGCATTTGAGAGACACGATTGCTTATGGGAACCTGAGTGAGTGTGACATCTCCCTGTCCCGTCCAGTTAATTATTGGAAACAGAACTTCGGAGCTTCTTACGGGTCTTTTGTCATTCTGCAGCCGGCCATGATGGGTGTTTCCATCTGGGCTTCCATCAGATTCTGGCGGGCGTGTGCTTGCATCTCTAACAAGCTTATACTCTGTCTCAGAATTGCTTCCCCTGTCTTTTTAACCTTCCTGACATCTGTTACTTCTGCCTGAAATCTTGTCACTGTGTTTGAGCACATGGTACTACAAGACTCTGCAGCTTTCTGTTCTCTGATGCAGGGCTTCCGTTCAAGCTGCCTGGGGGTCCTGGGGTGGTCGGAGCTGATTCCCGCACATCAGACTTCCAGAATATTTCTCAGACTCTCCGAGGTTCAACCCCAGAGTCAGGGTGCAACTGGGTTTCTTTGTGAACTCTGTTAGCTCTTGGCTAATACCAACTACCACCAACTTCCTTTCCTTCCAGAACAGATTTCTTCTAAGTGAGGTTAATTGTTCCCAGGATGTCTTTCCCCTTCTTTGTTCTTTCTCGCCCTCTTGACATTTGCTTTTTCTTGCCAGCACGATTTTTTAATTCATTTCTCTTTTTTAATTTCAGTGCTAACTGAAGATTTTCCTTTTTACCTGAAATTCTTTGTGCGTGTGTGTGTGTGTGTGCACGCGCGTGCGTGAGAATCTGTAGCGTGTACATGTTAATTTTTGAGTCCTCATCTAAAAATGGATTTTTGTTCAGCCCCAAGGAGCCTTACAGAGATATGCTCTGCGTGCTTTAAAGACCTGGCTTGCCCTTTTGGTATCTGCTTCTCCAAATTGTTACTGGTTGTGCTTTGTTTTTGATAAATCAGTAGTTAATTATTGACCACGTAAGCTAACATGACCTTCAGTTTCCTTTCCTTGGAAAGACCATCTCTGTCGGTCGCTTTGTCTGTGTGAAATAACAAGCAGGGGTGTGTGGGGGTTTGCAGAAGAGATTTCTAGATTAAGTTCAGGTTGCGTGTAAATATCAACTGGTCTTTTTCCGTTCAGAGAACTGCAGAATAAGTCGTTTCAACAGAATTCCCACCGAATAAGCATTACCCAATTCAACAGAGCCATCTCCAAGACCTATTTGTGAAACTAGTTTCCTTGTTTCTGGAGACTTTGAAGTTGCTGAGAAAGCGAACTGAATTTCCTAACTTTGAGACCTAGGAGTATCTTGCTCTAGTGTAGTTGATTTTACATGTTTAATATGTTTCATGTATAGACATCTCAAGAGCAAAGCTATAAATAAAATATGAATGTTTCTCTAGCCACCTTGGCCAAGAGCCCAGGTGTGGAAAAGCAATTTCAAAATTTTAGATTTCAAATATTGTTACTAAGAAAATGAGATTTACTGAGATAGACATTTAAAAAGAGGTAACCTGATATTCCTAGATAGCATTGTTTCATATTGGAGACATATTAAAAACAGAATCCCAGGAAAAGCCTATACAAAGATTAAAACTTTAATTACACCAACAGGTACAAATTGCTGCTTTAGAATGGTAGTTAGGCTATCATCCATTCCCCCCCCCCCCTTGCTCCTCAAGGGTAGTAATTTGTCTTTATTTTTTTACTTATGAGCCATTATTTCTTGCTAACCCTTAGCATATGAAGACCCGCTGTTTGTGCCACTGCCTTGAAGTAGATGTCTTAATGGTGTCATTTTGTTCTTCCCTCTTTGCCATCTGATCCATAGACTCCCTAGCAATTAGAAATAATGGATAATGTCCTATAATTTCTCATTCAAAATATCCCTTGGTGATGTCCATCACGTATTCTAAAGGCATCGTCAAAGGGCCAGTGGCACATTAGTCTTCAAAGTGCTCGTTCTATTAGCTTCTCGATTTTCCCATCCACTTGAGGTCAGATATTTATTTCCCAAGGCTTTAATTGTAAAACTGCTCAATTCACACTGGTCCTACCTGTTCAATTATCATTTACCAGGCCACTGTTACGAGGAGTCTACTAACTCTACTAACATTTTACATAGGCGAGTTAGAAACTGACAGGATTAGTACTCTAGAATATCAGATTAAACAGTAAAAGGGTTTAACACGGAAAACAGTAAAATGGGCCTAAAGTTGAAAAGCTTGATGATTGGAACTACCTGCTTTGGCAGGCACCTAAAGAGACAGTCACAGGAGTTTCTAAATCTGTGTCAAGGGAAGGTAGCTTATAGAAGGACCTAGACTTAGTGATGTGAGTTGTGGTTAAGACCTAAACCCACAAACACAAAAAGGGCCGGAAGCTTTTTTAAAAGCTGGAGTATTAAGGGGGAAAAAAAAAAACGCAGAGACATTCATGCACTTCTAGTTTCAGACTATTAGGCCAGATTTTATTTGCAATTTGTTCAACAGAGATTTTTATTTTGATACAGATATTAAGCATAAAGCATAGTAAGTTTTATATAATTCTATGAGTTCATGAAATGATATTAGGGAATCTTCATTATGTTCTCGGGGGGAGTCTTCGGCGATTTTACACCTCTGAGAGGAGGTCTCGTCTCTCTGCCCTTTATTTTTGCATACTAGCATGTGACTGCCTGCCTTAGAACTATGTATAAGAGGGAAAAAAAATCAATATTACTATTTTCAAAGATTCGATTCTTTCAAAAACAAAATTTTTTTTTTCCCATTCATATTTTTCCTAAGTTCAAAAAGGGAAAGGGGTGGTAAGTTGCATGGATTCCAACAGAAGTTCCAGGGAGAATGCATTGAAAAAAATCTGCCCCGTGGGAAGGTTGTCAGACTATGAGTGGATAGAGCGATGGCGCTCAGCCAGGTTCAGGTCCTGGCAAATAACGGGGGGTCAGTGTGAGAGTTTTAGGGCTCCAGGATGGAGACAGGCCCTCGGCATACCCAGTGAGTCCCCAGGCTCAGCGAATGGGGCTGGTCCCCTTGCTGCCCTTGGAGGTCCCTCCCAAACAGGTCTTGCAGCCCCCCAGTTCCTGTTGGGAACTGCTCTCGGCGGTGTTCTCATGTGGAAGCCATGAATGGGGTGTTCCTGGGTCAAGAGCGCCACAAATTATTGCTGCTCCCTCATCCCCCCACCCTTGCACACACACATACACTCACACCCGGATCAGTGCCCCCGGGCTGCTGGGCCTTGAGGGGGGATCCAGGCTCTCTTTTCCCTCCAGGCTGCTTTGGAGTGTGTGTGCGGGGAAGCATCTGTTGGCAGTGCTCGGAGCCCGTCTCTCACTTGCCCTCCTGGCAGAGACGGCCCTGGTGGAAGGAAGCCATTGGCGCCCTGTGAATGTCCTCAGAGGCCTATGACATGAAGCTCTGGGACATCACCCTCGAATAATGTAATCCTAGTTTTGGGGGGCCGGGGTGGGGTATGGAATAGGATTTGCTTTTCAAATGATGCTTTTCTCAGGTTCACAGTTCTTTTGGGTTCTCGGCCATGCCAGGAGGTGCTGGGGGCCCCTGACGGGTGGTGTGTGGCAGGAAGGGGTAGTTCTCTGCTTGTGTGGCTGCCTTTGGGACACCTCCGTCCTCTCCGTCTTCGAAGCCATCAGGGGGGTGGGGGGTTCTCCCCAGCATGTCATTCGTAGGCCACAGGTGTTCGTGCCAGTTCTTTCTGAGACAAGGGCCCTGTCCCGGCTCTTGTGGGTGCTTCCCCAGACTGAGGCTGGTCCGGAGGGGTACTGGGGTGGCCTCCGGTTTCCAGTTGGGCTTTGAATTCCCTGATACTCAAAAGTGAAGGGAATCTGTTGAAGATGGTGGAGGCTGAGTTAGAGGTGGCAGGATCGAGGGGGCAAGTTGTGGAAGATGCAGCTTTGGAATTCTTGATCCTCAGCACTTCCTGGGGGGGCAGGCCTGGGAGTCTGGGGGGGGGGGGCGGGCACTGTGCTGTCAGTGTGTGCAGCTTCGGGTGGGGGGGTGGTCCTGCTCAGGGCCACTCCCAGCGAGCTTGGGCGCACGGATGCTTTGCATCATGGGATGCCTCCTGGACGAAGCCTGCTCTCTCCCTGGCCTCGGAGTGCCCCAAGAGTGCTTCTCCCTGTACCCCCCAGCCCCACTCCCCTCGTGTGACGTTGTACTGTATCCGCTTACTGTGCCAGTCAGCTGACCTGATACTTTGAAGCCCGGGGAAGGAGCCGTGGCTCCAGTCATTGTTACCCTGGGCAAACGCGCCCATGAAAATACCTCTAAGCCATAAAGGTAACGGGGTTTGCATTGACGGATGGGGCCCGTCATAAGTGACACAGGTGGCTGGTTTGTTTTTGATGCTTCATAAATAACGGTTCTTACCTAACCCGGTTAGGCTGCCGGCGTCATCCCATCAGTCACTTCTGAATCACCAGTTCAGACAGGGTCTGACTCTGACAAGTCTTCCATAGGCGGCCCCATAAAGCCGGGCTCACCCGTCCCCGCCTCTCTGAAGGCCCCCGGCATAGGGTCACCTAAATTTATGCAAAATGGCAACAAGTGTGTTTCGTTTGTGTGTGTGCGTGTTTGTTTGAAGTCAGTGACCCCTCCTCTGGGAGGATCGAACACCTAGAGTTTATCCTTCAAAGTGAAAAATAATTTTGTACCATAAAACAACCCTAAAGCCACACTAGGGTTTTTAGGGCGTGGTTTGTTTGTTTGGGTTTTTTTTTTTTGGTCTTTTTTTTTCCTTTTCTTTTGAAATTTAGTTTCGGAATGACTGTCGATACTTCCTTAGAACTAGTTTTGTTTGGGGCTCTACAGTTCTTACATTGTGATCATTGTTTCAGTGAACTTCTTTTGTTTTTCAGAGATTCATGGTAACACAAAATGTATTTTACTGCTACAACTAAAATGTATTTATAATAAAAATGCCTTTTAATAATTTGGCCTCGCTTCTTGTGTGTGCCTCAAGGTTTTCTGCTGCCTTTTTTCTTTTGGCTCTGAGGTCAGGACCCAGAGGAGATTTATGGTAAAGGACTTCTGTTTGTGGGTAACATCATGACTCCATTTCCAGAAATTTCCAGCTTGCCTATACAGATGTAGGCAGCCGCAAAGGCCCAAAGTATTCTCTCTGAGCCTGTAAAGGTCTTTGGCAGGTAAGGAAATGGGCCCTTTGCAATTGTCGTTCAACACAGGTCTTAAAAAATACGAATGCCGAGGCTGGTCAGGCCTCTCGGTTCAGAAGATCTTCAGGGCTCATAAACCTAGCTTAGAGTAGTTTGCTTCACCGTGGGGCCATTCAGCCATCTCCCGCCCAGCCCTCCCCAGGCTCCTCTGTCCCCAAAGTCTGGCTGTGCAGAAAATTGCCCAGAACCAGGCCCTGGGGTCTGTGGGAGAAATGATCCTCTGTGTCTGCCATGGTGTGACATGGGACCCCCCACCCTCTTGCAGGCTCCAGGAGGTCAGGAGGTGCCATGAGCCCTTCCTCTCGTGCTAAATATCCTGATGACATGCCATCATAAGCCCAACCAAGCCATTGCACTTGCACTTGCAGATGTAAGTACCTGGGATGTCCACTTTCCCAGGAAGCACGTGGGGCGGGGGTGGGGGGGGTGGGTTCCTCTTCGCAGCGACTGTTTGCAAATGAGGCATCCAGCTTTCTTGGAGTTGTTTGGTTTGGGAACAGAGAGCATTTCCTCAGAGGGATTGAAGGCCAAGAGCTATGGTTCAGGTTTGGCCCCGGGCCCCAGATGGTCAGAAGCAGTCCCCACCTCAAACACAGGGCAGGATGACCCAGCATTGCCGGGTCTAGCCCCACTAATACTTTGCAAAGAGCAGGTTGGAGAGGACTCCTTAGAGCTGCTATTTTTTTTTGTTGTTGTTGTTTTTCTTTTTTGGTCACACCCGGCAATGCAGAAGGGTTACTCCTGGCTCTGCACTCAGGAATTACTCCTGGTGGTGCTCGGGGGACCATATGGGATGCTGGGAATCGAACCTGGGCTGTCCTACCTGCTGTTCTACCGTGTCCTACCTGCTGTTCTACTGCTCCAGCCCTTAGGGCCACTCTTGATGCCCTGTCGGGGGCTGCAGCACAGACTCTCCGAGGGGACTGCCGGGCTGGCACTCGTATTTCTCTGAAAAGGGCATTAGCATGAAGGTGGGAAGGTGTCATTCAAACTTCAAGGTGGGAACTTGTGATCTCAGAGATGCTGCGTGAAGGTGGAAATGTGGCCTGTGGAAGGGACGGCCGAGTCCTGAGCGTGGTTCAGCCAAACCCCCCCACCTCAACCCGTGATCGCGGCTCAGTGGGCGCTGCCACTTCACCCCTGGGTCTTGTTGGAGCAGACCAGCAGGAGTCCTCTCAGAGAAACCCTCGGTGCTTTCCAGTAACATTCTGAAATTCTTTCCTGGGACTTTGGGGGCACCCCTGGCCTCACGTCTCACCCCTGCACTTTGCACCTGGCAAACTGATCACTCAGCCCTTCCGGGAAGGTGCCCCTCCCCCCCGCCCAGTGTCCCCCCCCAGCCCTCAGATCCCAACCTCCAGTCTGCTTGGGGGCGGGGGGCGGTTTCTTCTTATTATTCAAAACTAAATTCCACCTTCCATACTCCACGGCTAGGACCGGTTGCCCCCCACATCCACGCCCCCTTCTCAGTAACTATGATTCAACCTTCCACCTCCGTCACCGGTTTGTCTCCTGTTCAGAGGAGCTTGCGAGCTGCCAGGCAGCAGAGGCGGAGGCCCCGCGCCTTTGATTCCTGCAGGCCTCTGCCCAGAGCTGGCTCATAGGGTCCACACGGGAGGTGACCTTAACGCATGCCCCTCTCCCCCTGCCCCCCCCCCCCGCCCCAATCACGGAGCAGCTTCACAGCGTTTAGTATTCGGGCCTAGTTGGTGCCTTCCCGGCCTCCTGGTTCCCAGCCGGCATTTGACAGTTCACCATGGTGACGCTGGCTTTGACGGATGCTCCCGCCCTGAGCATCTCTCTCCTGCTCCGGAGGCTCGTACCTGCGGCATTTGGGCAAAGTGATAACGTTCCCCTTTGTCTGAAGCTCTGGCTGATTTTAAACCCACCGAGGGAGGTAATTAAGTTGAAGAGAAGCTGCAGCCTGTTCCTTCTCAGGCACGAGCCTCCTCCCGGCTCATTAAAACTCAGGCTCTGCAGAGCCCCGGGAAAGGCTGCTGAGCTGGGAAGGAGACTCCTCCTCAGGGCCGCCCTGTAAAGGTGACCAGGCGAGATGGGGGGGCAGGGGGGGTGGGGGGCGTTGCTGTTGCTTGTTGCGTAGCTGAACCCGAATGTGAGCCGAGGGCTCTCCCTGGGAAGGACTGTTATGTCCCGGGAAGGGAGTTTCGCTCACACGTTGACCAGACCAGACATGAGGCTGCAAATGAAAAATGCCTTTATGGCTAGCTCGAGCTAGGGTCCGAGTCTCATCCAACACTGTGGAGTCTTGACAAGGACCCCGACTCTGAATACTAAGCAGCTTATATAGGGTTTGGTTGCATAACAGCATTTTTTCTAGGAACTGGCAATACTGTAATACTGTCCTCCCATTGTTCATCGATTTGCTCGAGGGGGCCCAGTAACGTCTCCATTGGAGACTTTGTTGTTACTGTGTTTGGCATATTGAATATGTGATGGGTAGCTTGCCAGGCTCTGCCGTGCGGGCGAGATACTCTCGGTAGCTTGCCAGGCTCTCCGAGAGAGGCAGAGGAATCGAACTTGGGTCGGCCATGTTGGCCATGTGTGCAAGGCAAACGCCCTACCGCTGTGCTATCGCTCTAGCCCGGAACTGGCAATATGTTTCCAATTCTGGTCCCTGTCCATCCCGTGACACCAGGGACCAGCACTATGTTTCCAATTCTTGGTCCCTGTCTGGTCCTATGACTCCACTCCCTCAGCCCTCTCTGCTTGGCTGGGTGCCACTGCCCATGCCCCCTATTCCAATAGGCTGCTGCTACGAGACAGTTTATCTGCCCAGGGTGATATTGTTTTCTGAGAAGTCGGGACTTTCTGATGGGGGAAACCGAGACTTAGGCCTGCTGAGTTTAGGTCTTAAAGGGGAGCCTGTCATGACTCCACTTCAGCCTCACAGGACCAGGGGGACTTGCCTCAGAAATGTTCGCCTTCATCCGTAAGGGTCTGCCTCCTTCGTGCATGGGAGAAACTGGGAGTGCAGGGGGCCAGGGATGTAGTGGATCAGCCTGTCCCATGCCCATTTTTCCAGCCCCAGGTGTTCGGGGCGCCATGTTCTGGGAATCCAGATGTTTGTGGCCTTTGTCAAGCTGGTGGGAAGGAGGGAGCCCGGATCCTATTCCTTCCTGACTGGGCTCACGGCAAGTTCTCATTACCCAGGACACAGGGAGTGGGATCTGGGTGGGTCAGCTCCAGAGATCCCTGCATCCCCTATATGGGAAACACACCTGAGCAGCTCAGGGGCTAGAAGGACCTGGAGGCTTGCTTTGGGTATGTCTGTGTGAAGAACATGAAACACGAACAGGAGAAGGTACCCCACACCCGCCCCACGGTCGGGCCCTTCCCGCCCTACTAGAGGAGGAAGCCCCCCGCCCAGGTTCCTCACAGACCAGAACCTCCCCCCAACCCAACCCCATCTCTGAAACCACCTCCTGGACCACAATGCCCCCGCCCCCCACCCCCAGACCCCCAGACCTCCGTCCACAGCAGGTACTCAGTGTGGAGGCAAGTCAGGTTGCGGTGGGTGCTGCAGCCTGGCGTTCACCATCTGACTCTTACCACTTAGTGACTGCCCAAGTCTGTTCTTCCTGTAAAGGATTCCTGACACTGACTTGGGAATTTGGGGTGATTTTCTAGTGTCCTTCCTTTTCAAAAAAGCCAAAAAGTGGAGCATGTGCTTTGAATGACTGGGGTTCCAGGCTCCCTCTCAGTACTGCCTAGACCCCCCCGCTCCCCCAGCACCTCCAGGCACCCAGCACTGCTGCGCGCAGCCCCTATAATATTTTTATTTTTTTATTTTTATTTTAATATATTTAAAAAATAATCATCTTTAAGATGCAGCCGAGAGTGGAGAAGGCCGACCTTGGCCTGGGGAGGGGACACAGGACAAAGGATGGGGCAGGGTGGGGGGGGGGGCGGATCATACTCGCTGCAGGATCAGGGATCGCACCTGGGGCCTCAGGCCCCTGACTTCCTGCTCCTGCGGGCTGAGTGAGGGTGGCAGGGCTTGAGGGGCGCAGAAGAGTGTGGGTCACTCCCTCCAGGCAGTTTCCATGTTTACTAAGGCTGCGGGGGGCCCCGCCCTCCCCCCAGCATCAGGCACCAGCTTCTGGGCCCTGTTGGTGTTGGGGTGCCCGGCAGGAGAATCCCAACGCTTTATCTGGGACAGACACCCTTAGTCTCTGGATTGTCCCCCCAGAAAAACCAGGGCCCCGGGATCCTTGCCGGAACCAGGACTGCCCCCTGCGACCGGCTGTCCATCCTCCCGTCCCCGCTGCTCCAGCAGTAACCCAGCAATTTCCGTCTAAGATGCAAGGAACATACCCATTTTCCCGGAACTTTTATTTCAAAGCTCAGCCCGAGGCCATCCGGGTAGGGGTGCTCCCCGACCGCTCCTGTGCCAAAGCGGGCGGAGAGGCTGGCACAGAATGAGGGCCTCTTTTTTTTTTTTCTTTTTGGGTCATACCTAGTGATGCTCCGGCTCTGCACTCCGGAATTATTCCTGGCGGTGTAATGTCAGGGGACTATATGGGATGCCGGGGATCGAACCTGGGTCAGCCACATGCAAGGCAAACGCCCTAGCCGCTGTGCTATCACTCCGGCCCCACCAGGAAGGAGATGCAGGATGGGGACCTGGGCATTCTGGGGAGCTCCGAGGACAGATAGCTGGCGGGCAAGGCCTGCGGCACCTGGGGACAGTCCCAGCTGTGCCTGCCTCCTTCTTTTCTCAGCCTCTGGGCCCCAGGAGCTGTCATGGGTGGAGCAGACAGGAAAAGCCCAGAGGGAAACCACCCGCCTCCTTTCTGAAACATTCTGGGCTAGTTTTCGAGCTCGGCATCCATGCAGGACTCCCAGGGGTTTCGGGGCAGGCGTGGCAGGGAGGTGAGCAGGAGCACCAGGCCGCCCAGGGCCAGGAGGACGCAGGAGGCGCAGGCGCAGGCGAAGGACCAGGAGTAGCTGTACTGGATCCGGGTCCCGGCAGCGTCCACACTGCTGGCCACGCGTGTCACTGACTGCCGCATCACCTCCACCGAGACGAAGACGCAGAGACCTGGGGGGCCCACCAGAGTCTCAGGGACCCCATGTGCTAACCCCCCCCCCCACCGCCTCCCAGCCTGCTGTAGTTGGACAGCGTGAGAGAAGGTGGGGACCCAGGCTGGGAGCCAAATTGTCCAACCCTCAGTTTCTAACCAGGAACCCGTGTCCCTTGGAGGGACAGCTCCTTCCTGCCCTGGCCACTGTCCTTCTGAGTTCATGTAATTTGGGGAATAGGGCGGGAGAGTGAGGGGCATCACACCTGATGATACTCAGGGGTTCTTCACTCAGGAATTACTCCTGGCAGTGATCGGGGTACTGGGGATCGAACCCACACAGGCAAGTGGCCTACCTGCCGTACTATCCCTCCACCCCTGAGTTCATGTGAATTTGTGTTAGTGATTTTCGCCCCTCCCCACACTGGGCACTCCAAGGTACTCATCAAGTGTGCTCCTCTCGGGAACCTGGCATTTTCCTGGGGCTCAGGTCCCCAAGTAGGTGTGAGGATGGGAGAGCAGTGAACCCCAGAACATCACTCCCCAGCCCCCGCTGGAAGGTAGGAGCCCTTTGTGCCTGCAAATACGTAGAACATGGATGCAGGCCTGAGCAGGTAGTCCCGCCTCTTCCTGAAGGACAGGAACACGCAGATGGTCCCCATGATGACGAAGCCCAGGCTGAAGATGGAGACGGCGGCCGCAGAGACACTATAATCTAGAACACAGGGAGGAACTGTGACCTACAGCACACTGGGATATAACCTAGAAGACAGGGGAAGAGCTGTGGTCTAGAACACACCAGGGCTGGAACATACAACACAGGGAATATAACCTAGAGCACTGGGAGAACTGTGGTCTAGAACATAGCAGGAACTGTGGCCTATAGCACACTAGGGAACTACAGCCTAAAACACAGGAAGAGCTGTCATCTAGAACATGCCAGAGACTGTGGCTTAGAATATAGGAAGGATTGTGATCTAGAACATAGGAAAGATGAGGCTGTAACCCAGGAAGGACTGTGATCTAGAACAAAGGGGTGGAGGGGCAGTGACCTAGAACACAGAAAGGGGCTGTATCGCTATATCCTAGAACACAGGACGGGCTATGACCTAGAACACAGGGACAGAGGCGCTGTGACCTAGAACACAGGAGGGGGCTGTAGCCTAGAACGTAGGGAGGGGTGTGATCTAGAACACAGGAAGGAAGGAAGGAAGGAAGGAAGGAAGGAAGGAAGGAAGGAAGGAAGGAAGGAAGGAAGGAGCTGTGATCTAGAACACAAGAAAGACTGTAACCTAGAATACAGTAAGGGCTGTAATCTAGAACACAGAGATGAAGGGGCTGTGATCTGGAATACAGGAAAGGGCTATAACCTAGAACACAGGAAAGGTTGTGACCTAGAACACAGAAAGGAAGGGACTGTGACCTTCCAGAACACAGGAAGGAAGGGGCTGTAACCTAGAACTCAGGAAAGGCCATGATCTAGAACACAGGAAGGGGCTGTGACCTACAGAACACTGAGGGACCATAATCCACAATATTCCAAGAGACGATAATCTGCAATCGATCTAGAGGGTGTGAGCACAGCAAACCAAGGGGCTGTGATCTACAGCATGCTGTCATTTATAGTGTAGCGAGGGACAATTCCTCACCACACCAGCGGATTCAGATCTCCGGCTGCTTTGCCTCTGGCCAGGGGAAAGACATTTTTATTTCCACAGTGAGGAAACTGAGGCTCTGGGAGATGAAGCCCCCAGGTTATAGGCTGGGACAGGATGTTCACCCCCCAGGGGATCCTGTGCAGGATATGGAAATGGTCCCTGAAGGAAGATGCTGGAAGCAAGTAGGGGGCCTATGTCTGGACACAGGACAGATGTGCAGGGGAAGGGGCTGGGGGTCTGTCTGCCTGATGTGACACACTTGGGAAGCTGTTTGTGTCTGTGTATGTGTGATGCATGTGGGTGATCTCTGAGTGCCTGTACGTGTGTGTGATCTCTGTGTGCATGTGTGTATGTATGATACACATGGAGTTGTTCTCTGAGCACGTGTGATACATGCAGGGATCTCTGTGTGTGATTCTTGTGGGATCTCTGTACTAGTGATGCATGCAGGATCTGGATGTGCATGTGTGCACATGATACATGGCTTTCTCCGTGTGCACGCATGTGCGTGTACACATGCAGGCCCATGCCTGCACTCAGCCCTACACAGGTAGTGGGGTACGTCTGTGGCCCCAGCCTCTGGTGTTCTGGGCTCTTGCCATTCTGACAGGGTAGGACTTTCCATGGCAGGGACTCGGAGCTCTTGTCCAGGCCCCTCTGGAGCAGGTCCCTGGCTCTGGGTGTGTATGTAGGGGGGACTTTCCTTCTGCCCCACGGCGGCGCCTGCAATGTCCCCACACGCTTCCAAGGCCCTAGAGCTGGTCCCTATCGCCCACCCCCATGGGAAGGCGGCGCCTCTGTGCCCAGTGATCTTCACCTGGCACAGCACCCTTCCACCCGCTCACCTTTCTGAGCTTGGAAGCTCTCCAGGCTCTCGCCGGGGTTCAAGTGCCTGAAGTAGGAGCAGTTTCCTTCTGCCAAGGAGGAAGATGGTTTGTGAGCGGAGAGAAGGCACTGCGGCAGCAGTCAGGGGAAGGGGGGGGTCCTGTAGGGCAGGGCTGGGCTGCTGGGCTGCTGGGCTGCAGGAGGGGTTACCCAGCACGACCTCGCACTCCCCCCAGTCTGGTGGAGTTCTGGTCTCTCTTAGCCCAAAGCCTCAGCGGGGCTGGGGGAAGAGGAGGCAGCAGAGGCTGACTGCAGGGGCCTGGGGCCAGGAGGCAGATTGGGGTAGCGGAAGCCCAGCGCCAAAACCCTTGTCTGGAGTACAAGATGTGTGGTTACAGAATGCCAGGCCGCGTTTCAGGGTGGGAGGTCTCTGCCTGCTGTAGCCATGGGGCAATGTTTGCAGGCAAGCTTTGGTGTCATCCACAGCTTGGATACATCTGGTATCCAGTGGGGAGTGTCCAGCTGTGCTGTGCAGTCCCTAGTGCAGAGGGCACACACTCCCCGCTGAGTATCTGACCCCCAGCATCAGTAGCGCCCACTCCCACAATCTAGGTCTGTCTGTTTTTGTGTCGGGGACCACACCTGGTGATGCTCAGGGCTTCCTCCTGGCTCTGTGCTCAGGGATCACTCCTGGTAAGGGTTGGGAGACCATATGGGGTGCCAG
Organism: Sorex fumeus; assembly: GCF_029834395.1. Taxonomy (NCBI): domain Eukaryota; kingdom Metazoa; phylum Chordata; class Mammalia; order Eulipotyphla; family Soricidae; genus Sorex; species Sorex fumeus. The sequence continues at coordinate 82,187,363 of NW_026606120.1, forward strand.
GATTGAACAGGGGTGGGCTGTGTGCAAGGCGAGCACCTTAACCCCTGGGTTCGATTCCTCCATCCCTCTGGGAGAACCCGGCAAGCTACCGAGAGTATTCCACCCGCATGGCAGAGCCTGGCAAGCTCCTCGTGGTGTATTCAATATGCCAAAAACAGTAACAACAAGTCTCACAATGGAGACGTTACTGGTGCCTGCTCGAGCAAATCTCGATGAACAACGAGAGGAGGACAGTGTTCACAATATTTGATTACATTTAATATTCAGACACCAATCCCACCACTATTACAGCTTCCCACCACCATATTTCCATCCTGAACCCCAAACCCTGCCCCACAAAGGTAAGGTAAAGGCCCTCCCGTTGATCGTCGATTTGCTCGAGCGGGCCCAGTAACGTCTCCATTGGAGACTTTGTTGTTACTGTGTCTGGCATATCGAATACTCTCGTCCAGGTGCTTGGGAGGAAGTTGAGGGAGGCAGAGATGAAGATGTGTCTCGGGGGAGGAGCAAAGTCTGGGTTGCCCTCGTGGTGATGGAGACGGTCCCTCGATGACAAAGCAGAACCAAAATAATTGGTGTTGTATTGCTTGTTATGAAAAATCCACTAAAAAATGAGACAAAATGGTTTCTTAGAGGAAAGTGTGTGAAGATTGTTATATTTCACTCGGAAGCCATTAAGCCGTATAAGAGATTACTAACACGTCGTTAAAGGTTGAACCTTAACCCCTTAACCCCTTCATGATCTCTTTGGACTTTAGGGGTTTTTTAAAATCAGTATCCATCACACACACACCCCCCTCCGCCTTCCTGCCATCACCCCGGTTTGCTGGACGTGGACTGGGAGACACATTTTTAAAGACCTGAAGAGCAGGTTGTATAATATCCGCTTTGTATTAAAATCTTTGTGTCTAAAATCTAGTTCATTCTGGTAAGTGCATTACTTTCTGAAAGTGGCCATGGTTTTATTTTATTTCATTTTATTTTTATTTTTGGCTTTTTGGATCACACCTGGCGATGCACAGGGGTTACTCCTGGCTCTGCACTCAGGAATTACCCCTGATGGTGCTCAGGGGACCATATAGGATGCTGGGAATCGAACCCGTGTTGACTGTGTGCAAGGCAAACGCCCTACCCGCTGTGCTATTGCTCCAGCCCCAAGTGGCCATGATTTAAAAAAAAAAAAGTCATGTAAGGTTTAAATGATCACCTTTGTACATAATCCAGTGATAATTAAGACGGAGAGGCCTCAGGATCCCACCTCGGGTCGCTCCGGGTTCGATTCCTCCGCCCCTTTCAAAGAGCCCGGCAAGCCACCGAGAGTATCTCGCCTGCATGCCAGAGCCTGGCAAGTTCCCCGTGATGTATTTGATAAGCCAAACACAGTAGCAACAAGTCTCACCATGGAGACGTTACTGGGCCCACTTGAGCAAATCGATGAACAACAGGAGGACAGTGCTACAGTGCACTGCTTCTAGAAAAGGCTGGAGGGATAGTACAGGGGTTACGTGCCTTGTATGTAACTAGCCTAGCTTGATCCCCAGCACCACATATAGTTACCCCAAGTTCCTCCAGGAGTGATCCCAGAGCACCGCTGGGTGTGGCCCCCAAACAAAAAACAAAAGAAAGCTTTCTGGAAGATTCTGATGCTTAGTCAGCTTGAGAAACCCTGCTCACCCCCCACCCCCACATTCAACAAAAGCCCCTGCCAGAGGAATTTTCGGGGGGGTGTACGAATGGACTTAGAACTGGGGTCCTCTGGGACGGTCACACCAGTTCACTGGGCACTTCATGAACTTCAGGGGAGCTCCAGGAAGTGTCAGAGAAGTCGCACAAGTGTGTGGGACCAGACTTCAAGGGGGTGTGCTGAGGAAGGGACAGGGAGGGGGGCCCAGATCGTTCCCTATTATTGCATGGTCCCCAGAGCACTGAGGCAAGGAGTCCCCTGAACCCTGCTGGGAGTGAATCAAAGAACATAGAAAAGAAAAGGAAAAGGAAGAAAGAAAAGCATGCTGGTCAGGAATAGACCTTAAGGCATTATTTCTCTTTCAGTTTCTTCTTTTGTCTAGAAAAGTCTGGCAAGGCAAACTTGAAAGAGAAGCTCGTGGCATCTGGAACCCAGCCGCGTAGAGACTCCTGCCTTGGGAAAGCCAGGGACTGGTTCTTGTCAAGTATTCAATGTTCAATTTGTGGTGATTTTTGTTTGCTTGTTTTTTTTTTTTTTGGAGGGGAGTTGGGGGGAGGGCACATTCAGCTGTGCTCAGGGTTTACTCCTGGCTCCATGCTCAGGGATCACTCCTGGCAGGGCTTGGGGGAGCGGGGCACATGGGATGCTGGGGATTAAACCCAGGTGGGCCACATGTAAGACAAGGACCCTCCCTGCTGTGCGATGGCTCAATTCCTGTCCACCAGGAAACCCTGGCCCCACAAAGCAAGAGCAGGGCTGGTCTGACAGGCTGGCAGGCAGGCAGGCTGGGGCACCCAGAATGCCTTCTCCGGGGTCTGGGCACTGCAAGGCCCTGGGTGCTGCTCCACTTCCCCAATTCTCCTGAATATTGCAGTTCCCTGGGCACTGCAAGGCCCTGGGTGCTACTTCACTTCCCCGATTCCCCTGAAGATTTTAGTTCCCTCCTGGCTCGTTCCTTCCTTCAGGAGACCTTGCAGTTCTGTCCCCGAAGAGCCCCCAGGGCGAGGCATCAGCTGGAGGGTGCAGGTGCCCTTCTCTCTGACCTCAGTATCTCCATCAGCCTCCCAGCCCTGAGGGGTCCCCCACGGGCTCCCCACAGCCAAGGCGAGGCCCATAAGCACCTGGTAAGTGGTTGCTGTGGCGCATCTATTTAAGTCTGCTCCCTCTTGAAAGGAGCGGTGGCCGCAGGGGCCAGGCCAGAGTGGCTCTTGGCTTTGGGCTATTTTAAAGCCGAGCCTGCCAGCCGCCCTGTCCTCTGCTCCTGCACCCCTGCTCCCCACGGCTGCCGCTCTCTCCCCGTCCCCCGGAGTGTCCTTCTGCCTAAAGCACCGTCTCGGCGCCTTCCTTTAAGGGCTGATTTCTCTGGTCTTGGAAAAGAATCGACCAAATTCAAGTGTGCTTCACGGTCCGCTGTCTGCTCTGCGAGTGCAGCACTTCCCCAGGAGGGAGGGAGAGGACTGCGCGGCCCAGCCTGGCGGGGTGCTCTTGGGGTACTGCGGGGTGGAGGTGGGGGTATTGGGGGTGGCAGCCTGGCCAGGGGGGCCCAGGCCCCGGCAGGACGAACAGATTCCCAGAGCTGGAATCAGCAGTCTCAGTTCAGAGCGAGGCTCGACCAGGACAGGTGCTGGCTGCAGATTCTTGGGGGATCGGCCCCCTTTGACCCAGTTTCCCCCTTTTTCTCACTCTCTCAGGGCATACTGGGCATTCACCCAGGCACCCTGAGCTTCTCCCTGCCGAGAGACAGGATGATCGTGGTTTCCTGACATCAAGACTTGACACTGCTTTATTCTTTTTTGTGGGGGAGGGTTATGGGGGGGTGCACACTCAGCAATGCTCAGGGGTTACTCCTGACTCTGCACTCAGAAATTACTCCTGGAGGTGCTCAGGAGGACCCTAGGGGATGCCGGGGATCGAACCCAGGTCAGCTGTGTGCAAGGCAAATGCCCTCCCCGCTGTACTGTCGTTCCGGCCTCCACGCTTTCTATTCTGAAAGGGTCTTTCTGGTGTCAGGATTCGAACTCAGAGCCTCATGCATGCGAGGTGAGGACCCTCGACCACTGCTCCCTGCCCCTCTCACACGTGGGGTCCCCACTCAGGGCCCTCCAGGAGGCTCAGGTCCTCTCAGAGGGACCTGAGTGCAGGAGCCAGGCCAGCCCACCCCTCTCCTGGCTGGGCTGCGTGCTTTGTGCCGGGATCGGGGGGAACATTTGCTCCAGGGTCCGGCGTGTCAAGCCACACCCCAGCTCTGTTGTGGCTCTTGAAGCCCAGGAGGGTGTGCACGACCAATGCAGGAGTTGCCCAGAGTCCTGCAGAGATGGGCTGAGACCCCCCCCCGCCCTTTGTCTGGGTGGCGTTTGAGTAAACTGAGTAGCTTACCTCCCATGCCCCTTCTCTCTCTGCCTGCTCAGATGTGAGACTGAATTCCCCTAATGCCAAGTTCATTTCAGTTGTTGGATTCTTCATCGCCAGAATTTCTCTCTCTTTATTGCTACTTTGCATTGAGTTTCTGCAGAAAGCCTCATTTCAGGAAGCTTGTTGTCATCTAATTTTCCTTCTTCAGTGCTGGTTTCCTTTAGTTCATTCAGTGCATTGTAAAGAGCTGAGTTAGGGATTAGAGAGATAGGACAGCGGGAGGGCACTTGCCTTGCACAGGGCTGGCCTGGATTAGATTCCTGGTGCCCCATATGGTCCCCTGAGCCCTGTCAGAAGTGAGCACTGAGCACAGCCAGATACGGCTGAAAAAAAGTATGTAACCAAATATAGATATAGATATAGATATATCTGGGCTGGAGCGAATATTGGTCAGTGGGTAGGGCATTTGCCTTGCACAAGGCCGACCCGGGTTCGATTCCTCCGTTCCTCTCAAGGGCCTGGCAAGCTACCAAGAGTATCCCGCCAGCACGGTAGAGCCCGGCAAGCTCCCCATAGCATATTCGATATGCCAAAAACAGTAACAACAAGTCTCACAATGAAGACGTTACTGGTGCCCGCTTGAACAAATCAATGAACAATGGGAGGACAGTGCTACAGTGCTATAGATCTATCTACCTATCTATAGATATAACTATAGATATACAGATAGAGATGAGCTGACTTGGCCTCCCTGGCTGGCACATCCACTGGGTGTCTGGGCTTTCTCAGGAATGTGGTCACTGTCCCCCCAACACCACATCCTGGCCATACTTTGTAGCTCTTTGCGTGACTTGTAATTTTTGGTTGTTGAAACTTGGATAATTTTTCTGTCTCTCTATCTATGTATAGATTTGGGTTTGGGGGCCACACACAGCAGGGTGTAGGGGCTATTCCTGGCTCTGAGCTCACCCCCAGTGGTGCTCAGGGGACCCTCGGGGGTGTTGGGAGATTTCAAGTGGGGCCAGTAGCCTGCAAGTCTTGACCCTTGAACTCTGTCTCCCACCAGCTTGGCCCGTGCACCTCCTGGAATCAAACCTTCCCGCTGCCCTGAGCTTGCTCCTTGTCATGACTTGTCATTTCCCCCCATGACTCCTATGAAAAGAATTCAGAGAGCCTGTGCCTTGTGGGGTGTGGCTCTGAGGGTTTGGTACCCTCAAATGTTTAAAACGCACACATCCCTCTGAGTGAGAGCCAAGGCCTTTGATTCCGGCCTGGGAGTGGTCTCAGATAAAGCAGAGTGCTCAGGGCTTTCGCTCCATGGGCAATACGGGAACCTTCCAAAGCCACGATTGCACATCTCCGCCTCCAGCATTTTGATTTCCTTGGGGGGCTGGGGTAACTCCCAAGCAGTGCGCAGGGGCCCAGAGACCACCATGGGCTTGCCTGGCTGTGCGGGCCGGAATGGTGCTGGGGAGGGAGTCCAGGCTGGGCGCCAGCCGAGTGAATATCTCTCTGGCCCCCCAGTCTGCTGCTTCGGGCATTTCTGATGCCAGACAACGGTCTCTGATCATTTATTGGCTTTTTTTTTTTCAACAATTGGATAAGAAAAAAAGACCCCTGCAGAATGGGCCCGAGTTTCGGCAGAAAGGGCTGCCTGCTCAGCAGGGACTTCCAGGAGCCAGTTCCCACTGGACAGTTCTCTGTTGTTTGTTTGCTTGTCTGGGTCCACACCTGGTGGTGCTCAGGGCTTACTCCTGACTCTGTGCTCAGGTGGGGCTTACACCATGCCAGGGATTGATGCAGGTCTGCACCCCACCCATGGGACCAGCTCTCCAGCCCCAGGGATTGTTATTTCCAATAAGGACCCAGAGTGTATGTAGGAACCTGCCCCTCCCTCCAGCAAGGAGCCCCCAGAACCAGGTGGGGGGTCCTTGCAGGGAGTGGAGAGGCACAGATAGACTAGGGGAACTGGTTGGGGGGCCAGCATAGATCATCGTAGCTCTGGGCACAGTGGGAGTCGTATGGGTCGCTCCCACCCTGAGGATACGAGCCAGCAGCAGAGGTGGGCAGGACCTCGGCCAGGCCCAGCCTGGTCCCGGACATACCGCACTGCCCCAGGGAGCTGGCAGGGTCACATCTCAGTTTGTGGCTTTGCTCAGGCCTTGGGCTATGTGATACCTTCCTGCACAGGCCCCTGCCCAGGGAACATAGGTGCCAGATACTTGGGAGGCGGCTGGGGGAGGGGCAGAGAGGGAGGGGTGAGAGGTGGGGGAAGGGATGAGGAGGGAGGAAGGGGTGAGACAGGAGGAAGGGGTGAAGCGGGAAGAAGGGGTGAGGTAGAGGACTGGGTGAGGTGGGAGGAAGGGGTGAGGTTGGAGGATGGGGTGAGGCAGAGTGAGGTGGGAGGAAGGGGTGAGGTGGAGGAAGGAGATCCTTTGCACAGCTTCAGGTAGGTAGCTGCCTTCCTGAAAGATATGGACGGAGGATTGCCTGGAAGCAGGGCCACCCGGGGGTGGCAGAGCCTTTGAGAGCAGGAACGAAGGCCTGTGAGGCTCTGGAGTTAGCTGGGGGTGGAGACACAGCGCAGCCCCTCAGAGTCACTGAAAGAGGGGAGGCCGGAAGAGCCCCAGCCAGAGCGGGCATTGCACGGGGGGCGGGGCTGGGAGTGGCTTGCTGGGGATGAGGCACTCCTGGCTGTGTCCAGGGGGCACCAAGTCTTCAGGGTCGGCACACAGTGGGCAAGGTCCAGCTGTGAGTGCGGAGTCTGCCCCGGGAGGGCTGTGGGAACACCCCGTTCTCCCCAGGAGGCAGGAGGCTCGCCCCAGCTGGGTCCCCACACCAGTGGCCCATCGCCCTGTGCCAGGAAAATCTCCCACTGGCCCCGTCTACACCACTGCCTGTCTACACCGCAGCTGGAACAAAGCCGGGGATCTGCCACTCCCGGCTCTTCTGAGACCTGGATGGGCCTGCTTCAAGCTACTTCTCTGGGAGGTGGTGATCTCATTTCAGAACTTTCTGCCACACCCACCAGATCTGGGTGAGGAGTGTGTGAATCGAAGGGGGGGATGGGGGAGGGCAGCTCTGCTCCCCTATGTGGACTTTCTGGATGCTAGGACCACCTCAGACCCGCTCAAGGGACCCCCTTTCCCACGAGGGGTCCCCCTTTCCCACGAGGGGTCCCCCTTTCCTATGAGGGGGTTCCCTATCCCATGAAGCCCTCCCTTTCCCGTGAGGGGTCCCCCATCCCATGAGACCCCCATCCCATGAGGGGTCCCCCATCCCATGAGGGGCGAGTACCTTACCCCCAGGCCTGGCAGTGGATCCACAGCTTCGGGGCTCAAGGCCGCCCCCTGCAAGGGGCTTGGTGCAAATCCGCCAAAGGCCAAAGTGAGTGGCCTGGCAGGTGGCGTTGTGGCTCAGCTCAGCCCAGTGGTCAGTGGTCACAGCCACCAGGACCAGCACAACGCCCGCCAGGACACACAAGAGGGTCCCGCGCACCGTGAGCGTGCTCGCCTGGGACATGGTGGTCCAAGTGTGGCCGGCTGGCAGCAGGCGCGGCTGTGCAGGATGGAGCTAAGTTTAGGGGTGGGCGGAGCCAGAGTGGACTGTCCAGGAGCAGCTGCCCATACGTGTCAGGCCCTGGGGACGGGGAGCCGCGCCTGGGCCAGCCTCGAGTTTCAGGGCTGCTCCCCTCCGGAGCCAGAAACCCAGGGGTCAGACAGGGGTGAGGCCGGGAGGGGCAAGGGGTGTGGGGCCGCAGGTGGGGTGAGGGTGGGAAACTGATCACCAGCTGCCCAGCCCCTGTCCGCACCCTGGCCTGTGAGTGGGCCCCTGGCCTTGGGGTTGGGGAAACCTGCCAAGGGACTCCCCTCCCAGCCCCCAACCACAGGAAAGCTTCAGTGGGCCCTGGGCTGGGTGGCGGCTGCACGGTGTCCAGTGTGAGAACTCCACCGCCCAGTCTGTTCCCACTTCCTGTGAGCCGAAGGGCTTACCAGAGAGTCAAAGGATCTATCGGATAATCAAGGGATCTAGCAGATAATCAAGGGATCTACTAGATGGGGGCTGGAGAGGAGGGGATGGAGGGAGGGAGGAAGGAAGGATGGAGGGAAGGAGGGAGGAGGGAAGGAGGAAAGAAGGGAGAAGGGAGGGAAGGAGTATAGGAAGGAGGAAGGAAGGAAGGAAGGAAGGAAGGAAGGAAGGAAGGAAGGAAGGAAGGGAGGGAGGGAGGGAGGGAGGAAGGGAGGAAGAGAGGGAGGAAGAGAGGGAGGGAGGGAGGGAGGGAGGGACAAAGGGATGGGGGGAGCCGAGGCCGTGCAGCTGCAGAGCTAAGTGCAGACTCACTCCTGGTGGGTTTCGGGAGAGAACCTAAGATTCGCTGAGCATTCACTCGCTGAGCCTGAGACTGAGGATGGCTGGTGGTGGGCACACAGGGCAGGGCCTGGGGGCCGGGGTGGGGGCAGAACTGCTTCTCTCACCTGCAGACCCAGGTGGCCCGAGCACGCTCAACCCGTCCCCCGCCCCCATGCCTACAGCTCATCAGCCCCTTTAGCTTCAAAGAGTCAAAGGGCCCCACTGCTGTTCTGTGGGGAAAGGGGGTCCCAAACCCATCATGTCAAATCAAAGAAACTGTAGCCTAAAGAGCAAGCGGATGAGACCCCTTGGCGACCCCTAGAACACCCTGGGCCCCTGCCTCCTCCTCCTCCTCTCTGCTCCCCCTCATGGCCCCCACCCTGCTGGCAAGGGTGTGGGGTTCCAGGATGCATGACCAGGCAGAGGGCCAAGACACAGTCCCGGAAGCCTGGAGACCTTGGGGGGTTACTCACACCCAATGCACCCAGACACCCAGGCAAGGGAGGGAGACAAAGGAAGTTTGGAGTTTGTTTCAGTGTCAATGGATCTGTGGGGGGGGGGCACAAATGTCATTGGTGTTTCTCTGGGTGCACTGGGGGTGCACTCAGCATGGCCCACTGTGCGGGCTCGTCAGAACGGGGCCAGGGTGGGGGTGGGTCTGAGCCAGCCTCCGTGTGTGTGTGAACACCCGTGTGTGTGTGTGTGTGTGTGTGTGTGTGTGTGTGACCATCGTGTGCCCTGCCGGGCTGTCAAGAGCTGGTGCTAGCTGGTCTGCCCCCGCCTCAAGAAGAGAGGGTCTTCAGGAGCGTTGCTGGGGGCAGCTCTGGGTGACATCCTGTGCTGAGCCTCCCGCAGCTGCCTTTGCTCATCTGGAAAATAGGTGGGGAGAATGTTTCACCAGATTAGCCCCAGGACACGTCATCCGTGAAAACTGGGCCTCCTTCCTGCTGTGGGGCAGAAACCCAGAGCCCAGGGCTGGTGTTTTGGGGTGGACCTGGCAGGAGGGGGAAGGGAGAGACCCTGAGGTGGACCCTGGGGATGGGCCAAGGGTCCTGAGAATGGAGGTACCTGGAAGAAGGAGACCAGTTGGAGGAAGACACTTGCCAGAACCCACGAGCTGAAATGGACTCCCGTGTGGCCCACCTCCAGAATTGGAGGAGAGTCACCCCTGGGGGCCCACTGCCTCCCCTCCTGTCCCTGGCACCATGGAGGTGATGGGCCTGGGCCCCCAGGTGGGCACCACCAATGCCCATCACTGTTGCATATACGCTGGGCGGGTAATAATCAGGATAGATCATTGGCATCATCACCTCAGCCCGGGATCCCCCTCTCCTTCCTTACCTGCCTTCCTTTTTTTTTTCTTTTTGGGTCACACCTGGCAATGCACAGGGATTACTCCTGGCTCTGCACTCAGCAACTGTTCCTGGCAATGTTCGGGGGACCATATGAGATTCTGGGAATCAAACCCAGGTCAGCAGCGTGTAAGGCAGACGCCCTACCCACTATGCTATCGCCGCAGCCCCCTTACTTGCATTCTGCTCATGCTACTTTTATTTTTAGGGGTGCTCACGGTTGTTCCTGGTGGTGTTGGGGGACTATAGTGTTCGGAGTGCCAGCGATGAAACTCAGGACCCCCACATCCAGCCCTTCGTGCCATCCCGTAGTCCCGCTGCCTTCTCGATGACTCACGCTCGGCGTACTGCTGGTCTGCTCCGCCACAGTGCTCCTCGGGCCCCGCGATACCCCCCCCCCCAACCCAGTTGTCCCCTGCGCCTGGTGGTGCTGCAGGGCTCATGGCACAGGGCAGACAGGCATGTGGCTGCCAGCATCTCTCCTGGAGCACGTGGGGTCCCCAGGGGTGGAATTCGAGACCTCATGTTCGCAAGGCAGGTGTTTTATTTAGCCGCTGAGCAATCTCCTGGCCCCAGATTGTTGAGTTTGGGTTTTTTTTTTTTTCTTTTTTTTTTTTTTTTTGAACAGGGTGAGAGGATTTGGACCACACACAGCTGTGCTCAAGGATGCCAGGCCAGACACAGGCTGGGCTCAGCGGGCAGCAAATGCCTTCCCTGCCGGATGGTTCGTGTTGTTAGTGCGTTCACTCTCCCTGGTGGCGCGAGTGTGGTGAGACTCTCTGGGTCTCCTCAGAGAGCACCCCAGCTCTGAGCCCTGGGTGGGGCCTTTACATGTGTTTTTGGAAGGGTGGGGAGGTGACCCACTGGGCTAGGGCACGTGCTTGGCACACTAAAGCCCCCAAGTTGGATCCCCAGACCGTGTTCTCCCCCCAGCTCGCTAGGGTGGTCCTGGTGGCCCCTAGGCCCTCTGGGTATCAGCAATTGCCCAGCGTGGGGCCCGAGCCGCATCCCAGGATGGACACAGGCCTGAGCAACACTCAACTGTCAGGCCTGCACTGCAGAGCTGAGGGTCACTGGGAGTGGTCCTGGAGTCCCCAAGCACTGCCGGGCATGGGATGAGAGGGGGCAGGATCATGTGCGGGTGATTGTTGGATGAACGGACCCACCCCGGCGAGGCACTGAAGGTGTTTATGTGACTGAGTGTTCACGTGACTTTCTTCACCAGATCCGGGAATGTGAGGGAACTCGGTGTGACGTGAGGCTGTCCGTGAGACACGGCGGCAGGGCTGAGCAGGACCAGCCATAGCGGAGATGGGCCTTGCCCCTACAGCCAGTTTAGAGGAAAACAGGCCCCAGGCTGGACCTTTCTCCGTGTCTGCAGGGCCCAGGCTCCAGGGCTGGATGCTGCCGCTCTTTTCCGCAGGCCAGGACATCCCTGTGCAGGGACCAGGTTAGGGACCAGGCTAGGGACCAGCTCAGCAGGGCCCTCTGGGCAGGGCCCGGGCAGCTCCCAAGGGCCCGCCGTTCTTCTCCTTCTCCTTCTCCTTCTCCTTCTCCTTCTCCTTCTCCTTCTCCTTCTCCTTCTCCTCCTCCTCCTCCTCCTCCTCCTCCTCCTCCTCCTCCTCCTTCTCCTTCTCCTCCTCCTCCTCCTCCTCCTCCTCCTCCTCCTCCTCCTCCTCTTCCTCCTCCTCTTCCCGTCACACCCGGTGATGCACAGGGGTTCCTTCTGGCTCTGCACTCAGGAATTACTCCTGGCAGTGCTTGGGGGACCATATGGGATGCTGGGAATCGAACCTGGGTCAGCCGCATGCAAGGCAAACGCCCTATCCGCTGTGTTATTGCTCCGGTCCACTTTCCTGCTTCTGCCGCCGCCCATTCTCCCTGCCCTGTCTACTCCCTCTGCCCTGGGGTGCCTGTTCAATGGGCTCAGTAGTCCCCCATGTTCTCCTGCCCTGAGCCCCCCATGGTGCATAACCACAGCTCCCCTACCACCACCCCAGAGGCCCTGGGCAGGCACCTCATCTTGCTGAGACTTCAACATGTGCTGGGGGGTTGGAGGGGCAAGCTCCTGGCCCCTGCTCAGTCAGACACTCAGGCGTTCAGGAGTGGGGTGACTGGATTCTGTGTGCTTGGAGGCTGGAGGGGGATGGTACTGTCAGAAGGCGGGGGCCCCTCCCCTCTTGTCCCAAGGGCCCACACACATCGGGTCCTGGCCGTGTTAGCAGTGGGTGCAGAGATCCGCCGTTCCCCTCAGCCTCTGGGAAGAAGGGGTCAAGTGAGTAGCCTCCAATGCATACCTGAGGACCCCACTACTCGGTCCCCTCAGTGCCCTACCCAGCAAACGGGGCCTCTCTGTTTCCCTTTGCAGGAGATTTAAAGATATGGGGACGTTCTCATGAAGACAAAGGGCCACAATCAAGCTGTAACCTGGGACCCCACCTCTGTCTCCCTGTCCAAAACTCACCCATCATTGTCCTCGTCTCTGGGGTGGTGGGATTTCCTGAAGGCGCTCCCACTTCCCTGAGCCGCCTGGATGCCTGTTCAGGGGACAATGCTTGACTCTTCCTTGGCTTATGATTTTTGGGCCACACCTGGCGGTGCTCAGAGCTCGCTCCCTGTGCTCAGGGATTACTCATGACTGGGCTCAGGGGACCCTATGGGATACTGGGGATCAAACCGAAGTCAGCTGCGTGCTGACCCTCTCCAGTGTCCTCTCCCTCCAGCCCCCAAATACTTTATTCTCGAACTGGTGAGTGTCAGGTGGCTGGTGGCCGCAGGCTCACGCATGCAGGCGTCAACCAGGGGAATGAGCCTTCCCTGAAGCTTCACCTGCAGACAAAGATGAGGACTCATGTCCCCCAAGCCCCCTCCAGAGGCACGTCCCTGACTTCTTTGATCATGGGTTTCTACACCCACAAGTTATACCGACAGTTCTATTAGGAACTGCGAATTTATAAACAACCATCGGGCATGCCGTGCCAGCCTTTTCTCTAGTCTGAGGCCCCCACTGGCCGCCGTCCCCCCACTCTCTAGGGCTGGGCCACCAGGGCTGCTAAAGCAGGGACACAGGCATCTTTCTCCCCGCTAGGCTTCTTCTCCGGGGACTCCAGCTCAGAGCCACAGGAGACGGCTGAGGCCTGGCCGGTGCCAGCACTGTCCAGGTTGGGGGCAGGAGTGACAGCATCGCAGCCGGGTAGCTGTGTGAGGACGCCCAGGCTGCAGCCTAATTTGGAGAAAGGGCGGGCATCAGCTGGGGAAGCAGAAGGTGACAACGAGCAGTGGGCATGGCTTGCCCAGGGCCTGGCATGGGGATAGAGGTGGGGGCTCAGCCTCCACGGGTGTTCTAGAACACCCCATCCGGGGAAACTCGCTGCCCATCATCCATCCAGAAAGCCCTGTAGGATGGTGAAAGGCGCAATAGGTTCATTGCTTCTTCCAACAAGCTTCAGCAGGGCGACTTTTCTCCGGTGGGAGCTGGGGGACCCTCTCCCCCCCACCCCCCGGCCCGTGGTAGGGGGAGGAGGCACCGGAACCGAGCCCCGTGGGATGGTGGGTTTTTCAGGACCGATTCTTCTACTCTTCGAATGCCTTTGCACGATTCCCACCACAGTTGGGTTCCAAAGCCAGGACAAAGGCACCCCTTGGTGCACCCCCACCCAACTCTCCCATTTCCTTCTTCACCCCGGACTGCTGTTTCTGGAAGGGAGGGCCCAGGAGCCCCGACGAAAAATCTGATGCATGTGGCCCGGAAGCAGCTCCTGAGAAGCCGCGAGGGCTTTGGCTGTGCCTTCCCTGTGGCTCTGTGGCCTGGCCCAACCTTCTGAGGATTCCGTGCCTCAGTTCCCCTCCATGTGAGATGGGACCAGCACATGGCTTCTCAGCCCGGCCATCATTCTTCTTATTGCTGTTGTTTGTATTTTCAGGCAATAGCTGGTGGTGTCAGGGCTGACTCCTGGCTCTGTGCTCAGGGATGACTCCTGGCAGGGTTTAAGGAACCCTGGAGGGTTCTGGGGATTGAACCCGGGTCAACCGCCTGAGGGTCAGTGCCCTCCCCGCTGCCTTTACCTGTCCCTGGCCACCTGCTGCTCCTCGGCTCCCTCCGCTGCCCCCTTGGTCCTCACCTGTCCTCACTCACCAGCTTTCATCCTTCCGAGATCCACCCGCCCGCCTGCCCCCACCCTCTATGGCCTCCAGCCCACCTGTGGGGCCCCTCGACAGAGTAACCTGCACCTGTGCTAGGTGGGAGCGCCTGGGATAGCTAAAGCCTGCAGCCTGCTCCCCAGAACCCTCTCCCCACCCCTGGTCACTGTTTACCCCTGTCCACAGGGGCCAGAGGGGCAGCGCCGCCCTCCTCCTGCAAAGCCCGGAGACTATTTTAAAAACATTTTTATTTAATTAAAAAAAAAAAGACAGAACGAACAACCCCAAACCAGCAGTAGATACAGAAGTCACAGGGGCTTAACGGTGGGGAGAGGGGCGTCTGGGTGGGTGTCACACGAGGGTGGTGAGCTAGGCAGAGAAGAAAGGTGGGCGCGGGCCATCTCACGCCCCCATGGGCACAAGGCTTAGGGTGGAGAGGGGGAAGCGGATAGCCTTAGACCCTGCCAGGGAGAGCAGAGAGGAGGAGGGACGGGGAAGGAAGAGGGAAGGAGAGAGGGGGGGGGAGGGAGGAAAGGAGATGGGAGGGGAAGGAAGAGGAGAGGAGGAGGAGGGGAGGAAGGGAGGAAGGAAGGAAGGAAGGAAGGAAGGGGAAAAGGAGATGGGAGAGGGGAAGGGAAGGGAGAGGGAGGGATGAGGCTCAGGGGGGCCAGACCACAGGGAGGCTCTGCCCTCCCTGCTGCCCTCTGGCTCCCTAGCGCAGCACTGTGGGCACTGCCCAAAGTGGGGTTCGCGCCCCCTCCGGCCTTCCCTGAATAACACACTTCTGGTGGGGGGGGCACAAGGCTGTGTTTGGGGGGACAGAGTGTGTCTCAGGCCCCTTGGCGGGGGTGACCCGTGGACGGCCTGGGGCTGGCTGGAGGGGGTCAGGGGCGGGCTGGACAGGACGGGACAGCCACAGCAGGGGCAGAGCTGACACTTGCCCCCCCCCATGTGCGTGCTGGGTCAGATGAGGCTCACAGCCACCTCAGCCCAGGGCCAGGCAGGGACCCCCAGTGCGGCTAGCAGGAGGCACGGGATGGGGGACCTTGGCCTCCACCAGGGTCCTGAACTTGGGGTCCGCCCGGGACTCTGAGCAGGTTGTTGAGGTAAGAACTGGCCGCTCACCGCCAAGAGGCCACGGACAACTGCTGAGGGATCACAAAGTCTCGAAAAGTAAGAAACGGTTTCTCTGTAGAAAGCACGCGTGTCGTAGAAAAGGGGGGCCCCGTGCTCGAGAGGCTTCCTCCGAACCCGGCCGGCAGCCTCCTCCATCTGCTGGAGGCCCGTTGGGCACGTCCACCCCCCAGAGCTGAGCCTTCCCCCCCAGCCCTCGGCCCTGCCACCCCAACTTCCTCCTAGCCCTTGGGGGGTGGGGGTGTCGGAGGGCAGAATAAATTACAACCACGGGCCTGGGAGGGAGGTTGGCTCTAAGACTCGCTCCCTGGAGGCCATCCCGTCAGCCACAGTGAAGAACCATGGAGGAGAGGGGTGTTGGCTCTGCTCCGGGGCCCCTGTCTGGCCCAGAAGTCCAGGTTCCGGTGACCCACCACCAGCGAGGGGGTGTGGGCAGGGGTGGGGGTCAGAGCCCCTCCTCAGACCTGTGGGCAGGGACGCAGCAAGAGGCCACAGGCCATTTCCCCTTCTTCTGCCTTGTGGAACGTTCTGGACTCTGGAGGACTCGGTCCTTTCCCGGATAGGCAGGAGCTTCCTGGAGGAGGGGCGGCCTCAGTGACTTGGGGATGCCACCCAGTCCTGGGGGGTGGACAGGCCTTGGCTGAGTCCACCCCCCAATCACAGAGAGAGAAAGAAAGAGAGAGGGGGGGGAGCAGTGGGAGAGGGCCCGCGGGGTATTCTTTGCGTCAGGCTCACGCACACACACGGGGAGGGGGGGTTATTGAGGGCACTGGCCAATGTCCCAAGGCCCCGGGGTGTCTGCAGGACCCTCCCGACGTGGGTCCAGGCCCAGCCGGGAAGAAAAGAGGCCCCCGTGGACCCCTTTCCCGGCCAGACTGGCTTCTAAGAGAGGCAGGTGGGGGTGGGGGAGTCCAGGCACGTGACCTCAGAGAGCTGGCGGGCCTCCTGGGGGGACGTGGGAACCCCCCGGGGAGGGAGGACTGGGGTGCACAACCCCGTTTGGGGGAGGGCGTGGGGAGAAGAAGTCCACCTCCCGCTGCCCGCCGAGCCGCCCGGAGCCCAGCGGGGTGGGGTGGGGTGGGGTGGGGTGGGGGTGGCCGCCTCCGGTTCCTGTTGGGCATGGGCAGGGTGGCGGGGGCGCGGCGGGCTCACACGGGCGTGGTCCGTCGGTTGAGCATGCTCACGTGCAGGCCGCCCTTGAGCTCCTGCTGGAAGAAGTCGTGCACCTGCAGGAAGCCCGCGTCCCGCTCGGGGCTGTAGCTGGCCGTGGTGGTGACCTTGAGCGGCTCCCGGGCCAGCGTGTACATGGACAGCTCGCCCATGGGGATGGCGCCCGCCAGCTTCAGGCCCAGCGGGGACGCGTCCCGCGACGGCGAGGCGTCGGTGGAGCGCGAGCTGGAGCGCGAGCGCCGGCGCCGGGGCCGGTAGCTGGGCATCCGCGCGTAGGGCGAGGCCGAGGCGGGCGCGGGCAGCAGCTGGCGCCGCGCGTGGAAGCGCAGCTCCTTGTTGCGCTCGATGTAGATGTTCACGGCCAGCACGCCCACCGTCTCGGCCACGATGAAGGACAGCGCGCCGAAGTAGAAGGACCAGCCGTAGTTGTAGTGGTTCTTCTTGTCCTCGTCCCGCTTGTCGCTGGGGTCGCCCGTGTTGCTGGAGATGTACACGAT
The DNA here is from genome assembly GCF_029834395.1 of Sorex fumeus. Taxonomy (NCBI): domain Eukaryota; kingdom Metazoa; phylum Chordata; class Mammalia; order Eulipotyphla; family Soricidae; genus Sorex; species Sorex fumeus. The sequence goes on from NW_026606120.1 coordinate 82,204,042, forward strand.
GATGCCGATGATGTTGCTGAGGCCTGCGGGGAGGGCGGGGTCAGGCCAAGGGTCCCGGGCGAGTTAGATCCCTGAGCCCCGGCCTGGTCCCGAACCCCGCCAGGAAGGGACCCTGAGGATGGCTGGGTGTGGCCCCCGACGGGACCCCAAAAGTGCTACAAGTGTTCGGATAGGGACAAGAAAACAGGCTGTGAGCTGCCACGGACCCTCCCGAGGAGTTCTGAGGGCACCTCTCCTCCCCTCCCCTCCTCCCCTCTCCTATCCTCCCCCTCCCCTCCTCTCCCCCTCCCCTCTTCTCCCTTCCTCTCTCCTTCCTCCTCTCTCTTCCCCTCCCCTCTTCTCCCTTCCCCTCTTTTCTCCTCCCCTCCTCTCTCCTCTCCTCTCTCCCCTCCCCTCCCCTCCTCTCCTTTCCTCTCTCCCCTCTCCTCTCCTCTTCTCCTCTCTTCTCCTTCCCCCTTTTCCTCTCCTCTCCCCTCCCCTCCCCTCTCTTCACCTCCTGTCTCCTCTCCTCTTTCCTCTCCTCTCCTCCCCTCCTCCCTCCTCTCCTCTCCTTCCCTCTCTTCTCCTCCCCTCCCCTTTTCACTCTCCCCTTCCCTCTTTGCTCTTCTCTCCCATCCCCTCTTCCCTCTACTCCTCTCCCCTCCTCTTTCCTCTCTCCCCTCCTGTCTCCTAACTCTCCTCTCCCCACCTCTCTCCTCTCCTCTCCCCTCCCCCCCTCTTTTCTTATCTCCTTTCCCTCATTTCTTCTGTTTTGGGGCTACACCCGGCAGTGCTCAGGGATCACTCCTGGCTGTTGCTCAGAGCCCAGGTGGGTGCTGGGGATGGAACCAGGTGAGCTGTGTGCAAGAAGAGGCCCCAGGCCCCTGTGCTCTCTTCCAGGCTCTGGGTTCCTTCCCACGCTCGCCATCTCTCTCTCACTCCTGGACTCACACACCCCAGAACATGTGTGGGTGGGTCTGTTTCCTTTGCCCTGCTTCCTTCCGGGTTCCCCTGAGCTCTGGGCTGGTGACCACCCATGCAGGAGCCACCTGTGTCCTCCGCCTTCCCCTCAGCTGCAGTGGCCAGAGGCCCCAGACTGTCCCCCTCGGGGCTCTGAGGGACCCTTGAGGTGGAGATCTCAGAGTGCCTGGGGTCCACACTGGGGGCAGACGGGGTCCTGGTGCCCTTCACTCTCCTTCCTGGCCATGTCCAGCCCCAGCACTCCCCCCATCCCCGACAGGGCCAACCCCCCATGCCTTGAGCCCCCTGGACATGCCGGCCCTGGAGCAGAGCTGCCCTTTGGAGCTCCTGACGTGCTTTCACCAATTTTGGCTGTTTTTGGCGTTTGCTTAATTCCTTTCTTGGCTGGGTGGTTCTGGGCTCACCAGGGGGCCAAGGAGGCCGGCCTGGGCCTGGACGTGCTCACCTCGAACCGCAGACTTGGGAGCGATGCAGAGGGAACCCGGATGTGCGGGCTGCAGCATTTCCCGCGTCCAGGGTGCCCCCAAGCCCTTGACTTGGTTCTGGGACTTTTGCATCACCCCTAAAGGAGAACTCTGCCTCACCCACACCTGAGCTGCCGCTGCCCGCACCCCCCCCCCCGGCCCGGGGGCAATGAGCATCCTTGAGAGGGCAACACCCCCCCCACACCAGGCTGTGCGTGAGGGTCCCACGTCCCGTCATCCCTCTCTCACAGAGCACCCCAGGGCTCACCTGCGGCCACGAAGAGGATGCCGGCGCTGAGCACGATGTTGTTCCTGCGGCTGTAGAAGCGGCCAGCTCCGATGCAGAGCCCCCCCAGCAGCAGCAGGATGGTGCTGAGGATGGGGAAGACGCTGGATGCGCGCACGATGCCTGCGGGGAGGGGCGGGGAGTCAGCCCTGGGGGCGGGGGCCGGTGGCGCGGTGGGCGTGGCCAGGGGTGCGGTGGGCGTGGCCGTGGCTGTGCCCAAGCACGGTGGCCGTGGGCGCAGGCCGTGGTCATGGTGTGGGCAGTGGCCGTGGCCGTGGATGTGGGTGCTGGCTGTGGGCTCGGGTGGTGGTCTTGGTGAGGGTTTTAACTGTGCTACGGGTGGTGGCCGTGGGTGTGGGCAGTGGCTGTGGGTATAAGTCATCAGCCCCCACTCCAAGCCCTTCCCCTGACTCTGACCATCCCCACGGGGCCCCTAGAGACTGAGGCTCTGTGACTGCTCAACCTGCTGAGTCCCCCTGCCCCCCCTAGACACACACACACACACACACACACACACACACACACACACACACACCCTGGGCTCCCCTCAGGAGGAGGAAGTCCCCCAAAGCCTAGGGGAGGGCATCTGCAGAGGCAGCTCTGGTGGGGAGAGGGGGGCCGAGAGGGGGGACTGAGGCCCCCAGCTCTCAGGTTCCATGGAGGGGTACAGTCTGGACTCTGAGATGTGTGGGTGAGGCCCCTGGACTTGGGTGGCACTGGCCCTCATTGTCCATTGTCCGGGGTTCCGCAGGTGAGTTTTATCTCCGTGCCCTTGGGGGCTGCATGAAAAGCTGGAGGAGCAGAGTGTGCGGGTGGGAGACGAGCAGGGGCCACAGAGAGGCATCGAGGTGCCCCGCGACAACCCTGACCCCTGGGCTGCTGGCTCGCAGAGATATGGGGCAGCTTACTTCCAGCCATCCCAGACCCTCTTAAAAAATGTTTTTCTTTGTTTGTTTGGGAGTCATGCCGGTTAGTGCTCAGGGATCACTCTGGTAAGGACTCGGGGGACCATATGCAGTTCCGGGGACCGCACCCTGGGTGAGCCACGTGCCAGGCAAGCCCCTCTGGTCCTCAGCCCCTCTGGGAGAGCAGCGATACTTATTGGGGGCCAGTGGGTGACCCCTCCCCCAGCCCCCAATGCTCATTCAAGTCTTAGCCCCAACAGCTGACTCAGAAAGCAGAGGAAGGGTCCCGACTGGAAGGGACTCCGAGATGATACCCCACCCCTGCGAGATACACCCTCCATTCGATGGCCTTTGCCTTTTGGGGATCAGAGACCCCCGACCCCACACTGGGAAGAGCGGATGGCAGGGTGTCAAGTCCTGGGGACCCAGCATGCCAGCCACGGAGCAAGGACACAGACCGTGTGTGGGCTGGGCAAAAGGAGACTCAGGGGCACATGGCAGGAGCTCTGCGCGAGGGTCTCATTCTTAACCCCTGGCCGGGGTGGGGGGCGCAGGGTCAGAGCCCCTGGCTTAATTGTCTCTATGTTCCACAGGTCACTGATGGTTCGGGGAGGGGGGGCAGAGCCCCAGTAGAAACCCTGTTGCGGGGACCCTCGTGGCTTGGCTGGTCTATGGGGGGGTCCTAGGCACCCAAGGCTAGAGCAGCTGAGGGGAGCCGGGGCCGCCCGCCTCTGAAGGGCGCGTTTGTCTCCTGCTCTGAGGCCCCCAGTATGTGGTACAGAGCGGGGATTGTCTGGGGGCCGTAAAAGCCGCTCTTCTCTCCCAGCAGCCCCGGGGGGCCTTGGGAAGCGTGCCCAGGGTGGGGGAGGGCGGCCTCGAGGCCACTCCTGCGGACAGTCGCACCCCGAGCTGGCGAGCAGCCTCGTGCCCCTCCTCCCCTGCCCCGGTGGGTCCTGGCCCATCTCTGAACCCGAAATGCAGGACCTGGTGAGAGGTGACCGGTCAGTGCCAGATGGACAGGCAGCCCCGGGACCTGCTTGGAGAAGGAGGCTTCCGGGGTGCTGCGTGCCCTGGGAGGAGCCCCGAGGTGACTGGGCTCAGTATCAGTTTTCCAGGAGGACTCAGGATGTCCAGCTCGGGGCCAGAGCCGTAGCACAGTGGGTGGACACTGGTCTCGCCGGCGGCTGTCCCGGCTTGGATCCCCAGCGTCCCATCCATAAGGTCCCCTGAGCACCACCAGGGGTGAGCTCTGAGCACAGACGTAGGAGTCAGCCCTGAGCCCCACCAGCTCTGGCCCGCAAGCCCAAATCCCAAACCAACCAGGGAACGCTCAGTCCGGCATTGAGGACAGGGTGTGGGGGTGGGCAGTAGGGAACCCCCAGCCCCTCCCTGTAACTCTCTCATCCCTGCCCTCCCTGCAGGGCGTCACTGTAAGAGGCAGCTGCACTCAGCATCCTGTGAAACCTCACAGGGCCAAGACGGTCCCCAGCACGTGGAAGGCCCCAGAGGAGGTGAGTGAGCGAGGAATTCTCCAGAACCCGCCTCTGTGCCAGCGCCACCCCCAGCTGGCGCTCCAGAGCATCTCCGTTTGAGAGGGCAGAGGACTGAAAATGGGGGACCGGCAGCCTGGGGACCGCTGAGCAGCCCCTTCGTCTGCCTGAGCTTGAGTGCCCTTTCCCACTGGCCGCGAGCTCTCGGGGGCTGCTCTCCCTCCTGCTCCACAAGGAAGGGCCCCTCCTGGTTGGTGGGTCTGCTCTACCACCCCCTCCCCACCATCCGCCGGAGCTCAAGGCTGGCACCTTGGGCCTCTCTGGGCTGGTGACGGTGCCCAGCGGGTCTCCCCACAGTGTCCCCCAAGAACACTTCCTTCTCTCGGGGGGGGGGGTTTCCTGCCTGCTGTGAGGTCCCTGGTGACTGGGGGGTGTAGCCCACCTCTGCTCTTCCCTCACCCTGCCCTTGGGCAGGTGGGGCAGGGGAGGGGCTGAAGCTGGCTGGGCCAGTTGCCTTCCCCACCTGGCTCACCTTCGCGCCGCCCTGCTCGGACCCTGGGACCCCGTGCATAAGAGCGTGGAGCTCAGGGTGGGGGGCTGTGGTAGAGAAGGGCTAAGACTGTTCTTCCTTCCTTCCTGCAGACGCTGGCTCCTGCCCATTGTGGCACCTTTGGGTGCCCTCCCCTGGCTCCCCAGGCTGGGGAGCGGCCAGCACCCGGTTGTCAGCTCCCGTTGTGTGCTCATCCCCTTCCCTCTACAGAGGGCCAGACATGGTGTCCTACAGTGCACACACTCCTGGTCCCCGGCGGGGTTGCCCAGGGCCGAGGCCCTGAGAAGGCGCCCCAGACAGAGCGGGGACAAGGCCCAGGAGGGAAGGGGAACGTCCAGGACTCGTTTTCTGCTGTGTACAGAGGGACGGGGGCAGGGCATCCCCCACCCTTGGACCCCCAGCCCTGGCCGCCCTGACTGTCCCTTCAAAGCCACCATCCCCCTCGTCCCCCCAGCCCAGGCAGGTTCAGAGTGGGTTGTGGGTGGGGTTCAGCTGAGCCTTCCCCCATCGAGTTGAGCCACAGGGTCTGCCAGGCACGTGGCCCCACCCGGGGTTCCCCCACAATGTCCCTGTCTCTGCACACAGCAGGTGTGACCACACGGCCCGCGCTGGCCTTAGCGGTACGCAGGCAGCAGGAAGGGTGCCCCGGGCAGGGGGGGTATCTGGGAAGGGGGAGCGGTGGGGAGGGGTACAGGAGGGGTCCAGAGAGACCTTTCCCCCTCCCGCCCCTGCCCCAGGCTGTTCCTCCAGCTGACTCAGAACCCCAGTCCCTCCTCTTCGGGAGAGAGACACCAACCCCCAGTGCCGCATGAGCAGGTGCACGGCGAAGCAGGAATCGATTCCCCATAAATGAAGCCGGCCCGGCCCCCTGCGGTCACTGCTGCGAGCCGCGCAGCGTGAGTCTCGGCTGATGCGAGGAGGAAAATGACTTCAAAATGCCGCCGCCTCTCCCCGCTCCAGCTCCCCACGCGCCCCCGGGCCAGAGCCAGCGTCCAGTGCTCAGCCTGGGGCGACCTTTGTTCTCTGGGGGCCCAGACATGAGGTGTCAGGACCAGGCGAGGACCAGGGCCGCTTAGGGGGATCCACAGGGCCAAGGCCACTGTCCTTCCTGTCCCGGCAGTGCACAGGTGGCCTCGGTGCTGGGCTACCTCTCGACTTTCAAGAATAAGGTAAGGGCTGGGGAGGTACATACCGCACCCCTAAATGCTTGGCCTGCGTCAGCCTGAGTCCTACCCCTTTTACCCCCTTGCTATACGGCAGCCCGCCAACTGCTCCGAAGGTGGCCATGCCCAGCCGGTCTGTGTGCATGCGTGCGTGCGTGCGTGTGTGTGAGAGAGAGAGAAACAGAGAGAAACAGAGAGAAACAGAGACAGGGACAGACTGGCAGGGAGAGAGACCCAGTTCCCGCCTCCCCTCTTCCAGGCCTCAGTTTCCCCTGCCTGGACTCATAGCCAAGTGGGTCCCAGAGCCATGGGGGTCCTGGCCTGACCCTAACCCACTCCTCTGGGCCCATCATTTCTGGTGCAGAAACAGAGTGGCAAGAGGCTACAGAGGAGAGAGGAGAGCACCTCCCCTCCCCTACCCGACCCCTGGGGGCCCCTGGCCCCTGTGGCCACCTCCCCACCCCCAACAAGGACCCGCATCCTCGGGACTCACGCAGGAGGTACTCAGAGCTGTCATGGTCGTAGTCATTGTCCTCCGGGAAGTGGTTGATCCGGAAGCAGTGTCCCTTGTAGATCCCTGGGAGACAGGAGGAAAGGGCTTGAGTGTGGCTGCCACGGGCGCCTCCCAGGCTGGGTGGGCGTCTGCTCAGGTGAGACCCCCAGGTGAGACCATCAGATGGGAAGGAGGGGCACACATGGGGACTGGTCACATGTGGTGTCGCCAAGGTAAGGTAGGGTTCCTGGTGTGTGTTGTAAGGACACACCGGAGAGCTCTGTGGGAGGGCTCTGTGGAGCAGGACCATCCAGGGCCAGCGGGACTGACCCCCCACTGACCCACTCCCTGGCTGTGCTGGAGGAGGAAGTTGAGAGAAGGGGGGTGGGAAGAAGCCGGATGGTTTTGGAGGGGGCAGGAGCTAAACACGGTTGGGGGAGGGTGGAAGGGGCATCAGTGATGTCAGCTGGAAATCAGGCACCTTCCTGCTCTCAAACTCGCCATCCCAGTGACTGTCTCCTCAGATACACACCTGTGCTGTGCCCATCCAGCAGAAGCAACGGGCCCATGGCAGGGTGGGCAGGCTGGCCGGAGCCCTATCCCCCACCTCCTGGCCTCCAGCACCCCGGATCCAGAATATGCTCAGAACCCAGAATAAATGTTTTCCCAAAGGTGGCGGGGGCTGGCTCAGGAGAGATTTCCGTTGCCCACCAACCACCACCTCTCCACCTCCCTCCCCCTGCCTGACTTCAGATTTGGGTACTTGATGGATCTAAACAAGATCCCTCTCTCCCCCAGGGGGTTGGAGAGATAGTTCAGTGGGTAGGGCATTTGCCTCGCACACGGCTGACCCAGGGTCCATCCCCAGCACACCAGAGAGACCCCTGAGCACCACCAGGAGTGATCCCTGAGTGCAGAGCCACGAGTAAGTCTTGAATACCACCAGCAATGATCCAAAAACAAAACTAAGAAATTAAAAAGAAAAGAGACAAGATCCCCAGATCACACACAGGCACTGTTGGCCGAAGGTTCAACGCCAAGAGGTCAAGAAAAAACAAAGTAAAGTCTCTCCCCAGATTCCCCTTACCCAGGGCCACTGCTGTGTGTCTCCCCGTGTCACTGAGGGTTCGGGTACCCAAAAGTAAAGGCCCCCGTTTAGGGGGTGCAGGCACAAACCCGGGGTCACATCTCTGAGGTCTCACGTTACTTGGCTCAGTCAAAAGCTGTCCTTGACTTTCATTCATTATTTTTCTTTATTTGAGGAGGGGTTGGACCACACCTGGTGGTGCTCAGGGGGGGCCCCTGGCTCTGCACTTGGGGGTCACTCCTGGCTGGGATCGATCCCAGAGCACAGCAAGCCAGGTGGTTCCTTACCCCCATCCCAACTCTCCGCTCCTCCACTTGACTTGGAATGGAATGTTTTTCATGAAGCTCTTTGTTGATTCCTACGCCGTTGTGAAAATTCACACAAGGGTCTTATCACTTGACACTCAACAGCCCTTCCCTTCCCTTCCAACACACACACACACACACACACACACACACACACACACACACACACACACACACCAGGGCGACATCCTGCAAAACCAGAACTGTCACTCCACTGCTCAAGATACCCCTGCCGGCGGGTGAGATCCCTCCCTGCCCCAAGGACCCAGCCCCAGCAGCCAAAATCCTCCAGAACTCAACCATCACTAAGCTCATGGCCACTTTCCACATGCTCAGACTGAGCCTCACCCATGAATGAACTTATTCCTAGACCATGCAGCAGCATTTGCAGTCGCATGACAACTCATACCTCACACCACCCATACTCATTATATATATATATGTATATGTATATATATATATATATGCTGTCAAAGCCGTATAGGAGCTGGAGCGATAGCACAGTTGGTAGGGCATTTGCCATGCATGCGGCCGGCTCGGCTGACCCGGGTTCGATTCCTCCGCCCCTCTCGGAGTGCCCAGCAAGCTACCAAGAGTATCTCGCCCGCACAGCAAAGTCTGGCAAGCTACCCATGACATATTTGATATGCCAAACACAGTAACAAGACTCACAATGGACACGTTACTGGGACTGCTCAAACAAATCGATGAAGACAGTGCTACAGCGCTATTTATATGTGTGTGTATATGTATAGATAAACACAAAGCTCAACCTTTAACAACTTGTTAGTGATCTCATACAAGAGCTGAATGGCCCCTGTGTGAAACACACCAATCTTCACACTTCTTTCCTCCCAGGAAATGTTTTTGGAGTATTTTCAGTGGTTTTTCATAACCAACAATGCAAGATAAATTATTTCAGTTCTGCTCTGGGGCAGGGGTTGGGGTTCGGGATGGAACCATCCAAAATACAATGGTGGGAAGGTGTCGTGGTGGTAGGATTGGTGTTTGAATATTACATGCAATCAAATATTGTGAACTAAATCTATAAAATATATATTTTTTAAAAAGACAACCCTCCCTGCATCCTCTGCAGACCTTACACAGCCACCCCCGCCCCTGCCCGCCTGGCAACCCCTAAACCAGCTCTTGTTTCTGCTGCCCTTGCTCTTCGTTTCTAGAAGGTCTCATCAGTGGGCTCCTGCGGGGAGAGTCTTTGGGGCCAATCGCCCAGCGTGCTTCCCGAAGACTCACTCCAGCTGGGCCCTGCCTCCAGCGCTGCTTCCTCTGCCTGGCGGCTTCTCCTGCCTGCCTCAGCGCTCCGCCACTCACACCTGTGATGGCTGCTGTCCTCAGGGATGCCAGCCACAGTGGTCACTTGCTGGGTGTGGGGGGAGCCTTGATCTTCCCTGGGATCGATGCTCAGCCGTGCCTTGCTGGACCCTGTGCCTTGCTGGACCCTGGGGTGGTGCAGGATTTGTTTTATAACAGGCTGCCAAACCGGTCTCGAGCATGGCTGTGCCCGTGTTGTTGTTGTTGTGTGTGTGTGTGTGTTGTGAGGGAATACCTGGTTATTCCTGGCTCTACACTCAGGCATCACTGCTGGTGGTGTCAGGGGACCATCTGGGAGGCTGGGGATTAAACCCAGGTGGGCCACATGCAAAGCAAGTGCCTGACCAGCTGTGCTTTCTCTCCGGCCCCAGCTGTGTCCTTATCTTGCCAATGAAATCATCCAATACATCCTTTTGTTTTGTTTGGGGGCCACATCTGGTGATGCTTTGGGCTTACTCCTGGCTCTGTGTTCAGGAATCACTCCTGGCAGGCTCGGGGGACCATATTGGATGCCGGGAATAGAACCCAGGTGGGCCGAGTTCAAGGCAAGTGCCCTACCGGCTGTACTAACGCCCTTGCCACCCTCATCCAACACAACTTAAATAGTTGCTTAAATAGTAGGAGGAAGTTCACACAGCATACAGTTTCCTTCATTTCCCAGTACCTTACAGTTATCTTTACAATTCAACCCACAGATGAAACTTTGAATACCCTTTTGTTATTCAGAAAAACAAAAACAATTCATTTGTAACAACCCAGACATCTCTGAAAAAGGAACTAGCAGAGGCACCCAGGAATGAGCTGGCGTTGGCATTCTTTTCTAACAGGGAAAGAAAAACAAACTTTGGCAGAAACGAGAAAGCCGCCTCGAGCTTATATATTCTGCCGGAAACTCAGCTTTAGCAGGCATCTGGGGTATTTGCTCCAATCTTCTTTGCTAACTCTTCCCTTCCCTTTCCTTTCCTTTCCCTCCCTTTCCCTCCTCTCCTCACCCCTCCTCTCCCCACCCCCAGCCCTTCTCACTACCATGGAGCCTCACCCCTGGTCCTGAAAATCAGGTCCTAGAGATGTAAGCAAAAGGGAGTTCTTTTACACTTTAGGGTGAGCATAAAATCTATTCCTGGTTATGAGCAATAGCACAGCGGGTAGGGCATTTGCCTTGCACACGGCCAACCCGGGTTTAATTCTCAGCATCCCATATGGTCCCCCCCTCCCCCCGCGCCCCAGCACCACCAGGAGTAATTCCTGCGTGCATGAGTGAGGAGTAACCCCTGTGCAATGCCGGGTGTGTGACCCAAGAAAAAGAGGGTTGGGGGGTAAAATTCAAGCATATAAAGAATAAATATTAGATGTTAAGTTATTAAATGAAACCAACACTTTTTGGACACTAAGAGTAGGAAGTAAGGGGACAGTCTCAGCCCTGGGACACAGCATACGGAGGGACCATGAGAGGGAGAGAGAGGGGAAGGTCGCGTTGGGGGAGGTGCCCGGGCGCCAAGGGCTACCCGCAGGCCCCGAAAGGAAGACCCAGCCGGGTGTCTGGTGCAGCCTGGCCCTGCCAGTGGGGCCCTGAGACCGTCCAGCTCCCCCAACGCTCCGTCAGCGCCAGGACCCGGACATGGAGGGAGGAGCCATGTTTTCTGGGGAGCTGCCAGAGACAGCGTGGGGAGCTGCCTCACAGGTCGGGGTGCCGCTCCTGGGGGAGGATGGCACACCCCACCTCCCAGCAGGGGACCACCCTGCCTCCCCACGCCGCAGCTTCCTGGAAGTGCCTCCACGAAATGGCACCCACGGCTGCCACTTAGAATCCCAGAATAGAGGTGCCGCGTCACCCCAAGACTTCACACGAGAGTAGGGGGGTTATGGAGAGCGACTTAACCCACTGGCCCACAGCTGCCCTCCTCCCGGCTTCAGGGAGCCTGGGCCCACCCCAGTGAGGAAAGCGGAGGAACGGGGAGGACCCCTGTTGTCTCAGCCCTGACTCCCGCGGCCGTCCTCATCCACATCCTGTTCAGGCACAGTGCTCCTCCTCCCTCCTCTGGGTTGAGTCCACTTCCCTGCACTTTGGCTCCAGCCCAGCAGCCCGGCCAGCCACCCCTGCCCTGGACCCGCTGCTGTCCAGGGCACCTGAGCTCGGGCCCTGAGGCTGTCCTGGCCCCTGCCAGCTTTGGGACTTCAGTTTGCCCCGAGGACTTGGCGTTTGTCCCCGTCCAGCTCAGTCTGACTGTGTGTGGGCTCTGGTCAGAAGGCAGAGAATGCTCTGTGCGAGACGTACATCATCGCGGCCCAAGCATCGTGGCCCTACGGTTCCAGCCGGCTTGGCCACCCCACCCCCTGCCATCAAAGCCAAGCCCGTGACAGCAGGAAGCTGCTTTCCGCCCCGTGAATGTCAGGCAATTCCCTGGTGCAATACCCAATGTCGCAGGCAAATCTTTGCAATTTGTTCAGTTCTATTTGCAAGTAAACTCTGAAAACTTCAAAAAAAGAAAAGGCGGGGAATGGACGGCGGATGTGAGTCTCTCCCTGTGGGGTCCTCCCCAGAGCAGACCACTGGCTAAGGGACCCATCGAGAGGGCTTAGTGCTTAGTGGTAAACTTTCAGTCCCCACAAGAGCTGCCACCTTGCGGTGCTCCTGGGGTGGCTGGCCTGGGTCCTCTGCTTCCCAGGGGCCGGAAGCTGAGACGTGACCAGTCAGGGTGGGGGGCTTCTTCATCTGAGAAACTCAGGCCCGGCTGCCTAGGGAGCTTCCTCTGCTCTGGGACTCTGGGACTCGGTGCAGCAAAGGCTTGATGATGTGTGGATGGGAACATACCCCATCCTACAAGCACACGTGTGTGTATGCATGCATGGATACATGTGTATGTGCATACATGTGTGAGCATGTGGGTGTGTGTGCATGTGTCTGCACTATGTGTACATGTGTGCACAAGCATGTATGTGTATGTGTGTGTGTGTGTGTGTGTGTGGTTTGGGTCACTCCCAGCCATGCTCAGGATGTAACTTCTGGTTCTGTGCGCAGGGATTACTCCTGGCTCAGTGCTCAGGAATCAGTCCCAGTTCTGTGCTCAGGGATCACTCCTAGCTCTGCTCAAGAATCACTCCTGTCAGGTCTCGGGGGACCATATATATATATATATATATATATATATATATATATATATATAGTGCCAGGGAATCAAACTGGGGTTGGCCCACATTCCAGGCAAGTGCTCTAGCCCTGTACTATCTCTCCAGCCTCTGCTTTCTTCTGTATTGTAGGATAACATTGGTTTGTCCTTTCTCCCTTGCCAGAGGGAGCTTAGGTTTATCGGGTGATACCCATCACGGTGCTCCTGAAGCACCTCCATTCCACTGTGTTTATCTGTAAACTCTTCTCTATGCGCCCTTCCCCAACCGGTCTATCACCTTTTCCCCGTAATTAGACTCTGTTAACTTGTAAGGTCAGATTCCTCAGAAATCTATGATTTTATATGTATGAGTGAAATATTGCCTTTCTCCTCTCCTTATGTCTTGAATAGTTTACTTTAGAGCAATGTCCTTTTTTGCATAGACGCAGGAAGACAGTTAATATTATGCTTTTGTAACTTGGGAGTAAATTGTCTCCAAACAATCTGTACTCCAGGGCATCTGCTTCCTCGACTTACGCCTCAGTTGCCCTTAGTTCCTAGCACCCCCAAAGCAGGGTCCCGATGAGGGACTGAATGGAGCCAGGGCAAGCTGTGAGCTACCCTGGCACCTAAATGGGTCAGGCCAAAGCACCACGATATTCAACTATAAGTTGAGAGCATGGTCATGGACAAATTCTGTCATGATCCAAAAGTAACGACGAGATTAGGACCCTGCTAGGGTTAAGAAAAGACTGATCTGGCCTGAGCACTGTAGTCTGAGATCGAGATGACCCCAGGAGAGCAATTCTATGAGCTTAATGTATCTCTTATTGTGTCCATACAAAATGATTAATATTATGAATGTTTATATGTTTGTTGGACAAGGAGAGAAGAAACGCACCCATTGGGATTCCACCCTTGGGCGGGTCCTCCTACTGAAAGAGTGTCTGTCCTAGAAGCAGCATCCCCGGAGGGAAAGAACTTTACCCCTACTGATTGTGACCACACCTATGTGTAAACCCCAACCCCTCATGCTTGGGCATTTAAGTAGGCTGTAAGAGGGGGCTGGGGGATCCAGAGTGAGAAGGAGGATGAAGTGGGATCAAGAAGGAGAATGAAGTAGCATGGGGGAGGAAGAAGCAGGAGGAGAATCAGAGGAGAACGGAGATGGGAATGGAATAAACTGCCACTGACACCAACCAGGCTGGCCCTCGTTTCCTTCCTTCATCCTCCCATCGCCATCCATCTCCCTGGGGTGGGGAAAGAAGCCCAAGATTACCGAACGCAGGCAGCAGAGAGAGAGCCGCTGCATGAGGCCCCCTCGTAATTTTATTTTTAGTGAATATACACTGTATTTTCTGAAATTTGTAAAAATAAAACAATAAGATTTGTCAATGAAAGAAAAGATAATTGATTTTTTTTTGATCTTTGATTTGGGTCACACCCCAAAACCGTGCTCAGACCTTCTTCTGGTTCGGCACTCAGGTGTCACTCCGGGCCATGTTCAAGGGACCATATGGGGCTCCAGAGATTGAACCCAGGTTGGCTGCACACAAGGCAAGTGCTCTACCTGCAGTGCTATCTCCCCAGACTTGTGCTTGAATGATTGACTCCCTCCCCGCCTCCCCGTCAGCCCTGGTATATATGCGAGGAATGTACTCTGTCCCCCGCCCCAGCCTCAGCCCCTGGAATCGTGGAGTCTAAAGTAAGAAGTTACTCTGCATCCCCGTGTCTGTTGAGTATTATTTACAATAGTCCGGATGTAGGAACAAATGAATAGACATGATGAATGAATATACTATTATTAGCTCTTAAACATTAAAAACTGGCAGTTGGAATTAAGGTTTACTCAATTAACAAAGAATATTATTGGGACATCTTATCCAAACTTTTTTTATGACATCTTATTGTCTCATTCATACTTTGGACAAACTTGCAGGCTATTGAATGTAGCCTGCCCACAGGGGAGAGTCTGGCAAACTCCCCGTGGCGTACCAAATATGCCAAATACCAGTAACAATGATGGGTCTCATTCTCCTAAAGAGTCTTGAATATAATCTCAGGACTAGGATGAAAGAGACGTTACTGGGGCCTGCTCGAGGCAATCGAAGAGTAACAGGATGATGAAATGAAATGAAATGATGAATGAATGAATGAATGGAGGGAAAAGGTATATGCAATGAAGTATTTTTCAGCCCTAGCAAAAAAAAAAAAAAAGGAAGTCCTGTCATTTGCAACACATATAGGTGAGTTTTGAGGTCCAGTATTTTAAGTAAAATAAGTTAGAAAGACAAACACTTAATTTTGTTTGGGGGCCACACCCAGCAGTGTTCAGGGAGCACTCCTGGCTCTGTGCTCAAGGAGCACTCCTGGCGGGGCTCAGAATGCCAGATGAGGTGCCAGGGATCTAATCAGGGTCAGCTGCGTGCAAAGCATGTGCCATCCCCACCAGACTATTGTTCCGGCGCTTGGAGGTTCTCACTTTTATGTTAAATTTGAAAAATAAAAAGCTCATAGACACAAACTGGTGCTTATGAGACAGGCGATAGAGGGGAGGTGAAGGGGACCCAAAGCATTTCCAGTTATAAAAAAAAGTCAGAGAATGTCATGCACAGCCTAATTACGCTGTATTACAGATTTGAAAGTTGCTGAAAAGTGCTTTAAAGTTCTTTAAACTGCTCACCACAAGACACAAACGTTTCATAGCTACGGTTGATGAAAGACTTAGCTGCGGGGTGGGGGTGGGGGGAAAAGGTGTTGATCACGTGACCACAACTCTCCAATCTTAATCCAGAACGCCTGACCGGGACATGATGTCACATGTCAGTTACATGCCAGTATCACACTCTTGACAGATGGAATGTCCTTGTGCAGGACCCCACCCCCCCCCACCACCACCTTTGCCAGATAGCAAGCACATTGTTGCAGGACAGAAAGACGCCGCCCTGTGAGATCACCCTTATTCCTCAGTCCCGCCAACGCACCTCAGCCACTATCCCTCTCTCTTCTCTCGGTCCAACCTAACAGGAAAAAAAGCAAATTGTCCTCGCCATTTCTTTGAGGCTACCTTCCTTAGGAAGAATCCATGGGACATGAAAGGCATACTAAATATGTGTGTGTGCTTTCCTCCCTTTAAAAAAAAAAAAAAGGAAGAAGCTGAAGCCGTGATCTTTGATGCGAATAGAAATGCGGAGACGGATCTAAACCGAGCACAGGTCACTCAGCTGGTGAGCAGGTGGGCAACGGCAGCCACTTGGGGGTCTGTATTCCTCTTGCCTCCCTCCGGGCTGTGACGTCTGTGCCCTGGGTTATGAGCCACTCTCCCTAATGTGTGTGTGTGGGAGGGGCCATTCCCTGGGACTCTGGGTGGGGGTGGGAAATGGGGGATATTTGGTGCTAAAACGAGCAAAGTTCCCAGCGACTTGGAACGAGGCAGCTTCCGAGGGGTAGGTTAGGGGAGCCTACACCGATCGGGTGTCAGAGGCAGAGCACACGGCTTCTGGCACTGGCAGACCCTGGTTTGATCCCCAGCACTGCACATGGTTCCCTGAGCCTCACCAGAAGTGATTCCTGAGCACAGAGCCAGGAGTCAGCCCTGAGCACCACCGGGTGTGACTACCTCTTTCCTTCTGAAGCCACGCAGGTCGTTGGTAGATAAGGAAACCCCAAAGAAGAGGCGATTTGAGGGAGCTTAATGGATGATCATCTATGCGATTCTGGTTTTTTTTGGGGGGGGTCACACCCAGCGATGCTCAGGGGTTACTCCTGGCTCTGCACTCAGGAATTACTCGTGGCCATACTCAGGGGACCATAAGGGATGCCAGGGATCGAACCCGGGTCGGCCACGTGGAAGGCAAATGCCCTACCCACTGTACTATCGTCCTGGCCCCTGTGGTCCTTTACTGACCAAAAACCACTGTTTTATTTCAGGGGTGTGTGTGTGTGTGTGTGTGTGTGTGTGTGTGTGTAGGAGTCACACCCAGTGATGCTTGGGGGCTACTCCCAGCACAGTTCTCAGGGGATCTGTTCCCAGAAGGAGTACCATGCGGTGTCAGAGGCTGAACCCAGGGATTCCCACATGCAAAGTCTGAGCTTTGGCCCTCTGAGCTGCTGTCCCGGCTCTTTGTACAGGCAGTTTCATAAACAGTTTCATAAACATAAACGTGAAATTTAATCTGTCCCAGACAAGATGAATTTTGACCCTTCCAAAGCCCAGAGCCGGGCGCTGGCCAGCCCAGAGTCACCCGCCACCAGACTTGGCTCTCCTGAGCTGCCGCTCTCTCAGCCCTGGTGCAAGCCAGGGCTGGTGCAAAGATGAAAGCTAATGGACAGCACGCCTTCGCAGCACCAACCGTTTCATCTCTGCAATGATGCTGCTTTGAAGACGGAAGAAAGAGGCTCAAAGTCCTGCTTCCCCCAGCCCCACTGCTCTGCTGAGTGGCCAGAGCCACCTATGGGCCCACGTGAATGAGGGACTCAGGGAGACCTGGACACAGCCCCTGGGATCTCAGCACCTCATCCTTGCATCTGCTCCCCTCCACTCAACCCTGTCCCAGAATCCTCCTGGAAGGCGGGAACAGAGGGGGTTGGGGCACAGTGTAGATGCTGGTCTTCTCCTGCCCAGTGCCCACCCCCCAGGAGTGAGGTTGAGCTGCTTCTGGGCAGAGAAGACAGCCTGAGGGGGCCCCCGCTGGACAGGCTGGGCCGTCAGAGCGGGTGGGGCAGGAAGCCCAGGAGCTTGCAGATGCGGGGCTGAGCAGGAGGATGGGCTGTGGGCCTCCCTCTCCTCTGTGCCCTCATCGTCCCCCCTCCACGGGCACTGCTGGGGGACCTATGGCTGGCCACCGCGGGCTTCGTGTCAGCCTCCCCCTCCTGGAGCAAGCTCTGGAGCGTGAGAGATGCTCGGGGAGGGGCCATGGCGGCAGCTCCAGCGGCAGGAACACAGGCTTTGTACAGGGAACCCTGGGTTCCAGCCCCAGTCACCCTCAAGGTCCCCTAAACACCACTGAGAGTGACACCCCAGAAATAAAGGAGACAGACCAGGAGCTGGTTCAGGCCGGAAGACAGGAGAGGGGATTGGAGGCATCTTAGATTGTGGGCTCTGGCCCTCAAGTGATAGTAGGACCCACAGCCAGGTGGGGGGGACGTCCACGTAGGGACCCCTTCTGGGCATGGTGCGCTGTGTTGGGGGCTCAGTCATGTGACTTGGGAACATTCTCACCTTACCCTGTTACCCTGGCCTTTCCCAACACTGTGAGGCCAGAACCACCACTCCCAACTCCCCACCCAGGGGACCCATACTCTGGCAGCTTCTTTGAAATCATCTCGAGCTGAGATGGACAGGGACATGGGGTGTAAATGGTCACCAGCGTGGACGCCACAGTCACAGGTGACTGTCCCCCCACTCCTGGGCTAGGTAAGTGTGAGTCGTGGGCAGGGGGCACAGAGAAGCACAGAGGGGGTGGGGTGGGATTGGGGGGCGGCCTGCTCTCCTGAAAACACCCACAGGCCCTGCCTCACGCCCATCTTCTAAGGGGAGGGGAAGCCAAGTGGACCCTGAAGGCTGTGGTTCCAGAAGGGACTCAAGACTTCAGAGAGGCACAGATTTGGGGTGCAGGGGGTGATGAGGCTTTGCCAGGCTGGCGGGGACGTGCACCCATGGGGGGTGAGTAGACTGCAGGCAGGGGGTCCAACCACGATCCCCTGCACCACCAGACGCGACCCCTCCCCGCCCACCCGGAGTTGGGAGCAGCTCCCAAGCGCACCTGGGTGTCTCCCGAAAACCACAAACAAGGAAATGAAGAGATGGGCAAGCAGGATTTGCTTTAACCTGTGATACGACCCCTGAAGTCACAGGGGCACCCCAGGACTCCCAGGATGCTCTCAGAGCTGGGCGGAGTCCACTGGCCAGAGCACGAGGGGGGACATGGACCTCTCCACTCATCACGGATGCTACTCAGGGCACTGATGCTTGGGGCTGCAGGACATTGGGGGGCGGGGCATCCCATCACAGCAGAGAGACGAGCCATGCAGTGAGGCTGGGGCTTTGAAGGGTGCAGGTTTGTCGTGGGGGATCCTGGAAAGGGCCAGGAGGCCAGGTGGGATCCTTCCCACCGGCAGAGGTGGGGTCTGCATCTACCTAGGGCTGCCCAAACCAGCCTGCAGCTTCCCCCCCCCCAAAAAAAAAAAACCACCATGGCCTCATGAGGGCTGGAGCCACATCACAGCGGGGCACCTGCTTGCCTTGCATGCATCAGACCCAGGTTCGATCCCTGGCACCCCAGATGGTTTCCTGAAGGCACGAAAAGTGATCCCCAAATGCAGAGCCAGGAGGAACCCCCGAGCATCATTGGATGTGACCCCTAAACCAAAAGAAAAAACCAGAGTCTCGTTCAGGAGGCCCAAGGGTCAAGGGCAGAGGCCATGTGGGTGCCCCCCCAACCCCCTGCACCCTATGCTCTTCCTGTACCCTGACCCCGCCCCCATGTCATGCTGGAGTTCATGCCCACCACCCCAAAGACACTGTCCTCAGAAAATCATGGCAAAGACCCCACCAAAAGGTCCCATTCTGAGTCCCCCGCATGCAGATTTGGGGGACACAGAGGCCCATGTTATGCAGGTAGCCACCCCACCCCCAGCTCCAGCTATTTCCCTGACATCTCCCATCTCCACTCAGAACCTCCCCCCGACCCCCGCCCAGCCCCGAACAACTCCTCCCCTCCCAGACCTCTCCCCAAAGAAGGTGCCAATCTCGAGATCTCCCAACGGCCCCATCGGGGAACCCTACCGGCCGGCCTCTTTCAGGTGCGCAAGGCCACTGCAGGGAACCCACCCTGTGGTTCATAGAGACACAGTGAGAGCTGGGGGGGGGGGGTTCCTTGGCATGTCAGTGCCCATCTGACACCCTCTGACTGACCCACCATGGCCACGCACTAAGCGTCTCTGCTCAGGGTTCCAGCACGTTTCAGGGCTTCCCTGGCTGTTCCCCGGGGCCCTGTTGGCCCCTGGACTGTGAGCCAGAATGCAGCATGTCCCACCCTGGCAGGATCACTAGGCCAAAAACGCATGGCTCTCCCTTCCTGTGGCAGGGGAGCGTGGCCCCCCAAGAGACGTCCCCCAGCCCACCCCTCCAGGCCCATGGCACAAGCTCCCCCTTCTCTCCAACATTGTCCATGCAGCATCCTTCTGTTAGAGTGATGACAAGTATGTGATGGTGACGTGGGCCCTGCCCCCCCAAGGAGAAAGGGGGTGTCAACCTGCCCCCCGAGGCCACAGGGCGAGGCCAAGCCAGCTTCTCCCACCCGGGAAGCGGGGACCTACTTTGTACCTCCAGAGCTGAAGTGAGAACCCCCCACCCCAAGGAAACCCATATTGAGTAAAGCAGTCGGCACCCAGGGTTGCCTCCTGTACTGGGGCGGGGGTGTGCAGTGCCTGCAGAGCTAAGCTCCATCCTTGAGGGGTCCCCCTGCCCGACATGCAAGTGGTGTGTTGAAGGCACCTCCAACGTCTGCTGGTTTGCAGTCAAGTGTGGGTGCTGCCTCCTGCCCTCCCTGGGACCCAGAGCGCGGGGCTCAGAGCCCAACCGACATCTTCCTGGCAGCCATGCCAAGGGCCACCCCTGCTCTTTCCTTCTCTTGGGGATCTCTCTGGCCCTGCCCTTCTCTCCATGTCTTTCTTTGTCCATGGCTGTGATCTGGCCGTTTAACCTTTGTCCACGTTCTTTGTGTTCAGCACTTGCTTTGGGCCACACCCGGCAGTGCTCAGAGATCACTCCTGGCGGGGCTCAGGGGACTGTACGGGACCCAGGCAGGTGCCTCTCTGGCTCAGCTATCACCCGGACCCAAGATTTGTTTACTGGCGCCAGGCCTGGAGGAAGTCCAGGGGCTCTAAAGGCTAGAACGTCCAGCCTCCGAGCTAGGGAGGTGAGTGTCCACTTCCCCTTAGGACAAGGGAGCCAGTGACGCAGACCCCCAAAGCAGTGACAGGGTCAGGGTGTTGTAAGGGGGCCTAGGTCAAGGGCTATTTGCAGCCCAGACCAGGATGAGCACAAGCCGACTTGGGATGGCAGACAAGGAGGAGACGGTGCATGGGGGCCAATCCTTGACACTGCATGTGGGTGTCTCACCCGAGCCTCACGGGGAGTGACCCCTGAGCACAGAGGCAGGAGTCGGCCCTGATCACTGTCCGATGTGACCCCCAAACAGTAGCGAAGTGCAGCCGTGTGTGGAGGGACTTCCAGAAAGAGCCTTGTGGGAGGTGGGGAGGGGCGAGGCCAGAAGTGTTGGGGTCACCCCATCAGTGCATGGACTCGGGGGGCCCCCACTGTGAGCTCTCCAGAGGCAGAGAAGGTCTGATAGTGGGGGAAGGGAGTGATATACAGCGGGTAAGGGGCTGGCCCTGCACGTGCCCCCCCTCCCGGGTTGGATCCTCGACACCCTGCATGTTCTCCTGAGCCCTACCAGGAGTGATCTCTGAGCACTGAGCCAGGAGCAGGGCCTGAGCATCGTCAGGTGTGGCCTAGACCCTTCCACCCCCCAGAAAAATCTGATGAGGGATTTGGGGAGCTTTGCCCTCCCGCACTGTGTGGCCTCGGGCTGCCCCCGGCTTGGCTCTAGGTGTGCAGGGGCTGAAGGCCCCTGAGACCCCTTAAGGGGGATCTTGTCCTAAAGGATCCAGCTGCCCAGGGGACAGCAGGAGCCGCTCCCCGCGGCACCAACAAGCTCCCCCTTCATCGCAGCTTCATACTGGCGCCTTGTGAGGGGGACACAGACTCTGGCTCACACTGCCTGCAGCTGCCGGGTACCACTGCCAGGGGGGGCGCCCACCAGCCCGACTCTCCCCACCCCCACTCTCAGACACACGGCAGGGGGGCGGGGGGCGGCGTAGTCACCCTCAGGCTTCAGGTGTGTGCTTCCAGAGCCCACGGGGTCCCCGGAAGCACAGGCCGGAGAGGCGATGGGTCTGGGGGGGCACTGGGCAGCTGTCCATCTCCTCACTCCCCCTCTCTCCATCAGACATGGACGGTGTCCCCTGGAGGCGGCTGGAAGGGGCTCGTGGGCTGCAGGGAGACATGTCACATCCGTAGCAGGCACGTGGGCCCTGTGCCACAGAGTCCTGGACTCGGACTGTGTCAACTCAGGGACTCTGCAGGCAGCTGTGAGCCAGCCGCTCCCCACAGGGGTGGGATTCCTGGGGAAATCTCCATTTCTCCCCCAAAGTTTGCAGGTATGAACCTGGAGCCTAGTGGGCAGGGCAGTTGGGTAAACTGAGGCATCTCTTTGTATCCTGGGTCTAAGATCTTGGACTCCAGTGACTCAGACCAGTGATGGGGAGGAAGGAGGCATCTGGTGGGCACTGACCCATCCCAAGAGCTCAGGGAACCGTAAGGGACCCAGGCGATTGTCTCTCCAGCCCTGCTATCTTCCGGACTCAAGATTTATTTACTGGTTGAGGGTATGGTGCCACCAGCAGGTCAGTCTGTACCTGTGAGGCGAGTGCATCAGCAGCCTGATGACACCTTCAGACTTCCAGATACCCCAAAATTGCTGCTGTGCCTTTGGCCAGATCCCAAAAACTTGGGGCAAAGTTTACCAAGAAAGTAAATGGCCGAAAGTTAGGTTATGTGGGAGACACACCCACAAACCACCTTCGGCTCAGTTATATAATTGGAGACATGACCTCTATGGTTTCTGATCGAACTGCTTAACGGCCATGATCCCAGAGACTCAAACAAATCTTGAAACCCAACGGCTTTTGGCAGAAATGCATCCAGTCCCTGCAGTAAGTTACAGGCGCTGGGCCAACTCAGGTGGGAATAGGTTTCGTGCCTTGGCCTGTTCCCCCTGGCGGCCCAGTGGCCGCCATCCTCCAGAGGCCACTGTACAATCAGGTTTGGGTCTACAGTGACGAGACACACGGGGCCTCATGGGATGGGGGTGGAACCAGCCCTTTCCTCCCCGTCCCAACGAGACCCCAAGTCGCCGCCCATGAACGACCTCTCTGGCTCCTGATCAAGCTGCTTAACGGTCATGATCCCAGAGACTCAGAAACAAATCTCGAAACCCAGTGGCTTTTGGCTGAAATGCGTCCACACCCCGCAGTAGGTTACTGATGCTGGGCCACCCCGGGGGGGGGGGGGAAAGGGTGCTGTCCCTCTGCCTGCTCCCCCTTGGCAGCTCGGTGGTCGCCATCTGCCAGAGGCCATTGGACAGTCAACTTTGGGCCCTCAGTGACGAGATATGAGGGGCCTCACGGGATGGCTGTGGAGCCAGCCCTTTCCCTCCCACCCCAATGAGACCCCGAGTCACTGCCAATGAATGGCCTCTCTGGCTCCTGATCAAGCCATTTAATGGCCATGATCCCAGATACTCAGAAACAAATCTCGAAACCCAGTGGCTTTTGACAGAAATGCATCCAGTCCCTGAAGTAGGTTACTGGCGCTGGGCCGCCCTAGGTGGGAATAGGTTTCGTGACTTGGCCTATTCCCCTTGGTGACCCGGTGGCCGCTATCCTCCAGAGGCCACTGGACAGTCTGGTTTGGGCCCGCAGTGACAAGACATGTGGGGCCTCACGGGATGGGGGTGGAGCTGGCCCTTTTCTCCCCGTCCCAACAAGACCCCAAGTTGTCACCCACGAACAGCCTCTCTGGCTCCTGATCAAGCTGCCTAATGGTCAAGATCACAAAGACTCATAAACAAATCTCAGAACCCAGCAGGTTTTGGCAGAAATCCCTCCAGATTTAATTGTTAAAATTTTGGAATTTCAAAATTTTGCATCCACGCAACATCATATGTTATTCATAACCAGCAATAGAAAAAAAAATGTCTGCTGTTGCCTTTTCAGCAGATCTGAGTGTTGGGGTAAAATCCCAAGTAATAATTGTGGGTCTGGTGTCAAAATATTGAATGTAATCAAAGTAGAGAGAGAGAGTAATGTGGAAATCATCTGCCCCACAGGTAGGGGGAAGATGTGGGATAGGGGTATACTAGGGTTGTTGGGGGTGGAGAAGGGGCACTCGTGAAGGTATGGGTGTTTCATTGTATAAACGAGACTTAAGCCCGAAAGCTTTGTGACTGGCTCTCGTGGTGATTCAATAAATAAAATTATAAAAAATGGGAAAAAAGTAAGGTAGAGTTCATGCCCAATTCAATCAGCTAATCAGTGGCTGAATAAATAGCAGTACTCCTACATAAAAAAAAAAAAGATTTATTTACTGGCGTCAGGGGGTCCAAAGGCTAGAATGTCCCGCCTCAGAGCTGGGGAGCTGAGTGTCCACCGGGGAGCCTCTTTCTCTGGGAGCAGCCCCCAACACCGAGCATGGCCACACCACATGCGCTCACCAGATGCTCTCTTAAGAGTCTGGATTTGGGGGCCCTGGAGTGCCCCAGTGGGCTGGCTCAGAGGCTAAGCACCTGCCTGAGCTCAGCACGCACACAGCTAAGGTCACTCCCAGTGCAGCCTGGGCTGCCCATCTGGACCCCCCAATGCCTCGGCAGTGTGTGACCCCCAGAACCCTAGAGCCCCTCTGTGCAATAAACAGGGGTGTGGGTGGGGGCGCTGGGGCTCAGTAGCAGAGCGCTGACTTTGTGTGTGTGTGTGTGTGTGTGTGTGTGAGGCTAGGGTTCGAACCCTGGATAAACACACACACATACACATGCACACGCACACATACACACACAGAAGTGTCAAGAGCCCCACAATGCAAACACGTGAGCCATGCGGCCACAGCTGAGGGACAAGTATGAGAAAGAGGAGGCAGAGGATGCCCAGGGGTGCTGGGCGCTCATGCGGGGGGCCTTGGGGGCATGGTCCCTGAAGCCCTAGGGCTGCCAGGGCTCTCCCCTCCACTCGCCCAGGCTCTTATGCATCAGTCAGTCCCTCAAGAGCCAGTGCAGGGCTGGAGCGATAGCACAGCGGGTAGGGCGTTTGCCTTGCATGCGGCTGATCCGGGTTCGATCACTGACATCCCATAGGGTCCCCCAGCACTGCCAGGAGTGATTCCTGAGTGCAGAGCCAGGAGTAACCCCTGAACATTGCCAGATGTGATCCAAAAAGGGCGGGGGGGAATCTTTCTCTTTGAGGATCCATTTCTTAAAAGAATTTCAGTTCATGGGCTGGAGTGATTGGACAGTACACAGCCTGGGTTCCATCCCTGGCACTGCTCAGGAGTAACCCCAGAGCACAGAGCCAGGAGTCAGCTCTGAGCACTGCCAGGTGTGCCCCTCAACCCCACCTGGGGATACTTCCTCATGGCAGCTGGTGGCCCGCGCACCCCTCCCTTCAGGTCTCTGTTGGGAGCAGGCAGCCAGGAGAGGCGTCTTGATCCCTCCTCTCTGAGGAGGGGGCGTCCACACACCTCTCTGAGGCCACATCTCTCAGGCTGCCCTGGATTTACTAATTTTCGGTTTTGGTTTTGAGTCCACACCAGCTGTGCTCAGGGATCTGTCCTGGCAGGGCTCAGGGGACCATCTAGGATGCCGGGGATCGAACCCGGGTCAGCCACATGCAAGGCAAGCGCCCTCTCTGCTGTGTTATCACTCCAGCCCTGAATTGTTAATTTTTAATGGGGTGAGGGCTCCTCAAACTCTCAGTGCCTGGGGAGGGGGTTGTGAGCCACTCCCCGTGATGCTCAACCATCAGGGCAGGGAGGTTCAAGACTGCTGGGGGTCACCAGGGTCACACATGACAGTGCTCGGGGTGAGGGAGAGGGTGCGTGTGACACCAGGGACAGAACTCGGGTCCAAGCACAGGCCCCCGCCCCGCCATCTAGGCTATAAGAAGTCATCCGCCCCCCCCCACACACACACACCGCTAAACCTGGAACTGAGAATCTTCTCCCAATTTGGGAAATGCTTGTGGAAAGGCCCCCGGAGATAGTTCTGGGGCCACAGTGCCTTGCCCTGGGGGTGCTCCACCCACGCCCAGCTCACTCTGAAGTTCTTGGAGAACCACACGGCCAGCCGCCGGCCCACTTGTCCTCTGCAGGACCAGGGATTTTCCAGCTTCCTGCTGAGATTCATAATTGAATGGAGCCGGGGAGATTCCCCCCCCCACCAATCGCAGCTTCTCGCCCAGCTCCGGGAAATGGGAGTTCAGTTCCTGGCGTGTGATTTTCCCGTTCCCGTCTGCTGCTGCTCTCGCCTCCGATGGAATCTCAGACCCAAGGCTGGAGTCTTTTTAAAGGAAATTCTTTTAATGAGGAGCAAAGACAGAGTTCCCAGGGGCAAGAGAACTCTCTGCTGATTGCAGACTTTGCTGATGGTTTGCCCCCGCGGATCTGTAGAGTTGCCTCAGTGTTCCAGTCCCCTTGCCCACACCTTCTCTTGTTTGGAAGGGCTGGTGGAGGGAGGGAGAATCCTAGCGCAGAATCATAAGGGGTACAGGGAATCCTTGACTTTGCCCTGTTCATTTTACACATCCGCAGCCTGGTAGCTGGGGAGGTACTCAAAGGCTTTGCATGTGGGAGCCCTGGGTTCGAGCCCCAGCACTGGTCCCCCAACACTGGTCCCCAGCACCGCTGGGAGTAGCCTCTGAGCATAGCTGGGATGTTCCTCTCAAAAAAATTGAAGAACGCAGGCATGGAGAATGTTCAAAGAGCTGGAGTGAATTTTCTGCGTGTGGGAGGTCAGGGGTCGGGCTCAGTATTCAGGGCCACATGGTCCCTGAGCACCACCAGGAGAGACTCCCATGTCAGGAGCAGTCTCTGAGCATTGCTAGGTGTAACTACCCCCAAATTAAAGCCCCAAAAAAGAGAAAGAAGAGGAGAAAGAGGTAGAGGAAGAGGAGGAAGGAGAAAGAGGAAGTGGAGGAAAAAAAGGAAGAGGAAGAATAGGAGGAGGAGGAGCGTTGGAGGAGGAAGAAGAGGGAGAAGGAGGAGGAGGAGGAGAAGAAGAAGAAGGAGCAGGAGGAGGAGGAGGAGGAGGAAAGGAAGAAGAGGAGGATGGAGGAGAAGATGAAGAGGAGGAGGAGGAGGAGGAGGAGGAAGAAGAAGAAGAAGAAGAAGAAGAAGAAGAAGAAGAAGAAGAAGAAGAAGAAGAAGAAGAAGAAGAAGAAGAAGAAGAAGAGGAGGAGGGGGGAAGGAAGAAGAGGAGGATGGAGGAGGAGAATGAAGAGGAGGAGGAGGAGGAAGAAGAAGAAGAAGAAGAAGAAGAAGAAGAAGAAGAAGAAGAAGAAGAAGAAGAAGAAGAGGAGGAGGAGGAGGAGGAGGAGGGAAGGAAGAAGAGGAGGATGGAGGAGGAGAATGAAGAGGAGGAGGAGGAGGAAGAAGAAGAAGAAGAAGAAGAAGAAGAAGAAGAAGAAGAAGAAGAGGAGGAGGAGGAGGAGGAGGAGGAGGAGGAGGAGGAGGAGGAGGAGGAGGAGGAAGGAAGAAGGAAGCCTTCGCCAACTCTTATTTGCTCCTGGTCCTAGATCTTTGTCTCTGACCCAAGTTCCCAGCTCCTTCCATCCCCCCACTATGGAGGCTCTGCCAGACAGTGTAGGTTACAGCTTGGCTGGTCTGCACTGGAGATGCCCAGAGCAACAGCCCCCCCTAGAGACAGCAACCTGCCAAGGCCAAGGAGGGCGGCAGGCTCCTGAGAAGCTGAGGGTCCCCACAGAACCCACCCAACCCGTTCCAGAACCATGGCAGACTGTTAAATGAGCACAGATGCTACCCACCAAACAGACACTGCACATCACAGTACCCTTCCCCCCCTCACCCCGAGTGTCCCGGCAGGAGCAAGGAGCTGATGGGACACATCGGGGTGCTACAAAGGTGCAAGATTCCGAATCCTCCCCCATGGCATGAGTCCTGGCTGGGAGCAGCCACGAGCTGGGTGATGGGGGTCCCAGGTGCCTCTCTGCACCTCTCTCTCCCTTGGGGCCCCACTCCCGAAGCCCCCCATCTCCTAATCCCGAGGGCAGTGGGAGACAGTCCGGTGGGCTCAGGGCCAGGCCTCGGGCAGGCATGGGGAGCCCCCAGCACCTCCCCACCCACCGCGGGGATGGCTGTCTTCCGGGGGCCTCGTTATCCGGAGCCCGCGAACCCTGACATTTCCAGGGAGGCGTCTGGACATCCTTGACCTTTGCAGTGCGTCTGAATGATGCTCCTCTCTCCCCGTTTCTGCCGTTCCTCCTGGCCATGCTCTGCTGTGCTCATGCCTCCAACCTTGCCAGTTCTTCCTCAGCCCCCAGGGCTGTCCTGTCACCCCCCCCTTCCCCGCCCCCACCGTTGCCCCTCCCCGCACCGGCACTTGTGGGCCTTGACTCTCCATCTGAAGTCTGACTCCTAAGCCAGCTGCCGTGGGGTCCCTCCTGGATGCCCACCAGGGATCGTCAGCTAAACTGTGCCAGTACCCCCCCCCACCTCAGCCCAAGTGGGGTGCGATGGGGGGTCCTTACTAAGAGAAGTCTCGCGTCCCTTTTCTCCTGCACTTGACCCATGAGCTAACCTTGCAGCTCTGCCTCTTCAAGCTGCCCCCCAGCGCTCTGCAGCCCACCCCCAGCCCTTCTGACTGCCTCGCCCCAGATGCTGGGGGTCCGGAGCGCTGGGGACACGGCCCTTCACCACAGAACCCTCTAAGTCTTCCCATCTCCTCTGTCCGGGACCCCGAGTCTTGTTCTCTGTCCCCCTGGTAAGGGCTGTGTGAGCTTCTTGTGTGCGCCTGGTGTCCAGGAGTCCAGTGGGAAGGACGGCCTTCCCTCTGCACCCACCCCGCTCACTCTCCTCAGCATCCTTTCGGGGGGCAGTAATATTGTGTACAGTTTTTCAGAAAAGGCAACCTGACAGGTAAAAGCGGGTGGGACACCGCGGGGCTCAGGGTTCCTGGTCCCCGCTTCGCTAAGCTACGTGGCTTCCTGGGACCCACTAATCTCTGAAGGGCTCAAGCTGCAGTCTCGGCTGACTGGGTCTGAACTTCATTCTCCATGGGGGTGTCTGGGGAGAGGGTTAAGGGGTGCGCAGGGCTCTGCTCTCCCCATTCCGTGTGCCATGGTAAGGAGCCCTCCCCTGGTGCCCCATCCCTCCTCCTCACCCATGACTGAAACATCCAGGTGTGGCCCCAGCACATCCCAAATGATGGTGCCGGGCACATTGCTGCTGTGCGACCCCCGTGACGCCAACCAAGATGCATGAGCCAGTGGGGAGAGGACCAGAAAGGAATGTTCTATATTTTCTTTTTGGGTCACACCCAGCGATGTTCAAGGGTTACCCCTGCTCTGCACTCAGGAATTATTCCTGGCGGTGTTCGGGGGGGACCATATGGGATGCTGGGAATCGAACCTGGGTCAGCCGTGTGCAAGGCAAACACCCTACCCGCCATGTTATTGCTCTGGCCCCAAGACAGGAATGTTCTAGAGGCATGTCTACAGACTGGGAGCCTGGACTGTCCACTGTGTTCCAACCTCTGACTCTGAAACAAGCCCCTGGCCAGCAGGATGGGGGAGGCAAAACCTGCTTCCACCTGGCTGCTTCTACTCATGCCTTCAGCCTCTCCCACAGCCGTGACTCCCCCAGATGGTGCTCCCCAGCCCCCCAAGGTGTCGGAGATGAAGGGTGGACTTGGGGGCCTAACCCTGCCCCATGTGAGGCCGGAGCTGGCTGCCCCATCAGCACTGGGGGGATGCCCACGGGTGCAGAGACTGAGGACAGGGGGGACCCGCGCCCCCAGCACTCAGCACCTGTGGCCCCTCATCCCCCCAGTGCCCCCAAGCCTGGCTGTTCTATCCAGCAGCAGCAGGAAAGGCCCAGAGCCCTGAGTCAGAACAGCCTTTACACAGCCTGTGATACCAGAATAAACTGGATTTGGAATCAACCCCAGGGGAAATCTGTTAAAGAGAAATAAAGATGTTCCAGGAGTCCACTTGGCCTTGCCAGGGGGCTCTCCCCGCCTCCCTCCCCGAGGCCGGGCATTAACAGCTAATCCAGGGCTCCCCATGCCGCCTTCCCCCATGCCCCCTCACTCCCCCTCCTGCGGGCTGGCGGCCTCTGATGGGGGAGGGCAGGAGACCCCCAGTCGGAGCACAGTGCTGGGCCATACCATCCTCTCATCCCCAAGCCTGGGGATGGGGTGGGGGTGCATCGCCCCAATTTACAGAGGGGGAAAACTGAGGCTGCAAAATGGGGGTGGGGGGCTCCAGTAGGTTCTATGGTGAGGCCCTTTGCTACGCGGCTCACGGGGACAGCCAGGCAGCTGCAAACCTAGAGGCCAGTCTTGGGGAGGGCGAGGCCACAGCCACACGCGCATCTGAGGAACCGGCTGTCGTGACGCTCTGCTTCATGGCAGGATGGGCCTGGGGTCTGCGTGTGGCCGGCGAGGGGGCAGCAGCGGGGATGTGAGTTTGGGCACCCCTCCCAGGGCACCCCAGAGAGGACAGGACACCCCCTGTCCCCACTGTCTTGAGCCCACAGCCCCCGACTCGGCCGAGAGCGGCGTCTCAGAGCCACGGGCCCTGCAGAGCCCAAATCACAGGCTTCCGCCAGCTCATTAGCACATGATGGAAACCTTGGCCAGCCTGAGCTCTCAGACAGCGTGGCCGCCACAGCATCCCCCAGGCCTGGGCCCGCACCCCACCCACAGCCAGGCCGTCCTGGGCTCACGGTCAGCTGGGACCCCTGCATCCTGGCCCAGTCTGGGGGACACACAAGCTGACCGCAGAGCTGGGGCTCAAGCTAGGGGAGGGGGCGGTATCCCCCTGGGGGACGGCCGAGGTCAGGGGATCTGGCCCGGGCTGTGGGCTCCAATTCTGTCCCTGTTGCAGAAGCTCCCTGTCCTCAAGCCTACAGGGCTCGACCTGCCGGAGAAGCGTAGACCCCACCCCCCGCCCTGGAAATGTGCCTTTAGATTCTGAGATTCCCATGGAGAGGGACCCCCATGCTCTGTTCCGTCTGTCTGTGGCTCCATTGAGGATTGATGCAAATTTTTTTTTCTTTTTGGGTCACACCTGGCAATGCACAGGGGTTCCTCCTGGCTCTGCACTCAGGAATTACTCCTGGAGGTGCTCAGGGGACCCTATGGGACGCTGGGGATCGAACCTGCGTCGGCCCCGTGCAAGGCAAATGCCCTCCCCGCTGGACTATCACTCCGGCCCCTGATGCAGATGTTGGAGGCCCTGAGGCTGGTGCCACAGACGAGGCCTTGGAGGAAACACTGGGCGGTGACGGCCATGGGTTTGGGACGGGATGGGAAGGACAGGTTTCCCAAGGGCTGTGGGGGGTGGGGGGCGTTGGCTCCAGGCCTTTCTCTTTGCGCCTGTGGGTGCCTGGAGCTGCCTCATCTTCACCCACATCTACCCACCTGCACCCCTATCTCCCCCTACTACCCTGTCCCGAGGCCCACCGTGCCGGCTTAGGAAAACCTCCCCTTGCATCTAGCATCCCCTAACTTGGTGACACTCACAAAGACTCTGTGTCCAAAAGGGGCCCCTTCACAGCACGGAGGGACAGGACACCACCTATTTCTTTTTGAGAGGGAGGCGGGCAGGGGCGTGCCCCCACAAATCCTCAGTTAGGCAGGCAAGGGAACAATGACCTCTGCTTGGGCCTTCCTCAGCCACTTCCTGCCCAGTCACGTGATGGCGGGATGTCCTCCCCTCCGCCCCCCCACACGCCACCACCAAGGAATTTCTGGGTTATTCTGGCCTGAGAAAGGGGAAGAGGCTTCGTCCATGGCACCAGCCTCAGGGCCTCCAACATCTGCATCGGGGCTGGAGTGATAGTCCAGCGGGGAGGGCATTTGCCTTGCACGGGGCCAACCCGGGTTTGATCCCTGGCATCCCATAGGGTCTCCTGAGCACCTCCAGGAGTAACTCCTGAGTGCAGAACCAGGAGGAACCCCTGTGCATTGACGAGTGTGACCCAAAAAGAAAAAAATTCACATCAATCCCCAACTGAAGCACATACCGCCCCATGTGCTGTCACCCTGGGGACCCTCTGGGGCCACCTGAAAGGGGCTCAGCCCACACCCCTCCTCCCCACCAGGCGGCGGGTAGAACCCTCGGGATGGAACTGGGTTTCCAGAGAAAGTAGCAAACGGTGCCTCTTTGCAAAGAAAAGCTGGTTCTGAGGGCAACCTCCTCGCCTCCGCACCCCTGCAAGCCGAGATAGTCTCTCCAGACCTAGCTTGGGACCCCATGCGCCCAGCTGGACCCTTTCAGCAACAGTCCCCAATCTCCCTGGCACCCCCATCTGCTGCATGCCTGTGTCTGCCGAGCGACTCCCCCAGCCCCGGGGTGCTGGGCACTAGGTAACCCCGTGGGGGCTCACGCTCACCCACCTGCATCTGCACCTCAGCCCTGCAGCCCCCCTGCACTCCCCCCACCCCTCTTCCTCTCACCTCCTTCATGAATGAGGCGGAGGAGGGGCTCCTTCAGACAGGAGCCGTGGTAGAGCAGGGAGGGAGTTTGCCTGGCATGTGGCCGACCCTGGTTCAAACACCCCCTGTACCTCACCCTGGTCCCCTGAGTTCCCCAAGAGTGATCCTTGAGTGCAGCGTTGGGAGTAAGCCCTGAGCATGGGCAGGTGTGCCTCACCACCCCCAAACCAAACCACCCAGCAGCTGGCTGAGACGAGGCTTGAGATGGGGTGTCCGTCCAGAAGAGCTCTGGCTCCATTATGGACCGACTCCAAAGGAAGGTTCCTGGGGCGCACCCACGGGGGACAGCAGCTCCCTGGATGTGCCGGTGTTCACGTCGGGAGGGGCTGGGCTCCCCTCTTCTCCCCTCGACCTGCAGGAGGTTCACTTCCTCCAGGAACAGAAAGAGATTCTGTTCTCACGGGGGCGGGTGGGGGGGGGGGAGGCTGCGTCAAAGGTCTGCAGTGCCAGCTGCACGCTGGAGTGATAGGTGGGTGAGTGCCCGAGTGGACTCCCACACCTTCCACCCAACCCACTGCCTCCACCTCCAGGAAGTCCCCTCTGTAACTTCCTCAGGTAACTAGAGGTCAGGCTGCTCTGGCATGGAGAGCCCAGGAACATGTTTCTCTTTACCAGGGCTGCCCAAAACACCCTACCCACTTGGAGGCCACTCCAGGGCAGGCCTCATCCTCTTCACCAGAGGGGGGAGGCCTTTAAGCCTGAGTGGCTCCTTCCTTCAGAGCAGGTCCCTAACAGAGCCTGGCCCCACCCCCCTCTGGCCTTACATCCCCATGAGCCGCCCCTCCCCCATCATCTCCCTGCCCCGCCCTGGCACTTGGGGCTCTGGCAGGCTGTGCTGCCCATGGCAGCTCTCCCTGCCCAGCCGCTGAACCACCACTGGCCTCCTCCAATGCTCTCCACCCGCTTGCCCTCTCACGATGACCCCATGCTCACTCCAGGGACCGAGTCTGCCCTCTGTCTGCCCGAAGGCTCCGGACCACCCTCAAACTCAGGGGAAGCAACAGATGCTCAGACACAGCTGTGGAATGAGCCTGGGGGTGTCACAGCCTTAGCCTGGGGTCTGGCTTTCACATTCCCCACAATCATTTGCAGGATGGGAATGCAGACGCAGAGGGAAGGGATAAGGGCTGAGAATACCTCGTTCTTCAAACATCCCCAAGCTCCTCCAGAGAGGGTCAGGAGAGGGTCTCTGAGAAGGTGGTGCTCCTTTCCCCGAGGGCCACATGCCCTTCAGGCCAAACATAAGGCTGCTTGCAGCCTCTGGCCTCCGCGCCACAGGACTGCTGGCCCAAGGCCATTCCCAGTGGGGCTTGGGAGCCCAGCCAGGCGCCCAGCTCATGCCAGCACAGGCCTGGCCCTGGGCTGAAATCTGAAGTTCAAGTTCAGCTCTGTCTCTGCTGCTCCGCTTTCTGAGGGAGACAGACCACCTTCCGGTGGGATGTGAGGGTCTCCTAAGAGGCTGCAGCAGGAGACAAGCCAGAAGAGCGGGGTTGTTCCTCAGCACAGTGCTGACTCAGGGCCGTCATCGCTAGAGGGACCGCTTCCCTTCTGGCAGGTGGGCAGTTTCAGAAGGCGGGAGGCAAGATCAACTGCAGAGGAATGGGTGGATAAAGAGACAGATACACTCATTGAGGGATAGATGAAGGGATGGAATGGATGAAGGGACGGATGGATGAGGGGTCTGGATGAATGGATGGATAAGGGGTCTGGATGGATGGATGGATGGATGGATGAAGGGATGGATGAATGAAGGGATGGATGGATGAGGGTATGGCTATACACATCGATGGTTGGATGAAGGGATACATGGATGAAGGGATAATAGTTGAAGGGATGGATGAGGGATGGATGAATGAAGGGATACGTGGATGAAGGGATAGATATACACACTGATGGATGGATGAAGGGATGCATGGATGAAGGGATGGATGAAGGGACGGACGAATGAAGTGATGGATGGATAAAGGGATGGATACACACATCAATGGATGGATGAAGGGATGGATGAATGATGGGATGGATGGATGAAGGGATAGATAGACACATTGATGGATAGATGAAGGGACGGATGGATGAAGTGATGTATACACGCACATCAATGGATGGATGAAGGGATGGATGGATGAAGGGATGGATACACACAAGTGTGGATGGATGGATCAAGGGATGACTAAATGGATAAATATACACATGGATGAAAGGATGAATAAATTGGTAAACAGATTACAGTACGAATGGATCGATAAATAGATGAAGGGATGAGTGAAGGGATGGGTGAATGAATGGATGGATAAAATGGATGATGGATCAATGGATGGATTAAATAATAGATGAATGGATTGATGAAGGCATGGATGATGGAGCACACTAGTGGATGGATGAAAGGATAAATGAAACGTTAAAGAATAAATGAATAGATAAATGAATAAATGGATGGACAAATGGACAGATGAATGAGTAGATGGATGGATGAGTGGATGCATGGATGAAGGGCTGGGTGCATGAATGGATGAAAGAGTGGATGGAACCTGCAGTCATCAGAACTCCACTCAGGTGAGACAGATGCATTCCCAATGGGGTTTCACTGGAGTGAAGGAGAAATGGCCCAGCAGGTGAGGGCTGGGGGCTGGCTGCCCACCGGGCCCTGGTCAGCAGACGTGCCCTTGTCTGTTTCCTGTTTAACCAAGGAGGAGCCGGCAGAGGAATCCTAAGTGTGCTGCAGGATGCCTGGGTCCCAGCCCCCACACCGGGATGCACAACACATGTGGGGGAGGCTCCGCATACCCTCCCCACCTCCCCAGGAACCTGGCGCTAACTCCATGGTCCAGTGTCGCTCTGCCTGCCTGTTAGCTGGGCAACAACGGGAGCTTCCGGTCTGAGCGGCTTCTGGGTTTCCGCCCGCCTCTTGGGAGTCCCCTGGCGAGCACTGGGTCTGAACACGCACCAGCAGGCAGTCCAAGGGAGCCTTCCCGCAGGCGTGGGCCCAGGAGTGGGTGCTCCACCTTCCCGGAGCACCTGTGCAAGGCAGCGTCCTTTCCCGCAGGTGGCGTGAGTCAGCCCAGAGCCCCCACAGCAGACGAGTTCCGGTCACAGCACCGTGCCCACCTCCAGTGACAAGCCAGACCTGCCCCCTGCCAGCGCCTGTCAGCTGCCAAGCTGCACCTGTGGGGGCAAGCCCCGCTCTCTTTTCCCATCCAGCCCGCACCCCAGGCGCCTCGGAGACACAGGCCCAGTGGCCCCCTCTCCGTGGGGGAGGCGAGACTGTTTCTGCACCCCCCACCATGCAGCAGCAGAGCTGGAGAGAGGGGTCAGGAGCCAAGGCAGACTCCTGCCCAAGAGCCTGCCTCAGTTGCCCGCCTCCGAGGGGCTGTGTGGTGAGGGGGA
Organism: Sorex fumeus; assembly: GCF_029834395.1. Lineage (NCBI taxonomy): Eukaryota > Metazoa > Chordata > Mammalia > Eulipotyphla > Soricidae > Sorex > Sorex fumeus. The sequence continues at coordinate 82,238,917 of NW_026606120.1, forward strand.
CGTGAGGCTGCAAGGCCACAAGAGGGGGATCCGCGAGTCGCCTCTGGGAAATGGCAGGGCTTGACCAAAGAGGGCAGTGTGATGGACGGTGTCTTGAGGCCAGGCTGGGATCTCGAGCAAGTGACTGTACGCCTCACAATGAGGACAGTTCCACCAAACTACTCCCAATACCCTCTGTGGCCATTTACGAATCTGCAGGGAGGGATCCGGGCAATGTCTGTGCTGCCACCAAGTCCCAGGGGATGGTCACCTCCTCTCTCACACTGTCCTACCAGTAAGCAAACCACATGACAACAGGGCTATTAGGGGAACACTCTCTCGTACACACACACACACACACACACACACACACACACACACACACACACACTTTCACTCTTAGTTTTAAAAAATGTGTGGGGTAGCCGTAGCCATGATCCAGAGACACACAAACGAATCTCGGACCCAAGCAACTTGCTGAAGAGATGGCTCTGGACTTTGTAATTGGCCACTTTCGCCGGGCCACTCCAGATGGGGGCAGGTGCCATCCCTCCACCTGCCCCCTAGGAATCCCGGCAGCCCCATCTTTTAGAACTCAGTGACAAGCTCCAGGTACGGGTGGCAGTGGTGGTAAACGCCAGACCTCATGGGACAGGGGAAGAGTCTGCCCTTCTCCTTCCCCCCACCCCGATGGGACTCTGAGATGATGTCCACATATGGCCATCGCTCCCACACAGCCGTGATCCAGAGACACACAAACGAATCTCGGACCCAAACAACTTGTTGCAGCAATCTCTCCAGACAATAACTATTAAGATTTTAGAATTTCTAGAGCGTGCGGCTGCGCTTGTGGCCATGCAACATTGTACTGTATCCATAACAAGCAATACAAAACACATTGTCTAGCATTGCCTTTTCATCAGGAATGAGGATCGATGGGACTGGGCTGAAATATCGAAGGTAACCAAAGTAGAGAAAGAGAGTATTGTACAAATTGTCTGCCACGCAGACAGGGGTAGGTGTGGAATGGTGTGTGTGTGGGAGGATACTGGGGATTTTGGTGGTGGAAAGCTGGTGAAGGGATGGGTGTTTGATGATTGCATGATCAAAGCTCAAGCATGAAAGCTCTGTTACTGTACCTCATGGTGAAGCAATAAAAGTAAAGTAAAAGTAAAGGCCCTCCCGTTGATCGTCGATTTGCTCGAGCGGGCCCAGTAACGTCTCCACTGGAGACTTTGTTGTTACTGTGTCTGGCATATCGAATACTCTCGGTAGCTTGCCGGGCTCTCCGAGAGGGGAGGAGGAATCGAACTCGGGTCGGCCATGTTGGCTGCGTGCAAGGCACACACCCTACCCGCTGTGCTATCTAAAAAGGGGGGAAAATTAAAATTAAAAATGTGTGGACCAGGAGAAAGTGCTGTGGGTAGGGTCCATCCCGGACCAGCATCACAGGGTTTCTGCAGGCACTGCTGCATGTGGTCCGAGAACCCCGGGTACTACAGAGACCAAGCAGCTATGTATCCACAGCCCTTGCACTGAACCCCCAGCCCAACAGGCAGATAGCACCCGTGAGGCCCCGTGTTTCCTGGGCACCGCTCGGGAGTCCACCCCCCCCCCCCCAAATGTTGGTCCCTGCAAATCTCACCCTAAGGAGTCAGGGAACAGCAGAATGGGGCATATCAGTATTGACGGGGGATGGGGGGTGGGGAAGAACACATGGGTACCCTCTGGTCCCTTTCTGTTCGTGGGTAATTCAAAGTCCCCTGCTGACAGCTGGAGGGTGTTCTGCGGGGGATCCCCACATTCTCAGAGATCTCCGCACCAGTAGGCCCCAAAGGCTGAGCAGATGGAAAACCAAAAAAAAAACAAAAACCAAAAACCCAAAAAACAACTCCCCACCCCCACCCCCCAAAAAAACCACAGGTACATTTCTTTCCTGATCCTCCAGAGATGGGAAAAGGGAGACAGAATGTGCTTCCAGGAACATGAAGCGTTTTCAAGGGCTCGAGGCGAGAGCTTTGTTCTTAGCTCCAGTGAGGCCAGGACAGTAAGAGCGATGCTGTGGCTTTAACTAGACTCAGGAAGGACTGGCTGGTCCACGTCTTAGACATCCGATGGGCAGCCCGCTGGGCTATGACTGCGGAATCCGCCCCTCCACTGGGCATCCAGCCCCACCCTTACCTTCCCTGATGACGTGGAGGCGGAAAAACACCTTCGTGAGCCTCAGGTAGGGGGGGATACCAGGGCATTCGAAGGACAAATGCCACAATGAGGGCTGGCTGCTTCCACCCATCCCAAAAGAAACGGCCTTTCTCCACCCGGCATCCACCAAAAAGTCGGTCTCAGGAATTTACATGGGGGCGGCAGAGAGATAGAATTCACAGCCGCTAAGGCATGTGCCTTGCACACAGTCAACCCAGGGTTCAACCCCCAGTGCCCCCATGAGGGTCCCCTGAACCCTGCCAGGTTCAGTGATCCCTGAGTGCAGGGCCAGGAGGAAGCCCTGAGCACCGCTGGGTGAGCCCCCTCCCCTCAAACAAAAGACAAGATAATATAAAGAATTTACACAGATGAAATTGGCAACTGATTACTGAAACAGAAGAAGTCTTTGTTCTATAGTCTGAGAAATGAAGATATATATATATACACATATATATATGCATCCATATATATATATATATATTTAAAAAACGCTTAAATTAGCCACAGAGAGATTTCCAGGGAGAGGAGGCTCAAGGAAACATCTGTTCTGACTTGGTGGGGTTCACACTGTCGGAAACTCGGGCAGGGAAATTTCCCCGCAGTGACGGTTCACGAAGTCACCGCAGAACTTGGTCTTAACAGGCCACCAAGGCCAGACCTGGACTGTCTTTTCTTTGCACCCACTTTCGGCACTGCCGTGGGGCCCTCCGATCATCCGAGGTGGGCTTCAAGGAATGCCAAGGCCGAGTGTGAACTGTGCTTCCAGGAAGCAGGTTCCACCATGGACAGCCCACCCGGGGTTCCTCCTGGACCGGTCGTGATCACCAGGCAGGGGTGGCCAGTAATAAGATGCTGATGAAAGGCGGGGGTGGGGGTGGGGGCGGAACGCAGGCGGGTGCGCTTGAGTATGAAGAGAACCAACACCGGTGAGCTGAATGAACACACGTGCTCAGCCCGCTGGGCACTGGATGCTCTTTCGGTTTCAGTATCAGGCGTATCTCATTTCCCTCAAACACAACAGAAAGTGTGAAAAATATAGGAGAGGAAATCAACCAGCCGCTATTCCCACGGCCATCGTTTGAACATTCTGGGTGGATTTCCTGCCAGTACTTTTTTTCTTTCTTTCTGTTTTTTTTTTTTTTTTCTTTTCCGACCTCATAAAACAGCTTTTTCATTCTGGCTGACTTTTTTAGAGGTTCCATATCTGTGGGTTTTGGGCTCACTTAATTTGCTATTTAATAGCATTCCCCCCATGTTTAATAACCCTCTTAATAATAGCAGCATGGAAATAATACGTTTTCCTCTCACAAATGCCGCCAGGACGTTCAGGAGGGGCCTGTGAGCAGGAAGGAGAGGGCTGGTGTGTGAGTTAAATATGGCAGACAAGAAAGAGGGGAGGAAGAATTAGAAATACAAGAGGGAAGGGGAGAGGGGAGGGAGGAGTGCGACAGGTAGAGGGTTCCCGAGGGTGCTCATGATTGGACTGGTAAGGGGATGCTGGGGGGGAGAGAGGGGGCCAGCAGGAAACCCAGTAAAGACTCGAGACATGCCCAAATCAGCCACTGAGTGGCGAAAGGCATGGAGTGGTCTGCAGACAGGGACAGGCCAGAGGCCAGAGAGGGGGACAGCTCAGGGGCCCTGGACCACCAGGAGGCACCCAGGAGGAAGGGGGAGAACCCTCACCCAGCTCCAGGAAAGAGATTGGAGCGCCACCCACCAGGCACCTGGTCGGACTCCTACGCAGGAATCCGTGGGCAGAGAGACAACAAAAGCTATTTTTCATGCAAGAGGAGTCGGACATCAGGCAAAATCAGAGCCCCTTTGTATGACATGCCAAAGCGCTGAAGCGAGAAACCGTCTCGGGCGCCGGCTCAGATGCAGCGGGCACGGAGAGCTCGCCTGGGAACCGCCGTCAATGTGCGCTTGTTCGGGGGGCCTTTCAGAGCAGGGGCCGGAAGTGGGCCTGGGGTACCCTGCCCCCCGCCAGCACGGCCGACGCCGAGCTGCTGACACGGGCCCTGGAAGGCAGCCTGGCTGTCCTGAGATGTCCTCGGAGTCTTGGGCCGTTCCTGTTCTCTGCCCTGCTGAGGGTCGGGTCTGGGGAGGGGAGTGGGCCAGACCCCTTTCCTCTGAGACCCAGCCCCTCTCGGGGTCCCTTCCCTGGTGACCCTGGGGCAGAGATTCCTTTGGGTTCACAAACGAGAACTCCCGCTGGGTTCAGGACACTGCTTACCCCAGCCCCAAGCTCAGCTCTCGGGCTTGGCAGCGTCAGCCACTCCCGAGGTCCTTGGTTGGGTCTCGGGGCCTGGTGCAGAGAAAGTGGCCAAGCTCAGAGGAGGGAGAGGCGCTGCAGGGCCCAGAGCCAGCTGGAGGCAGACCTGGGATCCAACCCCGGCTCCTTGAGGATCTGAGCTCAGTGAGTCTCAGGATGGGAGACAACCACCACCATCTCCAACACCATCTTCACCGTCTCTACCACCTTCACCACCTCCACCATCTCCACACCTCCACCATCTCTACCATCTCCACCATCTCCATCACCTTCACCACCTCCACCATCTCTACCACCTTCACCACCGTCATCTCCACCATCTCCACCATTGATACCACCTCCACCATCTCTACCACTTTCACCATCATCTCCCCCATCTCCACCACCATCTCTACCACCTTCACCACCATCTCTACCCCTAGCTCTACCACTGCCACCATCTCCACCACCCGCACCATCTCCACACCTCCACCATCTCACACCTCCACCATATCTACCATCTCCACCATCTCCACCACCATCTCTACCACCTTCATCACCACCATCTCCTCAACTCAACCATTGATACCACCTCCACCATCTCTATCACCTTCACCACCATCATCTGCACCATCTCCACCACCATCTCTACCACCTTCATCACCACCATCTCCTCAATTCAACCATTGATACCACCTTCACCATCTCTACCACCTTCACCACCATCATTTCCACCATCTCCACCCACCATCTCTACCACCTTCACCACCATTTCTACTCCTAGCTCTACCACTGCCACCATCTCCACCACTCACACCATCTCCACACCTCCACCATCTCACACCTCCACCATCTCTACCATCTCCACCATCTCCACCACCATCATCTCCACCATCTCCACCACCATCTCTACCACCTTCACCATCTCCACCATCTCTACCATCTCCACCATCTCCACCACCATCATCTCCACCATCTCCACCACCATCTCTACCACCTTCACCATCTCCACCATCTCCACAACTCCACCATCGATACCACCTCCACCATCTCTACCACCTCCAACACCATCATCTCCACCACCATCTCTACCACCTTCATCACCACCATCCCCACCATCTCCACCATTTCTGCCATTTCCACCCTCATCTCCACCATCTCCACCACCTTCACCCCCTCTACCACCTACACCATGCCCCCTTCCGCCACCTCCCCGACCTGCCTCACCACTTCCACCTGCCCGAGCCCCCCCACTTCTATCTGAACATCACCCCCACCCCCACCTGCACCCCCTGCTCAACTCCATGCCACCACCAGCACCCCCTTCCTCCGCTCAGGCTGCCAGGCATCTCTCCATTACCCCCTGCCCTGGGTGCACGCCCTGCTTCCCCTGTGGCAGGCACCCTGGGAGGGGCCCCAAGGGGGTGCTGAAGCTCGGGGCATGCCCTTGCTCTCCTGAGCTGCTTCTCCAGAACCAGAACCAGAGCGGAAGCTTCCTTAGGCCTCAGTGTCCAGCCCAGCAGGGGCCTATATCCGCCCACAAGGACAGTTTTAAGTGCCCGCCCCCCAGTCACCCCCAGCCCTGTGTCTGTGGGGGCCGCAGGACCATGATGGTGCCCATCAGCATCCATCTCCCCTTCCCATCTTCGAGGCCAATTTCCATGTCACTTCTGGCCAGCATCGGGAGGGACCTCCCTGTGGCCACTCCGCTCACAGGGCCCAGAGTGAAATGACAAAGCAGGTCCTGGTGCTCACAAATCAGCCAGCCGCCAGTCGGCAATGGGGGCAGCGCGGCTGCTAGAACGCCACTGGACATGCCAGTCTGATGGCCACTGCCAGGCCCAGGGATGCAGCGGGGAACCAACCTGGGCACACAGCAGCTTCTATCACCCTTTCTGGGGTCTGCCTTCTTCTGGGGCCACCTTGACCCTCTAGCTTTCAGATCTGTACCCCCACCCAGTGGCCACCTCGCCCCCTCCGGAGCAGCCAACGTCCACAACTCAGGTCCTATGATCCCTCCCGAATCGCCCCGCCGGCTCACAGCCACTGCAGAAGACCTGCCACCTGCAGGGCTACCAAGAATCTTAGTCCAGAAGTGCTGCTGGTCCCGGGGAGGTGGGGAGCCTCCAGGTTCCACATTCAAGAACATCTCATCGCGGGGGCGGAGTGGGGTTTCCAAGCCCAGGTCAGCCCTGTCTTGGCCCAACAGAAAAGAGGGTCCCCCAGTTTGCACCTCCAGCCCACCCACCCACGCTAGCCCTGTGTTCTCTTCTGGGGGGGTTGTGTGCCGCAGGGGGTGGGTATCAGAGCCCCCTTTAAGAAGCAGGAATATGGGGCTCCAAAAAGCCAAGAGCAAGTCTCAGGGCCCTTCCCTGAACCCGCCCCCCGAGTCCCCACACCATGATGACCACCCAAAATTGGCTCAGATATCCCCTTTCCCAGCGGGAAACATTCGAGAGGCCTGTGGGATGGGGCAGGGGTGGCTTCACCCGCAATCCTGGGAGATTCTGCTCCTTCATCCCCGGTCTGTCCCAGTGGGCAAGGGGCTGCACTGGACTCCCCCGATTCGGCTGCAAAGAGCAGGACTTGCTTCAGGGGAAATTCCCCAGGCTCAGGAAAGGCAGAAACAGGGAGAAGGTGCCGTCCCGGAGGGCTGCAGGGTCTGGCGTGTTCAGTGCCCTGTTAGAGTGATGGCCTGGAGGGTGGGAGACTGGCCTGTGGCTGGAGGATGCAGAGCAGTGAGGTAGCTCCCAGGCTCAAACCCAGCTGGGAGTGACCAGTGCTGCTAGCTGAGCCCCAAGCACCACGTGTCCATGGAGAGACCAAGGGTGACCATGTTCAGGCTGACCCTTATGTTCTCCTGGGGAGGTGCTGAGCACCCCTCAGGCTCCCGAAGAAGCCTGAGAAAGGAGCTGGGGTTCATTTGATACAGAAGGTTGGCTTCTAAGACTGGCTAGGGGGACGGAGCAATAGTACAGTTGGGGGGAGGGCGCTTCCCCTAAGCATGACCAGGAGTGATCCCTGAGCACTGCCAGGTATGGCCCCAAAACAAAAGAAAGTGAGGCTGGATAGAAGTCTGGGGTGGTCCATGGAAATAGGGGTGACAGGGAGGTTCTGATTTGAGATGGGAGGAACAGAAACAGGACTTTTAACACACAATTGTATCTCTGCCTCTGGCACCCCAGAAGACAGCAGTGGGGGACTGGGAGAGGCCAGACCCAGCTAAGCGTGAAGTGGTGTCCCCAGGGTTCCAGAGGGACGCACTGCCTGCTGGTGAGGATCCCAAAGCCTCAAGCTATGGGTCACAGAGCACCAGCTCAGTCACATAGACCTGAGGGGCCCATCACCTCACAGAGAGCCTGGGGGTGGCACAGAGTCCAGAAGGAGCCCCCGGTGCTCAGCGCTTGAGGCCGGCAGCCAAGTTCCTGTCCAGCCTGGCACTGTCCCCCCAGCACACATATCCCTGGGATTGGCCTGTGGTACACAGTGGTGAGGTAGGACCCAGGGGGGCTCTTTTTTTTCTGCTTTTTTGGGGGTGACACCCAGCAATGCTCAGGGGTTACTCCAGCCTCTGCATTCAGGAATCACTCCTGATGGTGCTTGAGGAGCCATATGGGATGCTGGGGATTGAACTGGGGTCGGCCGCATGCAAGGCAAATGCCCTACCCATTGTACTATCACTCTGGCCCCTATGAGGGGCTCTTTCTCAGTGTGGGAGGTTCTCGGAGGGGCCCTGGACCTGGGAAGGGATGTCCCGACTCTCTGAACTCATGTTTTCTCACCTCAAGCTCTGGGAGCTGCTGGCTCACCCTTCACAGGGGTGCTGGCCTAGAGGGCTGGGGCGTGCGTTCCCCCACCAGGCAACGCACCCCACTCCCCAAGGCGCCCCAGGCCTGGGGCCGGTCTCAGCCTCTGGCCTGGTAGAGCAGGGGTGAGGCCCAGCTACCAATGCTCATCCCTGGGGTGAAGAGGACATATAGGCCGGGGGGTCCCAGGCAGACTAGGTGAGCTGTGTCAGCAGCCTGGGGAGAAAGCAGGCGAGCCTGGTGGCCTGGTCAGCCCCTTCACAGTGCCCCCTCCCCCCCACCCCCTGCTTAAGCTGGGAGCTTTAGCACAGGGGACCTCGGTGATGCTCAGGGCCTCTTTTGGTTGTCACACTATACAGAAGACTTAACAGGGGCCAGTGGCACCTGAGAAAGCTGGGGCAGGCACCACACACCTGGCACCCTTTCTGGGGGATGGGGGTTCTCCCAAACTAGGCCTCATGGTAACTTTGCCAGTGCTGCTTTTGGCCACGGCAGTGCTGGGTAGAAGCATCAGAATCTGCCCCAAGAACACACCCTTGATATCCCCTCCCATCCTGCTCCTTCCTGTAGCCCCATTTGGACATGACTCCTGCCCAAATGCAGGCAGGCACTGCCGACTGGCTAGCACTCCCACATTCTCTCCACCCGCCTCCTCCTGATGCTATCAATGAACCCTGGTCCAGACTCAGGGTGGAGGGGTCCCACTGCCTTCTGGAGCTTCCACACTTCCCTGCCACTGGGGGAGGGGTCACAAATCAGGGGCCAGAGCCATCACACAATGGATAGGATGCTTGCCTGGCACATGGCTGACCTGGGTGCCCCCAGCACCACCAGGAGTAATTCCTGAGTGCAGAGCCAGGAGTAACCCCTGAGCATCACCGGGTGTGGCCCTCCAACAAAACCCAAATTAAAACAGCCCACGCCCCCAGCACAGAACTCGCCTGGGTATGCTGACTTCGCCCAGCCCCAGGCAGGGATGAAGCCTCGCACTGGTGTGACACTGACCGTAAGGATGACCTTGGCCGTGACCCCTTCCCCTGCTCTCGCCTTTTCTCTCCTGACCGGGCTTCCCAACCCCTCCGGCAGGTTCTCACAGAGTCTCCCTAGCGCCCCACCAGCGCATCCTCCCACGCTGTTTCCCTCATCACACTCATCCATCCCTGGATGTACCAGCAGCGACAGGACAATCTGTGCCCTGCACACCGCAGGGACCCCGAGCCGCACGCAGGGGGACACGGTTCTTGGTGTGCATGCACGAGCAGGCTGGCCACCCGGGCAGGTGACGCATCCCCTTCCCTGCGTGGCCTGCCTGCCTGGCCAATGTGTCACTCACTGCCCCTCATCCCAGGCTGGCTAAGGGCCTCTGGGCACCGCGGGAGGCGACAGTCCGGGGAAGGTTCCAGATCACCCACCTGCGGCCCTCCAGGTGGGTTTCCTGGCTGGCTGCGCTGTCCTCTTCCTCCCTCCCCTGACTGGGATTCTCTCCTAGAAAACCCAGGCTCTCGGCGTCTGAGCAGATAAAGAGTGCAGATAAATAAGTATTTTATTTTCTTTATTTTCAGACCCGAAAATAAAGCCCCAGCAGTGCTCGGATCCCAGGGTCCCACTTCCTGTGATATCAGGCCCAGCCTGGAGGTGCTCTGCAGGTCAGGTGCTGGGGCTCTAAGGATGTGTTTCAACCTCTGAGCATATCCCGGCCTCGGGAGGGTTATTTACTTATTTACCCTCTTGTTTATTCATTTAGCAGACCTTTCCAGTGGTGCTGGGGAAGGGGGGCTGGGGATACCCATAGGATCAATGGCTCTGCCCAAAGCCTTGGGGTCTGCCAGCACCAGCCTGGATATGTTGGGGCACCTTGTGGTGCTGGGGGTGGAGCCTGGGTCGGCCGGGGCAAGGCCACTCCTTATCCCCCCCCCATCACTCTAGCATCTTGACCCAGGCAAAGCCAAACCTGACCCTCTGTACCATCTCGTGAGCATTTCAGAAGCTGCTGTTTTCCTTTGAAACCTCCCTGAAGCCCCTGGCATGGGTTTCTAACTCCAAAACTGGCTGTGAAGTTAGTCCTGGGATGGGGTCCACCAAGACCCCCCCAACTTGTACTCGTGAAGTCTGCTGGCTTAGTGAAGAACGGAGGTGGTGGGAGAGACAGGGCAAGCCCTCTGGACAGGAAGGTGCGAGGATGGGCAGACCCCTCCCCAGATGATGCAAGAGGGAGTCTACTACTGGGTCGAAGAGATGCACCCCATCAGACGCCCAGAACCCCAAAAACACACAGGCAGAAGCTCTCTCAGATGCATCTCGAACATTTTTGCCGTCTGTGTTGTTGTTGGGGACCCTGGGGGTGGGGGTGACACCTGTGTCACTGGGTGTCATCTCCTGCCTAGGCTTGTGCTTCTCCAGGGCACCCTGAACCCCCCCACTGGATCTGGAGGTGGGATGTGGCAGGGGGACCTGGCGGAGATGAGACAGGGTGGGTGAGCACGTAAGCTGTACCCACCAGTGCCCACCAGGAGGGCATCCGGCTGCGGGCAAGGAAATGAGGCCTCAGCGGGAGCCCAGGGTCCGCACCCTGTGACCTTTCGCTGCAGAGAACAAGATGAAAACTCCCTGGTTGAGGCGCCCCAATCCAGGGTACCAGCCGCCCCCCAGCCTGCTCCATCCAGCCCCCTGCACCTGCCCCTGTCCCATAGCTGCGTGGGAACAGCCAAGAGCCCCCTGGTCTGCAGAAGGCTGGGCCCCTCTGCTCACCCTCAGCTGAGATGGGCAGGCCATGGGCGCCCCCGAGACTCTGTGATCATGCGCCTCGTCTCTGCACCTCGGAAAGGCAGATAATGAATATTTACCTCCGAGTGTTGCTGGCAATTATATGAAGTAACCTAAGTCCTGCGCGGAGGCCTTTGGTAAGCGATGGCTTTTATGACTAACACAGAGGGCAACGGAGGAGGCCTGGTGAGGTGACTGACTGGCCCCTTGTCACCCTCTGGGCTGATTGGAGAAGCTGACTGTGACTGGGAGAGAAAGGAGAGCAAGCACAGAGGGAAGTCCTGGAGCGCGTGGAGGATGATGGTGGGTCCCAGCCTTTCACCCCGCAGTATCTTGCGAGAGTGGTTTAGCACTCGGCTTCCCAGCCAACCCTGGAGGGGTCCAGGTTTTCGAGAAAGTAAGCCCCTCTCCCGAGCCCCCCATCCCTGCAGTTAGGCCCCTGGGACTCCTGGCAAAGGACCCCTCCAAAGCCATGTCTAGGGTAGAGTTATTTAGTCCAACCCAGGCTGGGGAAGAGGCAGAGACCCCCTCCCCCCAGTGAGGGCTGGCTCTGCCTCACCCCCAAAAAGCAGAGGGAGTTGTGAGCATTTCCCGTTTCTCCTTTCCCCGGTGGTAACGCAGTGGCTGTCCTGGTCAGGGCAGCCAACCAGATGGGGGCCAAGGACCCTCTCTCTTAGGGGTCCAGAATTTCTCTACACCCCCGTCCCCTGAACAGCAGCTGGGGACAGAGCTGGCCCAAAGGTGATGTCGGAGGCAGCCCAGTCCAGGTTAAGGGCCAGCCCTGTGACAGAGCTGCAAGTGTGCCAGGACCGTTTTATTTATAGGGGACACGGGGAAGGCCGAGCTCTGCCAGGACTGTGTGTGCCAGCCCGGAGTTCTCCAGCCATTCAGAGCTAACCCAGGGGCGGGCGGCCACCGCCTTCTCTCCTGCCCTGTTCTCCCCAGGCCGACGGCCGTGCTCTGGCCCGGCGCACCATTATATGGGCACTCCCTTCCAAACCACACAACTACACGTATGCACTTGGCTGACAGAGTGCAAACCTTCTCCTCCCCCACCCACGGTACTTCTCGGCCTTGGGTGGAGGGTCTCCAAAGGCGCAAAGGAAGAACGAAGTGGGGGGTCTTGGGGGAAGCGATGGTGGGAAGCAGGCGGCTGAACGGGGGTGGGGACCGGCTCGCCTAGAACCCGACGGAAAAAGAAGGTAAGACGGCGGCAGCAAGACGGATGGAGAGGGAGACAGAAACACAGACAGAGGACGGAAATAGAGAGGCGAGCGCGCGCAGCTTATGCAACGGCCGCTGGTTCTGCTCTGCAAGGCCCGCGCGTTGCCGCGGGTCCGGCCACAGCCCTGGGCTCCACCGGGCACTGGGGCTATTTTTAATGGCAACCCGGGGGCTGTCTGGGAAAGACTGGACGGCGTGATGGGAAAAGTATTGTACGGCGACAAAGGCTCCCACCTGCCCCTGCAGCCTCCTCCCCAGCCCCGGCGCCAGTGCCCGGCTCGCTCTGAGCTGCACGTGGGGCGGAGGCAGCGCCCCCTCTCGGCCGTCGGGAACACGCCCGCGGAGACCTGGGATCTGGCTGGGGGCTGCGGCTCCATCATCCTTGGTGAGGCTGGGCGCAGATGGCTCTGCATCAGGACCACCCACCTGGCGTACCTGGGGACACACTCTCCCGACCCCCTGACGCCGTTTATCAGACACAGCCAGAAAACCCTGATGCCGGTTGGCTTACAAACCCTTTTCAGGGTGCAGTCGTCCCCAGCTATATGATCTTTCTTTTTCTTCTTTTTGGTTCATGCAATACTTTAGAATACTTTGCTAGAGAATGGGTGGAAGGAATGCATTTGTCAGGGCCAGGGAGAAGGCTTGACAGATGTTTTCCACGGAGGAGTCCGTTTGTGCTCCAGATACTTATGGTCTTCCCCACCCCCACATCGCTTCAACCCCCCACTCACCAAAAAAAAAAAAAAAGCATTTCATACTCAAATGTCGCCACTGAGGTGCTGGCCCCCTCCACACCCCTCCCTCGCATGGTGGCTTGGGGTGATAGCGTGGTCCAGGTGTCAGATCTCAGCTGGGCGCTGGAGGTTCATGGACATCAGGTGGCCACCTGGCCTCTGGAAAGAGCTTTTAAGAGCGACGCCGGCAGTTGGCACCCAGGTGGAGAGAGAGATGCAATCGATGGAGTCATGACAAAGGCTCTGAAGGCGCTTGCCTGGGCAGGGTCCCCGGCTGGCTCTGCCTGCAGCTGTGGGCTGGCCTGGTCCTCAGCCTCCCTGAACTCTGGGGGGTACCAGGGCCACCCCGTTCTGCCAGAGAGCTCCCCCAGATGGCAGCTCCCCGCCCTCCCTCGGCCAGCGGAGCCAGCTGTCCAGATCAGCTTGAGGCTCGCTTGATGAACACCCAGTGCAAACGGCTCGAGGCAGCTGGCAGGATGCTAAGTGTGGCATCAATCCTAATTAGGATGAGGAATTAATCCACAAGGCCTTCGGGCCACTCTGCAGAGGGCCAGGCAGGCTGGCAAGGAGGAGGACCAGTTCAGTTTCCACAGGGAAACCGCCAGGCCCAGGGCCCCCAAGTGTCTGAATGGGGACGTGATTAGCTGGGCACTGCAGGCAGAGCCCAATGGTGGGGGGAATGGGGCAGGTGTGTGTGTCGGGGATCACACAGCCTTAGCTCTCTAAGCAGGTGCCACAGCAGGTAGTGGCATGGACACGTTCTCCAGACGAGGAGAGTAGGTGTCATGACAGGGACCACTGTGCATCCCACACGTTGTTTTTCCGGAGCACAGGGGAGAGCGTGATGGTGGGCGCCGACATCCTTTGTGTGGCTGTTTCCCAAACTCTCGATCACACCTTTCTGCCACTCAAAGGTTCTTTGGTGCTAGCATGAAGCTCCAATTGCACAGTGCAAAGCAGCCTCTCCGGGCAGAGGAGGTGTGTGTGTGTGTGTGTGTGTGTGTGTGTGTGTGTGTGTGTGTGTGGTGTGTCTGGGGTGGTGGGAGGCGGGGAAACAGGCGGGCAGGATTCCAGACAGGCCTGGTCTAAGGCCGAGGCAAGCCCCCGAGACTCCGAGCCCACGGCGCCCCACGGAAGCTCCCCCCGGAGGATTCCCGGAGCGCCCAGCGACAGGCCCGGCTCCCGAGCCGCTCCCCGCGCGTCTCCCAGCGCGCCGGGGCCGGCCCGCGGAACTGCTTGCAGGGGCTGGAGCTGCAGCGAGGAGGGTTCGGTGTGTGGGAGCGATTCCCCAACAACCGAGGGGCGGGGCCAGGGCGCGCGCAAAGGGTCCTGGAGCGGAAAGTCGGGGCGAAGATTCCCTTAAAGGAACGCTCGGGGCTCCGCCAACTTCGCCCATGTCGCCTCCCCTCCCCGAGCCGCAGCGCAAAGCGGTCCCCAACGTGGCCGGGACCGCGCGCCACTGAGGTCATTTGGAATTGCAAGTTCCGAAGCCGGGTTGGTAGGCGCGCGTCAGGGGCCCCACGTTGTGGGCTTGTGACCATCAGAGAGGTCGGGGCCCCTTCCTGGAGGGAGAGAGCCCCAAAGTCCCAGGGAACCTTATTCCTGGCCGCCCCCCACCCCCGACCCCAGGAGGCACCGCGACCTTACAGTGCCCGCCCCTCGGTCACAGCGCGCCCTCTGGGGGGCGCAGCGCCCCGCCCCTCCCGCATCGACGGCGCGACCACGCCCCTCTAGGCCGTTCTAAGGGGCTTGAGTCGCCCTTGCGTACCCCACATCCCCGCAAGGGGCTTCTCGCGGCCTGTGTGCCAAACCCCCAACATCGCGGGGGACCTGCGGTCTCTCTCCTCCCCTCCCCACCAAACAGAGCAGGACGGACTCCCGTGCAAGAGTAGGTGGCGGAGCGGGGTCAAGCTCGGAAGATCCCTGTGTCCCCCACCCCCGGGACCCAGGCCCCACCCCGCCGCGCCCCTCGACCCGGGGCCTGGAGCCGGCGCGGAGCAGCCCCGGCGCTCCCCGCCCCCGGCCGGCCCCGCCCAGGATGGCCAGTTCCCATAGCAATCGCACAGACACCGGTTGCCAAGCAACCCTCCCCCCTCCCCTCCTCTGGCGTCCGCTCCCCCCACCCCCGCCTCCTCCCGCCCCCCTCCCCACCACCACCCCCGGGGGGGGGGCGCCGGCGCGGGTCCCTCGGGATCGCTCCGGGGCCGGGTTCGCGCGCGCGCGTGTGAGTTTCGGCGTGTTTCATTGTGTGCAGGTGCCAGGGGGGTGTGCGTGCGTGCGTGTGCGAGTGGAGAGTTTGCGGGTTCGGCGGGTGGGGGAGCCCCCCGCCCTGCCAGCAGGGACCCCCGAGCCGGTGCACAGCTGGCCGCGAGGGGACCCGCCCGCGCGCGCCGGCTCCTTTGTGTCTCGCGCGGAGCCCGCGCCGCGCCCACCACCCCCTTCGCGGCCGGCGCCCGCCGGGCAGGGTGCGTGCGTGTGTGTGCGTGTGTGTGTCTGTGTGTGTGTGCGTGTCTGTGTGTGCGTGCGTGTGTCGTGTCTGTGTGTGCGCGGGGCGCTGTGTCGGGGGCGCTGGGGAGAGGTGGGGGGGTCCCGGCCGGCCGTACCTTCGATGCAGCACACCCGCCACAGTCCTGAGTGGGTGAGGTCGCCGCGGGCGCGGCGGGGCGGGGGCCCGTCGTCCATGGTCAGGTTGGTGCCGTTGCAGATGTGCGCGCTGGAGTAGAGCCAGTAGTCGGTGCCGATGGCGATGGCCATGAGCGAGAAGGCGGCGAAGGCTCCGGCCGTGGTCAGCAGCATCTGCAGCCCGCGGTCGCATCGCACCATGGTGGGCGCCTCATAGTCCGCCGCCCGCCGGCCCGGCCGCCCTCCTCCCTCCGCGCGCCGCTCCGGGGGCGCCCGGGCTGGGGGGCCGAGGGCCGGGGGGCGGCGCCGCGCTGCGCGCTCCGACCCCGCGCCCGGGGCGTGCGTGCGCTCGGGCCGCGCCGGGGCTCAAACTCCGAGTGCGGGTGGCGCCGGCCGCGGGGCGCCCCCGGGCTCCTCCCTCTCGGCCCGCCCTTCCCGCGCGGCCTGCGCCTCCGCCCCGCGCCGCCGCCGCGGCTCCTCCAGGCGCCGCCCCCGCCGGGGTGTGTGCGCCCCCCGATCCAGGCCCGGGGCGGCTCCCTCCTCCGCGCCCGCGCGCGCCCTCGTCCGCCCGCAGCTCCATTCACGTGCGGGAGCGGAGGGAGCCCCGGGCGCGCCTCGTCCCCCGCCCCCGCGCTCCCCTCCCGGGACCCCCCGAGCCCCCTCCGGACGCGGCCCTGGATAGGGGGCGGGGGGCCTAAGGGGTGGCGTGCGGGAAGTGTGCGTCTCTCGGAGTGCGGGGCCCTCGGTGCCTTACCCGATTTCTGCCTGTACCTGCGGATGGACGTAGAAGCGGGAGTTGGCACCGCTTGGCCCGCGTTTCTCCACGCCCCAGATGTGGGTCACAGCTGGGAGACGCAGCGGGCCGAGCGGGGCGCCGGGTCCCCCACCCAGGTGAGCGCCGGCCTCCGCCAGCTGCTCGGATTGCCCTCGACTTGGAGGTTGGGGGAGAAGGGAGGCCCTTTGGGGGAGGGACCTCGGGTTCCCGTCGGAGCCCCGGGAGGGGGGTTGGAGGGTCTCTTCCGTGGCCCCCCGCCTCGGCGCGTGCCTCGAGGGGAGGAACCGCGCAGCGGGCTTCGCTCCGCCGCCCCAGCCTGCAGCTGTTCGTCTCTTTCCTCTTTCCGCTCGCTCTTCCAGACCTTTCTTCCTTTTTGCCTCCCGCTCCCTGGCTTTCCGTCCCCGCCTCCCTTTATGGCCGGGGCCCCTGCTGCCTGCCTTTAATTGCCTTCGCTGCTGGCCGGGTCCCAGCACGGACGACTCCGTGCTCCCAGCTGCTCCTCCCCTCCAAGCCAGCTCCAGGATCTTCACTCCTGGGAACTGTCACCCAGCGCACCTGGCTGCCAACTTGGCCGGCTCGCCCCAGCGGCCGCAGCTTTGTGGGCGTCCCGGATGGGTGTCCAGTCCCCACCCCCTCGCCCACCGGGAGACGGAAGGGGAGCCCGGGAGCGCGGCTTCGTGGAAGATGCAGCTCCGAGTTCCCTCCTGTTTGTTTCTGGTCCAGACGGCACAGAGGAATGCGTACGGAGTCCGAGGCGTTTTGCCTCTGGAAATCCGCGTCTGATGGAGTCGGGTAGACCTTGGCGTCTTAGAATAAGGCGAGGTGTGGACTAGTGGACTCCGAGGTTCAGACTGGACACGTCCCTCAGAGTTCACGGCTCCTCCCAAATGTGCTGTTTCCTGAAAGTCTGTTTGACTGCTGCCACCTGCCTCCTGGCCTGGGTACACAGCAGGTGCCCAGGGCCTGGCTGCAGATGAGCACCAGCTTCCCTGAGGTTCTGGGCAGGATGGTCCCTCAGTCCTATCGAGCACCAGGATCAGTTCTGGGATCCATTGTCAGAAAACCTGAGAAAGGTGGATTTCCTTCCTTCCTGGCTTCCTCCCTCTCTTCCTTCCTCCCTTCTTCCCTTCTTTCTTCCTTCCCTTCCTCTCTCCTCTTCCTTTCCTCCCTCCCTCCCCTCCCTCCGTCCCTCCCCTTCCTCCTTCCCTCTCTTCCTCCCTCCCTTCCTTCTTTCAGCCATCCCTTCCCCTGCCTCTCCTCTCCTCTCCCCTCCCCTTATCTCTGTCCCTCCCCTCCCTCTTCTCCCCTTCCTTTCCTTCCCTCCTCTCTCCTACCCTCTCCCTCCCTTCCCTTCCTTCCTTCTTTCCTTCTTCCTTCTTCCCTTCCCCCTCCCCTCCCTTCCTTCCTTCCTTCCTCCTCACTTTCTCTCCCTCTCTCTTTGGAGCCACACCTAGCAGTGCTCAGGGTATGCCTCTGCACTCCACCATCACTCCTGATGGGGCTCAGGGGACCGGATGTAGTGCTGGGAATCAAACTTGGGTCAGCAGTGTGCAAGGCAAATGTCTTGATCACTGTCCTCTCTCTTGATTGCCATGTACTCCCCACCCGGATGGGAAGGAGTATTACTCTGGGCAGGGCGAATGGGGGAATCTACATTAGCTGCACCCACACCGCCCCTGCAGCCCCCTGCCACCCCACTGTGTCCCTTCAAAGCTTAAAGCAGCTTTTGGGTTGCGGAAAACCTCCATCCTTTCCTCTGGGAGAAGCAGTGAAGATGAGCCAAATGTGTTCACTCTGCCAGGGCCGGTGGGGTGGGGGGGTGAGGGGAGGGGTCGCAGAGCTCCCCTCAGCCCTCCGGAACACTCACCTCACCAGATGTCCGGACCCCACGCTCACCCCAAGAAGACAGAGACCAAACTGCTTTTGTAGCCAAACCCTATGAACCCAGTTCTGGGGAGCATGCAATGAGTGAGCCCCAAGTCTGTGTACCCCTGGACTGGCTCCCCTTTGGGGAAGATGGCCCCAGTGGGGCCCCCATTTCAGAGTGATTGTCAGGATCCCAGGGGTGGCCCCCAAGGAGACTTGGTGGAAAGTGGTAAATACTCCCTTTCCGACATTGCTTCCGGGGCCCCCAAGGCTGCACCCTGCCGTGTGTGGGATACCACATAATGTCAGGGGTCAGACCCAGGAAGGGTGCCTGCTTGGCATGTGCCCTGACCTCCTAGTATCTCCCAGGCTAGAATTTGGGGGAGCACCCCAAATAGCCTCCGTATCATTGCCAAGTAATAATAGCAACCAAGTTGTTATTATCACCTGTGGATTTGGGAGAAGGGGACCCCATGGGGCCTGGGGGGTTTGACTTTCTGTCAGCGGACACCCTGCTGGCACTCGGTGAAGCCAGACAGGCACAGAGAGCAGTTGCGGGCTCAAGACTGGCCGAGAGCATCCATCATGGGCAGCTGAGCATGACTGAGATCTGGAAATTTCTCCTCAGCCGAATTAGAGAGCCCTAAATGGCAGGTTCTGCTGGAGCTTCTTCCACGTGACGTTTCCAGATCTCGTGCGGAGCGGGGGCGAGGTGGTCCATGTCCTTTTCCTGCTCAGGCTGAGACCCACCCCCTCACCGCGGAGGGGTCTTATTCTGGAGAGATTTAGTCTCTTCTTCCCTCCATGAGCCACTTTGTCACTTCATCTAAGTTGTCCCCTTGGGGGAGGGGACAAATCATGGTGAATATGCTGTCGCCTCTTTGGACAGGTGGGGGGGGTGGGATGGGCCCCCCATGCGGGCTCCTTTTCTCTCTCAGCTTGACGTCAGTGGGTCGTGTGGGTAATTAGCAGACTCTGGTTGTACGTCAGCTGGGAAGATGAGGCTTTAATAAGCTCGAACCCTGTGCCGTTCCCATCTCCAGCATGAAACAGCCGGGTGGGGGGTTGGGGGAGCATCAGGCAGCGTGTGCAGTGTATCATGAGTGTCAAGTGCGTGTCAAAGCCACGGGGGGGCGGGGCAGGGGCTGGCAGGCAGGAAAAAGTCCTCTGTTGGCTCAGGAACTGAAAGATTTTCTGTGCTGCCCCCAAAGCCCAAGTCAAAGCTTTATTTCTCCCCCATTTGTCCTCTAGAAAGAATGACTTTTGTGAGCGACTTTTTTTTTTTGGTAATATCTCATTTTCGTTCCCCAAGCAGATGGTTCCACTGATTTCTGAGGCTTAGAGTGTGTGCCTGTGTGTGTGCGCGTGCGTGTATGTGTGTGCATGTGTGTGCATGTGTGTGCGTGTGCATGTGTGTGCGTGTGCATGTGTGCGCGCGTGCGCATGTGTGTACATGTGTGTGTGTGTGTGTGCATGTGTGTGTGTGTGTGTGGAGTGGGTGGAGAGGCACCTGGGGCTAGCTCAGGTGAACAGATCCAAGAACTGACTTCGAGTTTGTCTAGCGAAGGGTTGGGGATGAGTCTTAGGAGGTCCTGCGCTGGGCTCAGCATGGAAGCTTATCTGCGACCTATCCAAGCCGCTCCAAAGCCGAGCAGAATCGTGCTGGGCCTCTGCTCCACTGGCTTAAGCTCCCGGCAGAAAGCCTTTTCCTCTCCTCTGTGCCAGCAGGCCACTTTTTTTTTGTGGGGCTGTGCGTTACCTGGCTCGATGGCCCCTGCTGTATTCATTTTATTTGCTTCTCACTCATGTCCCTCTTGGGGCCCCCTGACCTGGGGAAGCAGCTGCCTTCTCAGCCTGGGTTCCGTGGCCACCAGCTCCTGTCCAGTCTCCTTGGGACCAGTTCCCAGAGGTGCAGGGGTGGGGTGCCATCTTGGGTGGATGTCATTGGGAATGCAGTGACGGGGAGACCTTCATAAAAAAAAAACACCCCCCCTACTTTGTAAAAGAGAACCTGAAGCCAAACAGAGAGAGTCCCAGCTGGGAGGTGCAGCCCGGCCAAAGTCTGCTCCTAGATGACTCCTCTCTGCCTTCAAGACCCCTGCCCACATCTGCTCCCCCCACCCCCACCCCATTGCCCTAGGTTATTTTATTTTATTTTATTGCTTTTGGGGTCACACCCGGCGATGCACAGGGGTTACTCCTGGCTCATGCACTCAGGAATTACCCCTGGCGGTGCTGGGAGACCATATGGGATGCTGGGAATCAAACCCAGGTCGGCTGCGTGCAAGGCAAACGCCCTACCTGCTGTGCTATCGCTCCAGCCCCTGCCCTTGGTTATTTTATTGATCATCCCAGAATCAAACAGTGCCTGAAGATAGAGGAAGGTGGAGAGGTCGAAAAGAGTGACACAGAGTGTGTGGGGGTGGGGTGGGGTGGGGGAACACTTCCTTCTCCTGGGCAGCTCAGGGGAAGCCAGGCTGATGGAAGGTTCTAGAAGCTACTAGCCTTAGGGGTTCTTCCTCCTCCTCCTCCTCCTCCTCCTCCTCCTCCTCCTCCTCCTCTTCCTCCTCCTCCTCAGCCCTCCAGGCTGCCCCCCTTGGAGTCTAGCTACCTCACCCCCATGCCCGAGCTGGTCAGGCAGGCCTGTCCAGCTCCTGGCACACTGGCTTCTCTGACACGGCTCTGCCCTGGCTACCACCTCTTGCTGGCATTCCTGTTTGTCATCTGTCGGAGGGTAACCCCCGGCCCGCTGCCAGTGCTAAGCAGAGGCCAGGAAAGCCCACGGGGTTCTCCAGAGGCCATCGGGGGAGAGCACAGCGGCCCTGCTGGAGGGTCCTCGGCCCGGCCCCCTCCTCCCCACTGGAGCCACTCTGAGATTTGGTCCCGCCCCAGCCCCACCAACGACAGGACAGGCCGGGCGGGCGTGTTGATATGAACAGCCTGGCTTGGCCCAAGCTTCCGGCCCAGCATGTGCGACACTTAGCCGGTTATTCTGAGAACATTCTTTTCAAAACACTCTACAGGACAAACAGGCCGAGAGGGGCCTTTGTGCCCAGCCTGCCTCTGAAACTGAGCCACGCTCAGAGGGTGGAGGAGCTCGCATGCCAGGCAAGAAGCCCGGCCGGGAGGCGGGGGCCTTTGAGCGCGGGCGGGGCCGGTCAGTGTGTGCACCGCTGCCCCTGACGGGAGCTTTCATTCCTAAATATAACCGCGCGCAGGAGCTCCGAGAAAAGGTTGCTGCCTTTCACATGGGCCAACTTGGCTGCACAGTGCCAGGCCGCAGCATGAAAGGAGGGTTCAGGGGAGCTCGGGTCACTTCCTGCTTTTCTGCACCTGCTTTTGCATCCCTGGCTCTCAGGGGTCTGGGGTGTGGGGCCTGCGGCCACCTGTGGGCTCTCAGAGCTGGCTTGTGCTGGTGCAGAACTAACTCCCTTCCCTCCCCTCCCCTCCCCTCCCCTCCCCTCCCCTCCCCTTCCCTTCCCTTCCCTTCCCTTCCCTTCCCTTCCCTTCCCTTCCCTTCCCTTCCCTTCCCTTCCCTTCCCTCCCCTCTTCTCCCTTCCCCTTCCCTCCCCTCCCCTCCCCTCCTCTCCCCTTCCCTCCCCTCCCCTCCCTTCCCCTTCCCTTCCCTTCCTTTCTCTTCCTTCCCCTCCCCTCCCCTCCCCTCCCCTTCCCCTCCCCTCCCCTCCCCTCCTCTCCCCTTCCCTCCCCTCCCCTCCCCTCCTCTCCCCTTCCCTCCCCTCCCCTCCTCTCCCCTTCCCTTCCCTCCCCTCTTCTCCCTTCCCCTTCCCTCCCCTCCCCTCCCCTCCTCTCCCCCTTCCCTCCCCTCCCCTCCCCTCCCTTCCCCTTCCCTTCCCTTCCTTTCTCTTCCTTCCCCTCCCCTCCCCTCCCCTCCTCTCCCCTTCCCTCCCCTCCCCTCCCCTCCCCTCCTCTCCCCTTCCCTCCCCTCCCCTCCTCTCCCCTTCCCTCCCCTCCCCTCTTCTCCCTTCCCCTTCCCTCCGCTCTTCTCCCTTCCTCTTCCCTCCCCTCCCCTCCCCTTCCCTCCTCTCTCCCCTCCCCTCCTCTCCCCTTCCCTCCCCTCCCCTTCCCTCCCCTCCCTTCCCCTTCCCTTCCCTTCCTTCCCTTCCTTCCCCTCCCCTCCCCTCCTCTCCCCTTACCCTCCCTTCCCCTTCCCTCCCCTCCCCTTCCCTTCCCTTCCCTTCCCTTCCCTTCCCTTCCCTTCCCTTCCCTTCCTTCCTTCCCTTCCCTTACCTTCCCTCTCTTTCCCTTCCTTCCCTTCTCCTCCCTCTTCTCTCATTCCCTTCCCCTCCTTCCCCCACCCCTCCCCTTCTCCTTCCCCCACCTTTCCCCTTTCCTTCCCTTCCCTATTCTTCCCTCCCTTCTCCCTCCCCTCTCCTTCCCTTCCCTCTCCTTCTCTCACCTCCCCTCTCCTCCCTTCTCTTCCTTTCCTTACCCTTCCCTTCGCTCTCCTCCTCTTCCCTCCCCTCCCTTCTCTTCCTTCCACTTCCCTCCCTTCTCCTCCCCTCTCCTTCCCTTCCCTCTCCTCTCCTTCCCTCTCTTCTCCCCTCCTCCCTTCTCTTCCTTTCCTTCCCCTTCCTTTCCCTCTTCTCCCATTCCCTCCCCTCTCCTCCCCTCTCCTTTCCTCTCCTCCCCTCCCTTCCCCTCCCTTCTCTTCCTCCCCCTCCCCTTCCCTTCCCTCCCCCCTCCCCTTCCCTCCCCTCTTCTCCCTTCCCCTTCCTTCCCCTTCCCTCCCCTCCCCTTCTGTTCCCTTCCCTTCCCTTCCCTCTCTTCCCCTTCCCTTCCCTTCCTTTCCCTTCATTCCCCTCCCCTCCCCTCCCCTCCCCTCCTCTCCCCTCCCCTCCCCTCCCCTCCCCTCCTCTCCCCTTCCCCTCCCTTCCCCTCCCTTCCCCTTCCCTCCCCTCCCCTTCCGTTCTGTTCCCTTCCCTTCCCTTCCCTTCCCTTCCCTTCCCTTCCCTTCCCTTCCCTTCCCTTCCCTTCCTTCCCTTCCCTTCCCTTCCCTCTCTTTCCCTTCCTTCCCTTCTCCTCCCTCTTCTCTCATTCCCTTCCCCTCCTTCCCCCACCCCTCCCCTTCTCCTTCCCCCACCTTTTCCCTTTCCTTCCCTCCCCTCTTCTTCCCTTCCCTCTCCTCCTCTTCCCTCCCCTCCCCTCCCTTCTCCCTTCCCCTCCCTTCCCCTTCCCTCCCCTCCCCTTCCGTTCCCTTCCCTTCCCTCTCTTTCCCTTCCTTCCCTTCCCTTCCCTTCCCTTCCCTTCCCTTCCCTTCCCTTCCCTTCCCTTCCCTTCCCTTCCCTTCCCTTCCCTCTCTTCCCCTTCCCTTCCCTTCCTTTCCCTTCATTCCCCTCCCCTCCCCTCCCCTCCCCTCCTCTCCCCTCCCCTCCCCTCCCCTCCCCTCCTCTCCCCTTCCCCTCCCTTCCCCTCCCTTCCCCTTCCCTCCCCTCCCCTTCCGTTCTGTTCCCTTCCTTCCCTTCCCTTCCCTTCCCTTCCCTTCCCTTCCCTTCCCTTCCCTTCCCTTCCCTTCCCTTCCCTTCCCTTCCCTTCCCTTCCCTTCCTTCCCTTCCCTTCCCTCTCTTTCCCTTCCTTCCCTTCTCCTCCCTCTTCTCTCATTCCCTTCCCCTCCTTCCCCCACCCCTCCCCTTCTCCTTCCCCCACCTTTTCCCTTTCCTTCCCTCCCCTCTTCTTCCCTTCCCTCTCCTCCTCTTCCCTCCCCTCCCCTCCCTTCTCCCTTCCCCTCCCTTCCCCTTCCCTCCCCTCCCCTTCCGTTCCCTTCCCTTCCCTCTCTTTCCCTTCCTTCCCTTCCCTTCCCTTCCCTTCCCTTCCCTTCCCTTACCTTCCCTCTCTTTCCCTTCCTTCCCTTCTCCTCCCTCTTCTCTCATTCCCTTCCCCCTCCTTCCCCCACCCCTCCCCTTCTCCTTCCCCCACCTTTCCCCTTTCCTTCCCTTCCCTATTCTTCCCTCCCTTCTCCCTCCCCTCCCCTTTCCTTCTTCCCTTCCTTCCCTTCTCCTCCCTCCCCTCTTCTTCCCTTCCCTCTCCTTCTCTCACCTCCCCTCCCCTCCCTTCTCTTCCTTCCACTTCCCTCCCTTCTCCTCCCTCTCCTTCCCTTCCCTCTCTTCTCCTTCCCTCTCTTCTCCCCTCCTCCCTTCTCTTCCTCCCCCTCCCCTTCCCTTCCCTCCCCCTCTCCCCTTTCCTCCCCTCCTCTCCCCTTCCCTTTCCTTCCATTCCTTTCCCTTCCCCTCTTAAAATTTCAGTGAGAACTTACACGATTTGCCTTACATAGATTTGATGTGTACAGCTTAATGATTCTGCATTTGTATAAGCAGCTTCATCTTTGCCTCCAAAGGGCTAGTTTTTACTTATTCCAGTCACCTGACCCCCCTCCCCCTTGCTTTGTCCAATTCACCTCCCCCTTCCACTGACTTTCTGAGAACCACTTTTTTTTTGTATAATCGAAGAGTTGGGGGTTGTCCTGTCTCATTTCCTTACCATATTTGCATGGAGTCATTCTTGGTTTGTCTTTCTCAGTTTTCTCTCAAGGAGCGGCCTCCACCTGGAGCCTGTTCAGGCTGTGGCGAATGGCAGGGACCCACCTTTTTGACGACCAAATATTACTCCCTCACCTTTGTGGCCTACTCATCCATGGAAGAACACTCGGGCCGCTGTCCTGAGAGTGTCTTTCAGAATCAGGTCTCCATGCCAGCAGGACACTATGCCACCTCCCTGGCTACTCCCACTCGCCCTGTGATTGACAAGCCTCAGGGATGAGGCCTTTTCTGATGAAAAGGAAAGGATGGTTCTCAGACTCTGGTGGACCCAGGTGGTTTGTCCTGCCGGCCATTTGTAGCGTGTGACCTTGACTGACCTCTCTCTGGGCTCCGAAGGGGGAGTGAAGTTCCCATGTCCTGGGGTTGTTACTCAGATGAAGGAACCTCAGGCCAGGTAAGAAAGCAAAATGCTGACCATTAATGTGGGCATTGTGATATGTGTGTGTGTGTGTGTGTGTGTGTGTGTGTGTTTAATTAAAGAGCTGTGATTTACAAAGTTACTGATAGTTGGGTTTTAGGCATAGAATATTTCCACACCAGTCCCACCACCAGGGTCCACTTCCTTCCTCCAGCGTCCCCACATTCCTTCCCCGCCCCAACCCCCCTCCATCTCCATCTATCAACTTGACAGGCACATTACAAAAGTTCCAGTGGTTGCAGCTTAGGTCTTATGTTTTCAGCGTTGTGGAGTCTGTGTTTTGGATATAAGGCTCTACCCCCGAAGCCCTGATGCCTGTTCACGCATTACTTCTCACTCTCTTCTTACCCCTCGGTTTCTTTCCTTCTCTGTCCTTCTCCTCCCTAAACACTGGGGCTAAGGGTGATCTAGGCCTCCCTGTTTGACTGTAACACGTTTCCTCATCCAGTATTCCATATGCCACAGGTAAGTGAGCTCCTCCTGTGTTTGTCTTTCTTCTTCTGGCTTACTTTGCTTAACATGATATTTCCCAGTTGCAACCATGTTGCAGCAAATTGCATGATTTCATCATTCTTCGCAGCTGCATAATATTCCAGTGATCTGTGTTAATCAAGCATCATGACCTGATTAACTTAGTGGTCCCTTCTCTATCCCAGCTGCCTTTTCTTTCAGCATGTGAGGCCACCTTCCAAGCCATGGAGCAATCTTCCTGGCCCTTATCTCTATTATCCTTGGGTGTTCGTCTCCCATTCTGTTACTTTATATTCCACAAGTTAAGGTAAAGGTAAAGGTAAAGGCCCTCCCGTTGATCGTCAATTTGCTCGAGCGGGCCCAGTAACGTCTCCATTGGAGACTTTGTTGTTACTGTGTCTGGCATATCGAATACTCTCGGTAGCTTGCCGGGCTCTCCGAGAGGGGCGGAGGAATCGAACTCGGGTCGGCCATGTTGGCCGCTTGTAAGGCGAATGCCCTACCCGCTGTGCTATCGCTCCAGCCCACAAATTAGTGCAGTCATTTTATGTCTGTCCCTCTCTCTCTGACTCATTTCACTTAGCATGATACTCTCCATGTTGATCCACTTATATGCAAATTTCATGATTCCATCTTTTCTAACAGCTGCATAATATTTTATTGTGTAGATGTACCAGAGTTCTCGGGCACTTGGGTTTTTTTTTCCCCTAATTCTGGCTATTGTAAATAGTGCTGCAATAAATATACAAGTACAGTTTTAAGCCTATAACTGTATCTCACGCTGATTCGTTAAAAAAATTAAAAATTGGGGCTGGAGCGATAGCACAGTGGGTAGGGCGTTTGCCTTGCACGCGGCTGACCTGAGTTCAATTCCCAGCATCCCATATGGTCCCCTGAACACAGCCAGGAGTAATTCCTGAGTGCAGAACCAGGAATAACGCCTGTGCATTGCCAGGTGTGACCCACAAAGCAAAAAATAAAAATTAAAATTAAGAAAAAATCAGAGACTCAGAGACTATAAAAACCAGCTCCTGGAAGAGAACAGTGCAGTTTCCTGTCCCCGCGCCTGGCTGTCCTCGCTGGGGTCCCTTGGAGGGGAGCGGATTGAGCTTTCCTCCCCGCCCCGACCAGGGCTCCGGCAGCAGAAGACCTCCAGAACCAGCCACCACCATGCTGAGACCACTCTCCGCACACATGAAGGTACTGGCAGAGGGACAAAGCCACGCGGGTTCCGGGGCCGAGATCTCCAAGCCTACTCGGATTGGGGCCGAGCATCCAGATCCTCCAAATTCCAGTAGGCGGGGGTCACACCCACCACCTGGCCCCCTGGCGCCGTGTAATCCCATCAGCGGCCAAGACTCAGAGACCATAAAAACCAGCTCCCGGAACCGCGCGGCCACGCGACATGTTATTATGACATCTTATTCTTACTTTGGACAAGCTGGCAGGCTACCAAATGTAGCCTGCCCACACGGCAGAGTCTGGCAAACTCCCCGTGGCGTACCAAATATGCCAAATACCAGTAACAATGATGGGTCTCATTCTCCTAAAGAGCCTTGAATATAATCTCAGGGCTCGGATGAAGGAGACGTTACTGGGGCCTGCTCGAGGCAATCGACGAATAACAGGATGATTTGTGATTTGTGATTGTGAAGAAAAAATCATGACCTGTGACCACCTCCCAGCATTACCACCTGGACCTCTTTCCACCTTACACACAGACATATACACATACACAGGCACACACACATCAGCCCCCCCCACCCACCCAGGGTGGACGAATAGAATGGGAGACCCTCGCCAGAGTTGAGTGGTCAGGACCCCAGTTTCGGCCTTACAGCAGCTTCCAGAACCCATGCTTAAATTCTTTTCCCCTTGCCATTCTGGAGATCAGGAAAGCTGTTGAGGCATGCGCCCAACCGCTAAGCTACATCCCATCCCACAGTTGGGATGTGGGGAGTGGGGGGTTTGTGGAGTGCCCTCCCAGTCTGTGCTCAAGGCAGACTGGAATCCCCTCCTGAGCAGGTCAGCACCAGGGTCTGAGCATTCTTGGCCCTGCGGTGTCCAGGGCTTCAGGGCCACATCCACTATGCCCAAGAGCCTGGCAGTGCCGGAAATCGAACCTGGGCCCTGTCCCATCTCCTCTGCCCTGATTCTTTTGCTCTGGGAAGGGGGGTGGGATTTGGACCACACCCAGAGGTGCTCACGGCTCACTCCTGGCTCTGGGCTCAGGGATCACTCCTGGCAGGGCTCAGGGTGTGAGGTATGAAACTTGGGTCAATCACGTGCAAGGAAAATGTCCTCCCTACTGTACTATGGCTCCAGCTCCCCAGCCCTGATTCTTCAATGTATTGAAGGTGACCTTGATTATTTATTATTATTATTTATTATTATTATTATTATTTTGGGCTGAAGCGATAGCACAGCGGGTAGGGCGTTTTGCCTTGCACACAGCCAACATGGCCGACACGAGTTCGTTTCCTCTGCCCCTCTCGGAGAGCCCGGCAAGCTCCCCAGAGTATCTTGACCCCACGGCAAAGCCTGGCAAGCTACCCGTGGCATATTCGATATGCCAAACACAGTAACAAGTGTCACAATGGAGACGTTACTGGGCCCGCTCGAGCAAATTGATGAACAACGGGAGGATAGTGATAGTGATAGTGATTATTATTTTGCTTTTTGGGTCACAACTGGTGATGCTCACAGGTTTCTCCTGGCTCGGCACTCAGGAGTTACTCTTGGCGGTGCTCGGGGGACCATATGGGATGCTGGGAATTGAATCTGGGTTGGCTGCGTGCAAGGCAAACACCTTACCTGCTGTGCTATCGCTCCAGCCCCAACCACCTTGATTATTTTGCTTGTAAAAGCTTCCTAACATTAGGGAAGAGACCACCATTTCTCAAACCTGTGGGTCCCCACGATATTCCAAGGGGGGGGGGGCTCAGGTAAAAATCCTGTCACCTCAGTGTTACGTGGCCACAAGCCTGAGCTGAACCACTGATTGAGACCCAGAGACAGGACAGATTTTTCAAGGTTTTATTCACACGCCAAAATGCACTCTGGGACCACTTCTCGGAACCTCAGTTGCCCTTAGGTCTGGACCCTCCTGGCAATCTTGAGGGCCGGGTGCTGTGCCCATGTATTAATGATGCAGGGGGCACAGCAGAGGTTCTTGGCCCTGTGGGGTACCACAGTTCCCAGCTCTGAGGGCCCAGAGTAGCTGATCTCACTGGGACGGTGTGGGAGGTGGCCCCCCCCGCCCCCCGCCCAGGGCCTCAGCTGACGTGCTCAGAAAATGACAAACAGTTCCTTCCAGATGAGTTCTGCGCCTGGCCCTTCCAGCATCAGCCAAGTCTGCCCAGAAGCGTCTGCTGCAGCGCACCTCGGGGCCTCCCCCCGATCCCCGCACCCCCAGTTCTGCCACACACTCTCCCGAGCAGCCCCAAGGCAGCCCTGGGCCCAGCGGATTCTCAGCCACTCGAATCCGGACTCTGCCCAATCTGATAACAGAGAAACAGGCCTGGGGATGGAGCCGGCTTCCTCCCCAGATATTTCCAAAGCACTCGGTCATTTAGGATTCCAGGGGACATGCTCTCCAGTGCTCCTCCTAGACAGAGTGCCCCTGGGGGTGACACGTGGCCTCCAAAGGAGCTGCCATCTCAGGTGGGCTTAGGAGGGGGGAGCAGAACTCTGGGAAAGTGAATCCCACAAGGCCACAGGGAGCTAATACCGGGCTAGGAGTCCAGTCCAGGAGAGGCTGAGCCCTTCCTTCCTTCCTTCCTTCCTTCCTTCCTTCCTTCCTTCCTTCCTTCCTTCCCTCCTTTCCTTCCTTCCTCCCTCCCTTCCTTCCCTTTCCCTCATTCCCTTCCTTTCCTTTCCCTCCCTCCCTCCCCTCCCTCCCTCCCTTCCTTCCTTCCTTCCTTCCTTCCTCCTTCCTTCCTTCCTTCCTTCCTTCCTTCCTTCCTTCCTTCCCTCCTTCCCTCCCTCCCTCCTTCCTTCCTTTCTTCCTCTTCCCTCCCTCCTACCTTCTTCCCTCCCTCCCTCCCTCCTTCCTTTGCTTCCTTCCTTCCTTCCTTCCTTCCTTCCTTCCTTCCCTCCTTTCCTTCCTTCCTTCCTTCCTCCCTCCCTTCCTTCCCTTTCCCTCATTCCCTTCCTTCCCTTTCCCTCCCTCCCTCCCTCCCTTCCTTCCTTCCTTCCTTCCTTCCTTCCTTCCTTCCTTCCTTCCCTCCTTCCCTCCTTCCTTCCTTTCTTCCTCCCTCCCTCCTACCTCCTTCCCTCCCTCCCTCTTTCCTTTCCTCTCCTTCCTTCCTTCCTTCCTTCCTTCCTTCCTAATTAGGAACTTTATTTCAATTTTTTTGTTTTTTGGGTCACACCCAGCAATGCTCAGGGCTCACTCCTGGCTCTGCACTCAGGAAACACTTCCCGTGGTGCTCAGGGGATCATACGGGATGCCAGGTATTGAACCCGGGTTGGCTGCATGAAAGGCAAAGGAAGCACTGGCCGTCCACATGAGCTCATGGGCAGCCTGTGCAGCGTCTCTGACTGGGCAGGCTGCACCCCTGGGTGTGCAGGTATAGCAGCTACCAACCTGTGTCGTCTGGGACACGACATGAGACTCTTGATTGCCACCTCTCGACCTGTTGCCCAGCCGACTCCCTCGGTCCCCAGCCTGCCTCATGGCGCCCGGCCGGAAGTCTGTCTTTCCACCTTTCCACCCAGAGGGCAGAAAATAGCCACTGGGGAGAGAAGGGACGTGTCATCTTTGTCCCCTGAAGGCCCCTGGGTTGGGGGAGCTTTGGGGTGCCAGGCTGAGCCATAGCATCTCCTGCAGTGTCCTGAAGCACACATTGGGGTTGCTTCTGGGGTGCTATCATTGCCAGGGCTGTCTGCCTGGGACCCTCACGGAGGCTGGCAGGGTGCAGTAAGTGGGGGTGCCGGTGCGGCCCACATGGGGGACAGGGCATGAAGCTGAGAAAGGCTGAGAGGCACCGCACCCCGCTTCCTGGGAAGGGGCCAGCCTAGCCCTGGGCAGCCCAAAGTCCAGTATTTTTGGGGGGGGGGGTTGATGTGGTTCCATCCCCCTTCCCACACGCCGCCCGCTGCCCGCGGCACTTGCCAACGGAGCCAGATGCTGCTTTGGGGGAAAATACCTTCTGGAGTTTGTCGTCTGCACCCTCCCAGCTGACACCCACGGTGGAGGAGATGTGTCAGGATAAATGGAAAATGTCTTCATAAATATTTGAGAAAGGCGGAAAGGAGAGAGGGGAAGTAGCCCTGACCCCGGGCTCCTGGGGTCCTGGCCGAGCCAAGTGGCTCTTCTGAGTGGGTGTGGGGAGCCCCCGGCAACGGAGGCCCCAGCTCCCCGAGATGGCTGGCAGAGAGGGGTGCTCGGGGGGCTGAGGCAGCCCTGGTACCGGCCAGCTGCCCTTTATCCATAATGTATCACCATGTCTCTATGCTCAGCTGCCAGGGGGCCGCGTTCCCAGGGGAGCAACGACTGAGGGGGCATTTGGGGGCACCCCTGGGAAGAGAGATGAGGTGACTGGGGCTGAGGGGCTAGCGGGACAGGGCTGGAACCCTCCCCCACTCCATGGAAGGTCCAGGAGGAGGACTTGGGGGGGTAGAACCATGCAGTCGGGAAAGGGGACCTCCTTGGGTCTGGGAGCAAAGGAAGTCACATGGGGATTGCTTGGCCCTTACAGTTCTGGCCAGTCCTCTGTGCACCCCTGGAAACAGAAGCCGCTGCCCTGTAGCAGTGTGTAGATTCTGTAGGTGCCTCAGGCCTGCCCCGTCCATGCCACCTGCTTCACTTAGGGCCCACTTCCTGCCCACCCAGGAGCCCAGCAGGTAGACAGCAGGGCAGGGGGCCTGGGGCTGGGGCCCAGGTGACAGAGCGAGGTGGGAGAAGTGGGGGTTCCTGACCTAAGGGTGGGTGCTGGTGGATAACCAGAAAGGTTGTGCTGAGACCCTGGGAGTCCCCTAAGGCCCTGCCAGGGGACACTCTCTGCCTGCAGGGGCACCCTCTGGAACCCTTATTTTGTGCTGACCCCCTTAGCTTTAGAAGTGGGGACTGTCTTGGGTGTCACAGGTCTCCCCCAAACCCAGGAAAGGCCCCTGGGATCTTAACCAA
This sequence comes from Sorex fumeus, assembly GCF_029834395.1. Taxonomy (NCBI): domain Eukaryota; kingdom Metazoa; phylum Chordata; class Mammalia; order Eulipotyphla; family Soricidae; genus Sorex; species Sorex fumeus. Next base: position 82,270,715 of record NW_026606120.1, read on the forward strand.
GACAGTGAAACAGCATTTCTTATTGTTTGTTAGAGGTGGGATTCTCCAGAGAAGCAGAACAGGGAGGTGTGTGTGTGTGTGTGAGTCTATGTCTGTGTGTATCTGCGACTATATGAGTGTGTCTGCGTTTAAGTGTGAGTCTACGAGCATGGATGTCTGAGTAGTGTCTGGGTGTGAGTGTGAGTGTCTGAGCATGAGTGTGTGTGTGTGTTTGAGCTTGTGTCATCTGAGTATAAGCATGTGAGTGTAAGTCTGCGTTTAAAACCGTAGGCCTCTGATATAACTGTTCGTGAGTGTGTGTCTGAGTGTCTGGGTGTGGGTCTGGATTTATTCTGGGATTTGGCTCCCATATTATGGCGGAGGAGAGAGCCATATGCCATTAGTTACTGGAGAACACGGAAGACTGTGATATACTCAACCCGAACCCGTGATATAATTCAGCCCAAACCTGTGATATACTCAGTCCAGGTCCGTGATATAACTCAGTCCAAGTCTGTGATATGCTCAGCCCAAGCCCAGGATATACTCAGCCTGGGCCTGTGATATAACTGGCCTGAGCCTGTGACATACTCAGGCTGAGCCCATGATATAATTCAGATCGGGCTCATGATATTACTCAGCCCAAGCCTGTGATATAACTTAGTCCGGATCCATGATATAACTCAGCCTGGGCCTGTGACATAACTCAGTTGTATCACAGGCCTGTGATATACTCAGCACTGGCCCATGATATAACTCAGGCGGAGCCCATGATATACTCAGTCCGGGTCCCTCAGCCTGAAAGCAGCAGCTCTGAGGGCAGCGGACTGAGGTCTCGGCTGACAGAAACAGACAGAGACAGACACAGAACAGAGAGAGGACCAGCTCTCCCTCCATCACTTGTCTCTCTTGGGACACCTGCAGCAGTTAGTGAGGGGAACTTCTTCATGGACCCTAATGCTCTTCCAGAAACGCACCCTGTGATCTCCAGAGTGAAGCCGTCCCAGCCCTCAGGGCATCTCTCAGCCCACTTGCATTTGTTCATAAAATGCACCACCATGGCAGACCTCCTGCCACAGCAGGATGGGGGAGTGGCCGCTGTTTCTGGAGGAGGGAGGAGCCTGGGTCAGAGGGAGGGAGGAGCTTGAGTCAGAGGAAGGAGCTTGAGCTGGGGGAGGAGCCTGAGTTGGGGGGAGGAGTCTGAGCTGGGGGAAGGAGTCTGAGCTTGAGGAGGAGTCTGAGCTGGAGGAGGAGTCTGAGTTAGAAGGAGGAGCCTAAGATGGAGGGAGGAGCCTGAGTTAGAGGGAGGAGTCTGAGCTGGAGGAGGAGCCCGAACTGGGGGGAGGAGTCTGAGCTGGGGGAAGGAGTCTGAGCTTGAGGAGGAGTCTGATTTAGAGGGAGGAGCCGAAGATGGAGGATGGAGACTGAGTTAGAGGGAGGAGCCTGAGCTGGGGAGGAGCCGGGCCTGGGGGAGGAGCCTGAGATGGGGAGAAGCCAGAGGTGGGGGAGGAGCTTGAGTTGGGGGAGGAGCTTGAGAAGGAGTCTGAGCTGAGGGAGGAGGCTGAGTGGAGGGAGGAGTCTAAGATGGAGGGAGGAGCCTGAGTCAGAGGGAGGAGCCTGCACTGGAGGGAGGAGCCTGTGCTGGAAAGCCTAACGGTCTCTCTTTAGGGGACACCCATCTCATGCTTCCTTTGTTCCCTGTTTTTGGTGCCCAGATGCTGGTGCTCAGGGGTCACTCCTGTCTCAGTGCTGGGGGCCATGAGGGACTAGGATGGTGCGTTTCCGACGCACAATCTGATGGCTGGTTCTGTGCAGCCAGACGCTTGCACAAATCCCAGTCACCACAACTGCAGTCAGGGGCGGGTGCTGGGACAGGGAAGAGGAGGCAGAAGCACAAGGGCAGGAAGCCGGGCCCAGGCTCCCTCCCTAGCACTGCATGGCCCGGGGTGCAGTTCTTGTGGGCCCTGCATGCTGGGAAGGGCTCTCCACCCCCTAAAGGGAAACGAGGACCCTTCAGTAGAGCCCTCAGGTTGTCCTGGCTCTGATGCTGGGCTCTGGAGCACTGAGGGGCAGAATCGAGTCCGGTGCTTCTGCCGCCTCTCCGGGTTCCACACAGGGTGGGAACAGCAGGGAGGTCGGTGGTGGGGTGCGGTGGGATGTTGGGGGTGGGGCAGGCTGTGCTTAGGGGTCTCCAGAGTCAATGTCAATGGAACGGTCTGGAAGAACTGGGGTGAAAGAGGGGCTGGGGGCAGGTTCCTCACAGGGGACCCATGAGAAGCTTCTTCCTGCCGGGGCGCAGGACTGGGCGTGCACCTTGAGAGGGGCCGTGCTCTGCCCACGAAACCCACCAACAGAGGGGACCACCCCGGAGCAGAGTGATGAGACGGAAACAGAGACAGTCAATAATGGCAAGTGGATCAGAACCGCAGCTGACTGGGCTGGAGTCGGAGAGGGGGGGGCACTAGAGAGGGACCCCGACTGCCATGTGCTGCCTTAGCTCTCGGAGCACTGAGCTGGCTCCCTGGGAGGGGTGCTGCGAAGCCGTGCTCCCACCCCTGGGCTGTGCGGTGACCCGCTGAAGGGTGATTTGGGCTCCATCACCTCGTCTCCCTCACAGAGCCGAGGCCAGGATGAGCGCAGAGGTGGACGAGGCATCTGGCTCACTTCACGAGCTGCTGAGAAGGGTCCCCTGGGGGTCCGCTCCCGGCTGCTGGCTGCCACTGACTCTGTCCAGCCAACGCCCCTCTTCCCAGTCTGGGCGTCTGGCCAGAGCCCTTCCCTGCTGGGCTGGACGCAGGGGCCGTCTCAGGGGACGTCCTGAGTCTGGAACTCAGGTGCTGTGTTCTCAGGTGACTCTTGGTAGCGGGAAGGTCAGTGCAGGGCTAGCGTCTGGGCAGGGAAGACCGAGCTCTGACCTCAGTCAAGCTGGGGCGCCTGCAGGCGGGGTTTGTCAGGGGTGGGGGGCCGCCTGAGCTCACTCCTCGTGTGGCCCAGCCCGGAGGTACGTGCTGAAGACTGAGCAAACCCACACTTTCCTTTCCCGGGATTCCATCATGTCCACCTTCCCCCCTGGTCTGGGTCACCAGGAGGACAACAGCTTTTGATTTGGGCCAGACCCAGTGGTGCTCAGGGCTGATTTCTGGTTCTGTGCTCAGGGATCACTCCTGGCAGAGATTGGGGGACCCTTCATGGAGCCATGGATGGAACCAGGGTCAACTCCAGGCAAGGGGAATTTCTTCCTCCTGTGCTATCTTTCTGGTGCGCTAACTGGACTTCAGGTCCTCCGTGCTCCCCGGGACCATGGTACGAGTTCTACCACACCTGCTCGAGGGATGCCCCCAATAGCCCCATGGTGTTCGGTTCCGCTTTCCAGAAAGAAGCCCAGGGGGCTTGGAGGGGCAGCAGCCTCCCCTGACAGGCCAGTCTGTTCGGCGCCCGCCTCTCAAAGGGTGCAGGTCCTTGGGCTGCAGTTGGCCCTGGATGGTACTGTCTGCTCGGAGCATGAGGACAAGCTGAGTTCTTTTTTTTTGGGGGGGGGGTCACACCCAGCGATGCACAGGGGTTACTCCTGGCTCTGCGCTCAGGAATTACCCTTGGCGGTGCTCAGGGGACCATATGGGATGCTGGGAATCGAACCCGGGTCGGCCGCGTGCAAAGCAAACATCCTACTTGCTGTGCTATTGCTCCAGCCCCAAGCTGAGTTCTTTTGACCTGATTTTGTCATGGGAACAGAGGAACGACTGTTCATGCAGCATTGCCTGGTATCGCGTGTTGTTACATGGTGTTGCATATTGTGATCCCCTGGGAGTTGCGTGACTGTGTGAGAGGGTACCTGTGAGTCCCAGGCAAAGACAGTGACACATTACAGAAGGGGCTAGGTGTTCCCAGATACGGGTGTCCCTGGGGAACTTCCAGGACCCCCGCCTCCAGGGGAAGGTAGAGTTAAGATTCAAACTAGGAGTCCAGCCAGCGAAGCCACCTTCCCGCCCTGGCTACCCTCAGCCCACAGCCCCCAACGGGGTTTCTTTCCTTCGGGTGATGTCCAGGGGTCCCTCCCAGCAGTGCTTGGGGACCAGTGGGGCAATCCCGACCCCCCACCCCTGCCACCTCTCTGTGCCCCCTCCCTGCCCTGCTCTGCAACTGCTCTCAGACCTGGTGAGAGGTTCCCGCCCATGTCCACCCACAGCCCATGTGGTCACCAAACAGAACAGCAAACTGCAGCAGGAGAGCAGCACCCCTCTGCTCAGCTCGGGGTCCTTCTTCCTCCTGTTCCCACCCCCTTCAGTACCCCCGTTCCTTCCTCCGTCCAGGCCACACACAGCTATTAAACATCTGCTATTTACTCCTGGGCACGGAACTGAATACAGAGTCCAAACTCCCAGCCTGGAAGAAGAAAACAAGCGAATGGCCCGATGACTGAACAGGTGCTGCTGTGAATGGGCAAGGCTGAGACTGAGGAACTCCAGGGAAGGCCTCTTTTCTGATTCTGGGGAGAGGTGTGGGTAACCAGGGTAGCCTGCCTGGAGGAGGCATCCCAGAAGCATGAGAACGATAAAGAAGAGCCTTCAGGACCAGCAGGTTGCCAACCTGGAAATCTGCTCTCGGGAGGAAGGGACGGGCTCAGAGACCTGTGAGTGATCTGGAGGGCACAGGATGGCAGGAGGGGATGATACAGAGACTGGAAAAGCCAAGAGAGTTTGGGCCTTGTCTTGAAATCTGTGGGAACCTTTAATTCCCATTGAAGGGAATTAAAGCAAGAGGCCAGGGGGTGGGGCAAACCCTGCTAGAGATAAAATCACAGGATGAAGAACTAGGGGTTCCAGAAGGTTCTTCCCACTGAGTTGGGCGGCCACGGGTCTGGTGCAAGGAAAGGTTTGGTACTGGACAGAGGCACCCACTAGGGTGAGGGAGGGTGGAAGCAACGGGCTGGTGTGGGTGGGGTGGCCCTGGGAGGAGCTTACCTGAGCCGGAAATGTGCAGAAAATCACCCCAGAAGGAACCAGAAGAGGGAGCTGAGCTAGTGGGACAACCCCCCCCTTTGCCCCTCAGAGTGTCTCCTGGCCCTTCAGGCTGTCTCTTGCCCCTTTGCATGTCTCAGGCCCCTCAGGGTGTCCCCTGCCCCTCAGGGTGCCTCAGGCCGGCCCTCACCTGCCGGTTAGTTTCCTGCTCGGGCCCAGCGCTCAGGACTCTGATGGGGGAGCCTGGGCCTCTCCTGACCCCGCATGAGTCATGTTCCTGGGCAGCCGCTGGGTGTAACTGATCCGAGTCAGCCAGGGAAGTGCCATTTCCTGCCTGGAACCCAAAATCCTGTGGGCAGCTGGACACAGAAGCCCCTTCCAAGGCCCAGGCCCCGCCTCCTGCTCCCAGGCCCTGCCTCCTATGCACAGGCACCACCTCCTGTGCACAGACCCCCCACCCCTCCTGTGCCCAGGCCCCACCTCCTATGCATAGGCCCCACCTCCTGTGCACAGAACCCCGCCTCCTATGCACAGGACCCGCCTCCTGTGCCCAGGCCCCACCTCCTATGCATAGGCCCCACCTCCTGTGCACAAAACCCCGCCTCCTATGCACAGGACCCACCTCCTGTGCACAGAACCCCGCCTCCTGCGCCCAGGCCCCGCCTCCTGCGCCCAGGCCCCGCCTCCTGCGCCCAAGCCCCGCCTCCTGTGCACAGGCTCCTCCTCCTCCTCCATGCCAGGCATCTGTGTGGGGCAGGGGGTGCAGATCGTGGCTAGAGTCTATCACTGTGCCTAATTCCTGCTCTTGGAGCCTCGTTGGGAGACGGCCAGGAGCTGCATGTCAGCATGCCTGCGTGCCTGCATGGGTGCTTGCGTGGGTGCCTGTGTGTGTCCCTGTGTGCCTGTGCGCTTACATACGTGCCTGTGTGTGTGCAAGCACGCCTGCTTGCGTGCCAGTGTACCTGTGTACGTGCGTGCGTGTCTGTGTGCCTGCGTGTGTGCGTGTGTAGCCTATGTGCTTTCGTGGATGCCTGCTTGCGTGCCTGCGTGCGTGTGTGCCTGCGCGCTTGTGTGCCTACATGCGTGCGTGCATCCCTGCGTGTATGTGTGCGCGCGTGTGTGCCTACATGCGTACCTGTGTGCCTGCGTGCGTGAGTGCATATGTACCTGAGGGCCGGGGTGGGGTGGGGTGGGGTGGGGAAAGCTTTGCAGGACCACAGTGGGCAGTTGTGAGAAGCCGGGTCCCCTCCATCCCCACCCCCGGGGCTCTGCAGCGGGAAGTGATTGATTCCCCTTGTGATGGGCCCCTTCTTTTCCTGGCGGGGTGGGCGCCTGTGCTGGTGACCCCTGGACCGATTCTGCGGCGGGGCGCCTGGCCCCTGGGCCGTCCAGCTCGCACCAGCTCACTCCCTGTCACTCCGCTGCTCCATCTGAGACTGGTGCCTCCCTCCCAACCCGCATCCCAGAGGAGAAGCGCCCAGGGGGTCCCCAGGACACCTCCCTATGGAAGAATCCAATCGCAGCCGCAGCCATTCTCCCGGCTTCCCGGAGGAATGGGAACCGCCGGGGGTGGGCACGTCACTTGCACAGGTGCCCGGCGGTGGCGGCAGGTGACAGACGCAGACGACATTCACCAGGGGAGAAAGGCCGGCTGGGCGGCGTTCCAGGAGCCGCGCGGGCGCCTCTGCCAAGACTTAGGTCAGCGCGCGGCCTCCACGGCCTCATTCATTCACTCACGCGCTCGCTCTTACTCGGCACACATTTATCAAGTCCCGCCGCGCGGCAGGCTGGGGACCCTGGAGAGGAAGAACGCACGTGGCCCTGTTGTCAAGGAACTGACTTTCTGGGGGAGCCGGGAAGGGAAGAGCGAGGGTGACGTGAGAGCCAGAGAGCCGGCGCCAGCCCACGGCACGGGGCACGCAGGGGAGGCTCTGACGACATCGCGGGACGGTGGGGTCAGCCGCAGGCAGAGGCTGAGCGGGCGGGCAGGGGCTGGGCAGGAGTGCCCGGGAAGGAAGGACAGAGGCTGGGCGGCAAGGACAGTCACGGGGCCGCCTGCCTACCAAGCACTTTAGCTTTTATTCTGCAAGCAGTGGGGAGCGGTCAGGTTTTTCAGCCGACAGGAGCCGGGGACAATGTGCAGTGTGTGCGTTTTCAGAGGCTGCCTCTGGCTGCAGTGCCAGGAGCCTCCAGCTCCCCTGACCTGCGACCTGGCCACTAGAGTGGGCAGTGATGATGGGGTGCTGGGAGGGGGGGGCGGGCCCTGGGTCCAAATTTCCCGAATACTTAGATGACTTGGAGGTGGAGGGAGGAGCAGGGAATGAATTTTAATTCCCCGACCTGGGGGACAGCAAGGTAAGGGGGCGCCCCCTGGTTATTGGAGGAGAACCTCCAGGTCTAGAACCGCCCCCCCCCCCCCCCCCCGCCCCCGCAGTGACCTAAGGATTAAAGACTGGAGAGTCCGCACATGGTCAGACATCTGGGCCTATTTCAACTTCTCTATAGCAGGGCTGGAGCGATAGGTCGGGGGAGGGCCGATGGTGACAATGGAGAGGTCACTTGCCTTGCCTGTGGTCAAACCGGGTTCCATATGGTCCCCTGAGCAGGGCCAGGCTCTGAGCGCAGAGCCAGAAGGAGCCCCTGAACATTGCTGGATGCACCCCCTACCCCTCCTCCCCCCCAAAAAAACCCCAATTTGTCAGTAGTCGGTTGGAGAAGAGAGCCCTAAAGGGTTTCAGCACGTGCTTGCATGTGGGAACCCCAGCTTGCTCCCCAATACCTCCTGGCCTTCAAGCATGGAAGGATCATGTGTAGTGTCCAAGCACTACTGAGTGTGCCGGTTCTTCCCCAGAAAACCACACACACACACACACACACACACACACACACACCAAGAGCACATCATCCAAGCCCTTCCATCTTTAGTTCATGCTGTTCTTTCATCCTTGCAGTTCCACCACCCTCCATGTATTGGTGTTCCAACCTCATGACTGCGAGATGGTTGCTGCAGCTCCGGACATCTTCATCTTCATCGCACACATGTAGAGATAGGATGCTCACCTTTCACACGGCCACCCCGCTTTGGTCTCTGGCAATATAGAGGGTCCACCGAGCGCTGCCAGGAGTGATCCCTGAGCGCAGAGTAAGTACTGAGCACTGCTAGGTATAGCAAAAAAAAAAAAATTCCCAAAACACAAACCCAAAAAGAAGGGGAAAGAGGCGAGTGCAGCTCAGTGAGTTCCTCCCATCAGGAACCCAAAAGCTTCCGGCAGCTCCTGCCCCTAAGCCAGTGACCCTGTCTTGTCCCCCATTCATCTGATTTCTACCAAGGACTTTCGGGTGCTGGCCTGGACCCAGGGAATTTCCCAGGAGAGGGGGTCTGCCAAGACGGCGGTGTCGGGGCGGGCATGGGGGATGCGCATCCGCTCGGAGAGTGACCCGGGGCAGCAGTGCCAAGTCTCGCTCACAGATGGACTTGGGCACCCCAGCTAGGCGTCCACTGTGGCCACAGCTCCCGTCCCCGTGGACCTGCTCTCCATGGGAGCCGGAAGCCAGCTCCTCACCCTCTGCTGGTCAAGGAGGGTTCAGATGAGCCCCACCGGGGTCCCCCACCCCGATAAATCCTGTGGAGCTGCACGTGGTGGAGGCCGGCCTGGGACTGAGGCTTCCCTGGCGAGCAGGCGTTTCCCCCCCGACCGGAGAGACGTGTGCTCTGACAGTGGCTCCCCGTTTCTGGTCCTCGCCTGGCCGGCTGATTCCCAGGGAGTCCTGGGCCCTGCACCCCGACAGGACAGCAGGGCAGTGTCCCTGTTTGGGACCTGGGAACGGAGCCAAGGCCGGACTGAGTGAGCCAAGCCCGTGGCAGTTTCAGGTGTCAGCAAATCCAATCGGGCAGCTTGGTTCCACAGTCCCAAGACAGAGCTGGGCCACCGGCTCCTCAGGGGTCCCTGTGAGATCAGTGCTCCCCAAAAGGTGATGCTGGCCTGTCCTGCTCCTCCCTCCCTCCTCCCTCCCTCCCTCCTCCCTCCACCACTCCTCCCCTCCCTTCCTCCTTCCCCTTTCACTCCCTCTGTTCTCCCTCCATCCTCCCTTCCTTCCTCCCTCGATCCTCTTTCTTCCTCTCTTTCTTTCTCCATCCTCCTCCTTCCCTCTTTCCACCCTCTTCCCCTTCCTCCTCCCTCTTTCCTTCCCCCTCCCTCCCCTCCCTCCCTCCTCCTCTCTTCACTTTCCTCTTCCCCTCCCTCCTCTCTTCACTCCCTCCATTTTTCCTCCCCTTCCTTCCCTCCTACCACCCTCCCTCCCTCCCTCCTTCCCTCCCTCTTTCCATCATCCCTCTTTCCCTCCCTCCCTGCCTGTCCTCTCTCCTCCCCCCTTCCTATTCTTCCACCTTCTTCCCACCCTCCTCTTTCTCCCTCTCCCCATCCTCCCTCTTCCCTCCCTCCCTCCCTCCCTCCTTTCCTCCCTCCCTCCTTTCCTCCCTCCCTCCCTCCTTCCCTCCCTCCCTCCCTCCCTTCCTCCCTCCCTCCTCTCTTATTTCCCCCATTACTAGTAAAACAATGCTTAACTCAACACTCAAATACAAAGAATAACAAAGAGCCAAAGGAGAGAGACCTGGGGACCCCATCTCTTCCCTGAGGCATCGCCTTCCTGCCAGGAGAGGCCCCTGGCACTCTCTCCTCATTAGGCTCCAGATACATTTTAACCCACATGCCCCCTAGCTGCATAATGAGCTGCTAATGCTGCAGGCAACCAGAGCAACCTGCAGTCTCTCTCAGCTCCAGCTCCCCCTGCCCACCTTCCCGCACCTTCCTCCCTCCTTGACTCGCCCTTGAAAGACCAGGTGTGTGCCCTGTCCCCTCAGCCCCCAAGAGAGCGGGGGCACCCATGCCTAGGGGTGGGGTGTGCTGTCTCTTTAACAAGCCTTTTTGCTTTGGGGGATTGAACAACATAGTGATTGGCGGGCTGCTTGCCTTGCATGAAGCTGACCCCAGTTTGATTCTCAGCACCCCATAGTGTCCCCCAAGATCCACCAGGAGTGATCCCTGAGTGCAGAGCCAGGAGTAAGCCCTGAGTACAGCCGGGTGTGGTCCAAATCTCTGCTTCCACCCCCCTCCCCCCAAGATACTGAGATGGGAGAGGGCAGGTCTGGAGAGGGTCCCCTTCACCCATCAGGTGACCTGACCCAGAGGCCCTCTCTGCCCCTCTGGGAATAGCAGGGATGCAGGTACCCATCACCCAGCAAGCAAGCACCCCACCGCTGTACTATCTCTCTGACCTCTGACTGATGTCCTTTTAAAAAAAATCATTATTATTATTTGACTTTTGGGCCACAGCTGGTGATGCTCAGGGGTTACTCCTGGCTCTGCACTCAGGAATGACTCTTAGCAGTGCTTGGGGGACCCTATGGGATGCCAGGGACCGAAGCCAGGTGGTCTGTGTGCAAGGCAAACACCCTCTCTGGTCCCAATGAGGTCCTTTTAAAAAGGGAAATTGAGGAGCCCGGGGAGATAGAACAGTGGGTAGGGCACTTGCCTTACATGCATTTGACCTGGATTTGGCCCCTGGAACCACAAACAGTCCCCTGAGCACCCCCAGGAGTCATCCCCGAGCTCAGGACCAGGAGGAAGCCCTGAGCACTGCCCGTTATGATGCAAAAACTGGGGTGAGAGTGGGGTGGGAAGAATCTTTCTGCTCTCATCTACAGTTCTGTCCTTGATGGCTTCCTGTTAGTCAGACAAGACACCCGCTGGCCTTCAAGAGGAAGTTCCTCTCTGATCCCCTTCTGGACCCCAGAGAGTGAGCTTTTGTCCCAGCCTAGTTCTCTGGTTCCCCTGAGCTTGGGGGCCTGGGAAGGGTGAGTCCCCAGGCTGGACTGATCAGGGGCATGTCGGGGTGGTCTGATGAGCAGCTCCTGGGCACTCACCTGGGACCCGCCTGCTCTCTGTGGCCCCACAGAAAGGGGCAGTCACAGAAGGTCACATCAGTGGGTAGGGCACTTGCCCGATTCCAGGAACACCCACTCAGAGAGAGGAGCAGAAAGAGTCAGGGGTGGAAGGGGAGCCAGTGTGTTAGGGGGACAACATTCCAGTGTCCCACGATGAGGAGAGTGGCGATGTCACACACGGTGTGAATGCACAAAGCTGGACCCACAGCAAGGCTGGACTGGTCAGTTGCAGGTGACGGAATGTCACCACAACATTTGGTTTCGGGGGAGCTACACCTGGTGGTATTGAGAGGCTACTCCTAGCTTGCTTGGGAGTTGCTTTGGGAGATGCTTGGCGGGAGCATATGAGGTGCCGGGTTGAACCCAGGCCTCCTGCACGCAAAGCCAGAACCCAGCATAGGGATTTTTCTCTCTCTCTCAGGTCGCTCACACAATTCACTGCCAAGCCAAGACGAAATCTTGAGGGGCAGAAACTGCCCTCTGCTGGTTGTAAGGTGGTATTACCGGACATACCACCTCGGCACTGGGGGAAGCAGAGACCCACCTTGCCTTATGCCTTTCCTGTCATGTCCTGAGAAGCTACAATTATGTCAAAATAAAGAGTGAAGAAAAGGGGGTGGAGAAGGACTGTAGAAAGGTGACGGGTGAACTCTCTCTGCATCCCCTTCCCAACCTTTCCCCCCCTGCTGAGCCGTGACTCCCTCCTCCTGAACCATTTTCCTTTCGTGTATCTTTACATGTAGAACAAATGGACCAGGGAGATAGCACAGTGGATAGGGCACTTGCCTTGTGCACAGCTCACCGGGGTTCAATCACAGCATCCCATAGCGTCCCCCAAGCACCACCAGGAGTCATTCCTGAGTGCAGAGCCAGGAGTAAGCCCTGAGCATGGCCGGGTGTGACCCAAAAACCACACACAAAGAAATAAATTGATAAGTAAATAAATTTATCCTAGAGAAGCCAGAGAGATAGGATAGCAGGTAGGGAGTTTGTTTTTTGTATGCGGTCAACCCGGGTTCAATCCCCAGCATCCCACATGGTCCCCTGAGGACTGCTGGGAGTCATTCCTGAGTGCAGAGCCAGGGGTAAGCCCTGAGTATCACCAGCTGTGACCCAAATCCAATACTCTCACTCCCCCACCCCTCATAAAGATGCTGATATGGGAGAGGACAGGCCTGGAAAGGGTCCCCTTCACCCCCCCCCCACCACCCCTTCGGGAGTTGCAGGGATGCAGACGCCAGTAATCCAGCTTGCACATTTGCTTTTCTTTAGCTTCTGGGCCACACCTGGTTACTCAGGGTCTCCTCCCAGCTGTGTCTTTGGTGGTGGGGGGCACTGGTGGCGGGGATCAAACCCCTGGCTTCCAGTGCATGACAGCCCTTGGAGCCAGAGCTCCGGCCAATTGAACACCAGGGAGTTCGCTAGGCCTCACTTCATGTAAACCTCACATCCCTGAGAGGTGTCAGTACCCATTTGGCAGATGAGAAGACAGAGGCTGAGGAAGCCAGGGGCTCTGGTGCCTTTAGCCCACCACACACCACTTACCCAGGGAGTAAATTCCACTTGGCCGGCACCAGAGCGAGGAGGAAGGGTCGGATGGCCAAGACGGAACCATTCCGGCAAGCTCTGGCTGCCGTTGGCCACGGGCTCCCCCTCCCTGCATGCGCCCAGCCCCCAACCCTAGTCTGGCAGGGCTGGGAGCGAGCAGGGAGAGATGGAGTTGGCAAAACACATTAGCATCTTCCTGTGTGCTAATTAGCTTTGTGGAAAATTATTTATTTATCTGCTTATTTCCACCGGAGAGCGATTGGGGTGGCGGAAATGGGGTGACACGTTGGTTTCACATGAAACGGAAGGAAGGTGCTGCTCAGAGGGGCGTCTTGCTCTCCCCCGCCCCCTGCCACGTGGCTGATGAGCAGGAAGGGGGGGGGGTGCGCAGGCAGGGAGCCACGGGGCACAGCTGCGGTCCCCAGGCGTGACTAAGACGGGACTCGGGCTCTGGGAAGAAGGGAAGCGAGGGGGTCTGGGAAGACAAGTCCAAGGTCCCGGATCGTGTCCGTGCCAGGGTCCCGTGGCCGGTGCAGAATTTCAGACTTATCCCACCCCCTGGTCCCTGGCCCTGAGTCCAGGCCGTTTCCTGCACCCCCAGGAGATGGATTCAGAAGCCGCGGCCCCCGGCAGTGACCTGACTTGTGATTCCTGACAAACATGCACATGGACACCATGACAAGCAATGCAACCCTCAGTGAGCATTGTAGTGTCCCGGCAAGTGTAGGGGACCCCGGGCATCCCCACTTCATAGTGGAGGATAACGATGAGCCGCAGGGGGGGAAGGAATTCAAAAGAAGAGATGTCCGGTAGGTAGCTGATCCTCAGGTTGATCCCCTCGCCCCTTCTTCTGGGGTTATCCTAGTGGTGCTCAGGGATTCTTGGCCAGCAGGCCAAGGGAGGCCTGAGGTTATGGGTTCCCCTTGCCGTGCTCAGAGTCCCCCAAACCCCGAGTATCAGGCCCTCCTGGGGAATCAGGGATGCACCTGGGGATGCAGAGATGTGGGGAGGGGGCATGTAGTTCCAGGGTTCTAACTGGCCCATGCAAGCTGGTCCTCTGGTCCCCCAGTACTGACTCCAGCACCTGTCATCAGCTTTGGCACGTGATTCCTGGTCATTTTCCAAAGCGTGGTGAGCCACATCCTTGAGACTCAGCTCTACTTCTGCCCTCAAAGTCCTGCTGTGGGGTTAGGGCAGAGCCCTCGGCGTTCTTGAATCCCACCTCATCGCGTGCCCTTGTGCTTCCGGAAGCTCAGTCACTGTCTCTGGAAGTTGAGTTCATGACCCCTCTGTTGATGGTGGTGATGCTTCAAACAAATCTTTGTTTCCTTTTGGGGAGGGGGCACAGCTGGGGGTGCTCAGGGCTTCCTCTGAGCCTGTGCTCAGGGCTCACTCCTGGCAGGGCTCTGGGTGGTGTGTGGGATTGAACTGGGCGCAGCCCCGTGCAAGGCCCACACTGACCCCTTGGATTCTGTCTCTGACTCTTCAGCAAGCATTGGTATGGCTCTCATGTGTATGTGTTTTGGTGGTCCTGGGGATTAAGCCCGGGTCTCAGGCAGGCAAGGTGTGCTCTTTGCCAGGGAGCTGAGCCCCTGCCCCAAGGGAGCACTTTTGTATTCTGCTCCGGGCATAAAATTCACCCAGAAACAAAACAGCATCACTCATGGTTTAGGATTTAGCCCCTGGAAAGGGTTGGCTGATGAGACTCATTTCCTGTGGGAGCTGGGGCCCAGAGGGTCTCACGCCTGCTTCTTCCCTGGGGTTTCTCTGGCTCTCTAGGGCCCAACACCTCTCCCCATGGTTGGGCCCAACGCCTGGCTGGGGACCCAACTTGGGGTCCTCCCTCTGGTGCAGGCACTTCCTCTCCCTTTCGAGGTCTCCCCCTGGGCCTCCCCTCTTCTCCGGGTCCCTTATTCCCTGGGGTTTCTCTCTCTGCAGGAGCCCTGGGACCCTCCATGCAGCCCAGGACCACAGAGATGGAAAACAGACTTTGCAAAGGCAGTGACAGAACACAGACAGGTTCTATGGATCCCCTCCGCCCCCAGGCCCGTCCAGACAGCCCTAATTTGGGGTGAGGTGGGGGGAGGGCCCTACCCAGGACTGGGACAATAGAGACACAGAGTTTATGGGGCCAGGATGTGACAGGCCCTTCCGTCCCAGCCCCCCTCCTGGTTCTCACCTGCCCCTGCACCCTTTACTCTGCCTGAGGAGAGAGAGACCCCAAGGCAGGGCGAACAAGAAGGACAAAGAAGCGTCTTGCTTTGGTTTGCAAAAACCCTTCGAGGAATGCACTCCACTCCCCTGCACCCCACTCACTTGCAAGAAAGAGGGGGTGCAAAACGGACGCACCAGCTTCCGTGGATCATGAATTCCGCCCAGAGGAAAGGGAGTCACGCAATACATTCACCACCCTCAGTGGCCGCTCTCTCTCTCTCCACGCCATGCTTTGAGTTGGTAAATTTATGGCTGGGGTTGAACAGTTATAAGGCTCCAGAGCATCTGGAGGGACCAAAAAGGCTGGATGGTCCCCACGTGGCTTGCAGGGGGCCTTTCGGAGCCAGTCTGGGTATAGAATGTCAGTGCTGGTGTGCCGGTAGAGGAAAGAAAATATATTTTGTGTGTGTGTGTTTGATTTCTGCTTTTGGGGTCACACCCGGCAATGCTTAGGGGCTACTCTTGGCTTTGCACTCAGGAATTACTCCTGGCAGTACTCAGGGGACCAGATAGGATGCTGGGGATCAACCCTGTGTTGACTGCTTTTAAGGCAAACACCCTTGCTGCTGTCCTATTTGACCCTCCCCAGGAAAGCAACCTTGATTCCCCTCTGCTGGGGGACTTACTTCTGTGAGTTCTGCAGACAGGGGGCGCTGTGCCCTTCCCTGTGCACCCAATCTGACTCCCCATGGCTTAGCCTGGACTTTGAATTCCCTGTCTCCTGGGGTCCCCTCCCAGGGTGCTTCAGTGACAGTAAGGTCCAGCTCAGGACACCTCCTTAGCCAAGTAGGAGAGTGTGGGGGCTCAGGGCCTCACAAGGTCTTGTACCGACCAGGGTGGACAGAGCCCCACGTGGGAACTCTGCGTGTTTGGGGTCCTCTCCTGCTCTGCTCCCCCGTTGCTAATGGCTCTCAGGGGCTCTGTCTTACTGAGCCAAGCCGGGACAGTCACCTGTGGCTGAATCCAGGCCACATCGCAAAAGGACGAAGAAATGAGGAGTGTGAGCATTGGAATCGGATGGGACATTCATGCTGATTTACATGCACTGACTATTCTCTATCTCCTTCCTCAGGGTGTCTTTGCCGGGAGATCCATCCCACTGTACAGGCTTGGAAACGGAGGCACTGAGCAATCCAGTCCCTTGTATATGTGCCTACGGATGGCTTGGAGCAAAACCAGGACCTGGCATTGGACACAGGGGTCCAGAGTGGTCCTTTCTCCACCACGTGGTTTGCATCTTTGGAGCCGCCTGAAGGCCTTTTTTTTTTTTTGCTCCTGTTCTCCGGAGAGGGAACTGGCTGTCAGAGCCAAAGGGCAGAGGATCTGCCACACGGGCGGGTTCTGGGGTGGCCCGGAGCCGGGCTTGAACAGGATCCGGGCTCTGAGAGTGGGCTGGTGGGAATCATGCATGTCCTTCCAGAAAGGGTAGTGTCCGCAGGCGGAGATGCTGCCCCTGAGCTGTCTACATGCCAGATTCTGCAGTCAGCCCACCTCACTGGCGGGCTTAGATCTCTCACCACCGACACGCACCCTCCATCCCCTTATTTCTCCAGCTCCCTTCCCTTTTTGCTTCTCTGTGTCCCCTAAAACACCCCCTTTTTAGGTCTGGAGCCATAGAATAGCGGGTAAGGCGCTTGCCTGCACGTGGCTGACCCAGGTTCTATCCCCAGCATCCCATATCAATCCCCGGCATCCCATAGGGTCCCCCAGCACCACCAGGAGTAATTCCCTGAGTGCAGAGTCAGGAATAACCCCTGTGCATCAATGTGGGTGTGTGACCCCACATTGCCCCCCAACCCAAATAAATAAAAATACTGCCTTTCCCAGACCTACCCTCCAACACACCATTGAACTTACCCACCTTCACCCCAGCTTCGCTGATCTCAGTTTACTTATAAACTCTGAATTCGCAGGTGTGACCCCACCTCTCCCAGACAGCACCCAGGAGGGTTCTGCCGGTGGGCAGGGTAGGGAGCAGGAATCCAAGCCTGGACTCTGTCTCCCCAACCCTGGATATGAGCCGCGTGCAAAAACCACTGCACAGGAGTCGCCCTGAAGCAAAGAAAGAAGGGGGAATGGACCCAGGGGAAGAGTGGGCAGAGATTGTCCCCGAATTCCTTCCAGCTCCTTATCGGTCCCCTCTGTGGGCCAGGATAGTTTTTTACCGACAGGGACAGACCCAGAGCTAATAAAACCTTCTGTCCGGGTGGTTATTGAGCAATCCCAAGGAGACAGAAAATAATAAACACATAGGGCAGGAGCTCAATGGAATATTTGACAGTCACAGAGTGTGACAATGGCAACGGCGATGCTCCTTATTGATCCCGCTCTCTCGGCTGGACAGTGGCTATTTATTTTGTGTATTACTCAATGCTTCTGTTTCATGGTCGATATTCATATATAATTTATAACCGTTCGCTCTGGCCGTGTAACAAACAGCCCTGCCCTCTAAATCAGTTAGCGCAATAAAGGTATATAGACATCAACAGGTAAAGGTCACAGCATGCCACTTACACCTCAATTAAAATTTGATTTTTTTTAAAGCAATAAAAACCAAGCCATGGGGCTGGAGCAATAGCACAGCGGGTAGGGCATTTGCCTTGCACGCGGCAGACCCGGGTTCGATTCTCAGTATCCCATATGGTCCCCTGAGCACCGCCAGGGGTAATTCCTGAGCACAGATCCAGGAATAACCCCTGTGCATTGCCGGGTGTGACCCAAAAAGCAAAAAAAAAAAAATTCCACCATTCCACATGTCTTACAGGCGGTTGACCTGGGTTCGATTCCCAGTATCTCATATGGTCCCTTGAGCAAACTCCCCGTGACGTACCAAATATGCCAAATACCAGTAACAATGATGGGTCTCATTCTCCTAAAGAGCCGTGAATATAATCTCAGGGCTAGGATGAAAGAGACGTTACTGGGGCCTGCTCGAGGCAATCGACGATTAACAGGATGATGAAATGCCTTAAAAACTTGGCAAGGATTCCCCTTTAAAAGTAATATTCCAGGGGCTGGAGCAATAGCACAGCGGGTAGGGCGTTTGCCTTGCATTTGGCCAACCCGGGTTCAATTCCCAGCATCCCATATGGTCTCCTGAGCACTGCCAGGGGCAATTCCTGAGTGCAAAGCCAGGAATAACCCCTGTGCATTGCCAGGTGTGACCCAAAAAGCCAAAAAAAAAAAAATTCCACCATTCCACATGTCTTACAGGCGGTTGACCTGGGTTCGATTCCCAGTATCTCATATGGTCCCTTGAGCACCAGTCAGGAGTGACTCCTGAGTGCAGAGCCAGGAGTGATCCCTGAGCATTGCTGGATTTTTACCCCAAAGCAAAAACAAAAAAAGAACTGTCTCTGTGTCTCTCTGTCTCTGTCTCTGTATCTCTGTGTGTCTCTCTCTCTCTGTCTGTGTCTGTCTCTGCTATCTCTGTCTCTGTCTCTCTGCCCTTTACATCATCCCTTAAAAAATGTTCCAGGTAGGGGGTGGAGGGAACCTGGGGACATGGGGACACAGGAGGTCACCCTGGTTGTGGGATCGGTGCTGGAATATTGTATGCCTGAAACAACTCGATTATGAACAACTTTATAAATCACAGTGTCTTGATTAAAAAATAAGTGTTCCAGGCCTCTTTAGGTATCCCTGGGTCTTTTTCAGAGTATCTGAGACATAAACCTACTTACATAACAATATTAAGATGGGATTTGCCGTTTCTACTCTTTCACTTTCTCAGCGCTGCGTTTCTCAGCTTGACAGAAGCTCCAGGATCCGGAGAAATTGGCATCTCCTATTGAGCCGGCTCCCTGCGTGACACCCCGAAATGTCAAACAATTCCACTCCACTCATTGCAGATTTTTGTTTGTTTCGCCAGTGGTTTCTTTTTAAATATGTTATCATGTGTTAAAATTTTAAGTGAATGCATGTTTTACATATCTGTTTTGTTTCTGCAGTAGTATTGGTAAGAAGTGATTCCCGTGAGCAAGGAAACTTTGGGGTGCTCAATACATTGGTTTGTTTGGGGGCCACACTGGTGATGCCTGGGTGTTACTCCTGCTTCTTAACTCAGGAATCACACCTGACCCTTCAGGTGCTTAGGAGACCATATGGGAAGCTGGGGATCGAACCAGGGTCAGTCGTATGCAAGGCAAATGCCCTTCCCACTGCACTATCCCCCTGGCCCTCTCAATAATTATTTTTTTTATTTTGTAAAATAGTTGACAATATTTGATTACACTTAATATTCGAACATCAATCCCACCACCATTATACCTTCCCACCACCATATTTCGGATATTTCCATCTCGAATCCCAACCCCTGCACTAAAGCAGAACTGGAATAATTTATTTTGTATTGTTTGTTATGAAAAACTGCTGAAAATGCTCCAAAAATGTTTCCTTGGAGGAAAGAGTGTGAAGATTGTTGTATTTCACCAGAGGCCATTAAGCCCTTCTATAAGATATCGCTAACATGTTGTTAAAGGTTAAACCCCATCAAATGTGGTGCAGTACTCTTGAAGTATGGGTGGTGTAAGGTATGAGTTGTCACATGGACACAAATGAGGCCACATGGTCCAGAAATACATTCACTTCTGGGTGGAGCTCAGTCTGATTGTGTGGAGAGTGACCTTGAGCATGGCAACAGTTGAGTTCTGGAGGTTTTCAGCTGCCAGGGCTGGGTCCCTTGGGGCGGGGAGGGCTTTCAGCACACCCCTCCTGGGGGGGGCACCTGGAATGAAATGGCCTGGCCAAGGATCCAGCAGCATGGCTATGACATGTGTCATGTTATGCTCCCTTCAGGGAGAGAAGGACAATGCGACTCTGGATCGTGGCCAATGATGAAATTGTCTGGCACCAGCCCTCTCAATAATCTTTAAGCCCAGAAAATTTGACATGTGTAGGGCTGAGCAGGGTTATAAGTTGATCCCAAAATCATCAGAATGACAATATGATCCTTGGAAATGGGGCTTTTCTTTAATCCAACATTTACACTTGAAAATAATTTGTCATAAGAAGAGAATTGGATATGCCTCTATTTAAGACAGCACCATAGCACTGGAGCACTGTCCTCCCGTTGTTCATCGATTTGCTCGAGCGGGCCCAGTAACATCTCCATTGTGAGACTTCTTGTTACTATATTTGGCATATCGAATACGTCACGGGTAGCCTGCCAGGCTCTGCCGTGCAGGCGAGATACTCTCGGTAGCTTGCCGGGCTCTCCTAGAGGGGCGGAGGAATCGAACCTGGGTCAGCTGGGTTGGCCACATACAAGTCAAACACCCTACCTGCTGTGCTATCACTCCAGCCCATTTAAGACAGTAAATTGTATATATGTGTATATGTGTGTATGTGTGTATATGTATATTATTATATATTTTCATTTCATTTCATCATCCTGTTATTCGTCGATTGCCTCGAGCAGGCCCCAGTAACGTCTCTTTCATCCTAGCCCTGAGATTATATTCACGGCTCTTTAGGAGAATGAGACCCATCATTGTTACTGGTATTTGGCATAT
This sequence comes from Sorex fumeus, assembly GCF_029834395.1. NCBI lineage: Eukaryota > Metazoa > Chordata > Mammalia > Eulipotyphla > Soricidae > Sorex > Sorex fumeus. Next base: position 82,290,871 of record NW_026606120.1, read on the forward strand.
TTGGTAGGCCACGGGGAGTTTGCCAGACTCTGCCCGGTGGGCAGGCTACATTCGATAGCCTGCAAGTTTGTCCAGTATAAAGTATCAAATACATTCGATAGCCTGCAAGTTTGTCCAATATATAAACCGATATAAATGTCCATTCATGGGGATATGCTTCAATCAATTTGCAGTGATTTAATAGAGTATATCTGGTTAATAAAAATAGTATTATAAAACATTTTTTTGGTTTTGTTTTGTTTGGGATGTCATCATTTCCCGGCCGCGCGACATCTTATCATCTCATTCCTACTTTGGACAAACTGGCAGGCTATCGAATGTAACCTGTCCACACGGCAGAGTCTGGAAAACTCCCCAAGGCGTACCCAATATGCCAAATACCGGTAACAATGAAGGGTCTCATTCTCCTAACTCTGAAAGAGCCTTGAATATGGCACTTTTTTTTTTAAAGTCTCAGGGCTAAGACGAAGGAGACGTTACTGGGGCCTGCTCGAGGCAATCGACGAATAACAGAATGGTTGTGATTGTGATTGTGATTGTTTTGTTTGGGGGCCACAATCAGTATTGCCCAGGACTTACTTCTGACCCTGCACTCAGGAATCACTCCTGGCAGGATGTGGGGGACCATACAAAGTCCTGGGGATTGAACCCAGGTCTGGCCGCATGCAGGGCAAATGCCCTCCCCTTTGTACTATATGTTCACCAATTCAAGTCATTAAGTTAAAAATATGGTAGGATTGAGTGTGAGCCAAGGGATGCCACGGGGGTGGGGTTTGGGGCACTTCTGGCTGTGCTCAGGGCCACTCTGGGGGCGCTCAGGGGAACAGGTGCAGTACTGAGGAGAGAAGCAGGCTTGGCCATGTGTAAGGCAAGTGCCTTCGGTCCTGTGGGATCCACTTTTGGAAAAGCAGCAACCCACATATCCATCAAACAGAGAGTGAAGACCGGCAGCTGCTTGCTGTACTTCCAGTGCAGTCTATAGAAGCACATGTCGCTTTCCCTCTGCAGGAAATGGAAAGACCCGCAGGAAATGGAAAGAAACTCCGCAAGCAATGATTGTTTCTTTAGGCTGTAATTTTGTGAGTTGGTGTTTTGGACGGAGGCTGATTGATCTCAGCAGCTCTTCCGGCCGGCCTGGGCCAGGCGTGGCTGACTTCAGCTGCGTCGGGGCAAACTCTCCACCGAGATGGGGATAAAGTGTCTGAACCCTGGGGGGCGGGCATGAACCCTGGGGGGGGGGGGCTAGCCACAGGCTGGCACAGGGCTGCAAGGGCAGAAGGCATACCCGACAGGAAGGCGTCCGTCTTCTTCAGGTTGAGGTTCGGGAAGTGTAGCTCAGTGCCTTTGTATTTCAGGGCCAGTCAGATCCGAGGCTCACCTCTGTCCTCTCATTTTCTCGAAGGCCAGTTTAGCTGACCACTCTCAGTGCCATGCACTCAATCAGGTGCCTGGCTCAGCTCCCACACTCCTCCTCCCCTCTCCCGAAGGCAGCCTCATCCCTGCAGAGAACGGGAGCCCAGAGCAGATGCTTAGAAACGGAGCGGAGCGTGCAGGGGTGAATGGGGGCGGGGTTCTCTGGTCTGCATCCCAGCTCCTCCCGGCAGGCATCCAGAGCTTCCCTCTCCTCCTCCCGGTTCCTGGCCACACAGGTCAAAGCCAAGCCAAGTCGTATGAAAGCCAAGAAGGGTTCCTTCCAAGGTGAACCGCACCTAATGCTAAACTGTCACGAGGTTCAGCCTGGTCTGGTGCAAGTAAACTGTGGGTGGCTCCCCTTTAAGAGGGGAGAGGGGCCGAGGAAAGCCAAGATCTAGTCATTGGGAGAAAATCATTTTCCTGGGTTTATTTAGCAGGGGAGCCTGTGAAGAGACTTCACTTCTTTGATGTTGTCACTGAGACTGAGTCAGACTAGAAGCAGTGGTGCTGGGTGCTGGGTTGAGCTTCACCAAAAGGCTGGAGAGAGGGGGATGAGGCTCTGTGTGTGTGTGTGTGTGTGTGTGTGTGTGTGTGTGTGTGTGTATGTGTGTGAGAGAGAGAGAGAGAGAGAGAGAGAGAGAGAAAGTGGACGAGGAGGAGGAGGAGGAGGAGGAGCGAGCTTCAGATGTTTTCATCTCCCAGAACAGAGCGCAGAACCCCTCTGAAGATTCTGGTTTACGCTGGGCTTCTTTATTTATTAAAAAGAAAAAATCAATGATTTCTCCAGGGAGCAGCTGCCTCTGCAAGCCACTGATTGCTCCTCCCCCCGCCTCACACCCTCTGCAGGCTGCCTGGGCTCCTGTGGGATCCCAGACGCCTCCCCACCCCCCTTTTCCACCCCCTGTACTTCTCCAGAACCAAGCTTCCTCTCTCCGAGTGCCTCACAGCGACTGGTGGGAGATAGAGACGCGGGGATACGCTTGCCCGTGTGGTTCTCTTCTGGTCATCAGACGATCAGATCAGGCTCCTGCCGGCAAGGAGGAGGTGGTGGGCAGAAGAAATGGAGGAGACGGTGTCTCTGACATGCTCCAGCTGCCAGGGTGTGCCACACTGCAAGGACATATGATCTGGGACCCCCAAAGCCCTGCATCTTCCTCATTGGTATTTGGGGCAGATGCTGCCCCTTGTCTGCCTCCATCTTCCCATCTGTACAATGGGGGTAATAACCGTGTCTTGCACACCATAGCTAGGTATATAATAATTGCTTCATAAACTGTCATATAAATAGATGCATATGTGTGTCCCCTCTTCCAGTTCATATGCGGGCACTTTAATGCCCCCCACAATGGCCTTTGGATGTGATTCTGTTGGGAGGTGGTAATGGTGAGGTGTGTGTGTGTGTGGCGGGGGGGATCCCGTGCAGCAAGGTCAGCACCCTTATAAGGGGGGAGAAGGATCCAGGTCTCTCGTGCATGCGTGGAAACCAGGAGAACCCCAATAATGACAAAGGAGTGTGAACCATCGGAGCAGCTCAGCGCACAGTGTTTTTGTTGTGCTGCCTGAGCAGAAGATCGAGCCCCAGGACATTGGCATGTGCTGGGTGTGGGGGAAGAGAAACCTCGGCATTTAGTTCCCCAAGAATCATCTCAGTTTTGGGTTCTTGATCCCGTGCAAGAATACATCTGCCCTTCCCCTGAGCCCCAAGGGCAGAATGAGGTGGGGGAAGCCACCTAGAGCCCATCCGTGTGGAGACCCCACTAATGGCTGGCTGGTGGGGGTGAGGGATGCGGGGTGGACAGTCACCTTGCCTCCTTGAGCTTCTCTGGAGCCACGCTGGACCCAGAGCCCAGGGCTGGGGGATGCCTCTCTTAAGACTCACATATCCATCTGGCTTCCCCTCTGAGTGCCCAGAATTCTCACCTGTCCCCGGTGAGTCGGGGCTGGGGTCCTGGAGATGTCCAGATTGATAAGTTGGGAGTAGAAATCGTCCTCATTTGGACATTTTTTGGGGGGAGGGGTGGGGCACACCCGGTGGTGCTCGGGACTTCCACCTGCCTTTGTGCTTGGGAATCACTCACAGAGGGTCTCAGGAGATGGAACCCCGTTTTCTGTGTTCAGCCTTACCCACTATATTATCGCCCCATTTCCCCTGGTCATTTTGTTTTAAGATGATCACTAGCACTAGGTTTTCCTTATGAGCAAATCTCCTAGAGGGCAGGTATGAGCCGGGGAGACAATACAGGGGGTTGAGCACTCGCCTTCCAGGGTGGCTGAGTTGCGTTGGACCCCCAGCACCCCAGATGATGGTTCCCTGAGCATGCCAAGAGTGCTCCCTGAGCACAGAGCCAGGAGTAACCTTGAGCAAGGCTGGGTGTGGACAAAATAACAACTGGTGGCTTGACTGAGTTGTTACTTTGTTACCAAGTTGTTACTTGTTACCACCTGAGTCCTCTAGGTCTGTGGTTCAGATGCAAGTTCAGCCCAGTTTTTGTGGACTGCACCCAAGACAATCAGGTTCTCTGGGCATTTCTCCTGGGGAATGTTGTCAAAGCTCTGACATCCCCCGGGGTCAAAGGCTACGGGAGGGCAGAAAGGGAGAGAGCTGGGAGAATGGGTTGCTGTGTTCGAGCTTTAGGACACAGTTAACTCTGCTGTCTCCCAGAGTAGGGGCCAGCACCCCTGAGCCACCCTCACACCTGCCCACACTAGGGTTTGGTTCCTAAGAGACCCACAGGTCATGAATCCTCCTGGCTCAGCCCATCTTACACTGGACCCTTGTCTCTTGCCAGCGTGGTACCCCTCCTGAAGAAGGAACCCTAAGTACCAGCTGTTTGGAGGGAACAACCCTCCCCCAATCCCCGCATCCCCAACATACCCCAGTTGTCAAGCTGGGCTCATCTGGTTCCTAAACATCAAGGTAGGGTTGGCTCGAATCTCCAGCCTGGCTTCCTCTCCTGTAAGTTTCTCCCTGCCTCAGAGAATTCCCCCAGCTCCTGCCATCTCAGGGGGGCTACACTGGCCACAGACACCAGCCTCTGATGTTTTAAGGGCAGCTAGCAGTTCTGACCTGGGAAGGTCCCATTGAAGTACCCCGGGAAAGAGCACGGAGAACCAGAGAGGCAATACAGCTGGGTGAGGCTTAGCTTGGCGTGCAGCTGGCCTGGGTTCGATCTCCGGCACCGCATATGATGCCCTGAACCCTGAGTGATCCCCAGGCCCAGTGAGTTCAAACAGAAAGATGATTTGTCTTTGCTATTTTCTTTCTAAAAAATATTTAAATAACCAGACCCTTTTCTGCACCATATGATGTTGGAGACGACTCAAATGTTCACCAACTAATCAAAGATAAAGAAAATGTGGTCACTCCATATATTGAAATATTAGGTAGTATCTCTAAATACTGAATTTTAGAAAATAACAATCAGGGCCAGAACGACAGCACAGTGGGTAGGGCATTTGCCTTGCAAGCGGCCGACCTGGGTTCAATCCCCAGCATCCCATCCCAAACACCGCCAAAAGTAATTCCTGAGTGCAGAGCCAGGAGTAACCCCTGAGCATCGCCAGGTCTAACCCCCCCCTCAAAAAAAACCACCAATAAATAAATAAATAAATAGAGTTCTACATTAAAAAAAAAAAAAAGAACTATCAAAGTCAAATAAGCCAAACACCAAAAGCCACAGACACGATTTTGTTTACGTAAAATGCCCAGATTCAGATGGGAGCCGCCCTGCTCACTCACCTGCCAGCCTGCCCTGCTTATTTCCAACTAAATCTCCCAGGAGCTGCACGCCACGCAGCTAAAACTTGTGGAACCACCGGTCCCCACAGCTGAAAACTTGGGGCGCCCTTGGGAGGTGGGCGGGCCCAATACCAGCCCTGCAGAAACCCTGGCAGCCACCCCTGCAGCCACACCAAGGGCTCAACTCCACAGCTTCTTGAATATTCTCACAGAGACACCAAACTGCGAATCATTTCAGGTAGCCGGTGCCCGGGGTGAGAACTCTAAGGTTTTTCAGAGTTGGGGTGGGCCACTGCCTTTGCTATTTCCAGCAGTCCTTGGGTCAAGTCTCATCACTTGGGCTTCTTACTGTATCCCCTCACACAACAGGGCCCCCAGCCAACCTCCCTCCCTCTCCGCACCAGATTTCTGCTTACTTGCAACTTCTTTCATCCCTGTCTAGTCCACCCCCTCGAGTTCCTCTTCTTCCGGGTGCTTTCCCAAGAAAGATGGTTTTGGCTTTCCTAACACCAAAGTGTTCCAGGCCAGGGGAGGACTGTCCTCTCGGCCACTGGGCTTCTTCCCTGTCTGCAGAGACAATGAATGCAGCTGGACTCCAGACAGATCGGCCAGCGTGGTTCCCCTCCCTTGCCAGCAACCGTCTAGAAAGCGGAGGCCTCACCAGGCAGACCAAGAACCAACACTCAAAGGAGAGAGAATAGAAAGAAATCTGTTCTCTTGGGTCCTCTTGGGCATGTGACGGCGATGCTCTAAGCATCCACTCCAGACACACACATTCCCAACTAAGGTGCGACCAGAAAGGGCATAAGGGGGGGAGGGGTGGGTCTGGACACAGGATTTCCTCTCCCAGCTCCCAGTGATGACTGAGGGGCTCTCCCCGCTCCCAAGGCCCAAAGCTCCCTCTTCCTGCCTGAGGACACCAAGGCTCACAATAATCCCCACTGCCCACTGATCGTGGCATGCCCTCTGCCCCACGCCCTGTGCGTGCGTCAGCTCTTCCTCTCTTCCACATGTTCTACCAGGGCACCAGAATGGGAGGCATTAAGCTGACTTTCTCCAGGTCAAGATCAGGTGGTCAATAGTTTGTTTGTTTGGGGGGAGGGGCGGGGCAGAGCGCTAGTATAGCGGGTAGGGTGCTTGTCTTGCACACAGCTGACCTGGGTTCTACTCCCAGCATCTCATCTGGTTCCCTGAGCACCACCAGGATTGATCCCATCGTTGAGTCCCCAAACTAAACCAAACCAAACCTAACCAAACCAAACCAAACCAAACTAAACCAAACCAAACAAAACCAAAACAACAACAACAATTTTTTTTTAAATCTAATAAGTGGGGGGGAGCCCTCATCAAGTTAGGGGAGAGCCCTTGAAATCCATGAAATGTGTGTTTTAAAAGCCAGGGGTGGCAAAGAAAGGCTGGACATGGAGGGGCCTGGAGTTTCCCATGGATCTACCACCTCTATGCCTGGGTCACAGGATCAGGTTGGACTGTTTGGAAACAAAGGAGAGAGCACAGGGATTAAGGGGATTAAGGCGCTCGCTTGCATCCAAGTTTGGGACCTAGCCACCACCTATGACCCCCTGTGTACCCCTAAGAGTGACTGACTCCGGACACAGAGCCAGAAGGGAGCACTGAGCACCACCGGGGATGATCCCCAAACACAACACCCCGAGAGAAAAACTAAAACGTTTAATGCACCAGAACCAAATTTCTCTCTTGCAGAATGTTTAGCGGGCACGGCCTTCATGGTGCCAGAGACCCTGAATCCTTCAGTCTCGCTCTTCCTCCTGAAGAGACTTCCATCCGCATAGTTATGCTGTGGCTGCTGGAGCAGGAGATTTCAGATCTGCATCCCGGGAGCAGGAGGAAGGAAAGAGGGGGTGAGAAGGAATCACATGGTCTTCATTCCAGAACATTCCCTGCCAGTTCGCTGCGTCACATCTGCTTCCATCCCTTTGGGTAGAACTTAGCCGCATGGACCTTGCTTTGCTGTCAGAGAGGACGGAAACGTCTTCTTTCCAGGCAACCTGGGTCTGAGCAGACCTCGGGGCTTCGGAGAGTCTGAGACCGAGGTCTGGGCTTGCTGGCCAAGGGCTCTGCACCTGTGGCCAGGTCACAGACCTCCCTTGCAAGCTTTTGCCTCCCTCAGAGATGGGGCCAGTGGGCTGCAGAGATGGAAATTCTGCTGTTTGTCACTGCCCAGCCCCGGGGGCTCAATCATGTGTTGTTTGCTTTGCTCTTCTAGACTTTGTTCTTCTAAGAGCTGTGTGGTTCACAGCAAAGTGGGGGAGGAAGGTGCTCTGAGGGGGGACAGCAACATCACAGGCCTCACCCATGAGGCCAGTGGGAGGGAGGCCGGGTCTGGGGCACCAGGGATGGGCAGTCTGGAGAGGTGTCGGGCTTCTCCCTCCCCCTGCCCTCCCCCGCCTTCCTCTCCCCTCCCCTCTACTCTCCTCAGATCCCCTCTTCTCCCCCCTCCCCTCCCCTCTCCTTCGCTCTCCTTCCCCTTCCCTTCCCCTCCTCTCCATGCCCTCCACTTCCCTCTCTTCCTCCCTGCCCCTCTCCTCCTCTCCTCCCCTCCTTTTTTCTTCCCTTCCTTCCCACCCCTCTTCTTCCCTCCTCCCCTTTCCTCTACTCCCCTTCTTCCTTCGGTCCCTTCCCCTCCCTTCCCCTCCCTCTTCCCCTTCCCCTCCCCCTTCCCTTGCCTTCCCCTCCCCTCCCCCTCCCTTCCCCTCCCCCTTCCCCTCCCCCTTCCCTTGCCCTCCCCCTCCCCCTTCCCCTTCCCTTGACCTTCTCCTCCCCTCCCCTCCCCTCCCCCTCCCTTCCCCTCCCCCTTCCCCTGCCCTCCCCCTCCCCTCCCCACCCCCTCTCCCTTCCCCTGCCCTTCCCCTCCCCTCCCCCTCCTTTCCCCTCCCCCTTCCCCTTCCCTTGCCCTCCCCTCCCCTTCCCCTCCCTTCCCCTCCCCCTCCCCTCCTCTCCCCTTCCCCCCTCCCCTCCTCTCCCCTTCCCCCTCCCCTCCCCTCCCCTCCCCTCTCTCAGCTGCAGGCATCTCACATCCTCTTCTGGGGCCACACGCTTGCTCACCCCCTCAGCTCCAGCCCGGCACCCCCACTCCCCAGTTGCCTCCCCCCTTGGACTGGAAGGCCAGGCTTGGCTTCTCTTTTGGAGCTTCTGGGCAGAACACAAAACAAGGAAATGGTTTTGTGCCTGGCACGTAGGAGCTGGCAAAGACTTTCCTTTCCAATGACATCTACTGAAGCCAGCCAGCAAGCCGGTTGATAGAAAATAGTATTCATGACATGAACGAACTGTACGTGGTGTTTAGCTGGGCTGGGTGCGAGCACAGACCTATGGAAGCTTAAGCATTCGTGTATATTTATTTAGGAATGTGTAACTTTGCAAATACTCGTTTGGAATATTGCTTACGTGCTTGTTTTCTCAATTAGGGGCTCAGGATACTCCCGGGGCTGCCTCTGAACTCCAGGGACTGTGAAAAGATCCAGTCTCTGCCGCGGCTGACCTCACCGTGGGCGGGTCCCTGCAGTTTCAGAGTCCGGCCACTAGATGGGGCCTCTCCCTTTGTGTCTGAGCACGCAGCCTTGACTGGCCTCATTTCTCCAGAGGGCTATTAGACTTAATCCAAACCCTGACAAAGATTTCACCCATCTTCCCTGTGATCCAGGCCTTAACCCAAATGTTCCCATCTCAGAGAGGCCTCCCTGCTCTAAGCCATCCGTCAGATCTGTCCTGTGGGGGTTGCACACTGAAGAGGTTTATTACTGAGTTCCATCCCTGACCCGGCCCCAGGAGGTGAGCCATGAGTGGGTATTGGGGTTCACCCCCAGGAGGTGAGTCGTGAGTGGGTACCGATGTATGCCCAAGAGGTGAGCCATGAGTAGGTATTGGGTCTGTATCCAGGAGGTGGGCTGTGAGTGGGTATCAGAGTGTGCCCAGGAGGTGAGCCGTGAGTAGACATTGGGGTCCATCCCCAGCGTTGTCTCCGAGAGTGTCAATTTCTCTAGCGCAGCTGTAGGTTATAAGCCTGCTGGGCAGTTGACGCTCAGTAAGGCTGGAGAGTGGGAGAGAGAGGCCTCACGGGATCCTGGGAAGGCAGGGGTCAGATGGGGTACTAAACTGGCATTAGAGAGGTGTTAGGACTCACACAGTGTCTGACAAGTGTAAGGGGTCAGACAGGTGTCAGACAGGTGTTGGGGTCACACAGGTGTTGGCAGGTGTTAGACTGGCATTAGAAAGGTGTCAGGGCTCATACAGTATCAGACAGGTATTAGGAGTCAGACAGGTATCAGAGGTCAGACAAGTGTCAGACAGGTGTTGGGATCACACAGGTGTCACACAGGTGTTAGGGATAGACAGGTGTTGGGGTCACACAAGTGTCAGACAGGTGTCTGAGGCAGCTGAACTTGACACCGAGGTCAGGCTGGACGGCTCACTGTAAGTAATCCGAATGCTCCAAGGCTCCTCGTCTTCTCAGCAGGCTCGGGGAGGAGGTCGCTTTCTGGGGGCTTTCTGAAGATCAGGGGTGAACTGACTTCTGGGGAGAGGCTGACCCCACAGCTGACAAACATGATTGGTTTCCCACCTGTTTTGGGGGAGGGTGATTCCGCATAAATTCAGGGTCCGTATGAAGTAGGCGAGGGTGTGTTCTTGGCTGAGTTTTCTGCAGTGAGCTCGGAATCAGATCCTAAAGTCAGGACCCCTGGGAGGGGTCACAGGCAGACACAGACCCCTGAGGGGTCTTGCTGGCTGGGGAAAGGTCTGACCTGACCGTGTTGCTGAGAAATGGTCCCAATGGCACTCTCCCTCCTCTCTCCCGGAAGACGCTGAGCAGGCCAGAGCTTGAGTTAACGCAGGCTAAAGTGACAGCACAGTGGCCTTGCCTCGCACAGAGACCCAGGTAGATCAGCAGGGTCCCCCCTGCCCTGCCAGGCGTGACCCCTTAGCACTGCCAGGCGTGGTGGCCCCCAAGCCAGAACCAACAGAAACCCAGATTTGGGTTCCCGCCCCAGCACTCACCCCCTCCCTCCCATCCCGGCTTCCTTCACCCCAGGGCACACGTCCCAGTTATGGGGTGTCAGAGGCACCGCTGGAAAGTCGGATCCATTTTGGTTTTAGCCAGAGTGCTCAGTACACCGAGACAGCCGCATCAGAACAGCGGGAGATGGAATGCTCTAGAACCTGCCAGAACTGCAGTTGTGCTGGGCTGTTTCCAGGCCAATCAGCTGGGCCCTGGGAGGGGCACTTGCTTCCTCAAGCGCCCCTGTGGGAATGGCAGACACGCAGGAGAGCAGCAAACTCCCACCCCCAGTGCTGGGTGTGCTTCCGGAAACTCATCCTAGAGACAGAAGCTTCAGCGGGAGGCCTGGGCGGTCCCTGCCCCTTGTGCCTGCGTACCCATGATGCTCCAGGGGCCTGGAGCGTGTGCAGCCCCTCCCGGCCCTTTGCTGCTCTCTCCTCACTCACTCATCCTGGTTGCGGAATCCTCCGTCTGTCTAAAGCCCAAGGTGGGGTCAGAGCAGCCCACCCGCTCTCCCCAACACCTTCGCCTCTGCAGCTTGACTTCAGCCTCCACACCCCGCCGCCCTGCTGCCTTAAGTTTGGCAGTGTGTGTGTGTGTGTGTGTGTGTGAGAGAGAGAGAGAGAGAGAGACCAAATGTGTTTATGTGTGTGTGAGAGTATGTGAGAGTTGTGTGAGTCTGTGAGTGTGTGCGAGTGTGAGTTTGTGAGGGTGTGTGTGTGTGAAAGAGTTGTGTGTGAGTCTGTAAGTGTGAGTTAAGAGTGTGTATGAGTGAAGACTGATTGTGAGGATGTATGTATGTGAGTATGAATGTGTTTTTGAGTGTGAGTGTGTGTGAGTGTGTGTTTGAGTGAGTGTGTAAGAGTCTATGTCTGTTGTGTGTCTGTGAGTGTGTGAGTGAATGAGTGTGTGTGTGTGTGTGAGTATGTGAGTGTAGGTGAGTCTGTGTGAGTTGTGAGGGTGTTTTTTTTTTGTGAGTGTGTGCCTCTCTCTCTCTCTCTCTCTCTCTCTCTCTCTCTCTCTCTCTCTCTCTCTCTCTCTCTCTCTCTCTCTCTCTCCCCCTCCTCTCCCGCCTCCTCTCTGTCTTCTCAGGAAATCACACTTAAAAGTGCAGGGGTCTCCTGAGGCAGCAATCAGCAGGAGGATGAGCCGGCCAGGCTGAGAGCAGCTGGAGGACGTGGACACAGCCCCCACGCCCACCCCAGGCGGCCCCTCATGGCAGGTGAGCGAAGGTGGCTGAGGGGCGAGGCTTGCTGGCCTGCCGTGTTCCTGCTCCCAGGGGCCACACCCAGCGCCGGGGGTCTCAGTTCAGGCTCCCTGGGGCCTCCCTGCTGGGGGAAGAAAGGCGACAGGAAAGCAGGAAAGGCCCTGTGGTCTGTCCCTGTGGCTGCCTGCCCTCCCGCCGCCCTACCAGGTCAGCTGGGACAGTCAGTGACCAGCACAGGCGCAGCTCCACGCTCTGCCCCTAGGGGCGCTGGAGGCGCAGGCGGGGCTCTCTTCTCCAAAGGGGCGCTGAAGGGGCCTCACTGAGGGGAGAGGGGGCAGGCAGCGCTCGGAGGGGCGATAAGCCCTACGTGGGAGACGTGGGAATAACCCCATCTTCACCACCTCCCTCCTCCTCCTCCATCTCTCCCTCCTCTCTCCCTCTTCCTTCATTGCCTCCCTCTTCCTCCTCCTCTTCCTCCTCCTTGCCTGCATCATCATCATTATCTTCCTCGTGTTCTGTATCATCTGCAGCCTCACCTTTATCTTCATGTTTGTTCTCCTCCTCCTCCTAATTTTCTTCTCTTTCTCCTCCTCCTTTTCATTTTCTTCTCCTCTTCCTGCTCCTCCTCCTTCCTCCTCTTCTTCCTCCTCCTCTTCCTCTTCTCCTCCTTCTCTTTCTCCTCTTCCTCATCCTCTTCTACCTTTTCCTCCTCCTCCTCATCATCATCATCCTCTTCCACCTCTACTTCCTCCTTTTCCTCCTTCTCCTCTTCCTCCTCCTCCTCTTCCTCCTCCTCCTCTTCCACCTCTTCTTCCTCCTCCTCTTCCTCTTCTCCTCGCCCTCCTCCTCTTTCTCGCCCTCCTCCTCTTCCTCCTCCTCCTCCTTCTCTTCCTCCTCCTCCTCTTCCTCTTCTCCTCCTCTTCTTCTTCCTCCTCCCCTCCTCACTCAGCTCTGCCAACTATGAGCATCAAAGGCAGTAGAGCTGGGCTTGGCCACTGTTTCCTCCCAAACTGGCCCCTTGGAAGGCCCCACATGACCTCGTGCTCCGGGACTACCGGCCACTCGTGTCTCCACTCTCGCGCACGGGCTCTGTTGACAGCGGCAGCGTCCTGAGCTGCCCTCACTGCATGAGCTGAGGTCAGACAGGTGACAGCAGGCATGAGCGCGGGGCCCCAGGTGCCTCTGTGGCCCTGCTCGGGAGCCGTATCTGAGCCGGCGGAGCCTCTGGTCTCGGGCCCGCTTGCCTGCTTGCGGCCTTCCCACCTCTGTTCCTCCTGCTTGGCTTTCTGGGGAGACCCTGGTCAGGCTGGGAGGGGCCCCCGGAGACTCTGAGGACAGTCGGCTCTAGAGCACACCATGTGTGGGGCTGTAGCAGGAAGTGTCTGCAGGAACTGGAGGAAGACGTTTTTCTTTTTTTTCTTGCTTTTTGGGTCACACCCAGCAATGCACAGGGGTTCCTCCTGGCTTTGCACTCAGGAATTACTCCTGGCGGTGCTAAGGGGACCATTTGGGATGCTGGGAATTGAACCCGGGTTGGCCCCGTGCAAGGCAAATGCCCTCCCCACTATGCTATTGCTCCAGCCCCCCTGGAGGAAGGAGTTGAGGGAGACTTGGGGGCGGAATATGTGGAGTGGAGGGTCAAGGGCCTGGGCTTTGGAGTTGGTCAAACCTGGCCTTTCACAGGACAGTCACATGCTTCGGGGGCCCTTGGGAGAGTCACACGAGCTCCGAGCAGGGGGGCTAAGAGCGCGTCCTTTGCGGGTTACTCTGAGAGTGGGGTGGAGTCCCCTGGCACATAGTAGGTGCTTGTGGAAGTGAACTTCCAGCCTTATCTCTTTCCCAGCGGTTGTGAAAGCTGCCCCGGGGTCCTTTCCTGGGTCGGGGCTCGGAGAGAGGAGACAGGAGACCAAGGAGCCTGGCCAGCCCTGTACTGGGGCAGGGCGGGGGCACACACAGGCGCGGAAAGCTCAGCTCGAGCTACTGTAGGGGAGTAATTACGGCTGCTATTTCTGCGCATTTGTTTAATAACGTTAATTTAGCGACAGCCTGATATTATAGCATCCTCTCCCACACAGAAGTGGCTTTAGTTCCCTATTCACCAAAATCCATTTGCATTTTTTTTCCTGTGGGGCTCCAGTGATGACTCATAGCTGATGGGGCCTCCTCGGAAGTGGGGGGGCAGGTGGGAGAGGGTGTGCGGGGGCAGCGAGGCCTGAGCTCCTGGCCACAGGCTGTTCCCACGATGACCTGAAACTCACCCAGCCTCCCCGGAAATGGCCTTCCAGTTCTGTCCTGGGCCTCCTTGAATGCTGGCTAAAGAAGTGGGTAGATCCGCGCCCTTGAATCGGGTTGGACTTTTCAGGGGAGGGTTTGTAATATGATGGATCAAAAAATAAACGAAATCATTCCCATCTCAGAGGCCTGGGGACTCAGGATCAGGGCCAAGAGTGACTTTTCTCAGTCAAGGTCGGCAAAATACTGTGGTTGAACCACCACCCCTCCACCACCATCCAGTGTCCATCTGTGGGGGCCTTGGGGATCTCCACATAATGGGCTGCACACCGCTGGAGGACGTCAGAGAGCAGACATGGGGAAGAAAGAGAGGGAGGACGTCAGCTTGTGCAAGCTCTGGGAAGTATGGTCCCTGTGGTGGCTCTTCATGGCCACCCAGAAGGAAGGTAGCCAGGAGGTTCCCACAGGGGCGCCCTGCCTGCACCCCCTCCCCTCGCTCCATCCAATAGGAGTCAGAGTCACCTACCAGTTTCCAGGAGGTGGAGAGAACAGAAGAAAGGGTTCATCAGCACGGGCTGGGGGTCAAGGAGAAAATCTAGACACTGAGTTCAGTGATTGGGGGTACAGAGGGGAACTCTACAGAGAAAAGCAGTCGCGATAACTGCAGATGCAGGAAGTCTTTCACGTGAGAAATGGAGGAACCCGGACCCTATGTGGGGAAGGAGGCGAAAGTGAGGATGCTTGCTGTTACTCCGTTTCCTGTTGCCGGTGCTTTGGAAACTATCCTTGTTTGTTTGTTTTTCTTTAGAAACCACTCAGAGTACAACCTCTCTCTCACTCTTCCAAGGATAGAGAAGAATGAGCACCTAAGGTCAAAGGCCATTGCAAAAGCAACACCAAGAAGCAGCTTCATAGGGCCAGAGCGATAGTCTACCAGGGAGGGTATTTTTCTTGCATATGGCTGAACCCAGGTTTGATCCCCAGCATCCCATATCCTCCCCCACCCCAGTACTATCAGGAGTAATTCCTGAGTGCATCATCAGGTATAAACTGCCCGCTTTCCCCCGCAGCTCCGTGTTCCAGCATCCTTGCCCTGGCCCCTCCTCATGGTCCTGGGTGCTCCCCACCGTCAGAGAAACTTGTCTAGTCATGAACTGCGGAAATGACCCCTGAAACTACAGTCTTCAACAATCCTTGCTTTTTCAGAAACAAAGGGAAGTGCTTCTAGGGAAACTGCCCAAGAGGCGGGGTTGGCTTCTCCAGAGAGAGGAGAGAGAAAGAGAGAGGAGAGAAAGAGGAAAGAAAGAAAGAAAGAAAGAAAGAAAGAAAGAAAGAGTGGGAGGGAGGAAGGAAGAAAGAGAAAGAGAGAAAAGAAAGAAGAAAGAAAAAGAAAGAAAGAAAGAAAGAAAGAAAGAAAGAAAGAAGGAAGGAAAGAAAGAAAGAAAGAAAGAGTGGGAGGAAGGAAGAAAGAGAGAAAAGAAAGAAGAAAGAAAAGAAAGAAAGAAAGAAAGAAAGAAGGAAGGAAGGAAGGAAAGAAAAGAAGGAAGGAAAGCAAGCAAGTTAAAACAGCGGAGTGCAGTCAACATTTCTAGAATGTTCTAGCAGGAACTTTTGTCCTAGCCTGCCGACGCAGATCTTGGGGTTCAGCGGTGAGAACCTCAGGATTTACGGTGAACTGCACCTGGCTTCCCCTTTCCATCCTCTGAGGACCTGCTCAGGGCCCCCCCACTGGGGTGTTCCTCCCCACCCCACCCCCTCTGCGCTGCAGAACCAACCTTCCCTTCCTCCTCCGTTCCTAAGCCCTGCCAGGGACTTACTCATCCACGCGAGTTTTCCATGGATTCTGTTTCTCTGGTGTAGCCGAGGTGGGGGAAAATAGGGGGTGCTGCTGCTTGGGGTTGAGGGGGGTGCTCACCCCTCGGTGGGGTCTGCACTCTGCCATTCTCTCCCCGCTGGGCTCCTGGGACGCCCCCGGGGATACCGAGTCACACTGTCGATTCCGGTTTCTAAACCCACGTCCCCATGAGGCGATGCAGCATCTGCTCACGCCCCACTTTTCACCTGACACCTCCCAGGCCCGGTGCAGCTGGCAGGGTTCTGTGGAGGCAACAGAAATAGCCACCCCATCCTCGGCAGCAGACGAGGTTCAGACTCCCGGGGTCCCCCGCCCACGGCCTCCCACAAGCCTCTCGTTCTGAGGTCCCAGGAGTCAGCGGGAAATGGGGTCCGTGGGCTGGCATGTGCCGAAGCCTCCTGCCTCGGCCTGAGCCTGTCCGCAAGGGCTCTGCTGGGGGGCGGGGGGCTGCTGGGGTGCTTGGATGAACCTGGGGCTCCTTCCCAGACAGCCCTCGCTCGCACAGCGTGCCTCCCCCCTGCCGCTAGCCAGCAAGGCGCGCGAGTGGCCCATCTCAGGGAGGCACTCCGTGACAGTTGGCTCTGCAGCGATTTCCAACGTGGTGTGAAGCAACGGGACAGGCAGGAACCCCCTCAGAGGCGCCTCTGGAACCACTTTGCAAAGAGCGTCGGGCACATCCCTGCTTCTCCGCCGGGTGCATCTCTGCTTCTGCGGCTCTGACCTGGGTCCTGAGGCCAGACCTGGTGCCCCAGAGCTTCCGGGGTGAGAGCTGGACCTTGGGCAATAATGAGGTGGCTCTGGCTGGGCTCCTGAGACTCGGGGGTGGGGGCTGTCACCAGAAAGACCGAACCATGATGAGGGACCCTGGGCGAGCGCGCACGTGTGAGTGAGGGGTGCAGGTCCATGCGTGTGTATGTGTGTGTGTGCATGTGACCGTGCCCACGTGGACACACAGAATGTGCTTTTTACTCCTCCCCCACCCACTCTGCAGACCCAGGGTTGAACACCGTCCCCCACCAGTCATGTCTCAGTGAGAGTTTGTTCTCTGGGAAACGTCTTTGTTGGAGCATTACTGTGGCTCTGTGAAGGGGCTCAGGGGCTGTGGTCTGACTGAAGCCTCAATCACAGGCTTGGTAGAGCAGACCCAAGGCAACCCCCACTGCTCTCCTCACTCTGCGGCCTTGCCTGTCAGCTGAAAACACAATCCGCACCCAACACACACACACACACCAACACCCCCCATACCACATACACATACCATACACAACACATCAAATGCACACACAACACACACACACCCCATACCCGACACACACACCACACCCAACACCCTCCACATACACAACAACACACATCCCCAACACCATACACACACACCACACCCAACACTACCACATCCAACACACACACCGCACACACCACATCTAATACACACACATCCCCAACACCACACCACACACCACACACACACCACATCTTATACACACATCACATCCAATACACACACACCGTGTCAATACACAACCACATCTAATACACACATACCCCACACCCAACACACACATCCCAACACAGATACCACACACTATCCCACACACACACACCACACACACCATACATACCACACCCACACACACCACACCCAACACACACGCACCACATTCAACACACATAACACACCCAACACACACAAACACACCTAACAAACAATACACACACCCAACACCCCCCCCCACCCACAACACACACACACAGAATAAAGAGTAAATCTACCAGCAGGGGATCTTGGATGTCAGGATCTCTGGCTTGCTGACCTCCCCCATCAGACTGTGAGCATCCCAGCCTCCACCCTCCATGGTCCAGTTCCTTGCCACCATTTTCTCTCACTAAACCCCTTTCTGTGAGCTCCTAGTGTGGGTCTGTTTCTTGGGGAAACTGATGGCACCCCTTTTGTCTAGAGAAAGGAGAGACCTGAGCATTATTGAGGAGGGGCCCTGGCACCGCATGGGGCTGGTGGGAACACAGGTTGGCCTAGGCAACACCCACCTACTAACTCCCCGTGTGGCACTAAGGGGGAAAGCATTCCTCAGCAGGCTTTCTGGGGGCCGGGTGCAGGGTGGGCCTGAATCCCGGTTGGGTGGAAGGAGGGTGAGTCCTGATGGAAGGAAACCAGGAGAGCATGGCTAGAGACCCCGACTGCTTCTAGCCCCCATTTCTCATACTTTTGGGGGGATACTCAGGGGTTACTCCTGGCTCTGCACTCAGGAATCACTCCTAGCGGTGCTCAGGGGACCATATGGGATGCCGGGGATCAAACTCTGCTTGGCCATATGCAAGGCAAGCACCCTCCCCGCTGTGCTATCGCTCCGGGCCCACGCACCTTGATTTATTAATCTTTGGGCCCCATTTTGTGAGCGTGGGCCATCTGAGCCACACCAGCAGTGCCAGGGGGCAGGATTCACGTCCAGTGATGTGGGGATCAGACCTGGGCCTCCCCTCAGCGCACAAGCACATGCAGTTCCCCTTTGAGCTAGTTCCCCTTCTCCCACCCATAAGTATATCCCTTACAGCATGGCAAGGAAGGTGCGGCCCGTCGGTTTGAGAGACGGCGCCCATGTGCTGATGGCCGAGCTGACTGCCTGCACCTGAATCATTGACCAGACCCTTCAGGTGGTGGAGAAGCCGCAGACAGGCCCCGGGCCTGAGGGTCGCTCAGAAGCTGACGAAGACGGGCCTGGCGTGTGACTCTGCACACACTATCCTCGCTCCCAGAGGACAGGAACCGCCCCCGACGCACACCAAGGCTGACGAAGCAGCTCAGGACGTCACAGACGGCGGGGGTTGGCACGAGCGGGTTCTATTTCACACACACCAAAGCAAGCCCTGCACGGTGACAGACGAGTGTGAGGGGGACAAGGAAGCACGCAGGGGACAGACGCTGGCCGCGGACACTGAGTGTGGGGGAGGACTCGGAATCTTCTGGAACGCGCCCATGGTGATGGAAGAGGGAAGGAAGGAAATTGGGACCCTGGGTGGAGGATGGTGGAGCATCAGTGGCTGACGGGGGACAGGAGATCTCCCTCCCCTTCCGTCCGACCCCCAGACTCAGCTGAGTCTGTGA
Organism: Sorex fumeus; assembly: GCF_029834395.1. NCBI lineage: Eukaryota > Metazoa > Chordata > Mammalia > Eulipotyphla > Soricidae > Sorex > Sorex fumeus. The sequence continues at coordinate 82,309,473 of NW_026606120.1, forward strand.
TGTGTGTATGGACTCGCGACTCCCAGGCCTGTGTGGGACCGTCCCCTCCTGTACCCCAGGACGGGGCTGCCTGGATGGGGCCCCTGAAGCTAAAGCTGGTGATGACGTTAAAACTGGGGGTGGGGGAGGGCGCGTTCTCCTCTGCTCTGACTGGCCACAACACGGGGTGGGGGCACAGATGACAGCTGCAAGCCCAGGAGACAGGGGTGAGGCGTGAGGTCCTGCTCACATGGGCCCGGGGCTCGGCGAGAGCATGCGCTGTTCCCTCACGGAGGCTGCGTGTCTCCCACACCCAGTGTGGCCTCCAGGCTGGTGACCCCTGACTCCGGATCTTAGGAAAGTGAAGAGACAGCTAGGCTGGGGGAGCAGGTCTGGGGGACACTTGGTCCACACAAAGATACAGAGGGAGAAGCCACCCTCCAGTGCCCCACCCTCCCGAGGGGTCCCCAAAAGGCCGGCCCCCTGCCCCTCAGGTTTCCCGAAATGGTCCAGGGGCTGCAAATCCCGGCCCAGGCCCAGAGGCAATGGGTAGCCACAGGGGCCGGGTTTGGACACTCCCGCCCGCAGCCGTGAGGCTTGGGGTTAAGGCATCGGAGGCCTCCCAGAAGATGGTCTCGAGGGATCCGGTGTATTAAGACATTGTTAGTCATGACCACCTCTGAGTGGTGTCATTTGAGGGGGCCTGGACTGCCTCCCCCATGCGGCCCCTGAGGGATCAGGGCTGTGGTGGCTGTGTGGACCGGTGGGGAGGAGGAACAGTTCCAACTGGGGGTGCAGAGTGCAGATGCAGGCAGGGGCTGGAGGGACAAGGGTTTCCTGGAGTCAGGCCCGGGGACTAGAAGCAGCCAGAATTCCAGGTCACCCCCTCTTCGGGCTTCTGGCACAGACATTCGGCCTGGCCAGTGGGCAAGCTGCCAGTGGGGCAAGCGCTGGGCCAGGCCTGGCACCCGGGGCCATGACAGGAGCGTTGGGGACAGACACGAGGCTGGACACCCCCTTCCGTGGCAAGAGGAGAGCGGTCAGCCACATTGGTGGCCACTCGGAGGTGGGGTGTCTCCCCACACCCCGGCCGGCAGCTGTCAGACACCAGCTGGGGACCGTCACAAGAGGTGTGGGGCAGGGCAGGGAAGGAACACGGGGAGGGGGGCGGCTGACCAGGCCCAGGGACAGCTGAGAAGCGTGGGCTGTCCAGGTGTCCGGCGGGGGCCACGGCTCAGCAGGGCGAGGACGACATCTGGTCGTAGTCGGGGCACTTGAGCAGGGCGGGGTAGCTGCTGTTCATCTGCAGGGACGCGTCGCTCGAGATGTCCGAGGGGCTGCGGCCGCGCGCCCAGGCGTCGGGGTGCAGGAACTGGCCCGAGTAGTCGGAGCAGTTGCTGAGCCGCGGGCGGTAGAAGCCGGGGTGCGGCCGGTACAGGTCCTCGGCCGTGTACCTCTTCATGAACAGGTACACGGACATCACCCCAGCACTCTGCGGGCAGGGGGGACACGGGGGATGGCTCGGTGTGTGGGGGCGCCAGGTAAGGGTGGGGGAGGTGGGCCGGGGCACCTCCAAGACGCAGGAGTTGGGCAGGAAGAGAGGCAGGTGGAAAGTGGGCGGCCGAGGCATGCTGGGTGCAGGGGTGCAGGGGTCACAGAGGGTAGAGTGGGTGGCCGGGGCGTGCTGGGTGCAGGGGCCATAGGGGGGAGGGGGAAATTGGACCCCTGGGGAGTGCTGGGTGCAGGGGTCACGGTGCAGGGGAGGGGGGTAGTGGGCACCTGAGACATGCTGAGTGCAGGGGTCACGGGGGAGGACACATGTTCAGGGGGAGAGTTGGGGCATCTCAGGTGGATGCAGGTACCCTCACCCCTCTGAGGCCGGCCAGGGCCCCCCGCCGTCCCCCACCAGGCGTTCACCTCTGTCAGAAGGAAGGAGATGGCGGCGAAGGCGAAGGCCCAGCCGTACTTGTAGCTGAAGTAGGTGTCGGCATCCCGGGGCCGGTTGAGCAGCTCGTCGTTGATGCTGGAGATGTAGAGCACCAGGCCCACCACGAGCGACAGGCCTGCGGGGAGGGGGGTGTCGGGGGGCTCCGGTTGGCGCCTTCCTTCCTGACACGCCTTCCCCCGAGTCCCCCTGGGCCGGACCCCTGCCCTGCCGCAGGCCTGGCCCCGGGGGCTCTGTGCCTGCTTCCCAGGGGACACTCTTGGGCCCCCTTAGGCCCAGGACCCTGCGAGCAGGCAGGGAGGGTTTGGTGAAACTCTTTGGGGTGAAACAGACCCACAGCCATTGAGGTGACCGTCCATCACCCTGGGCAAGGGTCAGTGCTCGGCCTGCTCTCAGCCCCAAGGTTGGCTGCAGGAAGCGCGATTTGAAGCTGCTCGGGTTAAGCGAGGCCATCTTGAGGGCTGACCACCAAGGGCAGCGAGGGGGTCACCAAGTCTCCAGGACCAGCCACCACCATGCTGAGACCACTCTCCGCACACCTGAAGGTACTGGCAGAGGAACACAGGCAAGCGGGACCTGGGGCTGAGATCTCCAAGCCTACTCGGATCGGAGCTGAGCATCCTCCACCCAGATCCTCCGAATTCCAGTAGGTGGGGGTCACACCCACCAATTGGCCCCCTGGCGCTGTGTAATCCCATCAACGGCCAAGACTCAGAGACTATAAAACCCAGCTCCCGGAACCACACAGCCGCAAATTTTATTATGACATCTTATTATCTCATTCCTACTTTGGACAAACTTGCAGGCTATCGAATGTAGCCTGCCCACAGGGCAGAGTCTGGCAAACTCCCCGTGGCGTACCCAATATGCCAAATACCAGTAACAATGATGGGTCTCATTCTCCTAAAGAGCCTTGAATATAATCTCAGGGCTAGGATGAAGGAGACGTTACTGGGGCCTGCTCGAGGCAATCGACGAATAACAGGATAGTCGTGATTCGTGATCTTGAGGGCTGACCACCAAGGGCAGCGAGGGGGTCACCAAGTCTCCCTGGGCCCCGAACCCAAGTCCGGGCAGCTACTCCAGGAGCCCACTCGGTTATCAGTGGGCTCTGATCAATGGCCACTGCGAAGACGCCGGGGCCCAGAGCCGAGGGCAAGGAGACGCCGCTGCCTGGGAGCCACTGCGGGGCTGTGGCTGGGGCCATTCAGAGAGACGAGCAAGAGCCTCATCCAGGGGAAAGACCATGCATAGAGCCGGCCCAGGACGCTGCCTGCGCAGGAGGGCTTCCTGGACGGATGGGAGACGAAGAGACCAAGGGACAAGAAAACGGATGGGGAGGTTGGAAAAACCATGTACAGAGGAGGAAAGGAAGGATGGGTGGGAGGGGAAAGAAATGCTTGTTGGCCATTCTGATTGCCTCTAGAGCCCAAGCTAAAGCCAGGGAAATTGGTCCTTCCTTCCTTCCTTCCTTCCTTCCTTCCTTCCTTCCTTCCTTCCTTCCTTCCTTCCTTCCTTCCCCCCTTTACCTCACTTCTCAGCTCCTGCCACACTCCTCCTCCTTTTCTTCTCACCTTCTGCCATGCTTCTCCTCCTCCCTTCCTTCCTTCTTTCCTCCCTCCCTCCCTCCCCTCCTTCCTTCCACCATCCATCTTCCATCCAAGTATCTCTTCTCAGGTCCCTCCCTCATCAATAAATTTAGGGGGACATGACACCCTCACCTCACTTCTCACCTCCTGCCACACTCCTCCTCCTCCTTCCCTTCCCACCTCCTGCCATGCTTCTCCTCCTCCTCCTCCTCCTCCTCCTCCTCCTCCTCCTCTTCCTCCTCCCCCTCCTCTTGGCCTCAGCCCCGCCCCTCGCCCCCTCCTGCCTCTGGAGCACTGCACACTCAGTTCCCGCACCATCTCCTTCCATCTGGCCACGCTCCCCTCCGTCCCCCTGAGCTTCTCTCTCACCCTCTGGCTCCCCCGGCCCCGGGAGTGTCCCCCTGTGTGAGTCTCCGCTCCCTCTGCCCCATTCCTGCTGACCCCCTCCTTCCTGCCGGGGGCTTCTCTCCCATCACGCGCACCTGGTGGCTTTCACGAGCCACTGAGTGAGGGAGGATGCGGAGCCGCCTGGTACCTGTCTGGCCAAGCACATCTGCATTGAGCAGACCAGGAGGTGGGAGTCACAGCTGTGGCAGGAGAGAAAGGGGCTGTGGATTAAGCAAGAGGGAGAGAGGGGGGCGGTGGGTTCGGCAGGAGAGAGAGGGGCGGTAGGAACCTCAGGAGAAAGACGGAGGCTGGGAGCTGAAGGGGGTCTGCTCCAAAGGCTGAGTGAGAAGGCAGTGGGCAGGGCGTCTGCCTTGATGTGGCCGGCTCAGGTTCACTCCCCCACGTCTCTGATGGTCCCCCAAGCACTGCCAAGAGCAATTCCAGAGTGTGGAGCCAGGAAAAAGCCCTGAGCATTGCTGGGTGTGGCCCCAAAAGAGAAAGAAGAGAGTGGGAAGATTTAACCCTTTTAAATAAAGATAGAAGTATTAGCCCAGAAGGTGGCTTGGCAGTAGAATATTTGCCTTGCATATCCATGCACACACAAACACACAGACACACAGACACACTAAGACGCACACATGCACACAGAGACGCACTCGCACAGATGCACGCACACTCAGACGCACACACGCACACACTAAGATGCACAAACACACAGACACGCACCACAGACACGCACACACACACTCAGACACACACGTACAAACAGGTACACATGTGTGCACACACATGCACATACTCAGATGGATACATGCACAAATATGCACACACTCAGACACACGTACACACAGGTGTACATGTGTGTACATACATGCACACACTCAGATACACAGGTGCACATGCACGCACACACACACACACACACTCAGGTGCACACATGCACACAGGTACACACACATGCACACACGCTCAGATGCATACATGCACACACATGCACACACTCAGACACACGTACACACAGGTGCGCACACACACACATGCACACACACACAAACCTGCATTATCAGTGGGAGCTGGAAAGCAAACGGGGGAAAAGAGTCATGGGGTCCCAGCTCTGCCCCAGAGAGCCGGCCCAGACCCTTTCCCAGATGGACTGAGGCTGCGCTGTGGCCATCTCCCCTGGTGCTGACCGTCACCCACTCAGAGGGTCCCACGCCCGAGGCTGGCCAATGCGGCTCTGTGGAGCCCTAGATGCCACTTACCGGAGAGGATGAAAAAGATGCCGGAGACAAAGGCCAGGATGGTCCTATGCGGGCGGATGTGCCCGATGTTGCTGAGGATGAAGCCGATGAACATGAAGAAGAGGCTGACCAGCGGGAAGGGCGTGGCCGAGCGAATCATTTCTGGCGGAGGGGGCAGAGGATGCGGTCAGTCACCACGCCTGTACCACCATCCTCCTGAGCCGCACGTGCCCGCTGGGGTCTGCCCGCAGTGCTTAGGCAGGGACAGGAGGGCCATGGGAGTGCCTCTGTCCCTGGGTTGGGGGTTCCCTACATGAGAACCCCAATCTTAGACTCCCTCTGCTGCAAGATGCAGCGGATATGCCTGGATTTGAGGGAGGACATGTCTGAGGTCAGCGGGTGACCAGAGGTGGGAACTGAGTTGGTAACTTCAGGCTCACTGGGCACTCCAACCTGGTGGTACTTCATCTGGTGAGAGCTGGGGTGGGCATGCGCTTGACCCTGTGCCCCAACCCCGCCCTGTCTCAGTTGGCTGTCACTATTGGGGCCTTCGCGGCTGCCTAGGCCCCCTGAGCTCGAGGCGTCAGCACTGGGAGAGGGTCTGGTTCCCCCGGGCTACCCTGGTCGCTCCCCCGGTGTTGCTGGGCCCGACACCTACTGAGCACGTTGACCGTGGACTCCGACGTCAGTTGGGCGTTCATGGGCATCACATCCTCGATGGTGAAGCAGTGGCCGCGCTCCTCACCTGCATGCAGGGCACCATGTGGGTTGCCTCGCGGGCACAGTTAGCCCCATGCCTGCTCCGAGAAGCCCCCCACACCCAGCATAGTAGGGTCTCCTCGGCCACCTCAGGGCGAGCAAAGGGCTTGGGGCCAAGCGGCTGATAGAGGGGGAGATTGGCCAAGGCCCACCTGTGTGTGTGAGAGTGAGTGTGTTTGTGTGTGAGTGTGAGTGTGTTTGTGTGTGAATGTGTATGAGTGTATTTGTATGAGTGTGTTTGTGAGAGTGTGTGAATGTGAGTATGTGAATGTGTGTGAGAGTGAGCGTGCGTATATGTGTGTGCATGTGAGTGCGTGTGTGCATGTGTGTGTATGGGTGTGTATGGGTGTGTGCATGTATGTGTGTGTGCACGCATGTTTGTGTGTGAGTGCATGTGTGAGTGCATGTGTGAGACTGTGCATATGTGTGTGAGCGTGAGAGTGTATGGGTGTAAGTGTATGCATGTTTCTGAATATATGTGTGAATGTGTGTGGAGGTGTGTGTGTGCATGTGTGTGTGTCCGTGTGTGCATGTGTGTGAGTGCCAGTGTATGTATGAGTGTGTGTGCATGTGTATAAGTGTATATGAGAGTGTGCGCATGTGTGTGAGTGTGCATGTGTGTGTGTGTGTTCGAGTGTGTGTGTGTGTGTGTGTGTGTGTGTGTGTAGGATACAGGGGGTCATGGAGCACGTTCCCAAAGCCTGGTGAGCCACAGTGGCAGGCAGCTCCTGGTAACCCCAAACTGCCCGGAGTTTCCTCAGGGCCATCCCCAAAGCAGGGTGCTGGCCTTCTCCTGGCCAGCATCCCAACCCCAAGGCTGGTGCCCCCCAGAACCTGGCTCACTCTGCCCCATGCACCTAAGCTCCAGGGCCTGAGGCAAAAGGCTGGGTGACCACATGGCAGGTCTCCGGCTCCCCAGGGCAAGGGCCTGGCTACTCTAAGCATGATCAGGCCAGCAGAGAGCACTTGGGAACCAGTGCTCAGGGCACCCTGGGCCTCTTCGGGCTGGTGGAAGCCTGGAGCAAGGGTAGGAGGACAGGGCTGTCCTGCAGAGGTGGAAGGGTCAGCGTTGGGGTGACCCTTGATCTTTGTTGGTTTTTTTTCCCCCTGCCCCTTCATGGCCAGACAGAGAAATCCAGTGGAAGGGGATGAACTCGTTCCTGTAGGCTGACCTCACCCCTGCTCCTGCCGCTCCCCTTCCCCTCACTTGCAAAGTGGACTGAACCCTCCCGCTGCCTTTGAGAATCCCGGTGGGGGTAGGGGGGACTGGGCCGGCCATGCACGTGTCCGGTCACCTGGTCTAAGCTGCCCGGCGTCCTGCCAGCGGGTGAGGGTGGGGTGTGGGCTGTTCCCGCCCGGGCGCCTTACCAGCCAGGAAGCAGACGCGCCACAGGCCCGAGTGCAGGCACATCTTGGTCTCAGTGCTCTGGTTCTGCGGCAGGACCACACCCTCCTCCAGGTAGAGCCAGTAGTCGGTGCTCACGGCCACGCCCAGCAGGCCCAGCCCGCACACAGCGAACACGCAGCTCAGCAGCGCCAGCGCCCGGCGCCCGCACGTGCTCATGGCCCCGCACGGGCGGCAGGACCGCGTTCCAACGGCAGGGGGCGTGCTCTGAGGGCGGGAGAAGCGGAGCACTGCTCAGGGAGTCGGCCCGCCAGCCTCCACCGCGAATAAAGGCCGGCTGTCCAGCAGCCTGGAGAGGCAGGGGTCCTGGGCGTGATTAGTGCCCTTACCGCACGTCCTGCCTCTCCCACCCCAAGCGACAGTGGGGGTGTCCCTGGCATCCCCAGCACTGCATCACCCAGCCTGAAACTGTCCCACCCTCTGGGCTGGGCATCACGAGGGGTGCCCTAGGGGGTCCCCTAAGCACTGTCTGGGAGCACCCCCACCAAAGACCACCAGCCCAGCTCCCTAACGACGTGTCCCAACAGGGGCCCCTCTGCCTCTTTGCCTTGGGTATCATTTTCTCATGGGTCCTTGCAGGCTTCCTTGTCCTATCTGGAAGCTCCTCTTGGCTGGGTAACAGCATCCATTCATTCACTTATGCATTCACTCATTCATACACACATTCATTCATCTATGCATCCACCATTCATTCCCACACCCATCCCTCCGGCCGGTCATCTTCATTCACACATCCATCCATTCATCTATGCACCTACCGGTCCTTTATCCACAAATCATTCATTCACTCCTTCATCCACCCAGCCCCGCACCCACCATTCATTCACATATCCATCATCCATCCATTCATGTACACATCTACCATTCATTCACACATCCTCCTATCCATCTATGCATCTACTATTCATTCACCCACAAATTCATTCATTCACTCCATCCACCCATCCAAGCATCAACCATTTATTCACATATCCATCCATTCATCCATAATGTACACATCCACAATTCGTTCATCCACTAATTCAATCCTTCATCCACGCATCATCTATGCATCCTCCATTCATTCATTCACCATCTATCCCTTCATTCATCTTCATTCGCATATTCATGTATCTCCCATTCATTCATCCAGAGATTCATTAATTCACTCCTCTATTCTCCCATCCATCCATTCATCTATGCATCCACCACTCATTCATCTACAAATTAATTCATTCTCCCCTTCATTCATCCATCCACTCTATTATCCATTCATGCATTCATCCAACCCCTCCATCCATTCATTCATGTATCCATCAGCCCATTCATTCATGCATTCATCATGCACTCACATATTCATTCATCTATGCATCCACCACTCATTGATTCACACATTTATTCATTCACTCCTTCATTCAGTCATCCACCCCCCTTCCTCTCATTCTATGCATTCATTCATTCAGTATCCCACTGTGCCTGACACAGGGTGAAGATACACAAAGGTGCATTGTTGGTGCCTTGCATCTTTCCCGTGTGGAAGGACCCAGCCCCCCAGCTTGAGGGGTCTATGGTGGGGGTGTCCACTGGAGTGCACAGAGCTGGGAGATAGGAATAGAAGGGGTCTCGATGGACTTCCGGCTCCTTGCCGAGGAGGACTTGAGGACAACAGGAAGGGGTATCTCCCAGGAGGAGGAAGACGGCAGCAAAGGCTTCTTGGGGAGGTCTCCCTCAAAACTGCAGTTCCTCAGACCTCACTTGACCTCAGAGGTAAAGCACAGGGAATGGGTAGGGCATGTGCTATCAATGAACGGGCATCGGAGTGAGCCATGCTCTGCATGGAACAAAGCAAGGGATGTTCTGGGGGCACAATTCAGCGATGGGCCGAATTCCTCGACCAGGGGTATATAAACCCCCAAGACCTCGACGCTCCCAGGAATAAGGTCCCGTGTATTAGTCTCTCCTTGATACTCTCCCATATGCGACACACGTTTCAAAGGCACAGGTGTCACTTACAGATCCAGAGAAGAAAAACAAGAAGGACGCCTTCTCCAACCGCTGTCCCCCCTCCAAAACAGAGACGTGGGGTCCCCGCTAAGTCCCCAGAAGAGAGAGGCTGGAACTCAGGGTGTCCTGACACGGGCGGAGCTGGAGGTCCGAGGAGGGCGGTGGCCCCGAGTTTTTGGAGATGATTCCCCGGGTGCCATTACCTCTAAGTATTAGCTTGTTAATTCTCAGGAATTAACAGTTGCTAATTATCATCCTAGACTAGTAATTAGGGAGAAATGTCTCGCAGAGATTAAATCACTAATGGCACATTTCCCTGCCCGAGCCGCTAATAAAGGGCTTGGGAGGGACGCGAGGTGCTTGGAGGTAGAAGGTGCTCCGTGGCTGGGTGTGAGGGAGCACTGTGAGGGAGCACCGTCAGAGGGCGGGAGAGAGAAGCAGGGAAAGGCTCGCTCCAGGCCCACGCTGGCGCAGTTCTGACTCCCCCGGGGTCCCCAACTGCACTCTGATGAAAGGTTTGGGGAGCGGGGTTCGAGCCAGTTAACGCAGCTGTTGCAGGGAGCTGGGCCGGTGACTCAGTGCTGGTTGGGCCAGCACCCAGCTGGGCGACTCAATGACCAAGCACAGTCCCTGGGCCCCCGGGCCTGCCTGCTACCCACCATACACCCCTCTCCGCTTATCCAGGTTCTCAGACACCCTCCCTTTGAGAACTGGGACCCCCAGGCTGTTCTCCCTGGGGTTGGCCCAGCATCTGTGGGGTCTCTGCCAGTAGGGAGGTGGTGCTGAGGCTGTCGCTGACTTAGAGATAAAAATAGTTTTTGGGGCCGGTGGACAGGATGGCAGGGAGGGCATTTGCCTTGCACACGGTGGACCCAGGTTTGATCCTGGCATCCCATAGGGTGCCCCGGGCACTGCCAAGAGTAATTCCTGAGTGTAGAGCCAGGAGTAACCCCTGTGCATCACTGGGTGTGACCCAAAAAGCAAAAAGATAAAATGGTTTCCACTTGTGGGAGCCTCTTCTCAGAGGCTTGAGTGCTCTGACACGGCCCCTCCAGCTTGATTTTGTTATTGGGGGATCACTGGGCCCCACTCAGGAATGCTCAGGGTTTACTCCAGACTCTGTGCTCAGGGACTTGGACCCGGCACACTGCAACATGGACAGTGAGTGCTTCAGCTGGATGTTCCCTTCAGCTCGGCCCCAGGCCTTAAAGCAGAGACTCTCTGGGGCTTGGGGGCATGGGGAGGATGGTCCCCGAGACAGGGGTGCTCCCCTGAGCTTTTGCATGCACGCCAAAGCTCAGCCTCCAGCCTTCAGGCAAGACTCTGAGTCTTGAGGTGTGTGAATGTGCTTGTGTTTGCTTGTTTGTTCTGAGGTCACACCCTGGCAGTGCTCAGGGATCACGCAGGGACCATATGTGTTGCCTGGGATCAACCCTCGGTCAGCCCTGCCCTCGGAACCATCACTCCACACCCCCAACCACAACCCCCCGTCCACATCCATGTTTAAAAGCTGGTCTATCTCACTGTGATTCAATTTAAAAATTTTTTTTAAAGGAAAAGAAATTCAAATCATTTAATACATTAGAGCATACTGCTTAGTCTCATTTACATAACTGAGTTTTGTGGGTTTTTTTTTCTTTTGGGTCACACCCGGCGATGCCCAGAGGTTACTCCTGGCTCTGCACTCAGGAATTACTCCTGGCGGTGCTCAGGGACCATATGGGATGCTGGGAATCAAACCCGGGTCTGCCGCATTCAAGGCCCTACCTGCTGTACTGTCACGCCAGGCCTGACATAACTAAGTTTTATACTCTGACCTCTAAAATGCATTACATTAAATTTTACTTGGGGGAAGTCATAAAAATGGGGACAATGGTGGAAGGAACTTTCCACTGGTGGTGAGACTGGCGTGGGAATACTGAATGACTGTAACACATACATCATGAACAACTTTGTAAGCGAATGTGTTTAAATAAAGTGGAAAAAAGGTTGTGGTTTTTTGTCTTGTTTTGTTTTTGCTTTTTGAGTCACAGCTGGCGATGCACAGGGATTACTCCTGGCTCATGCACTCAGGAATTACTCCTGGCGGTGCTCGGGGGACCATATGGGATGCTGGGAATCGAACCCAGGTGGGCCGCGTGCAAGGCAAATGCCCTACCCACTGTGCTATTGCTCCAGCCCCCCTGGAAAAAAGGTTTTAGGAAGAAAAAAGAAAGATGCTGGTTTTGTGGCTCCCCTCCCCCATGGCAGGGGCAACATCTTGAGGCGGGAGCACAGAGCTGATGGTGTGCAGACAGGTTCTGTGGGACCCGGGGAGGGGCCCAGTGAGAGTTTCCCTGGGGCTTTGCTGGTGAACCCCAACTCCTGGGCACCCCAAGGGAAGCAGAGGAGCTGAGCAAGGGGCCATGACTACAAGGCGGGGGGATGGGTATGGTGAGGTACAGACACGCAGTTGGCTCTCCTCTGCATCCATGCATCAGCCAGGCCTTCCCGTGCCCCTGCCCTGCCCCCCCCTCGGGGTGCTGTGGCTCTGCTTCCTCTCCCCCTCCTCTTCCTCGCCACCTGGCCCTGCTCAGGCTGCCCTGGGTTCCGCCCTGGGTCAGGTTGGTTTCTCGGGGGAACCCAGGACAGGTGCAGGTTGGCACGGGGCCATAAGAGCAGCCCCCAAGGAAGGGGTATGCGGGCACCCATCCCTTCAGCTGGCTCAGAAGCCTGGCAGAGACCATGAGAAGGGGAACAAAATGGGCGCCCCCAAAGGCAGCAGTGCTCGGGCCTGTTTATCAGTTTTGCATTGAAGTTACTTAAGAAACGGGTGTTGGGGCCAAAGGGCCGGACCTGCTGTGCACATGGCCAACGCCAGTTCCATCCCTAGCACCGTGCCATCTCCTGAGCTCCACTGGGTCAGAGGCAGGCCGTGGGCAGCGCTGGGCTGGCCCTGGCCATCCTGGCCCCGAGGGCTGAGCAGTGCCCCGGGGTCCTCATTCTGGACACTGGCTCTATGGGGAGTGACCCTTCCCTCCATAAGCCACAGGGGCCAGCAGAACCCTGCCCTCCCGGGAGATAACACTCTCTTAGAGGCCTCCCTGCCCGGCTGGGGGACAGCGCCACCCACTGTCCCCCCACCCGGCTCCTTCATCTGCTCTACCCTCCCCACTCCTTCTTCCTCTACAGTATAGGAGCCGCCTCTTGGGTCGCTCCCAGGGCCCTCTTGGCTCTGATGTTCCCCTCCGCGTAACATCACGACATCCTGTTAATCTGTCTTTTATGACAGCTGGTGGGGCAGCCAATGGCCCAGGAGGGCGGCGAGAATCCTCCTTCCTCCCCCAGGAGACGGCGATTTTCATGTCCCGTAGAGTATGACAGACGCAGCCAGGCACTCCATATACGGAGGACCAGGGGCATGAGGACCGGATAGGGATGGGCTGGGGGGACAGCACGCAGGGAAGGAGCTCGTCGTCCTGCACAGGGCCAACCCTGCTCCAATCCCCGGCAGCCCATATGGTTCCCTGAGCTCTGCCGGAAGTGACCCCTGAGCACAGAACCAGGAGCAAGCCCTGAGCACTGTTGGGTGTAACCCCCCCAACCAAAACCAAATAAACAAAAATCTGGAAAACATTGAACAGGACAGGATGGTGATAAAGAGGAGGAGGAGGAGGAGGAGGGGGAGGAGGAGGAGGAGGAGGTAGCAGAGGAGGAAGAGGAGGAGGTAGAGAAGAAGAAAGAAAGGAAGGAGGGGGAGGGGGAGGGGAAGAGGAGGGGAGGAGGAGTAAAGGAAGGACCGAGAGGAGGGAGAGGAGGAGGGAGGGGAGTAATAAGGGAAGGAAGAAGGGGAAAGGGAGAGAAGGAGGGGAGGAGGAAAAGGAGGGAGGGGAGGAGGAAGGGAGGAGGGAGGGGAGGAGTGAAGAAAGGAGAGGAGGAGGAGGGGGGAGGAGGGAGGAGAGGAAGAAAGGAGGGTGGGAAAGAGGGAGGGGACAAGGGAAGGAAGGAGGGAGGGGAGAAGGAAGGGGAGGAGGGAGGGAAGGAGGGAGAGGAGAAAAAGGAGGAGGAAGGGGAGAGGGGAGGGCGTGGGAGGGGAAGAGGGAGAGAAGGAGGGAGGGGAGGAAGGAGTCAGCACTGCTCTTTGGGCTGTGCTCTACACGGTACCCACAGTATAGTTCTGGGAGCCCCTTGTCAAGTCCCAGGGACCGTGAGGACAGAGGCGTGGCCAGCTCACAGGGACAGGCCCTGGGTTAAAACCCAGCCTGTGCAGGGGCGCGGACCAGCTCTCTTCAGCTAAGCGCGTCCATGGAAACGAGCCCACCTCTTCCCTCCTTGGCACCCTATCCTTGCTGCCCTGTGACCTTCAGGACCCCCAAGCCAGGAACTGCCACCCCACGGGGTCCACGGAAGGCCGGGACGCTGGTTCTCCCACAGGGGGCGCCCACTGCACCCAGATCCAGGGCTCAGCGGCTGCCTGGTCTCCCCCTGGCAGAAGCTCGCCTCTCTTAGAGTTCACAGGGGCGAGGGGGCTGCCGCAGCAGAACCCCTGACCCTGAGAAGCCTGTGGGGGGGGGGCTGCCGCTCACCCCCCACCCCCATCACACAGGCCCGCGGTTCCGGGTGCCAAGAAGCAGCAGCCACAGCCAACAGCCCAAGGCCACATGCTCAGGCCTGATCTAATTCTGGTGACACTGGCCATTTATCAGCTCCCGGCATCCTGACGGGTCTGTGGAGGCGGCGGATCCTCCCCGACTCCCCAGCAGCAGGCTGGGACGAGGTGTTGAGAGACTAACACACGTGCAGAGGCCCCGTTGGCGGGAGACGAACAGCTCAGGTTAGCTGCACCCACTGCAGCAAGGGGCTGGGTGCAATGGGTCACCTCGTCTACTCACTGTCCTGGACCCTCACCCCCACCCCGGGCCACCTCATCTCTCCCGGCAGCTCCCACTCCCACCTTGCACCCCGAAAATCACTTCTGGTGTGCAAGTTCCTGAGAGTCAGGTGGAAGCTTCACCCTCATTTTTCTCAACATGATTAGCCTCCAGCCAGAGGGGGGCGGAAACCTCTACACTGAGGCTCAAGCCTCTACACTGTCGGGAGGCTGGAGGGGGACGGGGGAGGGGGCTGTTTGCTAGTGAGCACGGGGAAGAGGAGCAGGAGGAGAGAGATGAGGAGGAGGGAGAGGAGGAAGAAAGGGAGGAAGAGAAGAGAGAACTAGAGGAGGAGGAGGAAGAAAGGGAGGAAGAGGAGGAGGAGGAAGGGGAAGAGGAGGAAGAAGAGGAGGAGGAAGAGGAAGAGGAGGAACAGGAGGAGGGAGAGGAGAGGGAGGAGGAAGAGGAAGAGAGAATCAAAGGAAAAGATGAGGAAGAGAAAGAAGAGGAAGAGGAGGAGGAAGAGGACGGAGAGTAAAAGGAGGAAGCGGAAGGAGAGGATTGATCCAGCCCCCCATAGGGTCCCGCAGCCCCAGACCCGGTACTCGCTCCCTGTGCTTCGAGGGGGTCATTTCTTCCTTTTCCTGCTGATTCTTCTTCTGGGGGAATGCAGGGGGGAGGGAGAGCGGGCAGGGCCTGGCTTTGCAGCTCCTGGCCAGCTGGGGGCCTGCAGGAAGACCCCGCCCTCCCAGGGGACAGCAACACTCACAAAACAATGGCTGTGGCTTGGCCAGGTGACAGGGCTAGGGTCTATAAATACCTCCCAGCAGCGCTCTGGGCCAGCATCATTCACCAGGGCGCCAAGTCTCGGGGTCAGAAGGGCTCCAACACAGCCCCCAGCCTGGTCCCTTTGAGCCCCTCACCCAGGGTCTGATGGGCTGCAGGACCAGAGGCTCAGAGAGTCTAGGAACCGCTCTGAGGGCTCCAGAACATTCCTGCAGAGAGGGTGTGTATGTGTGTGTGTGGGGGGGGCAGCCCCTGAGGGGCCGGTGTGGAGGGGGCTGGGGAGCAGCCCCAGAGCAGAGGGATAAAGCTCAGAGTGGTCAGTTCTCAGCAGGCCGCTCTCTGCTCCCCCTGGAGCCCTCAGGATGCAAGAGGAAATGATGCCGGGGACCCCAGAGTTCAGGCCTGAGCATAGCAGTCCCCCACCCCCGTCCCCAGCACGAAGGACACCTCTGGGGCTTTCCCAAGGATTCGGGTGTCTGCTGCCAGGGCGCAGGGAGGGGCCTCAGAGCCAGGAGTGGGGTCCATCGCTGACCCCAGCCCCCTAGGGGAGTCCATCACCTACTCTGCCTTTTTTTGTTATTGTTCTTTTGGGGGTCACACCCAGCAATGCTCAGGGCTTATTCTCGACTCTGCACTCAGGAATCACTCCTGGCGGTGTTCAGGGACCCTTTGGGATGGCGGGGATCGAACCTGCTGAACTATCACTCTGACCCCAACTTGCTCTCGCTCTTATCTCCCTCCCGGCCCCACTTCTGGCCTCTGAGCCTTGGGTCTGGACTAGCACGTGGTGGGCGGCATGGCCGTGGGCCCAGCTACATGGCTACTGCTCGCTTGCTCGGGTCAGAAGATCAAGATACTTGGGTACCAGGTGGCACCGGGTGATGAAGCGTGTGCATCTCCCTCCCCACCCTTCCATCTAAATGCACCCGGGATCACGGTCTCCCACCAGTACGTCAGAGATGGGGCTGACAGGAAGCGCAGAAACTTCCAGAACTGCTAGGGATGACAGTGTCTGTGCCCCAACTCAGGTCAGAAGCCGAGCGGAGAGGAAACAGTGCCTCAAGACCCCCCCAAATTGCCACAGGCATCCAGGCTCAGAAGGACGCCACCCAGAGCCCTCGGAGGGTGGCCTCGACCCTGCTGTCCACTGTGGTCACCTGCAGAGTTTCAAAGGAACTGGATACTCATTTCATGTCTACATCCCAGGAGACTTCCTGAGGCGGCCAAGGTCGGGTCCAGGCGCACGAGCCAGCGGGGGGAGACTTGCAGGCCGGGGGTCCCAGCACCCACGATCTGGTTCCTGTCCAGTCTTGACTGAGCTGTCCAGCGGTACAGCCAGTGACCACACGTGAGCTCACAAAATGTGGCCGGCCTAGACCGGGAAGCCTCAGCAGTAGCAGCCACGTGTCAGGCTTTACACCCGACAGGATGGCACAGTGCCGGTTTGGTGAACGGTTTTTAGAACCTGGGTTACATGTTGACATGTTGGGTTAAGTAAAATGCATAGATTCGGTGTCAGAGAGAGAGAGTTCAGTGGGGAGGGTGCTTGCCTTGCAGGTGGCTGACCCAGGTTTGATCCCTGATACCCCTGAATCTCTCCTACCCACCCAGAAGTTATCCCTGGGTGCAGAGCCAGGAGTCAGCCCTGAGCACTGATGGGCTGAGCACCTCAAACAAACAATCAAAAACAAGCACTTCGCCTGGATTTTCATGCCTCTTCAACATGCCTATGAACCATTTAAAGCACCTCATGAGGCCACATTTCCACATTTCCACCTCATGAGGCCACATTTCCACTGCACAGGGCTGGACTAGTTCATTTGAAATGAGTTTTCTATGATTCTTCTATTTGTCAATTTTGTTTCATCTGCTGTTTTGGGAAATCGTTTTAAAAATTTATTTTAGGACTTTAGCTTCTAGAACATTCTTAAGATGACAAAAAAAATCACAAAATGGACCCTAGGCAAGCAGGGCGGGCGGGGGCGGGGGTGGCGTGCACAGGAGGGCCAGCGACTCCGCACTTTTTGTCACCTGCTGTGTGCGAGTCAGATCCAATTTGTGTGACATTGGGCTCGCCCTGTCAGGTGTTCTCACTGGGGGCTGTCTTGTCTTTGTGGCATGGGATCTCACAATCCAAGTGTAATTAGAATCGTCAGCAGCACCTCTGAAACCCTTGCTTTCATACTCTGCAGCTGGGACCAGCAGTGGTACAAACCTTCCGGAAAGCAATTTGGTAGCACGCATGGGGCCTTAGGCATTTTGGTTTCCCTGGGTCCCGGCAATTCTTCTAGGTATCCTTGCCAAGGAAATAGAAACAGGCTCAGAAACACACACACACACACACACACACATACACACACACACACACACACACACACACACACACACACACTGCCAGGAGGCTTCTCAGAACGGTTGGGTTAGGGGGATTCTGGTTTCTCCCATCAATGGACTATCAAGTTGCTATTGATGGAGAACGCTGGCAGGATCATGTGAAGGGCAAAAAAAAAAACTGCGAGATGCAACATAATTATGACTTGCTTGCTAATTTGTAGTGAAAACCTGTTCAGGGTGAGATGCTGAATGTAAAAATATTATTAATGGCTGCTAGGAGCGGGGCTCTATAGAAGCATTCGGATCCTAGGTCCAAGGTACGGTTCTGTTCCCACATTTGCATCAACTGACACCACATTTTCCTTCCTCTAATTGGATTCTTTGTGTTGGAGCCAAGGGACAAAGGCGGTAGGGGCGGGTGGATAACTCGCCCTCTACTGGCTGGTCATGGTGGTGCAGCCAGGAGATCGGGACTCACAGGTAGATTTAGGGTGCCACCCCTGCCCGCAAAAGCCACAGGCAAAGAGAAGAGCCTGGAACTTCCGAGTTTTGTCTGTGCCCTTTGCTAGCAGAAGAGACCCTCTCCTGGAGTCACCTAGACTGAGCTTATGTCTGCTTGCAGCCTGGGGCAGAGATGAGGGTGGGTGGGAGTGGGGTGGGAGGGTGACCAGGGTCTCAGGGACCACTACTGTCCTGGCCAGGGCCTGAGGCCACACTGCCCAACCTCAGGTGACCATTTCAATCCCAGCCAGTGCCCCTCTATGGGCCCAGCTCCCCTGTGTGGCCCTCCTCTGTCTCCATGCTATGGTCCTCCTGATGAGTCAACTATGCATTTTAAAACCTTACATGTTGCTGGGGCTGGAGCAATAGCACAGCAGGTAGGGCATTTGCCTTGCATGCGGCCAACCCGGGTTCGATTCCCAGCATTCCTGAGCACCGCCAGGAGTAATTCCTGAGTGAATATGACCCAGGAGTAACCCCTGTGCATTGCCGGGTGTGACCCCAAAAGTAAAAAAAAAAAAAACACGAAACAAAAAAACACAACCTTACATGTTGCACCATTATTCACTGCAGCACTCAGCACAATAGCTAAGATGAGGAATTAACCCAGATGTCCAACAGCAGATCAGTGGATCATGAAGCTGTGGTATACAGACATCATGGAATACTACACAGCTGTAAGGAATGATGAAATCATGCAGGTCTCAGCAGCATGGATGGGCCTGGAAGGCGTCGTGTTACATGAAGTAAGCCAGAAGACCGAGCAGGATGCTCTCACTCACAGATGGTGTTGAAAATAACAAGACAAGGGAAGCAACGTTTTAAAGGTGGGATGCCCTGATCAACCCTGACCCCAGAGAAGGAGAAGGAGAGAAAGGGAGAAGGAGCAAGAGAGAAGAGACAGATGAGAGGCAGTGGGGGTCAAGGTCAAGGGAGTGAGGTAGCAAGGTGGTGAGGTGGTGTTAAGGAATGATGGAGCCAAATGTCCAAACCAGAATCAACAACACTGAAATCAAGAAACCCAAACTTTAAGTACTGAACTCAGAAAGATGGCTGGCAAGATGGCTGGCTGGCTGGTGTGTGTGTGTGTGTGTGTGTGTGTGTGTGTGTGTGTGTGTGTAGCAGGGGGCCATATGGGATGGAGCCTGGGGACATTAGTGGAGGGAGGTGGACAGTGGTGGTGGGATCAGTCTAAAACTCAACTATGAATGACGCTAAATCACGGTGATTGATTAAACATTTGAAAATGTTTAATTTTCAAATGTTTAAAATTGAAACACATACCCCGCCACAAAAGGAAAAGAAAAAGAAAAAAAAAAAACAAAAACCTTAACTGTTGGGTGTTGGATGGGGCACATACAAGCAGAGCTAATTCTGGGGCCCAAACTGGTCTTCTCTGATTCAGCCCCTCTGTTTACCCCTCCCTCTCTCCCGGGGGCAGCACTGGAGGAATCTGAGACTCCCCCAGCCCCCCAGTACCTCAGAGAAGGGGAGAAGGGCCTCTGTGCTCTGCAGAATTTCCCGGTGCGCTAAAATAAGCACAACTTAGCTCACCCATGTGTATCACGTATATAAATATGATGTGCCCTTTAAAACATGCATAAAAGGTGACCCACATCTCAGAAGGAGCAGCCAGAGTTTAAGGCAGCCTGGCGGGGGGTTGGGGGGGCTGACAGTAGCCCTTCTCTGCTCCTTGCTCTGCCTGGGGCTCTCTCGATGTTCTATTTCTGTTGGCCTTGTTCAGCTGCAGCCCTGCCTGGCCGCATGGGCCCCTGACCAAGCCCCCGCCCTGCCCGCCAGAGCTCGGTAGCCACTCCTGCTGCCTGACTCAGTATAGGACCTAGAGGGCAGGGATGGGGGTCCCAGGGGCCTGCAGGGGCAGTGAGTGAGGAGTACAGACAAGACGGGGTGTGGGGAGGTGGGTGGAAGCATCTGGAAGCTCACTTGCCTACAGCCCGTTCCCCGGAGTCCCTGACACTTGGTTTCTCCCTTCCACGGAGGATTTAGGATTCCCTGACTCAGCTCCTGGCTGGGCTGGAAGGACCATCCGGGGTCTCGTGCCAGAGGACTAAAAGCTTTAATCGCCTCTTGTCACCTTCTTCGTTTGATTTCTAGACTACCATCATGATTAATCTTTGAACAAGCTGCCCTGGGAAAGAACAGGGTGACCATCAGGAATGGGGACTGGTGATCACACACACACACACACACACACACACACTCATGCATATACATGCAAGCACGCACATACATGCATACAAACACACATGCAAACACTCATGCACACATATACACGCACGCACACATATGCACACACATGACACATACACACATGGAAGCATGCACACACATGCATTGAACACACATGCACACATATACACACAAGCACATGAATGACACATGCTCACACATGCAAGCACACATGCATGTGAACACACACGCACACACATACACACACGCACACACATGCGCACACACATGCACACACACGCACGCATACACAATGTGCTTGTAATCAGTTGCCTTGACCTTGACCCTTGGCCTGGCTCACAGTATCTGACCCTGTCCCTGGGGTCGTGACCTCATAGCACTCCTACGCTGCCCAGGAAGTGGAGCTACCCACAGGAGACTGTGGGTCCTTCACGAGAAAACCCAAGCTGGACAGGGTGAGGTGGGACCCGAATACAGATTTTCTTGGGGTGCAGTTTTCTGGCTGCATTCACCCCATTCTCCCCAGGAGCAGGCATGGCCAGGCAGGCCCCAGAGCACAATCTTAGAGGGGGACCCTCAGGATTTGGGGCTGGGTGCTTCTGCTGCCTCTCGAGAACTCTCCTGCTTCCCTTCCCTGTACCCCGGCCCCCCTGCAGTGCTCCTCAGCTGTCCTGAAAGAGTGCATTCACCGGGAGGGAGAGACCTCCAGATGCGGGGGGGGGGGTGTGGGGGGGGGAGCGGAGGAGATGGACAGCCCAGGCTGGCGGCTCTATAGCCACCCCCGCCCCCCGCACTTTGGTTCCCTCGGCAGAGGTGGCTGGATGGAAACACACGGGCTGTGGATCTGATATGAATTGATCTCGAAGCTGGGTGACCCCAAGGGCTCCCTGAACGGCCAGCCACTGCCTGCGGGCACTGAGGGGACACGGAGCTCTTAATCAATTCGCATGGGCCGGGACATCACTCAGCAGCATCTAGCACAGGGTCCCAGCCGGGGGGGAAGGGAGAGGGCGAAGGAAGGACGGAAAAGAGAGAAAGCAGGAAAGAGGAAAAGGAGAAATAGAAAAGAGAGAAAGAGAGAAAAGAATGAAAGTGAGAAAAAGAGAAGGAAATAAGAGAAAAAAGCAAGGAAAGAGAAATAAGAAAGAAAAAGAAGGAAATGAAAAGTAGAGAAAAAGGCAAAAAGAAAAGGAAGAAAAAATGAAGACAATGAGAAAGAGTACAAAAGAGGAGAGAGGAAAGAAATAAAAGAAAAGAAAGAGAAAGGAAAATGCAAGAAGGAAGGAAAGAAGAAAGAAATGGAGCAGAATAAGATGGGGGAGAAAGAGAGAGAGGGGGGGAGGAGGGAGGGAGAGAGAGGGAGTGAAGGAGAGAGAGACAGCGCGAGAGAGAGGGAAGAGAGAGAGGACAGAGGAAATCCAGGGGTTGCCGAGTGCCAGCAGTTAGCCCACCATAGTCTGAATTTGGGGTCTTGTCCCTGAGGGGGGGCAGCACAGAGCTCTCCCCGGGACCTGGTGCATACTGTGATCCGCACATAGGTGCCTGTCACAACAGCGAAGGCTCTGGTCTGTCTTGCCAGGCAGCCCCTCCCTGGACACTCCCGCCCGCCAGTGGCTTCTCTCCTGGGGCCTGAGGATGCAGGCAGGAGCTCCTGGAGTTCAGCTAAGGCCCAGGCAACATGGGAGCAGAGGTCCAGGGGCAGCGGGCAGGAGGCGAGACCAGAGCAGGCTCAGGGCCCGTTCACCAGGGACCCAGCCTGCACAGAGACCGAGTGAGAGCCAGGGGGTGGGGCAGCGGGCAACATGGTCTGACCGCTCGGACAGAAACGGTTCCGGGGGGGCTTCTCTCCAGCTGCGGGGGCTGTGAATGCCTCCAATATTGGCCATCACAGACGCTGGCCTGGACATTCTGGGGTCACACAGGAGGGGCTGAGGCCTGCGCCCTGCCTCTCAGGGGTCCACAGCCCACCCAGACAGCAAGTGTATGTGTGTGGGGGTGGGGGGGTAGGCCATGGGGTCCAGGTTGCTAGGACCTTGGAGAAAGGTCCAGGCCATCAGTGCAGGCGGCAGCAAGGCCAGGAGTGACCTTAGGGTGAGGCTGGGAGTGGGGTTAGTGGAAAGGTAGCCGTAACAGATGCCAGCAGCAGGGGCACAGAAGCACAGCGAGCCCACCACCAACAGGAAGGCGACATGCTCCGCGTGGCCCAGCCCAGGAAACACAGTGGCACGGAGAGGTCAGCATCATGGTCACGTGAGATCCTGGTGCAATTTCGAGAGGTTGGACATTGTGGTGACGTGAGATCCCACTGATATGGAATGTCCCATACGAGGCCTGGCTCCTTGCACACTTGCCTCCCGGGTGTGGAAGGGGGCAGAGCTGGGCAAAGGCCTGGAAGTCACTGTGGGTGGGAACAGACTTCCTTGGTGGAGAAGAGCATGTGCAGGGTCAAACCTGGGGATGGTACTCACGAGAATGGACTGTCACCCCATGGCCCACATGCAAAGGATGGAAATGAGAGAGGAGTAGGTAACGGTCAGCAGGTACTCCACCAGGAGACACCCAGGGGCAGGTCCTGCACAGCCTCGACGTTCTTTCTCCCCTCCCGGTACACCGCTGGCAGGAGTGCTTCAGCCATGTGTGGGCGAGGCGGCCAGCTGGACCAGCGTGCAGGACTGGCCATTGCACACTCGCTTCCCAGGGCTGGGATGCTGCACGCCTGCCTTCAGCATCACACACACACACGTCCTCGGCTCTGGTTGGGTCCACAGAGGTGGTGGCTCCTGGAGGGAGTAGCTGTGTCTCTCAGCCCTGGTGCACAACGTTCTGGGACCCTCCCCTGTCTGTCTGTATCAGGACGAACCAGCATCCCTGAGCAAAGTGGGGATTAGTCTAAGATCACAGGGAGTCACCGGGCTGGACCCCCATCGTGGATGCAAGTCACAGTATGCACCATCTCCAGGTCCTGAGGGAGCTCTGTGCTGCCCCCCTCAAGGACAAGACCCCAAATTCAGACTACAGTGGGCTGACTGCGGCACTTGGATTTCCTTTCTCTCTCTCTCTCTCTCTCTCTCTCATCCTGTTCCATTTCTTTCTTCTTTCCTTCCTTCTTGCTTTTTCCTTTCTCTTGCTTCTTTTTCTTTCTTGCCTCTCTCCTTCACTCCTCTCTTTCTTGCTCTTTCTCCCTACAGGGCTTCATAGCCTGGCAGTGATGGGGGGGCCCAGTGGGGTGTCTGTCCCCCAGTTGCTGTCCCTGCCCACACCCTCAGGCCCACCTTTCTCCTCTGCTGCTCCAAGCTGCTCCCGCTTCCTGGGAACTCCCCCAGCTCACCTGGACAGGGAGGGCTTCCCTGTTGGGCTGGAAAATACCCTCTCCCCTCCCATATCCCCCCCCCCCCCCGTCCCCTCAACTCTCTAGCATGGGTCCTGTGTGTATTTCCTTCTGTTGCCGAGTTCCTGTGCCGTGGCTCCCGCAGGAACAGAACAGAATGGTGCTGTGTTCGCAGGCGGATCCCCAGCACGGCTGTGCTCCCCGGGGACATCTGCCAGCTCTGGGGACCTTATTTCTGGCTGCCACAATGCGGGGAGGCCAGGTTGGCTGCTCCCTCTGCTGCAAAATACACGGGACAGACACTGGCACCCCCCTGCACATGAATGAATAATCTGGCCCTGAGTGTCGGTAATGCCCTGGGACTCAGAGCGCTCCACGCGGTACACAGTAGGTGCCCCATAAATGCCCGAGTCAGAAGGAGGAAGAGCAGCTCTCTCCTTGTGCAGATGTGCCCACACCTGGGGACCCATTTCCGGGGGCTGGGACTGCCCAGGAGGCACTGGGTGCCAAGGTCAACCCCCAGCTCCAGCAGCACCTGTGTTCCCCGTGGAGGCCGGGTCCCAGACCGAACACTGTAGCCGTGCATTGCTGGGTGGTCCCACACACAGACTGCCCACTAGTGGGGGGGAATGGGGGCCACTTGAGAGTCTCTGGCCCCAAAGTGACCCCATCTTTCTCCCTCTGGCCTACTTGGGCACTCGAAGCTGCAACCAGGCTAGCAGGATGCCCCTAGGGGCCCCCGGTGGGCTACCCTGCCTGTTGCCTCATCCCGGCCCTCCCTAGAACACTCAGCCCAGGTGCCCTGGCACGAGCTGTGGCATGATCTGCATGGCAGCTGGTGCGCTGATGGAGTCGGAGGCACATGGGGACAGTTGGGGAGGCCCCCCAAGACTCCTGTGGGTGCCTAGCCCTGCATCCTTCTGACCCCTCCAGTGGTGGGAGCCCTGGCTCTCAGGCACAGGGGGAGACAGAAGCTCGTATCCCAGGCCCCCTGCACAGGCACCCCCTCTTACCCCCAAAATGTGACACCCCAGATTCCTGACACGGTGGAGAATTAATGTCCGGTCACTGGACCTTCAGAAACATTTAACTGCCACCAATGTTTTTTTTTTTTTGCGACTGTCCCCCTACAATTAGTGATGCAACTGGACACGGGGCCAGGACCCCACAGATAAGGAATTCGGTTACCCCAGAGCGCAGAGCGGGAACCCCTAGAAAAGAACAACTACACTCGGCCTTGGGCGGCCTCTCCCTGCGCCCCCTCCCTTGGGGGTCCCCCATCTCACCTTCCAGAGTCCACACAGCAGGGGCCACTCTGCTTGCTGCTGTCCCACCTCCTTTCCTGGGGACTTCCTGCGCTCACAGCTGGAAGAGTCAGGCGTGGCCAAGGACCTTCCTGTCCTTCCCCCCTCTCCCCCCGCCCCCACACACACTGCCCAACTCCCCTCACAGTCTCCAAAGCTTTCACACATGTCACTGGCACTAGGGCTTAGCGCAGACACAGCCAGCAGAATGAGTTGCTAATGGTGAGGTGTCAGGCGGGGTTGGGAACAGGACGGCATTTGGCTTTTCTGGTGGCTGGAGGTCACACACAGCTGGCCCCGGTTCCGCTAGGGAGTGAGGCTGATGGACGAGAGGGCAGGGGGTGCCCAGGGAGCCCTGCCAACGCACCTGCAGGCTGCTGGGTAGCAGCAGCCCAAGCTCAGGAGCCCCCAGAGAGGTAGCAGCACCCCCCAAAGGTGGAAACTGGGGAGTCTGTGTTCCAACCCTTCTTCCTCATGTTCTGAGATTCTGACTTTAATCGATGATAGACCCTGAGACACCCCTTCCCCATCACCGCTCTGAGAGGGATGTAGGGGGCTGACACCCTCCCATTGCCCCCACCCTGAAAGAGGTGTGGGGGGCTGAGAATCACCCTGCTGCCTCCATCCCTGAGACAGTTGTAGGGGGTCTCAGCCACACACTCCACCCCCCTCACCTCCGGTGTTGGCAAGACAGGCAGGGGCTAGAGGGTCACAAACCCGAGGACCTTTGGCGGGGGACCCCCAAATCCATCGCTCTACTGACGTGGAGCCAAGTCCGGGGTTGCATCACCTGCCAGCTTGGCCCAGGTTCGCTCAGTGCCCATGTCCTGGCCGCCACTGAGTCCTCCCTCGACCTTCCACTCCCTTTTGCATTGTCCTCTCTCGTGCCTCCCGGGACCCCCCAGATCCACCTTAGAAGGGCAGAAGCTTCTCCCAGCCCAATACTGGACAGGGCAGCCCCAGCCTCGGACACCTGCTGCCCCCAACTTTCATAAGGGACCGCCCCTCCCCCCTTCTCCAAAGGAGCCACCGGCAGCTGTGTTGGGAGCAGAGAGAGGTGCCCCGTGTTCAGATACCCTGGGGGTCTGCTCTGCCCTTGTGTGTGTGTGTGGGGGGGGCATCAGCTGAGACAGGACGCTGGCCCTGGGGCTCGGTGGGTGGGCAGGAGGACTCTCGGGCCCAGAGGGGCCACCAGCTCCTCATCTGTGGCCCTGATGCCTGAAACCAGGACCTCAGATCTAGGCTCACCCCCTGTCCTTGTCACCTGGACATTGCAGCCTGGGCGGGAGGGGGTGGGATGGCCAGAGGGACCATGGGGGCGGCAGGGGAGCGGACCAGCCCTGTGCTCCTGGCAGCAGCAGTGTCTGAGCAGGGGACAATCTGTCCAGCTCAGGCTCCCCCTGCAGGTCCCCGTCCTGGGTCCTGCTCCCCACAAGACCCATTCAAAGTGGGTGAGTCACTTCCTTTCTCTGAACAAAAGCTTCCTGCACTGCACAAGGGGACCCCAGGTGCCCAGCGGGGTTCTGGGGGCTGAGGGTAGCACATAGTTGCCCCCCATCACTCGGCACCCGGGCAGACCAGGCGTCTGTCTCTTTCCACCCAGCCAGGCTCCCAGCAGCCACTGCCCGTGTCCCCGGTAGTCTGGGAAGTGATGGTTCGGCTTGAAAATTGCTCAAAAACTGCATCTTGCTCAGTGGATGCGGGACGAAGACAGAGACAGGCCCAGGAATTAGAATGTGGATGGTAGCGTGTATGTGTGTGGGGGGGGGGGGGGTGGGGGGGTGGTCTCTCTCAGCATCGCCTGCCTGCAGGTCCCCATCCTGGCCATCCTCTGTCCCCCATCTCTGATTCCTGGCACCCAATCGGGACCCTCAGGGCCCTCAGAGTGGACCCCAGGGAAGTGAGACCAGCCCAGTCCAGCTGTGGAATTGGACCTGTATCCCCCGGATCCCACTTCTGCTTGTGGCCCCCACGTGCATTGCGCGGGTCCAGCCCTCAGCTCGGAGTGGACAGCAAGCCCTGTCCAGCACATCCGCAGAGAGGGGCCATCAGCACCTACCCCCCCCCCCACACACACACTCTCGCGCCCCTTCCTCCACGACGCCGGACCGGGGTAGGGGGTGGACACAAGCGGGGCTGGGGGTGGGGTGGACAATCCCGTCCCTGTTCCTGGCTCCGCGCCACTGGCCAGGGCGGTCAGGCAGTAGCCGGGGCTAGGGGCGGTGGGGAGGGAAGAGCGTCTTCCCGGCTCTTACCTGCGGAGCGGCCGCGGCCCCCGGCCCCGGCTCGATGTTCCTCGCGGGGCGGAGGACACACGCGCGAGGCTCCCGGGGTTGCCCGCCCCGTCCCGTCCGGCGGAGCCTCCCGCGCGCGACCGTGGCCGCTGCCGCCTGCGCCGCGAGCCGCTAAGCCGGAGAGGGCGGGGCCAGGAGGGGCGGGGCCAGGAGGGGCGGGGCCAGGAGGGTCCGGGGCTAGGGCCTGGCCGGGCCGGGGCCGGGAGGGGCGGGGCTAGGGCCGGGCCGGGGCGGGGCAGGGGCGGGGCCTCGGCGGAGCCGCCCGCCCCCTCCGGGAGCTCTACCGGCGAGCTTTGAGACCCCGCGGACGCCGGGCTCCACCCCTGGAGGTGATGAGCCCCTGCTGTGGTGCTCTTTCCTAGGGGGGGTTGCCGGTGAAAAGTTGGGGGCTGGAGGGCTGGACTGAGGCCTCCCCCTTCTAACGTCCCCTTAGTCTTGGGTCGGACTGCCCCTTCCAATGCTGCTTTATTGCTGCTTACCCCAAACTCCTCGAGCTAGCTGGCTAGTGTTGGCTGACCTCTGAGTGTTGGCACGGGTGCGGGTGGGGTGGCCGGACACTTTGCACGAATGGGGCTACCCCGCCATCCCGTTCTGCAGATGAGGAAACTGAGGCACCGAGGAGAGAGGAGGCGCGGTGGGTGCCAGAGCAAAAAGGGCGTGGGGGTGGGCTGGGGGAGCCTGTGCCTGGAAAAATTCACTACTTTGATGGGATTTTTCTTCTCTGTAGGCGGTTTTCACTATAAATGTATTTCTTCCTCCTCCTCCTCCTCCTCCTCCTCCTCCTCCTCCTCCTCCTCCTCTTCTTCTTCTTCTTCTTCTTCTTCTTCTTCTTCTTCTTCTTCTTCTTCTTCTTCTTCTTCTTCTTCTTCTTCTTCTTCTATTTCTCTTCCTCCTCTTCCTCCTCCTCTTCCTCCTCCTCCTCCTCCTCCTCCTTCTTTGTCGTCTTCTTCCTTCTCCTTCTCCTTTTTCTCCTTCCTCCTCCTCTTCTTCCTCCTCCTCCTCCTCGTCCTCATTCTTCTATCTGTGCAATAAATAGCA
Organism: Sorex fumeus; assembly: GCF_029834395.1. NCBI lineage: Eukaryota > Metazoa > Chordata > Mammalia > Eulipotyphla > Soricidae > Sorex > Sorex fumeus. The sequence goes on from NW_026606120.1 coordinate 82,337,407, forward strand.
TTTGGTGTCTCTTCTTTCTTCAGTTCCTGTGTCTCCTTTATTCTCTGCTCCTGGACCTTGTAAGTGTTCATCATAATTCCGTTAATCAAGGACTAATTTGTCAGTGGTCCCTGCTGCCAGGTGCCTCTGTCCAACCAGTTTGGTGGGTAGAGACCCAAGGTTAACACTTCCCAGCCTGAGTACACTGTGGCGTTAAGCCCACCACCTCTCCATATTCAGTGGATATATGGCATGGTAAATCAAAAACAAAAATGGAGGTATTTTCTCCATTGAATGTAGCAGGGAAACTCCTCATTCGAGGAAAAAGCTATGTTTTTGTTTCAACAGATAACCCCCTGAGAAACATTGGGTCCCATTACATCTTGCCAGGAGTCGAATTAATCCACCTGATTTGGGGCTCAGACTGTCGGAGTCTCACAACCCTCCAAATTCCAGCCCCAAGCCATCGCTAAACTGATTGCAACTGGAAGTCACAAGGAGAGAAGAGGAGCCAGCATCAGAGAACCTGTAGCAAAGGCCTCTTGCTCTTCTAACATATCATGAGGTCACATTAGAGCATTCCGTATACCCCTCTTTTACAGGTTGTGGATTGGACAACGCCAGGCCTCCATATTTTGAATTAACAATACTTTACTTTTACCCTTTCCTTGGAATACACAGGTGCCTCAGTTCCTAAAAGAGAAAGGAATGATTAACAGAAACACCTTTTTTTTTGTTTCTTTCTGTTTTTTTTTTTACAGTTGTAGATTTACAATTTTTTGTGCTTGGGTTTCGATTATACAATGATCAGATACCCATCCCTCCACCAGTGCCCATTTTCCACCACCATGGATAATATCCCCCCACCCCCACCCCCCATCCCCCCCTGTCTCTGTGGCAGGGCAATCCCCTGTGTTCTCTCTCTCCTTTTGGGTGTTGTGGTCTGCAAAAGAGGCATTGAGTGGCAAACATGTTCAGTCCATAGTCTACTTTCGACATGCATCTCCCCTCCTGGGAGGATCCTCCAAACATCCTTTATTTGGTGCTCCCTTCTCTATCTGAACTGCCCTTTCCTCTAGGATACCCGGCTGGCCTCTAAGTTATGGAGTAATCCTCCTGGTGCTGATCTCAGCTATTCTTGGGTATTAATCTCATACTTTGTTACTTTATATCCCCCAGATGAATGCAATCTTTCTATGTCTATCCCTCTCTTTCTGACTCATTTCGCTTAGCATGATACTTTCCATATTGTACCACTTGTATGTAAATTTCATGACTTCATCTTTTCTAACAGCTACATAGTACTCCATTGTGTAGATGTACCAAAGTTTCTTTAACCAGTCATCTGTTCCTGGGCATTCAGGTTTCTTCCAGTTTCTGGCTATTGTAAAGAGGGCTGCAATGAACAAACAAGTGCAGATGTCACTTCGACTATACTTTTTTGCCTCTCTGGGATATATTCCCAGGAGTGGTATTGCTGGGTCAAATGGGAGCTCAATTTCTAATTTTTTGAGAATCGTCCATACTGTTTTCCAGAAGGGCTGAACCAGTGGACATTCCCACCAACAGTGAAGGAGTGTCCCTTTCTCGCCACATCCACGCCAGCATCGGTTGCTTTTGTTCTTTTGAATGTGGGCCAGTCTCTGAGGTGTGAGATGGTATCTCATTGTGGTTTTGATCTGCATCTCCCTGATGATTAATGATGTAGAGCATTTTCTCATGTGCTTTTTTGCCATTCGGATTTCTTCTTTGAGAAAGTTTCTGTTCATTTCATTGCCCCATTTTTGGATGGGGTTGGATGTTTTCTTCTTGTGGAGTTTAACCAGTATTTTGTATATCCTGGATATCAACCCCTTGTCAGATGTGTATTCGGTGAATATCCTTTCCCATTCTGTAGACTGTCTTTGTATTTTGGTCACTGAGAAACACCTTTTAATTTCTCTCTAGGATATCCATTTGTATTGGAGATTCCCCCTGTATCTCTCTCTATCCATAGGCATGGAGACCAAACCCCGATGGTCAAAGCCTCTGATAACTTTTTAAAAAATGTTTTTTTTCTCAAACATAAGCTAGGTTGCACATCTATGACTGCCGATGAACCTGACCAGAGAATGGCTGCATTGCTCTGCTGAAGTTCTCCTGCTATAAGTTGTGATGCTCCTGTTCCAGTGCTCCCTGATTGATCCAGTGCTTCCTGAAATTTATTGGACTCCTAATAGCTGCTCCCCTGGGACTCATTGCTGCAACCACTACTGATACTGTTACAGGAACAACTCTTCAGTTTTGATCCAGACACTTCATTTCTTCAAAACGGGACTAAATGACTTATCATTGGTGACTCTCATCATCCCTGGACAGTGCAGGACAATTGGACACTTTACTACAATTAATTCTCTGGGTCCAGGGTTGAATTGAAATCTTGGTACAACTAAGACTGTATTATGATTCGGAATTGTTCTTCTATATCAAATTTTGTTTGTAGCGATAGCACAGTGGTAGGGTGTTTCCCTTGCATGCAGCCGACCCGACCGACCCGGGTTCAATTCCTCCGCCCCTCTCAGAGAACCTGGCAAGCTACCGAGAGTATCTCGCCCACATGGCAGAGCCTGGCAAGATCCCTGTGATGTATTTGATATGCCAAACACAGTAACAACAAGTCTCAAAATGGAGACGTTACTGGGCCCGCTCGAGCAAATTGATGAACAACGGGAGGACAGTGACAGTGACAGTGTTTTTGTAAAAAGAAAAGAGGTAGATGTAGGATAACATTGGTTTGTCCTTTCTGCCTTGCCACTGGGAGCTTACGTTTATTGGGTTACTCCCATCACAGTGCTCTCATTCCTCTGTGTTTGTTTGTAACTTCTTTCTTTGTGCTCTGTTAACTTGTAAATATTTTTTTTTCTCTTCTCCTTAAGTCCTTTGCACAGTTAATTCAGAGCAATGTCCTTTTTGTATGGACACAGGAAGACAGGAAATGCTATGCTTTTGTAATGTAGGAGTTAACTGACTCTCAATGATATTTACCTCCTGGGCATCTGTTCTCTCGACTTAAGCCTCAGTTGCCCTTACTTCCTAGCACCCCAAAAGCAGGGTCCCGACGAGGGACTGGATGGACCCAGGGCAAGCGGTGAGCTATGTGCTACCCTGGCATCGAGATGGGCCTGGCCAAAGTGCCATAAAGTGCTTTTAACTATAAGTTAAAAGCTTGGTTATGGACAAACACTGTCGTTATCCAAAAAGATCCAAATCTAATAACTAGATTTGGACCCTGCTAGGATTAGGAAAGATTAATCTGGCCTGAGCACTGTAGTCTGAGTCTGTGGCGAGATGTTCCCAGGAGAGTCGCCCTACAAGCCTCAATGTATCTCTTACTGTTTCCATACAAAAATAACTAATATTAAGAAGTAGAACTAAGATGTTAATTAAGATGTTAATTGAGTTATCGGACTGAGGAAAGGAGAAAAACACCTTAAGTGGTATTTTGTCCATGATCAAAGGAAGGGCTTTCTTATGTTGATTTTGCTACCAGACTGGGTGAAGTGGTCAGCCCAGAGTGCTGGAGAGTTGGAGAGAATAGAGCTGGCGAGATGAGAGAGAGGCACGGCTGCGAGATGGATTGTGGAGAGACTAGTAAGGGGGACAGAGAGGGAAGGATATAGAAGAAGAATACAGGGGCAGGCACGTGGAGAGAGAGAGAGAGAGAGAGAGAGAGAGAGAGAGAGAGAGAGAGAGAGAGAGAGAGAGAAGGGAGCAAGATGGAGCACAGAGAGATGAGTGGGAAAGATAGGAGGAGATGGGAATGAGGGGCAGTGTGAGACTAGAATGGGAGGCTCAGAGAAACTGGAACTGGCGTATGGGGAGAATGGAATACACAGCAACTGATCAACCAACCGGCTTGGCCCTCGTTTCCTCCACCGTCTGCCTCATGGCCTGGGTCTCCCCCGGGTGGGGGGGTGGTCCAAGGTCACCCCAAGCCGGGTGGCGAGAGGGAGAGCCATCGGGGCCTCTCCCCCAGCCACCCGGAAGAGATTATACAGGGTGCTGTAGCGAGTTTGTGCATGTTTGTGGGGAGCAAAGTGGGTTGCCAAATGACGAGACACCCGTGAACACATTCGTTGAAATCATTCAGGAAGCAGCTTGTTGGAGGCTGGGTGCTGCTGTGGTGTGAGCAGGGCTTCAAGGGAAGTGGGGTCCTGTGGGGTAAGCCCGGGAAAAGCGAGGGTTTGGGGGAGGTCACAGCAGATTTCTAGCTGTGGCATTGAACCTTAGTAAATAGACAGTTTTTCCTCTCATCTGCAACCTTCCCCAGGATTTCTCTCCCTGCCCCATTTCCAGGTGGAGAGAACTTTATCCCACCTTCTCAATTAAGGTGGGTTCCCATATTTCAAAGCTCTTGACTCTCCCCACCCCAAAACTTCCAAATGTGCTAACTGCTTTGGTTTGTCCTCTTCACCCTTTGGAAGGCTCCTATACACCCTTCAAAACCTTACTCATTTTACTCCCTCTCACCCAACCGCGAATGCTCCCTCAGGAATCTCTTGCCGAGCTTCCAGCAGGACAATGATGGCGAGTGGATTTCGGTCTCTCCAACTGGCATATAGCACTTGATATCTGTTAGTATTGGTTCACCATTTGTTCAATTCCTACTTGTCGGATTAGCAAATCTCAGCATGATGGTGTCTCTGAGACCCGAGAAGGGAAGGGGAAACCCAGCCAACAAAGCCAGTACTGGGGCTGGGTCCACCAGGAGAGGTGGAAGTGGTTCCAGGAGCCTGCACTCAATGTCCCCAGCAGAGGTCATAGTGCTTCCTGGGACATAAGGCCTGCTGGGTCCCCCCTGTGGGTCTCAGTCTTCCCCATCCTCATAATGGGCACGAGTTGTCAGTGAGGAGGACCTGTTGGGGGGCAGAGACAAGGGTTGGGCGCTGGGGGAGGGGAGTCTGTCCTGGCTTGATGGATGCTTCAAATGCCCTGTCCTCCCCAAATGGGCGCCCACCTGATGGACGGTGTGACGCTGTCGTCTAGGCCCCCTTCACGGAACACAGTGGGGAAGCCACATACCCGTTCCCAGCACAAAAGACCCTTTCAAAGGAAAACCTGTTTCCTGAGTGGAGGAAGATGGGAATGGGGGCCCACAACCCCCAAAGTGGGCAATGGAGAGAAAAGCTCCGGGCTTAGCTAAAATGAGGTCTGCAAGCCTGCTTCTGCCCCGGCCAGCTGTGTGGCTGCAGAGATGTTACTTCATCTGTGAGTTTCACTGTGTTCCCCCATGGGACAAGGGTCCTGGGGCCCACTCTGAGAAAGGGTCTGTACGTGGTCTAATCATAGCCTTTGCCCCGAGGAGGTCCCGCCATTCTAAGAAGGGGGCGACACTTCTTTTTTATTTGCTTTTTGGGTCACACCTGGCGATGTTCAGGGGTTCCTCCTAACTCTGCACTCAGGAATTACTCCTGGAGGTGCTCAGGGGACCATATGGGATGCTGGGAACCAAAACCCGGGTCAGCCACGTGCAAGGCAAATGTCCTGCCCACTGTGCTACCACTCTAGCTCCCAAGGGTGAACTTTGTGCTGGCGATTACACCTCCCTCACAAATGGGGGCTCAGGTTGGCACACCCATCATGCGAACACACCAGAAAAATGCTTGTTTCCATCTCTGGTGGGTTTCGAAGATGAACTCGACCTCCCAGCCAGCCCCTGGGCAGGGAGGCAGAGGGGCCAGCCTGGACAAGAGAAAGAGACGAGGAGATGCCAGGCAGGGAAGGCTAACGGTCTGGAGGGGGGTGAGGGGTTGAGAGGGAGCAGAGGTGAGGAGAAGAGCAGAAGGGACACCTTGGCGGCAGACCAATAGCCGTGTGGCTGCTTTAAGGCATTTAGATTCAGCACCGGGGGGCCTGGATGGCGGGAAGGGTGAACGCTGACTCCCCCCTCCACACACACACCCCAGCCTGCCCCAGGCTACTGCTGGCTCAGCTAATGAGCCGGGCAGCGCTAGCGTGGGCGGGAGCTCTGCTCCGAGGCTGCCAATCCAGCTTGGAATGTTCGCTGGAGACATCACGGGAAAAGGCTGGAGGTGCCAAAGCTGCCAGTCATGCTTGAGGGGTCCTGAGGGCTCTGGCCTGCTGAATAATGGAGCAGTTTCTCTCTCTGGGTCTCTTCCCAGCCTTTTCGTCATTCCTGCCTTCCCGGTCGGTGGTGGGGGGGGGGTGGGTCTCTCATATAAAGCCTTCAGCAGTCTCTAAAACCACCATGGCCCGTCTGGGCTCAAAACTTGGGGCTTGGTGCATTGGGGCTTCATGAGGAAGATGCACACGGGAGAGCACAGTCAGTTCTGGAAAACGGCCAGGAACATGACCACTCATGTCTGGGTGGAGGTCCTGGTCCATGGAGGAAGGGGGAGTAGCAGGGAGGGCAGCAAATTGGGGGCGGATAGCTGGGAAGGTCTCCCTGTCTGCTCTCCCAAGTAGGAAACTGCATTTCTCTTCCCTTATTGGAGATGAGGCTGGTCCGAGAGACGGGCCTCAGCGAGCACATTCGAGCCAAGGTGACGGGTCCCTCCCAGCAGGAAGCACTGGGGGCCTCTGAGTGCTTTGTGACCCCATTCTGCCTGCTTTCGGGTTGTGAGCACACGAGCCAGGATGGAGTTTTGTCACCTGGATCTCCAGGGAGATGCAGGGAGCAGAACTTCCTGCCTGGCCTGACACGTGCATGCCTGGGGAGGAAGACTCAGGGTGGCCTCAGGAAGTGCCTGGATTCTCAGGGCTGTAGCAAACCCCAGCTCGGCTCAACTTCCCCTCAGGCCCCACCCTGGGTTTAGCAGAGGGGTTACAGGCTCGGTGTGGTGAGACCATGGGCTGGAGGCCTCTGAAGTCCAGCCTCAGGCTGCAGCTGGCTAGTCATGTCAGCTCAGCGCTTTCTCAGTGTTGCTGCCTCCAGTTCTCATTCCACCCTGAGCTGGGCCCTGGAGTCCCCAATTTCCAGGGGACTCTGCCCAGAGTGATGAGCCCCACCCCAGGACAGCTGTGAATGTCCCGGGAGCCCCCGCATCTGTGTAAACACAACGTGTGTGTGTGTGTGTGTGTGTGTGTGTGTGTGTTGGGACAGGGGAGGGACGAGGTCAAGGGCAGACAAGTTTCAGAACCTCCCACTGGCCCCTGTGGCCCCAGCATCAAGCACTAGTCTCCTTTGGGAGCTGTTTGGGGGGCTGAGGCCCCCCGACAACGTGGCCAACAGGAAGGCCTGGGCGGACAGAGTTATCGTTCAGCAGCTGTTCAAGGTGCCAGGCGTAAATGGGGCCTGCACGCAGTCGGAGATAGAGCCTGTGCACCTCCAGAAAGCGGGGTGCCCACTGGACACTGCCCGGAGGACCATGGGGGAGTATCCTAGTACCTTCCTCCTTTCCTCCTGGACTGAGCTCTGCAGGTGGAGGAAGGATGGGGCTGGCCTTGGCCCTTGCTCGCCTCTCTCACCCCTCCTTCCCCAGGCACCTCCTGCTTCTCTCTGAGCCATTTCCAGCCCCCAGCTCACACCCCCTCTCCTCCCCACCGCCCTCTAAACGCTGAAATACCGTCTGCTGTGGCTTCCTGGGGAGACTTCCGTGGCCGCCCCAAGCCCTGCCCTGTGGGGTGTCGAGCCCCCATGCCTGCTCCTCCTGCTGGCGGTACTCCCAGCTTCCCCTCTCACCCCCCTCAAACCAGCTGCTCAGCCCCTGCGCTCCTAATTTGTCCCCTTGGCAACTAGATTATCACTTATTAAAGAGTAGCCCAGGCAGGGGAGCTTGGGAGCACACGATCCCTCTCTCTCTCTCCCTCTTTCCCTCTCTCCCTCTCTCTTTCTCTCTCTCTTTCTCTCTCTCTCTCTCTCTCTCTACCCCTCTCCTGCTGAGAAAGTTCCAGGGTCTTCTAGGAGGAGGCATGGAGAGGCAGGACCAGGCTGGGGCAGAATAAGGTGGGGAAAGGGCGACTTTGGCCAGGTTTGCAGGGGCTGAGCAAAGACTGTAGACAGATCAGCACCTGGACAGCGCCCAATGGGGCTGAGGAGAAGCGTTCTCTGTTAGAAAAGAATTCCTCCCCTCCCACCCACTCCAAGGAGGTTTTAGGTGTTGTTGACCCCTGCAGCACACATATTTGCGGGGCACCCACCAGGGCTTGCACAGTGCCCCGGAGGTGACCCTCTTTACTGGAGGGGCGCATGCCAGGCTCCCCCTTCGTCCGGCCTGGCTCTGGAGGTGGTGCTTGCCCAGGGTCGCTGTGGTGCGGACACAGGAGCTTAGCCCTGCGTCTTTGCTTCCCTGGCTGGAAGACAGATGCGTGGCCCCCAGGGGCGCTCCCAGTGGCTCCGTCCACGGCTGCGCCAGGCTCAGAGGCAAAGGGCAGCTGGGCTCACCGGAGGCTGGTCAGAACCGGCTCTGTTCTGGTGGGTAGTGGCAGGTGGGTGCCAGGGACTGGTAGGGGTAGCCCCCTCGCCCCAAACGGAGGGCCAAGCTCTCTGGAGGATGGGGTGAAGCTCAGGAGAGAGGGTGGGGTAGGAGCAGACAGGTATTCTCTTAGCTGACTCCCGAGATGATGGGAAGTAATACTTTCCAGGGCTGTTCTCTGCTTTGAAGCAAGGGTGAGCCTTCCTTGAGAGCAGGGGTGGATACAGCACTGGTCATGGAAGAGACAGTGGTGGTCGGGGCTAGGGGGACTGGCGCAGGTGAGGGGGCTGTGTGATCTCTCTGCTCACAACACGATCCCTTGTTCTGGGTCCCTGAGGAGACCCACCAACTCCCACCTCAGGCTGGACCAAACCCCTCCAACAGGCAGCCATCAGAGCTTGAGCAAAGGTGTGTGTGTATGTGTGTGTGTGTGTGTATGTGTGTGTTGGGGGGAGTGGTTCTGACATTCTCAAGCTTTGAAACTGCTTGTGCCCTGGACCTCCTGGGGTCATCCCTCTGCCATCAATGCTAAGTTTCAAAATTCATCGAAGCCTGATTTCTGTTGGAGAGGAATCAAAGTTCCCCCTAAATATCTACTTAGAGGAAACCAATGAGGTTCCCTGGCCACAGCACAGAACTCCACCGGGGCATTCAAAAATCAAAGTTTGCATTTAAGGATAAAGAAAGGCCAGGGATGGGGCTGGAGTGATAGCACAGCGGGCAGGGCTTTTGCCTTGCACGCAGCCTACCCAGGTTCGATTCCCAGCATCCCATATGGTCCCCCGAGCACCACCAGAAGCAATTCCTGAGTGCATGAGCCAGGAGTAACCCCTGTGTATTGCCAGGTGTGACCCAAAAAGCAAAAAAGAAAAAAAAGGCCAGGGATGTGGTCTGGTGGTGGCACATCTGACTTGTACCTGACCTGCTGCAAGCTGGGTGTCATTTCCCACATGGCAAGGTCCCCTGAGCAACAGAGGGTGTGGCTGAGACACGCCCCCCCCACCCCCAACTCCTGCAGGCCATAGGAAATTGCACATAGTATGTAAATGCTATTTGTATATTATATAACTAAGTAAACCAACATGCAAAAAAAATGTTTATACAATGTGATGTGATATTTATGTAACTTTGTGAAGAACTAAGACTCCACACCAATGTACACTGTGAAAAAAATTAAAAGGACTCCAAAGAAATAGACCAAAATGTTTGCAGCTTTTTCCCCTGGAGGAGAGATTCACAGTGATAATTATATTCTTTTTCATACTTTTTGATATTATTAAAAACTTTTACTCTAAAAAATAGATTCATTTCATAATAAAATCACATTGTGGTATTTAAAGTTATGGTAATATATGTATGACCAAGACTTGCTCTTCACGCCTGTGTTCTTCCTGGAACACGTAACCCGCTTGCTTTTCTCTACGTTTCTTTGCTTTCCTATTTCCGCTCTGGAGAAGCCTGTGTTCTCTCTGGAGAAGACTGAACTTCTGTCTTTCTCTCCCCTCTCATCTTTTGAAATAAATTTCAATTAAAAACCACCTTGCTTCACACAAAAAAATACAGAAAAAAAAGATACATAGCCTCATATATACCATTCTGGTTATTTTTGAAGGAGCAGACCATTGGCATAAAGTCAAGTCAGAATGCTGTGAAATCATAACATTTTAATTAATTTATTTATTTATTTTTCTTTTTGGGTCACATCCGGAGATCCTCAGGAATCACTCCTGGCGATGCTCGGGGGATCATATGGGATGCTGGGAATTGAACCCAGGTCGGCTGTGTGCAAGACAAATACCCTATCCATTGTACTATTGCTGCAGTCCCTGTGACATCATAACATTATAAAAGATAATTTAAACAATTTGTTTGTTTGGGGTCCAGTCCCCCAGGGCCACATCCGATGATGCTGAGGGTAGAGTGTGTGGTGCTGGGGATCAACTCTAGGGTCTTGCACACGGCCAACCATATGCCCAGTCCCACAAAAGAATGTTGACACTAACCAAAGCCTGGAAGTACAGAGTGCAGTGAAGGGCTGGGCATTCAAATTTGTAAAATTCAATGCACACATTTCTCCGCCAGCTCCTGAAATCCACTTAAACAAGGACTAGATTAGGAGCCGCAGACACTAGGGCTGACCGCGTGGGCCAGGACTATTTGGGTTCCAAGGGAGAGCCAAGCAGGAAGCCAAGTGATTTATGTAACCAACATCGGGGACAGAGAGAGGATGGGGGGAAGGGGTCCCCAGAGGGAAACGCGGGAACAGTTCATGGTAGGAGAGATGAATTTGTTTACCAAACAATATCTGCTCGCTGCAGAGACAGAGGAAAAAAATGATACCCCAGCCCGTCCTACTGCCCAGGCAGATGCAGCAATGACCTGCACTGTAGCGCTGTCCTCCCATTGTTCATCGATTTGCTGGAGCGGGAACCAGTAATGTCTCACAACAAATTATGAGACTTGTTGCTACTGTTTTTGGCATATCGAATACGTCACTGATAGCTTGCCAGGCTTTGCCATGTGGGCGAAATACTCTCGGTAGCTTGCCGGGCTCTCCGAGAGGGGTGGAGGAATCGAACCCAGGTTGGCCATGTGCAAGGAAAATGCCATACCCACTGTGCTATGGCTCCCGCCCACAGCGATGATCTACTAAAAAAAAACAGTTAAATTGGAAATTATTTGTAATTAAGGCAAAATACACAGTCACATAAAGGGAGCCATTTTATTTATTTTGGTTTTTGGGTCACATCCAGTGTTGCTCAGAGGTTATTCCTGGCTCTGTACTCAATAATTACTCCTGGTAATATTTGGAGAACCATATGGGATGCCAGGGATCGAACCCAGGTTGGCCACGTGCAAGGCAAATGCCCTAACTGCTGTATTATTGATCCAGCCCCCAAGGAACCATTTTAAAGTGAGCAATGCAGTGAGTGATGCTTAGTGGACTCCCAATTCAGTTTGGCCACTTCATCCATTTGATTTCTGAACGCTACCATTACCCCAAAGAGAATCTCTGTACCCCATAAGTCAGAATCCCCATTTCCTCTGTCCACTTCCTGGCTAACCCCAGTTGGCTTCCAGGCTCCAAGGAGCGAGGTCATTTATGAACATGCAGTCACATTGGCCGCAGCCTTCTTTACACTTCCAGTCTCTGTCATCTTGACACACCCCTATGTCTACACAGCCCCAGGGATAGTCGCCCCACCTTTGCTTCCTGCCCTCTCAGTGACCCTCACAGGTTTCCAGTTCCTGACCAGCAGGGTTTGGTCCCGGGGCTGAATTAATTTCAGAGCACAGTGGGTAGGGCATTTGCCTTGCACCCGGCTGACCTGGGTTCAATTCCTCTGTCCCTCTTAGAGAGCCCAGCAAGCTACCCAGAGTATCCTGCCCGCATGGCAGAACTTGGCAAGCTCTCCATGGCATATTCAATATGCCAAAAACAGTAACAAGTCTCACATGGAGACGTTACTGGTGCCCGCTCAAGCAAATCAGTGAACAATGGGAGGACAATTGTTCATTGATTGTTGAAGTTCATTGGCAGTTGAAGTCACTGTTCCCTCCTGAGCTGCTGAGGGCCCCACAAGGCCCTTCAGGCCTGCGTTTCTGACAGACCCTAAGGTGGCAGTTGTGACCAGCAGTGGCCAAGCCCCTTTCTAGATCTTTCTGCTCACAAATGGCCCCTCCCCATGACGGCCCAGAGTTCTCCTCCCTTTAGTCTTTGAACATGCGCATGAAAGACCCGCGGGTTCCATGATGGGTCCCAGGTCCACTCAGGAAATACAAGGTTGAGCTGGAGACTTGTCCTCGTGGGATGGGGGGCCCAGCAATGCTCCCTGTCCCTGGTTTTCCAAAGGCTGGGGGCAGGGTTGCTGATGTTGGGGTCCCCAAGCCAATAGCATCTCCTGCATCAGAGCTGAGCTTCCTGGACCAGGTGGGGAGGGAGGGGGCTGCTCCTCTCCCCTCTCTGAGGGTTCTGCCATGCCCTCTGTGCACAACCTCATGGCAGGTCCCTGCCCTGCCTTGGGACCACTCTCCTGGGGTGCTCTGAGAGCCCCTGGGGCTCAGGGTCTCCTTCCAACAGGAGGGCAGGCCTAGGTCAGTCTTTCCCCACTGGGGTTATTTTTGCTCCCTGGGATTCCTCTGACAATGTCAGGGAAACTTTTTGGTTGTTACAATTTGGGGAGGAGGTTGGGTTGGAACATAGAACCCTTCAAGAAAGAATAAAAAAGCCCCATCTTGCGTAATTCCCTGGACCAACCCAGGAAAGAGGTAAGCGGGGGGGTGGGGGGGTGGTGCAGTGAGCTCTGTGCCAGGAGAGGCCAGGTGGCTCCTGGCCCCAGGTCTGTGCAGCTCAGGTGAGGGATTACTTAACCCCCTTCCCATGTGGCACAAAGAGCACCCCACCCCTTCCCTGGCTTCATGGACCTGGAGGGGGTTGGGGACAGACTTGTGATAAGGGACAGGAGCCTCGCGCGTGGGAGACAGCCCCCTATCCCCACCTTGGCCCAGCTCACATCCCTGGGGCCTGAGAGGACAGCTGTGGGATTTTTCGCTCTAGTAACACTTCCCTGCGCCCCTCGCTGCCCTCCTTCCTTTCCCAGAGCCAGCCCATGGGGTTTCATTCGGTTTGGTTTTGCAATAATTTGTTTTTGCTGCAGCAGGGGGCTTGGGGACCCCCTGGGAAAATCACACAGCAATTTGTGCTCTCAAACACTGACTGGAGGAGAGAGCTCTTGGTCCTGAATATGGGATGGTAGTTATGGGAAACTAGAGGTTGACTAGAGATTCATGGAAGCAAACACACACACACACACACACACACGCACGCACGCACATGCACACACACTCACGAACACACACACACGCATACATGCACACACGCACACACACGCATTCACGCACACATGCACACATAATACGCACATGCACATGGCTTGTAAGCCCAGAGAGATTTGAATCAGCCTGATGCTCAGGAGCCAGTTCTAACTAGGTCGATGTCCTGATTTGGATGGAGGGTTTTGAAGGAAGTTCTGCGTCCTCACCCTCACGGCATATCTGTTTACTATGGTTACATAAGACACAATCACAGGGAACCATGAACACTGGCTCCCGTATTTTTTAATCTCAAAATGAAAAGTTGAAAAAAACATAGATGCTGAGATGCTTACATAAATGATAGAAACACCCCCCTCCAACAGACATACACACACACACACACACACACACATCACACGAATACACAATACACATATTCTTTCTCTCTCTCTCTCTGTCTCTCTCTCCCCCCCGCCCCGACCATCTTTCCAGCTTGGGGGGTAGTGGGCCATCTGTGTTTATTGAAAACCAGAGTTTCTGAGCACAACACCCCCCCCGTTCATAACTCTTTGTATTTTTTCCTTTGGAAAAAAAAACCCGCCCAGCAGAACTGCTGTGGATAAGCACATTTTTATGACTTGCTATTCAGTGCCAAATTGCCCTCTAAGAAAGACTGTGCCCATTTATATTCCCACCCGTTGGGTATGTGAGGACTAGTTTCCCTAATTTTGGCCTAAATTGGATTTTGGCCTTTAAAGAAAGCTTCATCTTTGCCAAGGTGATAGATAATGCCTGGTATCTTAATTTATTTTTTTCTTCTGAGAATAAACTTCTTTGAATCAAGTGGGACCATGTCATTGGCTGCCTTTCTAGAGACATGAGAATTTAATATTTTTTCTTTCCTTTTCCTCTTTCTCTCTCTCTCTCTTTCTTTCTTTCTTTCTTTCTTTCTTTCTTTCTTTCTTCTTTCTTCTTTCTTTCTTTCCTCTTCTTCCTTCCTTCTTTAGATCTTTCTTTCTCTTTCCCTCCTTCCTACCTTTCCTCCCTCGCTTCCTTCTTCCTTCCTTCTTCTTTCTCTCCTTCCTTCCTTCCTTCCTTCCTTCCTTTCTTCCTTCCTTTTTTTCTTTCTTTTTATTTTTGGGCCATATCTGGAAATTCTCACAGCTAACTCTTAATCACTCCTCTAGGGGTTCGGGGGACCATATGGGGTGCTGGGGATTGAACCCCGGTGGGCTGCATGCAAGGCAAGAACCCTTTCCACTGTACTTTGGCTGCAGCCCAGCCAGCTTCACTTTTCACGAACTCGCCTTCATGAGGTGGCATTTCAACGTTAGGCCCCTAACTTGGCAAAGTTCACTAAAAAGGGGCCTTGTGGAAGTTGTCCCTTACTTGGTAAAGATCACTAACAAGTGGACAACTATTGTGATTTTCCTCCCCATGGTGCTGAGACTGAACCCCAAGGCCTCACACAGAGAAGGCAAGTGCTTGAACCTCTTGAACCCCCACAGCCCACCGGCCTTGAGGAAGCTGTAACTGTGTCTATGGCTCTGAGGGATCTGGTGGATTGTGACAGCCATGGTACCTCACACAGCTGTGTGCCTCTTCTCTGGAGTACGATCTCCACCCCCAGCATGGATCTTCACGCTAGCAAAGGCTCTGATGGCTGTCCTGCTTTTGTGCTATGAGTCATCCTCTCACCAACCACGGCACCCACTGTGACTTGGGCTTCTAGGAAATGCATCTCAAGTTTGAGGTCCAGTGACAGCAAGTTTGTTTCGTCTTCCAGGAAACCCATTGATGATCTCACCAACTTTGTCCTGACTAGATTTACTTTATTAATTCACTCAAAGCGTTTTACTGACAAGCCACTTCCCATCATTGTGGAGAGAGACCAGTTCACATTTGCTCTTCATAATAAGCTCTGATCTCCGTTGTGCCCCTAGAGTCCCATCCTGGCCTGTAATAGTAATAACGTTATATAATATGTCATCATCATTATTATTATTATAATATAATGGTATTATTATTATATAATAATAATGGGAGCTCATCAGAAGTTTCAATAATAGGGGAATTAGTAAGAGATTATAGCAATCTATATAATGAAAAGTAAAATGGTCATCTCAATATTCAATGCAGTATTCTTGATGATTCAGGGCACGGGGCAGGGTAATTCTTTCCTGCGATCACATGGAAAAGTGGGAACAGAAGTGTGTCTTTGCGCAGCTTTCCACCAGGTACCACCAGCTGCACAGCAAGCAGGAAACAGGCTCCAGTGTCCGCAGCAGTTTTCTCTAGGTTGTGTTGACGATGGAAGGATTTTATCCTTTTATTTGTACTTTCCTGTATTTTTCCAAGTATTTGATACCCAACACATACTTTATAATAAGAGAAAAGATGTAAATAAAAATGAGACAGCTCACAGCTGCTGACGTGTAAATCAGCCCAGCCTTATAGGTTCACGACTAAATTTTAGAAGAGATGCAACCAAGCCTCTAAAATTCATGGCTACACCAGTTTTCTGGCTGAAAACTTTGGGGCACCCTTGGGAGTGGGGTGGGCCAAGTCCCCATCTAGCTGACGCCCCAAAAGCTGCACCCTTACCCCACAACCGCCGCCATACCAAGGGCTCCACTCTGTTGCTTCATGACCAAGCTCTGCAGAGACACCAAACCAAAGAAAGTTCTAGATGCACTGAATTTCAGGCTGAGAACCTTGGGGTCTTCTCTGAGTGGGAGTGGACAACCTTCCCCCACTCCCTGTACTTTCAGAAGCCCTAGCAACCACACGCATGCCCCACAGTCACTGCCATGTAAATTCATAATGGCAGATTACGGATCTGGGAGCTTTTGGACTGGCCCGGAAAATTTGATGGGAAAGAAGCTAACTAAGCTCAATAAAAAATTGAAAGAGGCTTCAACTAGCAACAAACAGCTTAGTCAACCCTCAGACAAGGGCTTAATAACGCCAGGGTGAGAGATAGCAATCTTGGCAAATTTTCTTTTACTGAAGTGGTTTTTGATAATTCCATTAGCCATGTAGTTATAATGAACAATATGAAATAAAAAAATTTTTTTGTCCCTGCTAGGGGAGCAGGTTTGGGAGAGTTGGGAAAATGGGGACAAAGGTCGAGGAAGCTCACTCTGGTGGTGGGTTTGGTGTTGGAACATTGAATGCTGGAAACAACTGTATTATAAACAACTTTGTAAACCGCAGTGTTTAGATAAAGTAAAATAAATAAAATAAAAATGAAACAATAATACACAAAACAGTAAGACTCACTGCAGTGCTGTGGGGCCAGGGTATGTTCATCTGTCCTGGACCTGTCTAATGTGGTTTACTGCTTCCATTCCTGACAGTACCTGGGAAGTTCTCACCTATAATGGGGTGTTTTAAATGCCTCCATGGGGCTGGAGCAATAGTACAGAGAATTAGGGTGTTTGTCTTGCATGTGGCTGACCTGGGTTTAGTCCCCGGCACCCCAGATGGTCCCCTGAACCCACCAGAAGTCATCCCTGAGATCAGAGCCAGGAGTAACCCCTAAGCACTGCTAGGTGTGGCCCAAAATGCTAATAAATAAGATAAATGTGAATCAATGTCCCTCCAACTCAAGCAGGGACACTCAGTTCTCTTGATTACGGACAGGCTCTAGTATTTTGCTCCTGACAGACTCTGCTGGTAGGGATGCTGCGTGATTTCTGAGATCCTTGAAAACATGAACAGAGGCTGTTCCATCAGATTCCACAGGGACAAAGCTCAGTAATTCTGCAGATGTTACCAAAAGGGTGCGGGGAGCTTGTGGTCCTTCCTGCCCTTCCTGCTTACTGGTTCTAGCATGTGACTGTGGGAGCATTTCTCCTCCCTCTGGGTCTCTTGCATCAGTGACTTTGGGGAAAGCCAGCTGTCACACAGGGAGGAACATCTGGTGCCACTAGGGACAAGTGGAGGGGCCTTTTGTCAGCAGTCAGGAGAGATGACCTTCTCGGCAACAGATTCTCCACCAGAAGTTGAGCCTTCTGATGATTTGCAACTCAGGCTGATGATGGCCCACAGCTCAGAGGAGCTAGTCCAGCCAGTTTGTGCACTACCAGATTTCTGACCCATGGAAACTGTGAGGTGACAAATAATTGTGGGCTTAAGTCACGAATCCTAGAGCAATTTGTTACACACTAAGAGATGACCAAGGCACATGAACTCTGAGCAGGGTGGATTTAGCTTGGAAGTGGCTAGCAGAGTCAAATCTTAAAATTCTGCTGTTTCTTTTGTTACAGAGTATGTTCTGAAATTTTGCCAAAAGCGCCCAAATGGATTGTAAACATTGACCAGGATCTCAGGAGGTAAAAAACTTCCCAGGAGGATGTAATCTGTAAGCTTGGAAGAATTTTGTTGGCTTGACTTATTGCCATATCCTCAACTGCTAAAGTCATACATGGTACCTAGTAATATTTCAATACTAGTAATATTTCTTTTAATTAATGAAAGAATTGGTCCAGCATATGAAGGTATCAAGATTGTAATATTTATGACAATATTTTTTACTCAGACAGTGGAAAATTGGGAACTACTTGTTTGAGCATGTCTACTGAAAGTCAAGTCTCGAGCAGGATGAATTATAATGCCAATGTACGTATTACAATATAACCTTTGCATGAGGCTGACCTAGGTATGATCCCTGGTACGCCATATAGCCCCCTGGCACCCTATATGATTCCCAGATCCCACCAGTAGTGATCCCTGAGTGCAGAGCCAAGAGTAATCCCTGAGCATAGCTAGGGGAGGCCCCTCAAATCAAAAACAAAACAATGCATAAAAATAGAAATTAACCACTCCTTAAAAGCAATGATGGAATGATCTATATTTTGCAGTGAAATCTTATTTAGTTAACAGCCACTTAATGGCCTATTGGGTTAAGCAATATTTTTATTTCTTTCTACAAAACACTAAGAATTCCCATGACATGCTGAACATCTTATTGCCTTCAAACTCCTATTTCCTTACATCTTTATGCAATTTGGCACCCACAGTGACCACTTGGATCATTCGATTTACTCCCCCAACTTTGGAAGCCTGCATCTCATTGCATAATTAATTTGTGGAAGATGCCACAATTGCTGAGCAGCTACAAGTGCCAGGAACATCAAATTGTCTTACGAGTACAACATTGAAGAAGTACAACAAAAATGAGTTTTAAAAATGGCTATAGAGGGGCTGGAGCAATAGCACAGCGGGTAGGGCATTTGCCTTGCACGCAGCCGACCTAGGTTCGATTCCCAGCATCCCATATGGTCCCCCGAGCACCGCCAGGAGTAATTCCTGAGTGTATGAACCAGGAGTAACTCCTGTGCATCGCTGGGTGTGACCCAAAAAGCAAAAAAAAATGGCTATAGAGTGAGCAGCTGTAGGCGAGTATGTAAGATTAGAAAGTATGGTGTCTCTGCAGAGCTTACTGCAACCATCTCAAAGGACTTGGCATAGGGTTCACTCAGTGAATACTTGAGAGAGATATACTCTCTGAATGAACAGGATCCCTGTAAAAAAATCTTTGTTAATTCATTGATTGGGATTTGGGTTGTGCTCAGGACTTACTTCTGGCTCTGTGCTTGGGCATTACACCTGGTGGCACTAAGGGTGCCAGAAATGGAAGCTGGATCAATGGTTTGCAAGACAAGCATCTGACCTGCTGACCATCTCTCTGGTCCATCAAGTGTCTGCTTAAGCATGTGCATGTTATCTTTGTAATCTCTCTTCAATTTGGGGGGTGAGCCACGTCTAGCTGCACTGGAGTCACTCCTAGTGGTCGTTGAGGCAATCATAATTGGTGCCAGGGATTGAACTGCAGTTGGTCCTGTGTGAGGCAAATGTCTTAACACCTGTATTAACTCTCTAGCCTCCTGAAATCTCTGTTGTAGATGAATAGAGGGCTTTACCATCCATAACAAAAAAAAGAAGAGGAGGAGGAGGAAGAGGAGGAGGAGAGGGAGAGGGAGGGGTGGGGGAGGGGAAGGGGGGAGGAGGAGAGGAAGAGGAAGGAGAAGAAGAAAGAAGAAGGAAGAAGAAGGGAGAAGAAGGAAGAAGAAGGAAGAAGGAGAAGGAGAAGGAGAAGGAGGAGGAGGAGGAGGAGGAGGAGGAGAAGAAGAAGAAGAAGAAGAAGAAGAAGAAGAAGAAGAAGAAAAGAAGAAGAAGAAGAGAAGAAGAAGAAGAAAAGAAGAAGAAGAAGTTAAAGAAGAAAAAAGAAGAAGAAGAATCAGGTTGGACGAATGAAGGATCAAGGTATTTCACGGTCATTTTAGGATAGGGGCTGACCTGTAAGAATTGAGTGTTATTTTTGTAACATTTCTAAAAAGGCAAAAGCATCCCCATAGTATTATGTCCCCCCACCCCCAAACCTCTGTTGTTGCCCAGCACCAAAGAAATTGGCTCTTTCATTCCAACATGCTCCCTGGCTGCTGGACGGGGCTTGCCTCTGCCCGGCTGGCTTTAAACTCTGCCTCCCTGGGGCTCACCTGCATTCTCAGGGTTCCGGTTGCTTTTGACTCCTGGGGGAGGGAGGGGCCCCTCAATGCCAGGGCTGGCCTTTGGAGGGGGGGCCACTGGAGGGGGAGGCCTCCATCCCTGATGGCTGTCTCCCAGGCCAGAGCCAGCTGGGGGTGACTCCGAGTGCCAAGTGCCGCTGGCTTCTGAGACTCACCGAGCTATTTTTCTCTCCACCCACACCAAGACAGGGCAGGGGGAAAAAAAGAGAGAGAGAGAGAGAGAGAGAGGCAGGTGAAGGGGTTTGGGGAGAGTTTCTGAGGAGTCACGGGGGAGCTTGAAACCTCCCTGGCCGCAGAAGCAGCTGGTGGTGAGGGACCGAACTTCACAATCAGCCGCAGAGGGAGGAATGCCCTCTATCTAACCACTGCTCCTCTGGCCCTCTTTCCTCTGTGGCCGCCTGAGCAGGCCAGGTCAGAGTGGACAGACCAGGCTGCCCCTTGCCTAAGAGAGATCTTGCTAGAAGCTGCCTGAGTAACCCGGGCAATGGCTTCGATGGTGCGCCAGGGCCTCGTGGAGTCTATGTGACAACGAGTCTGCAGATGCCATGAGTGCTGGGGTGTGTGTTAGTCCCACCTGGTTCATGCTACCTTCCCTTTTGCTCCTTCCCTTCCTCAGTTCACAGTCTTCCTGCTGCCTCCTCCAGGGAGGCCACTGTGGTTTGGCTCACACCTCTGCTCCTCTGGTCAGATCAATTTGTCCAGCGCTGCTCACCAGGTGTTGTTATCTGACCCTTTTCTCTCCATAAAAAGGGTACAGTAGGGCCAGAGAGACAGTACAGGGTAATTAGGCATTCACTCATCTTGCATGAATCCCCAGCACCACATATGGCCTCCAAACACCCACCGTGGGATCCCTGAGCATAGAGCCAGAAATAACCATTCAGTGTGGTCCAAACACAGACAAATAAAAATATTTAAAAAGGACGGAAATAGGACGTATGTGGGGAGGCCCCTGGGGGCTTTACACACACACATATTTTTATTTTAAAAATTTGAATTGCACTGACTTACTGTTGGTTTAAGACACTATAAAATTTCGGGAGCTCAGCTTGGCATTCCTGTGTGGGTTTGAAGGCAATGCACATGATAAACCAGAAGCTGGGCACCGGTGCGGCATGCATGCGCATGTCCAGTCTGCAGTGCATTTATCCGTGCTGCTGTTTTCCCCTGCTGGGCTAGTCCTCAGGCTCCCTGTCTCTCTGGAGCACACAGCCAGCTCCCCTCTCTGGGTGGGCGTGGTCCTCTCTGCAATGTGGCTCTTGGAGCAGTGGCTTGAGCATGCTCGAGAGACATTCAGGGCTGCTTCTGCTGGGCTCAGGGACACTTCCACCTTCCTGCCTGCACAGCCCAGACTCTGCCATTCCTGCTTCCGGCTGGGGTCAGGGCGTGAAGACGGAGCCCCTTTGCTCACAAAGAATGAGATTTTTCACAAAACCAGCATGTGACCCCAGAGCACACAAGAGGCCAGAGAAAGAGCTAGGGGCTTCCCACCTTCCCACCCATGTGATGAGGAGCTGCCGTGGCTGCTGGGGGAGTTACCGATGGGGAGAGATGGAGAATTTGGGTTTCGTGGCTGTGAGCTCATGGCAGGGGTTTGAGAGCTGGACTTCACCCCATGCACACATCTTTCTCCCTACTAGCCTGTGGTCACCTCCAAAGCAGGGCCATGGAAGACACTTGCTAAACTCAAAGGGGCCCTGGGATCCATCCAGCCACACACCCAATCGCCGCCCTTCCTCCCTCCCTCCCTCCCTCCCTCCCTCTCTCCTTTCCACCCTTCCTCGTTTTTTTCCTCCTTCCTTCCTTCCTTCCTTCCTTCCTTCCTTCCTTCCTTCCTTCCTCCCTCCCTCCCTCCCTCCCTCCCTCCCTCCTCCTTCCTTCCTTCCTTCCTTGCTTCCTTCCCTCCCTTCCTTCCTTCCAACATTTTGAGTCCCTGCCATGTGCCAGGCATGATCTTAGATACTGGGACAGAGTCAGCTCCTCTCTGAGCCTACACTCACTGAGCCTCATTCCCAAGGCCGCGGAGAAGTTGGGGACTTATTCTAAGGGGTGTGTGTGTGTGTGTGTGTGTGTGTATGGGGCCAACCATTGGAGGTCTTCCAGCAGGGAAGGAGCCTGTGCAGACTAGGTCAGGCTGCAATGTGGGGGCTTGGGGGGGCACATCCAGTATAACCCTGGACAGGCAGGGTGAGCTAGGGTGGAGGGAGGGGAGGAATTGGAGCAAGTTTAGGAAAAGGTTTTTGACCGAAGCATGGCAGCTATGTGGGTGGGGTGTAATGGGGGCTGTACTGTGTGTGTGATAGGGGCTATCATGCATGATAACAAATGCTGTGTGTGGCAGGTAAGATGCTGTGTGTGGTAGGAGATGCTGTGCATGATAGATAAGATGCTGTGTGTGCTGGGGTTTTAGAACATGCCATCTCCTATGTGGAATCTCTTCTTGTTCCCCTGAATGAATGCACAAGGTGCCCACAGGAAAAAGATGAATCCACAGGGCTCACTTGTGGAAAATGTCTGGGAGAAAAGAATCTCAAGATTCTCGAGATAATTCAGGGGTCAAGGCTTGTGGCTGACCTAAGTTTAATTATGTTTTTTCTTTTTGGGTCACACCTGGCAATGCACAGGAGTTACTCCTGGTGGTGCTCAGGGGACCATATGGGACGCTGGGAATTAAACTTGGGTCGGCCATGTGCAAGGCCAACACCCCACCTGCTGTGCTGTTGCTCCAGCCCCTCAAGTTTAATTCTTGGCACCACATGAGCACCCCTAAGCACAGAGCCAGGAGTAGCCTAGAATACCTGGCCTCACCATAACAACAACAACAAAAACAACAATATTCTCAAGATTTTTGAGTGCAATTCATTATGGAATGCTGGTGGAGGAAAACCACTATCACCTCTGGGCAATCTCTCTTCATTGCTGTGTGTCCCCCCCCCATGGGGGTTCAGAAACAGCAGCCCTCACAGGCAGGGCCATGCCTGCCTCGCCTTGTGCCATGTCCCCTGGGTCCGGCCGGCCCCATGATCCTTGGCGAGGATTCCAAATGTGAAGGGTCTGAAGAGAAAGGGGGGCCGAGAAGGAGAGGGCTGGTGCCGTGCGGAGGGAAACGTGCAGAGCGGCGAGGTGACCCCCCTGGGTGGGGGGACGCCGCCGAGGGAGATCACAGAGTCAGGGACATTAAGGAATGATCATGTCTTTATTCATACACACTGGCTTCCAAACTACAGTGGCGCTATCTAACAGAGTGTCATGCAAACAGAGTTTAGAGGGGCTTGGAATGGGGTGGGGGAGAGCAGAGCAGGCGCGCGCACAACCGTCGGAAACCCAAGGCTCCCGTGCAGGCGAATGGCTCTGGGTGCCAGAGTGCCCCAGCCCCACCTCCTTCTCCTCCTCCTCCTCCTCCTCCTCCTCCACCTCCCCATCCCCTGCAGTTGCATCCAGCCCAGCCTTGCCAGTGCACAACCGAGACACGGCATGTCTGACACACACACACACACACACACACACACACACACACACACACACACCCGCACACACACATACACACCCACACACACCCACACACACACATACACATACACACATAGCAAAAGCAACCCTTTCAAACGTTTCTGCCCATCTAGAAAAGAAACTCCCACAGCGAGGAGATCCGAAGTGAATTTCCAGGCCAGTTCAGCACCCATCACTGCCCTCATGTCTGAATTTGAAATAGTCCGAGTATCCCCATAAGGAAACAATCACATTCTTCCAGGAAGAGTTTCAGCAAGAACCGACGGACGAACGCAGGAGGCAAAGCTGACACCAGACAGGAGTTTGTTGGTTGGTTTTTTTTTCTGGGTTGGATAAAAACAAGACTGCCTTTCATCTTTGTTTAGAAAAACAAAAATGGTTCTTAGAAAGTGGGCCTGAGCTCTATGTTCTGAAAAGTGGGACCCTGTCTGCCCGCAGAGGTGGTCAGGCATGAGTGCGGGGGCCCAGGGGCTATTTCGGTGACCACCTCTTCTTTCTTGGAGAGCGGGGATTGAAGTATTTGTGAATGGCCCCCCCATGGCCGCCCCCAAATGTGAGAGTTTGGGGAGTCATACGAGCAGGAGACGGAGCCGAGAAAGCACCTCGCCTCTCAGTGTCAAAAGGGATCCCAGAGCCTTGCAGAGCAAGGAGGGCCCCGGGAGCCCCAGAATGCTCTCTCCACCCTTTTCTTGAGGGGGGGGGCTGCAGCCCTTAGGCCAACTTGGGGCTCCGGGATGTGCCCTCATTCTGATGTGGACGCCCCATCCCTGGGGTCCTGGCAGTGGGAGCATAGCATGGGGGGGGGGGCGGGTGGGGGTGGGTCTGGCTCCCCTGGCCAAGACCTACCACTGGTTACATGCAATCAGAATCTTAAGAAGTCATCAGCTGTATTTTAAAAACTCATTTTTAAAAGAATTATGAAAGCTCCATAAAAAAGTAGAAAGAGTCCAGTTTGATTGCTCTACTGGCATTAATAAATTGGTTTCTTCCCTCTGGGTTACTTATTTTTTTTTTAAAAAAGAAGTCTTTGGAACCAGTGGCCCTAGGTGGAGGGGTCGGGGTAAGGCGGCTCGAGGGGTGGGGTCCCCCCTGCACGGTGTTGGTGGTGCCCTGGGTCTCCAGAGCAGAGACAAGGGGTCCTGGACACGGTAGAAGGAGCAGGATTCTCTGCTCTAGAGAATAGGGGTTCTCTTTTCTAGAGGGGTTCACCTTCCCCACGATTTTTGTCTTTCCTGAGCGCTTTTCTCGAGCCCGCCCTGAGCCCACCACGTCAACCCCAATGTGGAGACAGCTGAGCTCGGGACCCAAGGACGCCGGGAAAATGATTTCAAAGCAAATGATTTCCAAGTCATTCCCTGAAAATCATTTCAGATGGTATCTCCCGATGGTCCCTGCACAATCAGCACACAGTCATGAAGGACAAGCGTGTGCCCTTCGCGAGTGGGGGTGGCCGGGTCAGTGCCCGTGTGGCGCCTGCCTCTGCAGGGGTCCAGGAATGATGAGTGGGCACGGGGGGGGGGGCGGGCAGGGCACTGGGAGCCAAAGCGAGAAGGTGGGGGTGCCTCTGTGCCTCTGGAGGCCGGGACAACCATCCATCTCCTGCTGGGTTTCTCTGTCTTAAAGTGGGATCAGGTGACAACTGGAGTTGCCTGTAGCTGCACCCACCCCCTCCAACTGCCCTCCTCTGGGCACGAAGCAAGAGAGTGCAGCTCTGTCCAGACTGTGGAGGCCACTTCTGGCTCGGGAGGAAGCAGGATCCTGCAGGGCAACAAACTTCTACAGGAGACCCATGGGCCCAGGTATCTTGCACCTGGACCAAGTGACCCAAAGGATGCTCCAGCCGCCCTGCCCGCTCCCCCAGCCCCTTACGTCCCTCTGCTCCCAGCGGCCTGCACCAGCCTTCTCCCACCGGCCCTTCTCGGAGGCAGCTCATGGGAACCCTGTCACCATCTGGCTGGCCTTCACTGGGCTGAGCCTCTTCTTTCAACCAATCACTTGTGCCTGCCCAGGGCTCTGGGGATCCCCAGAGACAGGGTGACCTGTGCCAGCTTGTCCCAAGGCCTGTGGGGCAAGGGGCTGGGGCACCAGAGCTGCCCCAGTTTTCTCCGATCTTCCGAGCAGTGTCTGCTGGGTATCACCTCGGCCCCGAGGGCCACCTCTGGCTGCCCATATGGGGTCCGTCCATGTGGCCGGAGCACCTGGGGTGACAGGCAAAACCAGCCCAGATGGCCGGCATGACCTTTCGGGCCATCGGTCGAGATGATGCCTCATAGTCCTGGCTCTTGGGGGCACTGGAAGGCCAGAAATCCTTAAGGGACCCACAGTGCCCACCTCTGTGAGGTATCTTCTCCTCCCGCCCCTGGACACCCTTTCTCTGCTCTGTCCTCAAATGCCACCAGATTTTCCCAGTCGATTCGGGGCTGGTCCCCTAAGCACCTTACTCCTTTGATAACCAGCATGTGGGACACTTCGTCCCCTAAGAGAATCTGCTTAGACCCTCACTTCGTCCTGAGCCCCAGGGCAAGCTCATCCCGGCCATGCTCCCTTGTACCCCTGTACCTTTGGTTTTGAGCCTACTGTTCCTTAGACCGCCCAAGTCCCATCACTAAGGAATCTTCTTGGGAAGTGCTGCCACCCTTCTCAAAGATGACAGAGGCCAGCAGGGTTGGGGAGAGATGGCCTGGCTCTCGTTCCTGGGGAGTGCAGGGGTGTCTGAGGGAAAGGGGGAAAGTAGGCAGCTGAGTCGGGGCAGGAGGGGACACAATGAGTCTACCACTCTACTTCCTGTGGGGATGGTCCTCGTCTCTGGGACTGGACATCCGGCTTTTCCATCTTTGGGGGGGGGGCGGGGGGTCAGACAGGATGCTGTTGCTTAGACTCTTTCTCTAGGCTGCTCCCCTCTTTACCAGACCAAATAGGGGGTACGGGGTGCCCATGTGCTGCGTAAGTGGGTGCAGGCCAGAATGGTGGCAGCTCAGATGGAGCCAGAGTTCCTTTATAAGTCTCTGGGGCAGGAGGTGTGTGGCAATGGTGCGGCCCCTTCCCAGACCCTCACTTCCTTGGGCATGGGTCTCTGGTATGCCTGGGGGAGTGATTTTTCACCTCGAAACCCCTCCCAGGGTGGCAGCACACAGAGAGTAAGAAGGAGGCAGTTGGGAGCTGGCAAACAGAGGGACTGCCCTCTGCTGGGATGGAGAGCTAACTCCTAGAATGTTCTAGAATGTTCTGTGGTAGAAGCCTGGCTCCTTTGAAGATGGTATCTTGCTGAGGAAGTGCCTGTATGAGATGGAGAAGGCCGTCTGGAGGGTTGTCTGTGGTGACTGGGGACTTCCTGGTGTCCACGCATGTGGCAGGCCAGGCATCTCCGTGTCCCTCTCACCAACGTCACTCATAGTCACAGGCTGGAAGCTGGGACAAAACATACACTGTGTGAAGCCCAGGGCCATGATACCAGCCCAAGGGCACAGACAAAGAAGATGTTCCTGTGTCATATCCTTCCTATTGTCCCCAACAGGAAGGGCGTGGGGTGGAACTCCAACAGAAGAATATGGAGTGAAGAGACAGTTTCATCTTAGGAAAAAAAGCTTCCCCCCCCTTAACAAAACTTCTATTTGTAGAATCAAATATTTACACATACATACATATATATATATATCTATATATATCTGTCTAGTTGATCATGTAAAGTAGCCATTCACTTTCAAAATTAGATCTATGATTAAAAACAATCAACATCTGATACAGTGGCCTCGTGCAGGGGTGCAGGGAGGGGGCACACACAGCAGAAAATTCGGCTAAATGAAATCTTCCAAGCAAGTCAGAAACAAGGACCTTCACAAATGTAGCACAGTTATGTCTTAAAAAATGATTGCAATGCTCTCTTGATACTTGATACAGTTAGGTTGATAATATAGATTCACTTGTCATTAGGTTTATTATAAACATGCAAATTTCCATTGCATGATGCATCAGCAAAGCACAGAAAATCCTTCTAGGAGCCACCTGTGAGCGGAGATGCATCCAGGGCTCTGAATTCTCAGGTCCAGGGGTGTCCGTCGGCAGGAACTGGATGTGGGAACCCAAACCATGTGGCTTGTGGGTCTTTTTTCCCCTGGCTTGGCCCTAAGTAAATGCCAAGGGCCTGAGATGGAGAGGGAGCAGGACCAGAAGGGCCGGAGGCCAGAGCTGACACTGAGTAGGTCACTGTACATCGTACTCTTGTAAAGACACTGCTGCCTAGCAAATAAATAAGTACAAAAGGGATGAGCGCACGCACCAGCCTCTCCGGAAGCGGGGAACAAATCTTGGTTGGTATGGGGGGGTGGGGCTGGGGGCTTGGCTAACAACTCTCATGAGTAGTGGCTTGATTGCTGATGGCACCCTGGATCACAAAACAATCTCTCAGAGATTAAAATGAACACACACACACACACACACACACACATACACATACACACACACATACAGGTCTATCCTTGATTGAAAATGATTTCACATGCTCCTTTAGCAAAGTCCTTAGAAGATTTGGCCTCTTAAGAAGAAATGCAAAGAATTAGACAGTGATCAACGGGCAGGGTTACAAGACAACAAACAGGTGCACCTCACACTCATCTGAGGTCCCCCCTTCTTTTAAAACTGGGTGACTGTTCGACCTTATTGGGGGGTCACAATGCCCGGGAACTGGGAGCCTACAATAGGGTACAGGGTGACAATGGGGCTAGGTGTACCCCAGTCTTGAGGGGGTTTGAGGACTGCCTCCCAGAAGCATCGGGGATTTCAAAGCCACCCTGACTGACTCCCGATCCCAAGATGCTCACTCTCTAGGCACCCCTGCTTCTCCCCCTTTCCAAAAATGCCTTGTGGGGCTGCAAGTTTCCAGCCAATACCCAGAGCAGGCTCTCTTCACATCTCTGGCCGCCGGGGGATCCTAATGGATGTGTCGGAGGGCAGATGGGTTATGGAAAAAATATCAAATCGTACCAAAAAGGGTGTGGGGGGTGGGGGGCACGAGTCTGTTTGCTCTCTAGGAAGAGGCACCCTACTTCCAGATGTGACTTGACTTAGTTCAGCTGGACACTAAATATCACATCATTTTCCACTAAGAATGTTCTTGGTTGCGGGCGGGGGAGAGACCCTGGACAGCTGCTCACATCTGGACTAAGGAACCCTACAATTTTCAGACCTCCATCTGGAAGGAGGGACAAGGCCGAGGTCTTAAAATTTTAGGGTCGAGGATCACTTCCCACGGCTGGGGCTGGGTGGTGGGGCGGGAGGTCAAGGAGAGGGGGATGCGCTCATTCTCCCCGCTGAGTTTCATACTGCGCTCTGGAGGATGGGGTGTATGAACTGGGGGTTGACATAGGAGAACCCCTCGAAATCAGACTGGTCAATGTTAGCGATGACCAGCTGGTCCGGTGGGGTCAGGACCGGCTGTCCTCGGGTGAAGAACTTGTCAAAGTTTTCTGCTCCTTTGCCGCACTGTGGAGAGAAGAGAGATGGCAGGTCAGCATCGACCACAGAGTCCAGCCTGGTGTCTGGACCGGGGAGGACCGAAGGCCAAACAGGACCAGGGGCAAAAGCATGGATCTTCAGACATCCCCGGGAATGAACTCTCCCTTTGAACTTAGCAGTATGGAGCCAGCCTCTCTGAGTTCCCTCCCATTGGCCAGAACCCTCAGGGCCAGGTGCAGGAATGAGGCCACGTGTGTGTGTGAACATCTGCATGCTTGCAAGTACACAGGTATGAATGCAAGCGGACGTGCCCACCCGAGCACACATGTAAGCATGCACACATGCGGCTTCTGGTTGGCAGGCCAGTGTGTCAGACAGGCATACAGGCAGTGACCCCTGACCCCAGGGACTGAGATCATGGTCTGTCTCCTTGAAAACACATCTGCCACTAAGAACAAGTATGCCATTCTTCCAAATGAGGTGGTCAGGGAGCCACAGCGCTTGTGGCCATCATCCACCATCGTGGGTGAAGGGGAAGTGATCCAGTTCGGACAGCCACCCCAGGCCCTGCTGGGACTGGGACACCTAGAAAGAGTGACCCAATGGCAGAGGTGGCAGTGCCCACTGAAGAAATGGCCCTTGCCTAGATATGTGTCTATACACAGTGGGGCTCACCCACAACTGTTTGTGTCTCCCACCCCACTGCATTGGGATTTCACTGGGGGAGGTGATGTGGGCAGAGGTGCAACTGGGCTCTAGTGGGCTGAGACCAAGGATGTTGCAGAAACCCAGTATGGGCATGGCTGCTCCCCATGGGGAAGTGTTGCTGGCTCCCAATGTTCTTGTGCTGCTGAAATTGCCTCATGGACCCAATAAGGCGGAGCAGGCCCAGTGTCTGCCAAACAGGAAGTGGGGCTCTGAGTTGGAGAAGGGAGGTGGGGAGGGTGGGAGGGAGTGGGGGGCGGGAGGAGGAGGAGAAGGAGGACGAAGCCACTCCCCTCCACCCAGGAGCTTTCAAGGGTATCCAGCCCCACACTGGGCTGCCTGAGCCTGCGACAGCCCTCACAGGTCTCAGCATCCTCTTGAAATGCCCCAGCCAGGCTACAGTGAGCAAGAAGGAGTTTCTGGGAAGAAGGAGAAGTCTCTAAAAAGAGGAGAAAGCAGGGAAAGTAGGCTGATGTGAGCCTCTCTCCCCGGGGACAAGGAACCGCTTCCTTGGGCGCCATCTTTGTGGGAGGAGCCAATCCCCTCTCTAGGGCGCCATCTTTGTGGGAGGAGCCAACGCCTTCCTCAGGTGCCATCTTTGTGGGAGGAGCGAATCCCCTATCTCGGGCGCCATCTTTGTGGGAGGAGCCAATTCACTCCAATGGAAAGTTCCCAGAGCCTTAGCAGGCAAACCAAAGTCAATTGTGAACTAGAGGAATCCTCAAGCTTGGAAAAAGACTTGGGGCTGGAGAGATAGCACTGCGGGCAGGGTGCTTGCCTTGCACACGGCCCACCTGGGTTCCATCCCCAGCACCCCATATGGTCTCCTGAGCCCTCCAGGAGTGATGCCTGAGTGCAGAGCCAGGAGGAAGCCCTGAGCACTGCCGGGTGTGGCCCCAAAACCAGAAAGAAAAAGGGGGAGCCACCCGAATAACACTGTAAGTCACAGTGCCTTGGGAAAATCATTCACTTTTAAAAAGATGCTGGCACGGACTGTGGAGCTGAGGTCATGCCCAACACGATGTCTCCATCACCTCTTGGTGATTCTCGGCCAACCCAGGTGGCTCAATGGAAGAGTTGAGGCTGTGGTGCCAGGGAAGACCTGGGCCACCCAGATGGTGCACCCATGATGCTGGGGAACCACTGGTGCCGAGGATCAAACCAAGGTGGACCACATGTAAGACATGTGCCTTAACCCCTGCCCAATTCCCGTGGGCCACTGGGCAGCATCATTTGTTCCTCTGTGGCCACACCTGCAACCCCCACGTCCTGATTTGCAGTGTGGCAGGCCAATGGGGAGGGCTCAGGGGGGTGTCCTCTAAATCAGGTCTGATGAAACTGACGGTGTGGGTGGCACACCAA
Organism: Sorex fumeus; assembly: GCF_029834395.1. Taxonomy (NCBI): domain Eukaryota; kingdom Metazoa; phylum Chordata; class Mammalia; order Eulipotyphla; family Soricidae; genus Sorex; species Sorex fumeus. The sequence goes on from NW_026606120.1 coordinate 82,368,176, forward strand.
GGCAGGCCTGTTGGGGTGATGACTCAGGAGGAAGCGACTGACCTTATTCGTTTTGGTGTTTCTCCAGTTGGAGCTAAAAATACCTTGGGAGAGAAAACCAGCGGGCTCCCTGCAGCGTTTTATTCTGGGAGTGGGACTCATCAGTACGAGATGAGGATGTTTCTAAGAATAAAGCTGGGTGCCACCCAGCCGGCCACTCAGCCACGCTGGGAGGGCCCCTCAGGCCTGCACACGGGACACCCGTCAGAGGAAGCTGGTCTGGGCCGAGCCCTGGCTGTGGGTACTGTGGACGTGAGCACAGGAGCAAGGATGCTCCGTCTGCTCTCAGGGCAGGCCTGGGGTGTGCCAGGCCGGCTGTCTCCTCCCCCTCCAGAGCTACCCACCAGGGAAGGCAAACTTGGTGCTCTGGAGATGGAGCTGCACAGTTGGGGGCCACGGAAACTCACTCCCACCTATGGCACTGTGTGGCCTCAGGCAAGTCGCTGAGCCTCTCTGGGCCCCATTTTCACACACTATAAACTAAGGTGTGAGGGTGACGGACACTCCTTTGGGGAGCACTGAGAACAGAGCCTGGTGTCTGCAACTTAGTGGGGGAGAGGCGGTCACACAGATGGGCTCTGTATCCAGGTGCACTGGCAGATGCCACCTACAGTGGCAGCAGGGGCACAGTGGGGCCCCTGGGCCTGCTGCTGGGTTGTGATTATTGATGCTACTGGGTTGCCAGGACCACCCAGAAAAAACGGAGACAGAACAGAGGGCCTCCAGACTCCAGACCGGGGGGTGGGGTGGGGGGGGTGGTGGTGTTCCTGTGTAACCCATTCCAGTATAACCCATTCCTGTAGTACCGGTGCCCGGGAATCTAACCCTTGACCTGTAGGGGGCAGCAGTGGGCACAGCACTGCTTGCTGCCTGCTCTGTCTTCACTCAAGTTCTTCGGAAGCTTCCTGGGGGTGGCTCTCAGGTTTGGGGGCACAGTTAGGGCTCCTCCCGTGGCCCTGCAGGAGTCTAATAACTCCCCAAACCCAAATGGACTTGCCCCGACTCACCACTTTGGGCTTGAAGGGCGGCTGGATCTCCCTGCTCTCCAGCTTCTCCCAGTCGATCCTCCGGAAGAAGGCGTGTTCGCGCACATCCCGCTCACCCTCGGGCCCACAGCCCAGCCGCTTGCCTGGGTGCTTGGTCATCAGCTGCAAGGCAGGGGGAAGGAGCGCATGCGTGGCTCATCACAGACAGCCGGTCATAAACGGTACAGCGTTTCCAAACTGAGATGGGCACAGAGCACTGGACGCAAGCGTTCCCCACCTCCCTCCACTCACCCCGCGCCCTCAAACAGCAGAGGTTCTGGGGACGCAGGTGGTGGTTTGTGGCAGACTTTTCCCTGCGTGGTGTCAGCCATGAAGTGTGGATAGCAGAGCATGAGGTATCCTCAGGGCTGGGAAGATAGATGCCTCAGGGTGCATGCCAAGCACGCACCAGGCCCCAAGTTCAATGCCCAGGGCTGAGCAGGGCTGTCTCACTGGGCTGGAGCACTGAACTGTGGGGTCCAGCTGGCTCAGGATCACCCAAGCATTGCTCAGGAGTGCCCACAAACAGCTGTGAGACAACCTGTCAGTCTCACACTTCCACAAAGTTGGGGTGGGGGAGGAAGGCAGAGAAGGCTCTTGTCTCTTTTTGGGTCTGCCCCCGGCCCAGAGGGTGAGGAAGCATGGACAGACTCTCGGGATGCTGACCAAGAAACTAGTGTAAGATTCATCCCAAATCCACTGCTGACCAACAAGGGTCTTCCAGGGATGATGCCGTCAATGATGCCGGCAAGCTGGGAAGTGTCTCAGACACCAGCTGGATGTTAGGATTTAAGCCGGCGTCTTTGAGCACTATTTTGGAGCGGCTGTTCTGTGGAGTACAGACGGGGGGCTCAGGAGGCGTGTGTCCTGGACGTGGCCCAGGCCAGCCACAGACCAGGTTTCAATGTGGTCTCAAGGGAGACCACTGAAACGGGGCAGGTCTGATGGAGGTATGGACCGCCGGCTCTCAGAATGTGTGTGTGTGTGTGTGTGTGTGAGAGAGAGAGAGAGAGAGAGAGAGAGAGAGTGTGTGTGTGTGTGTGTGTGTGTGTGTAAGGGTTGGGGGTGTTATGCCCTCCGCCCACACTCTCTGTTCCCGGCCATCAAAGGAATCCAAGTCTACTCACTCCCTTGCAGATGGAGACAGCCTCCTTGGACAGGGACTTGGGGTAGGACACATTATGTTCCATGATGGACTGGAACAGCTCGTCTTCGTCTTCCCCATCAAACGGAGGCTGGAGCAGAAGAGAGAAAGCAGGAGGACATTGAGGAGGGCGATTCTTGGACCCCTGATCAGTTCCACACTACGGGATGGGCCAGCATCTTGGCCGTGTACAGCCGCGGGCGGCACGCCTAGGTGACGCTGTGCTTTGTTTGACGGTGGCTAATTAGGCTGGGGCCCCTTGTGTGTTCTGGTTCCCCACCCCCTGTCCCTTTAATTATCCTGCCCCCCCGGGCAGCCCAAAGAAAGTCATCTTTAGGGAAAGTGTTTCTGAGTAATGTCTTTAATGATTTGCAAATAAATTAGAATTCATCCATTCATCTTGTAATTATGTGTTAAAAAGTTAATCATGATCAAGCTAGGCTTGATGTTGGGAAGGCGGGGGTGGGGGGGGAGACTGACTCTGTTGGAGTTTGGAACACACAGGGGAGAGGAGGTGGGGGTGGAAGGTGGGGGGAGGGAGGGAGGGAGGGAAGGATATGATGTCAGGCCAGGGGCCCCGAGTCCAGGGAGAGCTGCTCCTTGGGGCCCTGCGGGTGGCTGGGAACGGAGTAGAACCCCGCCGGGGGTCTCCTGTCCTCCCTCAAGGGGGAGCTGCAGCCCTAGACAGAGTAAGAGTTGGTGCCTGGTGGAGCCAACCCATAGTGATATCCCTCGGCCCCCTTGGAAACTTGTATCTCTGAGCACCGTGGTCTGAGCCTGGAGCTTGTCCTGTGTCCAGAGAGGGGCGGACAGAGGTGTCCAGGGATGCCTGCCGATTGCTACAGACCGTGACTGCATCTGGGTCTGCTGTCGTGTCCCTTCCTGGGGACCCTCCCGGAGAATGGCTTCACAGATGTCTGCTAATGCAGTCTGGAGACGGGAGCATTGGGCTGGTTAAAGCTGCTCCAGGTTACCCTGGGCTTTGCACAGGGAATGGGACTGTGCTCGGTGCTCGAGGTGGGCCAGCAGCAAGAAGCTAGAATTATGGACATCTGGAAACCTCCTTAACTCCCGAGAATGAGCCTGGGCACAGAGCCAGGGGCCGGAGGACAGGGCGCAGGGCGTACGCTGCTCAGTGTCCCGTTAGTGTCCACAGGAGGCCACTTACAGTGACTTCTGTCCCCTCCAGATTCAGATTCATTCCCAACTTCTTTGTATCTGGACTCAGGAGGCTGAGCAGACTCCCAGGTTCACAGAAGTCTGGGCTTGTTATGAAACATTTCTTTTCTTCTTTTTTTTTCTGTTTTGGGGTTTGGGGTCACACCCAGCAGTGCTCAAGGTTCTGTGCTCAGGGGTCACTCCTGGCAGGGCTCAGAGGACCATGTAGGGTGCCAGGGACTGCACCTGGGTCTGCCACATGCAAGGCAAACACCCTACCCACTGTCCAATTGCTGAGAAGCATTTCTGAGGTGGGGCGTTCCCTCTCAGACCGTGTAGTGCCCCTAATGTAAGGAGAGGTGGCCCACCCATTCCTGAGCCATCTCTGGGGTGTGTGTGTGTGTGTGTGTGTGTGTGTGTGTGTGTGTGTGTGTGTGTACGGGGCAGGAGTGGGAGCACTGGCTATACCCCAGTGACCAAGGGTGGTGATACCTAGGGACAACTCAGGTTGAAGTTCAGGGACAAAGCACAAATGACTGGGGGGCTGCCGGCTGCTTGGGATGCAAGCTCCTGACGTTCGCAGTCACGATCTGCTCATTAGGGTGCTGGGCAGACATGATTTCTGGCCCGAAGGAGTCCTATTAGTCAGGCAGTGCGGGGGCCCAGGGAAGACTGGGCTGTTTACACGGAGCTGCACCCCGGCTGCTGGAGGCCAATCAGCCACTGAGAAGCGCTTACAGAGGCGCGTGTTTCTGCTCCTCTGTGGCCTTGTCTTCTGCGGAAGCCCGTCGGCTGCTTCGCAGTTAATCTCGTCCTTCAGCAACTGCGTCTCTCTAGGCCCAGCCTGCTGTGGGGGGCAGGGGGGCCTCCTGGATCACCAGGGGCTGTGGGAACAGGACCTCCTCGACCCTCTCTGGGCTGAGTCGTGGGGTCGGGGTACACGCACAGAAGGTGGGGACTTGGGGAAATGTCGTGAGTGCATGTGACCGCTGTCTCATTTCCTTCCAGTCTTCACCGTCCTCATGGCCCCCCGCCTCCTGGTCATTCCAGCTGGAAGGCCAGCCCTTCCCCAAGCCTGGATCTGCCCTCCTTTCTCTGTTGTCCCCTCCCTGTCGACTCTGTCCTCTGAGGCCTGTCCACTCGCTCCTTCGCTAGGCTTTTCCACAGAGCTAAGGAGTTGTGACTGCTTTGCTTCTGGTTTAGCCCACGTGAGCACACAGGAATTATTCAAAAGGGAGGAGTGAAGGGAGAGAGGGAGAGAGGAAGGGACGGAGAAATTTCGGAGGAAGACAGGGAGGGTTGGAGGCAGAAAAAGGGGGTGAAGAAAGGATGGGAGAAAAGAAGGGATGGAGGAAGGAGGAAGAAAGAAGGAATGGAGGAAGCACAAGAGGAAGAACAAAACAGATGAGGGGCTGGAGTGATAGTACAGAGGGGAAGGTGTTTGTATTGCATGTGGCTGACCCAGTTTCAATTCCCCCAGCCTCCCATATGGTCCCCCGAGGCCTGTCGGGAGCAATTCCTGAGTGCAGAGCCAGGAGTAACTCCTGAGCATCACCGGGTATGGCCCAAAAAACAAAAAAACAAAAGGAAGTAAAGAGTGGAGGAAGAAAAAGGATAGGAAGGAAGGGAGAGAGGGAGGAAGGAAAGTGGCAAGAAAGGAAGGAGGGAAGGGGGAAAGGGAATGGAGAGGGGAAGGAATAACCATAAAGCCATTCACGTACATGGCAGCATTTGGGATCATTTTTGTAGACAGCTTGCAGGATCTATAGCCACTCCGTTTGCAGGGGCCTGTGCCGATCCAACAAGCCGGGGCTTTTGCCCACAAGGAGGAAACAACTGTATCTACTCTCCATGTGACTATCCATGATGAGGAGAGAAAGTTCTGCTGTCCCGAGACAGAGCACAGGCTCTGGAGTCTCAACTCTCCTCTGCCCCACAGGTGCTGACTGCCTACCCGGCCCACATAGAATACACCCAGCCTTATTATACTGCAGAGAACCCCAGGAAAACACCGCGGAAAGTTACCTGCCCCGCCAGCATCTCATACAACAGGACGCCATAGGCCCACCAGTCCACGGATTTTCCATACGGCTGATAAGCGATGATCTGTGTGGAAACAAACACATTTGTCATGCAGGGTGGCCAAGATGCCCATCTCCAAACGACAGACCAAGCAAACAGGGATGAAAGCTTGGATCCCCCAGTAAGCCAGTCACACCAGCGACGGTCCTGAGCATCAATTCCTCGACTTGCCTCGGAGTTGCGCCTCTGAATTTATCTGGAGGTGATGCCAATGATGCCAACGCTGGCTACAGGCCCCGCCCACTATCCTCCTCCACCAATCAGACCTCTCAGAACTGCCAGGGCACCTTCAGCGCCAGGGTCTGTGGGTAAGTTAAACAAAATACAGGACAGAGTTTTGCTCCAAGCACTAAGGGTGCTGCTGTTAAAGAGGCCAGGTGATGGTAAGAAAAACCCCAGGGTTCCTGGGTCACTGGTAGACAATGACATCTGTTCAGTGACTAAACACTGCCATTTGGACCGCCTGTGAATCTTGATTCAAACCGGCAGTAGGAATGGAAGAGATGAAATTAAAACCGGGCTTAATATGAAAGGGGATCCGGGCTGTGTCACTGCTTCTCTTACGCCGTAGACACAGCCCGATGATGAGTTTGGCAAAACCTTTGCACCTTGAGATGAATCTCTCCGTGGGCAAGGTGCGTGCAAGTAAACGGTTTTGGAGGCCATGTGACATGGTTAGCATTTCACACTAAGTAAGGTGTGTGCGTGGGGAGATGAGTGAGCCAAATGGGGCTCTGGGGTGCTCCCCCTTTCTCCTTTCCATCCTCACGTGGCTCTCAGCAGTGCTAGAGCGACTGGCACCCTACCAGTGGGCAAGAGAAAGGGACTCAGGGGACCTTGCCCTGAGGGGGAATTGTTTCAGCAGCTCACAATTCTCAAACCCCAGATCCGGCCCCGGGGTGAGGCGAAGACAGAAGGGGGCAGGTCTCCCAGGGCTATGCTGAGGTTTCATGGGCTCAACTCTGCCTCTGCCCTCCACTCACCACCCCCCCACCACCCCAGCCAGTGCTCTGTGAGCAGATTGGCCACAGGTCTGCCCAACCCCAGCCCCTCTCAGATGACTGAGATTTCTCCGTGTGTGTGTGTGTGTGTGTGTGTGTGTGTGTGTGTGTGTGTGTATGGGGTGGGGGCGGTGACGGGGGAGAGAGTCACACCGTGGGTGTTACTGCTTGCACTCATTTTCTCGACAAGAAAAGAATCATCAAAGGAAGCACAAGTAGGTCTTGGTTGCTGTTTAAAAAACATTTGTTCTTTGTTGTGTTCTTTTGTGGTGATGTGGAGACCCGGAGAATATACAAAGTGTGCTGAGTGCTCTGCAGAGGAGTTTCTTGAATGTGGAGAAGCTGCTCCAACCCTCACTCAGGTGGGCAATTAGCCCAACAAAGATGCCTGTGGGGGCTGTCCTAGGCCAGGCTTGGGGGGGCCATGGGGTGCCAGAGATGGAACCCAGGTTCTGCAGCCCTCTCCCCCCTCTCTCCTCTGCCCCTGCAGCTGCTTATTTTTACGACCTTTGATAGAAAGGCAAATTGCCTTCCTAAAAGCCAAATTGAATTTCCACCCAACTTGATGCCAATTTTGGCATGTTTCACATTCTGTAAAATCATTCTTTTTTTAAAAAAAAGTCTTTTTAAAAACCCTAAGCCATAATGTTCATTAGAGATATTAGAAGGAATAGGGAAAAAAAAACCAGTAAGTTTCTTTTGTTAAACTACATTAATTTGCCTATCATCTTACCAATGAGAGATAGTCACTTTCTTCTGATAGGAATTCCTTTTCCAGTGCTGTTATGGATACAGTGGAGTTAAAGAAATGAGACAATTCCAACCTGCCAGTCTACAGGTTACCATGAGCATCTCCCCAAATCTTTATTTCCTTGGGATGAATATAAGTAGAATTGGGGCCAAAGAGATGGTTCAGCAGGTAGGACGCTCGCCTTGCACGCAGCCAACCTGGGTTCGATCCCTGACATCCCCTATCATCCCCCAAGTACCTCTAGGAATAATTTCTGAGTGCAGAGCCAGGAGTAACTCGTAAGAATCATTAGGTGTGGCCCAAAAACAAACAAAATCTAAGTAGAATTGCTCTGTCAAAATATATGTTCTAAACACCTAAGGAAGACTTTTAGAGCAAATTACCAGAGCACTTGAGGATGGTAATGCTTGGAAATGTACATGGAAGTCAGGGTCCAGGTCAGCCTGAGGACTAGACTTCTTTCTCTAAGCTGCACCTTTGAATGATGGAAAGTGCTATTGCCCGGGTCCTTGAATTCCCGTTTTGTTTATTTTCCATTTCTCCCCCGGAAGTAGCTTCCTCTATTCCTCAGTCACCCACCTATGTCTGTGGTGCGACACAGAGATGGGGCTGGGGAAGCGTCTTTGCACATTATGGTCTGCACCGTCTCTGTTGGAGATCAGAGAGATGTTTCCCGCTGCCGGCACTGACTCGTGTTTTACTTACAGGGTATTTTGATGCTTGGAAGCAAAAACTTCAATAGAAGTTTTTCAATAGAAAAGTCTAACAAGCTTTCCTACCAGGAGCTTTTGAGGTATTACTTAGGAATTCCTTTCTCAGAATCGACAAAATTCTTTCTGTTTTCCTCTAATTCTGTTTTAGATGTACCCAAAACAAAACAAAACACCCTATAAAAACCAACCTTTATTTTATTTTTTAGCATTTTATTCTACTGAAAAGGTTATGATGTGGTATCAAGGCAACATTTTCTCTAAATGCTAATCTCTAATTTAGTACATAAATCATCTTGATTTTGTTTTTGCTTTCTGGGCCACACCCAGCAGCGACTGACTTCCCTCTGGCTCGGTGCCCAGAGATCGCTCCTGGTGGTGCTCAGAGGGCAATATGTGGTATCGGGGATTGAACAAGGGGAGGCCACATGCAAGACAAGTGCCTTTACCCCTGTCCCAGCTTTTGGGTCCCTAAATTAAGTTGGTTTCTTCTGGGGTCATACCCTGTGGTGTTCAGGAGCTATTCTGGGGTATAGAGGACCATAGGTGGTACCGGGCATCCAAACCAGGGTTGTGGCTACTATGGCTGTGTGCAGAGGCAAGCGTCTCACCTCTGGTACTAACTACCTCTCTAGCCACAGACCATCTTTGCTTAACTCCTTGGAAAAGCGATTTCCCCGCACCCTGAAGAGCCAGCTCAGACTGTGTTCTCCCGGCTCCCCACTTCAACCTCCTGAGCAGCCATGGCTGAACCAGCCTCCTACACCCACTGATGAAGCTAGTTTCATTTTTCTCCTCCCCTCACGACTTGGGTCCCCTTTAGCACTTAGCAGGACTCCTCCCAGAGTGGTCTTCTGGGTCTACCATGAGACTAGAAGACCATGCAGTCCAGGAGATGAAAAGTTCTCTGGGCTCAAGAATCCACATTTGTCTCTGTGGCTGTAGCATAGAGCTCCTCCTCCCCAACCCCAATTATTTTACCTACTTTCCCCCTTTTTTGAAAAAAAAATCACTCAGCACCTTCCAGGTATCTAAGGACTTGAATATTGATGGCGCTGCTGCTGAGGTAAATGGTGTTAATTAAACCACATCCAAGCATGAGCCTCCACTGAAGACACGCCAGCCTGTACTCAGGGGACACAGCCAAGGGACACAGTCAGTGCCCAAGCCCAGTGTCCTTGGGGTATTCGGGAGTACTCAGCATCAGTTTCAGGAGCTGCCAGGCTCAGAGAGAATGCTTAAGGGACACTATCTCCTTTGTCTTTCCCAGGGTCATACGGAGGGACATATGGCCATTAGCCTGATTCCTCAGTTGATAGAACTGAGGCTAAGACAGAAGAAAACGATGCCCTGTTAAGGTCAGGGTAAGAATCTGCATCGGGGATTTCTTATTCTGGAATCTGTTTGAATGGCTCTTTTTTGGGGGGGAAGGGGGAGGTGGTGGTGGGGTTACCTGGAACTGCTGGAAATCGATTAGAACCCCTTCCCCCTGCTCCCTAACTCAGAGGTGGCAACCAAAGGTGGCATTGAGAGGAATGAGGCATCTTCCTCGCCCCAGCTCTGGTTCTAACACACTCTGACCAGAGGCACCAGCCTGCTTGGGGCTACCTGAGGCCTCTGTCCGAATTGGGGTCAGCAGGGAGGCTTGGCTGATCTTGGGCAACCATGAGGTCATGTCTTGGGCTGGTCGAGGCTGGAACCTACAGTACCCGTGGGCATCTGTCTGTGGTCTGCTTTCTCCAAAGCTAGAAGATGGCATTGCCACACAGACACAGAAAGAAAGACAGCACTACTCTGCAACTGCCTAAATAAAAGTCTGGAGGAAACCTAATGAGCATCGGGACAAGCCTTTTAGGGAGCCGTTCCCATTCCAGGATTCTGGATTCCACTTTTATTCATTTATTCTGTTTTTTTTTTTTCTGGTCATACCCAGCAGTGCTCAGGGCTTACTCCTGGCTCTGCACTCAGCTAATCACTCCGGCTGGATCTCAGGGGACCTTCGGAGGTGCTGGGGGTTGGCCATGTGCAGAGCAAGCACCTGGCCCACTGTGAAATCTCTCCGGCTCCAGACTCTACTTGTAAACCTGGCCTCATGCTCCATGACCTGGGGATATGTGTTTGACCACGGCTTGTTTAATGACCAGATAAGTGAATGGATGAATGAATGAATAAACTTTGTGTTTACTCCATCTGTTTCTCTAGAAACACTCTCTGCTGCCTATTTCTGAAGGAACATTTGTGCAAATCCCAAGTGCTCTCAGGAATAGAAACATTCCACCCAGCAAACTCTGCTTTAACCAGAAAGACCAGGGGGTTATCATGACACGCCTCAGTGTAAATAGTTTTTGCTTGAAAATTCTAGAGTCTGATGCAAATGCTAAGAACTGTGACAATTTTCACCATATGGTAAGCCCCTTCTCTTAATCTCAGTGGAGAACGACAATTAGTCAAACTAGAAAAGACATTTTTTATAAAAGACGTGAGCCAATGGATTAACGAGTTCGACTTCTTCAAAGGCGCATGGGACACAGTGTCTTAGCTTGGGGCTGTTCTCTAGAACGACATCTTAAGGAAAGTGGCATGTTTCCACAAACATAGCTGTCATGTCACACTCCTGCAGGCTTTACAGAGTGGCTTCTACATTATTAGAGCGACGAAAAACACGTTTTGTGCTGCCTGGCGGGAAGGGTGATTTCCCCAAACATGTGGAGGGGAACAAAAGTTAGGCAGTAGACAGACACTTTGTTCTCAAGCTATTCCTGGTGGAAAGGGTGCTTGAGAAGAGACTGAGGGGGGAAATTAGCATGTTTTACTCAGTGATTAGCTATTTAAGTTATGCCTAATAAATCAACCTATGCAAAGCATCAAGCATAGGAAAACAAGACCTAATTTGAAGAGGCTTTCCAACAGACTGTGTCATCCTTGGCTTGATCCTCCAGTCTCGGAGCCTGCGAGCTGACTGACACATGAATTGCTATCTGAGAGCCACAAAAATAAATCCTTGACATGAGTCACAGTATAAGCTTTATTTCTAGTCTCCTTCAAACACGCTTCGTGCCCCAAGACTTTATCCGTCTTTAACCCGCATTCTTAAGCAAAGACAAGCGTCCGTCTAAAGCTCAGGTTAATCCTCAGTCATGTTCAGACATTGACGTGGCATCACTTTGTTTCTATTCAAACCTGTGCCAATGGCACGGCTGAGCCTAGCCTGGAAGCCAGATGTCAAAATGAGAAGGTGGCGAAGCCTGAAGAGTTGGAAGGCATACTTCCATGTCAGAGACAAGCGAGTCAAAGGAGCCAGCACAGATACACATCCATAAGATTCTTTCCACCTATTTTCCAGCCTCCTTTGCTCTTGGGCCATGTGATTACCTCTGGCCAATGGGTGGTGAGAGAAAGTCTTTTTTTTTTTCCACTTCCAGGTCAAGTGTGAAAAGTCCCCTTACTCTGCCATATGTTTCATGGGGCGTCCCTGCCTAGCCTGTCCCAGACTGTGTGAGCAGTTGGGAAATAACTGTTTTAAGTGACTGGGGAGGGAGATTGGGGACTGTTAGGGCAGCAGTAGATCTCACGTTTCCCGCTGTGTGAGCAAATCTTAAGTCCTAGCTTTCCTACTTCTGATCAGCATCAGTCACAAACCCTAAAAGCCCAGACAAACCACTGGCAGGTTCTTCCATTTTAATTTCTTTTTTGAATGCCCTACCTGGGATCCAACTTGGTCTTCCTGTTCTATTTCCACAGCACTAAACTCTGATGACTTCTGCTTCTTCCTCCAAGGCTTACAAGAGGACCAGGGACTCTTCCCTGGGGATCAATGTCTTGTTTGTTCTGGGGACAGCATTTGTGACGCACTGGATTGAGGTGACAGCTGTTCTGGGCACTACCGGACCTCACACTGAAGCTAGAGAACAGGGTCCAGAGCCCAGCCAGACCTTCCTCCTCCTCCCGTTCATGCTCTGTCAGGCCTGCTGGGCCCCTAATGAAATGCAGAGTCCAAGAAATCCAAGTGGTGAGGGACAGAATGCTGTCTTGCTGTCAGGGATTCATTCTGAGGACAAAGCATGTCCCCCCTCCACTCTCCTGCCAGAGATCCGCTGCCGGGAATAAATAAATGTCTCCCGGGTCCAAAAACCTCCCTGCCCAGGACACTCAGTAGTGGCAAGCCTGCCTAAGACAAAGGCTCAAGGGATTTAGGAAGATGCTTCCATGGTGCTGGAGCTGCACTAGCCAATGCCGGTTCTCACGAGCTGCTTCCTTTGCATGTGTTGGGTTAAATAAGACGAATTAAGATCAATGGCACCTATTTCCTTTTTAAACATTTGCAAAAGGGTTTAGGGGCTGGATCCTGCCTGCCGAGACTGTCCTAGCCCCACTGGTTCCTCTGACCCGCGCAGGCAGCTTGGATCTTGTCGGCCAAGGCGGCCCAACTTTAGGCTGAGTACCTGCCACTGAGACCAGGAGGGACAGGGAGATTCTTGCACTGGGTACGAGGCAGCGAGGCCGGAGCAGACTCCCTGGCAGCTAGGCCCGAGGGCAGTCTGGCCTCCTGGCCCTTTGGTTCCCCCCAATGCAGAAGCTCACAAAGGGGCCGGCAGGCGTGGCAGGAAGGGCTGAGCTGGCGGATCTCCTGCGCATGTGGGAGGCTGAACCTTGGTGTCAAAGACTGACTCCGCCAGGGCGCCTGCCACTCCAGCTTCCCGCTGTTCGTCTCCATGATCATCATCATTAGCCGCCCGGGAGCCCAGTGCTGGCCGAGAATGGCAGGATGTCACAAATGGCTGCCTGTCCAGGGAGAATGTGAGATGATGGTGCTTTCTCCCGACCTGGGCACAGAACCAGGGATAGACAGAGCAGGACTGGGGGGCAGGGGGCAGGGGGCAGGGGCAGCTTCTGTCTCCTCCCAGGCCCAAGGCCCTCAGTCGGGGGAGGGCCTCCACCTGTCCTCCTCAGCTTCTAGGAAAGGGAGGGAGGGGGGGGGAGAGAGAGAGAGAGAGAGAGAGAGAGAGAGAGAGAGAGAGAGAGAGAGAGAGAGAGAGAAAGAGAGCGCACGTTGGGGGTTACCGAGAGGAACAGCCCCCACCTCCGTCCACCTGCAGACTGACCCATGATGCTGGGACTGCTTGTCTGCCCTGCTCCCCCTGGACTCTTCCCCATGGGCATCGTGTCCACCACAGTACACACACAGCACCCCTGTCACAGCAGCCCCCTTCCAAGCTCTCTCTCTGCCGGGCAAAACCCAAAGGAGCGAGGGCGGCCTGGTCCCTAAGGCCGCAGGTGGGCAGGTAGAGAGGATTCAGAGATGTATCTGCAGGGCTCTGGAAAGGAACCAGGTCCCGGAAGCTGGACTGCTTGCTGCACGCTCCCCTGGCTGGGCTACGTGTTCCGTGAGCTCTCCCTGAGCACAGTGCAATGAGCAGGCCCCACTGCAGAGCCCTGCCCCCAACTCTCCATCAGCCTGGACCCCACAGACGCTCTCGGGCCCCAAGAGCTGCCACCCGGGAAGCACGCCTGGAGGCGGGAACCGGCTCTGTGGCTTGCACGCGGACACCAGAGTTGGGGACACCGTGAGTCAAAGCAGGTGGAGCTGGGGGCTCAGACCTGGAGGGGCAGAGGAGGCAGAGAGGGACCCCCAGAGGAGCATCCAGGGATTCTGGAGGAAGAAATGGGGGTGGTGGTGAGGGGGTGCATGTCACTGAGGTAGGTTGCTGGGAGGACAGGCATGGGCAGAGAGCAGGGCAGGGTGATGAGAAACCCTCATGGCTGCAGTGGAGCCCTGAACCCCTCCCCTAGAGCCAGGGTCCTACGAGCAGAAGAGACCACTGCCTCTCCTCTGGCCTTGCTGCAGCTGGGGCTGCCCTGGCAGCATGTAGGCCCCGAGCTCTTGCTCTCTCTTCTTGGGGAGTTTTCTCTGAGCCCGGGCTGGGCTGCCATGGGCCACAGTTCAGCTCTGTGTCCCCCTCTCTGCCTGCTAGGCGCTAATTTCCTGCTCGCTCGCCTGTCTCTGTAGCTATTCTCTCCTTGAACTCAGAGGTCGTTCAGTCTCTGGCTTCCCCATCGCTCTGCCCAGAGGCCAGACGCTGGGCTGTCTAGGGGACCCCGGCCAATGTCCTTGTTCTTCTGAACATGTAGATACCCAATGCTGTGGCCCTCCAGTCCCTCTGTGAGGCCCAGGACCACCCTCTGTCCTCCACCCACTGACACCCTTCCAGACCCTTCCTCCCCTGTTCCTCCCCTCTACCCTCGTGCCCCACCAGCCCTGTCTCTGGTCCTGAGCAGAGTGATGGCATGGTGGGTGCTGGCTAGCCCTCAGAAGGGGTGGCGAGCAGCCCTAGAGGTCTCAGGCATAGGGCAGTATGCACAGATCCCCCCACAGAGGCTCACCCCCGTGGAGACAAGCGGGCATGGCATGGCCACGACTGACTCCTGGGCACTTCCGAGCTGACCACTGGCCCCTGCATCCCCACACAATGGGCCTGCCTGTGCGGGCGAGAGCTGGGGGGGTGGGGGGAGCCGCACTCTGCCGAGATGACATCCCATCAGCGTCAGGAATCGTCTGCTGTGTCGTGCTGCTAGCGGGCAACCTTTGAGACTCCAGATGGCACTTGTCAGGCCTGCGGGCCCCATGTGCAGTGCCCGGGTGGGAGCTGCTGTGAATTAATCCATTTCAAGGTGTGTGAACAAACAGCCATCACCGCGTCAGCCTCCGCTTCGCCTATTATGGGAAATGGCACCTCAGGTAATTACCGCGCTGCTGGCTGACAGCAGGGATTACGCAGCGGGCCGGGTGAGTTCAGCCTCCCAGGCGGCGCCGGTGCTCGAGCCCAGCTGGCCTTCCCTGCCCGGCCCAACTGGGGCCAACGTGGGGCCAGCAAGTTCCTAGGGCCGTGCGGCTGCTATTTCTGGGAGAACCGAGGGCACCCCAAACCCAGATCTGGTGCTGACCCGCGCTCACAAGCACCCATCCACTGAATGGCGAGCCCCCCCAGGCCGGGCTGCATCCAGAGAGAGCAGGTCTTGGCCCCCGCAGCCGGTGCCTGCTCGGGGGTGCAAAGGCTGCTCTGCTGCCTCCGGCCAGCGGCCCTGAGCTGAGCTGAGCTGAGCTGGGCACTGGAGGCTTGGGGGGAGGCCTGTGGGCGGCTCCATGTGACATTCTCTGGACACGCAGTGAATGGCCGGGCTGCCCTTCCCAACTGGAGTGCAGTGCCTGCTCAACCCGGGGCTTTCAGGCTCATCACTCTCCCTTTCTCAGGCCTCCCACGGCACCCCCCCCCCCCCCGAGGGTGCTCTCGGGAACCTCAGTTTCCTCCATCATATTCCCAGCATCTCCCTGTCTCCATGTGTCCCTGCATCCCCCCCTGTCCGTATGTCCCTGCATCCCCCTGTCTGTTCCCCCTCCTTCCCTGTGTCCCCAGCACTCCTCTCTGATGTGTCTTCCCAGCAAGCCTCTCTCTGTGTTCCTGGAAACCCTCTTCCTTTCTTTTTCTTTTTTTGAAGTGAAGCAAGGTAGTTTTTATTGAACTATATTTACTTAGAAGTAAGGGCTGAGAAAGAGGAAATGCATATTGGAGAGACAACACGGTTTCTCCAGAGAAGAAAAAAAGCAACCAAAGAGACAGACACAAACAAACAGGATTTTCCAATGTTTTCCCAGTATGCCCTTTTCTGTGTTCCCAGAACCTGTCTTTCTGATTTGCCTTTCCAGCATGCCTCTCTCCTGTGTGTTTTCCCAGCATGCCTCTCTCCGGTGTGTTTTCCCAGCATGCCTCTCTTTGATGTGTTTTCCCAGCATGCCTCTCTCCGATGCGTTCCCAGCACCTCTCTCCCTCCCGGCTTTCTGGCAGCACCTTCTTCTGATGACCTTACTCATTGGTTCCTTGTATGACCTGCTCAGCCCCATCCAAGTGCCCTTTCCTTCTAACATCTTCTCAATGGCAAGGAACTTTTAGGTTCACAAAGCCTTTCCCCGGCCAGCCCGGCCTCTGCTATCTCCCCAAGTGGCCAGGAAGTTGGGGTGACCAAGTCTTGGGTCAGGAAGAAGAAAAGCGCCCTCCAAAGCTGCAAGTGAGCCAAGGAAATGCCACGGGCCATGCACCGGTCTCGCTGAAGTTCCAGGCACAGCCTCACGGTGGCCTCAGTGCTCCTCGGGGATTAGGCATCTGTAAAGCCCTCCCCCCCCCAAAAAAAAGGTCCCCGCCTGGCTGGCTCCAGCTCTGGCATGGGTGAAAAGACACAGTTATGGGATGGGAAGGAGAGGAGTGGGCGTTGGGGGAGGACGGGCGGTAGGAGAGGGGGCAGCAGGCGGGGGTGCTCCGGAGGGCACTGCCTGGCTCTGCTTCTGGCCGGCGGGGGGCTGGCGTTTGAGCCCGCACTGAGCACGTGCTCAGGTGCCTGGGTCTGAACGGTCACACACTGAGGGCAGCAAGCAAGGGGCAGTGCCCAGGATGCCAAAGATACGGTGGCAAACTCCAGTACTGGGGGAGCTCCGTGGGGGTTGCCCTGGGCGGAGAGCTAGGGGAGAAGCTGTGGGTGACCCTGAAGGGGCAGCTGTGCTGGCATTCAGGGCCATCGGGGATGCCTGAGAAGGAGACAGCAGGGGTGGGCGGGGGGAAAAAGAGGCCGGAATGGGGGGGTATGGGAGCCCCTGCAGGCAGGGGCCCAGGCACCGGTACCCAGAGGTGGGAAGAGACCAGCAAGGGAATGACCGAGCCCTGCATGTGCCCTGGGAACTCAGGAGGTAGTTTTGCCTGTGTGAGCACTGGAATGGCCAGATGTTGTTTCATTGCTTTGGAGTTTTGACTGGCAGAATCTCCTGCCCCCGTGCCAGGCTATCTTCACAGGGGTCCCCTTGGACGGGGGAGGCTGAATCTCCCTCCCCACCCCAAAAAGAACCCCGGCAGCAGAAAACCCCCAAAACCCAGGCACAGCCATGCTCAAGGCCACTCTCTATACGCTTGGACGAACCTCACAAATGAAGGAACCGGCAGAAGAACCCAGTTACGCGGGACTGGGGCTGAGATCTCCAAGCCTGCTCAGGGGCTGGGCCTCCTCCACCCAGATCCTCAGTTTTCCAGAAGCTTGGCAGTCACACTCACAAACTACCTCCCAACGCCATCTAATCCCATCAACAGCCAAGATTCAGTGACTATAAAACAAAGCTCCCGGAAGAGAGCGACAGAGTATTCCCTGGAGGTCTGAGCCCTTGGAGAGCCTGGCAAGCTACCAAGAGTATTCCCCCTGCATGAAAGAGCCTGGCAAGCTACCCATGGAGTATTCAATATGCCCAAAACAGTAACAATAACGGGTCTCATTCCCCTACCCTGAACGAGCCTCCAATACGCTGCTGGGCTACACTATCACTCGACAGGGACAAATGGAGTCATTTCTGGTGCCTGCTCTAGCAAATCAATGAACAATGGGAAGACAAGTGACAAGTGGAGTTTCGTCTGTTTGTGTTGAGACCATGCCCCATGCACCCAGGAGCTACTCCTTGATGTGCCTGGGGCCTCAAGGGGGCTCAAGGAGTTTATGGGAATCCCATTCTCCTGCACACAAAGCCTGGGTTCCAGTCCCTGGATCAGGCCCCTAGTCCACATCTGCACTGTTCGAACCCACTCAGCTGGTGGGTAACTATTCCGGTAGCAATAGGTAACTTGTCTAAAGAGGAATATTTAAAAAAAGAAGAAAAAAGCTTCAGTTGTTTGCTAAACTTCAATTCTAGGGCTACACTGAGCGGCTGAGATTTTACTTGAAAATACCGGAAGCGACAGTTTGGCTGTGACCTGGTCTGAACGGAGATGAGGTTCAAAGCCACCTTTGTTCCGTTCCTAGAAGGCTGCCAGCAGCAGCGTGAGCGTGGGCGGCCGGGTGCAGTGCGCAGAGGGTGCGCCGGCCCATCTCTCCAGCTCTCTCCCTCCCACCAGACATGCAAGTGGCTGCCTCTGGGGACTTGGGCACGGCAATGTGGGATTGGGTGAGAAAAAGCCCCAGTTTATGAAATCACGATGCCCTGTCACCTTTGGCCCTGGCACGCAGAATCTAAATCCTGAAGTCACACCCGGTGATGCTCAGGGCTCACTCCTGGCTCCGTATTCAGGAATGATTCCTGGCGGTGCTCAGAGGACCCTATGGGGTGCCAGGGATGCTGGGATCAAACCCTATTGGACGTGTGCAAGTGCTCTCCCCGCCCCGCCGTGCTCTCACTCGGCCCACCCTCCTTCCCGAGAGACTGTTCTAAATTTCTACTTGCACATGGAGAAAAGTAGCAAACCAGATCCCCTTCAGAGGGGAAGCGAGGGGAACAAAGGAAATGGGTGTTTGCCTTGCACGCTGCCGACCCAGGTTAGATTCCCTGCATCCCATATGGTCGCCAGGCTTCCGAGAGGGAAACACTGGAGCCAGCACCTCTGTGGAGAGCAACTCTGCTCTTCATGCCACACAGACACTTTCCCATCCCTGGTGCTGCCGCAGTGAGCTCCAGAGGGTGGGAAGGATGTCTGACTTGCCACAACCTGAGCTGAGCATCTGGACAGAAGCTCCTACAGGGCTGGTGTCATTGAGACATGCATGCAGGCAGTATGCCGGTCATCTGCCAAGGTAGCCACCCCCAGGGGCGGAGCTGGACTGTGGTGCTACCAACATTGGAGTCCTGAGCCACTGGGCTGAGAGCCACACCCCGCGTTGTTCCTGCGTGACAGATGCATCGTCGAGACCCATGTGTCCTGGAGGGTAGGTGACGCCCTTGCAGTGTGCTGGAGGTGTCCTGGGGAGCACAGTCTCCCCATGTCTTTCCCTGCAGAGCCGTTTCACAAACACGGTGCTCCCCTGCCTGTGCAACACGGCCACAATCTCTACCGTCCTGGCCAAGACCCCGGGGAGTGATGAAGTCATGGGAAGTCGGTTCCCACACTCACATGACAACAACGTTGAAATACACCCAGCCTGGTCCCTCCTGTGCACCACCAGGCTTGCCCTTTCCGCGGCCAGGTCCCTCTGGGCAGGCAACAGTGCTATGTTTTGGGTGGTGGCCCCCAGTGGTACCCAAAGGGCTCAGTACCCCCTGGCCGGGGTGGATGGGAGCTGCTGTTGGAAAGAAGAGGCCCCAAAGGCGGGACTCGGGGGTGCATACCTCGGGGGCGATGTAATCCGGAGTTCCGCAGAAGGTTCTGGTGGTGACCCCGTCCATCATATGCTCCTTGCACATCCCGAAGTCGGCGATCTTGATGTGTCCCTCCGCGTCCAGCATGACATTGTCTAACTTCAGGTCCCTGCCAGGAGGTGGGGGAGCGAGAGCAGTCAGGGCTGCTGGAGAGTCGGGGAGGGGTGGCTTGGAAGTGGCTACCTGAGCAGCTCCCAGTCCCAGATTAGAAGCCAGGAACGGGCTGGAGCTTTTGTTTTTTTTTCCTATTTGTGAGGGTTGGGCCACACCAAGCAGGGCTGCTCCTGGCAGTGCTCAGGGGACCAAACACTGAGTGCCTTGTGCGACACCTGCAGCTCACTGCGATGGCTGAGTGTGCAGTCTCTGTTCTAGACTCCCCCTGAGCCCTGACTGATGGATGAGGCTCCCTCATCTGCTGCAGGGGTTCAAACAGCCTCCCCGGGGGCCACAGTGCCAAGCATCTTTCAACAAACACCTCAGCCAGTCCTGAGGGGCATCTCACTCTTGCAGTGGCTCGGGAGGGGAAGGCCTGAGTCCAGCTGCTCTTGACCCCCTTCTAGTTCCCAGGCTCTTGCCACGGATATGCCCTCGCCACCGCAGCCTGCCCTCCCTCCCCTAGGGAAGGCTGAGGAAGGGGCTGTGTGTGGGGGCGAGGAGAGGGTTTTCCTGTGGAAAGCAGAGCTCAG
This sequence comes from Sorex fumeus, assembly GCF_029834395.1. NCBI lineage: Eukaryota > Metazoa > Chordata > Mammalia > Eulipotyphla > Soricidae > Sorex > Sorex fumeus. The sequence goes on from NW_026606120.1 coordinate 82,387,927, forward strand.
GGGTGCTTTCCAGGCTCGGGAAGCTGAAGATGCCTGTGGCTTGCCCAGAGGCTGCTGAGAAAAGGAGTGGGTGAGTGGGGAACGGGGATTTCCTGCAGCTTTTTGTCCTTTGGGGGTTACCAAGGCTACATCTGAAGTGACCAAAGCAGAAGGACCTGCCTCATACACCCCCCACCCCCCGCAGTACAGACGTTCCCCCCACCCCAGGCCCACAACCGTGGTCCTGTGGTAGAGTTCGGACACTCACCTATAAATGATGCCTCGTTTGTGCAGGAAGAACAACCCGATGGAAATCTCGGCTGCATAGAATCTGCAAAAGAGACGGCTTGGGTTGGCCTCTTGGCTCCTGGAATGTTTTTACCCAACAGCTGGAGCAACAACAAAGAGTTAAGAGAAAGGAAGATTCTGGACCCTTCAGATACTCCTTCCTCATAGACTTGGCCATCCCCCTGCCCAAAGGCCACAGCTGAAACAGCTCAACCCACATCCAGAAGCAAGCTCGGACCCTCTGGGCGGCTGGCACAGAAGCTCCTAAACGTTTCACTGAAAGGGCGGGCCTGGGCCAGCTTCTTCTGTGCCAGGGCTGTGTGCCAGGCAGGGGGTCCACCTCCCACCCGTGGGGAGATGGGGGGTGGGAGGTGCATGAAGACACTATTTTCTGGGAGACCAGACCAGGGAGAGTGTGGGAGCTTGTGGGGCACTCTCCTATCGGAGGGCGGGATAAATGGGGCCCACGTTCCCTTTGACATAGCTCATCACGGGAAGTAGTGCCTCCCCCGCGTGGACTAGCGTCGGAAACCCAGAATCAGTGCATGGGAGCTTTCTGACCATGCGCGGCCTTCAGTGTCTTTGGCGTCTGAACCTCCTCATGACTCTGCCTGCGCCCCTTCAGCCCCGGGAGGCTTCAGATAAGCCCACGGGTGTCTGTACAGGCAGGAACACCCCGGATGATGAAGGCACTCTTTGTGGGGGCCCCATCCCCGAGGGTGGGCAGTGAGGAGGCGTGCAGGAGATGGAAGAGACAAGACTGGGAGAAAATGTTTAACTCGGCACGCTCTTCTCTATTTTTAGAAGAAATTCAAGCAACACAGTCGGCTAGGAAGGTGTTGGAGATGTGACGGTATGTGGTGACACGGTGATCACACCAAATTTCACCAAACTCTTTCCTTTCCTTCAGAGGGTCTTGGGCTACAACTTGTGGTGCTCAGGGACTACTGAATCTATGCTCAGGGATCACTCCTGGCAGTGGAAGAGCTGGAGGGGGGGCATCTGTGGAACCAGGAGTAGAATCGGGGTCAGGTGCAAGGCAAGTGGCTTAATCCCTGCATTATCCCACCAGCCTGGACACTTCCATGTCTTAATGGCAACGGAGCTGACATTAAGGGCCACCAGTCAGGAAAGAAGAAGTCAAGGTCTCAACAAGTGCAGAAGACGTGATACTAAGAAAATCCTAAGGTCGCTGGAAATAACAGACTTTTTAAAAAAAAACAGTTTTAAAAAAGCTCCTGGAAACAACAGTCTTGTACAGTAAAGTAGCAGGTGACAAAAAAATCAACGCCCAAGCACTTGACTCTTTTCAAACTCATGACAGAAGAGCGGGACGAGGGTTGGGTGTTCTGAAAACAAGGAGGTCGACAGCGACACGGAAAAATAATCTACCTTGGCATATAAAAAAGAGACAAAACTGAGCCTTCTCACAGAAAACCTTCCCCAGCACAGACTGCAACCCCAGGCACTGCAGACCCAATGCCCACGCAGTGGTCCTGCAGAATTCTGCAGACCCAAGCGAACCCCGGTCCTCACAGCAGCCCCAGTACACGGCAGAGTCGGGCTAGGGTCAGGCCAGCCAGACCCGCAGCTGTCAAGAACGAGGGGTGCTCGCAGTGGAGGGGGTTCCAAATGAGCCCCCCTGCAATCCTAACCAAAATGGGCTTCTCTTTCCCTTCCCCAACCTCCCACCCTCCTGTGGTTCCCCAGAGACACATCGTCTCTATGGGGCTGAGGCCCCACCCCTTACAGCTGGTTCCCTCTCCCCAGGGTAGATGCCCCCCAGCACCCACAGGCCTGGCCCCGCTCATGGTCCCAGGGGCTCTACCAAAGTGTGGCATGAGGATGGTTAGGGTCATGGGAGCCCCTTCTAGACCCCCGTTCTCAGCCGCATCCCCTGCAATGGCCCTTCCCTACAGCACTGCCTCCCCCCCCCAAATCTCACGCATCTGGGTTGAGTATTCCTGGGGGGATTCATTCCCCCACTGCCCACTTTGTGGGGGCAGGAGTGAGGTCCTAAGTGTCACTGTCCAGGGCCTTCTCTGGCTGCCTTGGAGACAGGGGCCACTCACTGCCTTCACCCCGACACCTAGATGTCCAGTACATGAGGTGGGTGACAGATGTATGATTGAGGGACACCCTGGCAGGTGCAGGGACTCCCACCACTCACACCACACAGTTTACTGGAAGTGGAGCCAAACTCTTCTCGGCCAGCCCCCTGGCCCCTGCCTTGGAAGTCCCAGCTCACCTGGTGGGGACCCTGTTTCCCAGCCCCCTAGAAGCTCCCACAGGGAAACCGTGCCTCTTCAGAGGGGTTGGTGACGACTCACACTGCCTGTGGCTCCTTGAACTTGCCGACTTGCTGGATGTGGTACATGAGGTCCCCGCCATTGACATATTCCATGACGAAGTACAGCCGGTCCTGGAGGCCAAAGGTTACGTATGAGCAGGTGCCCACCCAACTCTTTCCTCTGCTCTATGTTCCCGTTAGCAAAAGGTGGGCTCCATAGGACCCCTCAACATGTCCCTAATAAAAACTCCCTAATATGGAAGGCCTAGGTTAGTAGCCTACACTACACGACTGTATGGTGCCATAACAAGACTACAACCCTACCGTACCACCCCTGTACCATACACTGCACTATGACCTGCTATGGCACTGTAATGCTACTACCCCTGTACCACACACTGCTGTGACTGTACTGCTACGATGCCATAATCCTGCTATTCTATTACTCTACCACGCTACACTAAGACATTCTATGATGCCATGAACCTATTAAACTATTACTTTGCCACACTGCACTATGACTGTATCATACTATGATGGTATAACTTTACCCTAATATCCCTGTACTGTAAACTATGCTTGACTGTGCAATGCTATAATGATACTCCAACTCTATTGTACTGTTGCTGCACTATAACTATAAATATTTAGCTATACTACAACTATACAACTACTCTATTTCTATAACTATAGTATAACTATACTATTACCGTACTAAAACTCTACTGTAGTTATGCTATAACTACAGCTGTACTCTACACTGTTGCTGTACTGTAAGCATATTACATTATATGCAGCTACACAAGCACATAATTTCTATACTGCAACTAGAAACTCTACCCTGCCAACACTTCCCTGGCTCCCGGGTCCAATAGCCTTCTTGCTGTCCTGCCAGGTAGGAGGAAATCTTTGCTTTGAGGGTGCCACAGTGCTAGCCTCTCTGTAGGGAGTTCACAGAGGGAGGTGAGGTGACCCTGTCTCTTCCACCTGGGCGGAGAAGCATCCAGGCTGAGCAGCCGGAGTTCATCCATCCTGCCTGTCCCCGGGAGTGAGTGCCTGGCCCAGCTGCCTTCCGGGTGCAGGGGTCCTCGGGGCCTCCCCGGCTCTCACCACTGTCTGGAAGCAGGAGTGCAGCTGCGTGAGGAAGGGGGGCTTGTCCAGCAGTGCCAGCACCCGCTTCTCCACCATGGTGCACTCCACGTCGTCGTCCTGAATCACCACGTCCTTCTTGAGGATCTTGATGGCGTATAGCTCCTCGGTGCCCTTCCTGTCAGCCAGCATCACCTGAGTGCACACAGAGTGTGTGAGTGTATTTGTGTGTGTGTATGAGTGTATGTGTGAGTATATGTATTCATGTAAGTGTATTTGTGGGTGTATGTGTATATGTATGTGTGTATTTGTGTGTGTGTATGACTGTGTGTGTGAGTGTATGTGTGTGTGAATGTGTGTATGAGTGTGTGTGTGTGTGTCCTGAGAACCTTGGTGAGCTCTGCGCTGGGACTGGCAGGCACCAGGCTCACTCTGGGAGATGCTCTGGGCACTCCAGCCCAGCATGGAGAAGGCTGCATGTCCAAGGGCTGGCCTGGATCTGATCTCTGGTACCACAGGGTTCCCCCCCCAGGCACTGCCAGTGTGCGGGCCCCAAATCAAGCCCCCAAGACCACTACCACCAAAAGTAAGCCACCAATTTTGAAATCTCACAGGCACTGAGCCTGGCTCCTGTACGCTGACTTCGGGCCTTGCGCATGGAGGGGCCTGTGGGGATCTTTGGGCACTTGGGCTGCTGACAGGAGCTGGAAGCGGCCTGAGCCTGGGGCCCTCTTCCAGTCACATGGTGACAATGAAAGGCCACTGAGCTTTGTGGGCGTCACAGGAGTCAGAACCAAGAGTCTCCCCCTCGGCCCTCAAACCGTGTCCTGAAGTGATGCTTCCTGCCTATCTCATGAGACGCCAGTTCCAGGCTGAAGAAACTCAGCCCGTTTCTGCTCATTGTGACGCCCATTCACTGAGGCTCAAGTTTGATTTCTGGCTGTGGATAAGATTCGCTCAGCCACGAGAAGGTGAAGGAAGGACAGTGCTCCGGGGCTGGCTTGGGGCAAAATAGTTGTTTGTCTTGAAAAAAAATTGGAGTTCCCCACAGGGAGAGTGCAGAAAGCAGGGCTTGGAGTTGCTCAGGAAACGCAGGCCCTTCCCCCCCCCCGCACCCCAACATGCACTGGAGGACGGCCTGTGCCCCCCTACCTTTCCGAAGCTCCCCTTCCCCAGCACCATGAGGAAGTTGAAGTCCGAGAGCTTGACTCTGTCGAGGTTGTTGGATGGCTGTCTGCGCTCCTCCGACGAGCTGGCCGCCTTGTTCCCTGCAGGGCCCAGCTTGGCTTTCTAGAGGACAGAGCACATGGCGGGGGCGGGGGTCACTCAGCCCTTGTTCCCAGGGACAGAGACCCTGGGCGTCCGCTGGGAGGTGGAATGGGGGGGCGAGGAGATGCCCTCCTCGATGCTGTCAGGCGGACTCTCCTCACAGGACAGCGGGGTTACCGACGAGAGACACAGCCCCCAAAGCCTGCCAGATGCAGAGCCACAGGCCTGAGAGCAAACGTTCTTCCTGAGAATCCACAGGCAGAGAGATCAACGACTCTTGTCACTGTTGGAGTAACTGTGGGTTTCTTCTCCTGGGGTTTTCTTATCGTGTTTGTGTGCTGTGTTGTGGGTTTCTCTCAGCGAGCCCAGCCACACAAGACAGGGGGTGCTGTTGTTGCTTCAAGCCCCGTTCCCCAGCTCACCACCTGACTTAGTCAGCCCAGACTCACTTGCTCCCGCGTCGTGGGAGTCAAGAGAGAGGGAACGAAAGGGCGCAGTCCTGAGGCTCATGTGGAAGAGCTGAGTTCTATCCCTAGAGCTATACACACACGCATGCACACACATGCACACACATGCACTCACACATGTGCACACACATGCATGCACGCGCGCGCGCGCACACACACACACACACACACACACACACACACACACACACATAGTCACACAGCCATTTCTGATAAGGAGCTCACAGGAACGGGGTGGTGTCTGCAGTGAAAACGCTGAATAGAGCTGGGCCTGTGCATTTCCGGAAAGCCACAGGGCAGGATGGCATCAATCACCTCCTGCTCAGCTACTGGCCGCGGGTTAAGGCAATACTTAATGGGCACTGCGGCCTGCTGGGCAGCGCAGCGAGAGTAAATAAAACGCCTGCTCTGCTCCGGAGGAACCATTTTTCATCTCCCGGAGCATGCCAAGCACGCTCGCCCCTTGGGGCCTGCACACTGCTCTCTCCCTGGCCCAGATGGACTGTCCAGGAGGGGCTGGAGGCTGGAGCCTTGAAGCAGCCCCCCGCACCCCCCTCCCCGCCAGGTGGGACGGCCCCGATCCTCGTCTCCCCTTCTCGGGGACTCTGCTGCTCTGTTCTAGTTGTTTTCCTGTGTCTACGAGAGAGCCAGGATGTGAGTCCATAGGGACTTGGATCTGAGTGTGTGTCTGCGAGGAACATAGCTCCTCCCGCTACAAACTCCTGGTGAAATCAGACAGAGCACTGATTTTAAATAATTTCTATAACACTGTTTTTTTTTTTTGTTTTTGAAGGTGGGGTGGGAGGTTGATCCTGGCAGTGCTCAGGGGTGCCTGCTGGTGCTCCGGGATCTGTCTGTGGCTCCGGGGACTTAAGCCAGGTCTAGCCGCGTACAAGGCGGGCACCTCACCCTTGACTCTCTCTCTGGGCCCAGCAACCCTTCTTGTTATAGAGACAGCATCCGCTCTTTCTAGAGAACAGAAAATCAAGTCCTAAAACATCCACAAGTTTGTCCCCCAGAGATGACCTGCTCAGCGGGTCCCACACTACCCTCCGAGGGCTGTCACCATGTGTCACACATTTCAGCTGTGGTGCTGGGGTGGCAGGAACCACACCAACTCCTGGCCGGGAGCCCCGCCCTGCTTTGAGTCCTCCCTCTGGGCCCCGGCACAGAGCAGAGGGCGCCTGCGTGAACTGGTAACCAGCACCCCTCTGCTGGTTGTTTGGGGTGGGGTAGCAGGAAGTGGGGTGGGTGAGGGAGGGGACAGCAGGAGCCGGTCCCTCAGCCAGGTCAGGCCCGGGGTGGGCCACCTGCCTCTATCCTGGTCCCTGACTCTCCATGATAGTGGGTGCTGAGGCTGGACTCTCTCCCCACCGCCCCCAGGGATACGCAGAATGGGGGGCAGGGAGGAGGGCGACTCTGGGGGTCTGAGTCTGCCCACCCACTACGGGCTTCCCCCAGCCACCCAGGGGGACAGAGCTCTGGAAGGGTCTCAGCTGCTAAGAAGACCCCACCTAGGGGTAGGGCACAAAGGCTGGGGGGTCTGGGGTGCTACACACTGGTCTGAACCACATCCTCTCCCTGGACTCCGAGTCTGCATGCCCCACCCAAGCTGAACCATGGAGGGAGTCCTGAGTCAGCCTGGTAGCCCGCTGGCCCTGGCTCTGCCGGCCGTGTGAGCTACTGACCCCCCGCCCCCTCTCCGGGGGCTGCTCCACTCAGCCCTGACCGACACAAGCATGCAGCAACAGAATGTGGCCAGCGGACTGCTTGCTGGCCTGGACCCTGCACTGTCCGGCAGCTTGGAGGGAAAGGCCCACGCCTCAGGAGCCCATGGAAACTGGAATCCCAAGATGCCTCAGCCAGCCAGCACAGGAAACGGAATTCTGTAGAAGCCCACGGCCGGAGTCCCGGTTCCGCTAAGCAAAAGGCTCAGGGAAACCACACCGAGTCACTCTTGCAAAGACCCACCCCCCAACATGCATGCAGGTCTTTGCCACCCGGTGGAGGATTCCCCGGGGGCCAGTAGGCCGCTGTCATGGCGACGAAGGGGGTGGGGGATGATGACACGGGCCCCAGATGCAGTGGGGCTTGGCCCCTGGGGGATGCGTGAAGAACAGGGTCCTTCTCCTGCAGGGATTCCTCTCCCCACAGCCACTGGGGTCCCCTTCTCCAGGGCCTGCTGACTGGGGTCAGTGGGCTGGCCTGGTGAGCAGAGACACCTCCCTATGTCACTGTCAGTGTTTGGGAAATTTAGTGGAGTTCTGAAAGGGACACGCTTTCCTGCTGAAAACACTCTCCTTCGGGCTGATGCCTGCCTGGGGCCAGGGAAGCAGCTCCCTGAACCCACAGGCGGCCAATATGGGGTGTTCCCAGGTCGCTCCAGTCCTGCCACTTAGGAGCAGGGAATTCTCTACCACTGCGCAGACGGCAGAGATAGAGAAGGAACCGGTTCCCTAGGTGAGCCTGGGGGGCTTCCGAGCTGTTCAGTGCTTCTGGGACAAGCCCCTGAATCCCGAGTCGCGGGGTGCCCTTGGGGACCATCCACAGGCCCAGGGCCCTGAAGCCCGGGTGCAGGTGGTTTCATTCGCGGGCATCGAGCGCCCTCTGGTGGCGGCGGTGATTTTCCGGCCCGGTTGCATTTCTGGCCTGGGCTTCTTGCAGAAATCAGCCGTGGCATCCTGAACCTAGTTCTTGGAAACACTGCTGACGGCTGGGGCGAGACACGAGACATGGCACCCTGCCTCTCCCAGCTACGCCTTCCTAGACGGCGTCCCCGTGTCTCCCGTGGGGGGCCCGGCTGTCTCTAGAAAGCAGGGGAAGCCCCACGCACTCACAGCATGCTCCCGCTTCCTGAGGCTCTTCCCAGACCTGGGCCAGGCTCAGGGGGCAAGGGGGGCCCGCGGTGATGCCGGGGTGGGGGGGAGGGGTGCAGAGAGCTGCTGGTGGTTGCTGCTGCAGGAACAGAGTGATGGAGAACGGCAGGGACGCGATGAGCGTCACGTGCGGAGAGAATTCAATGGAGGAAGAAGAAACACTCCACTCCCGGGGAAACTCAATTGGTGCTAAGTGATCACAGGCCGGCAGCTCATAAAGTCGAGAATGAAAACAAACCCCAAACCCCATAAAAGTGAAAGAAAACCAGCCAGGCTACAACTGGCAATAAAGCTTCGCTCTCTGGGGAAAGCTCCAGGCGTTTTCCGCACGCACGACTGCAGAGAGCCGAGCGGAACCAGGAGCCAAGCAAAGAGGCCTGACCTCACGTGACCCCGCATCCAGACCCCATGTTCCAACCCCAGGTGACCCCACATGACCCCGGTCCCAACCCTGCGTCCAGACCCTCATGTCCGAACCCCATGTTCCGACCCCATGTGATGCTGGGTCCCATCCTCGTGTTCCAACCTCATGTGACCCCACATCCTGACCCTGTGTCCCGACCCTACCTCATGTCCAGACCCCACATCATGATCCCATGTGACCCTCGGCCCCAACCTCGTGTTCTGACCCCATGTGAGACCCCACATCTTGACCCCATGTCCCAACTCCACTCCGTGTCCAGACCCGACATCCCGACCCCACGTGAACCCAGGTCCTTACCTCATGTCCTGACCCCATGACCCCACATCCTGACCTCACGTGACCCCAGATCCTGACCTTATATCCCGACCCTACTCCGTGTCCAGACCCCACATTCTGACCCCATGAGCCCCGGTGACCCCAGGTCCCGACCTCGTGTCCTGACTCCACGTGACCCCACATCCTGACCCTGTGTCCCGACCCCACATTCCCACTGACCTCACATCCCAAGCCCCTGTCCGGACCCCACCCCGCGTGCCCGCCCCGTGTGGGAGCAGGAAGGCTGTAGCTCTGATACACCATCCTCACAACCGTCAGCTCCGACCCCTTACCCAGTGCCTTTCCCCCGCACCCGTTCCCGCTCTCTGGGGTGACAACTTCTCGCCCTGGCCAGCCAGCACTGCTGGGGGCTGTTCCTGGGCCCCTGTGGCCTCACAGGCAACATGGGCAAGAGTGTGTGTGTGTCTGTGTGTGTGTGTGCGTGCATGCGTGCTTGGGGGTGGGGTGCAAAGTGCGGGGGAGTGAGGGACTTGGGGATCCCCAGGTGTCTCTCTGCCAGGAGACTCGGAGTGTCGGGCCCTTGGACTGACCCTGGAGTCCCCACTCCTGCTCATCCTCATGCTCCCAGGGCACGCGCTGAGGGGGAATGGTCCAGGGGCGGCCCTGCCGTCTGACCCTTACTCCAGGCCTTTCTTTCTCAGGGCCGCTGTGCTCTGGCTCCGTCGCCTCTGCTGGTGACGCCCGTCTGTCCATGGAGTTTCATCCCCCGCAAGCCCAGACCTTGTGTACACCTGGGTGATGGCGTCTCTCGGCTGGCACCGTCCTGCCCATGGCCACCGCTGTTGGCGGCAGACAGCAGGATGCATGCGGAGGGCGCTGAAATTAGGCACCATCCCTCGAGCTCCAAGGAGAACACAGTCCACTCAGCTCTGCTGTCATATAAAATGCCCTTCCCTGGGGCTGGAGCGATAGCACAATGTTCAGGGCAGTTGCCTTGCACACAGTGGACCTGGGTTTGATTTTCAGCATCCCACATGGTCATCCGAGCACCACCAGGAGTAATTTCTGAGTGCAGAGCCAGGAGTAACCCCTGAGCATTGCCGGGTGTGACCCAAAAAGCAAAAAACAACAACAACAAAAAAACAAACACCTCCAAAAACAACAAACCAAAACCAACAACAAAACGCCTTTCTCCTCTGTCCAGGCTCCCCAGCCATCCCATGCTGCTCTCGGGGCTCCCTCTGCCTCGGCTTGGCACAGGGGCAGCGCTGGCCTGGGCCGATGACAGTGGCGAATGCCTGACAATTATTCTCCATGTTCACCCTGGCCCTGGTTCGCATGGAAGCTTTTGCATCTGTGAGCTGAACACAGTGATGAAAACATCTTTCTCTCGACTGGTGTGCGTTATATGGATTTTCCTCCCCTTTTTCATATCCCCCAGATGGGAAAGTAATTAAGTAAGCTGGGTCCAGGACAGAGCAGAAAGCAGAATACAGAACGGGTCACATAGATTTTTTTCTGTTATGTGTTTAAAAGGTCATCGGAAAAAAAAAGCACTCGGTTGCCATGGTAACGGTGGCAGGCCTGACCAAATCAAATCACTACAATTTATCTGAGGGTCTCTGGTGATCTGTTTCTACCACCCCCACCAACCCCCGGGCCCTACATCTGCAGAAGAACATCCTGAATGAGACTAAGTCCGCAAAGACAGCAGAGGCGGTTGGAAAAAACAGTTTCAATGAGAGGAATGGAAGCCGGCAAGCGAGTTCTCTCAGAGACAACCCCGCAAGGTGGCCCCATCTCCGCTGACCCTGGCCACTTAGCTGCCAGAGGAACTGGGGGGTCATAATCGCTTGGTTAAGTATCAGGGGTCGGGCTGGAGCAATAGCACAAGGGGCAGGGTGTTTGCCTTGCACACGGCCGACCCGGGTTTGATTCCCAGCATCCTATATGATCCCCGAGGACCGCCAGGAGTAATTCCTGAGCACAGAGCCAGGAGGAACCCCTGAGCATCGCCAGGTGTCAGCAAAAAGCAAAAACAAAAGTATCAGGGGTCATTTCCAAATATCTCCCTGGAATCTATAAGGACTCTCTAAACGGTGAGATTTCCAGCAGTTTCTGGACCACGCTCACCCGCCCCCAAGGCAGTCTGTGTAATGTACTGTGCTAACTTGTTCCCTGCTGCTCCTTCACTTGGGTCCTGGATCCTGGTCCACATGGTCACAGACGCAAGGATGGCGCAGGCCCTGGGCATCCGCCCCTGCTCTGAAAGATGCCAGGGAAAGCCCAGCTGGGGTTTAGCTGAGACCGTTGGATGGAATGGCTTCAACCAAGCCTTTGGCGGAAAGGATTCAGCCCTTCCCCAAACCGCAGGAAGGAAAGTAGTAGCTCCTGGCTCCCGGGATGAGGTGCTTACTGCTGTCTGAGAAGTGGTGGGGCTCTGTCCTGGAAGGTGGGGACCCAAGGTCTCCCCAGGCCTCATGGCTACAGAACTTTCCTACAAGCCAGGACACTGCCGTCGGAGTCACAGGGATGCGGGGGCAGTGACCAGCACGTCAAGAGACTGGGGGAGCAGAGATGAGCCCAGCTTTGGTCTCTGTCTTGAACACAGCCACTGGACTTTGCAAAAACAAATAAATAAGCTTCTCTAGGCTCAGTTCCGGCCTGCTCATAAGCATCGGAGAATGGACCCAGGGCAGTGATCGACCCCGGGTGACGTTTCTCCTGGTTTCCTGACTCACTAGCTGCAATCTCCTCGTGCGTCAGCTGTGCTCCCCCCCCACCCCCCGGCACAATCAAGGGAAGGACCCGAGGTGCAGCTGTGCACCCTTTGAGTCTCTAACCAGGCCCTCTGCAGGCAGCCCCGGATGACCAGAACCCTGACCTGTGCGCACCACCCAGTAACCCCAGAGGTCCCACTTCTTCTCGGTGTTCTGGCCACTGCTGGGAACACAACACTGCCAATTCCCAAGCAGAAAGCCATCGAAGTGGAAATGGCATTCCACGGCCCCTTCCAAGCATGCCGGCCGGGGACCATGTCTACGCCAGAACTCCTCACTGCACCGTGAGACTCCAGGACATGGAGGGGTCTGGGCATCCCAGGAGACCTTTGGAAAGGCGTTTCAAAGGTCAGGAAGAGCCAGCCTGTGTGGCTAAGACAGGGTGATGATGAGCTGCCACGATTACTGTTTGTAAGGTGGCTTGAAGGACTTTTTTTTGGGGGGGGGTTAGGGTCACACCCAGCGATGCACAGGGCTTACTCCTGGCTCATGCAACTCAGGAATTACTCCCGGCAGTGCTCGGGGGACCATATGGGATGCTGGGAATCGAACCCGGGTTGGCCACATGCAAGGCAAATGCCCTCCCCGCTGTGCTATCACTCCAGCCCCAAGGGGGACTTTTACAGACGCCTTCGTGGGCTCATCAGCTGCTGTCCCGGCAGGCCTCCCTGCCTCCTGTTTTGGCAAATGACGCCAGAGAGGGGCACAGTCAGGTCCCCCTCTCTACCCCTGGCCCAGGACACCAAAGCCACCACAGGAACCAGCCTCAGAACCACCTCAAAGCCGATGCTGCTTCTCGCTCTCACCAGCCAGGAACCTCAGAGCAGGCAGAAGGCACAGGGACCCTCCATCATGGAGGCGGGTGGCGTGCGGCGGGATGCAGGGGACTGGCTGGGTGGCCAAGTGGTTAGAACATGCACCTTCTTTTCTTTCTGGCCTCGCTCCCTCCCGCGAGGCTCCCAGCAGGGCCCAGAGGTACAGAGCGGGCGGCCCTCTCGGCTGAAAGGAACGTTTGTCTTGCTCCAGGCCCTGCCACCGCGCCACTGAGCGGACAGGATTCACAAAGCCCGGGGCTCAGGAAACGTAGTTGAAGACAAATACGTTTGTCTTCAAAGAGGCTGGAGGCTGGCAAACGGACACGGCCTGTGGACACAGCAGTCAGCGTCCAGCCGTTTTGTCTTTTAGGCCCATGGATGCTTTAGCAGGTCCTACTTCCTCAGAAGGCCACCTCCAGCTTCCCCCTGCCCCGCAGGATTTTTTTTTCTGTGGTTCTGGGATTGCCCCCACCTCTGAAATGTTGCCCCCCATCCCCTTGTCATAACCAGGGGAGCGCCAGGGTGCTGGTAGCGGCTAAGTGTTCCTGTCCTTTCATTGGCCTCCGGGGAAGGACTCGGAAAGCACCCAGGGTTGTTGCCATGTTCTAGGAAACAGAGATGGACACTGGCGGGTGGCCCTCCCCTGCCTGCCCCAGGGACTGGCTCTGCTGCCGTCCCGGCTGTCATGACGCCTAGCGACACCCAAGCGGAGATGCAAGCGCCAGGCTACCCTGGTCTCATGACAGAGGGGGGTGCATTGGAGCGGGGGGGGGGTCACTGCTCAGAGAGGGGAAACTAGGGTTAGAGAAGGGAGAGTCTGGGGGCCACAGAGTGAGGCCTAAGGAGGGTGCAGAGAGGAAGCCTGAGATATCGGGGCACAGAGGCAGAGCTGTAGGGCTGGAGAGGGAGAGAAGAGGTGAGGAGGGGTTAAGGAAACCCCCCAATCACACCCTAAGGTGAACGAGCACCCATTTGGGAAGACTGTCCCCCTTCTGCGTGGGCAGAGGCAGGCTGGGCTGGGCAGACATGGCCCCCTTGCATGGCTGTGGACCTCCATGAACTCTGCCGTACCATTGAGCTGGTGCCTCAAATGGGACCAGAACTTTCCAGAACTCTTAACACTGCCCTGGCCAGGGCCCCATGGCTGGGGGCCTCTTAGACAGGGTCTGACAAATGCCCCCTGGAAAAGCGTGACTGCAGTGCTAGTGGGACCCAGGACCTGCCACTTGGGCAGGCGCTGTGGGTCGGAGTCTGGCTGAGCCCCAAGCAGGGGTGCTGCACCCGGACCCTGGCACGGGGCAGTGGGAGCAGCAGGGAGCAGGGTGCCTGCCCCCTTCCCACAGCCCCCAGGGAGTCACAGCCTCTCCCCTGCATTTCCTGTTCTCCCAGTTTGGATTCTGACCTTTCTGAAGAACTGGAGTCTGCCCGGGGGGGTGGGGGGTGGGAGGTGGGGGGTGGTGGAGGGTGATATGGTGAGGAAGTCGCAGAAATGAAGCAGAAAATGTGGGGGCCGTGCTCCGTCGGCCAAGTGACCCCTCAGCCGTGCCCGAGAGAGGCCAATCCTAATCCCTAATCCCAGGGGTGCCTCCCTGCCAAACCAGCTGTTCCCAGCAGCAGAAAATGCAGGAAGGTTCTGGTTCACTCTGCCTGGGTCAGAGCTGAAAATTGCCCTCGGCCTCCTCCCCGCAGACCCTCTCTAGTGAGACTCAGCCCTTCCTGGGAGTGGGGCTGCAGGGGCACAAAAAAGAAAAGGCCTCTGGCTAGTATTTCGGGCACCTGGGTGGGCTAGAGCTGGGGGCCGGGGAGGAAGTGGGTGAAGGAAGGGTGCGGGAGAAAGGAGCTTGGCCCGAAAGAGAAAAGAGAGAAAGAGGAGAGGAAAAAGGAGAGAAAACTCAGGTCAGGTGCTAGCATCCGTCAGTGAGCGGGTCCTGCCCTGTTTGTATTTGTCTGTAAAAGGTTCACACTTCCATTCCTTTTTTCTTTCTTTTTTTCTTTCTCTCTCTCTTCTTCTCTCTCTCTCTCTCTCTTTCTCCTCTCCCCCCCCCCATCAATGCCGAGCTTCCGAGAGGAGAGCGAAAGACAGTTGTAGCGACGGGATAGGGGGGAGCAGCCCCTCACCTCGAATTTCTGCCGCAGCTCCGCGTTCCCTTCCTCGTCTCCTTCCGGGATGGGCACGTTGTAGTACTCCCCCTCCTCCTGGTTCAGCAGCTTGTACCTTTCAGAGACACGGGAGAGTGGTCACGGCTTGCCAGGGGCCCAGCCGTGCTGCTGGCTTGTCCGGCCTCAATCTCGGGCCAGCAGTTTCTGCAAAGCATCAAGGGCTGGGCTCCTGGCGGCTGCCCCCAACTGCTCTGGAATTTGGGGGCGGGGTGCTCCAGGCTCTTCACTTCTTTTTGGGTTTGGGCCCACCCCCAGCAATACTCAGGGCTTCCTCCTGGCTCTGCACTCAGGCTCACTGGGGTGGGGGGTGAGGGGGGGGACCCTCTGGGATGCCAGGGATTGAACCCAGGTTGGTCGCGTACAAGGCCAATGCCCTCTCTGCTGTGCTCTGGCTCCGAGCTCCAGCCAAGCACAGGCAGAGCCTCCTTGGGCGTGGCCTTACCATCCGCTGGCGGGCATCTTCATGAGCTCGGACACGCCGAAGGACAGGGAGCCCATGAAGTCGTTCCTGGTGGTCCGGTCCCAGTCCCAGATCTCGACGGACAGCCGGCGGTCTTTGTCGGAAGGCTTCAACTTGCTGCGGAAGAATACACACAGGTCAGTCTTGAGCACTCTGAGCCCAGGTTCCTGGGGAGGACCGCCGTGGTAAGTAAAAGGGGGGCAGCACATGCCCAGCTGGCTGGCCGGGAGCCCTGCTGAGAAGTGCCTCTGTGGGTCCCTGTCTGCACATAGCTGGGGTCACCCAGCACCCCTGGGGCCTTGGAACTCCAGGGCTGATGCAGTTCCACGTGATGGCCGAGTTCAATTCTCTTGTGGGGGTTCCCCCCAGACACCGCCCGCCCAAGGTCACTGGCCTGCCCCTGGCCCTGGCAACCGAAGCCCAAGAGTGGCCCGAGCCACCACCAGGCATGTACCCAGGCAGTCACTGCATGTCTTTGTGAATCGTGTTCCCTGCGGTCACAGTACTGGCCACCTGCCCATGTGCATGCTACCTGAGGTTGCTCTGAGTCCATGACCCCTGACGGTGGGATGGGGAAGCCCACACGGCCTCTGTTCTGTGCAGTGGGCAGTGACCTCTCTGCTTTCTGCGGAGAAAATGCTTCTCACGCTCCTACCCATAAAATGCCCCTGTGTTTGGAGATGACTACAAGGTACTGCTTTCTCCTCGGAGGGAGGCAAGCCATCTCCTGCTCCTCATCCCCTTCCCCTCTACCCAGCTGTACCCCTGAAGTCCTGGCACTCCCTCGAGGGCCACATGAAATGCCTCCTCTTCCAGAAAGCTCTCCCTGCTTGGAAGGTGAGGATACTCTTTCCACTTCCAAAGCACAGCCCAGGCGACTTGTATTGAAAAAAAGGATTTGCTTTTAGATGCTTACTTTCCTCTTTTCTCTAACCCTGGCGTGAACCCAGGTCCAGTGAGAGGCAGAGCATACTGAAGGCGCTCTGATAGCATCTTCAACATAAGAGAACTTTGGCACAGAGCAGGTATTTTTTGGTGCCCCCTGGAGGGGCTGGCGGAGAACCACGTTCTGACCCATAACACAGACGTGCCGGGAGCGTCTCCCAGCACAACCTGAGCGAAGCAAGAAGGAAGACGGTGCAGCCTGCCTGCCTGAGTGAGCCAGCCACCGCGTGCAGGGGTAGGGGGCTAGGGGGAGGGGGGAGGGAGGCCCGGTGGGGGGTGGGGAAACAGAGGTGGACGGTCCGACTTACAAGGTGAAGGACTCGTTCCACTGGGGGTTCAGTGTGGAGCGGATAGTTTTGGTTTTCTGCTTGCTCTCATTCTTGGGGTCTGGAATCAGTTTCAGCTTCACGTAAGGGTCTGAAAGCCCATTCGGGTCCATGGGGATTAGATTTTTTGCGTCCCGGACTGTGAAGAGAGAAAAGGGGGAGGTTGTCAGTGGCAGAGCAAGGATCCCGGCGTGGGTGGGACACCATGGCCTCTGCCCCCATCCTGTGTCCGTCCTGAGAGCAAGAATGGGTAGGTGCAGGCCCTGCTGGTCAGGCTGGGGAACGCCCAGGCTGTGCATGTGGAGGGAAAGGGGTGTCTGGGCTTGGTCCCCAGCACCGCGTGCTCCCCCGAGCACCACCCATTGGGACCCCACTCCCTCCTAATAAAAAAAGCCCAACAAATGAAAGCTCCCCACGTGGCTCCCCAGAGGACAAGCCCTGAGCCCCCACTGTAAGACCCCCATGTAACTGCAATGTCTGATCTGAGAAGCACCCATGGGGGCAGCCAAAGCAATTGGAGGTGGGTGGGTCCCTGGCCTTTTTCTCTGCACTGGAAGTATGCCAAGGGCCGGCCACAGCACGTCACCCCTCATCCGCCCTCAGGGATCCGTGGCCATTGCAGGTGCAGCAGAGCGAGCGCTGTGCCCCCAAAGGCAGGACTGAAACCCCCGCCCGGGGCCCCCAGGAGCTGAGACTCAGGCACTCGAGTGTGGCCGGGGCCCACATCCGCCTTGCAGCGGCTGCAGGGTTGTCTTTACCGGCAGGCAGGCTAGGCAGTAGTCAATGCAGGGCCCTGCTTTCCCGCCTTGGGCTCTGAATGAGACCGCCAGTCCGGCCCATGCGACGCCAAGACGGCTCTACGGACTGTTATGGTGGGCGTGCGCCTGCATCTGGCCAGTGGGTCGGGAGGGAGGAGGGGATGGTGTGAGAAGCAGGCAGAGTACCGTCTGGGCCGGGCTGGGGATATGCTGGGGATGCGGCCTTCCCTCCCCTCCTCTCCAGAAGCCTCAGAGCAGGCAGGGCCAGGGCTGGCTCAGGAAGGAGCAGCTGTGTCCCCCGGGTGCCACTGACACCGCAGAGACAAGCCACTGAGCGGGGCCAGGCTCTGCCGCTGACCCCGGCCCCTGGAAGTTTTATTCATGAGCCCGATTCTTCCCACGAGCTCTGGGGGAGAGTGAAATGGACCCAGATGTTGTGGGGGGCGGGCGGCTTGGAAATGGAGGAGGAAGAAGAAGAAAGTCCCAGGGAAGGCGTGAATGTCTGCTCAGGGACCCCTCCCCGGGGGGCTCACCCCCTCGGTCCCTAAACAGCAGTCTCTGCACTCGCAAAAAATGAGACATGGAGTTCCTCACTTTGAGGGAATAGGCGAAGGGCCAAAGGTCTCACTCCAACTAAGGACCAGGATGAGAATCGGATTCTTCTTTTTTTTTCTGCTTTTTGGGTCACATTTGGCGATGCATAGGGGTTACTCCTGGTTCATGCACTCAGGAATTACCCCTGGCAGTGCTCGGGGGACCATATGGGATGCTGGGAATGGGAATCAAACCTGGGTCAGCCACGTGCAAGGCAAACAAACGCTCTCCCCGCTGTGCTATTGCTCCAAGACCCAGATTCTTCTTAAAGGGCAGAAGAAGGGGCTGGAGCGATAATACAGTGGGGAGGGTGTTTGCCTTGCACGTGGCTGACCCAGGTTCAATTCCCAGCATACCATGTGGTCCCCTGAGCACCGCCAGGAGTAATTCCTGAGAGCAGAGCCAGGAGTAACCCCTGTGCATCGCTGGGTGTGACTCCTCCCCCCCCCCCCAAAAAAAAGGGCAGAAGAAGCCTCCAATGTCTAACGCGAAGGCCACATTCCAGCCCCACTGACCAAGAGCTGCCAGGAGCCTGGCTACGCTGAATGATTAGCGGCCACCGCCACTGCAGCCTCAGTTTCTAGTCCTGACATTGGCATGCCCAGGCCCCTTCCGGCCGGTCTCTGGATGGCAAGGAGTGAGAATCTTGAGGGGACACACCGCACAGCTGTCGCCTCCACTCCAGAGCTTGCAAGATGTGGAGCACAAGCCGGTCTGCATCTCAGCGGGTGACGGCAGCGGGGATAGGCCTGGGGGGAGTGTGCTCCCGGCCCCTTCCTGGGACACCTGAGTGATCAGGGGGGACAAGGGTGCCCATCAGCTCAGGCGGCGGCACGGTGACAGGCTGCCTGAATTGGAATTCTGGGTTTACCACTCTGGGAACAGATACTTGGGCAAGATCTCCGGGGACTGGAGAGATAAGACAGCGGGTAAGTAGGGTGTTTGCTTTGCACGCAGCCGACCTGGGTTCAACCCCCAATATCCCATATGGTCACCCGAGCACCGCCAGGAGTGCAGAGTCAGAAGTTACCCCTGAGCATCGCTGGGTGTGACCCCCAAGAAGCAAAAAAAAAAAAGCCCAAAATACCCCAAAAGATCCCCACCTCCCTGCCCCAATAGTCCCTCTCCACCGCAGCAAGGGAAGCACTCTCCCCACCATACTAACTCCACGGGCCCACAGAGGTTGGAAGTTTCACTGCATTCTGACCTGTCTCACTGGGTCTTTTTCCCGCCCCCAAGACCCATCTGTGCCATGTGGCCTTTTCCATTGCTAGTCAACCATTCCCAAGCACCACACCCCCCCATGGCACCTCGGCACACGCTCTGTGACTTGGTTTTGCACGTCTGGGTGGCTGCTGGCTCTTGCTGGGTGAGTGGGGCGTGCCTGCTGTCTGCCCAGCGGGGCCGGCCTTTTCCTGGCTACCAGTCTCCCCCTTCTTTACCCGCCCACCTGACTCCCTGCCTCTGCAGCTAGAACTTTCGAGCCACAGCCACGTCGTCCCTTCCTGCAAATGCCTGGTGGTGGCAGGTTCCCGTCTGCTTCCAACCTTGAAAGCAGCAGAGCCTGCAAACGTCTTTTCCCTGGGTTGCAATTCAGAAAGCATCCATGTGGAGGGACTCTGAGTCCGGGAAAAACTAAAGGCCTTCTCCCGGCGAGAGGAGAGAGTCAGACTCAAAGGCGCCGGCACTGAGCAGGAAGTGCCTGATGCTCTGAAATGAGGCATGCCGAGCCCTTGGAGGTGAGAGGGTCCGAGACAAGAGCACTGGCTTTCGGGGAGGACCTGGCGGGCAGGATCTGGGAACAGTGGGGGCCTCCTGGGGGAGGACCTTGTGCATTGAAAGTTCTGTTTCAGGGGTGAGACCCATGGCTTTGTGATTGTGGAACTCCTGCTTTCATGGACCCGGAAAAGATTAACCAGAAACGCTCTAAAGTCTCATGGGAATGACAAGTCGATGAGAGGACCAGGGAGATGGTTCAAAGTGTTGGGAGACCTGGGTTTGGTCCCCAGCACCCCCCCACCCTGCCCCCGAACAGGCAGAGGAGAGATTCCCAAGCACCAAGCCAGGCAGAGACCCTGAGTACCGCTTGGTGGAACTTCCAAACTTCCAAGAAGGTAAATACAACTCAGAAGGTCAACCCGAGGCATGAAAACTTAGAGGAATCAAGGGTGAGATGAGAAAGAGCAATGTTTGGGAGGAAAGACCTAATATTTCACGCCTTTTCTCTTGCAATCAATGGAAGAGAAACTTCTCTACTCTCATTCTAGAACCCCCGTGTTGGCTCAGCTCCTTCCCACACTGATGCATCCACTTCCGAATGCTGTTTCTTTCTCTCTCTCTTGCATTCCTCTCTGACTCGCCATGGCTGGGAAGCACCTGTGGGTGCTGCTGGGGCTCTGGAGAAGCAGCGGCTAGAGAAACCCCTTTTCCGAATTCACCAGGGCTGCTTCCAGCCCCTCCTCTGATTCTGTGCTGCCTACAGTTGCATGTCCGCTGTCCACCTGCTGGCCTCTTCCTCCACTCAGAATGACCCCTCATGATCTACAGGATGTGGAGGAAAGATATTTACTTTCTTTTTCTGGTGATTCCATGTTTTCTCCCATGGGAAGGGGGTGAAGGTGAGGTCCAGTGCGTCCAACTCTGTGTTTAAGATGGCCGCTTCCTTGTTGAGTTTCTCTGATTGATTCATCTGCCCAGTGGTGAGAGGGAGGTGCTGCTGCCCCCTACATGAGGGTGCTGTCCATCCCTCTCCAGGCTGGCCACTGGGTGGCTTTCTAGAGCCCTTATTCATTCCTCCTGCGTGCTGCCCTCATCGGACACACATGACCCCCTGCATGGACTCCTGCATCAGAGCATCTTTCAGTCCCGAAGAGAGGACGGAGTCTTGCTTTTTTGCCTTGACAGGGCTGGAACTGGAGGGGGTCGTGGTAAGCAGAATAAATCAGGAGGAGAAAGACAGAGACCAGATGATCTCATTATGATCTCACTCATGTGTGGAGCATTGGAAAATGAAGGAGAAGACGAGGCGTGATGAAAACTGGTCCTTCAGCACAATGGCCAAACCAAGGCTGGGGGGTGGGCAGGAAGCGTCCTGCAGACAATGGTGGTGGCTTTGGTGGGGGAAACCCTCTACCCCTGAAACACCGAGACATTTGCCTGCATGCAAACAAATGCTGCCCTCCACTAAAAATAGAAAATGTCTTCCTCCGTGCTTCTCACTACAGACCCACAAATGCCTCTGTTTGGGGAACCCACTGACCCGGCTCATTCAAAGCCTGGAGGCATCTAGGGCTCCAAACCAACCTGCCACTCAAGTTGATGGGCACTGGCCCCAGCCAATGACAATGGGTCTTTGCTGGATTCAGGTGTGACCAAACCCTGGATGTCTCCACTGCATAGAGCCTGGCCACTGTACAGTGCTGATCAAAGCCCGAATCTCCCCCACACTTGGGTGCTTCTTCTTTTAGATCCAGCCACTGAACTTCCCGTGTGGAGCTCACATCTGTCAGCGCACACTGCACTGAGACAGGTCCCTCTGACTTTCCCCTGGAAGGCACACTCACGGTGATGCCAGAGACAAGCACTTCCCGGGGGCAGAAACGCCGCCATGTGGGACCCCTTCAGGGCTAGCTGGCCATACAGCTCGAGGGAGCAGTCCTCAAGCACCTCACCTGTTCATCTGGGTTTGCTGCTCCTACCCCCAGTCTGGTCAGACCACAGATACTTTCCCAGGGAGCTAATGACAGGACTTTTTCTGAGACCACAGCCAGAGGCCTGCCGCTCTTGGCAGTGGGTTTTGGTCCTTTCCTGGCCCTTCCAAGCATGAGAGAGAGAGAGAGAGAGAGAGAGAGAGAGAGAGAGAGAGAGAGAGAGTAGGGAGAGGAGAGAGAGAGAGGAGAGAGAGAGGAGAGAGAGGAGGGAGAGGAGAGAGAGGAGAGTGAGAGAGGAGGGAGAGGAGAGAGAGGAGAGAGGAGAGAGAGGAGAGAGGAGAGAGGAGAGAGAGATAGAGAGAGAGGAGAGAGAGGAGAGAGAGGAGAGAGAGGAGGGAGAGGAGAGAGAGGAGAGAGAGAGAGGAGAGAGAGGAGAGAGAGGAGAGAGAAGAGAGAGAGGAGAGAGAGAGAGGAGGGAGAGGAGAGAGAGAGAGGAGGGAGAGGAGAGAGAGAGAGGAGAGAGAGATAGAGAGAGAGGAGAGAGAGGAGAGAGAGGAGAGAGAGGAGGGAGAGGAGAGAGAGGAGAGAGAGAGAGGAGAGAGAGGAGAGAGAGGAGAGAGAAGAGAGAGAGGAGAGAGAGAGAGGAGGGAGAGGGGAGAGAGAGAGAGGAGGGAGAGGAGAGAGAGAGAGGAGAGAGAGAGAGGAGAGAGAGGAGAGAGAGGAGAGAGAGGAGAGAGAGGAGAGAGAGAGAGGAGGGAGAGGAGAGAGAGAGGAGAGAGAGAGAGAGAGAGAGAGAGAGAGAGAGCCCTGTGAGCTACCACAAGCCCACAGCAAGCATTATTCTCAATGGGGTAAAGCTGAGAGCCTTCCCTCTAAGATCAGGAACAAGACAACGTTGCCCAATCTCACCACTTTTATTCAATATAGTACTGGAAGTACTTGCCATAGCACTTAGGCAAGAAAAGGATATCAAAGGCATCAGATAGGAACGGAAGAACTCAATCAATCACTATTCACAGATGACATAATACTATTCTTAAAACTTTAAAGGCTCCCACAGAAAAACTCTTAGAAATAATAGGTTTGTATAGCACAGTGGCAGGTTACAAAATCAATACCCAAAGGTCCATGGCCTTCCTATACACAAATAAAAAAAAGGGATATTAAAAAAATCCCGTTCACAATAGTGTCTCAGAAAATTAAGTACCTTGGAATCAGCTTAACTAAAAAGGTGAAGGACCGATACAAAGAAAACTACAAAACACTACTTCAAGAAATAAAAGAGGACCCTCATCGATGCCAGACTCAAAGGTGCCTGCACGGAAGAAGCAGCTTTTCAAATGCCACAATTTCTAATAAAGCCGATTTGGGGTGAGCTGGGCTCTGGCGTGCCCCCCGCCCCCGTCCTTCGTCCTTCTGTTCACACCTTTGACTTCCCTCTGTCACCCTGCAGGAGGGATCCGTCTCCTGTGGGCTATGCCACTGCAGTTACCTCCTTTCCCCGGGCGGTTCACCTCTCTCAGGGCATCACACACCACTGGCCATGGATGGGGTCAGCTGTTTCTCTTGCAAATTAATTAACCGTCTCAGTTGGGAGCAGACCCAGGGGGCCCCCAAGGGCTTTGGCCACCTCTGGGTTGTAACGAGAGTGAGTGCAGAGGCGTGGCCACAGACAACTGCCCTTGCCTGTGGGAACCCGTAGGTGCCACCCCTGCACCACAGCACAAAGTGATCCTCGGGGCTTCACAATGCAAGGCTGGAACGAGCTGCCCCTGGCCCCCAGGTTCCATGCTACTGTGATTCTGACCTTGTGTGCACTCTGGCTATACTGATAGCTCCTCCCCCCCCCCCCAGCAACACACACAGACACACAGACAGACACAGGCACACACCAACACACACACACAAATAGACACACAACTCCCCACAGACACACCACTCCACACACAGACACACACACAGACACACCACTTCACACTCCCCCCAGACACACATACACACATACATATACACACACACACATACACACCCACACAGATGCACTACTCCACATACACATACACACACAGCCATACAGCCACACAGATATACTCATACCCACACACAGACACATATACACACAGATCCAGACACACATACACCCACACACCCATACACCAACACACACATACATACAGATACACTACTCCACTCAGACAGATGCACATATCCACACACACAGACACACACACAGACATACACACACACACACACAGGCACACTGCTCTACATAGACACCCCCTCCACAGACACCCATAGACCCCTCCCACACACAGACACACCACTCCACACACACACCACTCCACACATACAGACACTTCTAACTCTTTTTGGTTTGGGGTCCACATCCAACTGTGCTCAGGGAGAACTCCCCGTTCTGTGCTCCGGGCAGTGCTTGGGGCAGGGTCGGATGCAAGCACCCAAGTCCCTCCACTGTGGCTGTCTTCAGGGCTCTTGAACCCAGCATTCCCCAACTTGGGAGCATCCATGTGCTGGTCAGCCTGGGCCTCAAGGATACTCCAGGGGCCTCAGATGAAAGTCGCATTCACGGGGGAAGGGCACACAGGGGACACTTTTGCCATCCTCAGTAACCCAGGTCGAGTTTCTCATCTGGGAGGAAAGAGGCTGATTCAGAGAGGTGCCCGCGGGAGCCAGAAAGGGGCTGGCTGACCCGTGTCCATCGCAAAGTCACTCTCCTGCCATCGTGAGCAAGCAGCACAGGGCGCCGCCCATCCCCTCGGTCCGGTTCCTTCCCCTTCCTCCGTGCCTAAAATAGACTGAGCGGCACTGAAAATAGCCGGGAAGATTAAATTAAATTAAATCAGGCCTGGCTCCAAGGCGGTTGCTAATAAAATCACAAGCTCTCCCATCGGTGCGGCCGACAGAGATACTCCTGGAGGTGGGTGGGCGGGCGGGCGGGCGGGGGGTCTCTGTAGCCCAGGGGGAGACAGCCCTGGGGGTCTGTCCAACTTTCTTTCTTTCCATCACAAGGCCTTGTTCTTAGGAGTTTGCCCCTCTGGACGTCCCGATTTCTGGTGGTACCTTGGTTTGGGTTTTTTTTTTCTTTCTCTTTCTGGGTCACACCCAGCGAGGCACAGGGTTTACTCCTGGTTCATGCACTCAGGAATTACTCCTGGCGGTGCTCGGGGGACCATATGGGATGCTGGGAATCGAACCCGGGTCCTCCATGTGCAAGGCAAATGCCCTACCCATGGTACTATTGCTGCCTTTGTGGTCCCTTGGGATGATTGCCTTGAGGTCCCTTAGGATGCTCTTTCTAGCATGGGCTGGGGGTTCATTGCATGTAGTCGGTGCTAGGGTCTTGGGGCTAGTGTCCACCCCAGGATAGTCAGTGAGGCTCCCCTTCGGGGAGGGGGTAATTCATCCCAAGACCCACCTGTACTCAAATGTATTTCTCTCTGGGGTACTCTTCCCAGGGGTTTGTGGGGGGCCGTGTGCCGAGGAGACAGGCCCAGAGTGTTTCTGGACCACGACTGTCCTCATAGGGGCCAAATGACAAGCTGTTCCCCCCAGGGGCTTCTCACTATACTTCCACTGAGGAACGCAAAGTGGCAGCCCTGTCGGGGGCAGCTCAGGGCTAAGAGACGGCACAGTCTGTCCCTGCTTTGGGAGCAGACATGTTTCTGAACAGATGTTTCTGAACAGAGTTTTATCTGTTTCACATCTTGGTGGAAACCAATCCAGGGGCCGGAGCGGACAGGATATCGGGCAGGACACTTGGCTCACACGTGGTCCACCCAGGTTCAAGCCTGGCACCCTCTTGGGTTCCCTCCAACCCTGCCAGGAGGAGTGAGCCCTGAGCGTAGAGTGGGGAGTGATTCCTGAGCACCATGGGGTGTGGCCCCCGAACTAACAAGCAAAGCAAGAAGCACAAATCTCGGGTGGGCGGCAGAGACAGCGCAGGGGGCGGGCGGGCGCTTGCCGTGCATGTGCCAACCTCACACACAGACACATCCCTACCACCCTTAGGCTGTGACGCTCAAGCCCCACTGGTGGAGAATCACCGCTTGGGAGCCCCCCGCCCCCCCCGGCCTCCTATCCCCCTCAAAGAACCCAGAGGTTCCTAACCCCCTCGACCACCTTCCGGACTGGGTCCTGCCTCTGCCAACATCTTGGCCTCAGCTGCCCTAGCTGCATCACCCCCGATAGATACAACTCTGAAGGCCACACCGGGCACTGAGGGAGCACTGGGGACTGAGTTCTACTCTAGTTACTTATCCAAACTGCCCTGATCCAGGGCTGAGGCCAACCCCGAGGGTCCAGGCCACTGGTTTCTGTGGGGGAAATGGGGACCCCAGTAGTACTGGGCCCAGGGTGATGCTCCTCTTTCCCCATGAGGCCTCCGAGCACTGAGAGCTTTGGGGGGAGAGTGACGGGCAGGGTTGGCCCTGCTGAGCCTAATTGCTAGTCTGCAAACCAGACAGGGGGGCTGGGGTTGGGTGGGGGACGTGGTGGGGGGGCATGTCATTCTCCCGAACGCCGGGAGGGCCCGAGGGCCGCCATGCAGGGGGACAGAATGTACCTTGCTTTTCTTTGCCCTGGCTGAATGGCAGCCAGGCAGCCCAGCTCTCTCGGGGCGAGGTGAAGAATGGGGGGCATTGTTGGCGCGTTGATTGCTTCCCGGCACAGCTGGAGCTACTCCTGAAAGCCGGCGTCCGTCTGGGGCTGGCCAAGCAGGGGGCTTGCAGCGCAGGCACGGGAGCGGTCAGCAGACAAAGCGTTCCCGGGGCAATTTTCGCCGCAATTTCCAGCTAAACAGCTCCAAATGCTGGTCGGCCAGAGAGAGCTTTGTCCGGCTACATGGCTCTCATCAAACGAGCCCTCCTTTCCCGGGCCACTTGTCCTGGTCTCCCTTTCACGCCGCCACCAGCACAGCTGCCGCGGAGGACCAGAGGTCCACAGGGGGCTTGCCATAGGGTATCGCCCGGGGCTCGGGGCCCATGGGGCTGAATGGGAACAGCGGTGCCGAGTCCATTGAAAAATAGATTTTCCCTCCCCTTTGTGGATGGAAAGGGGCCAGGCCTGGGAGGCGATTATGCAAAAGGGACAGAGGAGTCCTGGCTGACTTTTCTAGAAAATCAAGACAGTTGCTGTGGCCTCCATGCTTCCAAGGAGGAGTGATGGGAGGAAGAGAAGCAGTCTCTGAGAGGAGGGCGAGAGGCCGCTGGCCCTGGCCAGTGAACTGATCAGCTCTGAAGAAGGCCCAGGGGTATTGCGTGCTGGCCGCGAGGGTCACTGGTACAGCCACCGTTCCGACCAAGCGAGCCCCCTTTCCCTCCTATAAGGTCCCGAGGTGGTACAGAGCCCCGCCGGGAGGCACCGAGGTCCTGCCCTCACCCCCCCTCCCCTGACAGTGGGGTCCAAGGCTGCTTCCAGAGAGGTGGAGCTGTCCAAGGCCGAGAAGCTGGGAGGCAGTCATGAGAGGAGATGAGACGGAACACAGAGCTACTACTCTGCTTCCAGAAGCTTCCACAGCCCTCCCAGCTCACGGCGCTCTCTGAATCTCCAGAGTGACCCCTGACTTCCCTGGTGTTCTCCTTCCTCTGGGCAGGGGGTTCGTTTTGTCCCTGATGACCGTAAACAGTGCATATCCCTCCTTGGACTGGATCTCAGTGGGTCCCAGATCTGGACACAGAGAGTCCTCCCGGGTCCAGAGAGGAGAGGGGGAGACAGGGAGGGAGGAGGGAAGAGGGAGGCCTGGAGCACTGTAGAGATCCTCCCAAACTGGGGTGCACCTGGAGGCCTTTCATGTCCAACCCTGTGATCCCAAGGACCAGATGCTTCTCTGCCTCATTCATTTACTGACTTCCTGGAGCGTTGGTTTGTTAGAGCCTCTGGGAGGTGGGGGTTGGGGCTGCAGAACACCCCTCAGCACCCCCCCCCCCCCACACACACACACTGATTTGTTCTTAGCACAGTGGGTGGGGTTTGCCTTGCAGGCGGCCGACCTGGGTTCCTCTGACCCTCTTGGAGAGCACGGCAAGCTACTGAGAGTATCCTGCCCTCACGGCAGAGCCTGGCAAGCTCCCCGTGGCATATTCGATATGCCAAAAACAGTAACAACAAGTCTCACAATGGAGACGTTACTGGTGCCCCCTGGAGCAAATCAATGAACAACGGGAGGACAGTGCTACAGTGCAACAGTGCTATCCTAAGAGGCCAGCACCTCTGGCAGTGAGGATGAGGAAAGGCAAACAGTGGCAGGGGATGGTGAGGGTGGGTTCCCAGCCAGGGGCATATTGAAGGTGCCCTTCTCGGCCAATATGCCAAGCCGACTGTGAGAAAGCAGGTCCACTTCTCTCTGCCTATGTCCCTGGGTGGCACTTGGGAGGTGTTGAAAAGGAAGAAGCTGGGTGGCGGTGGGGTGGGGTGGGGGATGTGGGGTGGGAGCGAGTGTCCTGGATGTGGGAGGGGTCCCTTGGGGGACACTCAATGGAATCGTCCAAACTCTCCAGGGACAAAGCCATCCACAGAGCAACAGCCCACAGAGGCTCGTGCCAGGTGGCGCTGGGTGCGGAACCCGATTCTCACAGCTCACGCTGAGGGCAGAGTCATGGTGTGAGAGGCCCCCGTCATTCCCGGGGCGGATGTCATTGCGACTCTGCTGAGGGTGCTTTTCCTGACCTCACCAAGGGCTGGGCCATACCCAGCAGCGTCTAGGAGGCTACTCTTGGTGCTGTGCTCAGGGATCACTCCTGGCAGGGCTCCGGAGATGACAGGTGAAGGCATGGATGGGACCAGAGTTGACGCCTGAAGGCAAGCGCCTGACCCCCCTGTACTGTCTCTCGGGCAGTTCCAAGTGAGGATTTCTCTTTTCAAAAATATACCGGCCTTGGCCCCCTGTGTTGGGGGCCACTGAGAAGGGGCCACTAAGTCAATGATGGTTGGAGGGACTGCCCAGGATGGGAGATGTGTGCTGAAAGGAGACCAAGGAGCAAACACGATGGCTTCTTAGTATCTGTACTGCAAACCATAATGCCCAAAATTAGGGAGAGAGTAAGAAGGATTGTACCTGTCACTGAGGCAGGGAGTGGGGTGGGATGGGGGTGGCGGGTGGGACACTGGGAACAATGGTGGTGGAAAATGTGCACTGGCAGAGAGATGGGTGCTCAAGCATTGTGTGACTGAAACGCGATCATTCAAGTTTGTAACTGTATCTCACGGTGATCTAATAAAACTAATTAAAAAAATATATATATATACTGGCTATTATATATATACTGGCTATCAATATGTATATACATACATACATATATATACATACATATATATACATATATATATGCTATATATATACACTGGCCTCCTTTCCTAGGCCAGAAGTTCCGAGGAAAAAGAGCCTTGGATCTCTTGAGGGGAACTGAAAAAAAAAATGCTGAGGGTCATCGGAAATGAGTAGAACACCCTGAGATGACCGGTCAGCCGGGCCCAGTCCTCCCAGCCATGAGGTACATGCTCCCCCCCCCCCCCCAGCCATTTGGACATGGAGAGCAGCGCCTACCCACACCCGGGCCCCTCCTCCTGAAAGTGGTGGGTCCAGGTGGAACGACTGAGAGTCGGGAACTGTCAGGACAGAATTTTCTAGAACAAGAGTCCTTCTCTCCCCACTGCCCTGCTGTGTGTCTGGGAAAGCCAGTCTCTCTCTGGAGTGGGATTCTTGTCCCCCTCTGGGGCTGGCCCGGTGGGGCCACACTCCCCTGCCTCTCTCAGGAGTGTGTCTTGCCTCTGCTCCTGTTCCATTGGTCTCTTTGGTCCCGTTCCGTTGGGAGCCCTGCCTTCCTCTCCACAGTCAGGGCCGAGGGAGCCCTGGGCACTGTTGTTCCTGGTGCGCTGCTGCCAAGCCTTAGGCCAAAGGTCCAGAGCCCACCCCCCAGTGCACCCTTTTCCTGGGGGACTCTGCGTTCCTTCCGCGCAGCACGGCTGAGAGGTCGAGGTTCTGCCTCGTTTCCGAGCCCAACATTTAGTGTGGGGGTGGGGGAGAAATGTGTGAAGGGTGTCAGGGTATCAGATCGACAGCACCCGCCTCTCTCTGTCTGCTGTAGGTAGAGCTCAGCCCCCGCCGGAAGACGAACAGAACCAGAACCGTGAGTGGAGACGCTGTCGCCGATGCTGGTTCTGTTCGGAGAGCACATGGGTGGGTGAACCTATGCTCAGACTCCTCAAGACTCTAAATGCTTTGGGAATTGGGGGGTGGGGGGTGTCTCCATCTCCCTCCTCCATCCTGTTCCCTGTCACGTCTCTTCCCCTCCATCTAAAAGTCAAAAAAAAAAAAAGAATAAAATAGACGTTCCGAGGGAAGTGATTAAACAGACATTTGCAAGTGTCTCCGAGTCTCCTCACTTGGCAGAATGTGTTTATTTTCGAGAAGAAGATCAAGTCCCTTGCAATCATTTCATGGCAATTAATTTTGTGCTTAAGTGATAATCCTATAATTAGAAGCAATTAAAACCCAGCACAAAAAAAAAACAACCGACCTGCTCCAGGCCTGGATGCTGGTGGCTGGCCAGAAAGGCCCTCAGGGAATGAGGTGCTCCCCCTCTCCCTATGGGCGGGCTGGTGGCCACGCCCTCTTTCCAGGCTGCTCTGGGTCACTGGGGTCACTGTGCATGGGTGACTGAGGCCCTGGGAGGGAATCCAGGGGCCGCGTCCTCGGTCAGGCAGGACCGAGAGAGGTCAGGTCCGTTGGTCTATTCTAAGACAAAGGAACCAGAAATGAAGGCCCCAGGCCTGCTGCTGGCCCCCCGCACATGGTGGAGACTCAATGGCCAGCAGGCAACGATCTGCTCGAGCTGCTACCCCAAGTGCCCCGTGCAGAGACCACCCATACCCACATGAGGCCCCCTCTGGGCAGTGCTCAGAGGCCAGGCGCAGTGCTGGGGGCAAGGCAGGTGCTTTCAACTCAGAACTCTCTTTGGCACGAGGAATTGTTTTAAGATATAAACATTTCTTTTTCTTTTTTTTTGAGCCCCATCTGGTTATGCTCAGGGATCACTCCCTGTGGGACATGGCGATCCTGTGAGGTGCCAGGGATGGAACTTGGTTGGCTGCACGCCAGGCAAGCACCTTCCCTGCTCTTACCTTTCCAGTCCCGTTTATGGGTTTGGTGATTTTTGTTTGTTTGTTTTTGGCTTTTTGGGTCACACCCAGCGATGCACACCTGGTTCATGCACTCAGGAATTACTCCTGGCGGTGCTTGGGGGCCATATGGGATGCTGGGGATTGAACCCGGGTCAGCTGCATGCAAGGCGAATGCCCGCCCTGCTGTACCATCACTCTGGCCCCTATTTATGTTTTTTTTTTTCTTTTTTAAAGGCAACTAAATGTCTGTGCTGGGACATGCGGTCCCTGTCACTTAGTCACAGGCTGCTGTCACCCAATTTTAGTCCGAGATTTGAGAGACTGGAGAGAAGCCGGCTCTGACTTCCGGTGGAGGGATGGAGGGCAAATACGTCCATGTGAAAAACATGTGCTTGATGCTGGACCAGGCCTGGAGCACCTCAAATGGACGGCAGAGTTGTGGGGTTGGGGGGCTTCCTCCGGGCGACTGGGATGGGGAGAACAGCCGTGAGCGGGCAGGGGAGCTGACTGACCGGCGTGCGACGTGGACCCCCGAGTGACAAAGGCTGGGGTGCCTGGGCTCTCCATGGGCAGGTCAGCCCAGGGCTGGTGAAGCTGAGCATCCGAGGGGCTTTTTGGATCACACCCAGCAGTGCTCAGGGGTTACTCCTGGCGGTGCTTGGGGGACCCTATGGGATGCTGGGGACTGAACCCAGGTCAGCCTCATGCAAGGCAAACCTGCTGTGCTATCACTCTGGCCCTATTTGTGTATTTTTTTTTTAAAGGCAACTAAAGGTTGCTTAGTTGCCACAGCCATGGCACTGTGGGGGACAGCGTACACGGCAGGAGGTGGGCGCTGCCTGAGCCAGGCAGCTAGCTGGCTTCCTGTCTGGAGGCTGTACCCGAATATTCAGCCCCGTGAACTCACGGCTGGCCCATGCCAGCAACCTGCTTCTTCCCAGAAGGTGCAGCGTCGGCTGAAGGCATCAGGGCTGTGGCCGCATCCCCAGGGCATCGTGTCCCTCCTCCCCGCCCAAGGGGCCAATTCCAGCCCATTCCTGAAGCTTCTCCCCAGCATTCTCCAACACTGGGGGCAGGGATGACACCCGGGGAACCTCCTCTTGTAGCAGGGACCCTGGTGACATCATGAGCCTTAGTGAAGGGGTGGGGCAGGCTGGGCCCAGTGGGTGGGAGCTGAGAAGGAGCCCACGGGCCTCCCGGGGCCCGAGTCTGTCTCCTGGCACCTGGGGGATCCGGGGCAGGCCGAGAGCTCTTCCCTGTCCCCCGCCCCTCATTCTCCAAGGGGTGGAGCCAGGGCCAGTGGTGCAGGGAGGTTGTGGGAAATCCCAGCACCCTCCCACAAAAGGCTTCAGTGCAGTGACCTGTGGGGCCAGCTGCATGGAGTCCCCAGCGTTTGATCTTGGCTTCTCATTCTCCCTTTGCCCCCAGCCCCTGACCCCAGGGTCCCTCCAAGATGTGTGCAGTGAAACTCTTCATGCTAGAGATGGCGGAGGCAGGGAAGGTGGGGGGTGGGGCGGCCCGACCCGAGCCACATCGAGCCATCTCAGGGGCCCTGGCTCTGACCCCTCTGGGAGACTGTAGAGGGAGGGGTGTCCCTTTCAGGTGGCGCAGCCCGACAGAATCACGGGCAGTGCCCATCACTGCAGACGCCCCCAACGGACAACTGATGAGGCTCCTGCCTGGGTCTGGGTGGCAGATCCTGGGGTTAAGGTGTGACGTGTGACCCCCGGGCTCCTGATTCATCACCTCTGCAGGGAGGGCCTCAGTGGGAAAGACACAAAAGATGGTAATGACATGCAGTGTGTGTGTGTGCGCGTGTGTTCGTGTGTGTGCATGTGTGTGTGCATGTGTGTGTGTCTGTTCGCACGTGTGTGTGTGTGTGTGCATGTGTCCCAAGGCTCGAGGACATCAGTCACAGCAGAGCCGGACAGGCTGGCTTCACACCCCCAGATCAGAAATAACCCTGGAGCAGCCAACGGAGTCCCCTTCCCTCCTAGCCAGGAGCGTGCCCCCTCTGCTTTCTGTGGTCCCGCTGGGAAACATGCCCACAGGACCTTGGGGGCCTGACACTGAGGGTCCCTGGAACCTCGGGGGTGACGTCCACAGAGCAGGCGGGGACCTGATGTGCTCTGCTGCCATCTGGAACTTCAAATCCTCCCCTGAAACAAAAGCACTTCAGCGGGGGTGGAGGCTGTGTAACCCCAGGCACCTGGAGGGGGGCACTGTGCCCCAGCCCCCAACCATAGTCCCCAAACCCCAGACAGCCGGGGGGCCTCGCCTGCCGCTCTGCGAGGCTGTTCTCTCGTCTCTCTCTTGCCTGCTCTCTTCCGTCTCTTCCCTTCTCATCTGTTACTCTCCCTCTCTCCCATCTCGCTCCCATCTGTCTCTGCCTGGGGAAGGTTCCCCGCCCCCACCCCATGCCTCTAGTTTGGGGCAGGGGCTCCCCTCTCCCAGGGCACCAGCGGACAGGTGAGCATGGTGGTCCCCACTGGGAATCACCTCTCCACCCCCACCACACACTCTTGAGGATGAAGTCCCTGTCCTTTTATCTTTTATTTTTCTCTTTAATTGTTATTTTTTGGGGGGGGGGTATTCCTATCTTCACTATCCTCCCCTCTCTGGCCAGGCAGAGAGCACAACACACCCTCAGTGCATATATAATGTATGAGGGCGTCCATGTGTGAAGGATGGGGGTCGGGGAGCACTCGGCTCCACCCCCAGGTGCCCACACCCAAGAGGGAATGGGGCTGGGGGAGGGGTCCCATGGCACGGGGTGGGGAGACCCTGCTGCTAGGGCGGCAGCTGCCCACAGAGTAGAGAACAGGAGGGGCCCCCGGAGGGAGGCCACCCTTCCCCACGGGGACCCCCTTCACGTCTTCCATCTCCAAGGGGGTATTTCAGGACAAGGAGCCTCTGTGGCCGAATAACGGGTTTGTGGGGGTCCCCGAACCAGATGTACCACACACAACAAACACACCCTAGTCCCCCCCCACCCCCCATTTACTTGCAACATTAAATGGAAAATGTGTTCCGGGGGAACCTCTATTTTTGTACTATACTTCCAAACCAAATCAAAAAGCACACGTGAAGGTAGAAGCCTTTAAACCTGCACAAACGCAAACAACACTGGAAAACAGTGATAACCACCCCCCGGAGTCAAAACACAAGAAAGACACCATGAATGGGGGGAGGGAAGGGGAACTTTCCAGAAAACATGGCTTGAATGGAGGCAGCAGACTCATCCGGGGCTTCAAAAGGGTGAGCCCCAGCTCCCCTGGTCCCCCGTGCGCAGGGCTCCCAGTGGGAGTCTGTGTTACTTTGGGGATGATTTTCGATCTGAGCCATCCTGCACAGGTACATGGAGATGGAACAAATCAAATAATTAACACAGTTGCTCCGGGTGCAAATGCATTTTCCGAGAAATCATCTGAGTTTGGCCCATGAGCTCTGCTTGTTGTGGTTTTCTTGCTTGCTGCGACTTTCTCATTAAAGCCGGCCTGATCCTCACGTCCTTGACTGGCGTCTGGCCCTCTGCATCTCTGACTGCCTGTCTGTCCTTCGTCTCCTCCATCCCCTTACCATGCTGAGCCCCACCCCCCCACCCCCCCACCAGCCCCCATGTTCTATCAGCATTTGCAGCTGCTGCTGCTCTATTATTTACTTCAGTTTGGGGTTTTTTTTTGGAGCCACACCTGGCAGTGCTCTGGGGTATTCCTGGTTCTGTGCTCAGGGCCCAGGGATGGAGCCGGAGTCGGTGGGGAGTCCAACTTAAGGGCCTTATCCCCCACACTCTCTGTTCAGTCCCCCCGCTGCTGTTTTATCAAAGCTTTGATGAGATTCCTAGAGCAAACTCTGTCGATGCCCACCCACTTGGGCTGACCCGCCGGAGCCAGGATGCGGCTACAGCTACAGGCTCTCTTGTGCGCCAAGTCACTAGTACCCTGGAGAAGGAAGTTTCCTCCTCAGCAGACTTGACTGCAGTGAATCAGGCTCAAACCTTGGCACTGACTTGGCATCACGGTCCTCGGAGACATGTGGGTCTGTGCCCTCCTGCCCACGCCGCCCTGCCCAGGTGTCCAGATGCCAGGCTCCCCAGGGGCCCTGCAGAGGTAGGACGGCTCGGGCAGCACCCCGGGACCGCTGCTTGGCTAAGAGCAGAAGGCTGGGCCCGTTCCTCCTGCCCAGCTCCTGCCCAGCTTGTACTCAAAAGACAAGCAAGAGGGGAATGCGTGACGTCTGCCTCGGGGTTCCAGCCTGGACTCGAGCTGCCGTTCTGTCTCAGTTGAAGTCATTTGCTGTGATCTGCTATTATACAGTTTAAGAAAACAACATCCACCTACTGATGGATCAAGGAAGAGTGAAAAGTCTGTAAGAGTCAGACCTGGAATGCTTAAGAGCATTCATCTGTGCCGGTTGCGTGGACTCCCCAGAGACTCTGGGTGGGGGAGGGCCTCATAGGCCCTGGGAGCTATGACCACCTGTGCTTCTAAGGGTTGGCAAAGACCTGGCCCTGCCCCTGGGTTATGCAAGGAGACAACTAGCCCCTGTGTGAGACACAGTTGTAACTGAAGTTACGCCCCTTTTTGATTGATGGTTGTAGACCATACCTTGTTCTAAATATAAGTATAAATTGTAGTTAATCTTGCATGACCTTCACTGATGCTTTG
The DNA here is from genome assembly GCF_029834395.1 of Sorex fumeus. Taxonomy (NCBI): domain Eukaryota; kingdom Metazoa; phylum Chordata; class Mammalia; order Eulipotyphla; family Soricidae; genus Sorex; species Sorex fumeus. Next base: position 82,423,178 of record NW_026606120.1, read on the forward strand.
AAATGCAGTTTTCTTTTAACTAATTTTATTTCTGTTTTGGGACCACACCCGGTGATGCTCAGAGGTTTACTCCTGGCTCTGCACTCAGGAATGACTCCTGGCAGTGCTCAGGGAACCAACATAAGGGGTGCCGGGAATCGAATCCAGGGTGGCTTACCTGCTATATCACCCCAGAATGTAGTTGTAGATTATAAATGCCGCCTCAGTTTGGTAAACTGGGTTCAAGTACCATGACCCACTGCCATCCCCGGGCCCAGGGCGGGAAAATGAACTTATGTCCGACTCCCATTCTGCATCTTGGGCAGAAAACTGCGACTCTCAGCTCTGGGCAGAAAACTGTGCCCCGAGAGTCAGCGGGCCTGTCCTCCAACTCCCCACAGAAGAGGCAGCATGCCAGGCCGGGCTGTGGTCACCAGGCACTTCCTAGCCCCGAGCACTGAGTTTCTGGAAACAACCCCCCAAATTGTCAGCTCCCTGCCCCTCGTACCCGGCTCTGAAGGGGAGGAAGAGGAAAACGAGGGTGGGTATGTCCAGGCTCATGGCACCTCTCAGGGAGCGTGGTGGTGCTCCTGAGGTCCTGGTTGCTTTCCAGAGAGGGGACAGATGGCCACAGCTGATGGAAACGGTCCTGGGAACGGGGCAGGGAGGTGAGAGCTGCACACACAGTGAGGAAACTCGGGCACCGCTAACGCCGAGTCCGGAGGGCGGGCGTGCCCAGGGCTGTTAGGGCGATGCTAGGAGTTGGCTCTCAGCCAACCACTGCTACTTGCTTTGTCCTCTGGATGTGCCCTCATGAGCAAGACCCTTGAGTTTCTTCCTTTTCCCCTGACCTCTGACCCACGAGGGCAGCTGTGAAAATAGGGCGTTTGCTTATTTTTTTCCAAAGGCAGATAAAGGCCTGAGTGTTTTCCCAGCTCAGCTCTCTCTGGAAGGCGCCTGCCCTTCTCTGCTTCTACCTCAAGGACCTTTCTGGGCAGGCTGTGGCTCAGCGGCGGCGGGTACTGCCTCAGAGCGGGGAGGGGCTCCACTGAGCCCTGCACTACGGGGGTGCCATCCCGCCGCTGACCACCACCTCGGCCCTGATGCTCCCAGGGGGCTGCCCTACCGCCTTCTCTTACTCCCAGAGAAAGGGCAACCAGTCCTTCCATCTCCGTGAGTTCATAATTCCCAAGTCCAAGTGCCAATGGAACACTCGTGTCCAAATGCAGTGCCTGAGTGATGCCCCCAGGGCAAGGGGACCCCCAAAATCTCGGGGTGGGCCACAAACCGCCTATGGAGTGAGAAGCGTCCCGGGATAATGGGAACTGGGCAGGTTCACAGACCTTCAGGGCATCTGTGGGAGACCCAGAGGACCCCCCCCCTTCCCGAGCAGCTGCGCAGCTGGTCCAGCCTTGGGTGAGAGTGTCTTGGTGCACTTGGGGGACCCCCGGCCAGGCTGCTGGATGCAGTGTGCCCGTGTGGTCATCACCCACCTTGGGGAAGGTGCTCCAGGCTCCCTACAGGGCTTCTCTCTGATGCGGTCCCAGTCTCCCACTTCCCTGGGCCCCCGACTCCTCTCCTGGAGACGGCACTCGCCACTGGGCACTTGTCAGCACCACCATCCTTGAGCTCGGCCGTGTGAGGGGGCTGCACAGACCCTCTGGCGGCCACTCCCAGAGGCCTCCCCGCCTCTTTTCCCACCGCCCCACAGCACACATGGGGTATTCATGGCCTGCTCCCTCCTGAAGCCGGGGATGCCGTGTGGGCAGGACAGGGTGGGGGATGGGGGGGACACCTCACCTGTGACATGCAACTTCTCCTCGGTGACCTCGGCCTTCAGGTAGATCCGGCCCCTCTTCTCTGTGTGGTCCATGCCGCAGAGGCTGGGCACGTTGATGACGCATTGCTTGTGCACGTTCATGTCGCAGGCTGCACACGAGAGGGCAGAGGTCACCACGGGGCACAGGGACCCAGCGCCATGTCCCCCACCACCGTGGGTGCGGGCACATACCCTCCCCACCTCCACCCACACAACTCGATGCTTCACGATTGTGTTTTTAGTGACATCCAGAACTGCGAGCAGATGTCTCTGCCGGCTCCGGCCGCCTGCAGCCGACGAGATCCTTAAAATACCCCCCGCATCGTCTCTGCAGCCCCCAGGGAAGCCGAGTGCCACTGCTGGGGTCCCCGGTGCTTGCTCGGATACTAAGAAGCACCCCCCAAAGCTGCATCGTGGAGCTGGAGGCACACCGAGCCCTGGGTGGCCGAGATGGGCCATACCCCAAAGCCCAGTATGCGCCTACCCCCCGTTTTTTTCCAAACCCAGGAGACTCTGGGCTGAGAATTTCTTCTGCCTTTTTGGAACTTGCCACCCCACTCGGAGGGAGAAAGTTTGGGGGAGGGGGGTGTGACGTGGGGGAGGGGAGGGGGAAGGGAGAAATGCTGAGCTGGTCTCTCCCTCCCAGCGCTGGGGGATGGCACCTTCTCAAGAAGGTTTCGGCCCATTGTTGTCGAAGAAAAAAAAAAGTGTGTTTGATATTTCAAACCTGTCTTCCAATATTTAAATATTATTGCCAGTACAACAAATGCGCTCCTGGCATGATAAACGTCTCTTTACCAGCTGACAAGAGTGTGGGCGAGCTGGGGGGGGAGGGAGGGAGGGAGGGAGGGTAAGGAAGGGGAGGATAAAAAAAGATCAGTCTTCCTGCACGGAACAGCAGACACCCTGAAAAGGATCTCAGTGCTCAGCACAAACAGAAGTTTGCATGTGAGGACGCAGGTTGGCTCCTGCGTGCCCGGGCCCTGGGGCTTCTGCAAGGAGGGACCAGGTCTTTCCTGGATTTTTATGGGGTGCTGTGGAGTCGCACAGGTGGAAGAAAGGGTCCCATGCTCTGCTCCCTGCCTGGCTCCTGATGGGAGCTGTTTGTGAGGAACAGCACAGGGCGGGGGGGGGGGGGGGGGAGACAGCTCCTTGGCCGGGAGCAGACGCTGGAAGGAGGGGGACCCAGGCGTGAGGTCCAGAGGACCAGGGGGACCACCTGCTATGGTCGGGGTGCTACAGAGGCTCTGATTCCTGAGCCTGCCGCTCGCCAGGACCAGGCGCCGGAACAGGGCCGGCAGAAAGCGTTGCTGGGGATGTGTCGTGTATAAGAAAAAAAAAAAAACCTTGAGATTTGTGCAGAAGTTTCAAGCTGAAGGGAATAGCTATCAGAGCCCGCGGAGAAGGTGGGCAGCGGGGGAGGAGAGGGCGGAGGGGCGAGGTTTCTGCAGGGGTCTGGCTGGGCCTCACCCGCCATGGGAAGTGGCCTCTGGGTCACGGGGAGCCGCCTTGGCTCTCTGACTCTGTTTCCTACCATGCAAACAGAAGGGAGAGCAGCGCCAAACTTAATGTTTCCTCCTGGGCTAGGAGAAGAGTTGGAAGTGTCCTAGGAGGAAGGCCCAGGCTGAGGGCTCTTCTCTTCAGCAGCCAAGGCCAGGGTCAGGGCTGGCCACTTGCCTGCTTTTTGCCCTCGTTCCTCCAGGAGGGCCCAGACCCAGTAACCCCAGAGGCTGAGAGACTCCGGGGAGAGAACGGCAACAAAATGGGGGTGCCTGAGGCATAGAGCAGTGGTTTTGAGTACATAGTTTAGTAACACCGGTCACCATGTTTTAAAAAAGCCTTAGGCGGTCTCTTCTTTATCTTACCAACCCTTAGCCCCACACACTCTTGTGGTTCATTCCAACCATTAATAGACAGAGAAGAGACTGCTCTGACAATAATAGCTGGGAATGATCATACTGAACAAGATCTGAGGGTTAAAAGTAGATAAGGGATATTCTTGATAACCTTTCAGTATCAATATTGCAAACCACAATGCCCAAAAAGAAGGGGAGGGGAGGGAGGGAGGGAGAGAGAAAGAGAAAGAGAGAAAGTGAAGGAAGGAGGGAGGGGGGGAGAGAGAGGAGGGATGGGGAGAAAGGGGGGAAGAGAGAGAGAGAGAGACAGAGACAGAGACAGAGACAGAGAGAGCACCTGCCATAGAGATAGGCGACAGGCAGGGGGAGTGGGTGATGGGAGGGAACCTGGGGACACTGGTGGAGGGATGGGTGTTGGGACATTGTATGACTGAAACTCCATCATGAACAGCTTTGTAAGGTCTGTCTCACAGTGATTCAATAGAAGGGTTTTTAAAAAAGAGTAAAATACACATATGCATAAAAAAAACTTAAAACCTTAGGCGGAATCTCAAGCTACAAACAAAAGGAGTGCTCTTTTATGGGAATAATCCGCGTTCATTCAAGGTACGCCATTTATTTGGCGTCAGGGCACTCATGGGTCACGGGTAACAGATGCCCTCCACCCCAAACACAAGTTCAGGTGCAGCTGTTGGGATGCACGTTCCAATCTCTGTCCTGGCTTCCATGTCTCACGGCTTTCCCAGACTGATCCAAGCTGTCTGGCATCCCCCAGTCCTGGTTCTGTAGAAGACTGTGTACCGAGGGAGACATGGCTGAACAACGTGCTTCCTGGGGGCACGCACCAGAAGCTTGTCCCTGTGCTCTACCCCACGGCAGGCTGCAGCCGTCCCCAGGGTAAGCCCGCCTCCACTCTGGCTCTGCTTAATAAGACAGCTGAAGGTATGGCTCTGCGTGGACTTAAAAACCCCTGCAAATCCCTGAAATCCCCCAGAGAAACGTCTTTGGAGGGGCCCTGAGTGATAATACAGTGGGGAGGGCATTTACCTTGCACGCGACCAACCTGGGTTTGACCCCCTGCAACCCCTAAGGTCCCCCAAGCCCCGTCAGAAGTAATTCCTGAGTGCAGAGACAGGAATAGGCCCTGAGCAACGCTAATGTGGTCTAAAAACCAAAACCCAAACCACACACACAAAAACAACAACAACAACAACAACAAAAACCAAGAACAAAAGTATCTTTGGAAACTGAGATCTCCAAACTGACTCATATGACTTCAGCCTGGGCTGGTCAACCGAGAAACTAGAGATCAATGCTGGAAATTTCAGAGGCTGCCTCTGCGGCTCCACGGAATCCACACATCCGGCATTTGGGGGACTGTGTGGTGGTCATGATGGAATTATGGAGATAGGCTGCTCATCTCATAACACTTCCCTGTGTACTCGGAGGAGAAACACAGGCTCCATGCTTATCCTTCCAGGGCCGGAAGTAGAAACTTTTACTCAGGCTACTTGCTCCTGAGAGGGCTCGAAGCCAAGAGTTTTCAGTGGGGTTTTCCTTCTATCCCGAGATTCCCACAGGACAGCCAAGGAGAGGGTGCCAGGCCTGATGACATGAGGCCATGGTCAGCACCCCCCTAGCTGGGCCCACATGGGTGCCCCCATGCCCACGCAGCCTGAGCCCCTGGGAACTTCACAAAGACGCCACCCAGGGCCTTGATTCTCATGGCGGCTGCAGTTCCAAGGAGCGCCTACTGGATTTTTCCACAGTCCACCCACTGATTAGAGACCCAGGAAGATAATGACTATGATTGCTTGGCTTATTTTGAAGCCTAACCAAATGTGGAATCTGGAGGTGGGGTGGGGTGGGGGGGGGGGGTTCCTTTCTCACACGGCACTTGCAGCGACTGAAGATTTACACCAAGGAAAAGAAAATGAGACGGCAAGCACCCACCTCATGCATACACTGCGTGCTCAGCCAAGGGAGGGGTTTCCTAACACGGCAGGAAGTGGTCGCACAGACAGGAAGTTGGGCCTGGGAGAGACGGCATGCTTCCTGCACTTCCAGCCTGGGGCTGAACCTTCTGGGATGTGTGCTAGGGATGCAGACCCAGGCGCCCTCCCTCTGTTGGTGGGTTGGGGTTGGGGAGTGATGGGACCTCAAGTGATGTGGAGACCCCGGGCAGAGCCACAGTGTCTCACGGATGGGGAAAAGCAGACGGACTTACTGTCGCATTTCATGCCCTGGTGGATGAGGCCGTAGAGCAGCGAGCCGCAGTGGTCGCAGAAGGTGGGGCTCCCATAGGTGTGGATCTTGAACTTGTGCTTGCTTCTGGGGTCCTGCAGGGAGAAGAAGGAGCAATTGGTTAATCGCAGGCATGGGGTGGGGTCAGGCGCCCCTCAACACCCACCCTCAAGTCGAGGGTTCACTGCACCACACAGCACCCTACATGAGGAACTGCGGATGACGTATTTGCTCTGTCACTTCTCATTTATTTTTTTTGCTTTTTGGGGTCACACCCAAAAAAGTGATGCTCAGGTTACTCCTGGCAGTAATCGGGGGACCACATGGGATGCCAGGGATCGAATCTGGGTTGACCCTCCCCGCTGTACCATCACTCCAGATGCTAATCTTTGCTCCTTCCTCACAGGTCTGAGGCCCCAGGTTCAACTCCCAGCACCAAAGTTAAAAGTTAACACTTTGAGCTTAGTTCTTGCTTTGTGGGTGGGGCAGCTGCAGATCGAGTGCTGTGCTTTGGCCCCCTCTTCCTGTTCAACGACAGTGTTGGGGTCCCAGCTGCAAACCTCACACGCAGAAGCTATACATGGGTCAGTATAGCAGAACCCCGATGCCCCACTCATCGTACGCTGGACTGGGGTAGTGAAGGGCTAGAACGAGTGACATCAGGCACAGGTGTCCTTCACCTGGACATCAGGGGGGAGCCCAGAGCCCAGCCACTGAAACCGTGTGATTAGCCATAATTTTGTAGATGTCTGGAGTTTCGTGTGTAACTCTCACACATTCCTCAAGGGCTCATGGACTCAGGAATTAAAACAGCTTCGTGCTGGCAGTCTGACTGGGGTGGGGGTCACATCAGGGTCGCTACTTGGGGACCACGTGCTGAGCAAGGCTCCCCCCAGCTCTGGCAGGGGTGCCGAGTCAGCTGGGGGCGTTCCATGGGACTCGGTGGGAGTACAGTCTGCCTTTGATCCTATCGGTCTGGTTGAACATGACTTCTAAGAAAGAACAACATCCATTCTGGGGACAGTTAGATTCCGGTCCTGCTGAGGGGTGTCACATGGCCATTTGGACTAACTTGTCAAACCAGGTTGTGCCAGGAGAAGGATTCAGACAGATCAGAGACCCAGCCAGGCGAGATGCTACCCTCATTAAATATACAGCAGCAAACTCTTAAAAAAAACAAACATACAAACAAGTCTCTATAAATCTCGACCAGTAGGGCGATGGCTAAATAAACCGTAATGTATTTATACTATGATCTGCCACGAGCAGATCAATCGGACGAGCTGGATCTTTCCGTTCCCAGCCTGGACAGAGCTCCAAGGTATATACTCTCTAATGAAAAAAAGAGTGAGTCACAGAAAGAGACATAAACTATCCTGACATCTATGGGAAAGATAGAATGGTAAATAACCCCCAGAAAAAGGAACAATAGCACCGCTTTTCACTGGAGAGCTATAAAAGCATAATGCTTCTAGGGCCAGGGTGGGCGGGCATAGAGGCAAGGCTGGGAGAGGAACCCTGAGAAATGACTTGCAAAGGTTCCCGCTAAAACAACGAACCCATGCCAAGACCCGTGATTTTAAGGGAGAGGGTTCTCCCCAACAGCTCTGTTGGTTCCAGTTCAAAAGAGTCCCCAGGTAGCAAGAGAGGGGAGCTATGTTTGGGGCAGATACTGGTACCACAGTGACATCTGGGGACAAATGGGTTCTGTCCAGCAATCTCCAGGAGGAAGGTGCCCATGTACCACCACCATGCACGCAGGCGGGACCCCAGGCCAGCGCTCCAAAGGAATGCTTAAGTCCACATCCTCATATACTACAACCAGCATCATCCAACTTTGTACTCCATTTTTCATCTTGTCACTGTCTCAAGATATCAATATATATCAAGTTTTGTTCGCCCCACTGATGACCGTTTTCAAATTCCAGATGAACAGATGAGTTCGACTGAAACTCTCCTACTAAGATGCTTAAAATGTGCCAATATTCAAACCACGAAGCCTGTGGGCTCATTTACCCATCGGGAATTTTACGGTCACGGTCACGGTCCTCCCATTGTTCATCGATTTGCTTGAGCGGGCCCAGTAACGTCTCCATTGGAGACTTTGTTGTTACTGTGTTTGGCAGATCGAATACGTCACGGGGAGCTTGCCAGGCTCTGCCGTGCGGGCGAGATACTCTTGGTAGCTTGCCGGGCTCTCCGAGAGGGGTGGAGGAATCGAACTTGGGTCGGCCATATTGACTGCGCGCAAGGCAAACGCCCTACCACTGTGCTATCGCTCCAGCCCGGGAATTTTACAATCATCGTTTTCTCTTGTGGCTGCCCCAGGCTAACTCTGATTTGGCTCACGAGGTCAGGTTATTTGGTGTCAGCCTGAACATTTAATTCTGCTCGAATAGCCAGGGTTTCTTGCCCACTCTTCACTCTGGGACCTTGGAGAGGCGATGGAGTGACCTTTTCCTGGGTTAAAACAGCCAACAGTGCCACTCTTCCTCCTGAGACCTCTGCCGCTCGCCAAAGCAAGTCCCTGGTTAAGTGGCCTCCACAAGCCTGCGGAAGGGGCAGGCTCATTCTGCATAGTAGCAGCATCTACGAAGGGGCATGGGAAGCCGGAATGCTAATGGCATTCTTCATTCCTGGGTCCCCAGAATGGGCTAGAACTGCAAATGTGCAAAGTCCTTAGTTTAAAGTACAAGTGAATTAGGTTTGAAACTGGGACTGTCCAATAAAACATTGACCTTTTGGATATGTATTGCCTCAGCAGTGGAAGAGAAACTCCCCCAGACTCGGCTGGCTGCAGCCGGCAGGCATTTATCACTCACGTGTGAAGAAGGAGGAGCATCCAGGCCACTGCCAGTCAAAATGAGTCAAAAGGCCAGTCTCATGGGCGTGTGGGCGTGTGTGCGTGTGTGTGTGTGTGTGTGTGTGTGTTGGGGTGGGGGTGGGTGGTGCTCTTCCTGTGGACCCAGGTGTGTGTGGGGTGTGGCCCTGCCATCCTCCTGTCTGAATAGAAGCTGGGACAACTATGTGAACACTCAGTTCTCCCTGCATTTCATTTTTTCACTTTTGGGCCATACCAGATATGCTCAGTGTTACTTTTTTCTTTTCTTTTTTTCTTTTTTTTTTTTTTTTTGATTTGGGGACTACATGCAGCTGTGCTTAGCTTACTCCTGGCTCTGTGCTCAGCTGTCACTCTTAGAGGGGTTAAGAGGACCCAAGGGAAAGCTGGAGATTAACCCTAGGTGGGGGTCATGCCAGATAAGTATCTAACTCCTTGCAGTCTCTCTCCAGCCCCTGTACTTATCGTAGCCTCTGGAATTCATACCAGTTTTTGTTTCAGGAGAAGTCATTTCTCTTTCTCCTCTGACTCTACAGATTCCTTCTCAGGAGGGGAAAATAAAATCATTCAAGTCCTGTTTGGTCCGTTCAGTGAGACACATCGATTTACCTTCGCTAGTTTCAGGCCGGCCCTGAAAATGGCCATCTCTGGAAAAGTCTCCCATTTTCCCAAAGTGACTTTTTCCTCTTTAAAAAATTCTCCTTATGGGGCTGGAGCAATAGCACTGCAAATAGGGAGTTTGCCTTGCATGCGGCTGACCTGGGTTCGATTCCTATCATCCCATATGGTTCCCTGAGCACCGCCAGGGGTAATTCCTGAGTGCAGAGTCAGGAGTAACCCCTGAGTATCACCAGGTGTGACCCAAAAAGCAAGAAAAAGAAATTCTTCTTATGAGAGAGAAGGGACAAGCTCCAACGCAGCAGAGGGATGTTGGCTGGTGCCTCCCTCCAGGGACTGTGTCTTAAAAAACAGGGTGCTGGAGATCCAAATCTGAGATGGCGCTGGGGCGCACTGTGGTATGGGTTTCCAGCTGGCCAATATCAGGGTGCATGTCTGTGTGTGCAGGCTTCTGGCATTTCATCCTGTTCACGGCGGGGACATGGAAGCACACCCCTCACCCCAAAGCCACTTTCTCGTACCTTCTAGACTTCCTCCCCTGGAAACCACTATTCTCCCGCTGAGGTTCCGACCCTTTTTATCAGCACCGTCACCAAATCCCCAAACGGATGGTGCTAATGAGAGGCTGGGGACGCTTCAATGCCACTGTCTGAAAACAGGAAAATTGAACTGTTCAGAATACAAGCAGCATTTTTATTTCCCAGCCCTCAACAGGGTCATGTGTCTCCTGCAGAAGTCACGGCCAAGTTCAGGGGACCAAGAGCAAATGGGAGCTAGATGGTGACAGGCATCCGCAAGTCCCCATGAGCTCAACCTCTCAGTTTAAGGCTGTGAAGAAAGAAGTAGGTGGCTGTTGGCAGGGGGAGCCATGACACTGTGACCTGCTGGGGAGACCAGGCCTGGGACGCTGCCCTCGTTTCTGCCACGGACACAAGAAGCGGGACATGGCTAGTGAGGTGGACAGGGCTACCCAGAACGCCACACGCCCAGACAGCTGGTATTTGTTCACGTGACTCTGAACATGACACAAGAGGCGGATGGTGCATCTCTGTCTCTCTCTGGACTTTCAATTCCCGCCATTAAGTCATGGGGCAGGACGGTTCTCTAGGAACCACTGCTTCCTTAGGCAGATGGGCTGAGGACACCCAGCCGACATGGTCCCTAACAGAAGCCCCCTTTCTTGGGCAGAGACAGGCACTTCCTGAGATCACCCCCCCCCAGGAGCTGATAAGACCCTGTGCAGGGCTGCAGGGCTGTGGGGGTTACAGTAGTGAGTTTGGAAGTCATCTGACCGAGTGTCCGGACCTTGGGGGGCTGACTTAGGTACACAGACCTAGGTAGCAGGAGTGATGCCGCTTTAGATGGAATGCTGTGGAACGCTGTTTAAGATGTGCTGGAAAAAACACAACAAAATCACCTGTTTCTTGAGAGTTGGGGATGGCCATACCTGGCAGTTCTCAGGGCTGACTCCTGGCTCTCAGGTACCCAGGGACACCTGGGGACCATATGGCACCAGGAATCAAAGTTGGGGCGCTGGTCAACAAGGCAAGTGCCTTCACCCCTATTCTCTCTCTCTGTCCCCATTGCCTTTGAGACCCATTTCTCACTCCCTTTTTCAATGTCAGCTTATGGCAAACTATGCTTTGGCTCACTTGTCATTTATCCTCGATGATTTACCATGTATATAGGCAAAAATATTAAAAGAAAATTGGGAAACAGAGTCAAAAGGAAACTACATGTGTTCATGCATACGTTGGCCTGTTTTGTTCCGGGAAGAGCAAAGTTTGTGAGTGTTCTTAGAAATTATCCGAAAAAGATCAATCTGTTGTGTTTGTCCAGCTTATCTTAAACACCACTGAGAGTCTTATCAGCTTACCACGAGTTGCTAACTCAGCCTCCCAAGGCCTGGACAGGCAGGTGATTTCCAGACTCACTGCTGCAACCCTTGTATCCACCCCACCCCCCCCCCCCCCCCGCCCATGGCACTTGCAGCCCTGCGCATGGAGGGTCTCCCCATCTCCCAAGAATAAGACCCAGGAGGAGGATGAATGATCCACTAGATACCAACGTTTCCGCCCACTGCACACCAGGGGTCTGTTTCAGACCAAGCTAGGGTGCAGGATGGCAGCTACATCTCCCGAAAGCTTGCAAGGAACCGGCCCACAGTCTGGGCGATTGGGAATGCTTGGTCTCTTGGTCTCTCCTTGATGTCCATTTGGGGGAGCTTCTGTCCTCAGCTGCTGACTCCCCGGTTCCTTCAGTGGCTGCCTACCACGTGATGGCTACGTTTCTCCCCCACCCATGCGGGCCAGAATCCTTTCTTCCAGAATTTATGGTCTTTCTAGGGAGATGTTTTGACTCTTTTCCTGAAATGAGAAATTAAACAGTGAAGGTTCAATCTAATTTTAGGGGGGATTGGAAGGGATAGAGCGACTGTCCGCAGCTCAGGGAAGGCTGGCTGGTTGGAAGCCATTAACTTGAGCTATTTCACTTTATGGGGCTCATAACTGGTAGGGCTCAGGGGTCACTCCTGGTGGACTCGGGGGACCATATGGGGTGCCAGGGATCGAACTGGGCTCAACCACGTGTGCTCTAACCAGTGTACTACCACTCCGGCCACTGAAACCATCAGCCCGAATAGTATCTGAACATGTGGCATGTGGTCTTTGGCGCCAGGGGCTAGATTTTGCCTGAGTTACAGGGGACCGTCTTCCCCGGGACCATCTTCCCCAGGGCACACACAGTTGTCTGTCCCTTAGCATCTGCCCACCACAGGTCCCACGCTACACGTCCCTCCTGCAGTTTTGTCTGTGTCCCCACACTGGGCTGCTGTGTGTGGGGCTTCCTGCCCGGCCAAGTGTCAGGCAGATGGATTCCTTTCTTGCTCTCATTTTGAAGTCCCAGGAGGCGACACTAATGCATTGTCCTCCAGCTGTGACTTTAAAAGCATCCCGGGAAATGCCTCTCAGAACTGTGGGAAGAAGGACGACGAAAATAGGACTTGTTCCCGCTCCCCACTCCAGGATGGCATGCGAGCCACACGGCTCAGCAACTCGAAAAAGAGAAAGCTTTGCCCAGAGGGCGGCGGGAACCAACCCATGTCGCTTTACACCTGAGATTTGTTTTTCTGTGTTTACCGCAGGGCAACAAACAGCTCACCAAAATATCCCGGAGAAAGAACGAACGAGTGCCTTCCTATTTTGACTCTGCCATGCGCTTGGGGGCTGCTTGGCCAACACGTGTCTGAGTGTTTAGTGCTGAATTCTCCTCCTCCGAGGTGGGGGTGTATGAAAACGGGACCCAAACGAGGAGCAGGGGAAGGGGGGCGGCATTTAGATGCATTTGCGCAAACACCTCCGAGTGATGTTCCCTTTATTTGAGGACAGAGAAACACTGTGATTGCAGCTCGTATTCTAAAAATGACTTTCTCGCTCGGCTCGGTGGCTCAACCTCCACAAAAAGCCAACAATTAAGTGGAGAGGGAAAATAGAAGCAAATCGGCGGCGGCAGTCTCGGCGCTGAGAAAGCAAGGTAAAGGCAGCTGGGGGGGGGCGCAGGGGACGGGGGGAGCGCTGGGGGGGGGGGGGAGAACGACACATTTCCGGTTTTCCTGCTTGGCCCGCCTTTCTGATCCCAGGCTGCTAGTGGGCAAGGTGCAAAGAGAGCAGATATGCCCAGGGCAGCTGACTCCCCACAAGATTGGCGTCATTTCCTTACTTCTGATGACATGCCCATGGCGGGGGAGAGAGTGGCGAGAGGGTATCACAGGACAGTCCCCCTCCCCCCCCCCCAGCCCCATTTCTAGATGAGAAATCTGAGGCATGGGAAAATACACCATTGAAAAGCAAGATTCATGGGCCGGGGGATGGGACAAAAAGTGAGGATGCATGCCTGGTTTGCTCCTGACTCAGGTTGAATTCCTGGCACCATGCAGTTTCCTAAGCATCACTGGACTCCGGGGAACCACACGAGGGCATCCTGGGTAAGTACCCCTCGCACTGCAGGGTCTGAGTGATATGGCATTCCCCGGCCCCAGCACTGAGAAAAGCAAGACCCGTGATGGAGAGCAAGCAGCAAAATCAGAATTTCAATCCGGGCCTTCGATGGCTGCAGGCGCAGAGCCAGCGGTAGCGAGGGTAGGAGATGACACAGAAGGAGCGTTCTGAGACCAGGCGGTGTTGAACAGCACGTGTGGAGTTCCCCAGGAACTCCGTGATTATCTTCTGGGCGCCGGGAGAGAAAAGACGGCGTGCAGAGCAGCGGCCCCTCGGGAGACAGAAATGCCCATCTCCACCCTGGCACTTCCACTGTCGCTCTTACGGCCACAGACGGACAGACACCCCAGGATTCCACTAGAGGGGAACAGAATGACGGCAAGGGATGAGTGCTGAGAGCTTCCGAGACAGCCACAGTCAGAGCAGAGACCACTTCCGGGTCTGCAGCCCCAGTGGTGTGGGTATCACTGAGCACAGCCACCCCATGCCGAGGGAACCACACTCCAGAGACATCACGTGAAGCCAACTGATTTCAGTTCTCGGTGTGTAAATTCCAACACTCTATTCTCCTGGGAAAGTCACTTTTTTTTTTTCTTTTTGGGTCACACCTGGCAATGCACAGGGGTTACTCCTGGCTCTGCACTCAGGAGTTATTCCTGGCGGTGCTCAGGGGACCATATGGGATGCTGGGAATTGAACCCAAGTCAGCTGTGTGCAAGGCAAGTGCCCTATTGGCTGTGCTATTGCTCTAGTGCTGGAAGTCACTTTTTTTTTTCCCCCGGTCATTCTCCAAGCCCACAGCATTTGGCAGCTGAGCCCACGTCATTTCGCAAAGAATCAGTTAGGTCCGTGACAGGTGATGGTCTACACACCTGGCAGTTTCTCTGGGGAGGTGTTTTGTGAGGTGAGACCCCAGAGGCGTCTCTCTCTGTGTCTCCCTTCAAGTGAACCCCCACGGACCTCAGTGCCACAAAATGTTTGCTCCTTGAATCAAAGAGTAGTCCAGTTGGTGTCAATGGGGGGAAAATAATGCTCAATGGTTGCATGCTGAGCCTGGAGCATGTGGCAGCTTCTCCCACGGGGCAGAGGCTTTAGACGGGCACTAGTTGCTCTGTGCTGGATGCTGTCTGGGTTGGACACATCCAGAAACCCCTTCTCGGTCACTGTCCACTCCAGCCTTGCATTTTCCTTCCTCCTCATCTCCCAAAGCCAGCTGATGACAAGGACACTTTGGGGGAAGTTTTGGCCTGGGCAGAGCACTGTCCACCTGGGGCTGGGGCCTCACTCACACTTGTCTTTGCATGCTAATAACCCAGGGCCTCCCCTGCTGTTCCCTGTCCCGATGATCTGGCACCCATCACTTTTTTGCTCCAGTCCTTCCTGCTACTGACTGTGGCAGCAACTTCCTTTCTCACCAGAGAATTCCCTGCCTACCAGCTGCCCCCGCTTGGGCCATCCTGTACCTCCATCACCTGTTCTCTTGGGTCACAGTTGACCTCAGCCCTGCCCACCAGCTCACCACTTAGTAAACATGTCTGGTTTTTTTTGTTGTTGTTGTTGTTTTTGGGTCACACCTGGTGATGCTCAGGGGTTACTCCTGGCTCATGCACTCAGGAATTACTCCTGGTGGTGCTTGAGGGGAACATATGGGATGCTGGGAATCGAATCTGGGTTGGCCACGTGCAAGGCAAACGCCCTACCTGCTGTGCTATCACTCCAGCCTCAAAACACGTCTGATTTGACTTAACTCCTAAATGAGCCTGGAGGAACCCTATGGTGGTAATGGGGTTTGAACCACTATGATCAGCCAAGGGCCAGTCAAGCACCTTCACTCCTGTCCTATCTCTCGGGCTCACAGCTTAGTTGAAATTCAACACTTCTTCTGCATAGCGCTGTTTATCAGTTCGCATGGAGAGAAAGAAGTGAGGCAGCTTCTGGGCTGCTGGGGGGCCGTGATTAACGCTCCTCTCTCGCAGGGCACCAGGTGTTCCTAGGCGCCACTGTTGGCAAGATGGCCCCTGGCCACAGCTCAGCCCAGGGTAGTGTGCCGGGCACACACATATTCACAACCATGACTGACTCCTCTTTCCAGACCACTTCTGGCCGTGGACTCTGCAGTCAGTTACAAGCCCCCCCTGGCAAAGCTCAATTCACAAACACCGAGAAGTTACTTGGATGCAACTTGACCAACTGCTCCAAGCAAATATTTCCTAGAGGCACCTGGAAAGCACAGAGGAGACTGGTCCTTAGCCGGGCTTGGCCATCTCTGAGGTGTCTGAGCCACTGTGTGAGACAAAAACAGGTTCAGCGAGAGGTTTTCTCTTTTTTTTTTTTTTTGGCTTTTTGGGTCACAACTGGCAATGCACAGGGGTTACTCCTGGCTTATGCACTCAGGAATTACTCCTGGCAGTGCTCGGAGGACCTAGGGGATGCTGGGAACCGAACCCAGGTTGGGCGCATGCAAGGCAAATGACCTACCCACTGAACTATCACTCCAGCCCAGCGAGAGGTTTTCTGTTGGGGAAAACACGCCCATAAAACATGAGTGAAACATCTATTTATTTTTTTATTTATTAGTATTTGGTGGGCTGGAGCGATAGCACAGTGGTAGGGCATTTGCCTTATAAGCGGCCAACATGGCCGACCCGAGTTCGATTCCTCCGCCCCTCTCGGAGAGCCCGGCAAGCTACCGAGAGTATCTCGCCCGCACGGCAGAGCCTGGAAGCTGCCTGTGACATATTCGATATGCCAAACACAGTAACAACAAGTTTCATGATGGAGACATTACTGGGCCCGCTCGAGCAAATCGATGAACAACAGGAGGACCGTGATATGTACCGTGATTAGTATTTGGTGGGGCTGGAGTGATAGCCCAGCGGGTAAGGTGTTTGCCTTGCATGTGGCCGACCCAGGTTCGATTCCTCCGCCCCTCTCCGAGAGCCCAGCAAGCTACTGAGAGGGTATCTCGCCCGCATGGTAAAGCCTGGCAAGCTAGCTGTGACATATTCGATATGCCAAAAACAGTAACAAAAAGTCTCACAATTTGTTGTGAGATGTTACTGGTGCCTACTCGAGCAAATTGATGAACAACGGGAGGACAGTGACAGTGACAGTATTTGGCCCAGACCGGTGATACTCCTGGCTCTGTTTGAAGGCATTACTCCTGGGTAATTCCTCATATGCTCAGGGCACCAGATGGGATGTCAGGGATTGAACCTTGGGTCAGCTGCATGCAAGGCAAATGCCCTATCTGCTGTACTATCTCTCTAGCTCCCCGCCCCCCTTTTTAATGCCTTCACATGACTGTCGCCTCAGGAACCAGAGATCTTGTAAAGAAACTGAAGTCTAAGTAAGATAGGAGGATATTCCTACTTATTCCGTGGAGTCAATCATCTTCCTGCTCGGGAAGAGGTTTAAAACCAGTGCGTTGGGCTGAAGTGCTTATGATGGGAAGTTTGGAACCAAGTTGGTCTCTCAGCAGAGAGAACAGGAAGAAACTTGGGTTTGCAGCTCTTAGAATAATCCCGGTTTTACATGCTCCAGTGGGTAAAAATATGAGTTTGATGAGCCTCCAATAGAACCGTTTAAAGACACACGTGGATTGTAAACTTGGGAACCGAGAAAAACTCCATTTCCCGCAAGTCTTGCAGGCTTTCTCTCGGGTTCTCTCTGTTCCGGAGTGACAGCCTTCGTGCCCAGACTTCATTGCCGGGACCATGGGGAACAGGAGGCCCTCTCCTCCCGCTCCCTTCCTCACAAACACTGCGATCAACACAAGCGTTCCCCGGGGAACTCCTGCTTCCTCCCCAGACGGGCTGTCAGGGTTCATATTCCTCAGAAACAGAGGCCAATGTGGGGCCAGAGTCACACAGCTGGCCCTGCGCTGATGATGGATAAAGACTTATTTTTACCCCATCGCCGGAGGACGACTTCCTCATGGAACTTCAGAGCGCAGTTATTTTCAGATGCTCCCTGATAAAACGAACCCTGGGACCCAGGGCTATTTGGTTAGCTGCAAGATCACTAGGGTTCTTTTTCCAAAACATGGAGAGAAGGTCGAGAGAGGGCGCGGGCAGAAGGTGGGGGCTCTAAACCAGGCACAGCAACCGTTTGCCCTCTTCCCAGGGTCTGGACAGTCAGTTTCCGGGGCCAGATGCCACTCCTCATGGTGTACAAGGGCTTTCGGAGATGGAAGTCAGTCACCTAGATTCTCAGACCCACCCAGCCTCCATTTCCTGCGCCCAGAAACCACACCCCATGGCGGTGACACGCTTGCTATGTCACTATGGAGCAAAGCCCATTCATTCCTCATGTCTCTCCTCCTGTTACTCTGTCTAGGGGACAGAATTCGCTAGTCACCTGCACCTGATGACGAGTGACTGGACTCTGGCCAACTGGGACCTGTGGTGGTGGAAAATGGGCACTGGTGGAGGGATGGGTACTTGATCATTGTATAACTGAAACCCAAGCACAAAAATTTGTTTAAGTCTACAACTGTACCTCATGGTGTTTCACTAATAAAAAAAAAAAAGAAGTAAACAGAGTCTGCAGGGCACGCCCCAGAAAGCTGCCCTGTCCTATGACCCGGGTGCTCCTCCCCCTTTCCGGCTTCCAAGCTGCAGGATGGAACCACTTTCCACGGCCAGAGGCGAACTTGAGTCCCCATTTGAACGGGAGCTTCTGGGCGACTCTCCCAAGGGAGTGGCGTTTGTCAGGGGCTCACGCACTGGGGGAGGGCTGACCGGTTCTGCCAGCTTTTGTCCCCTTCGGGGTTTTGCTAGGAAATAGGCCCCTTCTCTGGTGGCTGGTCCCGTGACAGGGTCACCTGTCTCCCCAAGGAATCTCAGAGGCAGGTGGCATCTGTTCTGCGTGGGACACCTGTTTATGAACCCCGTTCTAGGAACCGCAGAGGGGACGGGCACCTGCAACAGGGGACACTGCTTAGTTCTGGGGTCATTCCAGCTATCCTTGATCTCTGGGCTCAGGGATCACTCCTCGAGGGGCTTGGGGGACCCTACTGGGTGCCAGGGGTCAAACCAGGGTCAGCCGGTGCAATGCAAATGCTCTACTGTCTCTCTGGTCCCAGACTTGGCTTTTGAAAAACAATGTCCCAAAACCCATTTGCTTAGAAATCTTGGGAGCAGTTCCAAAGTGCCAACGATTCCCCATGCCCATCTGGTTCCCTCCATCCCCTTCCCCTCAGGAAAGCAAAGACAGGTGAAAAACAAAACAATCCTCTCTGGGACACTGACTGGTAGGGTCCATCCCGTCTCCCCATTCTGCCCCATCAGAGGGTGGGAAGGGACCACAACAAACCCCTGATGGGACCTGCTGCCCGGGTGCCAACATCCCTGCTTCCCTGCCCTGGGTCGCAGCAATGCCAGGCATCACACACACACACACACACACACACACACACACACACACACACACACATACACACACACACTCGTTGGTCCCTGCCTGTTTTTGGGGTGCTGCGTGGCTTTGCCAGCACACAACTGTGTGTGCTGCAGGGATGAGGCACTGCTGTGTCACCGAGGGGCCCCCATGTGGGCGGCCCTGGGGCTCGAACACAGGGCCGCAGTCTGCCGCTGAGTCATCCCCCCTGGACTGGGTTTAACGCTGTCTGGCCTTGAGACTGAGGGGGTGTGAGCGAGGGCAGCGGTGTCCACCCAACCCAGCTGGCTGGAAGAAAAATCCACAGCCCTGCCCTGCCTTGAAGCTTCTAGTTTTCTGGATGAAGATAATTGACATTCATTGGAGGGGCATAGCAGGGCCTTCTGTTGCACCGACAAACTGTACTTAATGGGTATTTTAAAAAATTTCCCCATGGGGAAAATAGCCCGTGTGGCAGTGCCAGGCATTCAGCTGCCACTTCCTCCCAGGGAACGGAAAGAAATGCAGACGGAGCACGGGGCCTTGGGAGTGGGTCAGATACCACCTTCCCGGTGAATAGCTCTGAAGGCTGCTGCCTACACACTTGGCCCTGAGTGTCTGAAGCGGCAGGCATGCGGAGGGCTGGGAACGGGTTCGCCTGGCTGGCTGAGATAAGGGGAAGGAGAAAGAGACTTTTGGGATGAGCTTTTGCCCTCCAGCTGCGCCCGAGACTCAGCCCCAGACACTGCAGCTCTGGCACAGGGCCCAGAGACCTTCCTCAGCCACGGGGCTGCCCCAGGATCAGAATGCCTAGAATGCCTGGGTGGCAGACCCCCTTCTCAGTTCCTCAGGAAAGGGCGTGCAACCTTTAGGGTTAATGGTACTCAGTGGGATCCATTTCCCTTTCCTTATCCAGAGAAAAGCTAAAGACTCTAGAAATTAGGAAGATGGAACTAAGATGATGGAAGGAAGGAAGAAAGGATGGATGGATGGATGGATGGATGGGAGAAAGGAAGGAGAGATGGAAAGAAGGGTGGATGGGTTGATGAGAGAAAGGAGGGATAGATGGAAGGAAGAAAGGATGGATGGATTGATGAGAGAAAGGAGGGACAGATGGAAGAAAGAAAGGATGGATGGAAGAAGGGATAGATGAAAGGAAAGATGGATGGATGGGAGGGAAGGAGGAAAGAAGGGAAGAAGGGAGGAAGGGAGGAAGGAAGGGAGGGAAGAAGGGAGGGATGAAGGGAGAGAGGGATAAAGAGAGGGAGGGAGGGAGGAAGGAAGGAAGGAAGGAAGGAAGGAAGGAAGGAAGGAAGGAAGAAGGAGAGGGAGGGAAGGAGGGAGGGAGGGAGGGAGGCTGATGGATGCAGACCAGCCAAGGTGTGACCAGAGCTGCTTGGAGGTTCCATCCCATTTGGAGCTTCAGGTTTAGTCGCTGGAGGCGGAGTTGCTGGTGCTGATGACTCCACACCAGCAACTTCATGATTCATCCCAGTGCACGGAGCTGGTTCCTGAGGGACAAACCTTGGCCAGACTCTCCCGGTCCGCTGTCAATTGGCTCTGGATCTCAAAGGCCCTGTCATCCCTCCTTGGGTGACCACAGAGCCCATGAGCACAGCAGAGAAGAGTGAGAAGACTTGGGACGGTCAGAGCTGCAGGCTCCTTCAAAGCAGCCCGAGGGTTGGGCGGGGTGGACTCGAAGCCCAGTAACCAGGCCACCAGCAGGCGCAAAGACAGCCCCGCCCGAAGCTGGAAGACGGAACCAGCCCCTCCGCCTGCCCCTGCCGCCCTGCCAGGAAACACACCACCGGGGTCATCTGCCTGCTTTGATTTCGGCCCCCCACATTAAGGAGATGCAGAGCAGGGCTCACGTTGATGTCCTGGATGTCGCGCTTCCCGCGGCTGTCATTTATAAATGCTCCATGCGCATCAGAAACATAAGCGAGAGGGCTGGAGCGATAGCACAGTGGGTAGGGCGTTTGCCTTGCACACAGCCAACCCGGGTTCGATTCCCAGCATCCCATATGGTCCCCTGAACACCGCCAGGAGTAATTCCTGAGTGCAGAGCCAGGAGGAACCCCTGTGCATTGCTGGGTGTGACTCAAAAAGAAAAAAAAAAGAAATACAAGCGAGAAAAAAAAGATGGTTTTCCTTCTGATTGTCCAGCTGGGTGTTCTTGTCGGCCGCTGCAGCCCCTCCCCCACCAACCCAGACATGGGGAGATCTGCTCCTCACAGCCGCTGACCCCTGGTACCTCACCCCACTCTGTCCCTGGGGCCCCTCTCTTACCACTCTATTGTCCCATCTTCCAAGCACTCTGTCTGTGTGCCCCTGGGGTGTGTGTGCATGCATGTGTGTGTATATGTGTCTGTATGCATGTGTGCATGTGTGTGTGCGTGTGTGCATGTGAGTGCATGTGTGTGTGTGCATGTGCGTGTGTGTGCATGTGTGTGTGGGGGGGGCTCCCTCAGGAACAGCAGTTCTGGAACTTACCACACCGGGACAGTATTAATTAACAGGCAATCTGTCTCCATCAAGGATGGGCTTCCCTGGTTCTTTCTGGCTTTCTGGGAGTGGGTTTTGGTAGCCGGGAGGACGTGCCTGCACCTTGGCTCCAAGGCCAGCCTTGTGGAAGGCAGGGAGGTGGGCGGGATGCACCCCCACCCCACCCCGCTCATGCCAGCATCCCCAAAAGAAGCACAACCAGTTCTCGTTAAGATGCCCCCTTGGGTTGATATCCAGGATATACAAAATACTGGTTAAACTCCACAAGAAGAAAACATCCAACCCCATCCAAAAATGGGGCAATGAAATGAACAGAAACTTTCTCAAAGAAGAAATCCAAATGGCAAAAAAGCACATGAGAAAATGCTCTACATCATTAATCATCAGGGAGATGCAGATCAAAACCACAATGAGATACCATCTCACACCTCAGAGACTGGCCCACATTCAAAAGAACAAAAGCAACCGATGCTGGCGCGGATGTGGCAAGAAAGGGACACTCCTTCACTGTTGGTGGGAATGCCGACTGGTTCAGCCCTTCTGGAAAACAGTATGGACGATTCTCAAAAAATTAGAAATGAGCTCCCATTTGACCCAGCAATACCACTCCTGGGAATATATCCCAGAGAGGCAAAAATGTATAGTCGAAGTGACATCTGCACTTGTTTGTTCATTGCAATTCTTTACAATAACCAGAAACTGGAAGAAACCTGAATGCCCAAGAACAGATGACTGGTTAAAGAAGCTTTGGTACATCTACACAATGGAGTACTATGTAGCTCTTAGAAAAGATGAAGTCATGAAATTTACATACAAGTGGTACAACATGGAAAGTATCATGCTAAGCGAAATGAGTCAGAAAGAGAGGGATAGACATAGAAAGATTGCATTCATCTGGGGGATATAAAGTAACAAAATATGAGATTAATACCCAAGAATAGCTGAAATCAGCACCAGGAGGATTACTCCATAGCTTAGTGGCCAGTCGGGCATTCTAGAGGGAAGGGCAGCTCAGACAGAGAAGGGAACACCAAATAAAGGGTGTTTGGAGGACCCTCCCAGGAGGGGAGATGCATGTCGAAAGTGGACTATGGACTGAACATGTTTGCCACTCAATGCCTCTTTTGCAGACCACAACATCCAAAAGGAGAGAGAGAACACAGGGGATTGCCCTGACACAGAGGCAGGGGGGGATGGGGGGATGGGGGTGGGGGGGATATTATCCATGGTGGTGGAAAATGGGCACTGGTGGAGGGATGGGTATCTGATCATTGTATAATCAAACCCAAGCACAAAAAATTGTAAATCTACAACTGTACCTCATGGTGTTTCACTAAAAAAAAAAAAAAAAAAAAGATGCCCCCTTGGAGGGGTTGCAGACCTAAGAGGTGAATTACTCTCTGCACCCCTGAGGACCTGAGGGGCGGCCTCATCCCCATCCAGCCTTTACGGCGGAGCGGACAGTTCTCTCCCAGCGACTGGACACAGTCACTTCTGTTTGCGGTCTCACTCCCACCCAATAGTGGGGCGTCTGGTCTTTGTTTTGTCTGTCCTGGGACTGGTGTTTGCGGACACCGAGAGGCTCACTGGGGCTCAGCCAGCTCACAGGTCGGTGCTCCAGAGGGGCAGGGAACAATATGCAGGTACTTTGTTCTTTCTAGCACAGTGGGAAGAATGACCGGCCACTCAAACAGGAATGACTCATTTTCTCTCCACTCCTACTCCAGAGAGTTCTCCAAGGGGTGGTTTTTCGAAGTCAGTGGAAAACACTGCTCCAAAGCAAACTTTCACCCCGCAAACGGTCCCTGCTACCCTAGATGAGACCATCTACCCCCAAGGGCTATTGTCAGGGAATAGCCCTGGGGAAACCTTTCCTATAGCAGGAAAACCAGACAGCAGTCAGCCCCCAGCCCTGAGAGACCCTCATAGCCGCACACACAGAAACCTCAGACTTGCAAATGTTTCTCCAGCAGCGGAGCATGGTTATGTGACAAAAGAGTTACGTGGATACCCTGAAAATTCAGAATGGATAGGCCTTCCAGAGCAGAGGTGGGTGGAGGAGCAAGACTGCCCTTCGAGCAGTCCGGAGTGAGGGCTGGTGCTCCTGCATTCACTTTGGAGTACAGAGGATGACGTACTGAGTTCGGGGCTCCAGGATGCCCCAGAAACAGACCCCTGTCCCTGGCAGGTGCAGAGCCCGAGGCCACTCCCCTCAAAGTCCCTTCCTAGGAGAAAGGAACAGTAATTGTCGTCTAGGAGTTTTCCACTGTGACCAGCGGCACACAGTTCTTAACGGAGAAACCCAGGAAGAACAGACAAAGCCTTTTGGGCAAAGACACGTCTGCCAGCACTTCTCTTCCCCTAAGCTCTCCGTGGCAGGTGGCAGTAAGGACAAGAGGGGCAAAGACACGCTTCCAAGGGACCGGGAAGGTCCAGCGACAGAGAGATGATGGCACAGTGCTGCCATTGTTCATACAGAACCTGATGCATCCTTCCTGGTACATGGGCTTTTCAACGGCCCTTCCAGAGACACAGAAGCCATCCCTGCCCCCCCCCCCCACTTCTTCAAGGTTTGTTTTCTTTTGTTTTTTTTTGGGGGGGGGAACACACCCCGCAGTGCTCAGGGATCACCCCTGGTGATACTCGGAGACCATATGTAGTGCCAGGTCTAGAAGCCAAGTCAGCTGTGTGTAAGGTGAGGGTTTGGTTTTGTTTTAGGGTCACACCTGGCGATGCTCAGGGCTGACTGGGATGCCAGAAATGGAATCTGGGTTGCCTGCATGCAAGGCAAATACCCTCCCCGCTGGACTATCACAATGCCTTACCCGCTGGACTATCTCTCAGGCCTCATCTGCAGCTTTCTGACATGTGTTGTGGGGATGCTGTTTTGGGGAGTAGCACACATGGACGCCAAGGCTTGTGGAGAGAATCGTCTCTGAGAATCAAGAGGCCAGTGGGTGTGGACCCAGAGATCCCCTGTGGACGAGGCGGGAGCCGGAGCAGGGCTTCCATGCTCAGCCCTGGCCTGGGCCATCAGGGAAGAACCTGGGACTCATCAGATTCCAGCTCGGGCAGGGAGTGGCAACATTCCCCATTTCCCCACCCAGCACAAGGAAGGAGGCACGGCCCCTCTGTGGGTGTTCACAGGGCGCCGGCTCCTAGTCTGGGGAGGCACATTTGTCTTGGTATTGGACCAGTCTTTCCAAATTGCTGTTTAGGTTTCTTTTTTGAGGGGGGGAGAGGGAGAGGAAAGAGAGGAGGGAGAAGAGAAAGAGAGGAGAGAGAGGAGAGGGAAGACAGAAGAGAGGAGAGAGAGGATAGAAGAGAGAGAGAGGAGAGAGGAAAGAGAGGGAGGGAAAGAGAGGAGAGAGGGGGAGGGAGGGAGGGGAGGGAGGGGAGAGAGAGAGAGAGAGAGAGAGAGAGAGAGAGATGTGAGCATGTTCCCAAGCAGTCCTCAGAGGCCAGGGGGTGATTTGGCTGGGACTGCCTGTTCCACGCCAGGCCCTGAGAATGTGGTGCTGGTTGGGCCTGGCACTGCTGGGCGGTATCTGGGCCCACCTGATGGACTGGCAGGTTGGGGCACCTCCAGGACCACACACCGTGGTGCGTGGAAGATCTCTAAGGGCTGTGCCCACTGATGCACAGGGGATGGTGTGACATCAGGGATCTAAGTGGAGCTGGCGCCCGGCAAAACGCGTACCTTAGCCCCTGCACTGGTCTCCCTGGCCCCCAAACTGCCCTTTCGTTGTTGCTTCTAAATAAATCCATTTTATGGGGGGACAAAATAGTTGCTTTTTGTTTGAGGTCAACAATATAACTGCCCCCTCTGTGCCCCCGCATACACACATACACATACGGCCAAAGATACATCCCTATCCGAAAATTTCTGAATGAGGGTTCTGAAACTGAGGTGTCAGTTTCAGTCAGAAGACAAGGTCACACGTCTGGATTGGAAGGTGCTCTCTGAAGTTTGTGACGGGTACCCCCGCAAGCAGGCGCAAAGATGGAGAGAGCAGACTGGAGCTCAGGAGGGTCAGGCGAGGCGGGGAGCCCCCCAGGCGGGAGGAGGAAGCAGAGGCGGGCCCCAGGGAGAGCCCTGCCCACAGGGACTGAGAGTCTGAGTGGGCAGCACCCCCAGGAGAGAAAGAGAGCTGGAGGCCACTTCGGGTCCCCAAAGGGATGCAGGAAGTTACGGCTCTGAGCTGCATCCCCCGGGGCGTTGCTCCCTCTCTCCCCATCACTGATGCTCTCCTGACCTGCCGAAGTCCAGCTCTCGGGCTCATTAACGGGCCCTGAGCCACAAATGATGTCCTAGTTACTGAGGTGAGAAGAGGCCCAGCTGGACGTCCTGCAGATCCATAAACAACCGCTAATTAGATTCCCAGGTGAGATCTGACTTCCCCAGGCCAGGATCCCTGCCCCCGTGCATAACGGCCACCGGAGTGCATTTGCCTAAATTCTCCACGCGGCCTTCTCTTCTTCTGGAATTAATGCAATCAAGTTGCGTCAGGTTTCTGTTCAGCCCGGCTAATGAATAAACAGTGACTTTATCCGTACGCCATAGTTTGAGAAGTCTGAGAGGGAGAAACCCAATTATGATCATTTTCTTTGACTGTCTGGCAGGAATTAAAAAAAGAAAAAAGAAGAAGCTTTCTTTCCTTGGAAAAAATTCACAATAACAGAAAATGAGATACTCATCTCTTGAATTTCCACACAACTCAGAGACCAAATTTAAAAGAAAAACAACAAAAAAAAACCTCCACCAGAATCAGCGACTATTCTCAGCGACTATAATCAGTGGGCATATGTGTTTCAAACTTACAATTCCATGATAAATTCACAAATATCAAAATGTTCTTCATGTGAAAACATTTATCTCCCCCCTCCCTACCTCACCCCTACCCCCAAGTAGGCCTCACACAGATCCTCACGGCTATATGGAAAAGATTCAGGATTCTAGATATTTGATATATTTAATATATTTATCTTATCAGTGCCAGATTTCTCCTATTACCAGAAGGATCCCCAAAATTAGGTCACGCGACATAGTCAATCAACGGCTTATTGTATCCCTTCAGTAATTATAATATTTGCCATCTTTCTAGTTTCCTATTCATACCACGAGGCCTGGCCCCAAACAAGCAATTGTCTAACAAGAGGATGATAAATAGCCCAACTATGAGACGGGCCAAGGACTTCAGCTGGCATTTCTCCAGGGGAGAGAGAGAGAGTAGACCGGGGCTCAGGGAAGGAACGATCAGAACCATAGTGAGACCCCGTCCTCCAGCCATGGGGAAGACCAGAATCAAGAGGCTGAGTCCTGGCGAGTGTGGGTGAGGCTGTGTGGGAAGCATCACCCCCACACCTCCCATAGGACTGCGGCTTCAGAAAGCTGTTTGGCAGGTGTCCAGAACAAGGCAACCACCTGATCAGATGATCCCCAAGTGCATAGGAAGTATGTGCATGTTGGAGCGTTATCCACGCAGAGCCGAGATGGTGACTGTGGCCACCAGCCTGTGGATGGAGAAGCCAGGATCCCAGTTCCCCATGGCTGTGTGTCTGTGGGGGTCATTAGGAGATCCAGTACTAATGCATACTTAGTATAAAGTACTAGCACATACCAGGCCTCTTCCCTCCTCCTGGAAACCAGGGTGGAGACATGCTTCAAGAATACACGTGCAGGGTTAGAGTGACATTACAGCAGGTAAAGCACTTGCTTTTTACATGACCAACCCCGGGTTCGATCCCTGGCATCCCATCTGCTTCCCCCGAGCACCACCAGGAGTGATTCCTGTGTACAGAGCCAGCAGTATCCCTAAGCATCACCAGGTGTGGGCCCCACACAAAGCAACGACAACAAAACAACAATAAAAAACACGTGCATGGACCAGATGCCGGCGCCTTCTGAGTCATAATTCTGTAAGAAACTGGAAAATAATTTTCCCCCTACAGGGTCAAGTTTGGAAGCCAATGACCTGTATTTCTTTCCAATTTCTTGACCTTTTTGCTTTTTAGCCAACAAGGTCACAATAGTTTTAATGTTCATGAACAGTGACTGTCCCTTCGCTACCACCTAACTGCCTGAGACCCTCCCCTGCTGTCCCTGTGTCACTTCTCGTCTGCCTCATTCCATCCCCCTCCTGTCTGCCCTCCTCCCTGATATTCTCAGTTTCCCAAAGGCCACGGGGTCTTCACCCTTCAATACGGTCCTTCCCTTGCTTTGTTTTGCTGCATGTCAGAAGGGTGAGATTATCTGGATATGTCCCCCTACTGACTTACTCCGTTTAACCCGAGATCCTCCCGTTCCATCCACCGTTCAGCAGGCTACAGGATCTCCCTCTTTTCCTACAGTGGCACAGCATCCAACTGGGTACACGTCCCACAGTGCCTTCATCCACCCATCTGTTACTGGACATCCGGGTTGCTTCCCTTGGCTCTTGGACACAACGGACTGCAAGAGACACAAGGTATACATCCTTCTGCTCGACTTAACATTTAGTTAAGTTCTTGGGACATGGTTCCAGCAGTGCATTCTCTCAGCAGGGGATATCCAAAGCAAGCTGGGTCATGGATCACATTTATGAAATGATAAAAAACATATTTTCTATGTGGTCTGAGTGCTTCAGAGAATGCTGAGCCATAGATGAAGGAGCTGGTCTCGGTGAAGTGTGGATCTGGTCTCCCTCAAGAGAAACTCCTGCTCGACACAGACACGGGAAGCATCCATCATTGCAGAATTTAGAGCCACAAAACATGGATTATTAGAACACTTACCTAGCTCCCAGGGAAGTCCCCTGCCCCTTCCCTGTCTATACCACTGGATTATGTGTGTGGGGTAGACTGCTTGGCACCCCGGCTTCAGCTGTAACCAACTGGCTACTTGTCTCTCTCCCAGCTGCGGATGGAGACCAGGACAGGCCCAAGGGCACAGAAAATAGCATTCTTGAGCCCCTAACACACATGCCCATGGGGATGGTTCTGAGTTGGCAGGCATTCTGGTCTTCGGTAAATCCTAGAACTGCCTTATATATTTTTTTTTCCTTTTTGGATCACACCCGGCGAGGTACAGGGGTTATTCTTGGCCTTACACTCAGGAATTACTCCTGGCGGTGCTCAGGGGACCATATGGGATGCTGGGAATTGAACTCAGGTCGGCCACAAGCAAGGCAAATGCTCTACCCACTGTACTAATGCTCCAACCCCCTGCCCGAGTTTTTGAATGAACACCACTCTTTTGGTGGGGCCCTGTTATAATCAGGGCTGGGTCTCAGAGCTGCTCCTGGCACTCAGAGAGCCTTAGCAAACAGGGACTGCAATGCCTGAGACCACGAAACCCAACATCCTAGAAACGGAAGAAATCTCAGGGACTCTATAGCCACCTAAGTTGACCAGAAACTTTCCTTATCTGTGAAATACTGAAAAATACTCTAGGCTTCTTCTACACACTGGGAGAAGGATCCACAGCCCCAACGAACAGGTCCCCTGAGTAATCCATAAAAGCAGAGGTGAGAGCTGGGGTGGCGAACGGGGTTGAGGGGAGAAATGAGGGCACCCCAAACTCTCCCCTGCGATATTTCAATACATTATCCTTTGCACAGCCAAGGAAAACCAGGCTGCGGGCGAACAGTTAAGAGGAGGTGGAGAGCGGAAGTTGGAGCTCACCCACTTAGGATGGAGCCCAAGCTGGCAGGGGAGCAGGTGTTTCTACAAGAAAAATGAACTTTTGCAGTTTGATAAATGCTCCTTGGGGTCAATACCAACACACACGGGGGAGAAGATGACGTGGTGTGTTTTCTAAACCGGATCCTCAGTGAGAGCACTTATCCAAACACCAAACCGAGCATTCTCTTTAAATAGGATAGACAGATTTCCATGGGAGTTTATTTTTTGGGTCTCTCTTTTTTTAAAACAGAGGGACAGATATGCATTCTCCATGCCTCCCTCCTGCAAAAGGATAAGCTATAAAAAGGTAATTCATAGCTGGCTTGCAACGAAGTCCGCATCTATTTTCCATTGTCAGAACTTTCCCCACAAAACTGTGCAAATTGGGAAAAGGAGAGAATTGTTTAATCCTAGAGAGGTTGGCAAGAACAGAATTAATCTGGGGCGTCCTAAGCACATTTTTCTCATAAAATAATACTGCTTAATTGATATTTTGGTTTGAAAGCCAAATTAAACCTGCATCTTTTGATTTTTATTAACAAAAGAAATCTACATATATTAATAAATATTCTTGGGGATATGAGCCTTAGACATAGTCTATAATTTTCTTTATTTCATTTTAGAAGTTATCTATACTATAAGAATATTCAAAGGAGACATTTCCCAGATTCCCACCACTAGAATTCAATCACAGGGTTAGTCTAGTATATTTCCTTTTGTGATTTTAAACATGCCTTTTTTTTTTATAAAGTCATGTACTGAGTAAATGTAATATGAAACCTTTTACGCTTCCATTTGATACTGGATGAATTTAGTCACGTTGCCATGGCTTTAGAATAATTCTCAAGTGAATGCATGAATGACTCATAACTTGCATCATTAGTCTTTCATTATTGAAAGTCTTTCATGATCGCAATGGATACGTTTCACGCGTTCAACTCTTTGTGTCTTTGTATTCTTTGCTTAAAAGAGATTTCTAGAATAACCACACACATTTTAGAGATTTTGATATATAAATGTCAGTTTTCCAAGACTAGTTCCACCTTATAATACAACCTGAAATAGAGAAAAATTGCTATGCTAGACTTTCTCTACCAGCAACTTACATGGAGTTCTAAATTGTTGATATGTGAGAAATGGCACCTTTTTCTAACTTCGATATCTTCCAGAGTACCAAAATAGTTCCTAGTTGTCTGTTTAATTATGTTCCTTCTATTATGAGGTTTCTTTTTTAAATTCTCTTGCCAATTTATCTACTAGAGACCTTTTAAATTTTCACGAGCTCTTTTATTGACTCTTTAATTCTCCTATTATCACCCTTGGTTTAAGTTTATGGTATTTAGCCCAATAATATCAACTTTATTTTCACGCATGGTATGAAATAAGTGTTTAAATCCACTTTTTTGGGGAAAGGGGTCCCAAAATAATGAGTTTATTCCAAATCACGTATCGTCAAATCCTGTACTTCCCATTGACAAGTAACAGTTTAAATTTAAGGGATAACAGTGAAACCCAGCACTTACTGGGTCAACTTCAGATACTATTTGGAAAAGGGAAAAGTCTGGGTGGCAAAGAAAAGGCCTCATCATGCTATTAATTTATTTCACAAACTTATGACTGCCATGACATTCATACACATATGTAGACATTTATACACGCATATAGATAGGCATCCGTTCATGCATGGCAGAGATACATACATGCACATCATATACACTGTATGTAGTGGTGTGTATATATGTACATGAAGAGAAGGAAATCTTTTGAGAGCTTGTAAGAACTGGGCAACTGGGGCTGGAGCGATAGTACAGTGGGTAGGGCATTTGCCTTGCATGCAGCTGACCCGGGTTCGATTCCCAGCATCCCATATGGTCCCCCCTCAAGCACCGCCAGGAGTGATTTCTAAGTGCAGAGCCAGGAGTAAACCCTATGCATCGCCGGGTGTGACCCAAAATGGAAAAAAAAAAAAGAACTGGGCAACAGCACGAATGAAAAACATCAGGCCAGGGCCTGGATCTGATCAAGAAAATTAAAACAAATTGGAGGCGAGAGGGGGAAGCAACCCGTGATCCCAACGTCTGCATCACTTCCCTGCACGTTTGCTGTTGATGAGATGGTGAGATCAAACCCTTAAGTATTCTTTCGTTCCTCCTTCCTCTTCATTTCTTTCTACCCTGAGTTCCCTGTCCCAAGAAATAAGTTAGCATATGCGCTCGTTTATCGATCTAACAAACGCTCGCTGAGTCCCTCCCTCCCAGGTCCGAGGGACAGTGTGAGATGTTGGGGCATCCATGGGACATGGATCGGGCGGAGGCTGAGAAGAAAGAGGGGCCTAGGTCCTGGTCCTGGTCCCCACGAACATAATCTTTTTTTAATTTTAATTTTATTTTTGTAAAATAGTTCACAATATTTGATTACATTCACTATTCAAACACCAATCCCACCCCCATTACACCTTGCTACCACTATATTTTTGATGTTTCCATCCCGAACCCCAACCCCTGCCCCAAAGCAGAACCGAAATAATTTATTTTGCATTGTTTGTTATGAATAAACTGCTGAAAGTGTGTGTGTGTGTGTGTGTGTGTGTGTGTGTGTGTGTGTGAAGATTGTTGAATTTCACCCAGGGGTCATTAAGCCCTTTCTATAAAAGATCACTAATATGTTAAGGGTTGAGCTGTGGGCATGATCTTGCCTCCAAATGGGGCCTCTGGGAGCTGGAGAGAGGGTACAAGGGCTATGGCACGTACCTGGCATGTTAGCTGACCCCAGCTCAACCCCCAGCAACACACGGTCCCACAACCCCCGCTGGGTTTAGTCCTCAGTCAGGCCTTCCCTACTGGAGAGAGGAGGAGGCAGCTGGAGACACGGTCTGCGAGATCCAGGGAACAAGCTTTCTGAGCAGAGAGGCAGAGACGGGAGGAGAAGGGACCCGCAGGCAGCAAGAAGACGGGGGCAGGGAGCCTGCTGGAAAGGCACCCCTCTGTTGGCAGCACGTTAATCCCAGCAGGATTAACCGCCAGGCTGTACTTCTATGGGTGCCACACACCAAGACGCAGTAATGGTCCCTGGCGGGCTCAGGCCTCGACACAGCATCACCCCCTGGAGAGGCCCCCTCAAGCTTTTCCCCAGGGTTCCGGGAATGCCACGACCACACCCTCCCCCCATGAAGGATGCAGCCTTTTGTCAGCACGGAAGATGTTGGTGGTTTCCTATAGGAGGACTCGGTTTCAAGTTGTTGCTTAATGTCCCTGGGAACTGGCAGATGATCTTGGATGTGCCTCGGGAGGTGTGATGGTGGGGGGGTGGTCACGGGACTATAAACGTATCCAAGGGGGAATGCACCCATGCCGCTGCTAGACAATAGGGTGGGGAGTGGGGGTGATTGAGGTGGCTCTCAGCTTTCCTGGTGCACCTGAGTTGCCCTTGGGTAAAGTCACCCAGGACACCTTGGCGAAGAAATCAGGAGATTCTGGAAATTTCTCGCCGCGCTAAAAATAAGAGCGCCATCTGGGAGAGTAATCTACGGCTTTGTTCGTTCTGGTGCGTGTCATCAGGCGGGAGTAGGGAGCGGGTAAATATAGGCTCCAAAACCCGCAGTCAGCAAACCGCTTGTCCAGAGCAGCACTCGCCGGCATGCGGGAGGGGTCGTGACGTCGGCATCTTGGGTCCCTGGCCGGTTGAGATCTCTTCAAACCCTGCCCTTGGCACACACCCCCACCTGAAAGGCACCCAGGGGAGCAGGGACAGAGACCACGAGGAGTCCCTGCTGCTCCCGGCAGGGCAGACTGGCTCTCACCCCGACCTGCCCCCTAGGGTGTCGCCTTTCCCACACTGGCTTGGGGCTGGTGGGCCCAAGAGGGGGCAAAGTTCAAGGAGCAGGGACCTTTCGTTCCTGTTGGACTGGAAGGAAAAATGGCCAGGTTCTGAGCTCCATGGCGGGGAGAGAAAATGGGATGATGGGGCAGCCTAGCCTGGTCCAATCCCTGGCATCCCATAGTCCCGCCCAGCACTGCCTCTGTGGGTCCAGCCCTGGAGGTGTCCGGGTGTTCCTAGACACTGCAGAACCAGAACTGTACCCCATCCTCGGGCCCTCGCTGGCCCAGCCGGCCGAGAGTTACCAGGAGGAGTGCTGGCCATCTGAC
Organism: Sorex fumeus; assembly: GCF_029834395.1. Classification (NCBI taxonomy): domain Eukaryota; kingdom Metazoa; phylum Chordata; class Mammalia; order Eulipotyphla; family Soricidae; genus Sorex; species Sorex fumeus. The sequence continues at coordinate 82,456,219 of NW_026606120.1, forward strand.
GGCTGCTCAGTGTCCTGCAAAAGCAACCAACCCACCCCCAACCCCCCAGTGCCACGGAGAGTCATCACACAGTGGGACTGTCACGGTCTTGGGTTCTGTTTCAACTCACCACATGGGCCCTGCAACTATCGGCCGTGATTCCAGGGGCCCCTGGATGCCCCCAAGCAGCATCACCAGACAAAGCCTCTCCACATTGGTAGCCAGGACTGTCTGGAGTAGAACTCCAAGTCCGCGTTTCAGCCGGAAACTGGGCTGCTGGGCTGGGCTGACCCTGCTGGCTTCTGATGACACCATGTCACCCCGCTGAGGCCGGTGGCTGTGGCTCAAGTGGGGAGGGTGAGTCCTTTGAGTCTGAATCTCAAAGAGGAAATGGGGGTTCTAGGAACCCCCCCATCCAAGTAAAGCAGCTTCTCCTGGGCAGCCAGGAGACCGTGCATTGGTGTGATTTCAGGCCACAGGACCCCCCAACCCAGGTGACACCCCTCAACTTCTAACACAGATCCACAGGAGACAAACCCATCCCCGCCAGAATAGCCCCTCACGATGGCATCTTGCTGTAGCGGCCGCCTCACCCGGCCCTGGCTAATCCTCAAGATCGACACTTGAGCACTCAGCAAACGCTTCTGTGTTAGTGAGTTGGCACTTGTAGGCCGGGAGCAGTGTAGGAACCCTTCTGGACCGTTCTGCAGTCCTCGGGAGGGGGTCGGGCCTCAGTGACTGGCTGGTGGCCCAGTGACTGGCTGATGGCCTGCAACCTTCAAGGCTGCCAGGCAGCACGATCCAGTCTCAGCCCAGTGGGACCTCCTGGGCCGCGCGAAAGCGTTTCATCGCCTCTGCTCTGTGGGGACTCAAGCTTCGAGTCTGTGCGGCCGAGAGACTGGAACAGAGACAGATGATGGAAGCAGGGGAGAAAATCAACCAGGCAGTGGTTGGAAGAAGGATGGAGTCTGGGCCTGCTGCTTTCTGCCTTCCTCCTCTTCCATCTTTGCCTTTGAGGGGAGGTTGATAACAGGGTACTCTGGCCGGAGGTAACTTTTGGCAGTCCCCATGTACGCTAGGGAGAAAGCGCGAAGGACCCGAGGCTGGGCGCTTCGCACACAGGAGCCCTGGTTGGATGCCACATACCACATGGTCCCCTACGCCCTGCCAGGAATGGCCCCTGAGTGCTGTGCCTGGTGCAGCCTCCTCCTGGGGCCCCGAATGAAAGAAAAATGCAAATGGAAAAAATGGCCCCAAGCAAAGGATGCTGATTACTTTAAGGCCTATCCTGTCCTCTAAAAATTGTGTACCCATCCATGAAATCCTGGGCTGAGAGGCCCTCACCTTGGCATTTGCTGACCTTCTGGTTGCATAATCTGAGACAGAGGAAGCGGGCACCCACCAAGTGCAGAGATCAAGTGGACACCAGGTGACGGCTCCTGGTTCAGCAAGGTGGGCCCAAGGGCATCCTGGGGAAGGACCACTGTGTCCCCTGAGGGCCCGGCCCCAGGCTTCTAGCAGCCCCGGCCTCTCTTTCTTTCCTCTGCAGCAAACGGGCTCTGACCTCAGACCCGCGTGATGAACAAATGCCCAAGGTGCACAGTCCGGTCCCCCAAGCAGGACAGGGCATCCAGGGTGGCACTTTCTAGACGTCCAGGGCAGTGAAGGAGAAATGCCGTCTCAGGATGAGAAACTCCTTCAGGCTGCAGAGGCTGAGAAGGACCTGAGCTCGGGTCTCACACAGGGGAGAGGCACGCTGCCGCAGCCACATCCCAGCCCCTCCAGTTGCTTCGAAATTGCTGGGAAACGGTATTTTCTGCCCAAACAGTTTCTTATCCAAGGGCTTTGAAGCTAGAAATCCCAACTATTATTTACTGTTGGCGGGTACGTTGTAGGTGGGCACCCTGACATTGCTCAGGGGTGAGTCCTGACTTTGGGCTCAGGAGTGACCCTGGTTTACTGCCCACTTTCCAGAAACCAAATCACTGCATACCCCTGCCACCCACAGTTTCAGCATTCCCTGGGGTGGTGGCAGATCACCCACTTTGGGAAATTCTGCCCCAGACCAGGGTTCCAAGGTTCTTAAGCTTTTTTCACTCATCACCTCTTTTCACTGAAGAAACGCAACCCAGGCAAGTGCTAAGAACACCGCAGATGCACTATGCATTTGATTTTAAATTCATTACTGGTCCTTGTTCAGAAAACTTTGATACTCGCAGCCCCCTGCTCTGCGCCTCCCATCCCCCATGAAGAGTTTGAGCGGAGGGAGCTTCTCCCTCAATCTTTCCCAGGCCACAGGAAGTGCCCTACAGATGTCTGTGTGCGTGGGGGTGGGGGGCTCAGGTCCGAATGAGGGGATCAGAAGCTGCCTCTCCATCCCAGGAGTGGCCTGAGTCTCCGTGGCCACAATCTCAGAGATGAGCACAGTGGTCACTCAGCACTGTGAGGCTGGACCATCCTTTTACATGCTAGTCAAAATATGTACCAATGTCCACGTTTATTACCAGGTGGCTTCTTGCGGTAAACAAGAACGCACTGACGTACATCACCACCCGGAAGTTTCCCAAGGTTAGGAAGAAGGCGTGTGCTCAGAGATCAGTTTTTACCATCAGAACTACCATCTTTACCATAAAAGAATTATAGAATTACCATTTCTGTCATTCTGCTTGTTTGGCCATGTGCTCCTCCACAGATGAGAGGCAGCTCGGCGGGAGGACAGACTCCGGGGCACCGGGTGGGGGAGAAAGAGTCTCTGTAGCATTTGCAGTGATCAGGGATTGCTTCTGGGGTCAGTCAAATGCCATCCAGCTTCGGGAGGGTCCCTGTGCAGCTTGGTGAGGGGAGGGCCTGGGGTCAGGGACACTAGGCTGGGTCATGGTCTCTGGTCAGAGCTGGGAGTGCTGGTTTATGTCCACCCACGACACTGCATTGGACATCAGCGATTATAACCCAAAGTCCCAAATACTCGAGTGCGGAGAAGAAACAGGAACTGGGCACTGCCCTGATGGCCTTTCTTCGAGACATGCAAAATAAAAGGGAGTGGAAAGTAGGACCAGGACATGTGACTGTGGGATGCAGGTGTCCACTCAGCAGCCCCTCCCCAAATGCTTCCCTTGGAGCCTGAGTGGCGCCTCCCCCCACCCCTTTCTTCCATATAAACCTCTTTGTGAGATTGGCGCCAACCGGGACAGGAGAAGAAATTTGCAAACTCCTATAGATGAAAAGCCGATGTCCGCCACATAAGAAATTCCTGCCAGGCAGCGCAAGAGAAACCCCTTCGCCAGAGGCCCAAAAGAGACGGGGAAGGAAATAGCAGGGGTGTAAAGAAACCTCTCCAAGACCCTTCTGGGTCTCTGGAACTGGAGAAGGAACTTTTTTTTAAAAATTTTTTTAGTGAATCACCATGAGGTACAGTTACAGACTTGCAAACGCTTGTGATTGCAAACTTTTGTGATTACGTTTCAGTTGTAGAATAATCAAGTGCCCATCCCTCCACCAGTGCCCATTCTCCACCACCAATGTTCTCAGTATCCCTCCCACCACCATGCCAATCCTCCCTGCCTCTGTGGCAGACACATTGCCTCTTACTCTCTCCTTTTGGATGTTGTGGTTTGCAATACAGGTGTTAAGTGGCCATCATGCTCGGTCTGTAGTCTACTTTCAGCACACATTTCCCCTCCATAGCGAGCCAGCTTCCAAGCTGTGAAGCAATCCTCCTGGTCCTTATCTCTACAATCCTTGGGTGTTAGTCTCCCATTCTGTTGCTTTATGTTCCACAAATGAGTGCAGTCCTTCTATGTCTGTCTCTCTCTTTCTGACTCATTTCGCTTAGCATGATACTTGGAGAAGGAACTTCTGCTGCTTTCCAGGCTGCCCTGCCCTACCCCTGGGGTGGCGATTCATCTCCTAGCGACTGTCTCAGAGGAGCGCCCGGGGACCATGCTGGGTGGCAAGGCAGGAAGGACAGACAGGACCGGGGCAGGAAGCACAGTCAGGAGGAGGGCAGGGGTGCTTCTTCCTGGTGCCCTTGCTTTTCCTTTCGGCCTGCAAGACTTGAACTTTGAACACAAACCTAAACCACCCAAAGAAAATGACCGCACACATGGCACACTGGCCAGCCTCGGAACTTGGCTCCCAGACTCACTGTCCACTCGGCCATTCCAGGCTTTTCGTAGAGGATGGGCACTTTCATCACACATTCCTCTGTGCTCTTGGATGTGCCCAGAAAACCTTTGCTTCCTGCAGACATGGAGCCTCAGGCCTCTGGTCTGGCCCTCCCTCTCGAAGGCCATTCCATCCTTGATAAGAGATAATGGAGGCAGGCCTGGCCCACAGTTCCGCCAGCCTAAACAAAATTGTTTGCCCTTTTCAGAGATTAAATCTCAAATGAATTTTCCTCTGCTTCTCCAAAGGCATAGGGAGCTAAGTGGGGTCTTTTGTTTGTTGGAAGTGTGTGTGTGGGGTGGGGGTAGTTCTCATCATTGTACAGGAACTCAGGAGGAGTCTGATTTCCAGCAAAGAGAAGCGAGACCAACGCTAAATTTCTCCAAGAGTGTTGCCTCAAAGGAAACAGACCACACACCCAGTCCAGAGCTTGCTTTCAGCCCCAGGAAGGGGTTCATTCCACCCCATCCCAAAGACTGGCGCATCCCTCCAGAGCCCTGATCCTTTGGGGGTATCTGTGAGCCCCCAGACAGAACAAGGCTGGTACAGTATTAGCTGTGTATTGAAAATAAAACCATGAAATTGGATATTTAAAAAAATGGTCACAGGGCTGGAGCGATAGCACAGCAGGTATGGCGTTTGCCTTGCACGTGGCCGAACTGGGTTCGAACCCCGGCATCCCATATGGTCCCCCAAGCACTTCCAGGGGTAATTCCTGAGTGCAGAGCCAGGAGTGACCCCTGAGCATCGCTGGGTGTAACCCAAAAACCAAAAAAAAAAAGGTCACATCCTGAGAGTCGTCAAACTTTCCCCCCCTACAAATCTGTCACTGGACTTGTGTCCCACCGAGCTGTCACACACAGCTGGTCTCTGACTTATGAGGGTTCCCCCTGCAGTCCGCGGTCCATGGGACCTGGGTTCCCAGGTGGAAAGAGGTCACCTTCAGTTTTCACTCTCAGGAGAAAACCTGGAACATTTCCTGCCGGCTCTTGAATGCTGTGTTCTGAGCACTGCAAAGATGGACTGGGTGATGTCCACTTACAACTCGGGATGGGCGTGTTGGGATGTGGGATGTCATTCCTGCAGGTCCGAGGTCCGAGGGGGCTTCTGCCTGGGAATCCCAACTGCGGGGCTTCGGACCACACTCAGCCTTGGCCAGGGTACCACACAGAGTGCCGTGGAGTGAAGCAGGGGGCTGGGATGCCAGGCAAACCCCCACCCCCCGCTCTCCAGTTCTTCCCCCCCCCACCCCCCGCCCCGTCTGTTTTTGCCAGGCATCAGTCAAGCCACGCCGGGTTCACTGGGCAAAAATAAAAAAGAGGATGCCAGCAAGAAGCTCTCCTGGAATGTTCTAGAAAGTGCTCATGGTAATTTTAAAGAAAATGACATCCCCCCACCCCGCCACCATATACAAATTTTACAGCCAGGGCACTGAGCAAGGCCCAGAGGCAGAGGTGTGAGTCCATCACCTCACCTGACCCCAGACTGCTCTTGGGGTCACGGGCGCCACCGGGCTCTGAGTGGACACAGGTTTTCCTCTCCCAGGAGAGGAGCAGCCAAGAGCGCAAGTGAGGATAGTTGACTTGAAGTGTGGGCTGGCAAAAGTCACTGCTCACGGGTTACCCACGCAGGGATGGCACCCGCCGGCTCAGTGACCAGACACTGGGTGAGGCTGGAGCAGAGGCAGAACACTTGGAGGGCTTTCTGGAAGAGGAGGGAGGTGGAGGTCTCAGAGAAGGGATGTCCTTGGGGATGGCAGCCCTGCACAGGCTCCATGGCCACGTGTTGGGTCACTCAGCGTTGGGCTGGGCGCTGCCCGCTAGCCAGCAGGGGCCCTTCCTGCCACTCCCAGATGCTCAAACCCAGGCAGGCAAATGGCTCTTGTGAAGAGAGAGGCAGGAGGCTGGGCTGGGCCCTCCAGAGTGGGCAGCGGGCCTTCACGCAGGACGTGTCCACAGCTCGGTGGGAAGTTGGACTCTTGCTCTCCAGGAGGGTGAGTGTTTGATCCAAGGAGCTGGGCAGGCTCCACGGGCATGTCCCTGGTTGCTCAGATGCACTAACCTGTGTGGTCCCCTGGGCACAGCGTCTCCTGCGGGAATGTGGGAAAGCCGAGCAGTGGCCACGGGTCAACGGAAAGGCTGGAAGGATCGACTGTCCCTTTGCAGAAGAAGGGGAACTGCTGCAGGGAACACTGGTCACTGGTGCAGAATCTCTCTCTCTCCTCTTCCTCTCTCTCCTTTCTCCCTTCCACTCTCCTCTCTCTCTCTCTCTCTCTCTCTCTCTCTCTCTCTCTCTCTCTCCTCTCTCTGATGCTAAGAAACAAACAAGGCGGCTGTGTGCTGGCAAAGCAATTTGCAAATCCGTCATAATTATTAAGCTCTGTAAACTCTGGAGGGCAGCTTGTGGCCAAGTGCATCTGAACCTTAATGGGGAACCTTCCTCTAATGAGACCGCTCTCCCCCCACACTCCCCCGCCGTTTCCTTTTTCCTTATTGCCAGAAACGTGATACGCTGAGGATCAGGGCAAATAAAAACTGAAAAAACAAACCCAGATTTTTATCCACAGTGTCTGTAGGATTTTACTGTGGTATTCAGTTCTGATGGGCAAAGGGAAGGACAGGGCCCGGGGCCACTACAGCTGGAGAGGAGTGCTGGGTGGGGAGGTTGATTCACATTGGGGCACCATGGGGCAGGCTAGGAGCACCCCGCCCCCCACCCCCACCCCATTTTCTTCAGTGGGGTTGCTCAGCTGTGAGGACGGAGGTGCCGGGGAACTCCCAATGAGAAAGGGACCCTAAGTTCATGCTTTGTAACCCTTCCTTCAGCCATAGAAATACCGGAGCAAGGAGAACCTGGACAGGTCACTCCCCTGTGAGAGACACCATTTGGAATGTTCTAGACCATGTGCATGGGCTAGAAGTGCAGCCGAAATCCAGAGCAGACCAGGGGTGAAGCTGTAGCCGGAGCAGCGAGGGGATGAGCTGTCTCAGTTCCTGCAGCCGGAGGAATCCAGGAGTCCATGCGTATGGTCTAGAACATTCCAAACGGTGTCTTTTATAGGGGAGTGCCCTGTCCAGGTTCTCCTTGCTCCAGTATTTCTGTAGCTGAAGGAAGGGTTACAAAGCATAGTTTGGGCTGGGGGTCCTGGTCAGAGACTAACCAAGGTACAGATGGATGATCCACAGGAGTCTCCTCGGAGACCAGTCTTACCTGTCCCCAGAAAACAATGACCAGAGCCCAGAAGCTGAATTCCCTTCAACGGGGCCCCACCACCTGGGCAGGCTGCAGACATGTGAGGGAGTGCCACAGGGAACAAACACTGAGGAAACGCTTTGTAAATCCCCTCTGAACACAACGGAATCACATCATTTTACACCCCAGGAGCTCCCCATGGACAGTGCAGACCCCACGCCTTTCATTTGCAGAAACACCCCAGTTCTGGGACACTGGCCATAGTACTGCTAACAGGGTTCTGGGTCCAACTCAGAAGTCTGTGCTCCTCCCGGCCCAGATTTTTGAAAGATTTTTAAATTTTTTTTTCTTTTTGGGTCACACCCTACGATGCTCAGGGGTTATTCCTGGCTTTGCACTCAGGAATGACTCCTGACAGTGCTCAGGGAACCATATGGGATGCTGAGGATCGAACCCGGGTTGTCTGCGTGCAAGGCAAACACCCTACCCTCTGTGCTATTGTTCTGGCCCCAAGATTTTTAAATCTTAGAAGAGCATCACATCGACACTTAAGAACACAAGTGTGGGGCCGGCCTGGGACAGTCTGCAGGGTTGACCCTTGTGAATCCCAAAGGCCCTGCGTGGAGTGGTCATCCCGAGTGAGGGCCTGTCCTTGGCCCCTTCAGCCCCAGCAGCTAACAAGCTGGAGGGTGGATGGAGCCAGGGCTTGGGGAAACTTGCTGTTTTGCAGACTGTGGGCTGACAGTCCCCTGTTTCCTTAAGGGCCCTCGCTTTCATGTTCATTGAAATATCTTTACAGGGAATACACACAGGTCACAGTTTTCACTGACATGACCAGCACTGGCCCTGGGGTGCTGGCCATTGCCCAGCTAATGGGGTTTTGGGTCCAACTCAGAACCTCTGTGCGAGGCTGGAGCAATAGTATAGTGGGGAGGACGTTTGCCTTGTAAGCGGCCAAACTGGGTTCGATTCCCAGCATCAAATAACGGAGCAATTCCTGAGTGCATAAGCCAGGAGTAACCCCTGAGCATCGCCAGGTGTGACCCAAAAAGCAAATAAATAAATAAATAAATAAATAAAGACCCTTTGTGCCCCTCCCCTGCTGGTTTCTTCTAACATTGAAACATTTTTCAAATCTTTCTTAGGTGAGTATCATATAGACATTTCACAAAAAAACAAAATAAAACAAAACAAATGCAATTGCAGAAGCGTTTGTGAGCAGCATCTGGTTCCTAAGGTGACCTGGCCTTCCCATCATTACAGAGGGTTGGGAAGAACCCCTTTCTGTTCCCGTGAAACCAGGCAAAAATGGGGGCATAATAGGGAGGGTGGACCGGAAGCAGTAAAGCCGGCCCTGGGCAAAGGGAGACAACATGGGCGTGAGGTCACCTAACTGCAAGCGCCCCGCCTTCCCAGGGCCTCTCTAGGAGAGGCCAGGGCGGGGTGCAGCCATTTCCCCCCCACACCCTTCTCAGCTACGATCTGCTGATTCACCAGCAGGGGTCAACCTCGTCCCTCCATAAGTACCCTCTCCAGCTGCCCAGTCACGCCCTGGAATGTTCCGGAAGTTGGAACACCCCCCTCCCCCCCCCCCCCCCCCGCTGTCTCTTCTCATCTCTCCACCTCAGTACCCAATTTCTTATTTGTTATCAATGTCATATTTTGAATTAAAAAATCAAAATTTTAATTGTCAGTATTTAAAAATGTGTTTTCTTTTTCTTTTTGGCGGTGAGGGGAGTGTGGTACATGGCGACACCTGGCTGTGCTCGCTCCTAGTAGCGGCTGGCGGGGACCCCATGGGATGCCAGGGATCAAACCTGGTTGGCCACATGCAAGGCAGGCACTTTAACCCTTGTATTATTTTCCCAGTGTCACAAAAACATTGTTTTTTTCCAAGCCTGAGAGAGAAAGAAGTGGCCTTCTGGTCCAGTGGCTGCGCTTCACGGGAAGTTCACTGTTCCGTGGACGCCGCCTCGTCCTTCCCTAGAGCTTTGTTCGCCAGAGTGGAAAAGTTTGATCTTTCCGCATCTGACAAGAACGGGACGGACCCTCCCTTGCAGCGGAAAACAGCTTAACAGCGACATTTTCTGGTCTCTCCTCGTGAGTCTCCATCGCCTGTGCATTTCCTTTATTTCCTGCCCAAACTGCAGAATGTGCCGCTGGAAGCATCTTCCCCCAGACATTCCCAAAGGCCTCGGGAGGTGGGCGAGTGAGGCCCCCCCCCCCACGCCTGGGCTCTGAGAGTCTGAGCTTCCCTGATAAGCCCGAGGCCCACACAGTGGACACACAATGGCCCCAGGCTGACTCCGAGTTTCCACCGAGGCAAACCCGGGGTCAGGGAGAGGGCAGAAGTGCTTCTTAGCGGGACAGACACAGAACTACTATGGCACCCATTTGTGGAATATAAAGTAACACAATAGGAGAATAACACCTAAGGATAGTAGAGATAAGGGCCAGGAGGATGACTCCACAGCTTGGAAGCCGGCCTCACAGGCTGGGGGAAAAGGCAGGTGTGAGGGAGAAGAGACCACTAATTAAATGATGCTTGGAGGTCTTGCTCGGGATGGGAGATGCATGCTGAAAGTAAACTATGGACCGAACATGGTGGCTGCTTAGTGCCTATATTGCAAACCATAGTACCCAAAAGGAGAGCGAGAATAAGAGGTAAAGTGTCTGCCACAGAGGCAGGGGGAGGCTGAGGGTGGCGGTGGCGGGAGGGACACTGGGAACATCGGTGGTGGAGAATGGGCACTGGTGGAGGGATGGGTACTCGAACATGTTTGATTGAAATGTAATCATGAAAATTTCTAAGTCTGTAACTGCATCTCATGGTGATTCATTAAAAAAAAAAAAGAAAGAAACCTAGTCAAAAAACAAAAAGAGGGGCTGGAGCGATAGCACAGCAGGTAGGGTGTTTGCCTTGCACGCAGCCAACATGGCCGACCCGAGTTCGATTCCTCCACCCCTCTCGGAGAGCCCGGCAAGCTACCGAGAGTATCTCGCCCGCACGACAGAGCCTGGCAAGCTCCCCGTGATGTATTCGATATACCAAACACAGTAACAACAAAATCTCCAATGGAGACGTTACTGGGCCCGCTCGAGCAAATCGATGAACATGGGTAACGACATTCGCAAAAAGAAATACCCTCTAATTTGTGCTGCCTTTAGAAAGAGTTCTCCTGTTGACCTAAGGCCCATCCAGTACCAAGCTCAGGAGGAGAGAAGCTATCAGGACCCCGATGCTGGGTGAATGCTCTAGAAATCCATCACCCTGACTGTGCTGGGCATCCCTTCCTCGTGGTCTGAGATCTTCAGATTTCCCCCCAGAGCCTGCCTGCCCCCTCCTGAGCACAGATATTATTCCCAAGGCAATGGTGGACCCCATCCTTCCCCGCTTCCCAGCAGGCCGTGCTTTAGCAGACAATGGAGAGAGCAGAGCCAGGGAAACCAGGAGGTGCACCCCAGCTTCCTAAGTCTGGGCCCCCGAGGAGAATGAGTGAGTCTCCAAGGGGTGACAAGGACACACAGGAGCAGCCGCAGCCCGTGACCTACTGCGGAAAGAGGTCCCCGTGGACTCTGACAACACGACCGGAACGGGGCCCTGCTGGCAAAGGCAGGACCGTGGAGCCACAAGACAAAGCCCTGTGGCTGGCAGCGATGTGAGCAGACAGGGGAGACGAAACCGCCGCGCACAGGAGGTTTTGAGGAGACTGAGGAAATCCCCTCTGCTCCCCGAGGATGCGTTCCTGCCACTACAGGCCAACCCAGAGAACACGTCAAGGGGAAGACACAGAATGAGGCGGCTCCCCATTCTGATGGCCGGCGAGAGTGCTCACAGTGGCACGGGACCGCTCCCTGGACAGTGCTCCCGGGCCTGCAGGGAATGCACTGGGATGGGCTCCCCACTCCATTGAGAAAATGGGGGTGGGGGCACCTACGGGAATGGAATTTTCCACCTGGGAACGTCCAGGGAAGAAACAGACTGTTTTGCAGAAAATCCCCCGCGTTCTGGAAACACGGCCCCGGAAGGCAGCCGGGCCGTTTGCTCCCCTCGTTCACACACATCCATGGGGTCCCGACGTCTGCTGAGGGTGACTGGCAGGCAGGCGACCTGAGCGTGAACGACAGGGATGACTCACCACGGTCGAAGCGGGACGTGTATCGAGTTGTGCATCTCTGTGCAGAGCTGAGTCTCTGAATAATTCATCCCGACTCTCCCCGAGTCGTGGAAAACTCACACGCTATGTTTACCGCTGCAATGGATCCCCCCCCCTCAGTCTGGTTTCTAGCAGCTGAAGAGCCTCTGACTACAGTGGGGGGCTGGGCGAGGGGCAGGCAGGAGGCCCTGGGCACCTCTGGAGATAGGAACGACCAGCTTGCAGCCTGGCGCAAGGCCACCCTCATCCCTCCCCAGGTCCCAACTGCCCGCAGGCTTGTTCTAGGGCCCATCCCGGCTGCCTCGTCGCCCACCACAGACGTGAGCTCAACTCCACACTCCCCCCACACTGCTCTCGAAGGTCGGTCCCCACCTGAGCTCTCTCTTTCCTCAGACCCGAGAGTCAGCCCTTCCGTTATCTCTGGACCATGCCCCACGTAGCCAACCCCTCATTTTCCCCAATGCCCGTGAAAACTGCCAGTGTGACAAAAACAACAATAAAGAAGTGGAGATGGAGTGATAGTACAGTGGGAGGGCATTTGCCTTGCACGTGGCCGACCCGGGTTCGATCCCCAGCATCCCATATGGTCCCCCGAGCACTGCCAGGAGTAATTCCTGAGTGCAGAGCCAGGAGTAACTCCTGAGCATTGCCGGGTGTGACCCAAAAAGAAAAGAAAAAAAAAAGGCCCATGATTCTTCTAAGTGCACCTGACTTAACACTCCAGTTACTGCACTTTGAGCAGACACAGATTCAATAGATTGTTTTTTGGTGGCCAAAACCAAATCTTGAATTTTTAAAGCATCTTGGGGAAAAAAAACTCGGAGGTGTTCAGGAGGGACTTGGCAGAGGCTGCTGTGCGGAGGTGCTGACGGCACTGTGTCTTAGTTCCATGGGAGTCCTCGTGAGGGAGGCCAGCACCTGCCGCACCCCTGTTGTACTTCTTGCTGGATAGTCCTCCCCGTGCACGGGAGGGTTTACGGAGCAAAATAAACGGGAAGGCTCCGTCGTGAGTGGCAGGAAGGAGACGCCATCAAGTGGCGTTCTCGCCAAGGCCTGACACATGAAACGCTTTGTGACTCCTCCTTGGATGGCACACACTTTCCGTCTTCATCTGGAGGGAAGGAGACCGTTCGCCTAGGACCTGGCTTCAGTTACACCGCCACCACTGGTGTTGGTCACTGGCGGGCATCCCCAACAGAACTGCAGCTCATCACGATCACCATCCCAGGGAAGAGCCTGGCGCTTCGGTTCCTGAAACGCAAATGCCCGCTCTCCCCCTTTCCCCCACCCCCTGCGCATACACCACACACCCTGATGGAACAGTGCTCCAGGAGCGTTGTTACAGGCGGGTCTTGTGAGTTATGGGCAGGTCTTTGAGTGGTGCCAAAACTAGATTCTTAAAAGTCACTGCATTCCCTAGAAACCCAGACAAAGTCGGAAGTTGGGATTTTACAAGCAGGATGGCCGGGAATGGGCGCCCGGGACCCTAGCCCACCTGCCGTGTCAAGCTACAAAGGCTCTCACCAGACAGCGCTCCAAGACAATTTCAGGGACTCTGGCTCAGAGGTGGCGGCCTCACTCGAGCACTCCGTGGTTCAAGGGGGGCCACACAGCAGGAAGCCAAGGGCGGGAGCATTTCTACAGGGCAGGGGAGCTTCCGGCAACAATTTCCATACAGTGGACGGGCACTGGGGCCAAAAGTCCAGGCACGTCCAAGGGCCACTGTTCACCTAGGCCCCGCCCTCCCTCCACACACCTGTCTCCTGGGCTGCTGCTCAGGAAAGCCTGCAGAGCTCATGGTCCAAGGCAGGGGGCGGCCGAGGGACCTTTGGGAGTTGACACCAGCACCCGCACCTTGGTACCCATGTTCCGGGCAAGCACGGTTGGTCCCACAGTGTGGGGAGAAGGCTGCTCACGGCAACCAAACTGCCTTCATGCCCCCCTGTAGGATACCATTGGTTTGTCCTTTCTGCCTTGCCACAGGGAGCTTAGATTTAATGGGTTACTCCCATCACAGTGCTCCCGAGGCACTCCCATTCCTTTGTGTTTATCTGTAACTTCTTTCTTTGTGTTCTGCTTCCCTAATTGGTCAATCGTTATCTCCTAATCAGACTCTGTTAACTTGTAAATAGAGCTTTCTCTTCTCCTTATGTCCTTTGCATAGTTAATTCCAAGCAATGTCCTTTTTGTATGGACACAGGAAGACAGTTAATGCTACTTTTGTAACTTGGGAGTTAATTGACTCCGAATAATATTCACTCCTGGGCATCTGTTTTCTCGACTTAAGCCTCAGTAGCCCTCACTTTCTAGCACCCCAAAAGCAGGGTCCTGACGAGGGACTGGATGGACCCAGGGCAAGCTGTGAGCTAGCCTGGCATCCCCCACCTTGGTTTACTTACCAAGGCCAAAAAAAAACAAAAACAAAAGCAACAACAACAACAAAAACAACTCCCCCAGACTCGTTGAAACGAAAGAGTCTCTGGTCTCTGCAGAATGGGGAAGATTTCAGAGAGCAGAGAGAGGTGGGCTAAGGCAGGCCAAGGGCCGAGGGCCGAGAGCACAGAAAAAATGCAGGTGGGGGCAGGGATGTGTTTTCTTCCAGGCCGAAGCCCGAGACCCCCGGGAAGCAGGAACGTGTCCGGGCTGGGCTCGACAGCTGCTCAGGGCGCTGAGAAGTTTCTAGGCCATGAACCTCTGGGCTGGGCTTGCTGATGTGCAGCTCACTCGTGCTCCGGGTGAGCCATCTTCTGGCTGGGCCTTGCCCTGGCAGGCATTTGGGGGGCTCCCTCCGGGAGGCAGCCAGGGGTGTCCTGGACTTGCTTGCCTCCAGGGCTTGTTCACAGCCCTCTGGGCAGGCATCTCTACCACTGTAACTGCCTCCCGCTCTGCCCGAGCTCCACCTCATCAGCCTGGCTCTCTCTGTGCCCAGCGCTCTCCTGGGGCTCTACAGGAGACCACCCGGACCTCCCACATACACTTAACCTTTGGTGGCGGCTGCTCCCTCTCTCCCCTCTCCCCTCCCGCCAGCTCCTTAGTTGCTGGAGACGCTTCCCGGGGCCTTTGGCCTGCATCCCACGGTTCACCAGGGCCCATTCCACTCCCCATGGCTGTTGTTCCTCACAGCTGTCCCTGGAGCTGCCTGAGCGGCCTCTTCCCCAGTGTGGGCACTGTGGGGCCCATCCCAGCCTCCTTCACACCTCCCACCCCCTCGCCACGCCACGGCAGGCTGTGAGCAGGCCGCCAGGGCCAGCTGTTTCTTCAGGACATGATGCCTCGTCTCTTGACCCAAGAAGTGTGTGAGCCTATTTCATGCCCAAGAAACAGGTGGGAGGAAGGAAGAAGGGGTGCCAGGAGGAGGTCGGCAGACTGTCGTGACATCCGTGCCGTGGAGGCCAGAGAGAGGGAAGGAGAGCCTGATCGGCCACGCTGTGGGGGTGGGGAATGGGGAGGGGTCACAGTCTAAAAAAAATCTACTTGGGCCAGAGAGATAGTACAGCAGGGAGGTCTTGCATGCGGCTGACCTGTGTTCTATCCCTGGCATCCCATATGGTTCCCCAAGCCTGCCAGGAGTATTTTCTGAGTGAAGAGCCAGGAGTAACCCCTGAGCATCGCTGGGCGTGGTGCAAAAACCAACAACAAAAAATTCACTCACAGGGCTGGAGTGATAGTACAGCGGGCAGGGCGTCTGCCTTGCACACACCTGACCTGGGTTCTATCTCTCACACCCTATACGGTCCCCTGAACACCGCCAAGAGTAACTCCTGAGTGCAGAGCCAAGGAGTAATCCCTGAGCATTGCCAGAGGTGACCTAAAAACTATTCTTAAAAGAAAAAATCACTTGCCAGGGGTTAGAGTGATAGTATGTGTATAGGGGGCTTGCCTTGCATGCAGCCGACCCAGGTTTGATCCCCAGCATCCCATATAGTCCGCTGAGCATTGCCAGGAGTGATCCCTGAGCCCAGAGCCGGGAAAAAAAACCCCAAGCACCACCAGCTGTGACCCCCACAAATGAGCAAACCAGACAAAAATTATCACTCGCCAGACTTGCATGTTGTTTAGTTTCTGAGCTCCCAGGGAAAGGTCAGGCCCCGGGAACAGACAGGTGCACAGGTATCTATGACCACTAGGGGGAGCAGCTTCTGCCAAGATGCCCAAGGAGTCCAGCCCTGGCCTTCAGGCCCTGGCTGGTTCCTGGGTACAGCCAGACTGGTAAGATGGTGGCAAGAGTGTGTCGGGGCTGCCAGGGGTTTGGGTGGGTGGTGAGGGGCTGAGATCCTGTGGGCCTTTCTCTGGAGAGCAGGTGTTGCTGGGAAACTAGAGCCCCAGGTGGCCGAGCACCCAGGGTAGTTTCCAGCCAGGGACAGAGGGACTCAGCCCAGCACCTCTGGGCAGGCCTGGGAGCCCATCTTTGCCCCGTGGGGGCTTGGAGAGGGCAGCCTCCAAGCCACCTCCACTGCAACTGTGGTCCGAGTGAGAGCCAAGCCACAGACACCGAGGTGGGTTACACTGGGGTGGGTGGGGTTTAGCGGGTAGGGTTCTCTGCTAGGCAGCCCCGCCAGATAACCAATCCAATCCCATCTGTTGTTTAACGTAAACCGCCAGCGCTGGCCGGCACTCCAGGGCGTCTCTGAGCCCTTGACAGCACTTAAAGTCCTTTACATTTTCCATTCGTCACACTGAACGCTTAAGATCTCTGCTTCCATAAGCTCCGAAAAAAAATAGATTTCGTGAAAGGAACTGAAAACTCCTCGACCCTGTCACTCACAGACCGGGAATTCTGTGAACCGCGTTGGCTAAAAGTGAAACTCTTCTGCTTGGGGCGGCAGAGGGCCTGTTCCCCCTCACTTTCCACCCATTCCTGTTCTGGGGGGCGTCAAGTTCCTGCATCCGGGTCACTCCCTCACGCAGACGCTGGAGCTCAGGACATAAGGCAGCAGAAAAGGTCCCAGCGCAGAAGTCTGGACTGTATCCTGCCCGTCTCTCCTCCTTCCCCTCCCACACTCCTCATAGAACATCCCCCCAGGCTGGGCATCCTGCAGACCTGGCCAGGTGCTGAGACAGGCTTCGGGCAAGGAGGGGGCACCTGGGAGCAACAGACTTGGAAGTGGACAGCCCCCGGGTCCCCCTTGAGTGTCACTCAAACATTCTCCACCATCACATTCCCGCCCCATCCCCTCCCTCCACTTTCTGTTTCTGTCCAACGACCAAATTCCAGCTGGCACAGCTATTCAGAGACGGGGGACCACCTGCTACACCTGCAGCTGCAAGGCGCGAACCCAGAGGCAGGGAGGGACAGCGGAGAGAGGGTTTTTTTTTCGGGACTAGGAAACAAAGCTTTCTGCTGTCTCACCAGCATCCCCCGCACCCCCCTCCCCTTGCTGAGTAAGAGGTTTGCCTTCCTACCAAGGACCTTCTGATGACCTACCAAGGACCTCTCAGTGCAACGCACTTGGCACCCACGGCCGCTGGGAGTTCAGGTGTAGACCGTTTGTGGTCATGCTGCCCGTTGTAACGTGGCGAGGGCTGAGAGACGGGTGTAGACAGGCAGCCGCCAGGTCTGCAGGACAGCAGTGAGGATCGGGCCTCAAGAGAGTACCCCCTCGGGAAGGGCCTGGCCGGGGGCCTTAGGCTACCCGCTGTCCACGCATTTGAGCACCTCAGCTATGGATCCGGAGTGGGGTGTGGCCCCTGGCACCAACACCGTTTGCACCCGCCTCTCTGGGTATCCGTTTCCGCCTGAGTAACACAGGGTAAAAAGACAGCTCCAGGGGGATTTCCTGCAGCAGTGGCCATTGGCCGCCCCCAGTCTGGTGCATGGTTCTAGTTTAAGAGCTAGAGGCCGATGGTCATTGCATGCTGGATCCATGCCCCTCTCAGATGTGGACAAATCCTCTCCCTGAGCAAGCGTCTCCCCAAGAGACACACCCCACCCCAAGGACGCTCACCTTTCAGAGCCCCCACTGGTCCACGCTGCCAAGAATCCTTCCCACAGGGGGACTCATCACACAGGTTCCGGTTCATGGTGCTCTGGGGTCACACCAGTCATTACCCCAGAGAAAGGGTTGGGGGTGAAGGTTACAGCAGGAAAGCCCCACTACCCCTCTCACGGGCCCCTCAATAGCGGCACTGCCACGAGTGTCTCCCAAACTCACCAGTCCTGAGAGACTCGGGCAGATGTCTCAGACAGTCACGTGTTTTGATGCACCGGAACAAAATACCCTAAGACAGTTGCTCTACTGGAGGGGTGGGGTGGGGGTGATAAGTAAAAATAAGAGGAAAACATCCGCTAAATACTCAAGTCAAACTTGGGCCAGGAAGGGAAATTTCCACTTCTGATGTCCGTGTGGAAATATCCCTATTTTATTTACTTACTTAGGCATTGGGCCGGGGTGATAGCACAGCGGGTAAGGCATCTGCCGTGCATGCAGCCGACCCGGGTTCGATTCCTTCGTCCCTCTCAGAGAGCCCGGCAAGCTACCAAGAGTATCTCACCCGCACGGCAGAGCCTGGCAAGCTCCCCATGGCGTATTCGATATGCCAAAAAACAGTAACAATAAGTCTCACAATGGAGACATTACTGGTGCCTGCTTGAGCAAATCGATGAACAATGGGAGATGCCTACTTACTTAGGCATCAGGAACAGACATTCGGTTCCTAGCTGCAAGCATCAAAATGACTCTTGGCTTTCAAGTCATTTTCTATGAACGGCAAAGGCACAAGGAACGTAGCCGGGACCAGCAAGATGAGACCAGTCACCCACTCCAAGAGAAACCTCTCTCCTTCACGTCTGTCCCCTACCCCCAGTTTCCAAGAGGCTTCCCTGAGAAGAAACCAGCCTCCCCATTCTCTGCTCCCTGGGGCCTGGGAGGTCCCGGGCACTGGCGTTAGTACAGAGAGCATCTGGGTTGAGGGTATGTGTGTGGGGGGGTGTCACCTGCCTGCATCCAGGTACGGCAGCTCGGGGTCAGCTGCCCACGAAGGTGCCCAAGAAAATCCCCTTCAGTTTCTGCCACAGGACCTGCTACTAAACGTCTCCTGAGTCGCTCTATTTCCAGCTCCTGGAAATCCTACGACGTGGTGACACGGCGGGGGAGAGACCCAAGGTGGGACACGCCCGAATCCGTGGCCATGTCCCACAAGGTCTCAGAAATCACATGACGGTTGGGGGAAAACGTCTCTGATTCAGCCTGCTCCACACGTGTGCTCTGAAGATGAACTGCGGAATTTCCCAAGTGCGAGGTGGCTTCTTCCCCCGCTGTGGCTTTCCTCGGAACCGTGATAATCCCGACAAGAGCTCAGAGCCCTTGTTCTCCCCAAGCCTGAACCCGGGGTAAGGCGGGGTGGCTGATTCTGGTCCTCACACAAGAAACCAATGTGGCCAAAGCTATCTCTGGAATTCTGCGGTGGGTGATTCAAAGGGCTGAGGGGGCTCATCCAGACTCATGCCTTGGACACATCATTAAAAACCGAGAAGCGGCCGGTGACGGAAACCCCTGGCATTTGAGATAACGTAATTACATGCTTTGACAGGGCCGTTAGTTTTCCCTGCGGCCCTGGATATGTCAGCAGAGTCTAGAGTGGAAGTATCTCCCCGAGTTCCTGCAGAAAGTGGCCTGGTCGTGGCCTTGTCCAAACGGCAAGCCACATGTGTCTACAGGGTCCTGCCCAGTGCGGAGAAGTATCTACTGTCCCCAGGGATTGCTGGCCATGCTCTGGCTTTGCTCAGAAGGTAGGAATTCTTTTTTTTGTCTTTCCGCACGGCAAAGCCTGGCAAGCTCCCCGTGGTGTATTCGTATGCCAAACACAGTAACAACAAGTCTCACAGTGGAGACGTTACTTGTGCCCGCTCAAGCAAATCAATCAACAATGGGAGGACAGTGACAGTGATAGTGACAGTGTCTTTCCACATTCAAGTCCGAAAGGATAAACTAGCCTGAAATGCCACCCTAATTCTCTTTGTCTATGGCAGAAATGAAAGTTACAGGGAGGGGCTGGAGCGATAGCACAGTGGGTAGGGCGTTTGCCTTGCACGCGGTCGACCCGGGTTCGATTTTCGCACGTGGTCGACCCGGGTTCGATTTCCAGCATCCCATAGCGTCCCCCCAGCACCGCCAAGAGTAATTCCTGAGTGCAGAGTCAACTGAGCAAAAAAAAAAAAAAAAAAAAAAGGAAAGAAAGTTACAGGGAGAGTGGAAATAATGAGGGAGAGTTAAGTGCGGCAATCTCTCAAGGGTTTGGAGGTCCCTTTGAAGAACACAGGAGGTTAAGTCGGCCTGGTTGGGGATTGTGGGGGCCGGGCTGGGGGCAGCAGCAGCCAAGCAAAATCTTCAAAGCTCTCCGCCAACCTTTGCAAAATCAGCTCAGATGAGCACCAAGCTGAGGACCGGCCGTTCGTCCCCAACCTTGAGCCCACTTCCTTAGCAGAGCCTCAACGGAGAGGAGGCAGGCCTGGGTGGGGTCTGGCTGGACACCTCCGCCCTCATGCCAAGCCTGAGCTCGTGGTCGTGTCCGGCTTTGGAGGTGCGCAGAGCTTCCGCATGTGGCCAGAAGATGAAGCTTCCTAGGACCTTCCTAAAGCCGTGCAGAAGAAGCCTGGCCTCAAGGGTGATTCACCACGGCGGGGCACTGTGGGAGACCGGGGCTGCCCGGCTTCTCCAGCTGAGAGGAGAGCCAGGGTGTGGGGTGGGCTGGTGGTTAGCGTGAAACACTCAAGGGGGTGCCAGGGGCACACAGCAGCGACCATGCAGGCCCTCTTCCCTGGAAGGCAGGGAGATGCCGCTTTGCCTCTCAGAGTCGGGGGCCAACTAGCGATGCAGAGGCAGCCGGCCGCGGGGACGGAGGCAGGTTTGGAGGAAGGGGAGGGGGTGGACGCAGATGTGCAGACTCCACAACTGTCTCTAAACCGCCCACGGAAACCCCCACTCCCACCCCGAATGGATGTTCTGGTCCAGGGCCCGGAGCGCCGCTAAGGACCATGACCCAGCTGAGTTCAGGAGCTCCGGGGCGGCCGGTCCCCCACCCCCAACCCCCCCGCGAAGGGCCCGGCTCCAGGTGCAGCTCTGCACGGCAGCCCCCGCAGCGCCCAGCCGACTGCTTGGGGCTATTTCTGCGCCAGCTCTTGCTCTCAGAACTCATATCCGCCTTGGGATTATTCATCTTTCCCTCCCCTGCCCCCCTCCCCAACCCCAGCGAACGACTCCCTGCCCCAGGAGAAGCCGGCACACGGTGTCCTTTGGGTGCGAGCCCCAGTTGGGGTTCTGGGAGTCGGCAGCACCCCCTCCGCCTCCTCCTCGCCGGGGGCTCCTGCCTCGGCAGCGCGCTCGGCGTGGCGCTGAATGTCACCCTTTGTCTCTGCCGCCCGGGCCTGGCGCTGGTGGCTGGAAAGCCTGAACAACAACGATGAATCAGAGTATTTATTTTTGAGGTTTTTCTCCAAGCTGCCTCTTCGTCAGCTCTTAAATAGCAGCGTTCAAGCTGCCACAGACATTTCCAAAAGTTTTGTGGGCCTGGGGTTCCCAGGATCGAGGTGGGGTGGGGGTGGGGGGGCTCTTCCTTCCTGGCACCCCACACAGCTGAGCTCTGGCGCCCCATTGAGTGTTGAGAACCCCCCCCCAAAAGCATGCTCCCCTCGCCCCAAGATAAGATGTCTAGCCCACTTTTTTTTTGGTTTGTTTTTGCTTTTTGGGTCACACCCGGTGATGCTCAGGGGTTACTCCTGGCTCTGCACTCAGGAATCACTCCTGGCGGTGCTTGGGGGGCCCTGTGGGATGCCAGGAATCGAACCCGGGTCGGCCACATGCAAGGCAAACGTCCTCCCTGCTGTACTATCGCTCTGGCCCCTGGCCTACATGTTTAAGATGACTTTTTAAAATTATTATGGAGGGGCCCAAGGGAGCATCCAAGGGGTAAAGCACTTGCCTGGCACACAGTCTGACTGGAATTCCATCCCTGGCACCACTCACACTCTCAGACCATTCCTACTCTCAGACTATTCCTGCCAGGAATGATCCCAGAGCACAGAAGCACAGAAGCACAGACCCAGAGCCTGCCCTGAACACAGTGGGGTGTGAGCCCCCATCCCCGGCCAAGGACCCTCCAAATTAAATTCATTTTTGACCCCCCCCCCCAGGTTGCAGGAGAAGCAGTGGATTCCTATTTCTACATGTGGCGATCTTCCCCCAAACTGGCTTATGCCTCCAGACCTCCAGGAAGGGGAGCCCCGGAAGCCGGCACACGGAATTTCTGGGGCCCACCCCCAGGTGAGCTGCTCCCCCACCCACCCACCAACACAAACAACAACACAGCGGTTTGAGCCTCCCCTCACCTCCGTGGACAGGCAGGGCTGCTCTGTGGCCTGTATGACGTCCCGCAGACTATTCTCAGGCAGGCTGCAGGCTGAGATCCAGAAACGGTCGGGCTCCAGAAAGAACCAAAAAACCCCTCCTTCCCTCCTTCCCTGCTTCCAGAGCTCTTTGGTTTTTTTTGTTTTGGGGGCTGTGCCTGGCTGCACTCAGGACTGACTCCTGGCTCTGTGCTCAGGGCTGACTCCTGTGGGGCTCAGGGGACCGCGTGAGGGGCCTGCAGACTGAACCCAGGTTGGCGCTCCAGCTGCCCTCCGAACAGAAGCTCCTTCACACACACCCCACACCCAGCCTGGTGCTAGCGGGCTGCAGAGAGGTGCCTGTGTTTCTGAGAGGCAGAGAGGGTCGTGCCCCAGGGAGGGTGAGGCAGTGGAAGTTCAAGTCAGCTCCTATAAACACCCTTTCATCCCTGCAACCGGTGCCTGGGACCTGTGTGGGCGAGTCCAGGGTGTGGACTGCTCTCTCGGCTACAGCCTGGTTAGGGGGTCAGTCTGCGGTCTGACCGCTGCGTCCCCGAGCCTCCCCCCGACTCCCTCCTGGCACTGTGGGGACACCCGCCCTGCTGGCAGGCGAAGGCATCAGGGTAACACCGTGATGCCCCTGTCGCTGTGGAACCCCGTGAACGGTCCTGCCAACGTGCCACTGTGCCCCTCCCTGGCCCAGACAGGGGTGCTGCTGACCCCCTTTCGGTTCTGCTTTGGGGCAGGGATTGCGGTACGGATGGAAATAGCTGAAATATGGCAGTGGGAAGGTGTCTGGTGGCTGGATTGGTGTTTGGATATTAAATGTAATAAAATATTATGAACAGTAGCACTGCCATCCCGTTGTTCATCGATTTGCTCAAGGGGGCACCAGTAACGTCTCCATTGGGAGACTTGTTACTGTTTTTGGTATATCAAATACGCTATGGGGAGCTTGCCAGGCTCTGCCGTGCGGGTGGGATACTCTGGCTCTCTGAGAGGGCTGGAGGAATCGAACCCACGTCGGCTGCATGCAAGGCAAATGCCCTACCTGCTGTGCTACTGCTCCAGCCCATTGTGAACTACTTTGTAAAAATTTAAAAAAAAATTTAAAAAATGACCCCAAAACAGAGTCGCTACCATTTATGTCCGGACTTTCCTGCGAGATGCTTCCCGCTGTCTCCTGCCTAAACAGCCACTGACAAAGCGTCTGCTCTCCCCCGTCCGGTGGAAGGCTCAGAGAGGGTCAAGGAGGGTGGACCGTGTCCAGTGCAAAGACGCAGACCAGGGGCCCCATGGCTACCGGCTTTCATCCTGTGCGCCAAGCTTCCGGCGGGGTCAGTTCTGGGCCAATGGCCACTGTGGCCTCGGGCAGCCAAGACCCTCACGCCTGGGTCCAGCCTCAGCCACAGCCATGGAAGACCTTGGGGAGCCTTGACGAGAGAGGATCTGCAAGGAGGAACTGGGGCCCTGAGCGCAAATCACCGAACCCTCTCACATGGCAAGGGGAAGGGAGGGGTTGACCCCCAGATAGACCCCCAGGGCTCCTAGGTCAGAGGCAGCTCTGTTTGGCGGGGGTTGGGGGACCACCGCGAGGGAGATTCTAGTAAGGAAGGGTCCAGGCCACTCTGTCTTGTACCCAGCGGGGGGAGGACCCCAAAGGACGTCCTCAGCCTAGAGATGGCAGGAGAAGGGAGGAGCCCCCAGGGATCCGGGCAGCCGTGCCCCCTCCCCTTGTGCCTGCCAGGATGTTCCTTCCCCCAGGGAAGAGCACCCGGAACCTGGCTGGCCACCCTGTCCCCCAACATCAGTGGGGGGGGGGAGGGCAGGAAGAGTGTCCGTGCTCCAGACAGACACTCAGCACTATGACTCGGCCAGACGTGGCTGGTTTCACACAAGCAGAGTCAGGCCACGTGGGGTCTTCCGAGGCACCTCCATCCCTCTTTCAGCCAAGACACAGGCTGGGTGGGACGTGGTGCATACTCTGTCCATCCATTCGTCCCTCAGGAGAGGGCCACTGTTCAGTGACCATGGACAAAACTGCTGGAATAGTCACGGCGCATCTCTAGATGTGACCCCAGTCACCACGGTGGGACTCTCCATCCCACATATCAGAGGGGCCCAAGGTCCCAGGTGTGGGGAGAGACCCCACACTTCAGCCCAGGGCTTCTGGTGTGGAAGCTGCAGCGCCGCACGCTGACCTGCGGTCTCGGGACCCCCGGGTGCACAGTGAGACATCTCGAAGGAGTCAGCAGGGAAAACTAGACAGGCAGCTCTGAGCCGGGGGAAGGCACAAGGGGCTAAGCGTGCGTAGGATGGCTGGTCCTTAGGATTCCAGGTGCGGGGCTGGACAGGTAGCACTGGGTTCAAGAGCTTGCCATGTGTGTGGCTGACACTAATCGGATCCTCAGCACTGAATATGATGCTCTGGGCACTTCCAGGGCTTGAGTCTCGAGCACAGAGCCAGGAGTGATCCCTGAGCACAGAGCCAAGAGTGAGCCCTGAGCACAGAGCCAGGAGTCAGGCGTGTGCAGACCGAGACGACCCGAGAGGCAGCCCCGGCCCTCCCTGGGGATAGTGGGGACATGTCCACAGTGGACCTGACCACCATGGAGGGCAGTCCCGTGTGGCGCGTGAGCCTGTCCATGCAAAGAACGGAGGGAAGATGGGGTGGCAGTGAAAAAGACGGAGGCATAGCGGCGGGAAAACGAAGCCGTGATACTAAAGATCAGGGGAAAACATCAGCCTGGCGGAAAACCACCGGCGGAAAGTGACGGAGTTATCAGGGGACTTAACACGGCGAGTCCTCCAGAGCTGTAATTTGTGCTGATTGAGCCACATTCAAGCGTGCGCCAGGCCTGCGTGGGGACGTGTGAAGAGCCCTCGCCCGACTCTGCTGTACCTGTGGCACAAAGGTGGCTGTGAGGCCCCGGGAGGCTCCGGCTGGGCCTGGGCCTTCCCAGGAAGCTGCCCCTGGGGGACCCTCCGAGGCGGAGCCTCCCCAGCTCATCCCCCGCCCCCTCCCCCACTCCCAGCATCCCCGAGAGCAGCCAAGAGGGACAGGGCGGGCTGGTGGGAGCTCAGAGGAGCTGTCTCCCTGCATGGCGGGAAGGGTCCTGAGTCCAGAGATTCCCCCCCCAACCCTGGACCCAGCTGCAGCCCAAGGCAGCAGAGGAGAGGCTGTTAGACAGAGACGGCCCACATCCGCATGTGCAGGACTCTGGGATCCGCCTGCCAAGACGGACTGAGGAGGACAGGAGTGGGAGAGCAGCCCCTGGACCGAGCCTGGACTCAGCCTAACGCTGCCCCAGCTGGTTCTGGGCTCACCCCTGGGGGAAACAGCAAGGACAGGAGGCCCCAGTCTGGCCCTACGACCCGGGACAACCGGCCAGGCCAGTTCACCTAGAGAAACCCACTGTGGGAAAGAAAGAAACCAAATGGAGAGCCGTTGAGTGAGAGCAAGAGGGAGACGCTTGCCTTGTGTGAGGCAGACTCCAGTTTCGCCCCTGGCACCACCATGAGTGGTCACTGTGCACAAAGCCAGGAGTAAGCCCTGGGCACTGCCCAGTCCAGTATACACAGAGCCAAAGTGCCCCCTTCCCTGGTGGCCACTTTAGCCCCCTGGGGACACCCTCTCTGCTGGCAAATGCCAGGCTCCAGGCCCGAGCTTCCCCTGAGGGTCTCTCGAGGAACCCTGGGCCAAGAGATGGAGCGATCAACAGCTCCCGGCGTCCACCAGGAGGCGTGGTGGACTAAACTGGCCTGGCTGGGGCACACCCTTGAGCCTTCTTCTCCAAGCTCCTCCTTGATTCTCTGGTGCCCTCCGGGCTGGGCTTCAGCCTGGTACCTGCCCTGGCCACAGCTCCCTTGTGGAGGGCCCAGCTGCCCTACACAGCCAGTGTTTGCTGAGAGGACAGGAGCTGGCCTGGAGTCCTGCGGGGGGACGGGGTGTTGCCCAAAAGATCCAAACTGTTTCCCCTGCAATCCGGGTAACCGATGAAAACATCTGGACACGAGGGGCCCCAGGCAGGGCATGGGGGACAGACACAGAGACGAAAGGGAGCAGTGGCCTAACACTTTGTCCGTGGTCCACGCCAGATGGGCATGCAAGGACGATCTCTCTGGCCCTCCCGGATATCCGCCCCTCCGAGCAGCAGGGAGGGGATATTAGCATTTCAGGCAGGGCGGTTGCATAGGAACGGCAGCAGAAACCCAAAAAAGCGATTCCTGGATTCTCTAAGTGGGTCAGGGAGTGACAGTCCCCGGACTGGAGCCCGACACAGCTCGCCCCCCTCCCACTCACACGCGTGGCCCTGCCAGCACAACTCCTCTCGCTGGCCCCCCGGCACAGGGAGCAGAAGGGGAAAGATGCTGCTTTATCCTGCCTGGAAGCAGCTGAAGCACAGACCGTGAAGGGAGGCTGCATGCTTGCAACGTCCTGGTCCGCTCCTTTTATGCAGGCAGGTGACAAGGGCTGTTCCTGGGTGCTTCCCTGTCTGTCATCCATCCCTCGTGGGGCTTTTTCTGGGTCACACCCAGTGATGCTCAGGGGTTACTCCTGGCTCTGCACTCAGGAATCACTCCTGGCGGTGCTCAGGGGGACCCTATGGGATGCTGAGGATTGAACCTGGGTCAGCTGCATGCAAGGCAGATGCTCTCCCTGCTGGGCTACGGCTCTGGCGCTTGGACAAGTTCGTTCTGCCTGCCCATGACTGTACTGGTCCATCTGGGTTCGTCCTGGCCCAAACAGACCTTAGACCCACGGGTGCTTCCCTTCCTCTTCCCATCAAGCCAGATAGTCTCAGCTGGAGGAAATTGGAGTCATGGGCTTGTACCTGGCTCAGTTCCCAAAGACGTGGGACTGTGAGATTCCAGGCGTGAAACGATTCTAGAGGATGACCAAGCACCAGCAAGCGAACTGTGGCCTTGGCTTTGCAGGAACACAGACCATAGCAGCCTCCCGAAATCACAGGCCCTGAGGATGATGTGCAGTGTGGGTCCAAGGACAAAGGGCGGGGGCGGCTCTGCTTTGTCTCAGTTTCTCTGCCACACACTGCAAGCGAGGTGGAAGGGCAGGGCAGGGCCAGCACCTGGGGGCAGCAGCGGTGGGGCTGGCGTGGGCAGGAGCACCAGCAGTTTATTATCCTGACACATGAGAAGTGTTTCAGTCCTGTTTCTCCAGCTACGCCCTTCAGGACCCCAATATTCAGAGACTTCAACCTGGGGATTGGGAAAAATACAAAACGAACGGCGAGACTGAGCTCCCAAGTACTTTGAGAGGGACATTTTCACAGAAAGCTTCATTTTGTTGTTCAACAGGTTTTCGAATATTGGGATAAATCACTGTCACTGTCCTCCCGTTGTTCATCGATTTTCTCGAGCGGGCACCAGTAATGTCTCCATCGTGAGATTTGTTGTTACTGTGTTTGGCATATTGAATACGCCATGGGGAGCTTGCCAGGCTCTCTGTGCGTGCGGGATACTCTCGGTAGCTTGCCGGGCTCTTTGAGAGGGGTGGAGGAATTGAACCCGGGTTGGCCCCATGCAAGACAAACGCCCTACCTGCTGTGCTATTGTTCCAGCCCTTCAGGATAAATAAGGCAAAAAAAAAAAAAAAGAATTTTTTTTTTCCTTTCCAAAATCATGTTTTACTCATGGGAGAAAAGGCAAAGACTACACAAATCTGTAATTCCACCCTGGATTCACTGCCCCAAGAAACAGCTTGGTGCTGTGAGTATACTGAGTGTACCGTGAGCACCCGGCCCGCACCCCACCACTCAGGGAGGTTAGGGGGTCCCTCCCGCAACCAGGAGCCTGGCCCAAAGCTCCCGGAAATAGTGGAAGGACGAAGCACATCACACAGGCTCAGACACCTGCAGGTCAGTGGCTGGGGACACGGCAGCAGGTGGGATTCCTGACACAGCCTCTGACGGACCTCTGGGAAAGGCCGGTCAGGGCGGGGATGGAGAAGGAACCAGAAGCAAGAGGCCAGTCCGGGTGGCCAAACTCTACTGTCCCCGCAGAGAAATGCACCAAAACTTGTAAACATGTTTTGAGCCCCAAACTTGCCCTCTGACTTTTTGCAAAAGATTCTGATCTCGAGGAGAGAAGAGCCATCAAAGATGACATTTCCGCTCCGAGAAAGTCTGCGGAGAGCCAACTGGAGGCTGAAAAGGAAGAAGAAAAACGGGCTGCCCTATTGAGCCTGGAGTTGTTTGCCATCCTGACCCAGCAAAACCCAAACTTGAGAACAATTCGGCTGTGTTTCTAAGGCCCGGGCTTGGCCGCCAACTTCCCATTCTTCTTTTGTCCTCGAACCCTGAAAAGGGTTTTGCACTCTAGCACTGGTCTTCACTATGCAAGCAAAAATACACAACAACAGAACTCTTCCCTTCAGACCGCCTTCCCAGGCTCGCTCTGGAACACCTTCCCTGTGGGGGATGTGGGGGACCGGAGATACGGGCGCATTCATTTCAGAGTGGGATGTGGCTCTCTCCGGAATCAGCATTTCCTCTCCCCAAGAGGCAGAGAAACTGATGGAGTGGCTTCTGTAAAATCTGTGTACAGTTTTTGGGTCTAATTTATTAAAAACGTTGCCCCTCTTTCCGAGGTGTCATCAAGATTGCTGTGAACTGGACAAGGTGTCCCAACCAGTCAGGGGAAAGCATGAATATGGGCTTAGGGGGAGGGAGGGGGGGAATAGGTAGAAACTCGTTCTTTTAAAAACGTTTTATCCAAAGAATAGTAGAGATAAGGGCCGGGAGGATGGCTCCATGGCTTGGAAGCCGGCCTTACATGCTGGGGGAAAGGCAGCTGAGATAGAGAAGGGACCACCAAGTAGAGGATGCTTGGAGGGCCCACTCGGGATAGGAGATGCATGCTGAAACTAGACTATGGACCGAACATGATGGCAACTTAGTACCCACACTACGAACCATAACACCCCAAAGGAGAGAGAGAATGAAAGGGAAGGTGCCTGCCACAGAGGCAGGGGGGTTGGGAGGGGTGGCGGGAGGGATACTGGGAACATTGGTGGTGGAGAATGGGCACTGGTGGAGGGATGGGTACTCGATCACTGTATGACTGGAACATAAGCACAAACGTTTGTAAGGCTATAACTATACCTCACGGTGATTCATTAAAAATTTTAAAAAATATAAATGAAAATAACTCCCATGTTTTATCATGTCTTATGGAGAAGGGATTCCTAAGAAAAGGCTGGAGGAAACGAGCAGCCAAGAACAAGGGCTGACCCGAGGCTCGGCTTCCTCTGGCCCCCAAGGGGAACAATGGGCTTGGATCAGGCTGTTTCAGCAGTTTCCACCTGTGCCCCCACCTTTTCCTTAATGCAACATGGGTGAGTGCCAGAGACCCCTCTGCCTCATGATGTGGTTGACTGGAGAGCATGTTTGCCTTTTCCAGCTGCCCGTTCCTTGGTCGTGACCCCCACATTCAGCGACGAGACGCCATACAGGACGGCAGCACACGGTTTAAAGTGGGACTTCGGGTGGCAAACGCCGGCCACATTTCTCTGAGTCTGGGGTGGGGGTGGGGATGGAGGTGTCCCTGGCACCAAGCACCAGCGGTCAGTGACTGAGGAACAGAAGCAAGAGCTGTGCAGCCCTCCGACAGGGGCAGCGGGGGCCCAGGGACTCCTGTAACTTCTGAACGTTCTAGAATCTGCAGTGTGTCGAGCTTGTAAACTCTGGCCAAGGATTGCAGTTTGCCGCTCTCCAAACTGAAAGTCCCCTGCAAAGCCACATGAGAAAGCCACGGGCACGAGGGGAGCCTGTAGAAGTGGGGACAGCAGTCCAGCCACCTCCTCCGTGAGCTGTGAGCTCACTCTGTCCCTGGGGTGACCCAGGACTGACATGGACAGCGCCTGGCTGGCCCAGGCCTCCCTGGAAGCCCCTGGAGTTCCTCCCATCAAGCTCCAGTGTGGGGGCCGGATGAAGAGACCAACGAGCTGAGCTTTGAACTCGGCACCGCTGGGTCCCTCAGCAACCTTGGGGTTTGCCCCCCACACCACGGAGTGTAACCTTTATTTTTCTGGGAACATGCCACACCCCACCCCCAAACATTCACGCACTTTCTACTAGTATAACGGTGCATGATAGTTTTTGCAATGGCGACTCCTTTCCAAGGTCACGCACAGATTCTGGAGGGTGAACAGGAGAGGGGGTCTTGGTCCAAAGAAGCCAAATGCAATGGGGTGGGTTCAGAGCCCACCGGGGGAGGAAGGGCAAGGACGGCTCCAGGCTCACGTAATGAGGGGTCCTTGATGCATAAACACAGGACCTTGTGTCTGTGCTGTTTGGGACCGGATGCCCAGAGCAAGGCAAAAAACCAAACAAATACTTTACTCTATCTCTCTCTGCGTTGATCCCTCCCGGAAAGCCCGGCAAGCTACCGAGAGTATCCCGCCCACACAGCAAAGCCTGGCAAGCTACCCTTGATGTATTCGATATGCCCAAAACAGTAACAAGTCTCACAATGGAGACGTTACTGGTGCCCGCTCGAGAAAAATCGATGAACAACGGGAGGACAAGAGCAGTGTTACAGTGCTACATTGATCACGCAGACAGGGGGCCTCTATTGCAAACTACAACATCCAAAAGGAGAGAGAGAGAGAGAGCAAAAAGGAATGCCCTGCTACAGAGACTGGGTGGGGGGGATGGGATGGGGGTGGTGGGAGGGATACTGGGATCATTGGTGGTGGGGAACAGGCACTGGTGGAGGAATGGGCACTCGATCATTGTGTAACTGGAATGCAAGCATAAAAGTTTATACCTCATGGTGTTTCACTAATAGAAAAAAGAAAACAAAAAAAGTGCCGGCCACAGATGAGCAATGCCGGGTTGAGCGATGGGCTGAGCCCAGCGCCTCCGGGGAGTTTTGGAAATTGCCTGGCAGTTCTGGGGCGAGAGAGGAGTCCTGGCTGGGTGGCTGAGAGCACAGCCCCCTGGCAAGGGCGGAGGGGTCGGGGTGACATGGAGCCAGAGCAGAGGAACCATGAGCTGAAGCTGTCCCCACCTTCGTCTCCCCAGACGACCCTCAGAGCTGCTGGAGAAATCAAACAGGAGCAAGTGCTATTGCCGCGGGCTGAGTCCGAGAGATCAACAGTGCTCGCTCTGCCGAGTGCAAACTGGCCCCTGCACGTTAGAGAGATCTGGACTTTAGAGTGGCTGGAGCCTGGGGATGGGGGAGACGGGGTGGGGTCAGGCCATGGGTTTCTGGGTAACGTTCTAGAAGCTTGCCTTCCTGAATAGCGGGGACTGACTTTTCCCAGTGAGTCACACCCCAGTGTCCGACTGAGCCAACGGCAGATGCCACGAGGCAGCCACGTGGAGAACAGAACTGCTGAATTTTCACAGCTTGGCCCCCCAAACTGGGCGGGGGGAGGGGGTTGCGTTCAGAAGGACCCTGGCCCCACTGCCACAGTCCAGGGAGGGGTACGTGGCAGGAAATGGCGTTGGAGCGAAGGGGCCCCTGGGTGGAAGGGGACGGTTCTCCCCAGCCAACAGGCTGCCAGTTGGCTCCCCTGCAGACTGGGCCGCTTCAAAGCCCACCCAAATCTTCCCAAGGCCAATCCTGACAGGTAACCAGATCTCTCTTTACGGAACCAGTGTCTGTGCCTCCCCCGAAGGGCACAGTACTGCCTCGACCATGTGCCCCGAGACGGGACAGAGACCTCTTCAAGGTGCCCCCTCTTACTCAGGATGCCAGGAAGAGTGGACGGCAGAGCTGGGCTGGATTCATCAATGCATCACCAGGATACTTGCTTTGGGTTGGCTGTCCTAATTAGGCCAACGCTCCTCACCCACCCATCCAGAAGGGGGGGAGGGGGGGAAGGGGGGAGGGAGGGGGGAATCACATTTCCATTTTTCTAAGGCAAAGGCTGACACTTTTCTTGTCATCCTCGCTACTCTTCTGGGATCTCAGAGGCAGAGAAACAATCGAGAATGTGGAGAAGAGACGGTGCCCTTAGCCTGACGGCGGAGCTGGCAGGGAGATGTGACAAACACACGGGGACCCTGTAAACCTGCAGCTTGTCCGCCCCACCCGCCTGCCGCTGGGACTCTGTCTGTCCTTCCCCCCCCACCCCCCGACTGTCTAAACACGGGAGTTGGCAACTGCGGAATCCGTCAGGGCCCGCGCGGGTTCGCGGGCTAGAGAAACTGCAGACCTTCGCAGAAATCCTGAAATGTCAACCCTGCCGAGGCCCTGTTCTCCAAAGGCGGCCAGTTTCTCAACTGAAATCAGCCAGAGCCAGCATTAGGTTTATAGCAGGGGTGGCAGCCACCCCCCAAACCCCGGCCCCACACACAGTCCTAACAGGGTCATGTGTCACTCAGCGTCTGAAATATCGCCCCCATTCAGGCCTCTTCCTCCCCATACCCCAGTGAAGCTCTTGTTCCGACTTGAACAGCATTGCAGATTTTTTAAAAAGTACTCTACAGCACGCTTTTTTTTTAGGGGGAGAAAAAAAAAGCAAGCTATAACACGGGGAATGACAGACCCAGGAGAATCCCATTGTGTCTAAAATAGCAGCTGCAAATGCTATTCTAATCACTCTCCTTTTGTTAAATCTGGGGGCCAACCTTTTGGCTCTGAAGGCCCACAAACCCCTAATCTCCCGCAAGAATGCAGCATCCCTGAGTGAGTGTGGTTCACGCCTCCTTCAGGCCGAGTGAAAAGTCAAGGTGAACAAGAGAGCAACTGGCTCCCAACGGCCCGCCCGCCTGGGAAGCTGCCCTCTCCTGCTTCCTGGTGGCCAGGTCAGCGGGCCTGGCTGTCTCCGTTCAGAGCAAACCTCTCTTGGCACGGTCCAGCGCTACGAAGCCACCGGTCGCCCAAAGCTCCTCCTGACACTAGTGGGCTGTGAGTGAGCAGAAATCTGCTGAGTCCTGCCCAAGGGACACCCAAGCCTGGCAGAATCCTTGGGCAGAGGCGCCCCCTCAGAAGCCCCCCACCCCCCACACACTCATTTCACCTAAAACACAGGCGAGAATCCCCCACTCCTCTAACCTCCCCATGCTTTGGCCTCTGGTGGGGCCTTATTGCAGCCTGCAAATGTGACCAATCTGACTCGAAAGGTCTCAAGTTTGCAGAAGCAAGCAACGTCCACCTCCAATGGGTGTGGGCATCATGGCCAACCACCCTCTCTCCACAGCCGACGCGCTCCCTTTCTGTGCCTCTCTGTGAGCCTCAGCAGCCAGCCCTGCCCCCCGCCCCAGGAGGGGACACACCGCCCCTCTCAGAGAGAGCAGGTCCCTGACAATCAGGCCCGCATTGTGTGTGTTCTGTGGTGACGGGGTGTCAGAGTCCCCTCCAACCCCAGCCCACCCCGTCTTCAGTGTGGGGGGCTGCAGACAGAGATCCCCGCTCTGTAAAATCTGCTTCTGACACAACACTTAATAAAGGTCCTTTGGTGGATGCTAATGACCTGCGGTAACACTCCGTGTTGGGGAGTCCCTCACACTGGAACAAAGCAACTCCAAGAGCCGTTTCCATGGAAACGGCAGCATCACCCAGGCAAGAGAAGGGAGCGCTCACTGGAAAGGATCTTTAGAAATTGCTACCGACACGCAATCCAGGTTAGGGAATAAAGACAAAAACAAACAAACCCAAAAAAAGAAAAAGGAAAAAAAAAAAACTAAACAAAAACAAAAACGAAAAACCAAACCCGAAACCCAATGTTCTGGGCATTATATTTGGAGCTGAACATCATTTCTTTCTTAAATGCATTCTTTAATGATGGGACTATTTTTGAAAGTCTAAAAGGAACTGATTCAGAACATGATGAATTCTCTCCCATCTGCCAATTTGGGGGAGGTCTAAAATTAGGTTACCAGGTTCATCAATTTCTCTTCAAAGATTCTAGTACAAACACGAGCAAACCTTCCTAGTGGCGGCCTCAGTGAAGGGCTGGGAGTGTGGATGCCGTGGTAAGTGGGTCACCTTTATTTAGAAAGTAAAAACTAATAGGAAACTTTAAAAAGTCATTTTCCCTGGATAAAATTAAACGAGTGAATGCCATATAAGACAGGAGTTTCTTAGAAGGCCCTTACAATGGTTTACCACCCCACGTACTAGAATGACTTCCAGCCTTAGGTCACAGAGCTAATCTCATCTACAAGCATGAGGCAGAAACGGTCCTTGATCCTTTTCTCTCTCACGAGCAGAGGTCCAAGGAAGAGCTGGAAATGACACCAATCCCGCCGCCCCCCCCCTCAGCAACTGGGGTGGCCTTCTCCCGACCTTAAATGTTCTTTCCTGCCATGAGTTTTCCTTTCTCAACCATCCAAGAAGGGATGGGGAGGTGGGGGGAGACTCTCGTCCTAAAAGGAGCCCCCAGAGGCAGCAAGCAAGAGGGCCCGTCTGCTTGTCCCGGGGAGGTGAGCTTCTTCATCCGTGTGCGTGCTGTGTTACGTTTGGCTAGTTTGAAGACTCAGCTTGCTATTTTCTGGATCCTCTGTCTCGACAAATGAGAGAGCCCCTGGCACCCTGTTGCAGCCTTGCTCACCAAGCAGCAGGCCAGGCCCTGATCCACACAGAGTCTGGGGGCCAGACCCGCAGCCCAGGACTGGAGGGAAACAGCTCAGCCTGCGGGGCCCGGCCTGGCACCTGGTGGGCATGTAGACAAGCACTGAGGCACGGCCCAAGCAAGGAGTCACGAGCGAACCGTGCTCCTCTCGACACTCTCCTCTGGCTGTGGAGAGATGAGTGTTTCCGGGGTCACTGGTCGGGATGACGGACACAGTTCTGGATCCCTGCGAGGGCAGCATCTCACTGACCTCCAGGCACTGGCTGGACCAGCCACGAAACACTGATGGAGAACCAGCTCCACGGCAGGTTCTGTGTGAGCCCCAAGGAAGGGGACAGGAGAGGCAGGCTGTAGCCCACCCCTCCTCCCCCGGGAAGCCCCGGGAGTCACTGACTAACGGGCAGAGATGGTGGAAAGTCCATGGCGCAATGTATGTCTGCAGAGAGAGACCCCCATTGGGGGTCAGAACCGGGGTCACCGAAGGGGGAGAGGGGTAAGAAGAAAGTCTGCGGGGCTGGGGGTGCTCAGGGAAGTCTTTGATTCTAGAAGAGACCGCAAATGAGATTGGTAAAAGAGAAGCGAGACTGGGGGGGGGGGGGGAGGGGGGCTGGGTGTGGGGCAGCCAAGGGCATCACTGGGTGTCCGTGCTGATGCACACCCCTTGTTCAGTTTTTTGGGGGGCTGTTCTGCAGCCCCTCTTCTTTCCATCAGAAACCTTTATGTTTGTAAGAGCTTCTGGGGGTGGGTGTGACACTCAACCATCTTCTACCCCCCTGGTCACAGGCTCCTGGGCAACCTCCATCCCTGGCTAGAAAGTGGTTCCTGGTGACAGCAGGCCTGTCCCCAGCCCGCCATGCTACCCCGCTGTGCCATCCTGGCTCATTCACCGGGTGTCCGGCTACAGGGTCTCCATTCCAGCATTGCCTCAACCCCTCTGGAAAATCCAAGGTCCAGGTGTCCCGGGCTCCTGCTGGTCCCCTGGGCTATCACTCCCCGGTGGGTGAGGGGTGGGGTGCTTTGCCAAGGATGGCCAGCCCTGTCCATCTATTTTGTGCCTAATGACGACCATGTCTGACACGCAGAATTGTTCATCATTACAACAACCCCCCCCCCAAAACTCCAAAGTTGGGGGCTGGAGCGACAGCACAGTGGGTAGGGCGATTGCCTTGCACATGGCCAACCCAGGTTCAATTCTCAGCATCCCATATGGTCCGAACACCACCAGGAGTGATTCCTGAGTGCAGAGCCAGGAGTAACCCCTGTGCATCACCGGGTGTGACCAAAACAAAAACAAAAACAAAACAACTCCAAAGTATCATTACTGACCAGGAAGAATCAACAGGAGAAATAAAAAACATTGCCCACAAGACTTCCTCATTGCTGTCTCCTATCAACAGGACCTGGTGCTGGTATCTGAAGACCCATCCTGTGAGAATGGGCCCTCCCTCTCGTGAAATCAAGCATGGGACAATGAGGAACAGAGGGGGCCGCGGGTGAGGACAGGTGTGCCTGGAGGCAATTCCATCCCCAGCCATGCAGAATCCACTTTCTGATCAATAGCTGTTACCCTTGTCTTTCGGACCAGATGCCTTGATTCTGTTTAGGGTGGAAATACACCCTGCTTAAAACAAGACAACAAACAGAACCTTCTGTTTTCCCATGGGGGGATGGCACCAGACGCAAAATTCTAATCAATAATGAATGCAATTCTAATCAATAACGGCAGCCCTGAGGTTGGGTTTCCAGGGAATTCTCTGGAAGGGAGCAGACCCAGCAAGGCTCCAGAACATAGCTGGCTGCTCGACCCCTGGTCCTTTCTCACGACTGGGGTAACAGAGGCGCAGCCAAAAGGAAAATGACTATGTGGTCACAAGGCTCAAAGGCAAGTGGAGGCCAGTCCTTCCCAGAACTACAGACCCACTATCAGAGGCCTGAGCAGCCCATTCTGGATATTCTGTTACCCAAGGACAGAACCCTGCCACCCCCCACAATGCCGGCTTGATGGGGGCCACTGTGAGTCATGTTTGAACACAATTCCCAATGGGTGCATTTAATATGTGTCAACCTCTACAGGGATCACAATTGCATTAGGTGTTGGGGGGTCCCAGAACTCTCAGAGGGGCTCGGTATGCTCAAATGGGCCACCCTGGGGACTGTCATAGAGCAACGGATATGGATGGCCCAGAGAGACAAGACAGTGGGCCCAGCACTTGCCTTGCATGTGGCCGGCCCTGGTTTGATCCCTGTCACCACACAGGGTTCCCCAAGCATGGCCAGGGGTCACTCCTGAGCATGGAGCCAGGGGTTGTCCTTAAGCATCCTGACCCCCACAAACACACACAGGAGCAAAAATAAATGAAAGAATGGTAGGGACGAATTGAGAAAGAGGTACAAATACTTCAATTACAGTTTTAGGGTGTTTAACACACGACTGTTCTACCCAGATAAATTCCTTCCCCAAACTGTCTCCCTCCACCCCCGCCCCGACCACATATCTAAGTTAAAGGTAAAGGCCCTCCCGTTGATCATCGATTTGCTCGAGCGGGCCCAGTAACATCTCCATTGGAGACTTTGTTGTTACTGTGTTTGGCATATAGAATACGTCACGGGGAGCTTGCTAGGCTCTGCCATGCGGGCGAGATACTCTCGGTAGCTTGCCAGGCTCTCCAAGAGGGGTGGAGGAATCGAACTCGTATCTGAAAAATCCAATTATTGAATCACTCTCCCAGTTTCCTAGGGTCCCTCTGGGCCCCTGGGCCCCAGCGGTGATGTGCCTTGGGCCTCTGCGCCCAGCCTCCAATCAGCATGCTCCCTGTCTTCCTAGCTGTCCTTCTCGGCCGCTCCCGTTCTCCTCACATGACTGCTTACTATTTCCCTACCGCTCCTATGCAGAATAAACTGAGCACTGCAGAGGGGAACTGAAAGCAGAATACTGCTCACCAGCCCCTCAGGGGTAACGCCACACTTCCCAGCTGCAGGATACTATCGGCTCTCAATTCTCCTCAAGGCTTCCCATTCAACATGGAGCCCGCTGACCCAGCCCAGAGGGCTGCACAATCCGTGGCTCACTAGCTCTTCTGGTGAAGGAAGACGCTTCGTACGCATTTCACTTGGAAACCAAAGTTCCCAGCCACCGGCTCCGGAAACCGAGAAAGGACCTCACTTTTAAATTTTTTAAATTTTTTTTTTTTTTTTTTGCTTTTTGGGTCACATCCAATGATGCTCAGGGGTTACTCCTGGCTCTGCACTCAGGAATTACTCCTGGCCATGCTTGGGGGACCATACGGGATGCTGGGGATTGAACCTGGGTCATCTGTGTGCAAGACAACACCCTACCTGCTTTTCTATGGCTCCAGCCCCAGGACTTCACTTTTGCCAGAAAGATCCATCTAGTTGCCCGAAGACCTAAGCCAGGGCTCAGGAAGATGGATGATCTGGTGCAAGGGAAAGAAATATCTGTGGCTCTGAACGCACGGCTTCCGCTTTACTGTTAGAAGCAAGCAAAATCCTCTGAGAATGTTGGTTGCCGGTACAAGAAATGCACACCCGTTCATGCAGCCAACGGTCACTGAGTGGCTGGAAAGGGGAACGATGCCCTTGGCCTGGGGGTGGTCCGGGTAGGTGGAAGAAGCATGGGTCCAAGTGCTGGTCAGAGCACTGAAGTCTACAGAGGGCAGCTCAGGCAGACCCCAGAAAGCTGGTTCGTGGGACCCTCCCTATGGCTGGGTTTCCGGAGGCTCGAAGTTCACCAAGAGTCACACCTGCTCAGGATGTCACTTTTGCTTCATTTCTTTTCATTTTTTGCCTTTTCTTTTTTTTTTTTTTTTGCTTTTTGGGCCACACCCAGCGATGCTCAGAGTTTACTCAGGCATCATTCCTGGCGGTGCTCAGGGAACCATATGGGATGCTGGGAATAGAACCCAGGTCGGCCGCTGCAAGGCAAATGCCCTAGCCTCTGTGCTATCGCTGTCTTGAGGTTGGAGGGGGCCACACTTTGAAAGGCTCAGGGGGCTACTCCTGGCTCTGTGCTTGGGGTGGGTGAGTACTATCTCAAGCCAGGGTATGATCCTTGTACTAGCCCTGGCTTCCTTTTCGGAGGCTGTCTCAAGTCCTCCGCCGTGGCTCTTTCAATTTTCAAGTTCCCCCTCTTTTTCTCCTGCCTCCCCCGCCTCGGTTCCACACGGGACGGTGTATCCACGTGCCAGAGTCGTCACGGAAAACCAGACTGACGTGGACCCTCTCGGTCTGGGTGCGCCCGTGGTAGAGAACAGCCCTGCCTTGCTAATTTTAAGACCTGCTGTGTGAACTCCTCTGCGTTCTTCCAGCTTCCCTGGTCCTTTGTGATTAATTTTAGTAACGGGAGAACGACCTGTTTAGGAACAAATGAGTCATGATGCAGCCTAATATCTAGAAACGGAGAACCACCCTCCTCCCGCACACAGCCGTGGATGGCTTTCAGGCAGGAAGTGCTCAGGTCTGAACCGTCTCTATCCCATGGTCACTCCGGCCCAAGAAGTGCCAACTGCAGGCAGTGAGCTGACACGCAAGTGGCCTTTGGGAAAGGAGTGGGGTTCCCGGCAGGTAAGTCCAGGGCGGGCTGGTGCTGGTGGTGGGGTGTTTATATGACAGGAAGCACACACAGACCCTCAGCAGGGTGGGGAAACTCTCGGGTGTCTGTGCACTTCAGAATCTTTT
Source organism: Sorex fumeus (assembly GCF_029834395.1). Taxonomy (NCBI): domain Eukaryota; kingdom Metazoa; phylum Chordata; class Mammalia; order Eulipotyphla; family Soricidae; genus Sorex; species Sorex fumeus. The sequence goes on from NW_026606120.1 coordinate 82,495,274, forward strand.
CACACAGCACACTCTCACGAGAAATTCCCACCTTGGCAGTTGGGCGTGCAGTTTCCTGCCTGGGCCCAGATAACACAGGTCGGTGCTTGGAAAAGCAGCGGGTCAGAAGAGGGGGACAGGCACAGTTCCAATACAGGACACAGCGGCGTGGCTTGGGTGGGTGTCAACGTTCCCAGCCCAGGTATGAAGTTTCGGAGTGATGTGTGGTGGCCTGGTGTTCACTGAACTCACAGCGATGATCATTTTACAGTCCATAGAGACACACAAAAGCCCACGTCCATGTTATCTGCCCAGGACTGATTATACAGTCATCATATCTTCCTGTTGGAAGAGACTCAAGGGAAAGCGGCGGGGGGGGGGGGGGGGAGTGGGGGGGGAGGGCTGGGGGGGGGGGCTTGCCCTCCTGAACTCTCCTCTCCCTCTTGAACTGGAATTCACTCAGCTGGAGCCTCGCCCGATGAAACGTTGAATGAGCAATGGATTCAAGGAATATAGATCTCAAACATGCAGCCACCAAACCCGGCCTTTCCTTTTCGTGGCTTGGATTTTGGTTCATCCCTGAACAATAAAACATTCCCCCCGCCCCCCCCACCACCTCTCTCGACTGCCACTGCCACTCACTCAGCTCCCGTACTTGGCACCTGCAAATAGACAGGCATCAGGATGGCTGAGTTTCGACTCAGGGTATTGAAGGAGTCTCTCAAGAGGAGGGGGACAAAAAAAAAAAAAACAAAGAAAAAAGAAAAAGGAGTGTCTGAAGAAATTCACTTCCTAAAGATAGTATCTTACAGTCAGGAAGTGACTTTGATTGATTTTAAGCATCCCGTGAAAGGTCTGATAGGTATTCGACTCAAACAAAGGAAGTGATTTTTCGGGCTGTCTGGCGCCAGCGACTTCACTTCCTTCGTGCGTGCATCTCTCACCGAGCATGAATGATGGCCCGCCGTGAGTCAGACCTTGGGCTGGGGAGCGGGGACACAGCCGTGAATAAGACGCAGGGGAAAGTATTAAAACATAATCCAGACCAGACTTTTCTGTGGTCAACTGTGGAGGGAATAGGCCCGGTGACTCAGCCTGCCCGGGGCCCACGCCCCTTGGAGGGCCTGGATGGCTGAATCGAGGGCAACGCTGCCAGGCCTGGGGTGGCCAGAGTCCTGGGCAAACACACGGGGTGTGTCTGTGAGGGTGTGTGGGGCTGAGACAAATATTTCCGCGGGCATCCAACCCACCGCCCTTCCATATGGAGACCTGGGCGGAAAGACTGACAGCCTCCGCCACGAGCCTTCTGCCAGTGAGGACGTGGCCGAGACCCTGTCTTAGCCCTCAATCCACCACACCGGCGCTGTGGGCACCTTCAGCCCGCTGCCCTTCGGAGCACATGGACACCACATGGCTCTAGCCTTCCCGAACCACCCGGCACCGCTGGGAAACAGACACATCTCATAAGTCAGTCAGTCAGTCTGTCAGTCTGTCTGTCTGTCTGTCTCTGTCTCTCTGTCTCTCTCTCTCTCTCTCTCACACACACACACACACAGAATATTGGTTCTGAGTCTCTAGAGAGGGGGCTGGAGCAATAGCATAGCGGGTAGGGCATTTGCCTTGCACACAGCCAACCCGGGTTCAATTCCCAGCATCCCATGTGGTCCTCCAAGCACTGCCAGGGGTAATTCCTGAGTGCAGAGCCAGGACCCCTGTCCATCGCCGGGTGCAACCCAAAAAGCAAAAATAAATAAATTTTAAAAAATAATAAGACTTGAGTCTTTGGAGAGCGTGGACTAATAATCCACAGTCTCGCCGACTCTGGGCTGGTCCCATGGAACGCCAGGAAGCATGGAGCAAGTGGGCGTCTAGGCGCCCCATGTTGTGCCCTCCCAGAAGGATGGACCGAGGCTGGCCCAGGTCAGGCAGAACCCAGGCCTCTGGGCCAGGGACTCTGGCTGGAAGCTTGGAGGCCACCTGGTGTGACCTTGCCGGGGGGAGAAAGCGCAGATGCAGGCTGTGTGTTTAGTGCCCAGCGCTCCTCGTGCGGCCATGGGGAGAGAGGGAGGCGGGGGAGGGCCGTCAGGCAGCCCTGGGGCATGAGCTGGAGGGATGGGGTCAGCACGGGGAAGTTGGGGACGATCTGGTGGAGCCCCAAGGTGGGTCTGGGCGTGAGCACTGGTCTGGGAGAGTGGGAGGGGGGAAACATGCACGCAGACGGGAGCAGCCAAGAACACAAGGACTCGGGTGGACACGGGCCTGGGCGCCCCGTCCACTTCAACGGGACTGTCTGGGAAAGCGACAACACAACAACCCACGGAGTGATGCCTCGTGGGTCTGGAACCATTCCAACGGCAAGGGGAGTTTGCTTGCGGTCTGGCTCTGCTGCCCGCCTCGCGCTCCAAAATAAATATGTCAGGGGACTCTGCTGAATCATCCGAGAGCTGAGTATGTGGACGGACTTGACACAAAACCTAGCCCTGCCCAGCTCACCTCCCAGGGGCGAGGTCCTAGGCCATGTGGGGGACTTGCTTTATGGACAGCCACAGAGCCGGAATGCTGGCGGGGCGGGGGGGGGGGGGGAGCACCGACACTCCCCCCCACCCCACCTTGTTTTGCCTCTTACCCACCACTAAAAGCCTCTACTGAACTCCCAGGACGCGGGTTCATTTGATTGTTAGGATTGGTTTGGGCCCTTAATCGCTTGGTAAATAAATAAATGTCACAGTGATAACTGCAAGCCAGAGACTCCACCATAAATCTTCCTCCTTTCTCCCGGCCTCTGCATTTTTTTTTTTTTTTGGTGTTTTTGCCATGGCCTTGTCCTGAGTCTCCTAGAAATCAATTCAGCAGCAAAGCCAGCCCAGGGGCAAGGGGAGGCAGGGACAAGCTCAGAAAGGGGGAGAGAGGCTGAAATCACTGAGTTCAAGTCCTGGTCTGAGAGAACGACCTTCCATTGTTGGGAGAAGAGGGGGGTCCCCGCTGGGGTCTAGGGGCCCACCCTGACAGTACTCGCTTCTGCAGGGTGGGCCTGAGGGGCTTGGTGCTTCCTAGCCCCCTGGGGCTCAGGCGGTGCCAGTGATGGAACTCGGGGCCTTGTGCGTGCAAGACACGTGCTCCTGTCTTGGTGCCATCTACCTTCTCAAGAACCCAAACCGGCTCCCACGCTCCTCTGGGCGCTTATCTAGGCCTGCCTTCCCTCTGCAGGGCTGCTCGGACCACCCTGCGCCACCCAGGACAGAGCCTGGACTCCAGGGAGCCCCAGGGCTGACCCGCAGGCTTCAGTGTTATCACTCGCCCCTGGTCCCCAAGTTCTGCCTGCACCGTGGGCTCATGCCCGTTCTCGGGTCTGACCCGCAGGAACCGTCCGAGCCATGGGCGGCTTGGCTCAAGACGTGGGGGACGCCTGCCCCCGGATCATCCGCCACTCGAGGACAAGCGCTAGCTACTTTCTCATGCTCGGCTGAGACACGATCTGTGGTCGAACACGCTGGAGAGACGTTTCTGGTGGTGTTGGACTAAAGAAGCGGGGGCAGGCGGTGGGGTGGAGAGAGGGTGGGTGTGAGGTCACCCCCTCTCCCTGAGAGGCTGGAGCTGAGAACAGACCCCCTCTTCCCCCGCCAGCAGCTCCCCTACACCCTCAGCCAAAACTCAGCTCGTCCCCCAGCGCATCTCAGACCACCTGACATGGCTCTGGACCAGGGAGATGAAGGAAACCACCAACACTGTCTCTGATCCTCACTTGCCCCCATCCGTCCGCCCTTTTGTGGCTGTTGCTGTTTGGTTTGGGGCTGCCTGCAGCTGTGCTCAGGGCTTATTCTTGGGCTCTAGGCTGAGGGGAAGCTCCTGCTGCCTACTCAGGGGTGGCAGGTGGCAGGGATGGACCCAGGGTCGGCTGCCTGGAAGGCAAATGCCTTAGCTTCTGCACTGTCTCCTGCCCCCCACAGGCACTAGGGCCTTATTTTTTTTTTTTTAACTAAGCTCCATCTGCCGAAGACGATGGTGCCCAAGGGCTGCCATGAGAGGGGCAGAGGCACCAGCCTTGTGCCCCTCAGCCCACTGCAGCTGGTGATGCATACTCCCTCCAGGGAAGGGGGCAGCTCGGGCAGCCGGGCTCACCTGGGTCTCACCGCTGCCCCAGACCAGTTTAGCACCGCAGGCAGCCAAATGGGGTTCAGACCAGCACCCATTTATTCTCTGTGCCAACCAGCTCTTCAGAGGCAGGGCCAAACACCCACAAGAAACAACCCAGGATTTTCGTCCCAGGAACCTGCATGTGTGCCGGGTCGTTATTCTACTTCTGGTGGGGAGCAGGGGACCCATTAAGGCCACTCGCCTGGTCCCCTGCAGAAGCCGTCCCGCCTGAGTCAAGTCCTCCTCGACTCACTTCCCCACATCTGGAGCCTTCCACCCTCCGCCTCTGCCCACCCAGGCCCAGGGTGGGCTGGGGGTGGGAGACAGAGAGAAGGGGCACCTCCCCCCGCCCCCACCCCATCCTCTCCAGGGGCTCCTCAGAGCTGCCAGGCTATTTTTAACTCCCCGGCTAAATTAATTTGTTGCGAAAGTAGCAGGAGCGCCTTCCCCGTGGGGAACACTTGTGCTACCGTGAGCGTTGTGGGTCCGGGCGGGTGGCCACCCACTGCCCCGCAAAATTAGCAACGGGGAGGGCGCAATTGTTTCCCTGAAATAAGGACTTTCTCCAGGGCTCCTGAGGCTTCGCTGCATGTTGGGGGTGAGGAAGGCTCCCCGGTAGTGAGTGGGGGGTGGGGGATTCGGAACCCAGCACCGTCTTCCCAGGGAGGAGCTGGGGAGACCTGGGAAGCCTGGGCTGGGAGCAGAGCGCCCCTTCCCCCCAACCCAGTGTCAGTGCCCTGCAGGGCGGCACAGGGCAAGAGCTGAAACTTGCCAGTGTCCACGGGACGCACGTGAGAAGGGGCGTTTGCCACCAGTAAAGCTGGCCAGGATGTGCCTCTCTCTTTTCTTATTCCCTGCCTCACTTTATTTGCTTCTCTGTTCTCCTCTTCCTCCTCCTTCCTGTGCTCTGGGGTCCAGGGGGATCTCGGCATTCCCCACCCCACCTTAATATATCACATTCTCTCTTAGAGGAGTGGGAGAGCTAAACACCCAAACTGCAGCGTCAACAACGCCGAAAATAGGAGACGCAAAACACAACCACCAAGCTTAAATATATGTGCCAGTCAGACGGGTACGCTAGGGCTTGGAGCTCCTGGGGACACTGGGGGTGGGATTGATGCTGGGACATCCAACTCTAAAACTTTCTAAATCATGGTACTTTAAAAAAAATTTTTTTTTAAAGTTTGTAAAGAATGTAAGCCCATGGCAAGGTACTATACCACCTCCAGGAAGCCCTCCAGAAAGGACTCCTCTTGCTATCTACTTCAGTTCAGCAGAGCTCAGATACTCTCTCCCTCTGCTGGGTGCCAGGGTCCAATGCCAGGTGAAAGTGTGGGTACCTCAGTCCGCTCAGCGTGTCCTTCCACGAGAGGTCCCTGGGACAGCCCTGCCTGCAGGCAGCCCTCAAACAATCAGACACTGACCAAAGGGCTGAGGACCCTCAAGCTTGGCCCAAGGGTTGTGGGTCTGGAACGATATTGGGGGCCTGGACTCCCCCAAGCTCCCACTCCAGGACCAGTCTGCATCGCGAAATGCGAGTTCTCATTGCCTCTTTTATTCTCGGGTGCTCACGGGGGACTCCGCCTCGCTCCAGAAGCACCAGAAGGTTCCGGGCTGTGGGGAGAGGGGCCGGATAGCTCACTGGGCAGTGCGCACACGCACACTCGCAACTGCCTCACTTCCGCGCTAAACGCAAGAGCACAGTTGGGGAAGGCAGAGAGGCTCGGCTAATTAAATTTATCTCTGGATTTATTTTAAGTGTTTGGCGCTGTTGTTACCAAAGCAGCTTTGAAATGTTGAATTTTAAACAAGCAAGTCGCCTTTTCCATTTGCTCCAGCGCATGCTGGAACAGCCGGGGCTCCGTGCTGCCTGGATGCCCGGGCCCCTGGCTCGGCTCTGTGCTCTGAGTGCGGGGAGCCGCCAAGCTCGGTTTCCACCCCCGGCCCCACTGTGCCATCCTCTGCCATGCCGCTGCACCCACATCAGAAGCAAGCGTCCTGCCTTTGGTCGGGCTGGCTCAGATCTGCATCCGGGCTTTCCTGAACATACTACCCAGCACCGGTTCCCGGTGCAGTTGCCTGTGTGGGCACCGGCCCTGCCCGTCTTCTGCCTGGGGTCCCAGGACCAGCCAAGAATTTAACTTTTGGGGCTGGAGCGATAGCACAGCGGGTAGGGCATTTGCCTTGCATGTGGCCGACCTGCGTTCAATCCCCGCCATCCCATATGGTCCCCCGAGCACTGCCAGGAATAATTCCTGAGTGTGTGAGCCAGGAGTAACCCCTGAGCATTGCCGGGTGTGACCCCCCCCCCCCAAAAAAAAGAAAGAAAAAAAAAGGAATTCAACTTTCTGCTCACTGCTTGGTTTGGGAACTATGAGCATCGCCGAGGGAAGGGGCTCTGCCCAGGTTGGCTGGTGGAAATGCACAGGATAAAGGGACTAAGTGGCCAGAGCCCCTGGTACCCCCTTCTGATGCAGGGAGCCCGGGGCCTCACCACCGCCCATCCTTGCCTACTCCCCAGCTCATGGAGCAACACCATCCAGGCCCTGCGCCATCACAGACTGAAAGGCTGAGGCACGGGATGTCTCTGGGCAGGTGGCCGATGGCCCAATGGCCCCCAAAGCCTGGCTCTCTGCAGGCTCACACGTGGCGGTCATGCCAAGAGGCCACGCCCCCACCTCCCCGCCCTCCTGCGCACACAGGACTCGAGGACCTCAGGACTGTGAGACTGGGTGGGGGTTCTTTCAAATGAGGCGCAGAGTCTTCGGGAGATGAGCCCTCGGCCCCCTCCCCAGCCCTCTAGCCCTCACCCATCCCCTCTCCCTGGCTCGGCCAAAGCAGGGCCAGGGAAGGCACCAGGACGGGTGCCCAACAGGGCTTGAGAAACAAAGACGACAGCACTTCTGGTTCTTTCTTAGGGGGGAGGAGGATCAGAGGGTGCGGGGGTCACCCTGGGCCAACTGGGCTGGACAGCTCCACACTGGACCCCAAGGACGCAATGCTGCTTGGACCCGGCAGAACTGGGGCGTAATGTCCAGGGTGACCCCATGCTGCTCTGGACATGGAGGGTTGAAACTCGGGGGCCCCCATGCATGCTAGCACATGCACCCGAGCGAGCACCTTTGCCCCTCTCTCTGCAGCATCCAGAGCCACCCCCACCCCACCCCCACTCCACACTGGCCAAAGCTACACTGTACAACTCAGATTCCTCCCAGTGCATGCCCAAGCTCATGTCTTAACGGGGGCAGGGGTCAGGAGAATCATTTCTCAATTACGACGGAGCTGCTCCTAATTCTCCAATGCCTCATGCATGCAGGCATCTTGGCGGGGGGGGGGGGGGGGGGGGCACCTGGGACCAAACCTGACTGCAAGCCCCACCCTCCGCACCTGGGTGGGGGGGAGTTTTCCAGCCTGAGCAGGGAGAGCGTGGTGGGTCCTGGGTCACCCCCTGCCAACCTGCGCCCAGGCTCCTGGGATACACGGGACTGGCAGGGGTGTCACTAACCCACGCTGGGTTCTTTCAGTCTCATTTTTCTCTCTTCTCTGTTTAGCACACAGTGGCTGCTTGGAGTCCCGGAATGCTTGACTCCTCTCTGGAAGCAGGGCCGGGACAAGGAGGTCTTCTAGCCACCCTGCCTGGAAGCCCAAGGCCCCCTTCCCAGTTGGGCCAGCTTAAGTCGCCCCGATTATCTTCCCAAAGAAGCTCCAACTCCGTTCCCCCTAGCTGCAGTGAGCTGTGAATGGTGCTTCCGTTCCTCAGCACTTTGCCTTTCGTGGGAAGGATGACCCTGAAGCTCCTTCCCTGGGGCCTCTCCCCTCGCTCCCCTGCGGCTGGAAAGCGGCTGAGCTCGGGGTGCCTGTGAGAAACGGCAAGTGAACTGAGCCTCTCGCCTGGGGACCCCCAGGGAGGGAGACGGCATTCTTGGAAGGTGCTGAGGTGCTTGAATAGATTCTTCCTTCTGTCACGAAGCCACTCAACACCCATGTGCCTGGGCTTGCTGGTCGTTAGGCTCCTGGGTGTGTGAGACTCAGCGGGAAAGGGGTGGCTCAGAGTGCTCCCCCACCCCACCCCAGGCTGCCTCTGGGAGCCTTCACACTGGTGCTCAGCCGGTTCCAAGCACAGACGGGCAACAGCGAGTCCCTTCAGTGCCGGGGTTCAAACAAAACACATGCACATGCGCGAACCAGCCACATGTCCCCGCCATCCCTATGGAGATATCATCTTCCAGGAAGGGACGGTGTCTACACTGCTATCGGCCCTGTCTACACTGCTGTGACTCTGGAGTCAGTTTTTCCAAGCCAACTTGTGCCAGCGGAAAAGGTCACCCTCAGTGCCCATAAGGCGACTCGGACTAGAACTGACTGCTCTCCCCGACCTCCGCTCCAGAGATAGAAACTGCTGGTCTCCAGCCAGCGCCTTCCTGTCCCCCAGGCCAGCCCCCATACTGGTCCTTCCCAGACCGCCGAATGAACTCCCCTTGCCCAAGCCCTTTCTTGGTCATCAAGAGACATGACAGAAACGCTCCATCGAGTCAGACACAATTCTATGCCCGCACGCGGCCACTCCGGAGCGCAGTTGCTCAAACAGGTGCTAAAAACTCCCTCCACCCACTGCTATGTGGGTGACGCAGAGCGGAAAGGCAGTGACGGGGTGTACGCAGCACCCCAGAACAATGGCCACGTGGGCCAGAAGCCACGGAAGGCAGGGGAAGGCGACCCACGCTGGTGGTAAAACCCGTCAACGTCTTTGAGAAAGAGCCATAGCGTGTTTGTGAGAGTGGACACTATGGAGAGAGGACATGGCCCCCCTGAGGGTCCGACAGGTGATGCGACCCATGGGGAAACTCGGGACCAGCTATGCAGGACCAGGTGATGTAAGACTCGCTGACCAGGTCCCCAGGAAGGGGAGACGCCACCCCAGCCCTGCAAAGCAACCTAAGAAATTCCACTTGGACCCCAGCGTGAGCATGGCAGTCCCCCAGCATCCAGATTACTTACATCCGTGTCAGGTCCCTTATCCGCACCCGGACAGGAAAACGTAACAAATTCATGGCACCTCTTGTGAACCACAAAACAGCAAACTGGTGGAGAGAAGAAAAGAAAAGGGGAATTAGAATGGTTGATGCTTCCTCCGCGGGCTCTGCGGCCAAACGCCGCTGTGCGCTGTATGGAATTCATTTCACCATTGACAGAATCTCCAGGAGCAGCAACTGGACACCCTGACCTTAACCCCCAACAGCATTGGGAGTCCACTTGGCTTGGAGAGCAAATCACACACACCATCCCCGACACCCACGAAAACCTTCCACTGCAGGGTCATGGCCCGGGGCTACTCCATGGTGCATGCAGATTGAAACCCACCAGTCACCTTGGTTCTAAGAGCCGGCTCATGGACCAGGGTGCTGGACAGTACCAGACTGTGGGTGCAGAAAAGGCAGAGAACACCGGTCTGACCCACAACTGCTCTTCTCTGAAGGTAAGTCCCAGAACAGACCGTTTCTCAAGGCAAAACCACCAGACGTCAGTGTTTAAAATCTCCTGCACCATTCTACGCACAGAGTTATAAATGTTATCCCCTGTAGGCGAAATAAAATATTAACACTGCTCTAAATAATAGATCGGTATTCCTAAATGGGGATGGCAGACCCTCTTCAGCAGAATTCCCAACTCATGCAGACACAGACCCCCCAACTGCTGGAGAAGAACCCCCTGAATGAAGGGAAGTTGGAGAGCAGATGCTGCCACAAGTGAGTGTATGGAGTGTATGTGGGGTGTCCTTGAGAACCTCCCCAAACTCAGTGCCCGGCAACAATTTTCACAATTCAAGTGACTTTCCTAAATACATCTGCAGCTCAAAATACAATGACTACAGTTTTTTAGGTTTTTTGGTTTTGTTTTGTTTTTTGCTTTTTGGGTCACATCCAGCGATACTCAGGGGTTACCCCTGGCTCATGAACTCAGGAATTACTCCTGGAAGTACTTGGGGGACCATATGGGATGCTGGGAATCGAACCTGGGTTGGCCGTGTGCAAGGCAAATGCCCTGTCACTGTACTATATCACTCTAGCCCCACGACAACTACAGTTTTATAGAAAGAAGCAACCCTGAAAAATTGCTCAGATTTTTGTTTTGTTGCGATACTGGGGATCAACTACCAGTCCGTAGACAGGCACAGCAAGTGCCCTTCCCCTGAGTTATATTGTCCCCACCCCCAAAGGATTCCTATGTGGAATATAGATGATGAAGAAGAAGATGATGATGATGAAGATGATGACAGTTGAGCAGCTCTTCCCCAAAAACTTGAAGTCAAACTCCCACAAAATCTCAACTCCACCCTAACCGGCACTCTTGGCTCAAATGCTCACTTCAGTCTCCTGCCATCATCCTATCTCTATAACCCCAAAAGAACTTTTTCTAAAAAACAACATGGAAGGTGGGCGCCGGGTAGACAGAGGTGGATGAGGAGGGGATGTGCACAGGAGGGGGTGCCTGAGAGCATGCGCCGAGCAGGGCGGCGGGAAGGGGTCTAGGAGTGCCCGGGCCACCGCCTGTCCCAAGGAGGGGTGTCCCCTGGGTGGAGCTAAGACCCCATGAAACCATCTCAGCCTCTCACTCTCCCAGGCTGTGTCCTGGTTCCCTCATGCAGGTTCTAAAGAGAATCCCCAACAGCCAGGGGTCCCTGGAGCACTGTGCCCTCCCCGGTGCACCCAGCGAGGGGTGCTTTAATGGAAAAAGAGAGCCTGGGACCCCCAACTTATGCAGGCCTGGGGAGACAGAAGCTCGCAGGACGGGTATGAGATCTCCAAGCAGGGGCACCTTGGGGTGGCGGGGGGTCAGAAATCACCCAGGAAAACATCTCCTCTGCCTTCAGGTGTGCCAAGCCGGGGCCCAGCATTCACCGTCCCTCGGAAGGACTGCTGGCTGGGGGAAAGCCATCTTTCCTGTCCCTGGGGGCCCATTCATGTAATTATGCATCTCCAGCTGGAAGCGTTTTCTCCAGCAGGTCTCAAAACCAAAAATCTTCTTTCCAATTATCCTAAGATACACCAACCTCTCACACAGCTCAGCACAATTCCCAGGGCGGGATGGTGATGGTGGTGGTGAATATCTCCCCTCTGGCTGGAGCGCTAGCACAGCGGATAGGCATTTGCCTTGCACATGGCCGACCTGGGTTCAATTCCTTCATCCCTCTCGGAGAGCCCAGCAAGCTACCAAGAGTATCCCACCCGCACAGCAGGGCCTGGCAAGCTCCCCGGGGTGTATTCAATATGCCAAAAACAGTAACAACAAGTCTCACAATGGAGACGTTCCTGATGCCCGCTTGAGCAAATCGATGAACAACAGAGGACAGTGCTACAGTGCTACCACTCCCACCTCCGCTAGGCCTCCCAGGGGGCTGGACCAGCCCCTTCTCCTGCTTTATGGCCAGATGGGGGTGAATAGGGAGGGGATCGGCCCAAAAGAAAGGGAGAGGAGAGAAGGCAGGGGGGTCCAGAGAGCTGCCCCAATGCAGAGTCCCTGATGCTATGGGCCCTCTCCCACTCCAGTGCCTCCCGAGGGAGACACAGCCCCTGCTCCTGCCTGGGTGATGAAGGAGAGAAAAGCGGGTTCCTTCATTCTGGCCAGGGGCACAGTGGGGGGCAGTGCCTGAACACAGAGTCAGCCTCCCAGAAACCGGAACACAGGTCAGTGAGTCCAGAGTCACCCATGGGAAGCTGGGCCCCGGGGCCTCGGAGGTGTCACAGCAGGACTCCACAGACTCAGGATGAGCCTCATTCAGGAATGAATCTGCTGAAACACTCGGGTATGCAGGTCTGGTGACGGAAATCTCCAAAGCTCTCACACAGTTGGGGATGGGCAACCTCCTCCCACACCCCTGTTCTTCCGGGAGCCTGGCAGTCATGCCCATGAACTGCCTCTGGCGCCACCTAAACTCATTAACCAGCCACAATCCAGAGACTCATAAATAAACCTCTAAAAAGATCAACAAGCTGCAGAGATGTTTCCGGACCCGAAAGCCACCATCCAGTTAAAAATTTAACTCCAGTTCTATCACCCCACTCAAAATTTTAGAATTCCTGGAGTATGAGGCCATGCGACATCTCATCCTCTCCATCACTGATATACCAGGAGTAGCACACCACATTGGATGGGATATGAAGTAGAAGGCCGGCAATCTTGATTAAGAAAATATTAGCGCACCTGTAAAAACATGTTAGCAATCTCTTCTGCAAGGGCTTAATGGCTCCAGGGTGAGATACAACAATCTTCACTCACCTTCTTCTACGGAAATCTTTTTTGATCATATTTAGCGAATTATTCATCACAAGCAACACAAAATAAATTATTTAGGGCCTGCTGTTGGGGCAGGCTTGGGTGGTGGTTGGGAAATTTTGAAATAATGGTGGCGGGAAGGTGTTATGGTGGTGGGATTGGTGTTGGAATATTGAATGTTAAAAAAAATCATTGTGAATAACTTTATAAATAAAATTATTTTGAAAAAATAATGTGGAGTTGGAGCTGTGGTATAACGAGTAAGGTCCATGCCCTGGATATAGCCAACCTAGGTTTGATCCCTGGCACTATATACGGTCACCCGGTTCTACCAGGAGGGGTCTCTCAGCTCAGAGCCTGGAATAAGCCCTGAGCACTGCCAAGTGTGGCCCTAAACTCCCCACTAAAAATTAGTATTAAAAAACAACAACAAAAAAGAACCTGACAACGACCGCATGATTTCGCTCGTAGGAAGTTCCCCAACGCAGTCAGATCCATACAGGGAACACAGGGGAGAGGTGAGCAGGGCACGGGGGTGGCAAGGGGGCAGGAATCGTGTTGATGAGGTGCTGAGTTCCTGCCTGGGTACTCTGGAGACAGAGTGCCCAGCACTGTGGATGCTAAGAAAGCCATGGACAGTCCTCGTAAGATAAGGTGGCATATTTTATGTATATTTCAATACAGCAAAATCCAAATGAGTACTCCATCCCCACCCTCCTGGGCAATGCTTATGAAATTAGGTCCCCCGTCTTAAGGGTTTTGGACATGTGCATTTCCTGTGCTTATCTGCGACACGCCGAGAAAAGGTATCTGCTTGCACGGCATCCCACTGTAAGTCCAGGGAGAGGAGAGACGGTGCCGAGCACCAAGCTCTGAGCACGGGCTGTGAATGCAGGAGGCCCAGGTTCAGTTTTGGGCACTAGCATGGTCCCCCAAGCACAGGGCTAGAGGATGGCCCCTGACCCCTGCGGGGGCGGGCTCCAGAATCACTCTCGACAGAGTCCATGTCAGAATGGAACAGGGAAAGGGAAATGCTCAGACTTTCAGGGCAAAGGGCGCCCCTGGAGGAAGAGAAACTGGCCTCTCTGACCTCCTGGGCAAACGGTCCACATGGATAACCATTACCAGCCGTGGCTTCCTGAGTGCTGGCTGGCCTCTTCCCAGACCCTTGTCACTGCCGCATAATCCACCTGTAAAGAGGGATTTTCCCCATTCGTTCCAGACTGTGGAGCAGGAACACAAATTCATGACACATAGTATTTCCTGTTTCTCTCTCATAAAGGATTTCCTCTCCTACGCAAGTCTCGAGTTCATACCATTTCCACTTCAGGTCACAAGTCAGAACATCTGCACCCAAATCCCCTGCTACGGAATACTGGACAGGTGGGCTGGGCCAAATGGACAAGTCCTGAACTGGAGAGAGAAAGAATTGACTCCCTCGTCGGACTCGGTGGAACCCTGAAGACTAAGCTTCTTCTGGGCTTGAGTCTCCCATTTAAAATTTTTTAAAAATTAAAAAAAACCCAAGAAATTCATAACTGGCTGGCCATCATGTGAGATGGTTTTAATTAAATTTTGCTTAGCTGGAAGGGATTAACGAAAGGTAACGTCACATCAGAACACAATGAAACAAAACTCTCTCGCGTGTTTTCAGCTTTGTAGGGAAAGGAATGAAAAAACAAAAGTAAGAATTGAGCTTCTGTTACATTTGCATGTTAAAAGAAAATGATTGGTTTCAGATGTATTATTTTATTTATTTATTTGCTTTTTGGGTCACACCCGGTGATGCTCAGGGGTTCCTCCTGGCTCTGTACTCAGGAATCACTTCTGGCAGTGCTCGGGGGATCATATGGGATGCTGGGAATCAAACCTGGGTCTGCCTCATACAAGACAAATGCCCTACCCACTATGCAATCACTCCATCCCTGGTTTCAGATGTGTGATGATGAAAACGGTCTTCTGGTGGCATCCAGGGGAGAGCAGTAGAAAAATAAACGCCGCTCTCCCCGGATTAGAAGGGAGGACCTTGATTCTGTGCTGTAATCAGCATGGACACGCTTCCAGGAATGGTGATACTGCTCATGACCCCTCTCCCCCCACCCAGCCACCCCTGTCCTGGGAGACTCATCCTCAACCCTGACCTCGACCCGCTCCCTCAGTGGTTACCACCCCCTGCCCATGCTGCCCAGGCTCGATTGGCAACAGACAGGGAGAGAGACCATGCAGCAGAGACGGATGGAAACCCCGGCTGGAGGCCGACACACAGTTGTTAAAAATGTCCTCGTGCCCAATCTCCAGTTCTAGAAGCCAAAGCCCTGCAAGCTCTTCATTTTTGACATCTCTCCCCGAGGTGTGTACCAAAGAGCTTCCCCTCCCTGAACTCCTAAAGCCACTTCACATGTGTTATGGACAGTTCGGGCCTGTCGGAGAGCCCAGTCTGGCCCTGCACCCGTGAGCCCGGCCAGGGACCCCGAGGAACTGGTGGGCTGGCAGGGATGCAAGGATGCAGGGCCCAAGGGCAAGCGAGGATGGATGAGGACGTCCAGGAATGGCGGTGGGACTGACACAGGGTTCCCATTGTAGGCAAGTCGAGTACCATGTGCTGGCGGGTCATGCATGTATGTATGCACTCATGTCCAGACACCCAGAGGGGTTTGGGGTGGAAGGTCAGAATTCTGCTGGGGGCCCGAGAGACCGAGGCGATGAAGTTGCCAGCCATCAGTAGCTAACAGCAATAGGGGTACAATAGATCAGAGGGAGTTCTAGGGACACCCACGTGTGGGCACTGAGGTGGTCTGAGAGGGGGAGCGACTTTGGGGAAGCGCCACATGGCGGCCACTGTAATGACCCATAAGAAGCTGTATGTAAGGAGAATTATGAAATTGTAACAAAAATCAAGAAAACGTGAAGGAGGACTGAGAAACTGAAACTGACTCCTTCAATTAAACAAGAGAAGGGAGGGAGAAACATTCTTTTTAGGATACCAATTAATGGGAGTTAAGGGCCCACTAGCCCACCAGGTTTCTGGGAGTGTACTCAGCCCTCCAGAGTGATTCGAGTGCCCGAGAGATGCCGCAACAAGTGGGTGAGATAGACTGGCACCGGCTGTTTTTCTTAAGGGCACCTGAAGGCCGTACCCTGTGGGAAAGATGTACTGATTGTTTTTCTTTTGCCAATTCCCTCTGTATCTCCTGTTTCACTGATAAGGATGTGCATAGTGGGGCCAGAGCAATACTACAGCGGGTAGGGCATTTAACTTGCACGTGGCTGACCTGAGTTCAATTTTCAGCATCCCATAGGGTCCCCCGAGCACAGCCAGGAGTAATTCCTGAGTGCAGAGCCAGGAGTAAACCCTGTGCATCACCGGGTGTGACCCCCCCACCCCCAAAAAAGAATGTACGTAGTTTGTAGCCCACCTTTAGAGGATAAAAGAGAGACCCTCTCAGCAAACGGGGCTCCAAGTCTCTTTCTCCTCTGACTTGGGGTCCTCAGCACTGAGCTTCTAACAATCTCACTCTCCTATCCTATCCTGAGCGTGCGCTCGCTCGCGCTCTCTCTCTCTCTCTCTCTCTCTCTCTCTCTCTCTCTCTCTCTCTGTTCACTCGCGGCCAGCACATGTAGAGTAAGAATCCCAGGCAGGCCAAAGTGCCCCAAGGGCAACCCACGTGACACTGGGCTCTACATCCCCCCCTTTCAGCCACAAACCTTCCTGCATCCAGCCAGCTACGCCCCACAACCAAGTCTTGATACTTCAGCAGCAGGCCAAGGTCTCTTTTAGGGACAAACAACAACAAAAAGTCCGTGACTCATGCAAAAGCTCTTGCAGGGAAATCCCAGGTTCCGACTTTCAGCCCAGCCGCGCCGTCATGATTTCAAAACCATCTGGACAATCATTTCCCTCTCCCTTTCCCTTCAAGCGCTGAAGGGCAAAATGGTCTTTAAAACCTGTGGTACCCACCCTGAATCTGCACAGCACCTGCGGCCCTGACCCGTGCTGGGGCATGCCGCACCCGCCAAGCCAGGCTCCTCTGGGCTGTCATGTTTTCCAGCCCCTTGGCTTTGGTAGAGCTGTTTTAGGTTCCTGGCAAAACTGGGCAGGAACCATGTCCCCGCCTGTGGCTACCCTCCCTCCCACCCCACCACCCAGGGACCCAGGTTCATGGCAGAGCAGGGCATCTGTTAGAAGTGCAACTCTTCCAAGACAGAATCCATCTCTCTGCTAGGGTCCCATGGGTGCATTTCTTTCACGATAGCACAGCGCGTAGGGCATTTGCCTTGCACATGGCCGACCCCTCCATCCCTCTTGGAAAGCCCAGCAACTCGCCCGCTCAGTAGAGCCTGGCAAGCTACCATGGTGTATTCAATATGCCAAAAGTAGTAACAAGTCTCACAGTGGAGATGTTACTGGTGCCCACTCTAGCAAATCGATGAACAACAGGAGAACAGTGTTACAGTGCTACTTTGCGGGCTGGAACCTCTCTGCTGGAGTTGGAGACAGGCACAGGCCCAGGGAGGGCTTGGGCTCCTCCTCTCTCGCTCGCCTTCTTATGCCCGAGTCTGAGGGCACCTTGCCCACGGTGGGGGATGTGGAGAGCACCTCCCTCTTTCAGGAAACATGGGGCCATGGGCTAACGAGGACCGGACAGAGCACCCGGAGGTCACGAACAAACTCCAGTCCAGATGAGGGGCCGGAGGCAGCCTGCACGCTTCTGACCCTCTGTAGTGGACATGTACCCCACCACCCAAATATGTGCATCAGAACCATGCCCTGACACCTAGGTGTCATGAGTGAGGCATGAACTTCCATGGCCAGGGAAACCTCTGTTGGTCACCACATGAGGTCTGTGGGGCACAGTCTTGGGAAGGGGGGAAGAAATTCTCTGTCTCACTAGGGCTGCAAAAATGCCTTACGACTTGAAAGAGCCATCAACTGTAGAGTTAAAAAATATGATATGAACAAAATCAAGGAGTAAGGGCATTAAGACGTTCCTCCCAAAGGCCCCCTGAGCAGCACCTGAATCCCCTTTATTTTTTTATTTAATTTTTATTTATTTTGCTTTTTTGGGTCACACCCGGTGATGCACAGGGGTTACTCCTGGCTCATGCACTCAGGAATTACTCCTGGCAGTGCTCGGGGATCATATGGGATGCTGGGAATCGAACCCGGGTCGGCTGCATACAAGGCAAACGCCCTACCCACTGTGCTATCACTGGAATATAGAGAGAGAGTAACCTGGATCTCTTTTAATGGTGAGCATGAAGCAAGTCAAACAGGACTCTCTTCCTTCTTCCTCAGGGAAAGATGAGACCCCCCACTCCTCCCTCTGCCCTGATGATCTGCCGCTACAGGCAAAGCAGTTAAACCTGAGCTACTTTTAAACTGCTGATATGAAATGGAAATTGTGAAATTCAAAATTATCTGGGACCTTTACAGACTCATTTGCTCATGCTTATAAATGAGTTTAATAAAGTCAGGCTCTTAAAGGTTTTCACACAGGAGAATCAGAAGGCCAAAATGAACTTCACTGGGCGTGTGTGCCCTGCTGACTACCCGAGCTGGCACCTGTCATCCTTAATCACTGGCGTGCCTGTCTTTGGGTGATGCTGATTGCACAGCGTACTTTTTTGGGTCTTCTGTGTGGAGACCGCGTAGATTCACTGGACCAGAAAACTAACGCTAGAAATTGCAGGGATTTCCCCTTTCACATGCACCTTGGCGAGGGAAAGTGTGACTCTGAACGGCAGGAAGTCGGAGATTCTGACTGTAACAAAAGCCCTTCCATGGGCTGTTGTTATCTGGGGGCACCATAGACAGGCCTTGGCGGGGGGACTGTTAGGGGGTGTAAGAAGGTCATGACATTCGTCCAGAGTGTCCAAGTCCTGGTGGACTCACCAGATCACCATCCTTCACATCTGTTTTCCAGTCAACAAGTCTGCAAGCTACGGGGTCAGGGGTACAGGTGCCTCTTTCCGGTCTGATGTTTTCTGTTTGCTTTGCTTATTCCTGGCTCTGCAATCACTCAGGGATCACTCCCGGCCAGGTCTGGGGGAACCACGTGTGGTGCCGGGGAATCTAACCGGGGTCAGACACACACACTCCAGGCAAGCGCCTTAACCCTGCATGATCTCTCTGGCCCAATCTGGTAGATTTGTAATTTCATCATTTACACCCGATTCACTGTCAGAATACCACCACCCGGCTGTTCCTTTGCCAAACCCCCGCAGCCTCTCCTGAGGAGAGTCACATCCAGGTCTTGGGTCCCTCCCAGGCCTTCAAGTTCATGCACAAAAGGACAAATCTGCCAGCGTGAGTTCTGAGAGTCCAGCTCAGGGCGTTTGTCCAGCCTCAAGTTCATGGAGATTCGGGGAAAGAGCTCTACTAGTGTCCAGGCTAGCAAAGGCCAGGTGGCCTCGGGGATGCTGCCCGGCCAGGCCAGGCCAGCAGCCAGCTGCCGCTCATGCAAAATCTTGACACACCAACCACAGAGACAGACCCCGGAGGGAAGGGTGGGGGGCAGTGGCAATCGGGGCCTCGACAAAGCTGATTCTTCTTTTTCTTTTCTTTTTGGGAAGACCCAGCCTACCCACTGTGCTATCACTCCAGCCTGGACAAAGCTGATTCTGACCCACTCGGAAAAGTAGTTCCCTGCTGGGTAGCAGCACGCACAATTCCCTCCCAGTTCCGACAATGCTCACTTGGGAATCCAGAAAGTTCCGTTTCCTGTTTGTTTGCTTTAGCCATGTTGTGGCAAAAGTTCCGGCGGGTGAGTGAGGGGCAAAGTATTTCAGATCTCATATTCTGCTTTGGCTTTGGTTTTCAACCAACGTTGGAAAGGAGGAAGCTCGACTGTAGTGAGAAAGAGAGACCGGGGCAGGACAGAAGTGGGGGGAAAAGGGGGACGAGGTTACTTCTCAAATGAGGGGGCTGCCCCAGCGCATGGGGTGATTCTTAATTCTTGGAGATGAACACAGGCAGAAAGTTTCCATAAATAAATTCTTTCATTTTCCCCAAGATTACACTGGGCCTTATGCAACAAAATCTGTTCCTATTATTATGTAAATTTTTACCCCTGTAGCATTTCCCTCAGCTTATCAGGGAGAACAATTCAAAAGAAGCCAGAGTACACTAATTACCTCTTTTTTTTTTTTTTATCAAGTATGTTGGAAACTAATAAAGCATCAAGGATGTGGAACACAACATAATTACAAAGCAATGAGGCCAGAAGTTTCCAACAAGGAAATTCGAAGGTGTCCAAGGGATTCCAGTGCCCCAGGGGAGAACAGCGGTGAGAGACTGGGAAACCTCAAGACAAAAGAACTAGGAAAAATGCACAAATAAGGGCATGCGAACGGGATAGAGAAGCAGCAGTTGGTGTTTTCTTTAGAAAGTGCCTAAAGAAAAGACTTTCTGAAGTGAATGTGCCACTTTTCCGGATCGTGGGCCTTCGAGATATAAGGTAGCACTGTAGCACTGTCCTGTTGTTCAGGGATTTGCTTGAGTGGGCACCAGTAATGTCTCCAATGTGAGACTTGTTGTTACTGTTTTTGGCCATGGGGAGCTTGCCAGGCTCTGCCATGCGGGCGAGAGACTCTTGGTAGCTGGCTGGGCTCTCTGAGAGGGATGGAGGAATCAAACCCGGGTCGGCTGTGTGCAAGGCAAACCCTACCCTCTGTGCTATCACTCCAGCCATAAGATAATGTAAAAAATCAATACCCAGGGGGATTTCAGAGTCTGCACTTTCAGAAGTAGCTCCCGTTGGAAGAGACCCGACAGGGATGTTAGACTTGGGGACACAGGCCACAGTGCTGGCTGCATCCGGGATGCAGGCTGGGATAACTTCCTTTCCCTCGCCCCTCTGCCCATCTCTACAGCATCCAAAGGTCCCGACTGCAGATGGAGTAAGTATCTAAAAACACGAACCTAAAACATATTTACAGAATTAAGCGGAAGGACCTGAGATGTTCCCTGAGCCATCCTCATTTACAACACGTCTTAGAACAGCTCTGGGAGAGAACAAAAAGGAATGCCCTGCCATAGAGGCAGGGTGGGATGGGGGTGGGGGCAGGGGGAGGGTGGGAGGGATACTGGGATCATTGGTGGTGAAGAATGGGCACTGGTGGAGGGATGGGCACTTGAGCATTGTATAACTGAAACCCAAGCACAAAAACTGGTAAGTCTACAATGGTACCTCATGGTATTTCACTAATAAAATTTTAAAAAAGAAAAAACAGCTCTGGGAGAGTGACACTGTGAGCGGATCGAGTATTTTTCATACAAGCCCAGGATTCATGAGGCTGATGTTCCAGTCAGGCACAGAAAGGAGAAAGCCCAGAGGAAACCCTGAAACAGTTACGGATGAATGGCAGGATGGATGGACAGTGCTCACGATATAAGCAGGTAGACAGGGAAAGGCCCTGAGCAATGAAACTTAGGTCAAAAAATTTCTGGGAAGGAAAGTTCTAAGGTTAATCCACCCTGTGGATACAGGAAACAAGACCTGATAAAACCTTCAGCTAACCCTGAGGAGATTGGAACCCTCTCTATGAAGGAAATTTCTCCAATCGCCTCTCAGACCTATTCCTTAATCCCATGAACTTTAGTGATTCAGTCCAGACAAGACTTCAGAACATTTCAGAACAAGACATCCCGAGAAGAAACTCCATAAAAGCCACCTTGAACCAAGGAGGGGCGCGCGTATGCTGCCTGAGCCCAGGTGCTGCTTGCTTGCGCCCATGTGGCCGAGTACATGTGTCGCCCGCATCTCCTCTCTTGAGATGTGGACTTTCATGCTTTTCTCTCTAATGCTGGGATGTGTTAGGGGCTTTCTCCACCCTTGGAGAGGGTGTTCGTTCTCTCTCTCCTCTCTCTTCTTCTTCCTTCTTTCTCTTTCTCTCTCTCTCTCCCCTTCCCTTCCTCTCTCTCCCCCCGAGTCCCTCTCCTTCTCCCTCCCCCCCTCTACACACACACAAACACACACACACACACACATACACACACACAAAACACCTTCAAAAACCCTCCAAATAAAATCTATTTACTTCACTGCCTGTCTACTCCTGAAATTCCTTTCTGCCAGGTGAGACAAGAACCTAGTAACCCTGGGTCCCAGCTGGCAGGAGTGGATTGGGAGAAAGTGACTGTCTTTCTCCTCCCTGCTTCACACAAGTCACCTATGGGGCCCACCGACATCACTTGAGACAAGCACTTGGACAAAGATCTCGGAGAGCAGTGGAGGCAAACAATCGGTATTGGGACCCCCGAGTGAGGAGGATTTCCAATGAGTATTTCTGACAAGGGCAAGAGGCCCTGGCTACACTCACAGATGCGGAATTACCAGGGGTTGATCTGAATCAGCATCTGATGGTTAAGCCAGTGCAGGGATGGTCCCAGGACCCTGCTGGAAGCAGAGTGGGGGGGGATGTTCTGGAGAGAGAAGTGGGGACACCCCACCAGGGAGTCTCAGCATCTCAGAGCACCTTTGGGTACGCGTGAAACACCCACGGCGATGCTTGGTTCTCGGGGCTTTGCAGGATGATGTTGCGCCACCACAAGCCCCCTCCCCCCCCCCCAATCCAAAGCATGAGGGGTGAGTCTCTGACACAGAATGAGAGATGGGCACAGCCTGACTTCAACCAAAGAGGAAACCACAAAGCTGCTCTTCCAGAAGGTTCTGACCAGAGCCCAGCGGTAGAACAGTGGGAAGGGGGATTCCCAGGTGAGAGCGGGATGGTTGATCGCATTCCTTCTGGGCGGCAGTAATGCTTCAGGATGGACGCACAGCGCTCCAAATGCTAGAAACCACAGCAGTGACGCAGGGGAAATAGGGAAGCCCCCTCCCAAGGCAACGGCAGTAACTTTCCTGGGAAGTGACAGCCCTGACGTTGTGAAAGCCTGAGGTAGGCAGGTAGGTAGGGAAAGGCCCTTGGCAATGAAACTTGGATTAACAGTTCCATGGAAGAAGAATTCCAGGACTGATCCACCTTGTGGATACAGAAAACAGACCTGATAAGACCTTCAGCAGTCCCTGAGGAACTGGGACCTCTCCCCAGGAAGTTCCTCAAACCCCAGGACCTCTCCCTTAATCTAGTGATTCAGCCCAAAGAAGACCATCACCACTCCCAACCTCCCTGGTAACCTCCTTAGCAATGGGACTTTTACCTAGGGAAGGTTGGAGAAATCCTATAAAGGCCACCCTGAACAAAGGAAGGGCGTGCATATGCTACCTGGTCTCATGTGCTTGCGCCCAAGTGGCCGAGCACATGTGGGTTGAGCACATGTGTCGCCCGTATCTCCCCTCTTGTGATGTGTACTTTCATGCTTTCGTGTCTAATGCTAGGATGTGTATAGGGGCCGTTTCTGCCCTTGGAGAAGCCCGTGTTCTCTCTTGAGTACGTTACTCTCTCACTCTCTCCCCCTCCACACCCTAAAAATCCTCCAAATAAAATCTATTTATTTCACTGCTTGTCTACTCCTGAAGTTCCTTTCTACGAGGCGAGACAAGAACCCAGTAACCCTGGGTCCTGGATGGCAGAGGCGGTTGGGGAGAAAGTGACTGTCTTTCTCCTTCTTGTTTGCCGTAAGTCATTCACCCGTGGGGCTCACCAACATCAAGCCGACCTTGCAGAAAACAGGAATTAAGGCCTGATCAGACCCTCACCTGGCCAGCAACAGATCCAGAGAAGGCTGGGCCCCCTCCTGAAGAAACTCCAGCAGAAACAAAAGGCCAGGAAAGGAATTTCGAAGAAGACCATCACCACTCCCAACCCTACCCCCCTTGGCAACCACCCAAGCACCGAACTCTTACCTAGCTAGAAAGCCCCACTTGGGGCAGGTTGGAGAGACCCCATAAAGGCCACCTTGAACAAAGGAAGGGCGCACATATGCTGACCGAGCCCATGTGCTACTTGTGCCCACATGGCTGAGCACATATGGTGCCCAAGCACATGTGTTGCCTGCACCTCCCCTTGCGAGATGCGAGATTTGTACTTTCATGTCTAATGCTGGGATGTATGTAGAGGCTTTCTCTGTCCTTGGAGAATCCTGGGTTTTCTCTTGAGCAAGAGTTTCCTTCTCTCTCCTTCTCCTTCTCCTTCTTCCTCTCCTCTCTCTCTCTCTCTCTCTCTCTCTCTCTCTCTCTCTCTCTCTCTCTCTCACCCCCCCTCTCCAGACACACACATTTTTCTCTCCCACCTTCAAAAACCTCCAAATAAAATCTGTTTTACTTCGCTGCTTGTCTACTCCTGAAATTCATTTCTGCGAGATGAGACAAGAAACCAGTAACCCTGGGTCTTGGGTGGCAGAGGCAAGTTGGGAGACAGTGACCGTCTTTCTCCTCCCTGCCTCACATAAGCCACTCGTGGGGCCCACCGACATCAGCAGCATACGTTTAAGAGTTGTAGAATCGGCGAATTATAGGAAAGGGATTTGTTGTCTCTTTGGGGGGCACATCTGGTGGCAGTGCTTAGGAATCACTCCTAGTGGGGCTCAGGGGGCCACGTGTGGTGACCAGGACTAAATCCACTCAGCTGCATCAAGGCAGAATTATAGTACTTGCACTGCACAGTACTATCCGCTGTACTGTTAACAACTCTGGCCCAGGAAAAGAACTGCTGAGGTTTAAAACACAATTATTTCTCCTTCCAGTTTTATTGTGCTCAAACAAGAAGCAGACCAGGACATGCGGCTCTGCAGAGTTCTGCTGAGCTTACTGGCACGACTGGCGTCCTTCACCCTAGTGTGGGCGTAATGCTAGGGAAGGCTTAGGATGGAACCCCGACTCCCCACCAACCCCCAACACACAGCAAGCCTTCCACTACCGAGTCCCCAGGGATTTCTTAATTGTATAAATCTGGGTCATCTGCACTGGGCTGGTCGCAGGGGGAAGGCCGGGGTACAGAAAGTGCTCACATTTTCAGAACACTCTTTAATATGTGCAATTCTTTTTTTTTTTTGGAGGGGGTGGGGAGAAGTGTTGCAAGAAAGCAGCCAAGTTCACTGCTGAGAGACCGAGGTGGGCGCTTAGGGGTTCTGCCCTGGCTATGATGTGGCCCTCGTTTTCCCTACCGTCAGCCCTCAATGAGAAAACCAGCAGGATGGGAAAAGGCTGGGTTGGTCACCTAGGGTCTGGGGTTGGCGGGGGTGGGGGGTGGGGGGAGGATTCCTGAAAGCTGGGGGAGCTGCTGGGGTCCTGGAGAAGGACAAAAGAGGTGTCCCCAGAGAGTGTCCAAAGGCAAAAAAAAAATTTTAACTCGTCCCTTTTGGGCCTGAGATACAGTCAGTACACCGGGTAAGACGCTTGCCTTGCACAAGGCCAAGCCGGGTTCGATCCCAAGCACCACGTGTGCTTCCCCACCAGGGGTCGCCCTTAGGCACAGAGCCAGGAATTAATCCCGAGCACCCCCGGGGATGGTGCTCAACCAAACAGCCCCTTCAAGTGTTTGAACCCTCCCCAAGTCCCCAAGCCCCTCAAGGCCACTGAGCTTCCTGCAGCTCAGCCTTGCTCTGGCCCCCAGTCTGGCAGACTCCGGCTCCTGGCCAGGGCGAGAGCCCTCGCCTGAGGTGGGGTAGGGGGAGGGGATGTCACTGCACAGCTAATGAAGAGACAGCACCCGGGATCAAAGCTCAAGGCGAGGGGACAAGTTGTCAGCGCCAGCTGACAATCTGTCTCGGCGCCCGCGAGCAGAGTTCAGGCTCCGTCTGCACACAGCAGCCAGGCTGGCTTTGTGATGTATTATTTACTGTGAAAGTCGGCTGGGACCAAACATGGGGGAGACGCACACCAGGCCAGCAGGCAGGGCGGAACCGGCCCAGAACGTCGGGAACTGGGGACCACGTCCCCGATAGAGGGGAACCTCCTGGCCAGCCAGGCTGGGATGCGGTGGGGGTTCTGATGGTGCGGTGCTGCTCAGAGCCTGTGATCTGGAGCCGTGAACCTAGGCCCACTGGGATGCTCTTCATCATCGTGGCTCCCGGAAGAGGCTATGAGCATCTCTGCTCACCGTGAAGCCTCAAGGACAGCCCTAAGGCGGAAATGCCAACTGGCCGGGCAAGGCATACAGGTTGCCCCTTCCTTAAGGAGCAGGCCGGGTGTCCCCAGGAGTGCTGGACAGCTCTGCAGCTGCATGGAAATTGGGGGGTGTGACATGAGGGAGGGGAGGCCATGTGGCTCCGAGCACCACCCTGGAAGCCGGGACACCTTAAGCGGGAAGTGTCCGATGTCAGCAACTGCCAGACACAGGGACGAAGCTGCCCCATGGTGTACCAGGGCTGGGTCATCGCTGTTGGCCTTGCTTCTCCTGCCACCAAGGAAATGAAAAGTAGGAGTGACGGAAGCAAGAGGTGTGTTGTGTTTTATTTTTGATTTGGTGCTCTGGGGATCACACAATGTGCCTGGGAGGGAGGCTGGAGCAATAACACAGGGGGTAGCGTGTTTGCTTTGCACATGGCCAACCCGGGTTTGATTCCCAGCATCCCATAGGGTCCCTCAAACACCACCAGGAGTAATTCCTGAGTGCAGAGCCAGGAGTAACCCGGCACTGCTGGGTGTGACCCAAAAAGTGGGGCGGGGGGGGGGGGGGGGAAGGTGCTGGGGAGGAACCCAGTTTGGTCTCAAGCAAGGCAGGTGTCCCACCCACTGTAATATTGCTCCAGTCCCAGGAGGTGTTCTTATCAGGCACATTTGGGAGGGGGTGGGGGGAGTGGAGCTCCCCACCAATCACCCTAGTTCCTAATCCCCCCAACCCACTCCACTTAAAATAGTTTCACTTTCAGTTTGAAATTCCCTTGTTGTGACAAAAAAAAAAAAAACAAACAATTCTCTTGGACCAGATGCTGGTCCCTGATTTAAGCCAACAGGACAATTTTCAGCCTCCTGTTGTTCATGAAGAGCTGAAGATGGCAGTGCCCACCCTGATCCCCCTGTCTCTGCCCAGGTGTGAAATCCGCAGGGGATTCTGGAGAGAAGTGCTAATGCTGTCATTTTCAGGGACCCTGCACCAAAACTTAAAAGAGAGGGGGAGGGGGAGGAGGAGGGAGAGGGAGAGAGGAAGGGAGAAAGGGAAAGAGAGGGAGAGGGAAGAGAGAGAGAGAGAGAGTGAGGGAGAGGGAGGGAGGAAGGGAAGGAGAAAGAGAGGAAGAGGGAGGGAGAGGGAAGGAGGAAGGGAGGGAGAGAAAGGGAGAGGGAGGGAGAGGAAGGAAGAAGGAGGGAGGGAGGGAGTGTGCAGCTGTTAGGGGGTTTGCCTTGGACACAGCCCACTGACCCTGGCATAACACAGTCCCCCAAGCCCCACCAGGAGTGATCCCAGATGGCAGGGAGGAGGAAGAGGAAGAGGAAAAAGAAGAAGAGGAAGAAGAACTCATTTAGATTCTGTGTGGAATTAACCATTTTTACTAAGTAGAATCCATTTGATGTTTCTTTAAAGCTTCAACACATAAAATCATGGTATTTAACTTAAAAAAAAAAAACCCCGAACAAACAAGTTGGTTCCATTTTGAGGTAAGGGGAAACATCCGTCTGGCATAAAGGAGGGAGAAATTGACCTAGGGGATAACTTGCCTGGGAACAATTGGGGCCCACCTCAGCTACCCATCAAAGGTCCAGAAACCCAAACAGGCGTCCCTGGGGCTCGGGGCAGCAGGGTCCACTGGAGGGCAGCCTGGGGACAGCCGCGGGTCCGTCCACCAAAGAACGCAGGGCACCCAGAATCTCGCGAGACCCGTCACTACCACCACCACCACCACCACACACACACAGAGTTCCATCATGGTCCCTCCACCAGGACACCAGACAAGTGAGACCAGGAGACAGAAGTGGGCTGGCTAGCTGACCCCACCTCTCCTCAGCCTTTAAGCCCATCTCTGTAGCCCTGCTGATATCCCCCAGAGGGAGGCCGGAGCAGTGACTCCACCAAATGGCAGCAGGGTCCCCAGACACGGGACCCTGTCTCTCCCCTTTGGACATCCAAGGTTAAAAATGTTTTCCAGACACTGTGTGGCCTGACCGTGGAAACCTTCAGACGTGCTGACTTAACTGTTCGGCATACAGGGGGCTCATACACAGCCCAGGCAGCTCTGCTGAGAGCTCATGGCTTCTGGAAAACACGGAGGTCCCACACAAAAGGAGGGCAGGAGCACATGTTTTGGAAAGTGACAACTCCAGACAGTTTCTGAGAGGCGACCAAGGGGTCAACAGACACCCAGGCCTGTCTGGGAAGTTAGGTTACAAAACAGACACAACTGTCCCTTTGGACAACGCTTTGGTTCAGGGTCAACACCAGCTTGCCACTCGACTCGGAGTTCTGGCTCAGCCATTGTCAACAGTTAATTTTTTCCCCAGACCTGCCATCAGGCTGAGGAGAGGCTATTGGGAATCTGTTAGAGTCTGCTTGGCGGCCCATGCTGCTAACTCCCTCCAGGCTGCCTGGAATTCAAGTTCTGTTCAGCCAAACAAATCTTGCTTGCCAAACAGCCCACCGAATCAGAGTGTGGCACAGACCCAAGGAGGCAAATCCAGGTATTTGCTCTCCGTGTTCTGCATCCACTAAAGCCTCCCGGGTTGGTCTACTCCAGAGCTTTCTAGTCATTTATTTACTTCAGCTGTGGGCAAAGTCACAAATTCTGTGGCTGCCAGTGCAGACAGATAAGAAAATCAATGGCCTCTTTGGAAAAGCTCAATAGACTCAATGCAAAACTGTAATGTGGCAGGTGATAATGCGGAGGAGAGTGGCATGAGCTTGGGTGTGGCTGAGGCCCCACTCCAGATGGACAGTTCATCAGAGAAACTGCGGCTATGCTGGACTTGACGGAAACTCAAAGTTCCTGCTCTACAAAGACACTGTGTGTGTGTGTGTGTGTGTGTGTGTGTGTGTGTGTGTGAGAGAGAGAGAGAGAGAGAGAGAGAGAGAGAGAGAGAGAGAGAAAGGCCACTGACTGGGCAAAAATGGATGCAAAAGGTACATCAGAGGGGCTGGAGCAATAACTCAATGGGTAGGGCGTTTGCCTTGCACGCGGCTGACTGGGGTTTGACTCCCAGCATCCCATAGGGTCCCCCGAGCACCGCCAGGAGTAATTCCTGAGTGCAGAGCCAGGAGGAACCCCTGAGCATCGCCGGGTCTGACCCCCCCCCAAAAAAAAACAGGGAAAAAAATGGTACATCAGATAAAGAACTCATTTATTTATTTTTGAATTATTTTATTTTTTTGCTTGTTTATTTTTTATTTTACAAAGCCGATCATGATTGGGTTTCAGTCACAGGGTGTTCCAACACCCATCCCTCCACCAGTGGACATTTCCCAGCACCAGTGTCCTCAGGTTCCCTCCCATCACCTCCCCACACACACAGGACTCATTTAAAATAGGCAAAGAACTCTTAAAACTCAGTACAAACCAAACTGGAGATCTAAACAGACACCGGAAAGGATAGGAAAAGATGCTCACGGTGGCTTATTAGCATGCTACAAATCAGTACCAACAGATGCCACGTCTGTGTTAGAATGGTCCAAACCCCAAACCCTGGCAACTCCAAGTCCAGGAGAGACTGTGGAGTGTCTGGGACTCACTGAATGCCTGTGGAAACGGGAAGTGGGAAATGGACCCCCCACCCCTTACACCCTCGGGAAGACAGGCAGTCTGCTGTGGAAGTAAGCCCACTCTTTACCGAAAGATACAGCAACCAGGCTAACTGGGGCTGTTGCCGACATACCTGAAAACACTCAGTCCCATAAAATGGGTGGAGAGCAGCTCAGGTTAGGTTGGCAGAATGTGGGGGGGGGGGCTTCAGGAGGGGAAGGGGGCCCACAGTGGGACAGTACTCAGCACCACAGAGCGATGAGCTAGCGAGCCATGCACACACAGAAGGGTCGGAAACCAGCGCTAAGCAGAAGACGCCCACGTGAAAGACTCGAGATGGTCCCCTGCCAAGCCCTGTGATGCTGCGGGAACAGTGAAGCCAAAGAGATCAGTGTTGGGGGTCAGGAGGTAAGACGGACGCTTTACACTATGGAGTCCTGGGATGGATCCCTGGGCCCCAAGCACAGGAGGCCTAGTGCCAGCTGGGGGAAGGGAGAAGAGAGAGGAAGCCCCTGATGGATTTCCAGGGCGGTGAAGCTCTTCCTTCTGGTACTGAGATGGATACGAGTCACCGGACAATTGTCCAAGCTCAGTAGGAACTAGACCGCCCAGAACATCCCTTCTGAGAGACAGTGGGCTTGGTGAGGGTGAGTGGCTGGAGGTCTGGGGTCTGATACCGGTCTGACACGGAAATGGCAGGAAGCTGGGGTGGAGGGCGGGAATGGGGAGAGGATGGGACTCCCCGCGCCTACCGGCAAGCTTGGCTGTGAATGACACATCTGCTGGAGGGAACTAGAACCTGGAGGGACTCTTTGCTGGCTGAGGAACAGCGTCGAAGGTGCCCAGCTGGTTTACGGAGATTTCAGAGTAAAAGTCAGAAGTGGGCTGAGGTATGATGCCACAGGCCCACAGCTGGCTTCCGGGTTGCTCCCTCCAGGGTACAGAAAGGGGCAATGGGACAAGGAAAGGGGTGGGTGAGGGTTGCAGGGGATGAGGGGCTCCAAGGGGGTGCTGGAGCCCAGAGTGTCAACCACACTCTCCCCGCTCTGCTCAGCCACGTTCCTGCTCTCAAGGCTGTGGCTCAAGGCCAACTTTCTGGAAACTACTTCCTACAACTGCCTGCGCCCTACAAAGCGGGTCCCTGCAAGCTCCTCGGCTAGTCTGTGTGTGTGCCCTGCAGGGATGGATGGGCAGGCCCTCACGAGTCTCCTCTTGCCCTGCCGGTCAGCATTTTTAGGTGGTACCAGGAGTGAATGTCTCAGCCAAAGACGAGGCCGTCAGCTATAAAATCCTGCTTTCCTTGGCAGCGGTGACACTGGGGACCAGGGGGGCGCGGGGCAGGGTGCCTGGGAGATGCCCTGAAGCACAGCCATTGCTGAAGGGGAGAAACCTCCACCAGGATCCCCGGGAGGGCCCAGAAACCAGGGACGAGCTCGAGTGGTCCCGGGGAGATCATGGTCTGCTTTCCACCGAGACAAACACGGAGAGGTCGGCGACACCTCCACATGCAATACCTCACCTAAGGGCACTGTGAAAAAGAAATACTTGACTTTTGAAAAGAGGAATTGTTCACAGACACCCAAACCTCCCCCACCACCCATGGACACCCAGAGGATTCCAGTCTCTCAGGAACCCGGCCTCGGGCAGGGCACCAGACAGTAACTCAGAACACCAGAGGATGGGGGGGGGGGGGGGGGGGAGGCGCTCTGCTCAAGAAGGGCAAAGTGACAGCACAGGGTGTATGTGTGGGGGGATATGTATGTGGGGTGTGTGTGTGATGTGTGTGGTGTGTACATGTGGTGTGTGTATGTGGGATGTATGTGGTGTGGTGTGGTGTGTGGTGTGGTGTGTGCTGCGTGGGTGTGGTGTGTGGGTGTGGTATATGCATGTGGTATGTGTCGTGGGATGTATGTGCATGTGGTGTGTGTGTGATGTGATGTGTGGTATGTGCATGTGGTGTGTGCATGTGGTGTGTGATATGTGTGTGGTGTGTGCGTGTGATATATGGTATGTGTGCGTGATGTGTGTGTGGTGTGTGCTGTGCGGGTGTGGTGTGTGTGGCATGTGTGTGGGATGTATGTGCATGTGCTGTGTGTGCATGTGTTATGTGGTGTGTGCGTGTGGTGTGAGGTGTGTGCACGTGGTGTGTGTGGTATGTGCGTGAGGTGTGTGGTGTGTGTGTGTGATATGTGTGTGGTGTGTGCTGCATGTGTGTGGTGTGTATGTGGCATGTGTGTGGGATGTATGTGCATGTGCTGTGTGTGCGTGTGGTATGTGGGGTGTGTGTGGTGTGTGTGTGTGGTGTGTGTTATGTGTACACGTGGTGTGGGCGGTGTGTGCGTGTGGTGTGTGGTGTGTGTGTGATGTGTGTGGTGTGTGCTGCGTGGGTGTGGTGTGTGTGCGACATGTGTGTGGGATGTATGTGCATGTGCTGTGTGTGATGCGTATGGTGTGTGCATGTGGTGTGTGGTCTGTGCGTGTGGTGTGTGTGGTGTATGTGTGATATGTGTGGTGTTTGTGGTGTGTGTGGTGTGCATGGTGTGTGTGTATGGTGTGTGGTATGTGTGCATGTGGTGTTTGTGGTGCGTGTGTATGAGATGGTGCAGGCGTGTCGATCTGGTGACCGACACAGCTGTCACCCAGCATGACGGGGTGTGTCCCTGAGTCCTCCGAGTCCTGGTACTGCCCAGGGGCCACAGTACCACAGAGCCCGGGCAAGACTGTCCTGGGGCCCCGCAGGAGCCATGGGCCAGGGACCCCTCCCCCGGGCCTCCTGAGCACTTCTGGGGAGAGCCTCCCCCCACCCCTTTGGCTGCATCTTCCCCTGGAAATGGGGCAGCGTTCCTGGATCCACTGCCCAGCACATGAGCTCCCCGGGGCCTCCGTGACGGTCACAGCCGGGTGCAGAGGGAGCAATGGGGGAACTGCTGTTGCTCTCACACACGTGCTCACCCGTCCAGCCCTCAGGACATGAAAGGCCAGCCAGAATTTCTCACCTCCACGCCTGTCGCTTGACGAGCCCCTCCTGTAGGGTCTCTTATTGCAAGGGGAGGGTTTCTGAGCCTGCCTCCAGAGTGTGCAGACCACCAGCGGGGAAGTCGGGGCTGATGCGAATAAGCCTGGGTGGCTGCTCAGTTCCGAATGCATCTCCCCTGCGGCCTTGACTCGTGGCCTTGCAAGGCAGAGGGGGAGCCAGTGCCGAGGCCCCCCTGGGAGGGTGATGATTGTGGGGGCTCCTGGGTAGAGCCGTTCACCTAGCCGGCGACTTCGCAGCCCAGGGCTGAGGAGGGCATGGTGGCACCCCCACCCCACCCCCACCAAGAGGCAGAGAACCCAGCCGCGATGCCAGGTGGGGTTCGGCTGGTCCTCGGAGTCTAAGCAGGAGGGAGCATCCAGAAGCAAAAGGGGGCTCGCCTTCAGCCCCCTGAGCACCAGAGGCCACACCTGGAGTGACGGCAGCCCCTCTCCCCACCTGTGCTACCAACGTTCAGAAACAAAAGCACAAGACACCCCCAAATAGCCGAGAGGGAGAGAGACAGGGCCTGGAAGTGCTGTGCACACACTCACAAACCCTTCGGTCAACTCGGAGAGTTTGAAACTGGGTAAAAAAGTCTCATAAGGAGTTAATTAATATTACATATATATATATTTTTTTCCATGCAGCATTCCAGCTTCAGTATCAGTGACAACAAACACACAAGCCACACACCCAGCCCCACCAGGCATTGCCAAATGCCCCCGCTGCCTGCTGGAGAACCAGCGGCTTCCTCAGCCGCTGTTTTTCTCATGGACTGTGGGGCAAAGCCCCGAGTGTGAACTGTGGATGTGAAAAACTGCCCAAGAAGCCGGCAGGAAGCAGGTGGGTGTAAAGCAAAGGCGACTCTCAGAGCTGGGCTTGCATTCGGCGAACAGGACGGAAAACCTTCGGTCATCAATGATTCATCCCAAGAGGCTGCGGATGCATTACCCAGGGGGCCCACAGACAGGGCCATGCGGCTAGCCAAGCCCCTCCAGCCCATAGCTTCCCGTGGGGCTGCATGCTCGTCCCTGAGACAGGACTGCACCACCAGGGGACAGGCAGGGCGAAAGTCAGCACTGCACGGCAGGAGAAGGCCATAAGGTCCTGGACAGCTGCCTGTGGAACACGCTCCCCAAGCCCCGGGTGCAGAATCGCCTCCTGGGAGAACTGAGCCCATGCGGTGATCCGAGCCATCCACCTACCCACACCACACACAGCATCCTCAGGGGACGAGAGGAATTTTCCAGAAAACAGAAACCTCTCCCCTGCACCCACCCAGAGACATCAAAGCTAACTTTGCTCCTCTTTTGGAAGAAGACACACACACACACACACACACACACACACACACACACACACACACTTGTCTCCTTGAATGAGTTCTTCATGAGTACCCATCATTGCATGCTTTTGTGAGAACGGACCCCTCGGACCCATCCCCAAAGTCAGCTGCAAAGAGACTTCTCAGGAGAGGGGGAGAGCAGCCAGGGTGGACCAGATTCCAATCCCAGCCTGACAACCTCAGCCAGTTACTGTCCCGCTGAGAAGTGGGCACTGAATTTCGGGCCAGGGGTGGAGAAGTAGTAGTACAGTGAATTATGGGTTGGCCAGCCTGGGTTTTCTCCCCAGAGCCACATACGATCCCCCCCAAGCACCGCCAGGAGGGAATCCCTGAGCATCGCTGGGGATTCCCAAAACCAAAACCAAACCAAAACCAAAAAAGATCATGCCAACTGCCAGGTCCCACGTCAGGGGCCTGACCAACTAGCGTCCTCCTTCCCCCTCCAACCCTGCCCCACTCCCCACAACAACTCCAGTCAGGTGTGAGCCCGCAGAGCCAGTCTCGACCCTGGCAAGCATCTGATGACATGACTTGGGAGTGGGGGCGGCGTAGAGGGGTCCGTAGAGGACCCGCGGCCCCACAGACCATTCCACCTGGAGTTGACGGCTGCTGCTCCTCGCGCTGCTTTGATTTCATCCCAGGTGCCATTCCAGCCGGCCAGAGATGTCATTGAGCCTCACCCATGAATAGTTTAGACCGCACTTTATTCCTAAATAAATTTAGTGGCCTAAATACCCCGAGGGGTCACAGGGAGCGCCTACAAAAACAACACCCCTTGGGAAAAGCAAACAAGAGACAAACCAAACCAGGCACTTTCATGGTTCAATACTATCTCTACTC
The DNA here is from genome assembly GCF_029834395.1 of Sorex fumeus. Classification (NCBI taxonomy): domain Eukaryota; kingdom Metazoa; phylum Chordata; class Mammalia; order Eulipotyphla; family Soricidae; genus Sorex; species Sorex fumeus. The sequence goes on from NW_026606120.1 coordinate 82,529,429, forward strand.
TTGGAGGGGGGGGGGGGGGTGAAATATCACAGCAAGAGAGCCCAGCCGAGCTCCCAGGAATACCCATGCGGGCTCCGACCCGGGTCTGGCTGTCTCCTGGTCCGGGCGGCAGTGCTGGAACTCACTGTCTAACTCCTCGCTCTGATCCAACCTCAACAGCCTGAGTGGCCGGGAATCACACCTGTGCAAAGAGCTGCACAGAGCATCAGGCCTCACCCGCCAGGAGGGAATGGGTGTGTGGGGTCCCCCAGAAGAGGGAGGCAGCTTCCCCGCTGGCTAATGGCAGAGGCTGAGTGTACAGAGCCCTCCTGGACCCGGGGGTGGCAGCCTCACACAGTTGCCACCATGATGGGGCGCAACACCCCACGGCACACCAGGCACTCCAGACTTCTAGGCAGCGGCTATGCCCGTGAGCCAAATCCAGGTGAGGGCACCATGCCAGCCAGATATCTGCTCGTCTCCTGCTCCAGAAGACCCTCCCGTTGTTCATCGATTTGCTCGAGCGGGCCCAGTAACGTCTCCATTGGAGACTTTGTTGTTACTGTGTCTGGCATATCGAATACGTCACAGGGAGCTTGCCAGGCTCTGCCGTGAGGGCGAGATACTCTCGGTAGCTTGCCGGGCTCTCCAAGAGGGGAGGAAGAATCGAACTCGGGTAGACCATGTTGGCTGCATGCAAGGCAAACGCCCTACCGCTGTGCTATTGCTCCAGCCCCGCTCCAGAAGACCACCGCCTAGAAAACCCTGAGAAACGAAAGCAAAGACATCTCCATGGCCCACGTCCTCTCCCAAACACACTTTATCCCTCTCGCACAGCACACAGTGATTAAGATCAGATGCAGGCAGACCAGAGTCGGGGATGGATCCTTCCTTCCATCTCCCTGTGAGATGTAGACTGCGCTGCTCACGTAAAAGCATCTTCTGATGAACTGGTCCCAGCAAGGGAAGGTGGGAGGGGGAAGGGGGGAGCCCTAATTTTCTCCTTGAAAGTTTTACGACTGCCTGAGACCAAGTCTTATCACGTGCTACCGTTTGAATCTCGATGAGACAAAGTCCCACCTGCCAGGCCGCTGACGAGGCCTTCACCACCTTCTGGCTCCTTCTAAGGTGGGATACCAGGCGTTCTTCTCTCACGTGGCTGAAGACTTAGAGAGTGAGGCAGGACACTGCAGATTCTCCTGCTGGGACTCCTCGAGCCAATGGGCACCGGCCACGCTCCCTCGTCTTGCCTTAACTATCACTTTGTTCCAAGGGAGGCGGGGATGGAGCCTTCTAGCCAGGTCTGTTCTTGTGGCAAAATTCCATCTTCTCACAAGTCGTGGCCACGGCTTTGAGCAGGAGGAGAAAGACACCAGAGACACAAGGCCAGGATGGGATGGGATGGGGTGTTGGTCTGGCCCCTGGGCTCTGGTGGTAGGTTCAGCCAGGTGGGATGGGGGGGGCAAGCATCCCCTGAGCTCCCCCCACCATGAATGGGGGGGCCACAGGAGAAGCATTTCCACATGCCACCACTCACATCCTCTGAAGGGGCCCCACTGTGTGCCACTGCCCCCCTAACCCCCTGGACTGCCGCCTCACCATAGTTCTGGGGGCCCTCCTCCTCCAGCAGTGACAGAACAGCCTTTGGGGGGCACAGAGCTCAGGGTTAAGCCGTTCCCTCCACTTAGGGTTTTGGGGCTGGAGGCATTTCTCTGGGGGCCACAGGGACCAAACTATAGGACATCCCGCTGAGAGAGGAGTAAGGATGGAGCCCTTCACATATCCCCCCCTGCACGGAGGGACCAGCAATGTAGCAGCTGGCCTGCCAGTGCCAGGGCCTGTGCAGTCAGTTGGTGAGGTAGGGGTGGGGTGTGGGGGGCTGGGGGTTAGGCCCCGAGGTAGGGACAGGGTGCTGCATATGAAGTGGAGGACCTGTGAGTGAGGTAGGGGTGGGGTATGGGGGTCGTGAGGCAGGGATAGGGTGTGGAGGGTTGTGAGTGAGGCAGAGGTGGTGTGTGAAGGGCCCACATGGGAAGCCCTTGAGTAAGGTAGGGTTGGGGTGTGGAGGGCCATAACTGAGGCAGCGATGGGGTGTGGAGAGCCATGGGTGAGGCAGGGGTAGGGGCCACTATGCAGGGAGATGGAATGTGGAGGTTCATGAGTGAGGTACGGGTGGGATGTGGGGGACTTGGCTCACTTATGTATGTAGCATTGTGCATGAGGCAGAGTGGGGTGTGTGGGGCTATGAGCAAGAAGGGGATGGGGGTGGAGGGTTGTGAGACAGGAATGAGGTGTGGGGGGCTATGAGTCAGGGATGGGGTTTGAGGGCCATGAGTGAGGCAGGGGTGGGGTGTGGGGGGCTGGAGTGAGGCAGGGGTGGGGTGTGGGGGGGCTGGAGTGAGGCAGGGGTGGGATGTGAGGACCATGAGTGAGGCAGGGCTGGGGTATGGGGGACTGGAGTGAGGCAGGGGTGGGGTGTGAGGACAATGAGTGATGCGGGGGTGGGTGTAGGGAGCTGGCATGAGACGGGGTGGGGTGTGAAGGGCCCACATGGGAGGCCCTTGAGTGAGGTAGGGTTGGGGTGGGGGGGCCATGAATGAGGCAGCAGTGGGGTATGGAGAGCCATGAGTGAGGCAGGGGAAGGGGCCATGAGGCAGAGAGATGGAATGTGAAGTTTCATGAGCAAGGTAGGGGTGGGATGTGGGGGATTGTGAGTGAGGTAGGGAGGGGTGCGGAGGGTCATGGGTGAGGCAGGGGTAGGGTGAGGAGGACTTTGTATGTAGTGTTGTGCATGAGGTAGGGGTGGTGTGTGGGGGGCTATGAGGATGGAGAGTCGAGGGTAGTGAGACAGGGATGACATGTGGGGGGCAGTGAGGCAGGGGTGGGGTGTGAGGGCCATGAGTGATGCAGGGGTGGGTGTAGGGAGCTGGCGTGAGACAGGGTGGGGTGTGAAGGGCCCACATGGGAGGCCCTTGAGTGAAGTAGGGCTGGGGTGTGGGGGGCCATGATTGAGGCAGCAGTAGGGTGTGGAGAGCCATGAGTGAGGCAGGGGAAGGGGCCATGAGACAGGGAGATGGAATGTGGAGGTTCATGAGCAAGGTAGGGGTGGGATGTGGGGGATTGTGAGTGAGGCAGGGAGGGGTGCGGAGGGAGGGTCATGAGCGAGGCAGAGGTAGGGTGAGAAGGACTTTGTAGTGTTGTACATGAGGCAGGGGTGGTGTGGGGGGGGGCTATGAGTGAGGCAGGGCTAGGGTGTGAGGGACTGGAGTGAGGCAGGGGTGGAGTGTGAGGGGCATGAGTGAGACAGGGCTGGGGTGTGGGCGACTGGAGTGGGGCAGGGGTGGAGCCTGAGGGCCATGAATGAGGCAGGGGTGAAGGGTGTATGTGTGTGTGGTGGGGGAGTATTTTTACGTGAGAGGTCCGTGAGGGCTGGGATTCGGGTAGGTTGGGAACTGCCAAAACAGGGGCCTTGGTGAGCTGGCGGGGTCCAGGCCCCCGTCTGCTCTGCAAAGCTTCCCGCCCCCCGCCAGGTGCAGCCGGGGGCCGCCGAGGTGGGAGTAGCTCTCAACAAACAACCCGCAGTTCCCTGTGCTAAAATTAAACTCCACACAGCAGACAGCCAGGGGAAGCCCCTCCCGAGCTCACTGCTGAAAGGCCTCGCCCGGGGAGCCCCCGCAACGCCTCCCCTACCCCCAAAAGCTGGGACGCGGATGCCCTTTCACCAGCACCTGGGGGGGCCTTCCAGAGGGAGGGCACTGCTGGGGTGGGCAGTGTTCAGCCACTTCCTCTTCCGGAGGGGTCCCAGGAGCCCTGCCCCGTGTGACCACCAAGGTAGTGGGGCCACTAGCCAAAGATGTCCAGCCCATCCCAGAGCACCAAGGTGGGGACACAGATTGTCACCACTGGGGCAAGACGGGCCTCCGTCCACGGCTCTCCCCATGGCAGGGCAGCTCAACACCCCACACAGTCGGGCAGCTCGGTCAGGTCATCGGGGGTGAGCCCGGAGGAGGGGGCCGCCTCAGCTCAGCCGGGGACCGAGAGCCCGGGGCTGGCACCAGGCTGGGAAGGGCTGTCCCGTCACGCGAGGCTGGTCATCTCCCCAGGTGGACAGGGGGCAGGGCTTGCCCTGGGTGCCACGAAGGGGCGCCCACTCCCCCGAGTCGGCCAGGGTCTCTCAGCTTCCCGGGCTCTGTCCGGTTTCCTCCACGGGGCCAGTCCCTGGGGGTCATCAGGCGTCTGACCAGGACCCTCCTCTCCCTCACCCCTTCCCTCCTCCCACCTGACACCCCCTCAGGACTGGCTGCTGGTTCCCTGGGCAGCCTCCCAGGCACGGCTCCCTACACGTCACAATGTGTCACTCATCGGAACTCTGACGCCCGCCGCTGCCAGGGCACGGCCAGCTCTCGCACTTACTGAGCCATTCACTGAGCCGGTTCCTCCCACCCAAGTCAGCGGGCATGGGCCCTGGCCAGAGCCAACGGGCTCCTCCCTCTGCTGCCCGCCCAGGCTCCCTTCTAGGAGGAAGTTGCCGCCAGCCCCCCCTCCCCCGCAGACCTGGGGGGACCGAGGGGCCCTGGGGAGCAGGTGCCTGGGGAAGGGGCGGCACTGGGAGACAGGCAGCGGCCCTGCAGGGCCCAGGAGTACGCATGGGGCAGCTTCTCTCGTGGGTGACAGGCAGCCCAGGGGGACACTGAGCCAAATCCCAAAGAGCCTTAGCTGGGCCCTGGGAGGGCTCCCAGGACAGCCCCGCAGAGCAGCTCATCAGGCAGCCCACAGGAAAGACAGTGCAGAGCTGGTGGGTGCGTGGGGGTGGCCCCTCACGGTCTGTCCACACTGTGGCCACTGAGACTAACACACACAGGCTCATACACACAGACACACATGCACACACAGAGACATACTGATACATTAGGCTTATACACACAGGCACACATCACACACTGACATACTGACACACACAGGCTCATACATAGACACATACTCACACACTGACATGCTGACACACACAGGCTCATACACACACACACTCACACACTGACATGCTGACACACACAGGCTCATACACACAGACACACACAGACATACTGACACACACAGGCTCATACACATAGACACACACCCACACACAGACATACTGCCATATACACACACATATATATATATATATATGTTCATACTCACAGATACACACACAGACGTACTGCCACACGGAGGCTCATACACACAGATAAATACACACTGACATACTGACACACACTGAGGCTCATACACACAGATACACACACAGAGACATACTGACATGCTAGGCTTAGACACACAGATATACACTCACACACAGATATACTAACACACATAGACTCATACACAGATACACACTGACACAGAGACATATTGACACACATAAGCTTATACACACAGACACATACTGACACACACAGGCTCATACACACAGATACACTCACACACACAGACATACGGACACACATAGGTTTATACACACAATCTCACAGACACACTCGCACACTGACATATTGACACATGCTCATACATACAAACACACACACCCAGAGACGTACTGACACATACAGACACACTGCCACTCACAGACTCATACACAGATGCAAACACAGACACATACTGACACATACACACACACAGACATACTGACAGATCACATACACAGGCTCCCACACAGATTCTCTCTCTCTCGCTCTCTCTCTCTCTCTCTCTCTCACACACACACACACACACACACGCTGACAGAGTTCATACGCACACCCCCAGCCCCCTTTGAAGGAGCACCCATCTTCACCCAAGCCGGTCTCCACTTCCAGTCCAGATGTGTGTGTGTGTGTGTCTGTGGCGGGGGGGGACGGGGGGGCTGCCTGGCCCCTTCCCCGGGCTGCTAACTTCCCAGTTCCTCTGTGGGAGATATATCTTCTCCACATCAGAGCGTCACATGAACCCCCACAAAATTAAACATTTTTGTAAGGTTTTTTTTTTTTAACAAAACAAAACAAAACAAAGGAGATCAGCAAACAGATGGGTTCGGGTTCATTTTTAGATTACAGAAACAGACTTTGAAGAGAAAGGGGAAGTGATTCCTCCTCCTCGGGAGATGGCACTGCCCCCGTGCCAGGAATGGCCACCGGAGCCAAGGCAGGGGGGAACACAGGGCACCCCCAGAAGCCAGGCCACAGCCTTCGCCTCCTGGGCTGCTTCCCCTAGAACCCCACACAGTCAGGCTTCAAAGCTCCCTCATGCCGGCCTGCGGGGCCAGCGGAGAAGGGCCACGGGGAGCCCTGTCCGCTCCCTCACGAGCCTCATCTTCAGAGGCCTTGAGAGGCAGGAGGAGAGGGCCGCGGCCGTGTCCTGTACCCAGCGTGAGGGGTTTGAGGACTAGAAGACAGCCGGCCCACCAACCCCCCTCACTCTGGAGGCACGGGCGAAGGGGGACAAGAACCCAGACTCTCCTGCTCCTGATGGGCCAGCGGCAGACCCAGACTCTCTGCGGGACAGGTCCGGGAAAGCCACAGAAGGGGCCACTGCTCAGTAACGGGGGCGGACGGCAGAGGATGGTGATGGGGACACAGGCCCAGCCTTGGTTCTGTGGTTTGAAACCACGGCTGTGCTGAGTCCCCCTTTCTGACCACGCTGACCCGTGGGGTCAGACACATGAACACGGGCCTGCCTGGCCACGCTCTGGAAGGGGCTTAAGAAAGTGACAGTTTTCTTGCTGACACCGGAGCTGGCGCCTGGCACCACTGACCAGTGGGGAAGCCAGCGCCGGGTCCCCGCTGACCACCAACCTCGAGCCAGATGTCCACAGTTGGGGTCGCCCTCGATGAGAGGGACAGGGCCAGGCCTTCCTCACGTTGCTGCGCGGGAGGTGGGGGGGGACCAGTCCCTAACTTGCTCCTAGGGGAGGTGCCTGGGGCATCCCATCAGCTGGACGAGCCCCTTACAAGCTGGCCACACTGGAGAGCCCCCTGCCCCCACGCCGGGCTAGGAACCACCGACCATGGCCACTCCACAGAGGGTCAGAGTCAGCACGGCCAAGTTCTCTGACCTCTCTCTTCCTTCCCGGAGGGCTGCCCGTGAGTGTTCGGTGAGTGTTCGGCCAGAAAGCTCGGCCGGATGCAGTGGACAGATGTGGCCATGCAGATGTGGCTGAATGCAATGGGGTCCCCGCCTCACCCCACCGCTCAGAGACTTTCTCCAGGACCCAGCGAATAGGGGTGAAGGGGTGGGTAGCAGCCAATCATTCCACCGGCCCTTTGCCCACGAAGCTTTGCTATGTGGGGGGCAGCAGGAGGGCACGTCTATGAGCTGGCTTTGCCCTGGGAGGACCAACCCCTGGGGTTCCGGCCCCACCAGCCTCGCTTCTCTGAGCGGTGTCTGGAGGGCTGTGGATGGTTCGCACTTCCTCCCTCCCTCGAGCCCGTCTAAACAGCGCCTCGTCTAGGATCCCGCACACGGTGGTAAGAGCACTTGATGTGTTTATTCCCGGTGTCCAAATAGGAAGAGAACCTGCTACGGGATATTTATAGATGTGAGTCAGTTCTTAGAAAGAAACCAACGGATGAAGGCTTTGCGAAAGCATCAGAAGCCAGAGGGAGGGGAGTTCACCTAGACGGACCTGGGCCCGCCAGGGGAAACAGACATCGGCTCCCTGTGCGGGTGAGAGCTCCTCTAACTGGGAGCACAGGGTGATCTGAGCGAGGGCCGGGTGGTTCCTCCTCCCCTGGTGCTCGCGGGGTGGGGGGGTGGACTAGCAGGGGAGCCCCCGGGAGGGCTCCCGGGCGTGTTTTCTGCAAGGAATGACCTCTTTCACGTAAAGGCCTGAGAACCTCCAAACTCCTCAAGTTACCTGCTTCGCGGGGCCTAGATGCATTATGGATAAGAAACCGGAGTCTGTGAAGAGGGAAACGGAGGAGGCTGATGGCTCCAGAAGCATCCAAGGTTTCCGTGGGCTGGAAAGAGGTTCACGGCGGCAGGGCGCTTGCCCAGCATACAGCCCCCCCCCCCCTCTCCCTGGGGGTTATGCTTGGCACCGCATGGGGTCCCCGGAGCACAGCCAGGTATGCCCCAAACTATCCAACATTTCCTTCTTATCGAGGCAGCCTGTTCGAGAGACTGTTCCCCACCCCTGCCCCTCCCCGCAACAAACCTGTCTGTACCCCATTTCTGCAGGATCCTTTATACAGCGTCTCCCCATCCCTTCCTTCCCCCTGTGCACGCCACGCCCCCTCGGACCCTCACACCCTGCCTTTTCTATTTCTCCCTTTTTGGCCCTCGGAGGATGGCTTTCTGCGTCTTTTAAAATACTCTGGTTGGTCATCTCTTATACAAGGGCTTAACGGCTCCAGGGGGCAAAATACAACCATCTTCACCCACTTTCCTCTAAGGAAACGTCTTTGGATGATTTTTTTAGCCGATTATTCATAATAAGCAATACAAAATATATTATTTAGGTCCTGCTTTCGGGGGGGCTTGGGTGGAAACACTTGAAATATGGTGGTGGGAAGGAGTGATGGTGGTGGGATTGGTGTTGGGATATTAAATGTAATGAATTATTGTGAAAAAACATCATAAAAATAAAATAAAACTAAAAATAAATAAGATACTCTGGTGGGAGCATTTTAAAAGACACAAATGAAGAGATAGTACAGGACATTACAGGCATTAATCCTGCAAGTGGCTGATCTGTGTTCGATCCCCAGCATCCCGTAGGATTTCCCCCCTCAAGCACCGCCAAGAGAGATTCCTGAGCGCAAAGCCAGGAGTAACCCCTGAGCACCACTAAGTGTGTGCCCAAAACAGAAGTAACTTTGGTGGGGACATAGCAGGGGGGGGAGGGGGGGCGTGTTGCTTCCCCTAACTGCGCCCTTACTCTTGTCCCGGGGCCCATGAGCCGAGCCATGCACAACCTCTTGGCCACCCCGAGCCGGCTACACCTCCTCCAGCTCCACCCTTCCCTCCCGTTTTCACTCCTGGCTCCCTGTGGCTGACGGGGATGACATCCTTGGAAAACAACGCTCCTTCCTCGGTTTCCATGACAACAGTCTCCATTGGGAGGCGCCTCCCTCCCGGTCCTCCCTCCTGCTATGCACTGTCAGCGTCCTTCTCGGATCCCTCCACCACATGGGTATTCCCCACAGCGCGTGTTGATCTCCTCCACTTGCCAACTCCCCCTCCCCCACCACCACCATCTCAGGCCACCGGGGAGATTATTGATTCTCACTGTGTCACCCTCCACATCGCCCAGACCCAGACTTCTCCCTCTCGCTCTGAGATCTGATGGCATTGAGATGCTTCAGCACAAAAATGACAGCAGCAGGGTGGGGAGGGCTGAGAGAGGACAGGGGTGAAGGCACTTGCCTTATACGTGGCCCACCCCAGTTCAATCCCTGGCATTGCAACTGCAAAAGTTTCCCAGGGTATGGCTGGGAGTGACCACCCCCCAGCAGGGAGCATAACTGGGTGTGACCCCAACAACAGCAGCAACCTCCCAGCCGGTGGTGGTCTTGAGGCTACGTCGGGCACTCCTCAGGCACAGCATGGGCTTCCTCGACTCTTCTCGACCGTCCAGGGAGACAAGTACCACCCTCACTGCCCGCTTGGTGACGGGAGAAACCAGGCAACCTGGGTGGAAGGATGCAGCTAATAATGGCGGAACCAGGGTTCAAACCCACACATTTGATGGGCCAGAGTGATGGCACCGTGGGGAGGGCGTTTGTCTTGCACGCGGCTGACCCAGGTTCGATCCCTGGCATCCCATATGTGGTCCTCCGAGCACTGCCAGGAGTCACTCCTGAAGTGCAGAGCCAGGAGTAAGCCCTGAGCCTGGCTGGGTGTGGCCCCCCAACAAAAACAAACCCACACATTTGAGAGCCCAAACTTCTGTCCTGTACAACATGCCTGCCTTTCACAGGGACCCCCAGAACTGCTCACTGCCAGCTTTGCACGCCCCCCAGTAGCCCACCTATGCTGGGTTCCCCCTTCTCTGACTCTTCAAGGTTTGAGAAATCACAGATGCCCCTTTTTTTCCCCGTCGCTCATGGAAACATGACCCCCTTCTTCTACCAGCAGCAGCCCCATCCAGTTAGCCCACCTGTGGGGCTCTAGAAGCTTCTGGGCCCTTCCTAGCAAGACAGCTAACTCCCACCAAGACAACATGGCCTTCCTTCCAACACAGCCTTGACCGTGTCACTGCTGGCCTAAGGGGTCTCAGGGGGAGTCAGGTCAATGCGACCCTCGTTTCCAACTGCCATTAGCAGTGACCCCTCCCGCCTTGAGGTCCTCCTGCTCAGGATCAACTCCTACTCCATCTCCTGTGCTGGGTCATTCAAGCCACTCCACAGCCTCAGGGCCCCTGTGTATGGCTTCACACGCCAGTTTCCTTCGTCCCATGAGACATTCATCCTGCCACAGCCTTCACTTTTGTTCCCCCCAGTGTCCCTGAGTTCTTGTCCAGTGGAACCCCCAGAGGCCATGTGCGCACACACACACACACACACACACACACACACACACGTGCGCACGTGCACGCACACACACACACATGCATAAGTACAGACATGCACACACTTAGCCACCATTCTTCAGAAGGCACCCGGGCACCCAAATCACAAACTGCCGACTTATGAACACAGGGTTTGGGGCTTTTGGACAACACTCGCTGCCCCTTTCCAAAGGAGAGGTGGGGGCCTGGGGAGAGGGCCCGACGGGTTGCAGGGGAGAGAGCTGGGTTGGATCCCTGGCCCCCTGAGGCCCCCCCAAAGGACCCCTATGCAGAGTTCTGGTGGGACCCAACATCGAAGAGCTCTGGGTCCAGCTGGATGATTGTCACTGGCCTATCAGGTTCCCTGAGCACAACCTGACCTCAGGTCACGGTCATGGGGCAGGAGATCAGTGGCCAGTGCTGAGGACCCTGCTCTGTGTCTCTGCTCGGGTGAGTCACTCACGCTCCCTTCTCGCTTGGAACTCAAACTCCAGGAGTACCCGGCAAAGTCCTCTGGGTGCTCCACTGTTATTTCCTACACAGGAGGAGCAAAAGTTACTCACTCGTGAGAAAGTTAAACAGCAAGGTACAAACCCAGTTTGAAAATCATCATTAAGGAAGGGTGTGTGTATGGGGGGGGGGGGGGGGCGGGGAAGGATCAAATCAAAATGGTTTTGCTTAATAAAAGGGAACTACGCAGTTACCCAAGCTAGGTACTTGGTGGTGGGGGTTGGGGCCATAGTCAGTGGTGCTTAGTCCCCGTTCTGCATGCATGGCTGGAACTCGGGTCTGCTGTGTACGTGGCATGTGTCCTACCCACTGTGCTGTTGCTCAGACCCTACATAGTCAGGGTTTCTCAGGGAAGCGCTGAATGACAACTGTGCTCCCCAAGGTGGCTGGGAGCAGGCAGCCAGCCTCTCCCTGCAGCCACCGTTGCATGCTGTAATTTTAACCAAGACACACGGAAACCAAGCCTCCTGACCCGGACCACAGGACTTGCCAGCACAGGAGCTGCCCCCCCCCCCCCCACTGCAAAGCAAGGACCCTGGGTCTGAGCTCCCCCGTCCCCAGGGCCCGGGGCCCCACTCAGCAATGGGAGCTTCATGCCAACAACTCCAAAGCCGTGGCTGGACTCGACCAGAGGACTCCCGCTGCGTTCTGGCCCTACCCGCTTCATGCCAGCCTTGGCTTAAAGGCATTGATTTCCGTGGCGAGTGTGACACAAGTGTCACTGGATAGGCCCCATGGTGGAGTCTTGCCCAGGGGAGCTGGGTTCTGAGCACGCACCCAGCTGTCTCCTGAAGCAGAGTCCGCTAGGTGGGTGCAGAGGGCCGACCCATGTCTCATTTCCCTTTCGTGGCTATCACAGCGGGAAACAGGAGCACTGGTCCCCTAGCACCCCCCCCCCTCACTGCTACAGACATGACCAGGATGGTGCCAGGAGCCCCAAGGCCAGTCCAGCCAGGAGAGACACAGCCAGGGCCAGACAAGGACCCACCCCAGCTCCGTGCTCAGGAGTCTCACCTCGGTGCCCCCCACGTCGGGCCGCACCCCCCTCCAGGCGGCTCAGGACAAGCCACACAGGAGGTTTTGAGTCAGTTGAGGTTCTGCAAACACTCCCTGGGGGTGGCCTGGCAGGAATCTAAGGGAACCTCTGGGTGAGAGAGGAACATGGGCCCCACCCTGCTCTCTCCAGCTGGGATTCCAGAAAGATCCGGGAGGGAGAGTCGGGGCTGAGAGCAGCAGCTGCTGACAGCAGCAAGCCCAGGGCCTCGAGGTCATTTCATTACAAGCTGCCTCAGGGGGATGCAGGGTGGGAGGAAGGGCCCGCGGGGCTTCAGCCACTGGATACACACACACACACACACACACACACACACACACACACACCCTTCATTTCCTAGGATATTTAGCACAAGGAACAAACGAACGAACACACACACACACACACACACACACACACACACACACACACCTTCATTTCCTAGGATATTTAGCACAAGAAACCAGAGACCGCCCACCGGAAATGAAAAATCTGGGTGGAGATGTCATTAGCACCTTAGACAGGCCCAGGGGTCTCCTTCCTGCCACTGTGTCTAATAGAGGGCGGCGGACATGCAGGCCAAGCAAAGGGAGGGACGAGCCCCAGATGCTGCCATGGAAGCAGGGAGCCAACTGGGTCCAGGCCGATCACCCCCTGCCCTAAAGCCTGTCCAGAACCCCTGCTCAAGGCTTGCTCGGCCCTGGGGAGACTGTCCTTGAGGCCCACCACATGATCCGGGCTCCCCTCACCCCCGGCGGGGAGAAGGCCATCGTCACAAACAGGACCACAGAAAGAGCACTGTAGGTCGGGGAGATCGGACATAGGTTATGGCGTTCGCCTTGCATGCACCCTCTGACCCAGGTTTGATCCCCGCCACTGCACCTGGGCCCCTGAGCCCCATCAGGAGTCCTGAGCGCTGCCAGGTGTAGTCCCCAAACCCAACGCAAAGAAAGACCAAAGGTCATGGTCCAACAGTCACACCCAAGGGCTTCCCGATTCCCTCCTGGCCCAGGGTTATGGAAGAGAAAAGATCATCTCAGAGATGATTTTTGTTAACTCTTTCCTGGTCTGGGACCATCCGGTTAAACATTAATTTTCCTATCTGGAGCCATTGGTTTAGGCCTTCCCTTCTCGGCTCAAAGGTCTAGATCTATCCATCAGTGATGACCAACTTAGCCAGCCCTTTGGGCCTCTCCCTTATATACGGCCCTTTATTCCTGTCCACCTGGCATGGCTCTTTAGTGCTGTGCTCAAGGTCGGCCCATTTGAAGCCAATGTGACCCCTTCCGGAAGCTCTCCCACTTCAGGCATGCGACTGGACCCCTCATGTGTTGGGAGGGTTGGGCCACACCCGGAAGTGGTCAGGGCTTACTCCTGGGGGTGCTCGGGGGACTGTATAGGGTAGCAGGACGGACCCGGGGGCTGGCCTGGGCAAGGCAAGTGCCTTCACCGCTGTACTATCTCACTGTCCGGCTCGCGTGTCTGACCTAGAAAGCTGCTATATCCAAAACAAGGCCAGTCTCTCAAGAGCAGGGCTGCAAGGAGAAAATCAGACGCACACTGGCTTGATGCTTGTATCAGAGCATGGCTGGGGTCAGCACACTATGTTTGAAGGGTCAGACCATAAATATTCCAGGATCTGTGAACCTTGAGTCTCTTTTTCTTCAGGGGGTGGGGGTGGGGTGTGTGTGTGTGTGTGTGTGTGTGTGTGTGTGTGTGTGTGTGTGTGTGTGTGTTGACCACACCCAGCTCTGTTCAACGCCAATTCCTGAGCCGGTACTCTAATGTACAATATTGGGGTTGGCAACAGCCTTCCCCCAGTATTCTCTGCCTGGCCCACATCTTGGTTCTCTAGAGCCAGGCCTTGGCCCTGCTGTGACAATGAAGAGATGGCTCCCTCCTTCCCCTAGGCAGCCTCTGCCAGATAGCGACCAGGTGCCAAAGAGATGTGTTTGCATACACGGGATTTTTAAGATCCTTGAATTCTAGTCGTTCATGTCCACGGCAACGAGGCACTCATGCATGGTGGGAGTGAACAGCTTGCAGCCATCAAGGGGAAGTGGACACGGCCAACATATCACAGGCTAACCTCTTAGACATCCAGGAAAGAGCCGCCGGCCTGATTCAAGCAGCCCAGGAAAGACGCAGGAACTCTAAATGGGCTTTCAGGGGTTTTCACCGCAGCCTCCAGCTCAATCGTGGGGACCGCAGATGGCTGACAGAGACCCAGGAAGCATCCAAAGCCTTTGGGCAGAACTGCTTCATCAAGGCCCACAGGGCCACTGGGCTTGGCGGGGACAGCTGAGGGGATGGTCTGCAGAGCCGGTGAATCATCAATGCTTCTAGAGGCATCTGCTAGTCATCAGTCGTCGGTCTTTCCAGCTCATTCATTTCACTAGCAAATCCCATGTTTGTTCATTTGATTAGTAAATCCCTTATTTACAAAGATGCGTCTTGGTCCTGGAACCATTGAAATTTCAAAGCCATAAAATGCTAAGATTTCCCAGTCCCAGTTCCCTGCAGGAAGTTGTCCTTCAAAGGACGGGGCCAGGCAGACATGGTGCAGTGGTGTGAACAGAACCACTCTGCACCCCCAGGGTGTGGAGGGAACTTAGGGGTCTCAGGGGACCTCCAGAGCCTTCGATCTCAGGGTGCTGAGTTCCGTTGATGACCCTGGGGACCCCCCCCCCCTGCAGCCACAGCACACGGGCTCATCTGGTTTTTTCTGCTGAAGGGTCTTCCCCACATTGCCAAGAAGGCCCTAGGGGTCCCTCCAGGCAGATCTATGAAAGAGCCCACCCAAGGGGGCAAAGCTGCAGGGTTCAGGAGACCCCAGGACCACCTGTGATGCCAGGCTAGACCCGCAGGCAAGGCAGGTATCTTCGCCTGTTTTCTCTCTCAGTCCCCAGACCCATGTTTGGGTTGTTTTAGTGGGGGTGGGGGGGCGGGTTAGGGTTGGAAGTGTTGTTTTGGTCTAACACCCAGCAATGCTCAGGGGTTACTCCTGACTCTGCACTCAGGAATTACTCCTGGTGGTGCTCAGGGGTCCATACGGGATAACAGGATAGAACCCTGGTCAGTTGCATGCAAGGCAAACACCCTTCCCACTGTGCTATCTTTCTGGCCCCCCGGGGTCTATGCTTCTTGAGCAAATTTTAAGACTGCTCTCACTCAGAGCGTCTTAGACCTAGGTCAAACACAACCTAGACGGGCACTGTCAGGGACACAGGGGATGTGTGATGCTTCTGATTTTTGCATTTTTGTTCTTTTTTTTTTTTTTTTTGGTCGTTGTACTGCCAAAGTTTTCTGGGTTTTTTTGTGACCCACAATGGCAGCAGCCAGCCTTTGTAAAAACTTCCTCGAAGACAGAGGTGCTTGGACATGGGATTTCAGGTCCAGTTTGGGCTGATGCTATGACATAAGGGGTGACTATGAAGTGTTTGTGAGACAGACAGACAGATGACGGGCAGTGAGTGTGTC
Source organism: Sorex fumeus (assembly GCF_029834395.1). NCBI lineage: Eukaryota > Metazoa > Chordata > Mammalia > Eulipotyphla > Soricidae > Sorex > Sorex fumeus. The sequence continues at coordinate 82,544,935 of NW_026606120.1, forward strand.
GACAGCCCCGACCTCTCCATTTTTGGATGACTGCACAAGACCGGTGAAAATCGCTACTTTGAGTGGTGATTAAAACTCTGATGTTCATATGGCTTGAAGGCTTCCCGTGTGGGAAAACATGGAACAAAGACCTGCGGGGCATCTCTATCAGGCTTGAGGTGCTAAGAATATCGTCTAACAAATAAAACGAACAAAATGCCACCGCAGCACCCTCATCCATGACACCATCACGGTAAACAAGCTTGGGTCTCTCAAAACACAGACTCCAGCTCCGGGTCCCAGAGTGAGTTTTTGTGCAGAATGATGGTTCAGAGTGGAACCGGCAGAGAAAGGAACTGGACAAGTTTCTCCTCCTCTGATGGTTGGTGTCAGCAGGTGCAGGGATAAGACGGCTGTTGACTAAATTCTGACATTTTTACAAACTGACAAGAGGTCAACAGGCAAAGGGACTCTCCTCTTCACCCCAGAGAGCTGACCCCTGAAGCAACCCCCGGGCAGTAGCCCTCTCCCCCAGAATCACCTCAGAATGTGGGACAAATTTCCTGCCCGATGTCAAAGGTCCACCTGCCCACGGCAACCTAAATGACTCACCCCAAACCTTTGGGTTTCATTTCCCTCCTTCCTGAATAAGAGCAGAAGGTGGTTTGCATGTGGCCTCCAGGTGGAAAAGCAGTTGAAAAATATTTAAAAATGTAGAATGTGAAATGCGACATTCGTGCAGTCCACCTCTACGGGGGCAGCCCGTGACTGCCGAGGTGGCCATCTTAGCCTCTCAGCATCACAGCTCAGCTTTCCCCTGACCCTTGTACCATACATGGCATTTCTAGCGATCTTACATGGGTGGCTAAACACTCGTGCTGGGAAACACTCCTCCCTCCATCCCCAACACGGTCTGCCCAGGGCTGACTTTCTTGCAGCCTTCGCGGAAGCTGTACTATACCGCCTTTGTCTTCCTAACTCTGCCCACCCTGTCGCCTGCCTGCAGCCCACCCATACTGTCACAAAGGGAAGGACATCCTCCTTCATCCTCCTAACTAGCAACTCGTGTGTGTGTGTGTGTGTGTGTGTGTGTGTTGTGTGCATACGCGCACATGTCTTTTTTATTCATTCATTCATTACGGGCATTTGGACGGTTACTTTGTCTGGGTTACCTTGACTATAACATGGGGGTGCCCACAGCTGAACAAAATGCCACCTGCACTTCCTACAGGTACAACCCCCAACATGGAATGCTGAGTGCCAGCGCTGTGCCTTGTAGGGAGTTCTTTAAGGACTAGAAAGTGTGTGCATGAACTTGAACTTTGGACCCAGAGCACAATGGACCAAGGAGAGAGACCCCGGCACAGGGGCCCTCTTCTCAGCAGGCACCTGGGCTGAGCACATCCCCCAAGCCCAGGCAGGGACCGGAAACCAGGACCTTCCTCTCTGTGATTTGCCAGAGCCAGGAGGGGCCATCACAGCCACACATTGTCATGACAGAGTCTAGCGAGAGGAGAAAGAAACTGGCCCACCAACTTCCAAATGCCCTTCATGGTTCCTCGCTGGGGAAAAGGCTCCGGCCCGCAGCTCATGTGACCCTGCGGTCACACTCCAGCCCAAGGCTCACGTGAGGCTGAGACTCCAGGCCAGAGCTCTCTTAGACCCCGCAGCTGCCATCACTCAGGAGTGGGTACACTGCCGTGGGCTCTGCCGTCACCTTCTTGTCCCGGGTGGGAGAGCAATGCCACACACTCTTCAGTGATGACGAATGGCCTGGGAGCACTATGCCGGCGCAAGGCTCAGGTCCCAGAGGAGACGCAGAGGGGTCTGGGTAGCCCCTGTGGCCAGGGCTATAGGTCCTGCAACACCCAGCACGGTTTCAAACATTCACCCACCAGCTGGCCCCTGGTCACCCTGCCACTGGGCACTTGCTCGCTCTCCCATTTCTCCATTCCTTGCCCCGATTGGACCGCCTCAGCTGTCAAGCCAGTGCCCCGGCCTCCTGCAGTGACCGTGCTCTGCCACACGGTACAGCCGGGCCCCCGCCCCTGGGAGAAGCAGGCCCTGGGCGCTGCTCTGGAGAGAGGTGGCAGATACTGGCTGAGTGTTAGCCAAATCCTCTCCCTTCCCCACCCCCGCCTGCTCACTGGCAGGGCGCCCCTGATGGCAAAAAGTGTGCTCACTCCCACCAGCTGTGTCTGCCAGGCCCTGGGGGATCCCTGAAACCACAGGCAGTTCCTGAGCACAGGTGGTTTGTCACTCGGAACTGCCAGACGAGGGCCCATCACCCACCTGACTTCAAGCATCAGAAGGGAAAGCTAGGGCCTGGGAGGTGGCGGTTCTTGTTTGCCTGAGGTTCAACTATGTCTAAGGCTCTGTTTGCTCTTTTACTTATTTTATAAGGTGGTTCACAATATTTGATTACAGGAGCGATAGCACAGCGGTAGGGCGTTTGCCTTGCACGCAGCCAACATGGCCGACCCGAGTTCGATTCTTCCGTCCCTCTCGGAGAGCCCGGCAAGCTACCGAGAGTATCTCGCCCGCACGGCAGAGCCTGGCAAGCTCCCCGTGATGTATTCGATATGCCAAACACAGTAACAACAAAGTCTCAATGGAGACGTTACTGGGCCCGCTTGAGCAAATCGATGATCAACGGGAGGGCCTTTACTTACTTACTAATATTCCAACACCAATCCCACCACCATTACAACCTCCCACCACCAAATTTGGGATGTTTCCATCCCAAGCCCCAAGTCCTGTCCCAAAGCACAACCAAAATGATATATTTTGTATATCATTTGTTATGGTTCCGTTTGCCCTGAGGTTCAACTGCCTCTGAAGATGAACTTCAGGCAACTTCCATCACCGTGGAAGAAGGACGTGCTTAGAACCTGGGCCAGGATGTAGGGATTCCTGAACGAACAGAGCTCAGGCTTACAAGGCGGCCGTGGGGGCCGCACGGCCGAGTGGGGGGGTGTACTTAGCCTAGCCCCTGCCCCCTCTGTGTGTGTCAGCTCGGAGCTCACTCCCGGCTAGCTTCACAGGCTGCTCCTCGGAGACGCCGAGTCCACAGGGGGTTTTTTCTGACCTTCCTTTCCTACAGGGCAATCACCGAGACTAAGTGGCAGCCACCGAGGTCTCAGGTGTGGGACAGAGGTCAGCAGAGACGCTTCCCTAGGAGGACACACACACAGGCCGAGAGTCAGAGTCAAACGGAAGAAGAATCCCGGCATTTTTCAGAGCTTCTGGAAAGCCCCCAGGGTGTAGGACGCCAGCAGCCGGGAGACACCCCTGCCACACACTGCTGACTTCCTCTGGGCTCTAGTCCTGCAGGATGAGGCCCGGCGTCCCCACATGGGTCCATCTGCCTGATCGCGGGGTCACGCATTAAGAGACACCAAGCAGAACTGGGAGCAGAGGCCCTGAAAGCCCCCAGCTGCCACCCCACGGGCCAAGGGTAATCTCTGGGTCATGCATACAGGCAGCAGGGCTCTGGGAGATTGGGGTTGCCACTGTCACCAAAGTGATATCAAAGGGACCCAAGTTCAGAAATGTTCCCATCTGATGGAAGGAGTGGGTGCTCTGTGCTTTGGGCCAGCATGCGTGAAGGCAGACAGCCCTGCGAGGGGACCCCCCCACCCCCATGCAGCACATCTGGGACCAATAGGGCTGGGGGGAGGCGGGGTCCCCCCAGACAGGACTCCTGATTTACCTACAACCGCAGGGGACACTTTCCAGCCTCCTGACATTAAACTCTTTGTGACTGTTCATTCTTGCAAGCACTTTACAGAGGACAGGAAGTGAAACAGCTTTCTCTCTCCTCTGATGCCACAGGTGGAAGTGGGACAGGGAGGGACCATCCCTCACCTGTCCCCTCCCTGCCCCCCCCGGGGACCGTGCAGCCCTACTGGCCAGGCCAGGGGTCAGGGGGTTGCTGTCACCTCTACCCCAGGACGAGAAAGAACAGCGCTGAGCCAAGTTCAAAACTTGGCTCAGCTCCCCACAACCCCTCCATGCCCGGCAGCCTGGCACATGTGAGACCCCCAGGGGTGCTGACACAGGCTCCTCTGAAGACCCCCAGCCTAGGAGGTGGGCAATGAAAGGAACATCAGGATGGACTTGTTTTTTTCTTTTTGGGTCACACCCAGTGATCCTCAGGGGTTACTCCTGGCTCTACACTCAGGAATTACCCCTGGCGGTGCTCAGGGAGCCCTATGGGATGCTGGAAATCGAACCTGGTTCAGCCACGTGCAAGGCCAATGCCCTACCCTCTGTGCTATTGCTTCAGCCCCCCGGGATGGGCTTTTACTTTGCTTTTAGAGAGGTAAAGAGTGTCCCTGAAAGGAACAAAGCCTTTTCTCCAAGTAATTCTGCTTTCTCAAACACCAGAAATGGACACCAAAGGGGCACGTCTGTTGAGTCAAAGCAAGTACAAACTCCTCCCCAGAGAAGGGCAACCCCCCAGAAAAGGTTTTCTGGCTGGGGAAATGCAAGGATTCAACTTCTGGCCATTCAGAAACCAAAAAAATGCTATCGTTAAGGGAGGTCCAGGTGCAAGGGGACTTCACTTCCTCGGCAGTTTGAGCCAACTCTCCTCTTGAGGAAAAGGTACCCGAGCCGAGTCCGGGCTCCTGAACTCACAAGCTGTTCACTGGCACTGGCACATTGTCTTGCAAGGCTTACAACGGGCGTGGCACATGAGTGTTACTTGTAATAAACAAAAAGCATCCCCCCCAGAACGTTTCCAGTGATCAAAGGGAAGTTCCCTCTTGGTATCTTCTGCCATGCTCTTGGGACAAAATCCCACAAATACACATGCTGAGAATTTCTGCGAAAGTACGGAAAAGGAGATGCTGGCCTGGTGTCACCTTTGCCAGAGTCGGATTCGACACCTGGCTCGTAAGAGAGGGGGCACCTGTGGGTACTCGCTGGGTGGGTAATGGAACAGAGAAGAGATAGACCAGTATGCTTTGCCTGCGGTGCTGTTCCTCCTAAACTCTCAGCACACAACTCTGTTCTCCAATACTGAAAGGTGCAAATTCATGCCAGGAGTGCGAATACTTCAGAGAAGATAAACCACAGGGCTGTGGGCTGACATTGCTGCGGGGACAGGCATTTGCCCTCCAAGTCTTCCCTTTCACAATAAAGAAAAAGAATTCATCTTTCTTGCGAGTAGAGGACCATGATAGAGTGGACACATAGGAAAACACCCCGAGGAAGATGTTATCGTCTGTGAATATAATAGAAAAGGCCACAGGAGGAGGCTGTGTGGAAGCCACCAATTTTCAGCAAGGGAAACAGAAGCTGAAGGAAGTTACAACCCCAGGGCTGAAGCAATAGTACAGGGGGTAGGACACTTGCTTTGCATGCGGCTGACCCAGGTTTGATCCCCAGCATCCCATATTGACCCCCTGGGGCCTGCCAGGAGTGTACTCTGCGCACAGAGCCAGGAGCAAGCCCTAAGCACTGCTGGGTGTGGCCCCAAAACAAAAAATCCAGGAAGGACAATCATTAAGCAAGTCTACTGCTTTCTCCCTGACCATCCCTTTGCTCTGCCTCAACAGCCTGGCAAAGTCAAATGAAATGAACAATTTTACCATAGATGAAGACTAAAGTCTTATAGGAAAAAAAAAAGCAACCGAATAATCTCCAATAAAGCAAGATTAGGAGACAAATGATGGTCTGAATAATCCATTCCCACTTGGACAGGACATTCAAACACATAAGCAGCTTTCACCCACAAGCTGGATTTTAAACCACTGAATCAAATGATTAGTTGACCTCAGTTAAATGTATCCCTCTCCTCTTTCCAAACTACTTTCCAAAGCTAATGTTATAATTTCCAATGTTTGAAAACAGACTAAAATAGTTTTCTAAAATGTAGTGCGCTGAAGAAATCATTCCATAACAAAGATTAATTAACAATGAAATACAGTTAACACAGTCTCATAGCTAGGTCTTTTTAAACACAAAATAATCAGATTGAAATTCTTCCAAATATTTTTCATTTCACTTAATTTCAGTTGATTTGCAAATAAAACATCATTGGCTCACAATTGCCTCTGACAATCTAATTTGATTAGCACGTAATAAAGGTTTACCAGAAAATATACCTTATATCATCCACCTTCCCAAAAAGAATTGCTGAAAGTGAAATAATGTCAACACCAACCTTGATATGTGGGGATGTGTGGGGCTGGGGGAGTATTGGACCATACCTTATAGTGCTCAGGAGTGACCCCTGGCAGTGCTCAGGAGACCTAACTGGTTCTGGAGATTGACCCAGGGTCGGCCACATGCAAGACCAACCCACTTTCCTAAGTGTAATACTACCTTGTTGGGGTCATTGGTTAAGTTTAACACATTGTGCAAATACTCAAACCTTTACATAGGATGTATCAAAATAATGAACTTGGGCTCACTCGCTCCTGAGCCCAAGCTCACCCCTGAACACATACTGCTCTTTCTCACTCCTTATATCTATCTTGCTTCACATACACACACAAACACCCCAAAATAATGAAATTCAACTTTTAAAACAATGATTCTGAACTCCTTATCCATTGACCAATTTCTAAGAAATACGCATAAGGATAAGCCTATGCCATAGGCAGATTCCAAATGCTGAAGAGGCTCAAGAATGAGGCAATTCTTAGCAGGCATGGATAACATTCTGTGACTCCCACAATGGGAAACACCTTTCACTAATGTACTAATTAACTGTGTCAGGGAGAGTGGTGGGGAGTAGACAACCGGAAGTAATATACATCTTTTAGAGTAACGATCACGCCAACTTCAAACGTGCACGAGGAGGGTGCTGGAGTGATAGCACAGCGGGTAGGGCGTTTGCATACGGCCTTGCATACGGCCGACCCAGGGTCGATTCCCAGCATCCCATATGGTCCCCCGAGCACCGCCAGGATTAATTCCTGAGTGCAAAGCCAGGAGTAACCCCTGAGCATCGCCGGGTGTGACCCCAAAAAGCAAGCAAACAAACAAATGTGCATAAGGGACTGAGTCAATGCCTGGGACGACAAGGCCCAAGAATGTAGACAGAGGGATCAGCCAGATAAGACGGAAAGATCATAATCCACAAACTCAAGCTTCACCGGGGTAACCTCCCAACAAGCACAAAACATTTGTGTGTGTCTCTGAATCAACAGTGATGTGGAAATGTTGCACACCCGAGATTTCAGTCCTTTTTCAAAACAACAAAGACCTCCTAGAGGTTAAAAGAGAAAGACTTTCAGAAATGCAAGCATGGCTTAAAAAGCAGGTCCTGGAAAAGAAGTGTCCTTTTCACAATTTTTTTTAATTGAGTCACCATGAGATGCAGAGTTACAAAGCTGATCGTGGTCAAGTTTCAGTCATACAGTATTCCAACACCTGGCCCTCCACCAGTGTACACTTCCCACCACCAATGTCCTCAGTTTCCCTCCTGCCACTCTTCCCCAAGCCTGTCTCTATGGTGTGTGCTCTCTCTCTCTCTGTCTCTCGCTCCCCTTCCCTCCCCCCTCCCCCCTCTCTCTCTCCCACTCCCTCACCCTCTCTCCCATTCCACCCCTCTTTCTCTCCCTCTCCCCCACCTCCCCATCCCTCTTCCCCTCCTCTTTCAGGAGATTATGGTTTGAATACAGGCACCGAGAGGCAATTATGCTTGTTCCTTTACTTGAAGTGTCCTCTTCAGATGGAGAGGCCAGGAATGGAGTCTGCTAGACCCAAAGGCGAGCTCCTTCTCCGCGCATGGCCAATTCCCACATGGAGTTGAGTCCTCTCCATCAATACACAATGCCCAGGACAGGAAATAGGTGGAAATGGCAGAAGCAAGAACTTCGTTCTCCTTGGTCCCCAACTCCAACCACAGAACCCAGTGCGAGCCACCAACGTCCCCATTCCACAGCTGACTATCTGTGTCTTAGCCAACCAGTCCTGAGCGACCCAAAGGCACTGGGGTCAAGACACCTGCTTTGTCCATGGCTCACCTGGGTTTAATCCCCAGCAGCACACAGGGTCCTCGGCATCGCCAGGAGTGACCCCTGAGCACTCACTCACACGCGTGGCTCAGCCCTGGGCCCCTACACAAAATCTTATTTTTCATAGTTATTTTTCTTTCTCAGTGGAAGACCAACAGTTAAAAGCAATGAGACCCCCAGGAGCAGAAGCTTGGAGGTAGGTGTTTGGGCCATCCTCTTACACACCTGCAGTAGGGGGGTTGAGGGGTGTGTTTGGCAACTTGCAATCATCGGAATGCACCACCACCAGCCATGTGTGCTCAGCCCACTTGATCAATGCGGGGCAGTGAGCGGAGCGAGGGCAGGGAAGCCACGAGGGAGCAGAGGGGGCAAGCCGGAAATGACGTGCGCCCTTTTTCTGCCTCCATCCAACTGTCTGCTGGCACGCAGGAAGCCCCCAAGCCCACCAGCGGGAAAATGGTCCTGGAAAGCCTGGCAGAGGCCCCCAAAGGCCTGCTTCGTGCAAACATTTGGCTCTCCCAAGGAGGTCAGAAACGGGCTAATGAAGAACAGAGGCCACCATCTGCTGAGGCTTTCCAGTGCCCCCCCATCAAGGTACTTGACCCTGCATGGAAGGATTCATTTCCCCATGCAGAGAAACAGAGGTGGAGTTACTGGATGACACCTCCTTCAAGAAAGGACTTACTAAATTTACATTTTCAAAGCTAAATCTTGAAGTGTCCGCTCTAGCTGTGAAAGTCAAGTGGCAATTACACCATGGGTTGTGTCCCTTCCCCTTTCCCGTTACTGATGAATATTCAGGAACACAGCACGGGTCCTGGGAGAGGCCAGTGGCGCTGCAGGAAGGCAGATGCTTTTGACCTGACCCACAAACATCCTGGGAGAGAAGTGGGTGGTCCCAGGCAAATTGAAGGAAAACAGAATTGGCACTGCTCTTTTGGGGGGGGTGGGGGAATTTTCTGGAAAATCGGAGTAAGCAAGCAGTCTTAGGGGTGGCCCACCTAAGTCAGTGCAAACAATCTGACCCTCTCCACACACAGACAACACTGCAGCTTTTTATTATCTCGCACCGTCATACACCAACCTTCGGAAGTACACGTTTAATGCCCTCTTGGCAGAGCAAATGATGACCATGAGGTGAGATAGCTGAGCTGCTCCCACAGAGGGAGAAACAGGTGGGTTGAAGTTCCAAAAGAATGGTTCTCAGGTATCAGTGAGACTTGGTATCAGTGAGATTTGCCTGGCTTCTGCTGGGTTGCTGCTGAGGACGGAGGACCCACTTGCCTCTACTCGCCTCTGGAGCCGGTGACTAACCAAGACCATGCAAAAGAATGCCAACCTCGGCTACTAAGAACATCACCCCGGCCTATGCAGCCAGGGCGTGGGGCAAAGGCATTACACCAAAGGAAGTTGTTTGGGGTTTCTTTCTTTCCTGGAGGAGGAAGTGGCTGCTTTGGTAGGGCTCTTTGGGGGAAATCAGAAGAAATCAGGAGGACAGAGCACACGGGACGCGGCCACTGAATCCAGCAATGTTTTTACCTTCCTCCTGGGTTGCGGGCATCTGAGGGTGTGAAACGGACGGGCTCCAAGAACTCAGGGTCAAGATTGAGGTTGATGCTGGCTGCTGCCAAGGCTCTACAGTGTCCTGATGAAACCAGCAGCTGACTTCTGTTTTTGTTTGTTTGTTTGTTTGTTTTGCTTTTTGAGTCACCCGGTGATGCTCAGGGGTTCCTCCTGGCTCTGTACTCAGGAATTACTCCTGGCAGTGAGTGCTCGGGGGACCATATGGGATGCTGGGAATCGAACCTGGGTCGGCCGCGTGCAAGGCAAACGCCCTACCTGCTGTGCTCTCGTTCCAGCCCAGGCAGCTGACTTCTGACCTCCACTCTCACTCCGGTGCTACCCAGGGGCTCTGGGAGGGCCCCAAGGGAATGGAATACCGAGCACCCCAGCACCTGCCTCAACTCCTACCTGAACAACCACAATTCACCAATCGGGAGAGAAGGCAAGCCGCTGGATGCCCTGGCAAGGAACGCTTGATTTAGATGCCTAATTCCCGACTTCTCATTACACTTGAAGTCTCTGATTTCTTTTAACGCCACTGTTTAGAAGCTGGCACAAGGCAGCCGAGCTCCATCACCTAAACGGCTCATAAATGGATTCCTGCTGCGACGGAGGTCCCCGAAAGACTCTCGTGCGTGTTCACCCTCTCCCAGAGCACTCGTCAAAACGTTCCCAGCTGGACACTGCCTGCGCTCACTCTCCTCCCGAGAACCGGCGATTTCTACCAGGAAAAATCCTGCTTTGATTTTTTTTTTTAAGAGGACTGAAGTCAAACACGACTCCTGGCCATGCATGGCATGACTTGACTTGACTGACCAGGTTCCAGCTCCCAGGGTGAACCCACGCATGGGGCCACGGCCCTAATTCAGGAGCCTGAACTGGACCCGGGTTTCAGATTTCCACGGGCCCATTTTCCCAAGCGCCCCTTTGCAGGCGCTTTGCTGCGGGGGTGGTGGGTGACATCAGCCAGAACTGGCATTTCCTTGCCCTCCCCACAAAGCCGGGGTCAGGAACGGCCTGGTGCTGATAGGAATGCAGATAGGTTTCAGCCGTCTCGTCTCCGAGTATTGGAGATGTGGAATATTAAAACCATCTTGCGATGAGTTCATTATGCCTCTGGCGTAGAATTTCTCAGCCCAAGTGACTGGTGAGAATGAACTATGGCGGCACTACACAGCTGGTGCCACTGGGCTGTCAGGTTCTTCTGGATGCAACCCTGTGAAATACCCAGCCCTGGCCCGAGCTGTTCCTCAGCCCTCGGGGCTGGAGGAAGCTCTGGGGTGAAGGCACATGACTTGCAGTCTCCACCTCCAAGCTCTGGGCACTGCCTGCTCCCCCAAGCTCTGCAGGGTGCGATCTTGGAGCTCCCAGAGCAGTGCTGGAGCTCCTGGGGGATCCCTGGCACCACAGGCACCAAGCGGTACCATACCCTCAGGCCCTGGGACTGCACAGCAGCCCTGGTTGGCTGAGAATTGAGAACTCGAGCCCAGGGAGCCGCCACTCACTCCCACAAAGTAGTGGCCCAGAGATCCGTAACTAGGAATCAAAGCAGCGCTATGCACAACCACAAGAAAACCCTCAGAGCCTACAAATGTCATGAGGGGGGCTCCGTCCATGGACAGAAGAGGGAGGGGGGTTCCATTGTGAACAGTGATGTGAAGTGGCTCCCTCAATCTGTGGACAGTGACATGAGAGTGGCTCAATCCATGGGCAGTGATTTGAAGTGACTCCACCTGTGGGCAGTGATATCAGGTGGCTCCATCCGTGGACAGTGATGGGAGGGTGGCTCCATCCATGGACAATGATGTGAGGATGGCTCCATCCGTGGACAGTGCTGTGAGGATGGCTCCACCAGTGGGCAGTGACATGCAGGTAGCTCCCTCCACCCGTGGACAGCCATGGAGAGTGGCAGGCACAGCCCGCCCCACCTCAGCTCTTTGTACCATTATTTCAGCTACAGCATGCTCAAGTCTTTTCCCTTCCTGCTGAGATGGGCAACCCTGATCTTTTTCCCTCTCTCCCCTGAGCCTTTGGAAAGAGACTTTGGAGTCTCTGTCTCCGACATTGCACAGAAATCCACTTCCCAGACCCACCAAGCTCTCCCAGCGTCTGGTTAGTGGCCCAGAGACTTGGCCTCTGTGTCTTCCCTGGCTACAGGTAGGGCAGCTGACCATCCCTTACTCTGCCCTCCCTCTTGGCCCATCCCTAAAGTGATGGCACATTATCCTGCAGCCACAACACAGAGAGCACTCAAGCTGGTACAGGACCAGCCCAAGCCCACAGCTGTTTTCTCCAGCACTGGTGGTGGGACCGGGGACATGGTCCAGCTGCTATGGAAAACAGCAGGAAGATGCAGCAGGAAATTAAAATACGCTCCAAGCAAACCCACCCCTGCTTATGGGTCCTAAAGCAGAGAGAACACATCGATGACTTCACAGCCATGTTCCGAGCAGTAGTCACAGAACGCACCTAGTCACACACAGGTAAATGGAGAACTACAGTAGCTCTTGGTACACAACAGTGGATTAAACCTCAAAGAGGAAATTCTGTGGACAAAGTAAAAGCACAGGGGTAAGGTACTTACTTGCCTTGCCCACAGCTGATGTTGGTTCCCTTCCCTGCCATACAGAGGGTCACCTAAGCACTGCCAAGAGTGATCCCTGAGCACAGAGCCAGGAGGAATACCGGGGCATAGGCAGGGATAGCCAAACTCCACACACTTTTTTTTTTTAAAGTTAGTTCTGACATCTGACAAGAGGGCTAGATCCTGAGGCCGTGTAAATTAACCAGTCACACAAAGATAAATACATGAGATACAGCAAGTGGTACCTACGCACGGGCTAAACAAGTCCACAAACACGAACCAACATGAACCCACATGTGTGCCTGTGTGCTTACGTGCTTAGATATGGCCAAGTCCCCAAGAATGAAGCAGGACCAACCATGACCAGGGACTCCCTTTGGAATCTGAGTTTTGCAAACGTGCTAACACTTCAGAACTGCACATTTGCAAAGGGTCAAGATGGGACATTTTATGCTTTTACAATGAAAAATAGAGAAAACCTCATCTTTGACAATTGGGCAAATTCAAGAGGAACATCCAAAAATTTCATGCAAAGCTTTAAAGCAAACGGCGGTTTTGGCTTGCGCTTAAGCTGTTTTCGTGAGAGATTCAGCAAGGCGACAGGAAAACGCTTTCCAACAAATGGTTCCTTGTGCCCCCAGCTTCAGCCCAGCGTTCTTCTCAGCCAAACTGCCTGGATCACAAGTCTCTAAATTGGATCTGAGTCTACATGAGAAAATACAAAACTGGAAAACAAAACTAAAAAAAAAAAAAAACAAAGTATTGGGGGCAGGAGCGATAGTACAGCGGGTAGGATGCTTGTCTTGCATGTGGCCAACCCGGGTCTGATCACCAGCACCCCACATGGTTCCCCGAGCACTGCCAGGAGTGACCTCTGAGTGTAGAGTCAGGAGCAAGCTCAGAGCATTGCCAGGTGTGGCCCCAAAACCAAAAAAAAAAAAAAAGTTCCCACCCACCCCGTAGCTCTCCAGCATTTAACAGAATTAATTAAGGCTCTGGGGGGGTGGGGGGAGACAAAGTTTATCACCTGCTCAGGGCACTGAAGTGTCTGGGTATGTTTTACAGCACCCAAACGGCCTGCATTGTTTCAAGAGAGCAGATGAATCAGTCATTACTAAGAGAATCCCCCCCCCATCGCCCCCACCTCCTCCCTACCCCCCCCCCCCACCCCTGCGCAGAAGCCTCAGCCCTCCCCACGCACTCTGTGCTCCCTCCTCTCCCTCCTCTCAGGATTCTGGCCACAGCCACAAAGCCTCCACAGGAGGGCGGCTGCCTGGGGTCTTGTGACTGAGCAGTCTGCTCAATCTGCACCTCTGCTCAGCTTCCAGGCCCCAGGGGGCCTCCTGCTCATGGAACTTTCCCGTCTGTCTCCCAAATGCTGCCTCGCGCCTGCCAGCTCTTTCTGCCCTTCCGCTTTTCCAGTGCACCTCCCAGTATTGGGAGGGAAAAGCTCAACTGGCGTGGGGCAAAGAGCGCTCCCAGATGTCCAGACGGCTCTTCCTGCGGGGAGAAGAGGCGCTGCGAGGACACCACATGAGTGGGCCCCTCGGGGTGTCCACTGCTCTGAACATGCATGGCAGCCGGTCTGTGTGGCCTCTCAAGGACTCCCGAGTGTCCTTCTGGTTCCCCCCACCCCAGCTTCATTTCCTTTCAACTCCTAAAATCCCTCACGCTTGGCCTCACAGCCAATTCCCAGCTCTATTGCCAGTGGGGAGATTACCACAACGGTACTTCCGTCCCCTCAAGTCAACAACCGAAAAAAGGTGCATGCTATTTACAATAGCCAGAATCTGGAAAAAAAAAAAAAATCCCGAGTGCCCGAGAACAGATGACAGGTTAAAGAAACTTTGGTACATCTACACAATGGAATACTATGCAGCTATTGGAAAAGATGAAGTCATGAAATTTGCGTAAGAGTGGATCACCAAGTCTACAACTGTATCTCATGGTGTTTCACTAATAAGAATTTAAGGGAAAAAAAAGTGGATCACTGTGGAAAGTATCATGCTAAGTGAAATGAGTCAGAAGGAGAGGGACAGACAGAAAGATTGCACTCATCTGTGGAATATAAAGTAACAGGAGACTAATACCCAAGGATAGTAGAGATAAGGACCAGGAGGTTTGCTCTGCGGCTTGGAAGCCTGCCTCACATGCTGGGGGAAAAGGCAACTCAGATAGAGAAGGGACCACTAAGTAAAGGGTATTTGGAGGGCCCCCTTGGGATGGGACATGTGTGCTGAAAGTAGAATTGGCACTGGTGGAGGGATGGGTACTCAATCATTGTATGACTGAAATGTAAGCACAAAAGTTTGTAAGTCTGTAACTGTACCTCACAGTGATTCATTAAAAAATTAAAAAAAAAAAAAGATGCATGATGTCCAGTGCCGGGATTACTCAGGGTATGAATAACGTACTTCAACGGTTCACAGAGTCATTTCAGAGACCTCAGGGGTAGTTCCTTTGGGAAGGGAGGTCCAGGGGGCACCCGCATGGCTGTGGGAATGGTGTAGAGGGCGGAGTGTGACCTGGGGAAGGAGGGTCTCTTCAGGAGGCCGCCACCAGCTCTGCCTTGAGAGCAATAGTTCAAGCTGGTTCTAGCATCCTCTGCCCCATCGCATGGCATGTGGTGAAGTCACCAGGCTCTGCCCCACCCCGACACATACAAAGTGGGAAGGGACACAACCCCTGGGACCAGAGCTGGCGTGTGGACATGGTCCCTGAGGAGGACAAGCCCCCTGGAACCCAGGCCCCCAGCAATCCTTGGCCATGCCACAGAAAGAACCTTGGTTCCTGGTCCACCAAAGACAACAGCATTTCTAAAGGCAGCCTAGTAGCCAGGCCTTCCTTGGAAAAGTCTTGCACGAGAGGCAACAGCCCTGGCATTGGGTTCCCACCCCCCCCCCCCCTTAGAGGTTGCGCGGCAGCCAGGGTGGGACCGTGAGGAAATGGGCACTCTGGGTGTACAGGATGAGGCACTGGATAACTCAGCGTGTCACCACACACCCTCAGAAGCATCCCTGCTCTCCGATCCCATCACCCTGGCCCGGACAAGTCAGAGTGACGTAAGACTTTAATATAAATATTGACATAGGATGAGGATCCCAGCACTGTTTACAAACGGAAAACAGACAGTGGGTTCTGTTCATTCAGGGGCTGGGAAGATGGTCCAAAGGGCCGGAGCACATGCTTTATGTG
Organism: Sorex fumeus; assembly: GCF_029834395.1. Taxonomy (NCBI): domain Eukaryota; kingdom Metazoa; phylum Chordata; class Mammalia; order Eulipotyphla; family Soricidae; genus Sorex; species Sorex fumeus. Next base: position 82,560,229 of record NW_026606120.1, read on the forward strand.
GGGGAACCCCGGGTTCACCCCCTGACTCTGTATCATGTCCCTGCGCAACAAGCTGGGAGTAGCCTCAAAAACATCCCCTGGGTGTGATCCCCATCACCCCTCCCCCACACCCCCCTTTTAAAAGCTAAATCCATGACACGACTTTTCTAGGGGAAAGTATTAGGCCACCTTATCATTCTTGGAAAAGCATGGAGGACAGCATCTACCTAGGTGGTCAGCAACCTGCCTTTGATCCCAGGTACCACAGCAGCAGCACTGGAGATGGTCCTGAATGCCCCCAGCGAGGCTGGACTCAAAGCGCACCCAAATCTCAGCCCTGGCACTGACCAGCTTCCTGCCCAGCTGGCTGGGCATTGCATGGCCTGCAAGGCCCTGGATTAAAAATTAAAAAAAAAAGAGGTGTAAAGCATCGAGCATGAAGCAAATGTTCATGGAGAAACGCATAAATGTCCACGGCAGATAGAAGTTTGGAGTTACAGAGAGGCTGTGATGCCGGATGATTTATCCCTTTGTTTTTCTTAGATCGGCTCCAAGAGTGGAGTACTCTTCCACTCCACCACAGGGAAAGATCCATAAAAGCTGTTCGCCGAGCTCGGGTTTGCGAGTGGCTCCTGAGACTCCGGCATCCCACCCGCACACCGCCCTCCCCACGCTGTGTGCCGCACTTTCCAAGACCTCCTTGTCAAACCGTGGACTCCCCTTCCTAGATTTGCAGCTGAGCAGAGGGTGGGGGTGGGGGGAGGGTGGAGGGGAAGTCAGACTGGAATTCTTTTCATTCCATTCAACAGCGCCTGTGTTTCCCCCAGCCCCAAGGCTGTGTAGGTGGGAGGGGAACTGTACTTAGTAACCACATTCCTGCTCAGGTTTAAAATTAATAGCTACAATATTCAATAAAGTAACAGTTTAAACCTGGACTGAAATGAGGCTAAAAATAACCGGCCGCTTGCATCTCTGTTTCTTGCCAGCCGAAGGCTTAGCAGATTCAACAGGAACCCCGGTGGCCGTGGTCCTGCCAAGCGTCAGTCAGGGTTTGAGGCCACCAACTGTCCCATATGCATGATGGGCTCTGACATCAGTGGTCTGCACACGCCCGATGCTCAGGGGACCATATAGGATGCTGGGAATCGAACCCAGGTCAGCTGAGTGCAAGGTAAATGCTATACCCGCTGTGCTATTGCTCCAGCCCCAGATGTCCAACACTTCTGTGGTCTGTGATGTCCCCTTGTGATCTGTCCTCAGGGGAATTCCAGAGAACTGTCCCCCAACAGCAAGGAGGCTTCAGAGACCAAAGAAGTTCTTTCCATCCACCGAAATCTGATCCGATGCCATGACTTGGAGGCCCTTGTGGGTGGCAAACACAAAATCGATCCCTTTGAGGAGCTCGTTCTCCCCTAGCTGGGACGCCGTGGACAAGGTCACTCACTGCCCCGTTGGAGGCAGACCTCAGCCACAGCCACTCCTGCCCCCAGCCCCAGCTGTGCCCAAAGCTTGATTTCCAAATTGCGGCAGAGTCTCGCTCCAGGAGAAACTGCATGCCGGGCTTTGGAAGAGTTGGTGTGAAAAAATAAAACCAAAACCCCCAAAAAAGCTAATCTTGTTTCTAGTATGCGTTACAACATTATGGATATGCTAGGTTGGATAAAATCACGACTTGTTTGACTTTTTAAAATGCAGCTCTCAGACTGGCTTCCCGAGCCTGAGGCTGGCAGGCGGTGCTGGCGTCAGCCCCAGGCTGCCTTTTTCCTCGGATGATGCGGCCCCACCTGAACTGACCCACTTTCTGTAGGGTCTTTGTGCAGGGCCTGTCCACCCGTGGCACAGGCCAGAACTGCGTTTGGCTCCTAAGATCTTGCTGAGCGGCCGGGGAACTGCACCCCATCATGGATCTGGAAGAAAAAACACTCAGAGCAGAGACCAATGCGCCCATCTTGGCCCCAGGTGGGGGGCTCCTCTCCTAGACAACATTCTAGGTATGGGTTGTCCTCACAAATTCCTCCTCCTTTGTTCCGTAGCTGTGCCCAGTCTGGGGTAGAGGGGCAGGAGGTGAGCACCCTGGTCCAGGAACAGCTAAGCTTCTCCACTGCACCACTTCTGCCAACCTGGGATTTGGGGGAGAATAGGCTTTTCTCTTCATATGAAATGCCAACGCCTGATTGTTACTCCCTATGGCCCTTCTCTCCTGTCACAGCCAAGTCTGGGGATGGAACCTGGTATAGGTGGAGGGCCAAGCATGCCAGGATGCTGGGCAGTCACTGCCTCTCCCAGAGTGGGGCATGCACAGCCCTCAGGCTGGGGCACCCCTCCACTCCCAGGTTCTGCGTTCATCGTCGCTACCCCCCTTTTTTTTACTCCGAAGGAAAGAACTCATTATTCGTTTGCTGTGTCCAGCAGAAGGTCACACTCACGTCCACCTGCTGCCCATCTCCAGGGGCACTTTCTGGCTGGCACTCTCAGGGTCACAGGGAAAGTGGAGTGCCCCACCTTGCCCACCCCCGGAACACGAGTGAGGTGCTCTCTCACTCTCTCTGGCCGTGAGTCCCCTGCATCGCCCCGAGCTCAGGGGAGAGTCTGGGTCCCGCTGTCCGGAGGGAGATGTGGACAGGAATCAAACATGGCAGGTTCCTCCATCCACCAGGAGGCACAGCCCCGCGGAAATCAATCGACCTTCCATAAGCAAACAAAGGGACCGCCAGTGGCTTCTGAGACTCTTGCCCATCACTCCAGCACAATTGGGGAGGTGGGGAAGAGTGGGGGGACGGGCAGGGAAACTGGTCCACACCAAGACCCAAGGCAGCAGAGGTGGGTCACACCCTCCCGCAGGCGACTGGGGTGCTATCGTCTACTACAGGCCAAGTCATCTCCACCTTCCTTTCCTCCACCACTCTGCCCTGGGGGACTTCCTGCTGGCTACAGGGAACTCTGGCAGGTGACCCTGCAGAACCCACAGCTGGCAGTGCCAACCTGGAGAGAGAACCAGGGAAACCTGGGGGCACTGAGCTGCCCCAAATTCCAAATCACGATGTGGCAAAGCAAGGACACGGCTCGGCCAACAGTCAGCTCACTGTGGGCCCTTTCCCAGCTGACCCCGCAGGGGAGCTGGAAAAGGGCCTTGGGCACCTCAGGAGCTCCTGCTGAACAAGAGACAGCACCCCCACCCCACGCCACCCCAGAGCGCACAGGTCCCTTCCCTGTCCCAGGCTTCTCGCTTCTCCTCAGCTCGGTGCTTGGTGAGTCAGCCATGACCTGGCCGATTCTCAGGGCCAGTCCTTCTCCCCTGGCACCGGGGGCTGACCAGCAGAACTTTCATTTCTCTGCCTGCGCCATGACTTCCTCGGCAGGCACAGCTAACTTACACGGAGCGTGGTGCCGGCAGCTGCCCTCTCACCTTGCCCAATGAGAGGGAAAATGACTCTGGGCAGGTTTCCCTGCTTCCCCCTCCCCAGCGAACGTCAATCATCTAAATGGGACTCAGCACCGTGCACCAGGGAGCCGGGGGCTGGGCGTGTGCAAATGTCAAGTCGCATTAAGCATGCAGGCAAGCACCGCACGCCTCTGCCAAGTACCCTGTCCTCAAACAATGAGCGAGCAGTTTGCCATGGGCTGGCCGGCAGCCCTCGGAGGACGGTCTCTGCGGCGCCCACTCGGGGGCAGCAGGGGTGGCACAAGACGGTCAGCCTCTGAGTCCAAGGGAGGAGGTGTCTTACCCCTGGTGGCCGTGGATTGGGTTGGGTTTTCCCAAGGTAGCCAACCAGCAAACCTGCTTCCTGGGAGCCAATCCCACTGGCACGCGGAGGTGCACACCAGCCTGGCAGCCGGGACATCCGGCGAAGGATGCCACGTCGTGGGCCCCATTGTCCAGACTCTTGGCCTGGCACCTGCTCCTTCCTTCCTTCCTTGGGGCGAGAGATCACTTGTGTGCCTGCTCTGCAGAGGGCAGGTAGCCCCCAGGACAGGACATGTGAAAAGCAACTTGCTCAGAGCCTGAGCACACAGCTGGCCGAGTCGGAACCTCACCTGGTAGTCTAAACCTCACTCCTCCCCCTTGCTCCCCCGCAGCGCTGTGTACACACACACACACACACACACACGTGTGCGCATGCACGCATGCACACTCGCAGTGCCTCAAGGGTGGGGATGGAGCCAGCACCACCAAAGACCAGCTGCCAAATAGCTGCACCATGAGACCTAGCTCGCTGCACAGAAGTGCGCTAATGCCGCACTTCCAGTGGAAGGAGGCCGCAGAACTACGGACCAGTGGGACATCATGTGGCTTAAGAAAAGAGAGAATTGGGCCAGGGATTGTACCTCAGCTATTAGGGCATTTATTTGCCTTGCATCATTGAGGCCCCGAGTTCCGCCCTGGGTACCACAAAGCAAAGAGTGCATGAGTGTCAGAGACACACCCAAAGGAAAGCCCTTAGAGAAGAAAGCCCAAGGGGGCCACGCCAGCCAAGGGGGTCTGGGACACAGGACACGAGGCCAAGCTTCATGGTCTTCCATCATCTTCGCTTTTTGAGTGGGATATTATTTGGTGGCTGGAAAGACATACAGCGAGCAAGTCATACACGCCTGACTCACAGCCAATCTGATTTCCATCATCTGCATCGTTTAAGTGGTCCCCTGAAGCCCACCCGGAATCATCCCAGAGCACTGGGCCAGGAGCAAGCCCTGGGCACCACCAGCTGTGGCTCCCCCAAACCCAAATGAGGATGCATTTTAGGGTTTCTGTTTCTTTTCAGGGAAACAAAATCGTTCTATTGAAAGAAAGTTAGAAAAGTGTGCGGGGAGAGAGGTATCATACTCAAGAGAGAACACAGGTTTCACCACAAAGGAGAAAGCCTTCGTTCCAACTTTTAACGAAAGTTAAAAATATAATTAAAAACTGGAGACTTATCAGTGTTACCAGACAGGGACAAATGCAAGTGGAGAAGGGCAAGACCTCTGAATCGACAGGAACCAAAGCCAGGTGCACCACACGTCTGTCAACTGCGGGGCTCCCAAGGTTAAAGATTAAATCTGGCGCTGAAGAACCACAAAATGAAAACACGCTCTTCAAATAATTTCTACGGCGCATAGAAAACTCAGCACAGCCACCTGCGAGCTGCAGTCAAAGCTCTTTGCTATTATAAATGCCAGCTGCAGGGCGGGGTGGAGGGGTGCGGGAGGGGGGCGGAAGGAGATTTGGAAGGAGAGACCGGGGCTGGTTGCCCCCCCCCCCCCCACATGCTTCCCAGCATGGCCCTGGCCCTTGCTGGCTGGCCCAGGAGAGTGGCCTTTCGAGTAGAGGATGGACCTGGGCCCCAGGTGAACCCACCTGATCTCATGTGGAGCAGACCTGTTCTACAGTTCAGAGAGACATCGGACCCTGAGGGGCAGCCTTCCAAGATTCCAGTTCGGGTATTTGTTTACGCTCACCCCTCTCGCCTGCCCGAACCAGGGGAACTTAAGGCTGGAGACCTCTGCTGACCAGGTGTTTAAAGAATCTGTCTGGGGAACTTGGGAGGGAACTTTCCCTCCTTCCCTCTGCACAAGGGAAAACAAAAACACAGGAAATAGTTATGGAAGCGGGAAAGGGGTTTTATCCTGGGAGCTGGAGGGACAGTACAGCAGGAAGGGTGCTTGCCTTGCACGTGGCCACGCCAGGTTGGATCCTCTGTACTCTATAGCCCACCCCTACCCCGAGCCTGCCTGGAGTGATCCCTGAGCACAGAATCAGGAGTATGCCCTGAGCACTGCTGAGTGTGCTCTCACCACCAAAAAAAAAAAAGTGTTTTACTCTGAAAAGATCCCATATTTGCTATTTCTTCTTACTGGTAACTATTAGAAACTCTCTAAGCAAACCCCTGCTTTTGATTATGAATTTACTAACCCCTTTTGTAGGACAAATCACTCATCTATAAAGACAGGTGGATTTATCACTAAGAAAAGGTATCTTCAAGGAGGTATATTCCCAAGCAAGGCTTCTAGTAAACCTGAACCGTGACCAGCTGTCCATGCATGGGTAACACTACTGTAACCCTCCAGACCCTCGTGACAATAGAAAGCTGCATACCAGCCCCTGGGTGTGAGCATGAGTCTTCATCACCCAGCCCACACACTTACTGGCCACTCTGCACCAACCAAGTACACCCATGACATGCCAACATGTGCTCGCTACTCATGAGGACTCAATCACAGGGGCCAGGACGGACTTTCGCTGTGACTTCCAGGAACCTTTCATCACAAACAACTTCCCTTTCTTCCCTTATGTGTCTGTGATTCTGCCACACAAGAGGTCTCCCAAAAAAGCTGATCCAGGAGCCGGAGACAGAGTACAACAGGCAGGGTACTTACTTTGTGTGTAACCCATCCAGGTTTGATCCCCAGCATCCTAGAGGGTCCCCCAAGCACCGCCAGGAGTGATTCCTGAATGCAGAGCCAGGGGTAACACCTGAGTGCTGCCAGGAGTGACCCCCCAAAAAATCAGAAAGTTGAGCCTGCCCTCACTGTCTTCATTTCCTTGAGACAGTGACTTCCAACGTTGGTGATATGGGGAACGATGGGATCTTCCATGGGAATCTTCCACCAGGTGAGGCAGAAATGAAACCCTCCACACCCCTCAAAGGCACTTTGCACAGGACTAGTAATACAAGAAACACAACTTGATGCCATTAGCAAACACTACATTTAAAAAAAGCAGAACAAAAAGTGATTCCTCCCTCCCACCCCCAACCTTCCAACCTCCCTGCTTTATGCTGACAAAGAACACAGGCAAACAGAAAGGCCATTCAGTGCTGAGTGATTAGCAGAAGTATCCTGGAAAGATCTGCCAACAAACCTGAGAAACTCACCCCTCAAGAAACCTCAGCCCCGCCGGAGCCAGAGAACAATAAATAGGGTCTTTTGCCTTGCACTAAACCAACCCAGGTTCAATCCCCAGCACTGTGCATGGTCCCCCCCAGCACTGCCAGGAGTGGTCTCTGAAAGCAGATCTAGAAGTAAGTCCTGAGCTGTGCCGGGTTATGGTCTGCAAACCAGAAAAGAAAACCCAACCCAAACAATTTATAATCAGAAAATCATTTGAGTGCACAAATTTGTTCATTCTAGGTCACGAGTAATGCATTAGAAGAAATATGGGTTGCAAACTTTGCAAGGCTACCTAGCAATCTTTATCATCAGGCTATAAAGCTGAATAAAAAAAAGATTTAGACAGTCACATGACATGATCGTGTGGGCTGCGCAAGGAAACTGCAGGAAAATACAGCAACCTAATGCACTTTGGCTGGATTTCTTCACCCCAGCACTTTGAGGCTGGATCACTCTTTGCTGGAGAGGTCAGTCCTGGGCACAAAAACACAGAACCACATCCCTGGCCTCTGCCCACCTGATGTCCATAGCATCCTCCCCACCTGCCAAGAGATCTTCCTAGACACTGCAAAGTGTCTCCTAGGGAACAAGACCAACTTGAATGAGAACCACTAGGCTTAGACTACTTGATTTTCTCATTTCCCTCACTCTAAAATAAATACCTTGTTTTTAAACAAAAGAGATAATAGGAAGAAGCCAATTTTAGTGGCTTGTTCCTAAGTAGGAAAAGTAAACAAATACATTTTTACTCTTTAAGGATGAAAGCTGTTTGCTCTTCCTTTCTGGCTGGGTCAGTGGGAGTGGAGTGGTTCCTGAGTGCATGAGCCAGGAAACCCCGGGTCTCACTAGGCATACACTCTAACGCTGAAGCCAGCCCCAGAACCTACTTCTTTCACTGTATTGCCTTCAGTCAAGAACACAAGACTAGGGCTGGAGCCATGGTTCAGCAGGGAGGGCACTTGCCTTGAGCATGGCCGATCCAGGTTAGATTCCACGCATCCCACAGGGTCCCCTGAGTGCACTCACTAGGAGTGAGTGCAGAGCCAGGCACAGCCCCGCACCACTGGGTGGACCACCCTGCCACGCACAAATGACCACAAGACTGGCGGATCTCCTTCATTTGCAGCTCAGAAGCAGCACAAGTGAAACCCACCCTGCAGCCTTGAGGATTTCATTCCCCACAGCTGCTTCCCTTCGAAACATCATGCATGCATGCACGCACACACGAGCGCACGACAAGTCACACACAGTCTCTTCGCTCACATTTGGTCACTTGCTGCCAGACATTCAGAGGACCTGGCTCTCCACATCCCTAAGTACTAGAGCGCTCAGTATTCAAGAATGAACAAGTGTCTTCAGACAGTCTGTGGGAGACAAGAGGCCAAAGAACAGTGATGGCAAAAATAAACCAAAACTATTTTAGACTCCTCTGGCAAAGTGTGTGTGGGGGGGGAGGGGAGTAAAATGGAAACACTGCAGGACAGCAAGGACAGTCGATGAGGATTTATTCTAGTTTTGTGGATTAACAAATCCCACTCGATCAGCTGCTCCTGTAGCCAAACTAATGGGAAACTCCTTCGCGGGTTGCCAACGGTTTTGGCAATAGGATTGCCCAGTTCTCTCAAATTCAGAATCTGTGACTCCTTCTGGATAGCTTCCTGGGGATGGTTTCTACCACAAGCTGCCCGGGAGGCTTACAACTTTCCACCAAAGACTCAGATGCACCCACTGTCACCCCACCCAAACACACGCTGGCTGCTTCCCTAAACTGGGAACTCGGGCCCAGGGAGAGAGCTGGAAATATGAGCGGTGATAACTGGTCTATAACTGGCCTGAGAGCAGAGGCAAAGAGAGTTTCGACCTCGACGCTTCAGAATTTCTGCCACAGTAGGGTTGGAAGAGAAGGCGGAGCATCTTGGTACCAAATTCCTTCCAGAGGATTCTAGCAAAGGAGCCCATGTGAGCGCTACACTGGACAGCGTGTCTATTTTGGTTTGCTTCTCCCAGTCCTCAGCAAGCATGAGCAATCTGGGGGTATTTCGCCCACCACTGTAGTGGAACCCAGATGTGCTCTATCCACCTGCTTCAACACCTGCTTCACGAGCCCAGATAGTTAGAAGTGAAAATGCCCCACAAAGCAACAAGAACATCGTTGGTCAAGTGGCTCATAAAATTATTGGTAACAACTGTTTCTCCACTATTGGTCAAAGTAATAAAAACATTTACATAATAAGTCTAAAGTATTTCAGATTCAAGTGAGTATAGATTGTGCTGGAAAACTAACTACATAGTGGCAGTGTTAAGAGGACTACTTGGGGATGGAGTGATAGCACAGCGTTAGGGCGTTTGCCTTGCACGCAGCCAACACGGCCAACCCGAGTTCGATTCCTCCGCCCCTCTCGGAGAGCCCGGCAAGCTACCGAGAGTATCTCGCCCGCATGGCAGAGCCTGGCAAGATACCCGTGGTGTATTCGATATGCCAGACACAGTAACAACAAAGTCTCCAATGGAGACGTTACTGGGCCCGCTCGAGCAAATCGAAGAACAACGGGAGGGCCTTTACCTTTACCTTTACTTGGGGATGGAGCGACAGCACAGGGGGTAGAGCATTTGCCTTGCATGCAGCCAACCCAGGTTCCAATCCTAGCATCCCATATGGTCCCCTGAGCATCCCCCCCCCCAAGAGTAATACCTGAGTGCATGAGCCAGGAGTAACCCTTGTGCATCGCTGTAACCCAAAAAGGAAAAAAAAAAAGGACTACTTAACAGTTCAACCATGTAATGAGCATTTACGAGACAGCAGATAAATCAGTTTATCCAAAGTCCTAACCACTCTGTGAACCATATATTATTTTCTCATTTCTGAGGAGAAGAAGGACCTGAGTAGGTACAGGGCTTCTTCCCAGGTTTAAACTATATTATAAAAAAAGGTAAAAAAAAAAAAAAGGTAACAACTTGATCGTCGATTTGCTCGAGCGGGCCCAGTAACGTCTCCATTGGAGACTTTGTTGTTACTGTGTTTGGCATATCGAATACTCTCGGTAGCTTGCCGGGCTCTCCGAGAGGGGCAGAGGAATCGAACTCGGGTTGGCCATGTTGGCCGCGTGTAAGGCGAATGCCCTACCGCTGTGCTATCGCTCCAGCGTGGCTGAGCGGTCTAAGGCGCTGGATATTATAAAGGCTGGCCTAAAAATAAGACTGCGTAGATCAGTTCCAGGGTGACTGAACGTGTACATTTTGAGAGAAAGACGGATATACTGGGGGAAAAAAAATAGGAGGCATAAAATTTTTATGGATTTTCTGTATAATACTCTATGAGATAGAGTATTATAGCTTCCACAATCCCAAAACATTGAAATTATATGTCGTGTTTAAAATTTAAAAAGCTTCTTTGAATATTTCATCGTTTTTTCTACTCACAGAGTACAAGTCCCTAAGTGTACATAAAGCAGAATATTTTTCTGGTTCATTAAGATAGTTTAGCAACTTCCAATATATGAAAAATTCAATAAATAATTAGTGACTAATAGGTGTGAGATTAGATGGAAAATAATAGCTACCTTGCCTCCTTTTTCATACATGCCATTTTCCTGCAAGCAAACTTTGTGAGTAAATCGGACTTTTTTCTGCTCCCCCCCAAAAAAAAACTATAAATAAAGTCTCTTTTACATATGTAAATTTAAGTATGGGCAGGCAACCAAAGGCAGGATTTCAAATTTTTCTCCACAAAGTCAAAAGCCCTTTTAATTCCCTGTGAGGCAGCCCCCAGGAACGCTTCCCTTCCCCGTTATATGTGCTTCCAGAATTGCCTGTGGGTACACTGTCAAAACACTTCTTAAACTAGATCCTGTCTTAGCAGTCAGCTCAATTTTAGAATCAAGTTTGAGACTGGGCATTTGGCATTAATTCCTTTAAAAAGCTAAGAACTATAATTTCGGTATCCTATGACTAGTAATTTCAACAGCGGGACAGAGCTAAGTATCATAATCCTTTCTTTTTTAAAAAAAAAATAAAGGCATTTTAATGTATTATATTACTTCAATCACCCTAACCAAGGATTATTTTAGCAAGAACTAAAAGGCCTTAAAATTCAAAATGGAACATAAAGCTTAAAGTAGAATAGCTAATGGTCTGAAAAATTCTTGGTAAAAAAATACTGGAGTAAGTCTTCCTGACCTTAAACTTGGCAATAGTTGCTTAGATGGGATACAAAGTCCAGTGTCAAGACCAAAAAAAAAGCCATTAATTTACATCTGTTAAGATTTTTTTTTACTGTAATGAGTTTCAAAATACCTCAGTGATAGCACAGCAGGTAGGGTGTTTGCCTTGCATGCAGCCCACCCAGGTTCAATCCCCAGCATCCCATAGGGTTCCCCATTCACCACCAGGAGTAATTACAGAGTGAAGAGTCAGGAGTTGTCCCTGAGCATCCCTGGGTGCGACTCTCAAAAGAAAAAATAAATAAATACCTCAGCGAGTTGAAAAGACAAGCCATAGCGGAGGGACACACAGATTCTGTACATTTGCAAAGGCAGTTCTATTTGCAGTACACAAGGAACTCTTGCAACTCAAAATGTCAACCCAAGAATCTGAAGGGCCCCTTCCCCAGGAACAGGAAACAGGCACATGAAAAGATGCTCCATCATGAGGAGATGAAACCCCAAAGGGGGGAGAGAGAGAGAGAGAGAGAGAGAGAGAGAGAGAGAGAGAGAGAGAGAGAGAAAGAGAGAGAGAGAGAGAGAGAGAGAGAGAGAGAGAGACAGCAAACCCACCAAAGGAACAAAAGATCACAGTTCACAAAACTGTAAACAACGCCATTCCTCCCCACGGAGGGAATCAGAGAGTGCAAAATAGTTGGGCAGCTCCCTTAGAAATAAAACACAGGACTAACATGCTACTCAGCAAACTCAGTCCTCGTTATATGCCTGGGAGAAATGAAACCACCAGACGGGAGTGGGGATGTAAATGTTCCTAGTAGCATTAATTCGTCGTCATCAACCAGCAGCAGAAACACAGGCCCACTGACAAGTGAGTGATAAATGGCATGTGGTATTGCCATGGAACAGAATATTACTGAACCACCAAAAAGGAATAAATAAAATACTGGGGCCAGAAGGAGAGCACAGGAGTACTAGGGCTGACACTGGTTCTGTCCCGGGAACCACATGGGCCCAGAGCATCAGTGGGTGCTGTCCTGGGGTTCCCTGAGCACCATGGACTGCGCCATCCCCAGCACCACAGGGTCTGAGCAGAGCCACACCCTTGGGGTCACACATGGAAGTCCTGACCCAGTGGGTTGAGAATAATTTGGAGGGACCCCAGCAGTCCTGGGGGGCACTGCTTAGGGGGCTCCCAGCATCCACACAAGAAAAAAAATATATATATATAGCAGAGACACAAACTAGGATATAGGAGAACATCCAGGGGAAGGACGCCAGGCACGAAAGATTATTTAGTCCCACTTATGAGACTGGACAAGTCCCAAGACACCAAGTGCATTCACGGCTTCATGAGTCACCTGGGTTGCTTGCCAGAAACCCACACCTGAGGCTCAGCAGGAACCAGTGACCCCCTTCACAGCTGCCAAAAGAGCCAGGTGCAAGGGGCCACCCGCTGGCCCCGTACCCAGCTCTGCTGAGCAGCAGAATCCTGGCGAGCACCAGTAAAAAAATTCGCGCCAGTTGTGCCAGCCTCCGTCGTCACAAAATCAGCATCACCCCAGAGGAGAGGAAGTGGGAGATCAAACGCAGTTGTATTCATAGAGAAAGAGACGGTACCTAGCAACAGACGGGCCTCAGGTCAAGCCTTCCCAAAGAACCGCATGTGGGGGGCGGGGGATGCCCAGCTTCTGGTTTTCACCTGCCAATGACATTGGGGGGGGGAATGGGCCATGCGATGACTTTTTCCCTACCGTATCCTCCAGGGGCCTTTACAAAGCCACGTCTAAATTATAGATGAAGCCCGGGAGACATCACGCTCCGCAGGCCCCCCTGCTAAAGTCCTCCCACCTCCGCTTCCTCCCAAGGACAGTTGGGATGTGAACATCTTGCAGGTGAAGCAACCTGAAATGGGGTGGTATGGGGCGCGCCCCTCAGCCGTCTAAAGAGGAGGAACTGGGAGGGGAACACGGGCAGCCTGGTTCCGTGGGACATCTTCACGCAGCTCAGATTCCCACTCAGCCCAGAGATCCACTTGCAAAACGGTCCCCAGTGCATCCTCACTTCCCGGGGCACTGCCCTTTTACTCTCCTGCACCCGGCAGTTTGCAGTTGGGAGCTGAGAATCCTGCTCCCCTCATCAGCTCTAAATTCTACTCCCCAGGAGTGGAAGACGTTGCTTTTTGGCTAAAGATGGGGAATGAGAGATGAACTATGCAGGCAAATGAGCTTCTTGTTTCCTTCCCCCCCCCCCACCCCCCCCACACACACTGTATTCTATTATCTTGATCCCACATGGATGCCTTTGTTGGAAATAGAATGAGGAACTGAAGATGGGGAAGGGAGAGGGGGGAGTGTTGCCTGCAGCCCTCTGCACCCAAACCTACTCTTCTGCTCCTCCTGTGTTAACCCTGTGGCCATGAACTTCAAACTCTGGGGTTCACTCCACAGCTCTAGTCAACTGTCAACTCGGGCAATCACTTCTTGGACTTCTGTTACCCTCCCTCCACGAAACTGAAAACAGCTCATTGATCCTTCCTGGGAAGATTAATCTACACAAAGGGCTCACTTTACCAGGGGCACCCGGTAAGCGATGGGTCACTGGTAGCCCCGAGTATCTGCCATCCCTGTTCCTCGAGTCCATTGGATTGTTTCAAGCCACTTTCCTTCCATAAACTGCTCTGTCCTTGGCCCATGGAGGCGGGGACATACAGGAACGGTCTTCCCTATCTAGAATGTTTCCATCATTGTGCCAGCGACAAGCTGGGTGACCATATGTCCACATTTGCCCTGGCAGTCCTGGTCTGCGCCTGTTGTCTCAGCTTAATTATTAATGGTCCTCCCGGTCCATGCCCGCCCCGCCCCCCTTACTGTCAGACGTGTCCTGGTTTGGGTAACCGATGTCATGTTCACTGTCCTATTAATGACACCTGAAACAAACAAAAACCAACTGTGTGGCTGTGTTTCACAGATCATGACGCAGCAAACAGGCTGCCCAGGGGATCTGGGGACCATGGCGGGACATGTACACTGGTGAAGAGAGAACCTGGAGCCAGGGTGGGGAGCGGTGGGGAGACTGGACTGGCCACAGCACAGAGGACCAATGTGCAGGTTCCACACTGACCTCTTGTACTGCTCACTCCCTCTGCACTCCCAGGAGCAGACCGTGCTACACAGAAGAAAAACACTGGTGGGTGGTTCCGAGCTAAACTTCTTTCACCCAGATTGAATATTTGGTCCAGGACAGAAAACTACTTGTGAGGTTAGACCACCTGTTCCAGGCCCCCAAATCAAATATTTCCAGGTTTGTCATTGATCAAGTGTTCTAACAGCTGGATGTTGCCATGCATCACTGGTGGCTCACACTTGGATGGATGTCCCATGGCCAGTGCGAACCACTGGTGGCTTCTGGATGTCACATCAGACAGACCACCACCAAATATGTAAGATAGTTCATTGATTATATTGATTTGCTTAGGTATAAAAATATTGCCAGATGGGGCTGGAGCAATAGTACAGGGGGTAGTGTGTTTGCTTTGCTTGTGGCTGACCCAGGTTCAATTCCCAGCATCCCATACGGTCCCCTGAGCACCACCAGGAGTAATTCCTGAGTGCAGAGCCAGGAGTAACCCCTCTGCATCGTTGGGTGTGGCCCAAAAAGGAAAATAAAATTGCCAGAGATAAAAAATCATCATTAATTTCAAAATATTGGGGGAGGGAGGGATTACTATATTCTGAACTTTTTAATTTTAATTGAATCACAGTGAGCTACACATTTATAAGGTTGATCATGATTGGGTTTCAGTTACATAATGTTCCAATACCCATCCCTTCACCAATACATTTCCCACCACCAATGTCCCCAGTTTCTCTCCCACCCTTCCCCCAACCTGTCTTGGTGGTGGGCACTTTTCTTCCTTCTCTCTCCAAAATATATTTAAAGCATTTTATTTCAATTCAGCAATTACATATAAAATGTTATCAAGTGAAATTTTTTATTTATTTATTTTTTATATGGGCTGGAGCAATAGCACAGGGGTAGGGCGTTTGCCTTACAAGCAGCCAACATGGCCAACCCGAGTTCGATTCCTCTGCCCCTCTCAGAGAGCCCGGCAAGCTGCCGAGAGTATCTCGCCCGCATGGCAGAGCCTGGCAAGCTACCCATGACGTATTCGATATGCCAAAACACAGTAACAACAAGTCTCATGATAGAGACATTACTGGGCCCGCTCGAGCAAATCGATGAATGGGAGGACCATGATTAGTGTACCGTGATAAATTTTAAAGATTTCCGTGTTAGCTAACTTTCACAAAGGCAGCAAAACACCTTTACCCTTTTAGCTTTCTTCGTGCGACATTTCTATCTTGGCTTCCACTTTAAGTATTCACAACATTCCCAACATCATTTATATGGTGTTTTTGCAGCTTTATGGTAGGAATTTTTTAAAAAATGGGTAACTTTGGGGGGAGTATTTGTTCTCCAGTAGCCATTTCTTCAAAATGGTGATTACTGATCAGGAGTTGATCTCACTACATTTTTAATTAATTTTTTTTTTTTTTTGCTTTCTGGATGATACCCAGTGATATTCAGGGGTTATGCCTGGCTCTGTGCTCAGGAATTAATTACTCCTGGTGGTGAAATGGGGACCATATGGGATGCCAGGGATTGAACCCAGGTCTGCCACATGCAAGGCAAATGCCCTACCTGCTGTACCATCGCTCTGGCGCCCTCACTACATTTTAAATTCTGTTTATGACCCCATCTTTGATGTACATACCATGCACGTACAAGTGAAGCTTCCTGTACTATCACAGTTTCTCTGTACCACCTAGCGTGTTTTCAAAAACATTGTATGATACCATTTGATCTGATGTCACTTTTTTTTTTACAATACTGTAATTAAAAACACAGCATCAGGTTTTCATTTCATTTTTGCCTCCAGTAATGGTGAATACATCATTCCGAGAGTTACATACCAAATGGCCTATTATGGGTCCATTTCAGAAATCTAGCCATCCTTCAGTTTTCAAAACTTGTAACATCATCCTATTATTTTTATTTTTCTTCTCATGGTAAAACTTTAACTTAACCGCAAGCTTATTTTTTGATGCAGATGCTCTTCCTCCCAAGAGTCAATTGTATCATCCCTATCATACTATGTGCTCCTCAAATAACAAGCCACAATTTCATCACAGAGTCATGTGGTGTGCCTTGATTATTATATTCTTTCCCTCATAAATATCAAAACTGTAGGCGTAGTGTCCAGGCAAACATTTATATAGTCTTATTCCATACTTTTTCCTTTCTGGGAACACACTGGAGAAAAAGCAAGAAGCCCTCTCCAGGGCTAACGCATTCATCTAGCCCAGTGTATCAGACAGCTTCATCCGCATTTTGAAACATATCAACAATTACTTCAAAGATGCTTTGGATTCTATTGAGTCAATCTTCATTTCTAGCTGTAGAATTGTCAGGAAATACAGTGTAAGTACTTAGATTTATTGGGCCAAGTAAAGTAATCATACTTCCTGGCATGTGTATGTGTGTGTTGATATACAATTGCATTTTGGACCAACATAACTTGTGGTACTTGTATTACACACACAATGGCAGTATTCCTTGTACCTACTCATAACAGACTTCCTGAACCACCGACGCATTCTGATAGAGGTAGAATTATTTTCACACGGTACAATATATTTGTTTCAAAAGTGATCATTTGTGCTATATGTTTCCAAGAATCATATGTACCAAAAAAGTAATTTTTTGTCAATGCTTTGACCAAAACCTTTTTGTGAATACTTATGTACCACTTTACTACTTCCTCTTATTTGCTGCCATTCAGCATCATGATCATCTCCGGAATCATACTGTAAGAATTCTTCTTCTGTGATATAGCCATAAGATGCATTATTTAAGAGTTCACCTCTCTCACAATCAGAGGATGAGAGTATTATCAGTCTTAATTTGGAGGGTCTGGTTTGCAATTTTACTAGTCAGGCAAATCACTTATATCCATATTAATCTTATCTATATTCTAATGGGCAAAAAAAAAATTTTAATAAAAAAGCCACTGATTATTACATCTATATATTGTATTATATATAATATATGTTTCTATATACAATATATTAGTATCTTTTAGTTATATCCCTATATTAAGTGGCAACACAATGGGAGGACAGTGACAGTGATTGAGTAGCAACATAATTATTCTGTTACCTATTATACACTGTGTGACAGATATTAAAAATATATAATGAAATAATAAATGAACTCAGCAGAAGTAGAAACAGAAATGATCGCTGCCAAATTTTTATAATATAATTTAGTTCAGCGCCATCCAACAAAGGGAAGCAGATTAACGAAGCCTCCAGATGGCAAGAAATACAAATTGCAACACCAGCATCACCGTGTCACAGTTTAACTTCTGCCCTATAATCACTAGAGGACAGGACCAGGGGGATGAGGCTCACCTTAAAAGACCACTTGGACATTAAAGGTGGCCACAGAAAGGCCAACCTGGGGATACAAATTTCAGGTGAGTCTCTGAGATCATGGCACCCATTATCTGAGCATTTAAGTCCCTTGTCCCTTCTGAAGACTCACTGAACTTTTACAGCTGTCACATGAGGCTCTTCCCAGTGACCATGTCGTCCAGCCACAGCAATGCCGGGTTGACCAGAGTCATGGAATGCCCCTTGCTCCTTCCCATCCTACAAGGCCTCGCTTGGGGGATTATGGAAATGAATGTCGGGGTGTGGAAATATTTTACAGTGTGGCAACAACCAAAAAACAAAAACTAAACCTACAGGTTAGAGACATAAGTCAGCTCTGGTTCAATCCCCAGCCCCACATACACGGAATAATCCCAGTGTCAGGAGTAAACGCAGAAGCATTGCCGGCTGTGGCCCAACAACCCACTAGCACCAATTAAAATTTATAGTTTAAAAAAATCATAAAAATAAAATATTGGGGCTGGAGTGATAGCACAGTGGGTAGGGTGTTTGCCTTGCATGTGGCTGACCCAGGTTCGAATCCCAGCCTCCCATATGGTCCCCTGAGCACCACCAGGAGTAATTCCTGAGTGCAAAGCCAGGAGTAACCCCTGAGCACCGCCAGGTGTGACCCAAAAAAAGCAATAAATAAATAAATAAATAAAATAAAATCTCATGGGGCTGGAGCGATAGCACAGTAGGAAGGGCATTTGCCTTACATGCGGCCAACTTGGGTTCGACTCCCAGCATCCCACATATCCCCCTGAGCACCACCAGGAGTAATTCCTGAGTGCATGAGACAGGAGTAACCCCTGTGCATTGCCGGGTGTGACCCCCAAAAATCAATAAATAAATACATAAAACAAAACATCACAAATCCAAGTTCCTGGCTATGTTGCATTTCTGGAGTGGAAAGCAGGTCGGAGTAGAGCAAGTTGGAGAGGGGGTGCAGTGCCAACCTGTACCTGTGGAGTGAATTATCAGCAACCTTCAGGCTTCCTGATACTCCAAAATTGCCACCATGAGTCTGGCCAAACCCCAACAACCCCAGCTTTCCTAAGAAATAAATGGCCAAAAGTTAGGTACAAGGGAACCATGCCCACAAATCACCTCCGGCTCAGCTATACAACTCATTTATCAGCCTTGCTTCAGAGGCCCATAAATAAATCTCCAAAGAGATCAAAAGCCACGGTTAATCTTGGCCCCACATAAGGCTGAACAGACCCAGGTGAATTGGGGGAGGGGGGAGGCAGGTCAGCCCCCAAGCAGAATGCCTGCCAGCCACTTGCTCCCACAATCCAAAATTGCTGCCATGCCCCCGGGCCAGACTTCACCATGTCAGGATGGATCTCGTCAAAATATTAACCTGTTGAAAATTCAGGTATGTAGGTTTTGTGACTGAAATCTCCAGGCTTTCTCAGGGTCAGGGTGGGCTACTCTCCCCCTACTTCCCTGTACTCCTGGAAGCACTGGCAATCACCCCCCATGAACCAACTCCAGTGCCACCATGCAAGCTCTTCAACTGGCCTTGGTTCAGAGATCCATAAATCTCAAAAGCTATCAAAAGCCGCAGTTAATCTCAGACCTGTGCAAGGCTGAACAGACCTTGCAAATCGGAGGGGGGCAGGTCAGCCTGATGCCCACTCAAGCAGAGGCCCAAGCAACCACTTGCTTCCACAATCCAAAATCACCACCAAGCCTCCCACCAGACTCCACCATCTTGGGATGGCCCTCAACAAGATATAATCTGCTGGAAATTTGGGTATACAGATTTTTTGACTGAACTCTCCAGGCTTTCTTGGGGCTAGGATGGGCTACCTACCTCCAGCTCCTTGTACTTCTGGAAGCCTCAGCAGTCACATCCACGCACCAAAGCTGCCACCCACTTGAAAAAGCCACTCTAGCATTACTTTTCCAATAAAAAGTACTGAATACCCTGAACAAACATGACCTCTTTAGTACCTGTATTGCAAACCATAACGCACAAAAGGAGAAAGATAAAGAAGAAAAGTGCTTGTCATAGAGGCAGGCTGGGGGGTGTTGGGGGACAGTGGGAGGGAAATGGGGGACACTGGTGGTAGGAAATATAACACTGGTGAAGGGATGGGTGATAGAACACTGCATGACTGAAACCTAATCATGAACAGCTTTGCAATTGTCTATCTCACAGATATTCAATTTAAAAAATTTTTTAAAAATTAGAACAAGTTGGAGAGGTTCTGCCCTGGGGCACTGGCCAAGAGTGGTGTGACCCTCTCCTTCAAAATCACAGGGCAGCATCTCTAGGAGTCATCTCCCATTCTTCCTGTTCCTTCCCTGTCCCCTGACTTCACCCAATCATCATTCCTGGCCAGCACATAACTCTGACAAAGTCCCTACGATTCACAGTGCAGGGTCAACTCCAGCCTCTGCCAGGTCCCCGTCTGCCTCTTTCCTGCGGGTATAGAAAACTTTCCAGTCACGCCTTCAGAGGCTGACACAAGGCAGTGTGTTTGCAACGGGCTGCCCAGTGGTTGGTAGAGGGAAAAAAAAAAAAACAACCCAAAGGGCAAGTCACTGGGAAAGCAGGGGGAAGGGGGACAGCACCTAACATCCACTTCGCCCCTAGAGAGAGCAGCCCGTGTTCTGGTTCACCGAAGACCGGGGGACACTTTGGGCCTCAGAACCAACATCTGCCTTCAAGTACTACAGTTGCATTATGAGTCAAGTACCCAAAGGAGCTGTGGGTGGGTCACCTCTGGGAGGGCGGTCGTTGGTGTGGTAAAGTGAAGGTGGCAGAAGGGGCTTTTGATGGGCTGAGGAGACATGATGAGTCGTGTGGATGGTTGTAGCGGCAGTTACAGTGACCACAGGGTTCCCTGTGAAGCCACTTTGGGCATATGAAGTCGGCCATGTCAGAGACTTGGCAGTCCTCACCAAGGCCTCTGCCTTCTCTGGCAGTTCTGGAAAGACCATCACCTACCCTGGAGGCACTCTTCAGGTAAACAGAAAGAACACGTGCCGCATCCCTGTCCACGCTCACTTCATAACAAAGAGAGGAGGCTCGGGTAGCAGTAATCGGTGCCTGATCAATCATTTATGCCGGGCCTTGGCTTGTGTTTTATACCTCTGCTTAAATAACTAAGTGTATGATAATTGAAGGGGATTAAACATTCATCAGTCTGTTTCCTCAGTGGATACACGTTGAGTAAAATCAATTTTCTGTCAAAGAGAATCGTCTTCATGGGAAGCAAACACCGAGCAGTTAGAGTCTCGGAGACTTGAGGATGGAGAGATAGTCCTGGGGTGGAGGCACTCAGCCCCCAGTTCACGGGTCCCTAAACCCTGCCAGGGTGAGCCCCGGGAAACCCCAGCGCAACAGGATGTGACCAGGAGGTGGTTCCTGGACCTCCTACACACTGTTTAGGACAAAACCTCCACCATCACCAAAAGGAAAAAAGCATTAGACGTACAGGAACCACAGAATGTTCCAGGAGTTGACCTCCTAGAAAACACTTGCTCGGGGCAGGGTCAAGCCAGGCAAGAGTCGCAGGCACTTGCTGTGGGCATCACCTCTCTTGTCCACGACACGAACAACCTATGCTTGGATGAAAAGAGACAGAAGGACTCCTACCCTGGAAAGAGTGTGGAGATCAAGCTTCCACCTGCTTTTTCTCTTCCTGCACGTGCTCTAAGATAGCATTTCCCAGCGGGGGCTGGGGGTGCTGTATGGCCCCCTATGGGCATCTAGCATTTCCCAGTGGGGCTTGGTGGTGCTGTATGGCCCCCCATGGGCCTCTAGCATTTCCCAGAGAGGGATTGGGAGGGCTGTATGGCCCCTCTGTGGATCTCCAGGATGTGCCAAGCGAGTTCAGGTGAACACAGCACAAATGGAGAGCCACTGCACAAAACCGGAGGGTCAGCTGGTAGGATGGGAAACGCTGGATGGAAACAAGGGCAGAAGGGAGCACTGTCAGAGTCAGCAATGCTGTTCGAAGAAACTGCCGCTACAACCATCCACACGACTCATCATGTCTCCCCAGCCCATCAAAAGCCCCTTCTGCCACCTTCACTTTACCACACCAACGACCGCCCACCCAGAGGTGACCCACCCACAGCTCCTTTGGGGACTTGACTCATAATGCAACTGTAGTACTTGAAGGCAGATGATGGTTCTGAGGCCCAAAGTGTCCCCCGGCCTTCGGTGAACCAGAACACGGGCTGCTCTAGGTTGCGAAGTGGATGTTAGGCGCTGTCCCCCTTCCCCCTGCTTTCCCAGTGACTTGCTCTTTGGGTCGTTTTTCTTTTTTTCTCCACCAAGCACCTGGGCAGCCCATTGCAAATAGGCCAGCAACCCTGCCTGTTCCTGCCTTCTCTCCCTCTGCCTTTTATATTGGGGGGAGCGGCACACCCAGCAGGGCACGGGGTTCAGGGGACCATACACAGTGGCGAGAATAGAACCCAGGTTGGCAGCACACAAGGCCAGCATTTTTACTTCGTTTTTACTTCGCCTGCCCCCACCCCGAAGACTTCTTATCTGCCATCGGACTCAACAAACAACAAAACGGGGGGCAATTTTCACAAAGTCCACACTTAGATTCCCAGGGAGGCCTCCACGTGCAAGTCTCGGGGAACTGCGCCATCAAGGCAAAAACCCATGGGAGGAATAGCAAGAAGTGGAGATAGAGCTTGGTCTAGGAATGGTGTGGCCTCTCCTGCAGTCTGGGAGACGTGCTTCTTCTGGAAGTAGTGCCAGCCAGGCTTGGGGGATCACAAATCCAGAAGGGAAAGCTCAGAACTTCACCCCAGGGGGTTGGCCCTCACCTGGCAGCCTTAAAGCAGTGCTGGGGAACAGACGTGCAGCCACAGTGACCGAATGTCCTGGCAGCACCTCCAGGGGCGCCGTTCTACCCAGGATGCCCCAGCACTGCAAACCCTGTCTTCAAGGGGTCTGACATCCCACTGACATCCCGTTGCAAGTGGAAAAATAAGGTTGATGGGGTCCCGACGGCATCCCTGGGTCCCCTGCACAGGAAAACCCCGTCGATTCTGCAAGAGGCCACCATGTGGGAAAGTGAGTCACTATGAACTCGTGGAAAGGCCCCTGGGCTCACTGAGAACTGCCGCCTTACTAGGGGGTGCCAGGAGAGGCACGCAGCACGTTCTGGGCAGTGGGTGGGGAGGGGTGACTCTCCATCCCTCCTTGGACAGCTCTGGTCCTATGTGACTGTTGCCACGGCAACTGTAGGGGGTGAGCCTCAGGAAGTGACTGACCCGCAGAGGCAGTGTGAGCAGGGAGGAGGAAGCCTCTATCCTCTCCCCGAAGCTCTGGCTGGTCAGACAGGGCAAGCAGCTCAAAGAACTGGAGGCTTTGCAGCTCGGCCCTCACCCCCAGGTCTGACCTACCACCTCAAGGCCCAGCAGCCACCCTCTCACACCCCAGCCTGGCACTCAACACCAGCGATCTGCATGTCAAGGCCTCGCAGACTCGTAAATCCCCTTCCAGGAGGGCAGGCATGACGCCATTGTGGACTTGAGGAGATTCGCCCCCTTACCTCTTTCTGGTCTTTAGCATTCACTCAGGGCAAGACGGGAAGCAAAAGACTTCAAAGACTTTGTCCCTGACATTTTTGTGGCCAGGAGAACAAACACGGCGCCAAACTCCTCACCTGACCACGCCCCTCCCCCAGGCCAGACCCTTGTCCAGTGCTGCCCTTTGAAACTGACCGCGACCACCAGCCCAGCAGCTGAAATCCTGTGTGCAGAGGACCAGAGGATGCAAGAAATGGCAAGCGCCAGTTCACCGGATGGACAGGCCTTGGGAAGTTCCCGCAAGGGGCTTGACAATGTCCACTGCTGGTCCTTTGAATCTGACCCCTGCTTGCCTTAGCCGGTAGCCTTGCTCCCTGCCGGCCACTGGACGGACACTGGGAGCCTCTCCACATCCTCAGGGCTTCTTTCCACCACCACCCCCTCCTCCACTCCAAGCAGGTCGCGAGTGTTTGCTCCACACAGAACAGCCTCAGGGTTGACAAGCAAACTGCAGGGACGTTTCCTCTGTTTCCTCCGAGGAAGGGAGCCCCTGAAGATGCTTTCTGTCCCTTTTCTCATCAGCCCCTGGTCTAGCCTGGTGCTGCATCTGCTAAGGGTGACCTTGCTGGGATGCACCACTCCCCGCTAACACCCGGTTCCCGTCCAGCTATCATGAACATGAGGCACGCCCCTCCGGTTTCAATTAAGAAGCAGAAGCCAGTGCAAGGGTCCTGGCTTTGAGCCCGCCCTGACCCAGTGGGAAGGGGATTGATCTGGGGAGAAGGGCACCGTGGGCTGTGCCCATGGCTCCTCCACAGGGATGCAAAGTCATCCCCGTTCTCACGCCAGCCGGCCTGCTGCGGTCTGGTTGTGCTCCTGACATCCTGGTCACTGCTGCTGTATCTCTGATGTAAAGACAGTAGGTTTCAACCTTCGGTTGGGAGAAGAGGACCCCTCCCTAAGAGATGCTTGGGAGCTGTGAGGACCTTGTGGGAAATTCTCAGCCACCCAGCCAGCACCTTGGGGCAAAGGACCGAGGATGGATTCTACAATGCCATGATACCCAGGCCACCCACAGCAGTGCTCAGATATCTTCACCTAGTGGTGTTCAGGGGACCATTGGGTGCCAGGAACTGAACCTAGGCTGTACCATCTCCCGGCCCCAGCTTTCAACCTTTTCCTGCGAAAGACAGCATCAGGCCACTGACGAGAGGTCAAAATTAGAAAAGAAGAAGTGGGTCTCCCATTGGCCAGCATATGGCCAGGGAACCACACTCCCCTAAGGACGGGCAGCTGAAACCCACTGACCAAGAGGACATTCCAGGTCTGGGGTGCAGAACAGAGCCATGTAAAACCCATCCCAGCGTCGGAGAGGTTAAATCGTCAGGCGCTATGTGGAATAATTATTTATCCCAGTTTTCAACAAGAATCACTGCCATCAGCTTGCCTAAAGTACTTTCAGCTTATTGTGCATTTATGCCTACTATAAATATTTCTGTAATTCTTTTCTCAACTCTCTGGTTGAAATTAAAGAAATGTGAAATATTTTGGGTGCTGGCCTAGAATAAACTGCATGTTTGGGATGCCAGTCACTGAACTGTCTCCTCAACCTCCCCTTCCCATCATCTACACACCTCCAGCCCCTGTTCTCGTATATAGAACCACTGGGACTTCTCCTGGGATGACAACGAGCTTAAGACCTGCATGACGCCTTCCAGAATGTCTGATCCACGTGATCAGAACAAGCTTCTCCTCTACATGACATGTGGCCCGCACCTTGTCCGTCTTACAGCTGTTCAGGTTTCCATCACAGTGAATGTGATCTCTCGGGAGACAGAAGCAAGTTCTCTTTGCATCAGATCCAGTTGGGAATAAACCCCGAAGCTTAAGACACCCGCAGCAGATTGCAAAATCTTTTGCAAATTATGTTTTCGGTTTTCCAAGAACTAAAAGGTGCATGGCTGGGGACATGAGTGATGATAGCCAGGAGACCACTCAAGTGTAACAAGTTTTCTGTGTCAAGAACATCACATGTTTCAGAACAT
Organism: Sorex fumeus; assembly: GCF_029834395.1. Classification (NCBI taxonomy): domain Eukaryota; kingdom Metazoa; phylum Chordata; class Mammalia; order Eulipotyphla; family Soricidae; genus Sorex; species Sorex fumeus. Next base: position 82,585,285 of record NW_026606120.1, read on the forward strand.
TCCATTTCACTTTTTTTTTAATTCATTTGGCGCTTCTCAGCAGCACGCGGTAGATAGAAAATTTGCAGAAAAATATTTGATGCCAACTCAGTTTTAACATGGGCTCAGCTATGACAAACAGGCAACCAACCAATGAAAAGTGAGGATAAACAAAGATTGCAGCCCATTAATTTAGGTTCTGTTCAGTCTTCATGAAAATACTCAGCAGAAGTATCAACCCAAATACCCTCTTAACTTGCTCCAACTCCTAAGGCTAACTCTATCTACACACACACACTCTGGAATTCGGGAGGAAGACTGTGGCTGTAAGCAGGAAAAGAGGGGGACCCTGTTCTTCGTAGGAGGGGAGCCCATTTGGACGTGATCACTAAATGAATCAGCCACAACGAAAGCTGGAATTTGAGCAGAGCCAATGTGCCAACCACCACTGAGAGCGACCAAAACAAAATTTAGAAAGAACAAGTGAAAGGCGTTCGCCGCAGAGGCTGATGCATGGTGGTATGGGCAACCACAACTTGTCCCCACACGGGATCAGGACTCCCACAGTGCCTGTGTGCTGTGCTCCATGTTAAGGCAGATTTGGACTCAACTCTTGAATGGACGGGGCCGACTTGCTCACTTCATTGGAAACTACATGAAAGGGCAGCGGGAACCATGCAGGACAGCAGACCAGCGAAACATGCTTGGATCTGGTTTCTGACCTAAGAGAACTTACATGTTTGATGCTCAGTAACACAAACCATCAATCAGGCATCGAGGAATTGAGGTGACGCAGATTATCCAGGAGCAGTTAAGGGGGTTCCTGTGCTTTCCTGGGACTACTCAAAAAACAATAAAACGAGGGAGTTCACCAAAAAAAAGTGATTTCTGCTTAAAGACCCATAGGACACAAACACATCTAATCACTGACTTTCTTCTTCTCGACATGCTTGGGAGACTGAATTATAAAATTGGAAAAACATTAGCGAGCAAAACAAAAAAATTAGGCCGCAATTGTCCTATTAATTCTAATGAATAACATTAACGCTCTCTGTAATTCGTTACCCTTCCTCGGCTTCCAAGTTTACCAGAATAGCCAACCAAAGAAGTCATCTGCAACCCTTCTGCTCGTCACTCTCGCATCCAAGGAACCATTTAGAATCTGGACCAAGTTTCTATTCTGGGCTAGAGGGATACAGTATTCCCCGTGACAGAGCAGCCAGTGGGTCTTTAAATAACACTATTTACTACACAGTCACCATGATCCCCAGCATGCCCCCTCCCCCCGCACACCCCAAGGCTATGAGCAGGATGACAGTAGGTCTCACCTGTAAAGTTTGCTCCCATTTAATGAGCACAGAGCAATGAGAAGGGCAGTGGTCCTGCCCCCAGTGTGCAGATGAGGAAGCGCATAGAGAGGCCTGGTATCACTGTCCTTAAGGCAGCAAGGGCAGGTATCTGACTCGCCTTCCAAAGGCCTAAAGCCATTTTTTAAAATTTTTATTTTATGTGTATAAAGTTGTTCACAATAATTACATTCAATATTCCAACACAAATCTCACCACCATATTCCTTCCCACCACCATATTCCTTCCCACCACCATATTCCGAATGTTTCCACCCCGACCACCCAAGCCTGTCCCCCCAAAGCAGGACCTAAATAATTTTGTATTGCTTGTCATGAATAATCCACTAGAAATGATCCAAAAAAGTTTCCTTCAAGGAAAGTGTGTGAAGACTCTTGTATCTCACCCTGGAGCCAGTAAGCCCTTGTATAAGAGATTACTAACATGTTAATGTTTGCCAAGGCATCGAAAATCACGGCCAGACACGTAATGCGATTTGGAGATGACCGCTGGACTAGAGTCGTTACCAACTGGATTCCATGAGATATCAAAAGAACGCCTCGCCGCCCACCTACGAGATGGTTGGACTTCTTCGTCAAGACGCTGAACGAACAGTTCTATGCTCTTCCTGTTCCTGGAGCGAGCAGATGCCATTGGGCTACACTAGCATGCGACAGGGACGATGGGAGACATTACTGGCGCTCGCTCAAGCAAATCGATGAGCAACAGGCCGACAAGTGATACAAGAACGTGTTAAAGGTTGGCTTTGCCAACAGCAATTTCAAATCCACCATTTCAAATCCACCAATCCACAAAAAGCTCTCTAAACCCAGGTGTACACTTCCTGTGGGGATTTATTGGGATCTGTGTAGTTTTCCAAGACCTCTGGCCACCTCTATGATCAGGACTGACCTTACATTTGAAAGCAATTCTAGGCTGGGCTGGAGCAATAGCACAGCGGTAGGGCATTTGCCTTGCACGCAGCCAACATGGCCGACCCGAGTTCAATTCCTCCGCCCCTCTTGGAGAGCCCGGCAAGCTACCGAGAGTATCTCGCCCGCGGGGCAGAGCCTGGCAAGCTCCCCGTGATGTATTCGATATGCCAAACACAGTAACAACAAAGTCTCCAATGGAGATGTTACTGGGCCCGCTCGAGCAAATCGAAGATCAATGGGAGGGCCTTTACTTTACTTTACTCTAGGCTGGGGCCCAAGAGAGTACAGTGGGGAGGACGCTTGCCTTGTGTACAGCCAACTCAGGTTCGATCCACTGGCACCCCAGAGGGTCCCTCAAGTTCAGCCAGGATTGATCCCTCAGCTCAGAGCCAGGAGTAAATCCATGAGCACAGCTCCTTGTGCCCCCGCCCCCAACCCCACAAATAATCTTTCAAGGCTGACTTTGCAACCCCAGCCCTTTGCAGGAGGTGGGTATCATGGCAAGGGGAACAAAGCCCAGCACAGGCGAGCTGGACCAAGATCCCAGCATGGTTTGGGCCAGTTGCCGGGGGGATTCTCCTGCTTTAGGGGAACCTCCCCACCCCCCCCCCCCCGTCGCCTCCACCATCAGCACCTCTCTCCTGGCAGAGCAGGGATGCGACACACACACACACACACACACACACACACACACACACACACAAGGGGTGTGGGAACACTTTCCCAGTCAGCGAACCACTCCCATGAAACTTGGACAGAATTTCTAGATCCCTGAGGACTCTGGGTAAGGATTCATTGTATTGCCAATGCATCCATTTCCAGCTGCTCTTTCTTAAGTTACTGTAAAGACCCAGCCCCCCTGCATTCTGTCCAGCTACCCCTCCAGGGTGGGCAATGTATGTCCCTCATGAGCTTCCCTCTTCTCTCCAAAATAATATGCATCTAGATGGCATTTTATTCTAAAATGTGGTTCCTTTAAAAAATGAAAACAAAAACAAAAACAGTGGAACGAAGCAGAAAATTAGAATGGCAAAGTTGTCCTCTATTTCAACATCCAGAGTTCTCTTTCTTTAAGCCACTAATCATACTGCAAACATAATTTAATAGCTTTCTAATAAGTGGCAGGCTGTATTTTCCAAAGCAATGTTCCACATTCAACTTAAGTAGCGCTATGAAAGTTTAATAGTCTACAACTTGGAATATACAGTCCTAATGACTGAAGCATTTCCCAAGAAACTGGACATAAAGGATGCATCCAGTTTCTTATTATAAATAAAATAGGAGTGGGCATATTTCCTACATAACAATCTTCCATGTTTAAGTGATAATTTCCTAAGGGCCAGTTCTGGAAGTGTTATCTGCAGAGCTAGATAATAGAACTTAAAATGAAGATGGCTTCTGACTGAGAAAGGGTGGGAAGAATGCACTTGAGACACATCTTTTGAAAGTTCAGAGAATGAAGACCACCACACCTCCCAGGCTGAAATTCAGTGATAAGATTTCAAGGCAAAAGTACAATCAGAGACTTCATCACTGAGTCTCCAGCTGCCAACACTGAACTTCAAAAATCCTCAGAATTTTATTGAATAAATGGACAGGCAACAAAGAAACTCGCCCCTCCCTTTCATTAGCACTTCTCCAGGTTTTCATTAGCACATACAGCGGGGGCTTAAAGGATCTGGGTTAGTTAAAAGCTTATGGCTGAATTAGAATAATCTCCACTCTAATGAAGCCCCTTTTCAGTATATGTATGAACTAGAACAGAGGGAGAGGGATCGATTGCAAGATTCGGCCTGTAAACATTTGGAAAATGTATTATTTAGCCGACACCACGAGTTTATTTCAAATTAACCCATCTCTTTTGTTGTTTGTCTTTGGGTCACACCCAGCAATACTCAGGGGCTACTCCAGACTGTGTACTCAGGAATGAATTACTCCTGGCACACTCAGGGGACCATATGGGGTGCCAGGGATCGAACCTGGAACAACGACACACAAGACAAGTGTCTTACCCGTTGTACTATCTCTCCAGAAAATACCACATACCCAAGATGATTTCAGTTAGCACTGTCCTCTCCCTCTAATAATGAGCGATCAGTCACAGGCTGGACAATGGAAGCAGATACAGGAAAGCACACCCTGTAGGGTCTAATCAGCAATGGCCTTGGCCATGAAAATTATGATTCCCCCCCAACTGCATTTGGAGTCACAGAGAAACACCCACAAAAACATAAACATATACATGAATAGTAAATTTCCACTTAATCACCCTTCTGTGAAGAAAAAAAAAAGTACTTTATATGCAAGGTGATATCACCTTTTAATAGCTATAGGACGTGTTCCTGCTGCTTCTCTACTCGAGGAATAGGATTAGTGGCCTAAGAGGGAAGCACTTAAACTGATTATTTGCATAGGCAGTTCTCAGGCAACTAAGTGTGTGTGTGGGGGGGGGGGGGATTGTGTGGAGGAAGAGCACCCAATCTTCTGTGGCCAAATGCTTCCCACAGTATGAAGCCTCAGTGAGCCCAGGGTGTCCAGGACTTCGGGTTACAACCCCATGACGACAAGGGTATTTAACCTTTGGATTTTAAAATAGGCTCCAAAGAGCAAGGATCAGGTTGAGGTTGGTGCAAGAGCTTAAATCCCACAACGCAATTTCAGCAGGGCCACTGTGCACTTCACTCAATCACATTTATGATCATCTCAGTGAGCAAATGCTCCATCAGGCACTCGGATCCAGGATCCACAGCTAATGCAATCTGGTCCTTGCTCTATCAATTTGAACCACTAACGGACAAATCCTTGAGTTTTCCCAAACACTCCTCGGCGTGTTGGCTTGGAAGTTATATTAGAGTTCGTGTAGCTTCGTTTCACTTGGCAAAAGCAAACTAACACAAGAACCCAACCCAGGGAGGGCATGCACTCAGGTCAATAGTCCCAAACAAGAGCACTTTCCAAGCAAAAAAAAAAAAAGTGGTGGGGGGGAGAGGGCTGGAATGATAGCACAGCAGGTAGGGCATTTGCCTTGCATGCGGCCAACCGGGGTTTGATTCCCGGCATCCCATGTGGTCCCCCAGCACCGCCAGGAGTAAGTCCTGAGTACAGAGCCAGGAGTAACCCTTGTGCATCACCGGTTGTGATCCAAAAAGAAAAAAAAAAGCGCTTTCCACCAAATACACGAAAAACGGACAGAACCCAAAGTGCAAGACAAACTTCCCAGACACTCCATATGGTGCCTTGAGTGGCAATATTAGCCAGGGAGAAAGGGCCAACTTCTATTCCGCCCCTGAAGGCAACACAGATGGATCCAGAAATGAAGTTCCCAGTGACCATGGCTACTTAAAGGTCTAAAGTAAGAGCTCAGCATCTGCTGACATTCTGAAAATAGTCTCCCAGGTCCCCAGAACTGGGAGCCAGCCATGGAAACCTGAAACCACCTTCGTTCTCCTGCAGTTCCAAATAGTTTCCACCCTCTTTAATGGGAAATTCCTCCTGCTTTCACAGCAGAAGCCAGAAGGGATGGACAGCAGACTCCCTTTCTGAATCACATCGCCTGATTATTTTCTTTCAGCAAACGAGAGCATCTCTATGGCAAGAGTCAGCAACAATTATACCAATTAAGATACAGATTATGAGCAGAGGGAACCATCCGGAGATGGTTAAGCTTCACCGAGACGTGCAGAAAAATCTGCTTGTACTGTCCTTAATGGACAGGGTTTCCAATGTCAAACCCAGGGCACAGCCCTTGGACCAGGGGACTTCATTAGTGCCATCCCAGCTCCCCAGCTGTTAAAGGAATCTCCCTGAAGAGCACGGCATGAAAGAAATCCCCTCCACCACACCTGGGTCAAGTTTGACCGGTAATAGATCGTCCTTGATGTGTGAGTATGTTCAACATTAAAAACCAACTGAAGGGCTGGAGTGAGAGCACAACAGGTAGGGCGCTTGCCTTGCACGTGGCCAACCCGGGTTCAATTCCCAGCATCCCATATGTTCCCCTGAGCACTGCCAGGGGTAATTCCTGAGGGCAGAGCCAGGAGTAACCCCTGAGCATCGCTGGGTGTGACCCAAAAAGTAAAACAAAACAAAACAAAACCCCAAAAATCTGAAGAGGTGGCTGAAGAGGATATGGGGCAGGGGGCTGGGGGAGGGTTACTCCCTAGCACCTGGATGACCCAAGCATGATCCCCAGCACCATATATGGATGGGGTCCCCTGAGCCCTCTCAGGAGTGATCCTTCAGTACAGTGGGACCACAATTGTGGCCCCCAAACCAAAAAATAAGGATAATTTTTTTAAAAAAGCAACTGCTGAAGGGGTACAATTAAAATATTTTGCGGGGGGGGGGGGACAAAGCCCTGGAGATCCCCAAGTACTCTCTGGATGGTCCAAGAGATCCCTGCAGCACAATGGCAGACCTCGCTATGAGAAGACAGCCTGGCTGGACGAGAATCACTGGGAGAACACCCCTCTGTCCCCCGGTCAAAAAACTTCGATGCATGAAGAAGTAGCTGGATGAACAATTTCTCATCTAAGATACTTCAAAAAGAAGATGGTCCTGGAGCTAGAGCGATAGTACAGCGGGGACGGTGTCTGCCTTGCACGCAGCTGACCCGGGTTCAATTCCCAGCATCCCATATGGTCGTCCTGAGCAGTGCCAGTGCTGAGTGCTGAGTGCTGAGCCAGGAGTAACCCCTGAGCATCGCCGTTTGTGATTCCGCCCCCCACCCAAAAAAAAAAAGCAACTACCCCGCTCACAAACTACCACTGGAGAAGCACTGTTAGAATGATCCAGGCTGTGTGCAAAACCCTGTCAAAAACTCCCACCGGGCTGGGGGCCGGGTCTCAGGAGGGTGCTGGGCCACTCCCCACACAGAGAATGGTAGGGGATGCAGGGGGTGTCAGACCCTCAACGGGCTCCACCTTTGTTCCGGTCCTAGCACACTACTCAAGCATCTAAGCACCTTCCCACTGCAGGGGTTCCACCCCACCCAGTCCTCCAGGCTCCCCCCAGCCCCACGGGCAGGATTTGTTGGAATAGGGGCAGGCTGGTGCAATTATTTCCTCCCAGGAATCGAAGCTGAAATACATGTCTTGGAGCACTGAGGACCCAGCACAGCCACTGCCCCTCCACCAGAAGCAGCAGGCAGAGAAAAGCAGATGCAGGGACGGGCATGGAGGTAAGCCCCCGGGGGTTCAGGCTGAGCCCCCTGCCCAGCCGCCTGGTTCTAGGACCTCCGATTGCCTGGCAGCCTTTCCGGTCTCTTCCTAATGGAACGTCTCCTTCTCCTCAGCATAAGCTCATTTGAGCAGGCATCTGTTATCTGTAAGCCAGAAGCTAAGTCACGTGCTTCCTCATTTCTAAGCTAATATCGGAAGAGTCCCAAGTTCGGCAGCAGAATGTCTCAGAAGACATTTCTCCACTCGCATGGGGGACGGGAGACCCAGCCCCACAAGGAGGATGAGGCTTAAATAAAGCGCTAACCGAGTGACCGCCCCCTGCCCTCCACGAGGAGCTTTCCAAACCTGAAGGGGCAGGGGAGAGGTTGGAATTTCTAATCCTCGGATTCAGAAAACGTCTCCGGGGCTCAGAACAAGAATTAGGGCGGCTGAGATGACAAGGACAAAGTTCCTCACAGGTCAGAAGCAGGAGGAGTCCCGCACTGCTGGCGGCACAGGGACCACCCAGCCTAGTACCGTCTCCTCCACTGTCCTGGGCGTCAGGGGTGTATGTGTGTGTGTGTGTGTGGAGGGGAGGGGGTGGCTGTGTGGGTGTGCACACGCGCCGGGAACGCACAGGGGACCACCCAGCCTATGACCATCACCTCCCCTGTCCTGAGTGTCAGAGGTTGGGTGTGTGTGGGTGTGTTTGTGTGTGCGTGCGCACCAGGAACACACAGAGGACCACTCAGCCTAGGACCGTCACCTCCACTGTCCTAAGCGTCAGGTGTGTGTGTGTTTCGGGGGCCTGACCCTGCACCCCCAGCCTTGCCCATCCACCCAGCCAGAGGACGGCATGCACACAGCTCTGCATGTGGGTTCTTGCAAATGTTGACACTTCACAAAGAGAAAACAGACAGAGACAGCCATGGCAGGGCAGTGCAGCCTAAGCTGGTGGCATGGGGGCGGGGGTGGAAGGGGATCATAGAGTGCAAGCTGTGGAGCAGGTCCAGAGCCTGCTGGGGTTTCCACACTGCTGCAGATAAGCCCTCACCGAGGGGCTCGGCCTCTGGAGGGTGCAGAGCCCCTGCTGACGCAGGCCTCCCCTTGGGGTGCTTTTGTTGGGGGGGGGGAGAAAGCGTCAGCCTCGCCACCACGCCCCAGCTCTCAAGGGCCCTGGCACCCACCCCAGGTGCCTTCCTGGGTCCCTACCAAACTGGGCTGACCCATGCTGCCAACTCAGCCAAGCCCCCCTACCCCCGGCACTTGCTGGTTGGAACCACATGGACCTCTAAAGACATCTCCCCCCCACCCCCACCCCCTCCTTTCAAGCGAAAGGCCAGTTCCTGCAGGACTAGCCCAGGACTAGCTCTCCGGCCTCCGGCCAGCGTTCCCTCCTAGGTAAGTGAACGCTGGGGCTGAGTGCACAGGCCAGGCCATGGCTGAGGACGCCCCGAGCTTTGGTTACCAGATCTGTTTTCAGGGCCCTGGAGGTGCTCTGCACTGCCCCGCACCCACCCGAGGGCCCTCATGGTGGGTTTTCTTGAGTGTGTATGTGTGTGTGTGTGTGTGTATGTGTGTGTTTAACCTCGGAAACTAAAGAACCTGATGAGGCCATGTGATAAGAGAGCCGTGCCCTAAAAACCCCAAGTGTCCGATTCCAGCCCCCAGCGGCTTGCGTTCCACACACACACACACACACACACACACACACACACACACACACACGATGGAAGGGCCTAAAAATAAGCATCACTGCTGGGAGACACCTAACACCCAATCAAAGCCACACAGCTATGGGGGTGGGGGCTGAGCAGTTTCGGGGGAGCCTGCCAGAGGTTTGCCTCCTGGAGGAAGGAGCCCAGCTCTGGGTGCTGTTGGCGGCCTGGGGGAAGGTGCGAAGAGAAGGCAGGACTGGACCCTGGGAGGCGGAGGACAGAGCCTTCCGAGCCAGGATCTGGGCGCCAGGCGAGTCATGCCCCCTCCTCTCCCCGCCTCGTGCACCAGGCCAGGGGGAAAATAAAATCCGCGAGAGGAGACAGAGGTGCCAACCTTGGACAGCCCCGTGCTCCGCAGCCCCCCGAGCCCAGACAGGCGCTGGAGGGGGGGCCGCGTGGTGTCCACCCACGCCGAAGGAGCCAGTGGGTGTCTGTGGTCAGTCCTGGGCAAGAGATGCCGTTGAAGGGAACTCTTAGCCTTGGCAGCAACTGTTGTTGTGGGGCCACACCCGGCTGTGCTCAGGAATTACTCCTGGTGGGGCTCGGGGGGACCATATGGGGTGTCAGGGATCAAACCTGAGCCAGCCGCACGTGCAGAGCACACGCCCTACCCTCCGTACTATTGCTCCAGCCCCACCACGGGGAGTCATCCTCTTACTTAAACTTTTCTCTTTTAAAAACCAGGTCGAGAAAAGTTGCACTGTCAAACTTTCAGGGACAAAAATAAAACTCGCTCCCCGCCTGCTGCCAAAAGCATGAGATCATCGGTCTGTCCGGGGACAGTCCACTGCTTAGGGGAACGGGACTCCAGGGCCAACGGGGTGCCCCTGAGGCCATGCCCCGGGTGTTGCCCCGGGGCCGCTGCCATCCTGAGCACCTTTGAAGCGTGGGCACAGAAAGCAAAGCAGAGCCCGCAAAGTTCTATTCCTGAGGAGACAGGCGTGGTGACGGGCCGACCTAGACACGTCGCAAAATGCCAGCCAGCAAGTCCACGCAGAGGACCCACCGGGGAGGCTGGGGTTGTTCAAAGAAGCTGCTGACTAAAGCTGCTGGGTGTAGTTTTACAACTCCCGTTATCTAATGCGGGGTGATTCATTGACTGCCCACCCCCTCCGCTGGCAACCTGCGCCCGGGGAGCATGCCAAGTACCTGCTGGTAGAAGGTAAAGGTATGTAGGCACATTTTAACTATCACACACACACACACACACACACACACACACACACACACACACACACTCTTAAGACAAGGCAAGGCGGCAACGCCCAACACGTTACTCCAAGTGAAATAGGAATCGGGCATCATTAGGGACAACTGGTATCCAGACGTCAGTAAGGATTTCTATGAGATTCTGCTCAACTTTTTTGTGTTTGGGGAGGGTCACCCTAACAGTGCTGGTCGGGTGGGGGGAGGGCCAAGGGGGAGGAACTGGGGATCAACCTCCAGGGTCCTAGAAGCAAGTCTGGGCTCCCGCCCACTGGGCCACATCCCGGACGGCCCCCCTGCAATTGGTGAAAGTATATGCACCTCAGGAAGCTGAGGGTCAAACCGTTTTCCTGATACAATTAAGTCACTGCTTTTTTTTTTTTTTTGCATTGAGTTGACATTTGCTCTGACGATGTCTTAACCACAAACCAAGGCATCTTGCTGTGCTGCTAAGGGACACCACATAGTGGCTCCCAGGATGAATTCCCAAGCGTTTTGAGTCATTTTCTATTGGGGAACAGCCTCACCCCGCGCGCTCTCTGTCTGTCTGTCTCTCTCTCTCTCTCTCTGGCCCTGCAGTATTAACACTAACAGCGTACCACCCAGCTCACCAATGAGAACCCTTTTCACAACTAATTACCTAATATTGTATGGTGATAAATGGGACCATTTCGAAGACCTATAGGATGGAAGAAAACTGCTCTCTGAACAGTTGAAGGACGAGGTTTGATATGAGGGCATTAAATGTGTCTAGCACGTCGAATGCTAGACACATACCAAGAGACACACAGTTCTGTTAGTCTACCACGCAACTAACCTTTGTGATCTCTCTGATGGGCCCCAGAGCACGTGCCTTGCATGCAGGGGCTTCAGTTTGATCCCCAGCATGGCCTGTTTCCCAAGCACCACGCCAGATGTGGCCTTCCCCCGCCCAAAAAAAAGAAAAAGGAAAAAAAGATACAAAAACCACCAGAAACTCATTAACTGTCATTATCAGAGCAGAGCATCTCCTATTATCTGAATACACCCAACTCTCCTCTCCTCTTCCATTATGCATGTCGCCACACGTGGGCCGGAGGAGTGTGTCACTGTCTCTTACAGGCAGCTGAGAGCCCAATTACTGCATCAAGTCGGATGCGAGAGGTTTCCAAAGCCTAAAGCCTCATTTTGGAAAGCAGTCACTTTGGATAAAATGATGTATTTCATGTTCCTATGTAAAGGGCTCACTGTGATTTTCATTAAGATACAAATCTGGGGGAGTGGGCACCCCCTGATGTACTTAGGGGACCCTGTGGGGTGCCAGGGATCAAACCCAGATCAGCCGCATGCAAAGCAAGCACCCTACCTGCTATAGATCCCTCTGGGCCACCTCCCCATCCCAATTCTTTCAAATAAATGCCGATAGATAAAATCCATAGAGGAGTATGGGGTATGGCTTGAGTGGTAGCTGCACGAGGCCCCCAATTTAGCCCCCAGCATGCTGCCCCCCACATCCCCAAGACTGTAAGGAGTACCTCCCAGACCAACAAACAGCAACTCCATGGAGACCCCAATTATTCACTGTATGAAAAAAGAGGGTCCCGGTACCTTCAAGTTTGCCAACCACGGTCTAACCGTGAGAAAGCTTAGAACCTGGGCCAACCAACACGTGGGGTACCATCTTGGGGGCCCGGCTCTCTCCTTCACACTCTTCACTGGTACCTCTTGGGAGTCTGCCATTCTTAGACTACAAACCAGCCCCAGCGTTTATCTTACCCTGCCACTCACACACCCGCCCATGCACAATGGAATCATGTAGGACTTTTTTCCTAGGTGGTCGAAAGACCTCAGCAAGCTTTTTTGTTTTGTTCTGTTTTGTTTTGTTTTGTTTTGTTTTTAAGCGTCCAGCTTGGGCTGGAGCAAAACAGCACAGTGGTTAGGGCCTTGTATGCGGCCGACCTGGCTGACCCAGGTTCAATTCCTCCGCCCCTCTCAGAGAGCCTGGAAAGCGACCAAGAGTATCTCACCCACAAAGCAAAGCCTGGCAAGCTACCCGTGATGTATTGGCTATGCCAAACACAGTAACAAGTGTCACAGTGGAAACGTTACTGGGCTTGCTCGAGCAAATCAATGAACAACGGGAGGACAGTGACAGTGACAATCGTCCAGCTGACCCTTCCGCAAACCCTCAGTCAAGTTCATTGACCACACCCCCTTGATGCCAGGTTCCATGCCTGGCTGCCACCTTGGAATTCAACCGCACAGGTCTCTTTGCCCTGGGACTAGAGTTCCTTTTTTCAAATGTTTGCAAAGTCCCCCTGACACCCCAATTTGCAGGTTGGCTTGGAATTGAGAGCTTTCTTTGGTCTCCATCTAAAGGTTCTCTGCCAAATGGCCATACTTCTGTCTCTGTCTTCCCCACACAGCCCCCCCCCCCCCAACTCTGCCCCAGTTTGTAATTGCAACCTGGAGTGAAAGTTCAAGCTAAAAGGCCAATCTATCACAAGAAGGACCACAGGACACCCAGGCCCTCGACACTCTTCAGAGTGCAGCTCTGGAGCTGCCAGTGACCTCTCGCCCAGCCCAGGTTGCCCTGGAGACCACCTGGGGGGAGTGAAGACTCCCCTCTGGCCAGGATGAAGCCAGATGCGTGGGTTTCTTCACAAAACCAAAGCAGGCCAGCGATGGCATCCATAAACACTCCCCTCCTCCCCCCCCAAAAAAAAAGCCGATAAAAGATGATTCCAGAGGAAACTGAAAGATAATTGTCCATTAGTTACACAGGCTGAACACAAATGACTGCTTCAGAAATTCAACTTCCTAACAAGGTTTTCAAATTCAATCACGATTTCAAAAAACAAAACAAAAACCCACAAAACAAAACCAGCAGTTACCACCATGCACAGAAAAACTGGCTAGAGAGAAAAAGAGAAAATAAATAAATAAATAAATAAATAAAGAGGAACGTGGGAGGGAAGAAAAGTCACAGAGAAATTTCAGGCCTGTGTCTTCAGAGGTGTCGTGTTCTGTGAATCTCAATCTTGCCATTTGCCCAAACAAAAATTCAGGGTGTCAAAGTTCCTACGAAATCCAGCTGTAGAGGGGAAGGGCCTTTAGCGGGGGCAGGGATGGAAAGTCTCTCAGATGCTGGGCACTTGCCAGGGCTCGCCTGAGAGAGGCCAGGGCTGGCTCCACAGTTTGTCCTTCCACTCGGCGTCCGTCCGAGTAGCCGGCCGGATTGAGACCCAGATCCAGCCAAGTTCCTCAGCCTCTTCAGTGGGGCGCAGTGAGGCTGGGGAATGGGGCAGGCTGGGGCCAGCTGGGCGGCTCGCTGCCCGCCTCTGACCTCACACTGGCCAGGGCGGGGGAGGGGTATCTGGCCTCTGCTTCTTCCTCTGGAACAGGGAACACCAACACAGCTCCAGTCTCAGGGGTCATTATGAAAATCCCCCCCTCCCCCATCCCCTCCCCCATCCCATGCAGGGTATAGGCCCTGCATGCCTATACCCTTGGGACAGTTCGATCTTTCTAGATCCAAGGCAAAGCTAGTACATCCCCAGGCCTGTGTGTCTGCAAAAAAAAACAATCAGGCTACAGGCCTCGGAAACACAAGTGGCAAAGGAAAAGGGAGAGAAGTTGCTGTTAGCTCATAGAGGGCCTCCCTGTACCCACAGGCAGTCACCGCATCTTGAATCCCCGCTACAAACCAGAAAATCTGTTTTCACTGCTCACGTTCCAGTGCTCCACGAGCCATGAACGAACAGCTCTGGGTGGGGTCTGGGCGGAAGCATGGTCAGGGGTCCTGAACCTTTTCTGAGTCCTGGCCCTCCCCGAAAAAGAGTTGGACTACAGCTATCAGGAAGGCCTCTCCCCAGAAAACACTACCAAGATTTTGGTGGGTTTTGTTTTGTTTTGTTTTTTTAGGTTAGGGAAGGCAGGTCCCGAAGGCCCTTTTAAGCCCCCGGCACCAAACACAATACAATGCTAGAGGTCACACCACCAGTGATGAAACAAAGCCCAAGGCCACCTGGCCCAGCTCCCTGAATCACAGGTAGAAACAGGCTGGCTCCTCCTGTCATCCCTCCCCTCTGCTCAGGCCACTACCGTGTCCAGCCCCTGTGTAAGCTCAGAAAACAGCTGTCACCCTGAACTCTCCCCTACACTGTCTCTGATCTCCTGAGGCTTGTCCAGACTTTAAGTAGGGACTCCTACTTCCGCCCTCTCTCCATCAAGTCCCCATCCCACGTGGGCAGGGTCGTGTGTCCCACCTGGTCACTCCTGCTCACTCCCGGGTCCTACCCACCACGGGGCAGGCTGAGGCGAGAACTGAAATGAATCCAACAAAACCTTCCTGCCCCACCCCCACACCCGACTTAAGAGCTTTCTACAACAAAGTGCAACAAAGCGGGAAAAACTTTTTCCTTGCTGGGAAATCCGTCCTGTGAAAGGCAGATCTACATTCATGCAAGATTGTGAGGGTCACAGGCAAGGCAGAGATAGCTGTTCTTCCTTCTTGGGGCTGGAGAAACAGTCCAGCAGCACTTGCCTTGCATGCAGCCAACGCTGGTTTGATCTCTGGCACTATGCATGGTACCCGTGGGTCTTGCCAGGAGTAATCCCTTATCACCGAGCCAGGGACAAGCCCAGATAACCACTCTGTGTGGCTAAAGATGACAACAACAAAATTAAATTGAGGCTGGAGAAATAATATAGTGGGTAGGGCACGTGATTTTGTATGAAGCCAACCCAAGTTTGATCCCCAGCACTCCAAATGTGCTCTCTCCACAAACCCAGCCCCGAGCCCTGCCAGGAGCAATTCCTGAACACAAAGCCAAAAAATCAAATATATATATATATATATATATATATTTATCACTGTCATTGTCCTCCCATTGTTTATCAATTTGCTTGAGTGGGCCCAGTAACATCTCCATTGTGACACTTGTTACTGTGTTTGGCATATCGAAGTGGGCGAGATACTCTTGGTAGCTTGCCAGGGCTCTCCAAGAGGGGCGGAGGAATCGAAGCTGGGTCAGCCGGGTTGGCCACATGCAAGGCAAATGCCCTGTATGTATGTACTATATTATAAAGTCTTTTTTTCTCTGCCACAGGCCCTATGTATAGTCTCAGTTACTTGGGGGAACTTCAATTTAAGCGACAGACCACTAATATTCAGTATTGCAAACAATATTGTTCCAATTTAGAAAATAAAAGCAAAAAAAGAGAAAAGATTATTAATCCTTCATCCAGAAATCTCTACTTTTAACATCCTGACATACTTGCAGTTTTAAAAAAAAATATTTTAAAGAATTTATGCAACACATAGTAAGAAAGACAGATGCAAAAATAAACATTAATGCCAACACAAAATAGCACTGACGTTAGGGAAAAACATTCTGGGTATCTTTCAACTATGTATATATGGATGGAAGCAGAAGGAGGACGGAAATAATTTTATAAAAATGGAATATTCTACAAACGATTCGGTTAAATTTAAATGTGTTTTTCCTGCAGCAAATGAAATTTGAGAGACAATGAAAATATTAAGCTGGACTTGATTATTTTTTTTCCCAAATAGCATTCTTTAGGCAGACCTAATTGAATGACTTTGAAAGAGGGACAAGAGCCTACTAATAGATAACTCGCTCTTCCGTGTCTCCAGGGTTTCCATGTGGTTATAAAACCTAGATACTATGTAACAAAGGGCACTTTCACTTGACATCTTGGTCCTGAGAGTGGCAACCTGCGGTGAGAGCACGTCTCCCTGCCCTGTAATAGGTCCTGCCCCCTTCCATCCGAGCCTGGGTCAGACTTTCGGTTTCTTCTCTGCGGGTAACGGGGTCTAAGTGCCCACTACTTGGAGGCGGTGGTCCTCCCTCCACAGTGCTCCTGGAAACCTCTTCCACATTTCCAATTTCACCCTATGAAAAGGGTCCTTTTACCGTACAAGACAATCCCAAACCTGAAGTTACTGGAAGCAGAGGAAAGGGTCCCATGAAGGGCCCGCCCACCATTTCAGGAACTACCTTCCTTTTTTGAGACTTTGCCTTCAATAATTGCACTGACCCAGGAGGTGACTTTTCCAGTTCTGCAAGTGTTAAGGGTCACATTAAAAAAAAAAATTCTTCTGCACGTAAAAGAGAAACTAATCAAAAGACAATCAGGCTAAGTTTGATTTCAAATTCCAAGCCGCTATCACCCCGTGCTAAGATAGTCCTGGCACTGGAGTTAATTATTTGTGACTGATTACCATTTATAACTCATTTCCTCAAACCGGTACCTTCTAACTACTTTTTCACAAGTTTAGGACTCTGAGTTTATTTTTATAAAGTGTTTGACCCTGCACAACCCCTCTCAATGGGGCCAGAGTGATCCTCCAGTGAGTGAGGCACTTGCCTTGGCTGCTGCTGACCTGGGTTCGATCCCCGGTACCCCATATGGTCCCCCCAAGCATTGCCAGGAGTGATCCCTAAGTACAGCCTGGTGTGACAAAACAACACTACACCTCTCTCAAGATAAAGCAGAACTAGTAAGTGCTTTCAATAAAAGGCAATCTTTCTCGTGTTAAGCCCCACAAACATACCATTCAAGACAATGTGCTTCACTTTTATATTTCCTTGGGGGCAAGGTGGGGAAGTGATACTTAGCGCTAATTCCTAGGTCTGTGCTCAGAGATCACTCCTGGTGGTGCTTATATGGGATCAAACTGGTGTCAGCTGCATGCAAGGCAAGCACCCTACTCCTGTACTATCACTCTGGCCCACGTTTATATTTCTAAATGGATACTTCATGAGCAACACAAAGACCAAAACTTTTAATTACTTAATACCCACCAGAATGTGTGCCTTAGAAGCTAAATGCAGAAGACTGTGATGTGACCCAATGTAATAAAAGTGCACGAGGGGAGTTTAATATTTGCTCACAGCAAGCAAGCAGGACATGAGGAAACACGGGCGTGCCATTACCTCAAACTTCCGCATCAAAGAGCTGAAGGCAAGGAACCAATCCAGATGAAGGGTATCTGGCAAAATCCAAACTACAATGCCTCACAGAACCGGTCCCGCCCCACAACACACGCCTCCCCCCCCCCCAAAAAAAAAAAGAGTTCAAATGAATTTCAGTACAAAAATATGTGCAGTGGAGCCAGAGCGACAGAAATGGATCTGAGAAAGATAATTCTTGTGATTTTTGAGATCACTAATAACCTACCCCTCCTCCTCACCACAGTCCTGCTGAGCACAGACCGAGCCCTGGGCTTCCCCGGAGGCTGTACTAGCCTAGTACTCCACTTCCGCCCCGCACAGACAGTGGCTTTCGAACCTCACTGCCAAGTCACTCTACAGATGAGCTTCCAGGTCCAGGCTAAAGACATCCGTGCTGACTCCTCAATCAAAAGTGCCTGCGGGTTCGAACAGGTTTTACCCACTTAGAGCAGTAAACCCACACCAGCCCTTTTCTTTGCTCTCCGTTCAATTTTTTTTCAGGGGTGAGGGAGTGGGGGCGGGGGTTCAAAACCCGGCAGTGCTGAGGGATCACTCTTCTGGGCTAGGGGAACCGGATGGAGTGCCTGGAATCCAACCCAGGGCAGCTGCCTACGTGGAAAGTGCCCTACCTGTCGTGCTATGCTCTCTGGCCCCGCCACTGAAATTTTAAGTATTCTGTAGAACTGTAGCACTGTCCTCCCGTTGTTCATTGATTTGCTCAAGTGGGCACCAGTTACGTCTCCATTGTGACACTTGTTGTTACTGTTTTTGACATATCGAACACGTCACGGGTAGCTTGCCAGGCTTTGCTGTGTGGGCGAGATACTCACAGTAGCTTGCCGGGCTCTCCGAGAGAGGTGGAGGAATCGAACCGGGGTCGGCCGCGTGCAAGGCAAACGCCCTACCTGCTATGCTAAAAAAAAAAGTATAAAGTATAGCTCGGAATATGAACCAGGCCTAAATTAAGTGCATTACTACTCTCCTTATTGGGATTTATTCCACTTTTCATCTAGGAATTGCTGGCTTAAGTTTACATGTGCACACTGTGTGCATGAACATACACACAAGCATGCATATAGGATTTGTTTGTTTTCCTGATATCTAGGGGTGCTCCTGACTCTGTGCTCAGGGTCAATCACGCAGGGTACTGCAATGCGGGGCATGTCCTGGGGGTCTAACAGGGTTCTAATATTTGTATTCTGATTCCCTCACCTCCACCGCCCACTCCCAAGCGTAGTGTTCTCATCTTAAAACTAAGAGGTACGAGTTATGGTTCTGTCACGTTTTCAACTTCTGGGAAAATATTCCTTATTTCTGTGTCATCGGAGAGTTTCACCACCTCAACCCCGGGGCCTCTGGGGCCGGAACAACAGTACAGCAGGCAGGGCACTTGCCTTGCACATGACCCATCTAAATTCGATCTCCAGCACTCCCATTCCATCCACGACACATTGCCAGGAATGATTCCCGAGTGTAGAGCCAGGAGCAAGCCCTGAGCATTGCCCTGTGTGGCCCCAAAACATGAACTGGAGTCCACTTAGTGCTGCGACCAAGGTTCCCTAGATCTTGTGTGTGTGTCTGTGTGTGTGTGTGTGTGTGTGTGTGTGTGTGGGTGTGGGTGTCCCATCCACCATTTCCCTGGGGCCCTGGGAATTACACATTACTCTGGGGTCCCTTCAGGCAGAAGTCTGCCTTTTCTGGGCTCAGTTCAGTGCCAGAGCCATGGTGTGAAACTTGTTTGCAAGGCAGAAGTATCTGTTCTTTGTTCTAGAGAAGCGTTTCCCAAACACTCTTCTCTTCCTGGGAAGGGGGGTGGGGGGTCGGGAACACTGAACTGGTGAGCAGAAGGGAGCAGCAGACTCGGGGGACAATTGGGGGACACTTTGCTTTGGTGGATTTTTAGGGAAGCACCAAATGAGGTTTTGGGTTTTTTTTTTCCCCCTGAAAAAAGAGGGTGGTATGTCAATTAAGTTTGAGAGCCTGTACCCAAGAGTTTAATGTAACATGCGAGGTCAAGGTGAGTGGAACCAGAGCGCTAATCCACACCCCTTTTAACCCACTTTTTTACGATTAAGCCTGGTAGGAAGGGCACAGATGTCAAGGCTTACACTTTTAGCTCAGATACATATCCCAGCTCAGACTGATGACCCCCGCCTCTGTTATATAATTTTATGAAAGCATTTGAAATCTGATGAGGCCTGTTTCATCCCATAATTGGCAGATCTCAAAACGGACTCTTGACCTTGGGCTGTTTAGACAGCGCTGGGGGCCCTATGGAGCCTGAGGGTCCACGTTTAACGTTGCTTTGCTTCCATAAAACCTTTGTCCCATGGGGCTGCCTTCAGACACGAGCTGCCACTCTGGGCCAGGTAGCTGGAAGAAAGGCGGAGAGGCTAGGGGCTCACAGGACAAGAGGGGACAGCCTTGATGAAAAGTTCTTTGGGGGAGAGAAAAGAGAGCCCAGGAAGAAGGCAGAGTTGGAACCGACAGTCCTTTCAATGTTCCCTACAACAGCTGTTAGGTTTCTTTTTATGTCCCCCTCAAGTAGTAACGACGAAAGAGGAGGGCGCTAAAATGAACAGCAGAATAGAAACTAATCTTCCTTATTTTTATTTATTTATTAATTTATTTCTATTTTTTGCTTCTTGGGTCACAGCCAGCAATGCTCAGGGGTTACTCCTGGCTCTGCACTCAGGAATTATTCCTGGCAGTGCTCAGGGGACCATATGGGATGCTGGGGATCAAACCCGGGTTGGCTGCATACAAGGCAGATGCCCTACCCGCTGTACTATAACTCTGGCCCCAACCCTTTCTTTATGGGCATGGTATTTCCTAAGAAAACTGTAGGAATCAAGGTTTGATTTTTTTTTCTTTTAGCACGAGCAAAAATTGACTTTAAGTTAGGATCAACATGGTTCGTCAAAAAATACATTAGCCATACATATGTATATAAAGGGATTATACATTGTATACATGTCTAGATATAGATCCTTGAAGTAATGAAGGGGGTTCTCAGTCCAAGCAGAAACTTGGGAAATTGGGATTTTATGCAAAAATCCATCCTTCCTTTGGAGCCACCACTTTCAAACTGCCTCATTTTAGGAGAAAGGTGGATTTGGCCTTCGGACAGACACACAGCAGGCCCCCAAGGCTCACTCTCTGAGGCTGTGACTTGGGAAACAGGTCCTGAGATCTGATAGGTAGCCTTGAAGAGTCTGGCTACGGCTGTGAGCACTGCAAGGCAGCCTCCCAAATGAGCCCATCTCAAGGCTGGGCCTTGATGCCACCAAGAACTGTTTCAATCATGGTCTCATCCATTCTTCCAGCACAGACAGTCTCAGCAGTGAGGTCCACTGCCCCCAGAGGCCAGAAAGGGAGTACAGTGGTTAGGGCACTTGCTGTGGCATCAGGCCAAGCACAGCCGGGTCCCTGGAACTGCCTGTGATTCCTTGAGCAGCAGTGACCCCTGGATAGAGCCAGGAACAAGCCCTGAGTACTACTGGGTGGGACACAAAACATCCCCCCATCCCCCCCAATAAAAGAATCCATTTTTCCTACACACAAACCCCAGAAAGTACTTATGGCAGCCAGGAAGTCAAGAGGGGAGCCTGCCTGATCAAGCTGCTTAACGTCCATGGTCCCAGAGACTCAGAAACAAATCTTGGAGCCCAGCAGGTTTTGGCAGAAATCCCTCCAGATTTAGTTGTTAAAATTTCGGAATTTCAAAATTGTGCGGCCACTACTGCAGCTGCGCGACATCATATGTTATTCATAACCAGCAATAGAAAACAAATTGTCTACTGTTGCCTTTTTGGCAGATCTGAGTGTTGGGGTAAAATCCCAAATAATAATGGTGGGTCTAGTGTCAAAATATTGAATATAATCAAAGTAGAGAGAGAGTAATGTGGAAATCATCTGCCCCACAGGTAGGAGGAGGGTGTGGGATGGGGGTATACTGGGGTTTTTGGTGGTGGAGAGTGGGCACTGGTGAAGGTTCGGGTGTTTCGTTGTATGACCGAGACTTAGACCCAAAAGCTTTGTAACTGCTCTCACAGTGATTCAATAAATAAAATTATAAAAATTGAAAAAAAAAAGTAAGGTGGAGTTCATGACCAATTCAATCAGCCTAATCAGTGGCTGAATAAATAGCAGTACTCCCACACACACACACACACACACACACACACACACACACACAGAGCAGGGTGGAGAGCCTGTCTGAACACTGCAGTAATGACATTTTTCCAAGATTTCCCTGGAAGTGGCTTGGCAAGCAAGCCGAGAAAGGTGGCCCCAAGTCTCTCTCCCATTTTCTCCTCTTCCTTGGCAATCGGGAAACGATTTCCAAATGGAACAATACGGTGGCCTGGTAGATTTTGCTATCTACCACTGCTTACCATAAATAGTTCCAGTCCCTGTCTGACAAACAGCTGTAGGGAACCACTGCCAGGAAGAGCCAATTAAAATTGCAAAAATATCCGAATTGTTGGTTCGAGTCCATCTCACACAAAAAAGTGCCTCCCCCCAACCCCCCTGCCCAGTAACCTCTGCCGAGCACTGCTGAAACCCAGAGGCAGCTGCGGAACCGTGGCTCATTTGTATTTTAAGAAGCTCCTGTGGCAGCCAGCTTTCCGGCAGCACCCCCAAAGGCCCGTGCTTCAGATGGGGGTCGGGGCCGGGGACTGTCCTCAGCATACCAAATGTGCAAAGAATCCCACCACTAAGTCCTACAAACCGGAAGGCCAAGACCCAGAGAACCCGCCATCAGCTGGAGCCAAACCCCTTAACAGTCTGGTTGGAGGTAAGTGCTGGGCCCATGGGCAGGGAAGGACAGTGACACGGCACACTTGCCCACCACGGAGTGAGCCCGAGGTCTTGGAGCAGCTACGAGATCTCACAGAGCCCCTCTCACCCCCAGCAGGAACTGCATGAGGACCCATCACATGGGCGCTAGAGCTCCACGCACCCTGATGCCCTTGGTCCCGCAGTACCACAGTCACTTCTGGAAAGTCCTGGGAAGGGCACCGCCACGACCTCCTCGGCTCTCCTAAACACACAGTCCCCCCACCAGAAAAAGAAAATCACAGAAGTTACTTGGAGCCAAGAAGTCTGAGAAGGGTCAGCTGCAGCCAGGATGCTAGCAAGAGGCAGGTCACAGACACTTAGCCAGAAAGGGAGGAAGAAAAATAAATGAAGTCACTGGGGAAAGGTGGGAGGGGTAGGAGTTTTAAAGCCCAAACCCAGCGACAATTTCTTGATTTTGGCTCCCAGTGCCAGCCTGAAGCATTTCTTCCACTGGGAAGAAGGACTCGGCTTTACAGGGCTGAGGCTGTGCAAGGAACAGATATTCAGGGAAGTATCACAGCTTCCGGATATCACCAACTGACCACCTCTCACTCGTGCCTCTCCGCTGACAAGTTTTGGACTCAGGAGACAGGTGTTTTCTCATCTGCTAGAACTTGAAAACTAGCTCCTGCCAACAACTGACCCAGAACACAGTGACATTCAGAGGCCACTGAGTGACCAGAAAAAGTGATTTCCAAGGAGACCAATGTAGACCCTTGCTAAGAAAACACCCTTGAGGCCCTCCTCAGAAGACAACTTGGTAATTCAGGCATACACAGGAATCAAGACTCCAAAGAAAATACATATATATATATATATATTATATAACATATATAATATATATGTGTATATATATGCTCTGTGGGATAGAAAACTCCAAACTTCAAGAGAACCTGTTTTCACAAAAGATACTGGTTCTGACCCAGAGAGATAGTACTGCCTATAGGGCACTTGCTTTGCACGAAGCTGACCTGGGTTTGATCCCTGGCACCCCAACGTGGTTTCCCAAGCACTGCCAGGAGTGATCCCTGAGTGCAGAGCCAGCTGAACACAGCCAGGTGTGACCACCTCCAAAACCAGACGCAGTTCTAGTTTGACCTCTGCTCAGACAGACCAAGCCTTTCAGGATGACCTCTAAGGGGTCTCCAGACCAGGCTAGACACACCCAGGAGGGCCCATTTCCATGATAACAAATCTGATGGCTGCTGGCTGGGTGGGGCTGTTGACCAACCTGAAAGTTTCACTGTCCCTTAAAAAAAAAAAAAGTCAGCCTCCTTCCAAGAACCATAAGGATTCCAAAAGCCTCTGAGACCTCACAGAAAACAAATAAGGTGCAATCAATGAAGTCCTAGGTGCAAACGCCCCCCACCCCACCCCCAACTTCCCACCTCTCCTGGCGAGCCCAACAGCACAAGCCTGGAGGAGGTGAACAGACAGCTGCCGTGGAGGCTGCCAGGAACCCCACCCTCCGTGTATTCCGAAAGGTGTCACGTTTATGCACCTGTTGGAGCCAATTTTTTTCCTTCTTACTCTAGCATGATCTTGAATGGGGAAAAAAATTGTTACCACTGGATACAAAAGGATCCAACCATCAATACAAGATAAAAAGAAACAAAAACAAAAACAATAAAAACCCTCTACAAACACGCTTCTTGGCTAGAGGAAACGCAGGAGCTCAGAGCACAGTCCTGAGTCCCGTCCCCAAATTCCACATGGTCCTGGCGGCCACAAGCAACTACCAGCTGCCCAGCAACAAGCCCACAGGACACAAATCCCTGTTCTCCCTCTCTCGTGAGCACCAGAACAGAAACGACAAAGAGCACCCTGGACAGGAAGCATAGCACGCGAGCCCGGCCTGGGGGCCAAGTTCCAGCCAGCACAGACACCCACACAAGGAGCACCAGCCTCACAAGCACCACAGTTGAGGCAAAACATTGCCTTCTGACCCCAGGACATGATGGTGGGGGGAGGGGGAAACACACCCTGTCATCACATTCTGCAGTCATAGAGTGGGAGGGAGAGGAAGGTGGGAATTGCTGAGGGGTCGGGATTGGGGACCAAAGCATCTTCACAAGGCAGTGTCACTTCCTTGGGCCAGTTCCCACCAAAATTCCAACAATGCAGGTGGGTTTTGTTGTTGTTGTTGTTGTTTTTGTTGGTTCTTTTTTTTTAATCATCATGAAATACTTACAAAGCTTTCATGTTTGAGTTTCAGTCATACAATGATCAAGCACCCATCCCTCCACCAGTGCACATTCTCCACCACCAATGTCCCCAGTATACCCACCCTTTCCAACCCTCCCCCTGCCTCTGTGGTGGACAATTTCCCCCATACTCTCTCTCTACTTTGGGGCATTATGGTTTGCAATACAGATACTGAGAGGTTATCAAGTTTAGTCCTTTATCTACTGTCATCAGGCATCTCCCATCCCGAACCATCCCTCCAACCATTATTGTCTTAGAGATCCCTTCTCTATCCCAGCTGCCTTCTCCCCTAGCTATGAGTCAGGCTGCCAACTACGAGGCAATATTCCTGGCCCTCCAACAATGCGATTAAGCCGGAAGAGGCCATATTCCAACGGGGCTATGACAAATCACGGTCCCCGGGCAGAGATGCAAGCAGGTGCTCTCTCCTCATCCCCGGTGTGCTCCAGACTCCAAGGAGGCTCCCGGCTGAAGATCAAGGTGCCCACCCACGCGTGTCCCAGCTCGGAGAAAGCCACACAA
Organism: Sorex fumeus; assembly: GCF_029834395.1. Lineage (NCBI taxonomy): Eukaryota > Metazoa > Chordata > Mammalia > Eulipotyphla > Soricidae > Sorex > Sorex fumeus. The sequence continues at coordinate 82,610,162 of NW_026606120.1, forward strand.
GTTCCCGATTGACACTCCAGCTTCCCTTCCGTCCCAGCCTGGGAAGGAAGGTGAGAGCTTTGGGGTCCCTCTGAAGGCCCAGGGCACGCAGGGCCTGGAGAGGGGCCCCTCACGGGTGGGTCTGCACACACGACAAGAAGCCTGCCTTGTGGGCAGACCCGTGACATCAGCTTTCCCATGCAGAGATGGCGTGACTCCCAGTCTTGAGAGGGAACACGGGCCAGGGAGAGCCACAGGGGCCACAACAGCAAATGCGTCCAGGACCCTGAGGGGTCACTACCAAGGACACACAGGAACACATGAAAGCCCAGACAACAATTAAAGAGAGCCAGAAGCCTGGGACATTCCTTTCATGCCGGCTGGGGTGGGTTCTCCCCAGCAATGCTCAGGGGCCACTCCCAGCAGGATTCAGCCCAGCTCTGCGCTGGGGTCCCATGGTGCTGGAGGTCAACAGAACCACACCCAGAGACGCTTGAGTAACCATAGCCAGAACAGACGCAGGGCCTCTGCGGGCAGCTGACCGCTCCAGCCTTCAGCGCTCTGTGCCCTGTGTCTCAACCCAGATGTCCGAGGCGAGGCTGTTGGTAGAAACACCTGGTGGGTCCCCTGGCCCCCCATCCCTGAAGCCCTGGTCCAAGAAGCACGGGGCTGACCTCTCATCTCCACACACCCTCCTCTGAAGCACTAAACAAAACCTCTTTCAGGGCTGCATCAACAGCGCCTTAGCTGTGTCCCTTGGCTAACCTGCAGAGGGGCTCCAAGGGATCACCAATATGGAGTGATCATTTAGTGGGGAGGGCCTTTGCCTTGCTTGCAGCTGACCCGGGTTCAATTCCCAGCATCCCATATGGTTCCCTGAGCCTGGCCAGGAGTGATCCCTGAGTACAGGAGTAAGCCCTGAGCATCAAAATCTAAGAGTCACAAGAGCCCAAGCAGCTCCCCACCCCTGTGCCTGCATCCCTGTGGAGTGGGGACCCGCGAATCCCACCCCCGCCCGCTCCCCTCCACACTCAGCCCCAAATGGCTTTTGTTGAGGCTGCTTGATCCTCGACATTCTGTCATCTCGTTAGTGCCAGAGCACCTGACTCCCTGGAACTGCCCCTCCGTCCCCCACTCTCCTGCCATCATCCCGAGACCCTCTTAACGCAGACTGGAAAATGAAATTGAATCTCTAATAGAATATTCGAGCTTAATAAAATCTCCCAAATGCTTTCCCACTGATCTGTTTTATCTCTTCTGATAGGATGAGCCGCTATTACCGCTGTGCGACTAATAATTAAGTCCTTTTCCTGAGACAGACCCACGTCCCCCCTGGTGAAGTAAGGTGGTGGCGGGGCCCTGCTCCCGGCCTGAGTCACTCTCCAGATTATCCGGCCGATCTGGCGGGCGGCTTCCTCTTCGCTGAATACCAGAAGGCAGACGGCAGCGAGGAAGGGCTGACAAGGCAGCTGCCCAGCTTAGTGTTGCGTGAACTCAAGTTCTCTCTCTTTTTTTTTTTTTTTGGCTTTTTGGGTCATACCTGGTGATGCATAGGCATTACTCCTGGCTCATGCACTCAGGAATTACTCCTGGTGGTGCTCGGGGACCCTATGGGATGCTGGGGATCAAACCCGGGTTGGCCGCGTGCAAGGCAAACGCCCTACCCACTGGGCTATCGCTCAGGCCCGAACTCATGTTCTTAAGGGTTCCAGAGAGAAACCCCCATGCGGGCTCCCCAGGAGGGCCAGGGAAGGACCTTTCAAGCCCGCTGGTAGCGCTGGTAGCGCTACTTGCTCCAGGGGCCTGAGGCCTCCAGGAAAGGCACTGCCAAGTCTCCTTGGTCTGGGGTGCGTTTCTGAACACTGCCCCAGGGGGGCAGATGAAACCGGGCTTTTCTTTGCCTTACCCTTTACCCTCCATCACGGCTCCACCACCCCGTGGAGCATCACTCCTGAGCATCATTTCCCCCATGGCCACCTTCTGCCCCCTCTCTCGTCCCCATGGCGTCTGCACTCAGGCCAGGCTTCACTGGGCTGATGACAAGACCCCTCTCCCTGGCAGCTTAAGCTACCCCAGACCCCTCTTGGCGCTCCAGTGACCCCTCTTAGAGGCCTTCCTGACTACCCCACCTATCCCGTTTGGAGACCACTAGGGGCCTCAGTTATCCAACAGGGGCTGACCACCGTGCTGATGTCCCACATCCCACGCCAGCCACCTGTGGGTGGCCACAGTGTCCAGCCGATGTCCCCTCCCAGGAGCATCTGCAGTACCCCCTGCCCCTCACCACCCCTCCAGTCTCAGTAATCCCTCTCCACCCCAACTGTGGGACTGGTCTGCCCCAGAGGGGCTTCTGCCCCTCCTGCCCAGCTCCAGCCTGGCCTCCAGGAGCGGCTGGGCCTGACCCCGTCGGGACTCTTGGTCAAACCCGCCTCCTTCCCCAAAGCCCGTTGGTGGCTCCCCCCTATGGCCTGGCCACAGCACAAAAAGCTGTTTTCCAAACCATCGTTTCAAAATTTAGGCAGGGTGGTTTACGCAAATGTGTGCAGATTCGATTTGGGGGCATGCAATGTTCTGATGAAGAGGCCTTCACAACCAAAAGGAAGGAAAGGGCGATAAAATGGAACGCAGCTCATGAGAGGGACCGGGTCCCTGCACCCTTCCCCCACCCCAGAGGAACCCATCTTAGATCCTAGGAGACACAATGCTCCCCCAAGAAGGCCCAGTACTCCCCCAAGAATGCCCGCAAGACTTTTCTCCTTCGCTGAATTCCTTTTCAGCCTTAGATACGTGATTAAATGTTTTCGCAGGTGACACTTTGCTGGACCCCACACTGAGTCAAAGCTCCCCACCCCCTCATCTCCCCTCCTTATAGCTCTATCGCCTCCCCTTTATAATTCCCTGCAGAGTGGAGAGTTATTTGTCCCCCTGATTATTGGATTAGCGGCTGGGTGCATTACCAGCCGCATCTAGCAAAGACAATCTCCTATTTCTGCTTATTTACCCATCTCCAGCCTACGACACGGGGCCTAACAGGGAATCTGTTCCGTCAATAGTCGCCTTAAATTTCAAGCTTCATTTTGTGAAGTGATTCTCTAAACACATCATATTCAATCCAATAAAAACCATCTGATGACTTTGCATTTCAGAGGCACGAGCAGTGAGATGGGGCAGAAAGGATTCTTTGAAATGGAGGTTTTAGCCCTACGGGAGGAAGGTTTTCCAGAGCCCCAATCTTTGGAGGCTATGCAAGCCAATGACCAATGCTTAGAAACATTCTTTTTTTTTTTTTTTTATTTATTTATTGAATCACTGTGGGAAAGGTTACAAAGCTTTCAGGTTTATGTCTCAGTCATGCAAATATCAAACACATTTCCCTTTACCAATACTTATTTTTTCCCATGAAGAACCCCAATAAAACCCCACCCCCCACCCCTCCCCGTCCCTGTGAGGCAGATGAATTCTAGTTAACACTCTATCCGCTTTGATTAGATTGTTTCAATAAAAGATTCACCACTATTATTTAGAGTTTACCCCCCCCCCAAATCAGACATGCTGAAAAAGCATTGTGAAGTGATTTGCTTTCTCCAGCTGGGTTCAAGAATTAAATGTTGGTTTTGGATTTCTGCTATTTTACTTATTGACCCTGGAAGTATTTCTTACTGAAAGTCAGATAGTTAAGAAATTGGTTTCTGTGTTCTGGAGTCGTGGCCGTGTTGGAGAGCCGCTCGTGGGGGGCAACTGGTGGCCTCGGTAGGGCATGAAGGGCGGAGCGAAACGCCCCCCTTCCCATGAGGTTTTAGTCGCCCCCACACTCCCGGCTCATACCTGCTGTCCACAAGGCTCCCATGTGGCCGCCATCTTTCTTTCCAGAGCGGAGAGGGCGAATGGGGCAACACCCTTTCCCCTCCGGCAGACTTGATGGGCTGGATCAATGCATAGTCCATTCACTTTTCTGCTCCAAGCTGCTGGGTTCTGCATTAAGTCCTTGTGCTTCTGGGGCCATGGCCGTGCTGGAGAGCCGCTCGTGGGGGGCAACTGGTGACCTCGGTAGGGCGTGAAGGACGGACCGGAACGCCCCCCGACCCATGAGGTTTTAGTCGCCCCCACTCCCCCGGCTCATACCTGCTGTCCACAAGGCTCCCATGTGGCCGCCATCTTTCTTTCCAGAGAGGAGAGGGCGAATGGGGCAACACCCTTTCCCCTCCGGCAGACTTGATGGCCTGGATCAATGCATAGTCCGTTCACTTTTCTGCTCCAAGCTGCTGGGTTCTGCATTAAGTCCTTGTGCTTCTGGGGCCGTGGCTGTGCTGGAGAGCCGCTCGTGGGGGGTGACTGGTGACCTCGGTAGGGCGTGAAGGACGGACCGGAACGCCCCCCTTCCCATGAGGTTTTTGTCGCCCCCACACCCCCGGCTCATACCTGCTGTCCACACGGCTCCCATGCGGCCGCCATCCTTCTTTCCAGAGAAGAGAGGGCGAATGGGGCAACACCCTTTCCCCTCCGGCAGACTTGATGGCCTGGATTAACGCATAGTCCTTTCACTTTTCTGCTCTAAGCTGCTGGGTTCTGCATTAAGTCCTTGTGTTTCTGGGGCTGTGGCCGTGCTCCAAACTTAACTCTGACTTTCAGGGAGAAAGATTGGGTGGTTTACTTCTCATTGATCACTTTGTATATAGAGAGATGTCGCGCGGCCGCATAAGCGGCCGCGCGGTTTTGAGAAAAAGTCCTCGTTCCCGCATACTCGAGCTGTGTTTGTAGAGGCTTCTGGTCACCGGGGTTCCATCTGGGGAAGGCGAGATGCGGCGCCTACTCCATCTGGAACTTGCGGGTGAACTTGGCTCTTTTTGGAACCTGTTTTTTGTTTTTTTTTTTTCCTCCGGGATCCCGCACGCTCCATGTGTTCTTTCTCTTATGCTTACGGCTTCAAAGATGGCGCTGGGGGGCGGGCTGTGGGCATGACTTCCGGAATCAGAGGTTACCTGGGAGGTGTAGTTCGGCAGATTTGAGAAAAAGTCCTCGTTCCCGCATACTCGAGCTGTGTTTGTAGAGGCTTCTGGTCACCGGGGTTCCATCTGGGGAAGGCGAGATGCGCCGCCTACTCCATCTGGAACTTGCGGGTGAACTTGGCTCTTTTTGGAACCTGTTTTTTCTTTTTTTTTTTTTCCTCCGGGATCCCGCACGCTCCATGTGTTCTTTCTCTTATCGAAACATTCTTAAATAAACTGGTTACCAAAAGCCAAGTGATGACTGGTTTGCTTTTGAGCTAGGACAGAGATTAAGGTTGCTGGTCTTGCAGCTGGCTCACCCCAGGTCAGTCCTGGCACCCCACATGGTCCCCTGAGTCCCGCCGGGAGTGACCCCAGAGCACAGGGCCAGGATTGAGCACTGAGTACTACCAGGTTTGCCCCCAACTTCAAAAAAAATAAAAAACAATGGCATCTTTTCGCTTTTACCGAACCTCACGCTGAGCACGCCTTAGCAGAGAAAGAATTTACAAATACTGGTCAGTTAAAAGCCTAAAATGAAACCCAGCATAGGGATTGGATGTGTGCAACTGAGGATACAGGGCTGGGTGATGCTCGAAGGAACCTGTGTGTGCATGCCAGGACCCCTCCACTCCCACACCTTGCAGCCCCTGAACTCTGCCTGCACGTGTTTCCCACAGGGCACCACCAGCCCCAAGGATAGGAAATTAAAGAGCATGCCCCAATCGAGAGTATCCACTTTGAGAGAGATGGTGGCAGGAAGGGAAAACAACACCTGAACCCAGGTTTTAAAAAGGGGTGATCGGTTTTGTAACACACTCAAGCCCATAACAGTGTACCTTTCCGAGACATTTTTGGGGGGATGGGGCGGGGGTGGAATATCCTAAAATCTCAGGTGATGGAAGGAAGTAAATGAATCAAGCAGCAAAGCTCTCTGATACTCAGATACTTAGTCATATGATTCGGGAGACAATCTCTGGGCCCGTATCTGAAATGACTGGCAATTTGGCGGCAAAGTCTCAATCTAGGAAAAAGAATAGCCTTGTGAAGTGCTTAGCTCTGGGCCACACACAAAACAGGGTCTCAACAGATGGTAGTTCCTGCAATTGCCAGTGCCTGGTACGGATGAATACGGGATTGTTCGATCGGTGGGTGGATGGGGCCACGGCCACGAATGGACAAAGGTCTTGGGACACAGACCTAGGTCTCTGGGTCTTAGCATCAATCAGATCACTTAAAACCTCCCCCCAAAGGCTGGCTTTGAAGGGAGAGGGGCATGAGGTATGGCAGACAGTAATGGAAATCATTTTAAAGGTCAAATTTGCACAAATAGGATTTGTGCATGCAAAAGCATGCGATCTTATAAACTTAAAGTAATCCCCAGCTCTCGAGCTCAAAGGATTGTAAGCAAGCTTTCAAAATAAATCACAGCCAGCCACCCTTTCAGCCTTTTCTCTTCTCTCCTTTAACTCTGTTCTCAAGCAGCTCGGCAAATATCTGCTTCCGGACTTGTTTCCTCCAATGAGATTTCTCTCTCCAGGGTAGTTTTTTTTTTTTGGGGGGGGGGGGGGAAGAGTGGAGGTGGAGGTGTGGAGGTCAGGGTTTGAGTCATACCAGCAGTCCCCAGGGATCACACTCCATAGTGCTTGGGGAGAGAGGGAGGCCCCAGTGGTGCCAGGGGAATCCATCTTGGGTCTGACTATCTCTGTAGTCTCTCTCCAGCCCCCCCAGGAAGTTTTAAGGACAGCAACCTGTACTCCCAGGTTGGACTATGCTGGGGTTCGAACACCATCGCCATCGTGTCAGCCTCCTTCTCATCCTGATGCAATCAATCAAAGGTCTATTTTTTTTTCTTTTTCGTTCATACCCGGCGATGCACAAGGGTTACTTCTGGCTCTTCACTCAGGAATTACTCCTGGCAGTGCTCAGGAGTTACTCCAGGGGACCATATGGGATGCTGGGAATCGAACCCGGGTCGGCTGTGTGCAAGGCAAACGATTTACCCACTGTGCTGTCGCTCCTGCACCTCAAAGGTCTACTTCAACTGTAAATTCCATCCTGCTCAGATTACAAGGAAGGGGACAGAGCTCGCCCGAGGGAGTCCTAGGACTTGCAGAGCTCTGGAAAGAGCACCAAAATCAGAACAGGACTCAAATGCCAGGAGCCTAAGCTCCCATCAATTGGGCAGCCAGAACCTCTGGCCCAGACCCAACTGGAGTCAGAATAATTGCACATTTACATGCTTCCAATGAAGTACCACTGGGCCAGGGGCAGAGCACTTGCCTTGCACCCCTGAGGCCTGAGTCCAACCCCAAACACTTCATGACCTCCCCCTCCTCCCCAAACCAGGCCCAAGCACCAAAAAACTTTCAAGGTGTATATGCCAGGTCAAGATGGCCTGTGGCCCCCCACATACCTATAAAGTGCTCACCACCCCCCCACAATTAACAAGGAATAAATATTACTTAAGTTTGGAGATGCCTCTGCCCCAAACGCTCCTCCCCCCCAAAAAAAATCATATAACTTTTCCTGGCTTAATGTCAACTTCTGGCAATTGATGGTTTGTTTGGCAAGAATACACACACACACACACACACACACATTGGTGGTGGGCTCTCCCAAGACTGCTCAGGAGGCCTGGGACCCCACTGGCAATTCTCTGCCAACTGACCAGAGGGTCCAGGCCAGGGCCTGAGGATGTGCTGCTGCTCACTCTCTGTCATGTCAGCAAGACCCGGGCCACCCTCCAGGGCTGCCCCCGGCAACGCTCACTCGGAAACCACGTGGTGCTGGGAATGGAACCAGGATGTGCCCTGGGCCACCTCCTGGCCCTGAAACCGTCAGTAACCACAGCAGCATCTTTCGTAGGAGTTTCTAGTCCCACAGGTCTTACCGGGATAGTATGGCTCTATCAAGGAATTAAAAGATAGCAATAAACTCTGATGGTCCCAACTTAAGAGTTCCAAGGATTCTGTCCATCCTCAGGAGACCAGTGGCGAGGGCAGGTCTTAGAAAGGACTCTAGGAACAACCGTTCAATCTGGTCTCCGGTGTCAATTCTAACCTGTAGGGTGCTTGGAGGAGGCTTCTGAAGTTGCAAGGACCATGATTCATGTGACCTCCCACAGAAGTGGGCAAGAATACCCCATCTGGGGCTGGAGTGATAGCACAGAGGGTAGGACATTTGCCTTGCACGCGGCCGACCTGGGTTCGATTCGCAGCATCACATATGGTCCCCCAAGCACCACCAGGAGTAATTCCTGAGTGCAGAGCCAAGAATAACCCCTGTGCATCACCGGGTGTGACCCAAAAAAGGAAAAACAAACAAACAGAAAGAATACCCCACCTCTGCTGGCCCCAAGAGAGGTCAGCTCCCCGAGGAGGAAGTAGAGGACAAGGACTCTAGTGGCTTTGAATCAAGATGACCAGCTTCCAACCTAGGGCACATGGATTCATGGATCACACCAGAAGGTCTTGAGCATGCAGAATACTTTCACTTAGACCTACTGGCATGTTTCATTATAAAAGTACCCTGAGGGCTCTGAGTCACACTTGTCCTACGTCAAATTCACAAGAATGAGCAGACCCTCTGCTTCATAAAAACTCCTTCTTGGGCTAAAGAGAAGGACAGTGGGCAGGCCAACTGCCTTGCACATGCCCAGCCCAGGTTCAATCCCTGGCACCCCACGTGGTCCCCTGTGGTCCCCTGAGCATTACCCAGGGTAATCTCTGAGCACCACCAGGTGTGGCCCCCAAATAAACCAGGCTCAAGTACCAAACTTCCAAGGTGCACATGCCAAGTCAAGTATCACCAATAATGGCATGGAGGCCCCCAGCACATCTGGAACATGCTCACCTCCTGATCCCCACGCACCCCACCCATGGCTGGTATAACTGTGTATGGAGCAGATTCAATTATGCGTCACCTGCTCCTTCAAACAGAAGTAGGCCCAACTCACCCCTCACCAGTTGAGACTCTCCAACCCCCAACACACACACACACACACACACGCACACACACACAAAGATATTCTAGTACCAAAATAACTCATAAGTTCAATTTTGATCTTGTGTTGGAAATTAAGACCAGCAGAGGAATGGAATGGGGGCGGGAGTGAGCAAATGGAGGGGGTGAACAAATCAACTCTGGAACAATTCCGTTCTTTCCACCACCAAACCCCTATATACACACGCTCCTACTACTCAGAAAAATACTTCATAAAAAAAAAAAAAACCACAAACTTGATGTGGAGGTACAAGGAAACCCATCTACGAAGGAAGACGACGAGACAAGCTGTTTTTCCACAGTCGCACACAGCGACTTTTTTTTTTTTCCAGGTTTCACGCGGTACTGCAATGAGCATCAGTTCTTGTAGTCGGGTTGGCTATTCTCCATTTTGAATACTTGGCTTCACAGAAAAACACTACCAATGTTCTTTCTAAGCCAATTGATAGGACACACATGTGAAGTAATAAAGACAGCTTTAAAAAAAAAAAACACTAGGACCCAGACTGAATCTCAATCCAATCATGTATTAGGATCCAGCTGTTAATTTGCAAGGACTCGAGAGCAATGTGCTATACTGTGCGCTATGAATGTACAATCAGCAAATTCCTGATCCTGGGGATGCTATGGGACCTCAAACCAGATGCTTCCCAAGATAAACAGGAGACTTGGGAACATTGGTGGGGGGTGGCGGGGGAGGGAAGTGCTAGATCAAACTCAGGACCTCATATATACAAAGCCATGGAGCTAAACCTCCCACCCCATTTCCAGTTTTGGGTTTTGGACCATATCTGGCGGTGCTCAGGGCTTACTTACTCCTTGCACTGTGCTCAGGGATCATTCCTGGCAGGGCTCAGGGGACTAGATGAGGTGCTAAGGATTAAACCCAGGGTGAGTTGCGTGCAACACACGTGCCCTACCGGCTGTACTCACTCACTGGCTCCTTTCCCCGATTATTTTTTATGTGTGCAAGATTAAACAAAGTGTCCCATGTTTTATCACCAGTTGGATGAGAAAACTAAAACACAAGTGGAAGATCAAAAAGTGACATCCGTGGTCATTTTGGGAGAAAGGGATAAGCAAACAAAACCAGCCACGTTCAGCAGTTACAGAAATGTCAGCTTCATGACGACTCATTAAGTCATACAGGATTTGTGAGATTTTATGCATGTCTTATTTTATTACGAAAGATTAGATAAGGTGTGATATTTTACTCCCCAAGGAGAGTCTGACACTAAACTCTCCAATATGGTGGACATCACATGGTCATTAGACATCCCATAGACATCATGTGGTCATTTAACTATAGTTGCACTGTTGAGTCCAAATCCAGGCTCTCACCTATGCAAGGTAAGTGCCCCACCACTGAAGCACTTAGTTTGCTGGGGAGGGGTGGGGGGAGAGTTGAGGCCACACCTGGTTGGCTATACTCAAGGCTTACACCTAGCAACATTCTGGACACCATATATGTGGTGCCAGGGATCAAACTAGAGTCAGTCACATACATTGGCAAGCACCAAAACCCCTCTACTATCTCTCTGGTCCTAGTCCTTCATTTTAAACTATAAGACAGCTGCACAAGTCAAGTGCTTGATAACTGCTAACACACTAGACAGATCAAATGATAAAAAAAGGCCCTCCCATTGATCATCGATTTGCTCGAGTGGGCCCAGTAACGTCTCCATTGGAGACTTTGTTGTTACTGTGTCTGGCATATCGAATACATCACGGGGAGATTGCCAGGCTCTGCTGTGCGGGCGAGATACTCTCAGTAGCTTGCCGGGCTCTCCGAGAGGGGCGGAGGAATCGAACTTGGGTCGGCCATGTTGGCTGCGTGCAAGGCAAACGCCCTACCACTGTGCTATCGCTCCAGACCGAGATCAGATGATAAGACATTCCATTCCCATCACACAAAATTCTGGATAGTAATTTGGAGAAATCCATATTGACCTTTCCAACTTTGAAGCTCAGAGGTCACTCCAGGTGGTGTCAGGGATCAGTTGAATCTGGCTGACCATGTGCAAGGCCAGTAAGTGCCTTAAGATAGCACTGGGCTATCTCTCTGGCCCTTTCCATGTCAATTTTCATCAAAAGTCTTACAGCACTTTCAACAAGTTTTGTAAATTTTATTTTTTCTTTTTGGGTCACACTCGGCGATGCACAGGGGTTACTCCTGGCTCTGCACTCAGGAGTTACTCCTGGTGGTGCTCAGGGGACCATATGGGATGCTGGGAATCAAACCCAGGTCGGCCGCGTGCAAGGCAAATGCCCTACCTGCTGTGCTATCGCTCCAGCCCCCTAAAGTTTTCTATTTTTGAGGTGCAAGGATGGAACCCGGGCCTTGTGCACTAGACACGGGCTTTCTACAGGATTATCACGTTGGTAATCTCAGTCCTGAAAGTCCGATAGTCCCCGCTCTCCGTGGCCGCCCAGGCTTTATAGAGGTGTTCCTCTCTAAGGGGAAAATGATGGCATTCTGGTGACAGCTTTGTTCTGCATCGTCTCTCGGGCTCTTCAAGTACAGCGACTCACGGATGGATGCACACTGGCAACAGCACTTAAGATTCAAGACTACCACTGACAGCCAAGTGCAGAGGGTGCGGGCTACCAAAAAGGAAGCAAGCAGGTGCCCCAGGGGCCAGAGGAAATATGGGGGGCTGGGGCTGGGCCTCCAGGCCACTGCTCTTGCAGCCGGGCTCAAAAGCTCACCCATAACACACAGCTGATCATCCTTAAGCCCCAGCCTCCTGAGTCCTTTCTGGCTCTCTCTGACCACAGAATTGACTGAGGAGATCAAGAAAGGTCAGGAGCAGGCCAGGGAGAGAGAGGACAGCGGGCGGGGCACTTGATGCACACATGCCCAACCCGGGTTTGATCCCTGGCACCACACGGGGCCTCCTGAGCCTTGCCAGGCATGATCCCTGAGCACAGAGCCAGGATTAAGCCCCTGAGTGCAGCCAAAAGACAATTTTTTTTAAGTGCATAGATTAACCTCTGTTTAAAGAAATAGGGTTGTTGGGTTTTGTTTTTCTTCCCCATAAATCAGGAACATAAACAAAATTAAATTAAATCTAGGAATGAAACAAGAGCTCTCGGATGCTTGTGACTGGAGTTTTCTCTGTCTAACATGAACGGATTCTCCGCTTCTTACTGCTAAAAAGGTCGACCGCCTCAGCCCACTGGGGGTCATCTAACTTGCGATTAAAAGGGACACGAGAGAAACGCTAATGGGAGCCAACAATGATGCTACTTCAGAACCGGGAAATAAAATGTGAGGTCTCGTGGCTCCACCGGAGCAGTCGGCGGAAAGCATCTTATGTGCATGCCAGCAAAGTGGCCTCGTGAATCCTTCGTGCGGAGTTTAGGCTTTAGATTTGCAGTAAATCATGAGAAATGCGCTTTCAACAGCTCCCAGTCACTGAAGTTTCCATAAGCTGAGCCTGCGGAGTTATCCTCTGACCTCCAGAACCCTCCCCCTCTGCCCACGTGCTTCAGCCTTTCATTGCTCTAGACCCCCATTGCCTAGCCTGTGGTCCAGCTATCCATGTTGGGGCCTGGAAATTTCCTGGCAGTGTGCCAAAAAGCCATCCCCTTCCCAACCTCCCAATAGCAAAGGTCACACTAAGAACTGCCATCACAGAGCACTGGATTTGATCCATGTTACACCAACTGCATTGGTTTTAGTTTCGGTCTCAGCTGTCAGTGAATCCACAAACTATTTCTCTTTTCCCTGGTCCTGCAGGTTAATAAAAGGTGTCAGAGAGGGGGTTTCCAGTTCTGGGGCGGAGAGCAAGCACACAGCACACCACCTCTCCCATCCCCTGCCCTTTCTCATGTGGAATTCAGGCACGGAAAGTGAGCACAGTCTTAGCCCAGGACATGCAGGCTCGCTCCAGGCTATCATTAGGCAAAATAACGGGGTATGGGGGGGAGGGCAATGGGAAAGGGGATGAGCTGAGGGTGATGCATCTCTAAATCCATAGCCCTGAAACCTAAATTTCAGGGTTAAAAAAAAAAAATCAGTCCTACATGCTTCTAAGCTGTAAAAGGTATGTTCACTTGATTTTTAAAGTCACATATGTGGTACTGAGAAACAGGATGAAATGAAAAGACTCTTTTCATGTTAATGAGTCACCCAAGATCGAAGAAAGTACGGTGACGCTCAAGTGACAAAAATCACTTTGGTGATCAAACAAGCTTAGCATGCGAAAACATCAGATTTACTCAAAAGGAGGTTTCCAAATGAGGCAAGTGACTCACCGTGCATTTCATAATCTACCTATTCAGACCTTACACGCCCATCCGCAACTTTTGGTGATACAACTCATTTAAAATGTGAAGAAGCAGCTTTGCTTCATTTGAGTCAGCATCAAGCTGCCCCGTGAGAATTTTCTAGAAGTGGGGGTCAGAGATAGTACAGTGGGGAGGGCACTTGCCTTGCACACATCTGACACAGGTTCAATCCCCGGCACCACAAGTGATTCCTGAGTGCAGAGCTAGGAGTAAGCCCTGAGCAACTTGGGGGGGGGGGGGGGGGGCGGAGAAAGCAAAGAAATCTTCTGTGTGATTTATTTCCCCTGTTCACGTTTTATGCAAGAGGTAGTCACACCCATGAGCCTGCAGGGAAGGGCAAAGGCAACATCATTTATACCACTGTGCTTGGAAATCTGAATGGGAGAAAAGCTTTTACAAGCTGATAAGGCCAGACTTCTTTAGAAACCCTAAGGGAAAGCATGAGGAAAAGGCTACCTACTTCCTGCATAAGCTGACTCAGAAAGGCCAGGCTGCACTGCAGGCTCTGCACACAGGAGTCAGGCATTCAATTCAGGCCACAACCGGTTCCCAAAGAAAGACCCTGGGAAGCCACTCAAAGTGGCCAACAGGAATAGCCCGAGAGTCAGCAGAAGACATTTATGGAGTCTGAGTGACCCTGGGCAAGCTACCCTTCTCCATCCCGAACCCCCTTCTGCAGGCCCCGTTTCTAAAGTCAACTTCGCCTGGCAGTACCTCCAGACACATGGTCACAGGTCGAAGCCCTGGGGTACCTCTGTTCTCTGCACCCTTTACCTCTGGCTCCTTTGAGACTGGAGGCTGGGCCACACCTGGATGTGCTCAGGAACAGCACGTGCCTGGGGGCTGTATGGTGCTGGGGATCTGAGCCAGCCTCATGCCATGGGTCTGAGTCTTAATTCCTCCTCCGGGGGCTAACCTTAGGCAGACGTATTTTCACTGCTGCTCCTTCAACAATTCTGACGGAATTAAATCAGTAAGCAGGTTTCAAAACAAAATACCAGGGCTGGCACTGTGATCAGTACAGTGGGTAGGGTACCTGCCTTGCAATGCAGTGGGTTCAAACCCCAACACCCTCAATGGTTCTCCCTCCCCAACCCAGTAAGGAGTGATCCCCAAGTACTGAGCCAGGAGCAAACTCTGAACCCTGCCAGGTGTGTCCCTCCCAAAGAACAAACAAAAGTATTTGAGGGAGGGGGGGGATGGAGCGATAGCACAATGGGCAGGGCGGTTGTCTTGCACGTGGTTGACCTGAGTTCAATTCCCAGCATTCCATATGGTCCCCCAAGAACCACCAGGAGTAATTCCCAAGTACAGACATGAGCCAGGAGTAACCCCTATGCATCGGCAGGTGTGACCCAAAAAGCACTCACACAAAAAAGTATTTGAGGGGGAGAGTGGGGAAATCAGAGTTCCATGCTTGGCCCCAACCAGGGATGGGCTCTTGCTCACGCCAGGGGGGCTTGGCGGCTACTCAGGCCTCGTGGGGAGCAGCAGGCAGACTCAGGATGAAGCTGAGAGCTTGTGTATTCAAGCCCCTGCCTCCCCCCTGCCCGTCCTCTCATCCCTCTGGCCCTGATTTCAGATGCAGTCCTGTGGTCATGTTTCTCATTGTTTCCCTGGCCAGTCTGAGCACACCCATGCCCCTGGCCCAAGCTTTGCTGCCGCAGAGGGGCGCCGAAGCAGTTTCGAGGTGGCACACTTGAAGTTATTTTTTCCAAGCTTCACTACAGCGCGTCTTTCACGCGAAGATTGTAATGCTTTTAAGCTCCCAGAGTTGCCACTTTTTTTCCAGAAAAGGAGCCAAGAAACAAACCAAAAAGCTGGGAGAAGGAAGGAATGATCTCTTTGGCAGAGGAAAACGGGATGGGCGGACGTCCATCACACGCGTCGCCTTTTTCTCGGCTTGGGGCACTCACACAGCCCGGACAGGCCGCCACCCCCACCCCCACCGCCTCACTCTGTGCCCACCGCCTCCGCGAGGCCCTCTGAGCCCTGTCCTTCCGCTCGTGCTCATCTTCGCTCTGGGGACTCTTCCCCCGTCTTCTCAAAGTCCCTACACCTGACGCCAAGCCCCAACCTACAGGTGCTTCCCCATGAGCTCGAGGACCAACGACGCTCTTGTTCAGGCTGCACTACAGTGGCCACCCCCCCCCCCCCCGAGGGGGCTGTCCTCATGCTCCCCCACCCAGGCTGCCTGGTTGTGTCCAGCCCGGCACATAACGAGAGAGAGTTGGATGGGTGCCATGTGCCGAGTAGCACCATCTCCCGCCCCTGAAGGTGCATGTGTAGGATGGAGCTGCCAACCCCACGCGGCACCTCCCAGAGACCAGACAGACGGGCCCTGAGCATAGGGCCTGCACCTGGCTCCCTGCTTCTTTTCTAAAATCACCAGAGCTAAAGCAGGAGCCATGGTACAGTGGGTAGAGCATGTGCCTCGCACATGGATAGCCCAGGACAGATCCCGGATCCCCAGTAGGGTCCCTCGAGCCCCACCTGGAGTGACCCCTGTGTGTGGGGAAAAAAAAAAGCAAAAACAAATAGCCGGAGAAGTTTCAGCTGGATTCGAGTGCCCAGGAGTCCCGCATAGGGTGGGGGTCAGGGGTACAGCTCACAACATCTGGGGCTGGACTCTTTTTAACAGCAGGTTTCAGAGTTTGGTAGAAAAACAAACCCTAAATCAAGGGTTTGTCATGGAAACTCTGACCCTTCAAGGGACAATGAAAGCCTTAATTCTCTGTCACCAAGAAACATCTCTGTGTTTTTCGGCATCATTCTTTCCTAACAGAAATCCAGGCCTCATGAAGTGCCAGAGAAGCTGCCATAGGGCTGGGCGAAGTGTTCTCTGCAGAGCTGATGAACTGCAGGATCTGACTGCACCCTGCCCGCTGCCCGCCGGGAGAATCCTACACACCTTGATTAGAAAGCAAGCCCACGGCAGGCAGTTCCGGGTGGGGCCGTTGCAGGAGCAGTGCCGGCTAGCCTCGTACCAAGAAGCCCTTCCCATCCCTGGAATAGACACAGGACCCGTGCAGCTCTCCCCACTCCTACCCGCACCTCCTTCCACGAGGGCACAGAAAACCTTCAAGATACCCGAAGTTTAGGGGCCGGAGCGATAGTATAGCGAGTAGGGCATTTGCCTTGCACGCAGCTGACCTGGGTTCCATCCCCGGTGTCCCATATGGTCCCCTGAGCACCGCCAGAAGTAATTCCTGAGTGCAGAGCCAGGAGTAAGCTCTGAGCATCGCTGGGTGTGACCCAAAAAGAAAAAAAAAAAAGATACCAGAAGTTTAAAAACACCAGAATCAAGGAGGTGGACCCCTCTGCAGCACCCTATGGGCGCGGGGCAGAGCCATCTTTGACACTGAAGCAACTTTCCCAAACTCAGATTCCGGGGGGGCGTTTCCCCGGTCCTCCTCTCCCCAGGATACCCCCCTCCGCCTCCTGCTCCAGCCCAGGATAGCTGGATTTCTTCGTGGTGATAATTTTTATTTCTGATGCCCAGATACTTGACTAAAGATAGAAAGCAGACACAGTAAGTGGTTGATTCCTGTTGTACTAATGAGGTTTATCCTTACATAATAACTTGTTATAGATACAAATTAGAATTTCCAGCTCTATTTTTAAGTGCTTAGCTTCAAAAAGAACTTTCTCTTAAAACTTTGGGGGACTGGCTTGAAAAAATTATGTCTGCGGTATGTAAAAATAGAACATTTCATGGAGGAATACATTTCTTGGGGGGCTGGATAGTATAGTATAGGAGTAAGGCGTTTGCTTTGCATGAGGCCAACCTAGGTTTGATCCCTGGCACCACATATGTCAGTCCCTTGAGCACCACCAGGAATAATTCCTGAGCAGAGCCAGAGGTAAGCTCTGAGCACTGCTAAGTATGTTTCAGAGAAGCTCTGACCACTTCTTCCCACATCCGTCAAATTTTTTTGTTTGAAGGTGCTGTAATGATAGCACAGCAGGTAGGGCAGTTGTCTTATACGTGACCAACCCAAGTTCAACCCCATTTGGTCCCCTGAACCCTGCCAGGAGTAATTATTCCTGAATGCAGAGCCAAGAGTAATGCCTGAGCATTGCTGGGTGTGGCCCAAAAGCAAAAGAGAAAAAAAAATGTTTCTAAAATGAGTGAAATAAAAAGTATTGAAAAAAATCTAATAAATACAAAGTATTACTAGAACTTCATCGTGTAACCAAAAACAAACAAACAAAAAACCCCAAATACACAAAATGAAAATGTCGGGGTCTAACAAAACATTACTAGTAATTTTAGAGAGTGTGATACTTTTAAAGCAAATAGGCAAACACAGCATTGTTTACACTGCCAGGCAATCTTGTTCCTGATGTTCTAACATGGGATCTTTCTTGTTTGGACTCAGTTAAGAATATTCTTGGGAAAATGTGCCCATATTCTCCCATATGTACACTGACAGCTCTAGGACATCCACAGCAATCACAGTTGCTCCAATAATTCTTCAGCAACAGCTAACCAGGAAACAACACCTGTTTGAGCCATGCAGGTGATTTTAGAATGCAAAAGTGTGCATTACAAAAGGCCCTACCTAGCAGATCAAAAAATGGTTTTCCCCAAACCCTTTATACATTTTCTCATGAAAGAAAAGGATGCTCATATTTGATCTGATTATTCAAAGCCTCCCATACCTTTATCACACTCACGCACACATGATGGCTCTAAAAACTTGTTCAATTTTACCACCTTCCTTTTTTCTCCTTTTGCCTGTACCTATCAAGTCAGCATTTGAAACATTTCATGCTAAGGACATGAATGTCTGTATCTTTCCAATTCAATGCAAATAAACCACAACAGGATAAAGTCTTCACTTTTTTTTTTTAAATGTCAGAGAAGCAAATACCTTTGGAATAGTCTGCCTGGTCTAAAATAATAATAATAATTTTCCTCCACCTTAAACAGTGTGGTTTACAAAGTTGTTCATGATGGTTTGTTACAGGCATTCAGTATTCCGACCCCAATCCCACCACCACTGTCACCTTCCCTCCACCAATGTCTACATTTTCCCAGACACCCCTCAAGCCTGCCCCAGTAGCAGACCCACAATAACTTATTTTATATTGCTTGCTGCCATTAAATGGATCATGATTTTAAAAAAAATACTTTGTAAAAGAAAATCTGAAAATTGTTGTATCCCACCATGGGGACATTAAATCCTTGTAGGGTTTACTAAGCTATTGTTGCTACTTAAGCCTGCTGTGTTGTTGCTTTTGTTAGTCGAGATTGATTGGTTTCTAGGTGACGTTCCCATCCAACCTGGTGTGCTCCTGGGACATCTGCAAAGTCTGGAGATGTCCAGAAAAATCAAGAATATTTAACTTGAAGGTCTAGCCAGGGGCATGGCGGTGGCTTTTGGGGTGTGGAGCAGCTATTGGGGCCTTGTGAGGGTGGGAACTGGCGTGCCCCCTCCTCTCCGGAAATCACCCAGGAGGTCTCAGCCAGGACTGGGTACCCAAGAAATTTTTGCACCTAGTTGATCTCTTTTGAGATTTATTGATGAAGCTCTGGAACAAGGCCAGTAGATGAGCCTACAGGTGGTAGACGTGGACCACGGGTGTAGTTGCCTGGGCTTCAGAAAGAATGGGGAGGGGAGGTCACCTATCACGACTCGGAGAAGACCCCAAGTTTTAACTTCTGCCTGATTTTTCAAACAGTTCTAATGGCATTTGTATCATTGCTCAGTTTAAGTTTAGGAAGAACAATGGCGAGAGATGCCAATTAGCCATGCGGAGTCTGCCACCTCCAGAATCACGCTCTCAGAAGTGGGTCACTTTATCTACAGGCCAACGTAGAATTTGAGGGACATACAATCACCAGCTGTAAAGTCACAAATCAGATTTCATGCCAAAACACGCTCTGTTGGAAGCAACAGATTGAACACGATTCAATCGACCTCTGAATTTCATTAGCAATTCATCAAGAGATACATTTATACTCCAGAAAGTGTAGTAACAGAATGGTTTTTTTTTTGGTAATCTACTCTATTTCTAATATTTCTCACTTTATCATCACTATTTCCTCTTTCATTATTTGTAAAATGCAGGGCACTTGAAATATTAAAAAACATACAATGTGACATAAAAACAGGATGTCAATTTATTGTTGGCCAATAAACATGTAGGTTTGGTTTCCTCATTTGCTTTATCAAGATGCAGGATGAATGTGTACTGATAGTCATAATTTATAGGAAATCACCTTGGGTTTGGGGCTACACCCGGCAGTGGCCGGGCTTACTTCAGACTGCTCAGGGATCACTCCTGGCCATGCTAAGGGGACACGTGCCACAAACAGAAGCAGGATCAGACAGATGGAAGGCAAGTGCCTTCAGCCCAGTGTGCCTTAATCCCTGCACAATCTCTCAAGCCCTGGGTTTAATTTTATACAACCTTTGTCTATCATTTCTCTGGCGCATCTATTCATCTCTTCTCTGCGAATGTCCCAAATATCTTTACTCAGGACTTCTTTTAAAGCAGCTCAAGTCTCAGGATGGTCGCCGGGACTAATTCCTGGTATTGCAGAAAAACCACTGCTCTGCGAACGGTTCACGGGGCACTCCGGCTAGCAAGCAGCCAGCATGCATCTCTGAAATCGCAAAATCTACGTGATTGTATGTGCCTCCAAATCTCCGCCTAGTTCACTGTCATCTCTGCTTTGTAATTCACTGCAGGCGGTAATTACAGGGTCACAAAAAAACTCAGATTGCTCACTTACCTAAAATATATCCCTTCATTCTGACATTGGGGGACAGTATGTCACAAATATTGTTCACCGAAATACCATATCGTGCCCGTGGCAACTGATGCTAACAACCCCAAGGAGGAGTACGTCTGTGTTCAATACCGACTCCAAGGATGAGGCAGGCCCAACTCCGTGTCAGGTAAAAGCCAGCACACAGGGCAAGTCTCAGCAGCCAAAAGTACCCCAGGAGACAATAAAACTTTCTTTCTTTTTTTTTTTTTTTTGCTTTTTGGGTCAGACCCGGCAATGCACAGGGGTCACTCCTGGCTCTGCACTCAGGAATTACTCCCGGCAATGCTCAGAGGACCATATGGGATGCTGGGAATCGAACCTGGGTCGGCCAGGTGGAAGGCAAACACCCTACCTGCTGTGCTATCGCTCCAGCGCCAATAAAACTTTCTCTTAAGCCATCTCATGGTCTACTCTCATCCACACAAAATTGATCACGTGAAGTTTAAGAATTTTAGTTGGCAGAAGTCAGGTGTCTACTGGTGGGCGAGGGGCTCGACTACCCCAGGCCTTTGCCCCAGCCCCTAGTGCTGGCGGGGGATATTCCCAGTGGGGCAGGCTGCTTCCCATCCCGGAGATGCTCAAGGCCATCCTCACCCTCGCACCCACCACTGACATGCGGGCAAGGGACAGAGCATGGGTCCTGGGAGAGGGCATGAGGCCCGTACTGGCAGAGCCGGAGCTCCATGCGAGGACCCCATGAGGAGGGACAGTCCCTGGGCAGCGGGGGAAAGAGCTGTGGACACTCTCTGGGTAGCTCCAACTTCTCCCCAGCGGTTGGGGGGGTGAGGGGGAGGAGGACCATGCAGAAGTCTGAGGACGCAAGTCCAGGTGGCAATACAGGACCTACTGCCCAAGAGCCAGACTTTTGTTCTGAGGGAAGCTCGGGGAGTGACACGGCTGGGAAATACCAGAGAGGGGGCATCCACCCTCACCCACAATCCGAGTGTCATTCACAGCGGAGGCTCTGCAGATCCACACATCTGTGGCTGGTGGAGCCCCCGAGGGCAGAGGCCCTGGGAAAGGGAAAACCCTGCACCTGTGTCCCCTACCCCCATCCAGCAGTCTCCCAGGGTGCAGGGTCAGCTGCAAAGAGCAGGGATGCGGATTCCAAAAGGACAGGCAACCAAATTTGAAGTCCACGATCCAGCACAATTGGGTCATCCAAATACACACACACACACACACACACACACACACACACACACTCTCTCTCTCTCTCTCTCTCTCTCTCTGTCTCTCTCTCTGTCTCTCTCTGTCTCTGTCTCTCTCTCGCTCTCTGCAGGGGCCAAAGCAATAGTATAGCCAGAAGGGCATTAGCCTTGCACACGGCTGGCCCGGGTTCAACCCCTAGCACCCCATACAGTTCCCCAAGCCCCACAGGGTACGCTCTTCCCCCCGCCTCCCTCCCCCCCGCCCCCGCAGAGAGACATGGTTCAGCTTCTACAAAAACGGCCTCCAAGGAGGACTAAGCACCAGAGACCCAGCTGTATCCCCAGCACGTGCCCACACGTTCCTTTTCTTGTGCCAAGAGGCAGCTCTCAGAGCGACTCAGTCAGGAACAGAGGGCGCCGCGGAGAACAGCCCGTACCCGTGCTCCCAAACCAGCCTCTCTGTGCCTCCGTGAGGAATGGAGGAGGCACCAGGCTAGCCCCTGCCCCCACTGCATTGCTCCAAGTGCCTCGGCTACTACCGACCAGCCTGGAGACAAGATACGACTGAGATGTGTGGGGCTGGAGTGATAGCACAGCGGGGAGGGCATTTGCTCCTTGCACACGGCCGACCTGGGTTCGATTCCCAGCATCCCATAGGGTTCCCCAAGCACCGCCAGGAGCAATTCTTGAGTGCAGAGCCAGGAGTAGCCACTATGCATCGCCAGATGTGACCCAAAAAGAAAAAAAAAACAAAAGACTGAGATGTATGTGTGTGTGTGTGTTTTGGGGTTACACCCAGCAGTGCTCAACACTTATTACTCCTGCCTCTGCACTCTGGGGTCACTCCTGGCAATTTTTTGGAGGGATCCTGTGCAGTGCCGGGAATTGAACCCCAGGGTGGCTGTGTGCCGGGCAAGAGACACTACAGCAGAGCGGGCGCTCGGGCCCCCCAGGCTGAGACCTGACCTCAGGGCTGCCCTCTGTGATGGAGAGCACGTTCTTCCCAGAGTCTGTCTTGTCGGGAATGAAGCCGAGGACTTAGGAAGTTCATCCAGAGTGGACTTCGCTTCTCAGTGTGTGGGGGAAGGGTGCCCGCTGAGAAATGGGGTGTCGAGATGCTGAGCCATTCTGAAGACTAGGGAAGATAGACGTTCTGGCAGCGGCGTTGAGAAGACTCCACCACCAGTTCCCCCCACCCCCCCTCCACCCCACGGAAGCCAGCCTCTGGGGGAAGAGACGGACCCTGTGCTCTGGGCAGCCAGTGTGCTGAGCTGCCTCCGCTGGCCGGCTGCCAATCCCATCCCCGGCCTTCGAAAGGTCGCCCTCTCTCAAACTGGCCTACTTCTCTGGAATGCCTCAGTGCCTAACAGCGTTTCCTCCCTCCAACGCTAGCTCTCCGCCTTGAAGCCCAGGGCCAGGGAGGCAGCTCAATGGGCCATGGGGACACGTATGAAACTTGAACGACCATGCATGGGCATGCACGGGGGCTCTGAACAAGGACCTGGAGAAGGAATGCGGAAGACTGTCCTGGGGAGACAGTTCTCCAGGCTGCATCCCTGACAACACCCAAGGCCCCACGTTTGATGCTGGCACCAAGCACAGAGATTCCACACAGAAACCCTCCCATGCCAGGCAGATCGGAGCTGATACTCTGAGGTTAGATGCCGGCCCTTTTTGGGGGCCGGGGAGTGGTATAGCAGGCTCTGATCAAGGAGCACTCCTGCCTGGCTGGTGAGGCTCAGGGCAACCTGATGTGCTGGGGATGCAACCGAGGTGGGCCATGTGTAAGGCAAGTACCCTCCCTGCCGTCTGCCTCCTCAGCTTGGTGCTGCTATTCTAGGCAGTAAGTCCTTTCTGGAGTGTGTGTGTGTGGGGGAAGGGGTCTGGGGTCACCTCCTCAGATGAGATCAGCTTTTAGGAGTGAAGACCCGGGCTGCCAGCAGCAAGGACAGTGGTGTGCACACCCAGAGGGTAGAAGCCCCGTCTCCTATCCTGGGGACAGAGGGAAGAAGGGAGTAATTGTGAACGAATGCCTTCTCAGTGGCACCAACTAGAACCCCAGCTTTAAGGAGAAGCGTGTCTCTTTAGCCCTTCCATCTCAATCACTAAGGGAAAGCTAATTCTGGGGCTAGAGCGATAGCACAGCAGGTAGGGTGTTTGCCTTGCACACGGCCAACCCAGGTTCGATTCCCAGCATCCCATATGGTCCCCCAAGCACCACCAGGAGTAATTCCTGAATGCAGAGCCAGGAGTAACCCCTCAGCATCGCTGGGTATGACCCCCAAGCACCACCAGGAGTAATTCCTGAATGCAGAGCCAGGAGTAACCCCTGAACATCGCTGGGTATGACCCAAAAAAGCAAAAAATAAAAGGGGGGGAGGCTAATTCTTTAGTGGTAATGCCCTGATACTGCACGGAGCCAGTCTGGCTGGGGGCATGCACACCACTAGCCACAGAAGCTCCTGCACTTGGAGATACCCTCAGCCAGGGAGGCCACCAAGCCACAGAAGAGCCCAGACTCCACCCGGTGAGTGGGGTGGCTGACTTCTCCAAAACCCAGAGGACGAGGAGTTAACTCCCCCGCTGGAGAACAAGCCCACACAGAACCAGGAGGGGAAATAACTGTGAAGATCTTGAGCCATTTTTAATTTATCAAACAACGGTGGGCCATGAAGATTCCTTTTGGGGTGAGAGCCCAAACAGGAGACCTGGGACAACAGCTGTGTGCATCCACGCCGCTAGCCCACCGCCAAGTCACTGTGGGAAACGGTCCTCTATGAGTCACAATGACCAGAAACCATGCAGGCAGTGTACGCTAAGTCCAACACAGAGGACACTGCTTCAAAACACAACAAGGCATCGCCAGTAGCCTGCAAGGTGAGGCTGGAGGTGGTTTCTAGGAGTTAGGATTTGTAAATGCAGAAGAGGTTCTCAAATGTACGTTATCTACTGCATTATAGCTGCCACGCAGTCCCTGCATTATACCTGAATTACTGCACCCCCACCCCATGCCCCTAGTTTCAATGCCACAGGAAAGGAAGCACTACTGGATATTTCAAAAACAAAAACAAAAAAAAAAAACACTGCAGTAGGGAAACTTTTATTTTTCCAGAAAGAGCTTAAGTTAAACGCTTCACTAATGCACATAGGACACAGCAGCCCCAGCCACAGGGCTAATCTGTTCAGTCCATAAATCCCAGCTGTCAAATATTAGTGATAGTATGGTAATTCACTGAATATGGGGGGAGAGAGGGGTGTAAAAGCACACTAAAGAAAAAAAAAATTCAACACGGAACTCAAGGAGAGCCACTTAGCTGAGCCCATTGCACATTTTAAATGTACACACACTCTTCTAGGGTTGTAAAAAGCCTCTCCCCAGGCTTCCCTTCTGGGGAATAGCAGCAGTGGGATTTGCATTAGGAAGCTGCAACCCAACGGAGGAATGCTCGCCTTATCACATGCACAACTGCAAAAGGGAGAATGGTTTTGACCAGAGACTGCTGAGTGAACACAGTTACAGAATGATTTACAACTCCAATCTATAAGTAAAGGAAGATAGTTTTGTTTTTTTTATTGAAACCTACTTAGATATGAGAAAAGAGAGGGAGTATGTGTTCAAGAGAGAATACTTGAAATGGGATAAATTCTCAACATCTGTTTATTTTGTATATATTTTATTTTCATAAAAGTAGCTCACAATAGTTCATTACAGAAAATATTCAAACACCAATCCCACCACTGAGCACCTTCCCATAACAATAAGAGGGAAGTATGTTGTGAGGGTTGTTGTATTTCATTCTGGTGCCATTTAAGCCCAAATATAAGAGTATAAGAGAATGCAAGCTAATATGTTAGTAACCAAACAAATGTGATTTTTTTTGTTTTGTTTTTGTTTTTTTGGATCACACCCGGCAATGCACAGGGGTTACTCCTGGCTCTGGACTCAGGAACTACTCCTGGCGGTGCTCAGGGGACCATATGGGATGCTGGGGTCAGCCGCGTGCAAGCCAAATGCCCCACCCACTGTGCTATTGCTCCAGCCCCGATACTTTTGGTAAGTAAGTGAAGCCTCAACATCTTTTGAAAACAAAAGTTACCGCTAAGGATGGAAGGGAAAGGATTATTATTTCAAATTTATGTGGGTTTTTTTTTTCTTTTTGAGTGGGCACACCTGGCAGTGCTCAGGGTTCACTCTTGGTGCTTGGGAAAGCATATGGGGTGCTGGGGATTGAATCCAGGTTGGCCCTGTGTAAATTGTTCTCCCTGCTATACTATTGCTCCAGTATTTACCATTTTTTATGAGCATCAGTTGTATAACTTAGAATAAGGGAGTGTTGTGTGAGTCTGTTCCTCTGGTAATCCCATAAAAATTGGACATACCCTGGGGGGGAAAACCAAGTAGGTCCCTCAAGGTGGCTTCAAATGCACCTGAATCTTTCATTTCCTGCTAGAAAAGCTTCTGTGTTGATCTGGTCCCAAAAGGAACCAATCTTCTCTCAAATTCTCTCTCGTCAGTTTGAGAGCATAAGTAACTTACAACCAATATTTTCTCCAGACCGGCATTATTTAGAAGCGGTAGTAAATATTTTTCTTGCAAGTTTCCAAAGGTCCCCTCCCAAACACATTTCCAGAAATAACAGCAGATGTGAATCACATTAGGCCAAAATCATATGTGTATGTCTTTAAACACCCTGAAAATCCTTCACACCTTGACACAACCCTTACCTAGCAAATGCAGGTCCAAAATGGGGAGAAGCAAAGAGCATGGCCCTTCACCGTTCACCCCAAGACTTTTTAGAAAGAACACCCCTCCTTCTCAAAGGATTGTCCCTTGACCTCCCAGAGCCACTCAATGATTTAGTCAACAAGAATCTCAAGGGTCCAGAGTGATAGCACAGTGAGGAGGGCATTTACTTTGCATGCAGCTGACTCGGGTTCTATCCCCATCATCCCATCCAGTCCACCCATGCGCACACAGTTCCTGGGTGCTGAGCTCGGAGTAACTCCTGGGTATTGCTGGGTGTAACCCAAAAATAAATAAAATGAAACATATATTAAAAAAAAAAGAGAAAACAACAATCTTGAACACATCTTGAAGAAATGGATCAGACAAATCCATTTAAGGAACATTTTTCTTGCAGGTATTAAGAAAGCAATTCATAAATCTTGAAAACCTGTAAAAAAAAAAACACCCACTGACACTATTCAGATTAGAAGTACACAATGTCAGCACAGTGCGAAGGGCGCTTTCCTTGCATGTGGCTGATGTGAGTTTGACTCCTCAGGGGACCGTTTGGCATTGCATCCCATATGATCCCCTGAGCTTGGCAGGAGTGGTTCCTGAGTGCAGAGCCAGGGTTAACCCCTGGAACACCACAGGGTATGGCTCCAAAACCAGAAGAATAGAAAAAAATACATACACTGGCCTGAGGAGCGCCTCTAACATCAACAGGAGCATATTTTCCAGGTAGAATGTATTTTTTTCCACTGGCCCAGACAGGAAGCGCCACCAAAACTAAGTCAACTTCACACAGGCCGTGAGCAGTAGCACCCGCCGGCAGGTTAGCGGATCAGTCCTGCATTCACAGGCCAGCAAATATTTTTTCAAGTGTTTCAACAAACTGAAGAGACCACCTAGGAAGTCAGCTTTGCTCACCTAGCTTGAAGTGCACCTTGGAATCAGAGGACAGAAACTAAGTTGCCATCCAGATGCAATGGAGAGCGGGTGTTGTCACATTTTAGCTAACGGGGGAATGTGCCTCCCACCACAGCAACTTGGGTAGCGCAGGGGGCAGGGGACCATTAATACACGCAAACCTGATGCCTGGTGACACGTGGCCAGCAAATCCAAGATTTACCAGAATGATTCAAGGCCTAAAATTAGGTGCTGTGAGTCCAACCTAAAGCATAGGTAAAGAAGATGAACAAAAACAGGAACAAAGAGGAAAAGCCACAGGAATACGAAGTGATCCCATTTTCCCCCAAACACCCACACAAAGACAGCAGCTTCTGACAAGAATGTTCTTGGCAAAAAATTACAGGAAGGTTTTTTTTTTTTTTTCCTTCTTCTTCTTCAATGAGTAAAAGGCAGCTTTATCTGCAGATTACTGGGCATTGCTGTGGAGTTTTTTGGTTAAGGCCCAAATTTACTGCCCTCCATCAAAATATACATAGCCACCTATGTAGTCAATTTTATTTTGTAATCAATTAAAGAGTGCAACACTGTCTGAAGTGGTTATTTCATATTATCCTGGAAAATAAAATCCAGAGTGGCAGCTTACCTTGGCACTGGAAGCCTTGTTTTCCAAACCCCCTGAAAAACAAACCAGAAAAAAGGGTTTAATTTCTCCTCTGTGGTAGACACTTCATTTCAAACTCATTGTGTGACAAAGCATTTTACAGGGTTACTGGCTCATAGATGAAGCCTAAACAAATCCCTTAATGGTGGTCTCTGTCCTACAGAACCAGCTGGCCTCCAAACCCACTCAACAACCATGAGATTCTTGCCAATACTTTACACTCATTAGTGACCAAGTCGGGAATGTGACCATATGCTCAAAAGGTGTTGAGCACAATATTCAAGTAATCAACAGAACTGTAGGCGAAAAAAAAAAAACCTACCTTAATTTGGTCCCTGAAGACCAAGTGATAATTCTCTATGCTCCCTGAAGGCAATTAAAAAGTGGCTTTATTGTTTCTCCTGAATTTGTTTCATTATATCTTGAAATTACCAAAAAACACTATATAGAACATTTGGGCTTAAAGGAGCTATGTTTTACAGAGTATAATCTCTACTGCCTGCATCCGAGATGATAATCTGGATTTTACTGAGAGCCAATAGCTTTTCCAGCACATACAGAGGCCATGGTTCTTCAGGGAGTTTTCTTTTGGAGCTGAGAAAGGCCCCGAAGTGAACATTAAATTGCAAATATGGATCCCACTAAAACGAACAGCATGAAGTTCTCAGCCGTTTGTCACAGTGTCTTGCTTTCCGCAGCGCTTTAAAATTTACAAAGCACTTCTCATCACTTAGTCATCACCCTAGAAGTCTTTTTTGTACACTTGAACCCCAGCACATACCTTTATAGATCAGTGCTTCATGATTTAAGTAAAATGTGCCAAAAAACAAAACAAGACCAAAGCCAGGGGCCAGAGAGATAATACAGGGGGTAAGGCACTTGCCTGGCATTCACTAACCCGGGTTCATCCCCTGGCACCCCACATGGTCCCGAATCCCACCAGGAATGCTCCCTAGGGAGTAAACCGACAGCCCACAGCCACTGTGGTCCAAAAGCAAAAGGAAAAAGAAAAAGCACCAAGAAAAGCCATGAAATAAAATTGAAGGAAAAAAAAAAACCTTAAAGACCCCTTCCATTCCCCCCCTCCCAAAAAAAAACAACAACTCCCTAGAGAATTCTGATGGTCCTAGAACGTCTGAGCAGTTGCCCTACAATGAAGAGAGCCTCAGGGTGACGATGGAAGAGGAGACACTGACCGTATTTTCCACCTCGGTCCACCCGGTGACCTAGCCTGCCTCATCAGTTCATCAGGGACTAACCCTTCAGGGCAAGTGAGAGTGGAAAGCCTGCGGCTGTGTCTGTCGGTGGTCCCTTGTCTAAGCGGACCTGCTGCCTGCAAAAAGCAGCCGTCTGTCCCCGGATGGCACCTGGATTCACACTTAAAAACGCAGCCAACCCTTCGCCCGGGTGCCCCGGGAGCTCCACTGCTCAGGCCTTTCTCTCGCCGACTGCACCGGGAGGCCGCATTCATACAGGCTACCCTGCTCCTAAGGGCTCCCAAGCGGTTTCGGGGATTTGGGGGGAGATGAAGCACCGTATTAGCACCACTTTGGCGCACCTCCTCCTTTCGAGAAGGAGCGCCCCAGGTGCGAGGGAATCCCGGGCCCAGCCTTCACGGGAAATTAAGCACTTTATTGGCGCCTGGTGGGATCTGCCTTTGGAGACCAGAAACACCCCCCTCCCCTCCTCCCCACACCGGGGCGTGGCGGCCTCGGAGCGCTGCGCCATCCTTCAAGGAAATCAATCAGGCATTTTATTGGCACCCTCTCCGTGGGGCCGGTCCCTGGAGGTGACAGTCCCCGACTAGGAGGGATGCGGACAGCCTCGCTCCCCGGGGGGCCACCCCAGCGGCCCAGGGGCGCAGCGGGGCCAGCGCCGGGCGCTCTCCGGGTCCCCCGGCTCGGGTGGCCAGGAGAGCAGCGCCCGGAGCAGCTTCCTGCGCCCGCACAGAAGCGCCGAGGCTTCCGGCGCGGGGTGCGAGAGCTGGAGTTGCCTGAGCTTCAGAGACCGAAACTTTTTTTTTTTCTTTTGGAGGGAGGATGTCGCCGACCTCTGCAGGGATCGCTGACAGATAACTCACTAACCAGAAACCGCCCCCTTCCCACCCGACTTGGAGACCACCACCACCCCCCACCCACCTTACCCATCCCGGGGCGCGTGGACCAGGGGCTCCCTGCCCTCGGCCACGTCCGGCCCCGAACAGTATTTCTGCGGATCACCCCGTGCCCCTGCCTTCACCCGGCAGGGTTACGGGGCTAATCTCCTGTTGACAGGGTCTATTTTAAATGCCTCTCCCGTGCCCTTCTGCCGCTGCCTGCAGGTCGGGCACCCCCTCCCCCGGTCCCCCCACCCCAAAAAAAGCCAAGAAGCCTCTGGGAAGAGCCCGGGGGGGACACGGCCTGGCAGGCGGCAGAAGCTCCAGGTGCCAGCGAGGCCCCGCCCGACGGGAGGCGCACGGCGCACCCCCACCCACCCCGGGACCCCGGCCTGGAAGACGCCCCCCATCCCATCCCACCACCCTCCTGCAGCCCGGGCGCGCCCCGAACTTGGCCGGCCCCGCCAGGGGGCTGGGGCCAAGTCTGCGCGGCCGTCCGGGGCCGCCCCGGCTGCTGCGCGCGGTGCCCGCCGTGGCTGTCACCCCGCGGGGGCGTGCCCGGGCCGGCCGCGGGCGGCCACTCGCACCGGGGCCGGAGTTCCCGCTGCCGCGCGCGTTGCCCAAGTTCCCCGAGCGAGCGAGCGAGCGAGCGGGCCGGCCGCGCGCCGCGCGCACCCACCAGATGAAGTCGGTGCAGTGGCTGCAGAAGGTGGGCTGCTTGAAGAAGCGCGCGATGAATTTGTGGTCCTTCACCTCGTGCACGTTCTTCTGCCTCAGCGCCCCTTTGCGGGCGAAGCGGTTGGCCACGTCCTGGGTCGCCGGGGAGTCGTTGGCCGGGAAAACGTCAGCCATGGTTTCCCCCCACCCACCCCCCCGACCACCTCTTGCCTCCGCTTCTTGGCGGCGGAGGGGGAAAGCCGCGGCCGGCCCGCCCGCCCGCCCGCCGGGGAGTTCGGGGCGCGGGAGCAGAGGCGCTCGCGGCTCGCTCGCCCGCTGGCCGGCCCCGCGCGCACTGACAGCCCGGCGCTCGCGCTTCCTACTCGCGGCCGCGGCGCCGCCCACCGCGCATGCCCCGAGTGCCAGGGCGCGCGGGCGAGGGGGGGGGGCTCGCGAGGGACGGACGCGCGCGCGGGCGGGCGCGCGGGTGCGCGCGCGCGCGGGGCTGGGCGGCCGAGGCTAGGGGAGGCCCGGCCCGAGGCTGGGAGCCGGCGAGGCCGCCCGCAGGGGCGGGTCCCTTCGGCCCGGCCGCCCCCTTTTCCTCCCCGGGCCTCTCCTCCCGCTCTCGCCCTCCTCTTCCGCTGCCCTCGCGCCTCCGCCGGCTTCCTCCGCCCACTCCCGCCGTCTCGGGCTGGTCTCCGGGGTCGGGAGGCCGCGCCAGGCTCGCCCCGGCCTGGGGACTCTGCGCAGCCCACGCGCGTCTGGCTTGCTCGCTGCTCTCTCCAGGACCCCCCGGCCTCCCAGGTCCCAGCGGCATCCCCCGAGCCCCCCGGCCAGGGTACCCAAGTTGAGGTCTCACCTGGCTAACTTTTCCCTGCTCCGACTCCCTGGACAGACCCCCCGCCAGCCCCAACCTCCGGCCAGTCCTTCAGGCCGCGTGTGTAGGTAAGGTGGGCGCTAAGGGCGCAGTTTTAAATGATGTTTGCACGCTGGCCCTCGCCCTGCAATGATTCCCCGGATTTCTTTCACCTGCATCGTAAGCGCACGCAAACTTGGAAGGTGGCAGGGTGAACCGGACTTGTCCTAGTTGTTGAACCCGTTACTCCCTGGCTCCCACGTTCAGGAGGAGGCTCTCTGTGATCTTACCCGTCGGGGGACTCTTAATTTAGAAATCGTGTTTTTGCATTCTCAGCTAATTACTGCGATCCTGGCAGGTGCGGAGCGCGGCCAGCACATGTGTAAATTGCCGAGCAGAAACGGCTCAGTGTGGATGAAACTTGGCGTGGGTCCGCCGAGAGGGCGCACGTGGCCACGGACCCGGGAATCGCGAGCTGAATGTTGATTAGCACAGCCTCGAGGATGCTACCATACATATGGGAAATTGCCATCTCGTTATTGTTCCTATTTCGTTGTCAGTTCACTAAGTTCAGGGAACAATTTCAGAAGCTGTAGGCATCCAGAAAGAGAAGACACAGTTTATTCTTTCAAGAAGTTTCGAGAGGGGGCATGGGGGTGAAGAAAAGCAATCGTACAGCAGGTAAGGGCGTGTTCCTTGCATTCCATAGACCCAGGTGCAATCCCGGGCATCGCATATGGTCCCCCTAGCACCACCCGGAGTAATTCCTGAGTACAGAGCTGGAAGCATACCCTGAACATTGCTGGGTACACTCCTACCCCAGAGAAAAGTTTAGAAGGGATACCAAAGAGGCTCCACAGGTAGGCGAGATGTCCAGTTAGATTCCCCCGCCCTACATGTCCCAATGCACTAGTGCCACTCCAAAATCACCACCAATAACACAGAAGTTTAAAGAAGAGTTTGTACAACACATTTAGTTGTATATTAGAGCTACTTTTTTTTTTTTTTAAGATTTCTGATTGTGGTGCTTTGGTTATAAGGATTTCTTTTATCTATTTTTCTTCTTAATTTTTTTAAAATATCAACCCTTAAAATGTAATCATGTGGGCCTGCTGGGGGTGGGAGGGGGGCAATGCTGATCCTTCACATTGTCCCTGGAACCTCACCAGAAGTTTAAGAAAATGCAATTACAATTTTAAATTTTAAAAGATCTGAGGGTTCTGCTTAAGCAGACGCCTGAGTCTATGCAAACTCAGATTTGAAATAAGGTTCTTGGGGTGTTGCCCAAGAGAAAACAGGAGTATTTGTGTTGTTATTCTTGGTGGTGGTGGTTTGGGGGGGGGGGGGGCGTACCCAATAGTGCTCAGGGCTTGCTCCTGGCTCTGTACTCAGGGATTGCTCCTAGTGGGGCCTGGGAGACCATCTGTGGCGTCTGGCATTGAACCTGGATGAGCCTCGGGCAAGGTAAATTCCTTATCTGCTGCACTGCAATTTTCTACTAAAGATTGCTTACACTTAGGGATTGTTAGCCTCCCTGCTTCTAGTTATAAACAGTGGTGCTTGGGATGCTGTACAAAGTTCCTTCCCCTTCTCTCTTTCCCTGAGGCCCCTCCTACATGCCAGGCACTGTGCCAAGCTGTAGATTTTAAAGAAAAATGATGCCAATCTCATGAAGATTAGACATCTGAAACTAGAATCCACTCCCAGGAAGAACGCAAGAGATCAGAGAATTCCTCCTTTTACCCAGAAAAGATTTTTCAAATTACACCTGGGGCAGAATGTAGACAAAATAAGATGCATAATAATACACATTTTAAAATAAAACTTAAGAAGGCAAGAGGGCCAGTGAGCTAGTATAGGGGTGAGGTGCTCGTGCTGCCTGTGGCTGACCCCAGTTCCTTCCCTGAGACCCCATCTGGGCCCCTGAACACTACCAGGATTCTCAAAAGGTTCACCCTTGGAACCAGAGAGATAGAGCAACTGGTAAGGTACTTGCCTTGCTCAAGGCAGAACCTAAGTTCAGTTCCCAGAGTCCCATATGGTCCCCCAAGCACTGCCAGGAGTAATTCCTGAGTGCAGTTTTCGGAGTAATCCTTGAGTAATCACTCAGAGTAATCACTGCTGGGTGTGGCCCAAAAACCCATAAAAAAAAAAAAGTTTCATTCCTGGGGCCTTTAAAATAGATAGTACAGTCAGTAAGGTGCTTGCCTTGCACAAGGCAGAACCCAGGTTTAATTCCCAGTTACCCTATAGGGTCCCCCAGACCCATCAGAGTGACCCTTGAGTGCAGAGACAGGAGAAAGCCCTGAGCACAGCCAGGTGTGCCCCAAAATTGACAACAAAAAATTTTCATTCTTGGGGTTGGGCAGTGCTGTAGCTTTGTACATTAATACCATACCATCTCGCCCACACGGCAGAGTCTGGCAAGCCACCCGTGATGTATTCGATATGCCAAACACAGTAACTACGAAATCTCCAATGGAGACGTTACTGGGCCCGCTCGAGAAAATCGATGAACAACGGGAGGGCCTTTACCTATTTTGGGCTGGAGCGATAGCACAGCGGTAGGGCGTTTGTCTTGCACGCAGCCAACATGGCCGACCCGAGTTCAATTCCTCCGCCCCTCTCGGAGAGCCCGGCAAGCTACCAAGAGTATCTCGCCCGCACGGCAGAGCCTGGCAAGCTCCCCGTGACGTATTCGATATGCCAGACACAGTAACAACAAAGTCTCCAATGGAGACGTTACTGGGCCCGCTCGAGCAAATACCATACATTTTAACTAATTTAATACCATACATACCATACATTTATGTACTATTGTGTTGAATGGCAAGTTAATCTTACCTACACTATAATTTTTTGAAAGCTTTCTCCTTTTGCTCAAAATAAAAGTAAAATCCATTTAAAAAAAAAAACCAACAAAGCGGCAATTATCCAGCATAGGGGCTAATTCTCATGTATTCTACAACTAAGCATGTAAGATGCAGGAATGTTTAAGGCCCACGTTCTGAGAGATGACTTTTTAGTTTAACCATCTCTTCTTAAATCATTTCGTTTGTGCTTAAAGAGATGGATTCTGCTTGACTATCTGTCTCTCTGGTCAGAAATTTTAGCTCTTGGGGTCATTCTGCAGTCCCAGGAGGTAAGAAAGGAAAAGACAAGGAACAGAGCGAAATCCACACAGATGGGGAAAAGGATCAAATTCGCCACAAAATCCTGTAGCCTCTCAGAGTCTGTTTGTTGCTTAGTGACCACAAATCAAATGGAGTCCAAGAGAGGCGAAAGCAGTGATTTCTCCACAGACATCCCCATGAAGACACATTTCCTGTATTTCCCTGACACTTGCATGTGGTGAAGGGGAGAAAGCACTGGAAAACTGGAGGGTGGTCCTGGGATTGCTGCCGGGGATCCCGATATAAAATAGGGAAGATGAGTTCAGATCCCAAGGGCTTGGGTTCGTGTGCCCAGTGGGATGGCTGAGCTCAGTGGATGACAACAAAATTGCTCCCGGCTTTCCCACTGTGGCTTTGCGTTTTTGCCTTGGGTTCCTTAGGGAGGGGGAGGGAACTCTCTGGAAATGAGCAGATGGAGGGTTAGGCTAAACTTGAGATCATCAATTTCCCCCACCTGAACTCGGGAGAAACAGGAAATTATCCCCCAATTATGCACCTAGTTAGGACCCCAGCCACAGTATTCAAACTTGAGACATCCGCAGAGTAACAAGTGCAGGGGAAATAGAAATGAGAAGCCCGGGGTCCAGGCAGGCGGATAGGCCTGAGCATTTCAGCTGGAAGAGGCACAAAAAAGGAGACACCGAGACCGCATACATACAGGGTCTGCCAGGAGCCTCTTGCCGGAGCCCTGTCTTTGAGGGATGATTTGAAGAGCCTTTGGATATATGCAGTCAGAAGCCAGAGGCAGAAGACTGAGATCAAAGTCAGGTCACTCATGAGATGAGTCTAAACCAGAGCGTTTACTGCACACCAGTCATCCTTCCAACACGGAGTTACCCAGACTTTTTTTTTTTAATTATTGAATCATCGTGAGATATAGTTACAAAGCTCTCATGTTTGAGTTTCAGTCAGACAATGGTCGAACACCCATCCCTCCACCAGTGCACATTTTCCACCACCAATGTCCCTGGGTTCCTCCCCCAACCCATCCCTCCCCCTGCCTCTGTGGCAGACAATTTCCCCCATATTCTCTACTTTAGGGCATTATGGTTTGCAATACAGATACTGAGACGCTATCACGTTTGATCCTTTATCTGCTTTCAGTACACATCCCAAATGATCCCTCCAACCATCATTGACTAAGTGATCTCTTCTCTATCCCAGC
This sequence comes from Sorex fumeus, assembly GCF_029834395.1. Lineage (NCBI taxonomy): Eukaryota > Metazoa > Chordata > Mammalia > Eulipotyphla > Soricidae > Sorex > Sorex fumeus. The sequence goes on from NW_026606120.1 coordinate 82,645,604, forward strand.
TGCCTTCTCCCCCAGCTCATGAAGCAGGCTGCCAACCATGGAGCAATATTCCTGGCCCTGTCTCTACTGTCCTTGGGTGTCAGTCTCATATTATGTTATTTTATGCTGAAGACTGTTTCTGAACAGGCCAGGTCAGCTAGCGAGAGAGCTCAGGAGAGAGAATACTTATGTGCAATGATCCAAGTTTAATCCCTGGCTTACACAGGGTCCCCTGAGCACTGCTGGGAAAGGAAAATGTCCCCAAATCCAGAGCTGGAAATAGTCCCTGAACTACACCACCAGGTGTAGCCCTTTCCCCCAAGTCCCAGCACTAAAGCAAGTCAGATAGACCAGTTGGTTTCCAAACTGAGCAATGGGAATTGCCTATGTGGGATTTGGAGTAACCAAGATGATTTAAAGGCTCAAGTTTTGCCTTGCTCCACTGGGACCCCTGGGTTTGATCCCCAGCACTGTAAAAATTTAAAGGATAAAATATAAAAGCTTAAGTTTTGCTCTGTGCATTAGATTTAGGGTTTAGGAGTGCTAAGACCACGGATGGTGAATTAGGCTGTATCAGCGTGTGAGTTAGAGGATCGAGACAGAGCCTAGCTGAGAGGGAGTGCCGTCGAGTAAGCTCAGAGGCAGGAACATATTCCCAGGGATATGAGGCAAAGTCCCCACATACAGGCAATGCAGGGTGCGAGGTGTGCTTGGACAGGTGATCCGTGGCCCCCGCACATCCCTAGAGGAGACTCTGGCATTTAGCTCCGTGCTTCTGGTGGGTCAATGTGTTTTTGGCATCCATCTTTCCCTGAAGGGCATCCCTTTCTCATTCCTGCAAAGTCCAACAGCATGTGGTGGGCCTAACGGAGGTCCAGGTAGCATGACAGATGGTTCCAGTTGTTTGAATCTTTCCTAAAATAAGTTTGGCGGCCAGCTTTGCTGAATTTGGGGACTTGTCTCCTAAGTATTATCCTTATGAGAGTCTCCATTCCAGACTCTCACAGATTCCGCAGAGAGCCAAGGAAAAGGCCCCTTGGCTTCCCATCTCTTCCCTTTTTCTTACTCCAACATTCAATCCATGAGGAGGTCTGGTGGGTTCTTCCTGTGTGGGCTTAGCTCCAGCTGGTCGCTGCCCTCAATCCTGCTGCAGGTCCCTTCAGCTCATCCCTAGACTCCTGCAGAAACTCAGTTTGGCAGTGTGAGTTTCTCATTTACCTTCCACATCTGTGGGCAGAGCAGGCAATGCGCTTTCCTGCTTTGGTCCCCAAACCCCATCAGAAGGTCAGGTGATCCCTGAGCACAGTCAGGAAGAGCCTCTGAGCACCACAGCACGTGACCCCAACTCCTCATCCTCCACACCTGCCCTTCTCATAGACCTGTTTTGAATCCACCTTCTGTCTTGATTAAGAACAAGGGATAGCAAAATGTCAATGAGCCTTAAAAAGAAATGCATGTAACTTAACCCAATAAAAAAAATAATATATAATATCTTTCTTACAGAAGCAGGCACACTTAGTCAAAGGTCCAAATGAAAACATTGTTGGAATAAATATCCAAGCAGATAGTAATCAAGAAGAAGAAAATTCTTTAGAGGCAAACGGAAAAACATACAAATGTCATGAACACTTGATTTCCTCTCTTTTTCTGACAGTCCTCCAAAGAGGAAATACATTTTTAAAGTATTTTAAAATATGAAAAATATGAGGCCTAGGCAACCTTCTATATTTTGTTTTGTTTGGGTTTTGGAGTCGGGCTGGAGCGATAGCACAGCGGGTAGGGCGTTTGCCTTGTACTCAGCCAACATGGCCGGCCCGAGTTCGATTCCTCCGCCCCTCTCGGAGAGCCCGGCAAGCTACCGAGAGTATCTCGCCCGCATGGCAAAGCCTGGCAAGCTCCCCGTGATGTATTCGATATGCCAGACACAGTAACAATTGTCACAATGGAGACATTACTGGGCCCGCTCGAGCAAATCGATGAACAACGGGAGGACGGTGACAGTGGTTTTTGGAGGCACACCCAGAGATCAGGGGTCACTTCTAGCAGACTCAGGGGGCCATATGGGATGCCCGGGTCCGCATGCCAGGCAAGTGTTCTAGCTGCTGTACTATCATCCCAGCCCCTCATTACAAGATAAATTTAAATGAAGACTTTGGGTTGGATGGACATATAGCTCCTGAGAACACATTGTTTTAAGAAGGGTCTGGAGTATCAAAGGATTTCCTATGTCATCACTGGGATTGTAAATTGGCACGAACATAATAACGTGCAACGACACACAGAATTTTAAATGAATCCACCACGGGGGCTCCACCTCTATCAATGTTGCCTCCAGGTATCTACACACAGGTACAAAATCTTCTAAAAGCTGCTCTGGCTAACTGTGGACCCTTGCGGGGCTGGAGGGTAAGGTAAGGTGTGGTCATAAGCTGCTGTTGTTTGTGGCTGCTTCAAAGTGAGAGTAAAGGCAGGCTTAGTTAGAAAGATCTGCAAGATAAGAGTGAGTGATAAAGCAAAAAATAAAAAAATAAAAAGACATGTGTCTAGAAGGCTAACCATGTTATGGCTGTTTTTAAATTTTATGGAAATAGACATTCGATACCTTTTAATAAATGTACAGGAAATTAGTAACAGTGGATGCACTGGGAGGTAATGGAATATTTGTCTTTAGCCAGTCTATCTTTAGGTAACTTTGTGTTCTTTGTTGAAGGGAGAAAATTAAAACGTAAAAGCCTCGTAGCAAAAGCAATATCCCCATTACTGGTTATTTTGTATAGCACCAGGGAGATAGCTCAAAAGGCTACAGTGCATGCCTGGCATGCAAAGGGTCCCAGGTTTGATCCCTAGGACCACAGAGCCTTCCAGCCATCATTGAGTGTACCCCTGGAGCACGTTGGCACTGCTGGAGAGGCCCAGGAGAAAGAAAAGAGAAAAACAAAACAAAAAGTCCCTAATTTGCTTGTAAGTGAAAGAAGCTGCATGCAAAAACGTACTCAGAGTGGGCATCCGTGTTTTTCAACATCCGTATCCTTACATCCACCCACAGCCATCTCTGAGTCCAAAAATGCCCATACAGGTGCACCTGTACAAAGCGTATTCAAAGGTAGATGCAGTCAAATGTTCACTGAAGTTATACTCCCCACCTGGTGGCAACTGAGACACTTTCTCTATAGAAAAAGACACCGTTGGCTTCATGTATTTTAAAAGGTCATAAGAAGCTAAACTTCTAAAATGTCTTCTGGGAGCCAGAGAGATGGTACAGTCCTAGGTAGGGTGCTTGCTTTGCACAGGGCTTCCCTACCAGCATCACATACGGTACCCAAAGCTCTGCCAGGAGTAATCTGTAATGCAGTATCAGTAGTAACCCTGGAGCACCACTGCATGTTGCCCCCAAACCAAACCAAAACAAAACACATCAATATTGTTTTCTGATCACTTGATCACTTGACATCCTGTTGCACATCGATTTGCTCGAGCAGATGCCAGTAATGTCTCCATTTGTCCCTGTCGTGTGCTAGTATAGCCCAGTGGTGCCTGCTTGCTCCAGGAACACGAAGAGCCTCAAACCATTTATTCAGGGTCTTGACGAAGAATTCCGACCATCTCGTAGTTGGGCGACCACGCAATCTTTTGACGTCTCGTGGAATCCAGTCCGTAACGGCTCCAGTCAAGCGGTCATCTCCAAATCACATTATATGTCCAGCCCATCTGATTTTCGACACCTTGGCAAAAGAGATAGCATCCCTGATTCTCAATCGTCAATGAAGGTTGGAACTCCGGATTCATTCTCTTACTTGAGTGAAGCATGATACTCCAAGCATAACTCTTTCAATTCCTTTTTGGAAGACCTGAATAGCATTCTCATCCTGGTTTCATAGGGCCCAGGTCTCTGAGGCGTATGTTAATGCAGGAAGAATGGTGGAGTCGAAGAGATGTGCCTGGAGCCAGAGGTTCTTCATACTCTTAGCTATTTCTTCGACACTCTTGAAGGGGTTCCATGCCGGTCTCTTCCTCCTGCGCAGCTCAGGTGACAGGTCGTTCGTCATGTTGAGTTCTCCACCTAGGTACACATAACTGCTGCATTCGGAGATGTTTGTTCCGTTGAGAGTAAATGGAATGTCAGGAACTAGTCCGTTTCTCGTAAACATTGTCTTCGTGAGATTCAGCTGCAGTCTGACCTTTCCACACTCACCGTCAAAGTCGGCCAGCATTTGTGCCACTTGGCTGATATTTGGTGTTATAAAAACGATGTCATCAGCGAAGCAGAGGTGATGTAGTTGCCGACCATCTATCTTCACTCCCATTCCTTCCCATTCCAGTCATCGCATGACATTCTCGAGGGTGGCACTGAAGAGTTTCGGTGAAATGGTATCACCCTGCTGAACCCCTCTTTTGACGTCGATGATCACTTCCTTGCAGAATGGTGAGATCCTGGTAGTGAATCCATAATACAGCTCATGAAAGATCCTGTTGTATTGAATTTGAATGCCCTGTTTGGCTAGGGATTTGATGACCGCTTCTGTTTCAACAGAATCAAAGGCCTTCTTTAAATCAAAGAATGTTAGACAGAGCAACATCTTGAACTCCCAAGAAACCTCAATGAATTTGGTTACCGTGTGGATATGATCAATCATGCTGAATCCTTTTCGGAACCCGGCTTGCTCGCATGGTTGTCCTTCATCTGGTGTTCTGCCAATCCTATTCAGGATGACTTGAGTGAACAGCTTGTAGATGACGGACAACAGGCAGATAGGGCGATAGTTGCCAGTGTTGTGGATGTCTCCCTTCTTGTACAGTAGAATGGTCCTGCTGGTTTTCTGATAATCACAGAAAATATATTTAGAGCTAGAGATGAGGCTCCATGGTTGAGTGCTTGTCTTGCATGCATGCAACCTGAGTTGAAGGCCCACAACCACACACACACACACACACACACACACACACAACACATTTTTTGTTGTTGTTACACAAAATTTTTCTTTCCAGGAGTAGAGACTATACTAATCAAAACAGAAAATTTTTGAAAAGTGTGTTTGAATCATGAACTCCCTCCCTTCCTTAACCCTGGCCCATCCCAGAGTTCCATCCAGTGTACCATGTCCAAAGAAAGTCTCACTGACGGCCAGGATTTTATCTTCCCTATCAAGTGTTTCCCCCACCATCCTCCACCAGCTTTTTCTTACTCTACATTAGAAAACGCCATCCAAATAAATTGTGGCACTTACAAGCCCGGTGCTTAAGTTCTACCTCCAGCACTTAAAGGTTGGTGTAAATTGGATAAATAAACTTATCCAAATCTGTTTTTTCATCTAAATATGAATCAGTTCCAGCTGCTTCTGGAAGCTTCTTAGGCAATTAATTTAATGATGTCTATAAGAATACCCAGTGAAAATAGGCGGTCTACAGAATAATTGGATGAGGGAATGCGATGTATTTAAGCAGGGAGTGTGTTCCTAGGTCACCCTTGACCCAGATTAGAGGGAGGACAAAGAAAGAAATTGTAGGGGAGGAAGAGACAGCTGGAAGCAATGGAGGCAGGGGTCAAGGGATCCAGGTAAATTGGTGATGGAGGGGAACGGTATAGCTAACTCTCCACCGAATCATCAACACTGAGAACAGGAGACCCAAACTTGGGACCCCAAACAAAAACAACCAGAAAAAACAAACGTAAAGGTGTGTGTCAGGGTGGCAGGCTGTGAGGTACTCAAGGTTTTCTCTTGGCTCTGCACTCAGGAATCAGTTCTGATGTGCTCAGGAGAACCATATGGGGTGACAGTGATCAAACCCAGGTTGGCCACATGCAAGGCAGGCTGTACTATCACTCCAGCACCACCTCCACCTTTTAATTGCTGTCTAGCAAAAGTGAGGCTAGAGACCAATTGCAAAGGACCCAGGCCACATTCATAACTTTCAGGCCACTATGAATCTTATTGAAATGGGAGCTGCTAGTGAGAGTCACCTCAATTTGCTCCCCTCAATCGGAGAGTATTCGAGCCCACGTATTAACCCCTTTAATCCCTTGAAACGATCACCCCACTTCCACAATGACGCACCTCTAATGAGTCTGGTTTCATTACAGCTCTTTCTTTATCTCTTTGTCTCCAGATAATAAAATCTTCAAACAGAGCAAAACAACATCACCAAAAGAAACTTTTCAGGGTTCATAGCAATGTTTCTTATGTGTGGGTTTCTTGAGTGTTTGCCTATCAACACACGCTGAATCTTACACTTAAAATATATATGCAATATATATGCAGATTAGTCCAAATACACAAAGAGCTCAACAAAACTGCATATCCATTTAAAGCTAACTATGAAGATGAACTAGAAAAATAGTGTAACACTCTTGTGGAGTATTGAATGGCCTTCTCCTGGGGGCGTTGATCCTATGTCATCCTGCCTGTTTGAAAACGCAGGGATAGCTACCTTCAAATCTCTGCACTGACTTCAGCTTGGATGTTGCATCCTGTACACAGCAAGGGGATATAAATAACTCAGCTCCCACCCTTGAGCATAGGGTAAGGATATCAGCAACATGGGTGAAGGAGCCCCAAAAGTGTGTGCTCTGAGCTCTTTCTAGCTAAATGACTTTACCTAGAGTGATATAAAATGCCAGCGTCTGCTGGGGTGGAGCAGTTCCCCAGCCATCACTGCACAGACAGCAGTCTGCTTCTCAGGAAGACACTTAATCTTTTTTGGCAAACTTGACAATCTTTGGCTGCCTGGCTGGTTGGCACGGCCTAGACCAAGAAACAGTGACACCTTTTGAATTCTTGGAATTCATTCACATGTCAAAGTTTTCTATGACGTATAGCTCCAACCAGCAGGATCAAGTAACCAGAAATACCACACTGAATGGATGCTCTCTGCACTTAGTCTGTGCTCAGGCACCGTTACAGGTATTGGAACTGCACAGTGAGTAGAATCATTTCACTGGCAAGCTGGGGGTGGTGTTCAAGCTGGTTTGAAAAGGGGTTTGAGAGAAAAAGGAGAAAGAGAATTTGATGTTGGATTACAAACTTGATGTCAGGTGCACTGAGTAATAAATGGGGAAGAAAGAGGTCAGGAAGAGGACCAGGCAGGCTACAGTACATGTTTTACATGCAAAAGCCTGGGTTCAATCCACAGCACCTCCTGTTTTCCCACACTGGTGTGATCCAAAAACAAAATTGTGGAGAAAGGCAATGAGATCTAAATTAATTTTTATGGGTAATAACGATATGCTTGCATGAGAGTAGTAATGCCTCAAGAAGGAGCAGCCAGAGGATAGCAAATAGTGGAGTTGACTGCAGGTTAATAGATATTAAGAAACAATGAACATTTCTTCTGCCCACTCTGGGGCAAAATTAACAAGAGAAGACTTGGGAAATATGACAGCAGTTGGGGTACATGCCTTGCAAATGCCCGACTCTGGCTGGATCCCCAAGCACTGTGTGTCCCTGGAGGACCGTTGGCCACATCCTCAGGCTCTGCGTGGAACCACCAGCCTGGCTGAGGGGCACTGGGCCCCCTTAGCACCTCCTGGGAAAGCCCCTCAAAGTTAACAAGAGAAAAGGAGTATTTCTATTCATAGGAGCACTCAGAAAAACATGTGACTCAAAGGAGCAACGACAATTGGGGCAAGGGGGGCGTGGAGCTTCTATACCACCTTTTTTTTTCTTCCGGGGGCGGGCACACTGGTGATGCTCAGGGATTACTCCCAGCTCTGTGCTCAGGAATCACTTCTAGCATGCTCAGGGGACCATATGGGGTGCCGGGGATTGAACCTGGGCAGCCGCCTGGAAGGCAAGTGCCCTACTCTCTGTACTATCTCTCCAGCACCTCTATACCATCTTAGAGGGCAGGAGAGAAGAGTGGATAAGGTATTTATCCCTCAGCGCCCCTGGAACCCCAAGTACCACCCATAATAGCTCTTGAGCATGACCTGGAGAACACCCACTGAAAAGTTGGGGTGGGGGGAGATGGTGTAGTCTCGCACTTCAGAGAATTTGCATATTGGCACTTGCAAGCATCCAACCTGGGTTCAATACCTGGCAATCCATATAATCTCCCAAGTTCCACCAGGAGTGATCCCTGAGCACAGAGCTATGAATAAGCCCCAATTATCACCCAGTATAGCCCTAAAACAAACAAAAATGTTTTTAAAAAATAAAGTAAGGGAATGAGAGGGTGGAAGGACACTTTAGTGACATGACTTGGCACGCTGCTTCGTGGCCTCTTGAGAGAGAATTATGGTTTTTCTGTGATGTTACTTCTGTCAGTGATGGCTAATCCTGGTGACTCCATTGCCAGAGATAAAAGCTGTGAAATTCCCAGCAAGAATCGAGTGATAGCTGGGTGTCCGGGGAAGCCCTGCTTTGAGTTAGATAAGGAGAAACCAGGGCACCAGCTTCTTCCTGCATCCGCTGGTCCTCCAGTGACTTCTGTGCAAAATCATTTCCAGGGCCATTGCTGTAGCCACTGCTTCTGAGCTGGGGGCAGAGTGACTATTCCCAAGGTTCCGCTTCCAGGGTGTGGGGATAAAAATCCCTCAATGTGGGCGCAATCCCAGGTTGCATTCCCTGTGGGGATGCAATGTCTGGCAGCAGCTTGAGCTCACTGAGATGACAAACTCACATTGCAGTACAGTAGAACTGTCCTTAATTCAGCAGGTAAGTTCCTCACTTCGTGGGAGTTAGAACCATGAAAATCAAGAAACCGAGAGTGTTTTCAGCTTAGATTAGAAACAGGCGACCAGCATTCCTCAGAGGCCTCACCTCAAGCGCAATTTTTACATGGGGGAGTCCCAGATTCAACCCCTCAGCACCCTTGGCACCCCAAGTACCACCCAGAATAGCTCTTGAGCATGACCTGGAGAGCACCCACTCAAAAACTGGGGTGGTGGGAGATGGTGTAGTCTTGCACTTCAGAGAATTTGCATATTGGCACTTGAACAGATTTTGAGATTTCAATTAAAAACGCTGAGTAATGAATTTAGGCTGCGCTGTTACTTTTAAATCTTACTGACCTTGTAAGCAGTAGTAAAACACTTAAAGAAAATTGGAGGCTGGAGGCTGGAGGCTGGAGGCTGGAGGCTGGAGCAATAGCACAGCAGGTAGGGCTTACGCCTTGCATGTGACTGATCCGGGTTCAATTCCCTGCATCCCATATGGTCCCCCGAACACTGCTAGGAATAATTCCTGAGTGCAGAGCCAGGAAGAGCCCCTGAGCATTGCTGAGTGTGACCCAAAAAGCCGGAGAAAGAAAGAAAAAAAGAAAGAAAGAAAGAAAATTTGAGGCTAGAATGATAGCATGGTGTGAAGAGCGCTTGCTTTGTACGTGGCAGACCCAAGTTTGATCCCTGTCACCCCCATATGGTCACTCGAGCCCCTCCAGGAGTGATCCCTGAGAACAGGACCCCCGGTAACCCCTAAGCAGTACTGGGTATGCCCTCAAAACAAAAATAATCACTTAGAATTTTAGAGTCACTGTTTTTTTTTAAAGTTTATATCCTTAGATTTATGACTTGTTTTAAGGTTGACATTCAGAAAACATAGTTGGATGATTTGATCACTGATAAGTTTTATCACTTGCCTCTGGCATCTCCAGCGTGATTTGTAAATAGAAGAGCAGGATTTGCAACATGAACTTAAAAGCTTACAGAGACATGACAATGATTTTTTTTTCAACTGTTACCGAGCACATTAAACGTGAAAGTTAAAAATCTGTTCTTGGGGCGTGGGCTTGAGTGATAGTACAGTGGGTAGTGCACTTATTTTGCATATAGTGAACCTGGATTTGATTTCCATCACTCCGTTGGGTCCCACAAACACACCAGGAGTTATCCCTGAGGGCAGAGACAGAAGTAAGGTCTGAGCATCACCGGGTGTGGTTCCCCCCAAAAAACAAACAAACAAAAAATATGTTCTTTGAAATTTGGGGGAAGGATGGGGCAGAAAAATGACAGAGTTGCCCCGTGGGACAAGAACCCTTACACTGACAGTTTCATGTGTAACTTTATCTCAAACCCACCCCTTAGCAGTGAGCTTTCTGTGCATCAACAAGGATTTCAGAACCAACAACCCCCCAAGTTCTTTCTGGGGTGTGGGTAGACACATATTTCTGCGAGTGCATGAATTGTTTTCCTGCAAGAATCAAACACAGCTTCACTGTCGACTGACTAAACATTATCAAGATTCATTACATTCGGCTGCTTCTCCCCCATCACAGATGTCAGTGATCCAACATTTGCACTCCAAACTATACAGGGAGACAGGATGGTCTACCACTGGGAAAAACCCGGACTTTGGGGCGGTAGGGAAAACCCTTCCTGGAATTTCAAGGCGAGAACTCAGTGGGTAGGACAGGAGAGCGTGCCACTCACTGAGGCCAGCCTCTCCTGGGAAACCATGGCACCCAGGGAAGGGGAGCTGGGTGCAAGCCTCTGCAGCAGGGTATCAAGGGTTATCGGAAGTGTAGCACTGTGTCACTGTCCTGTTGTTCATTGGTTTGCTCAAGCGGGCACCAGTAACGTCTCCATTGTGAGACTTGTTACTGTTTTTGGCATATTGAATACACCACGGGTAGCTTGCCAGGCTCTGTGGTGCGGGTGGGATACTCTCAGTGGCTTGCCGGGCTCTCCGAGAGGGACGGAGGAATGAAACCCGGGTCGGCCACGTGCAAGGCAAACACCCTACCTGCTGTACAATGATGAAACATAAATACTAAACTGATAAACGTTGTCTCTGAGAGACACCTTTGAGGGACGCTTGATTATTTAGCCCTCCTAGACGATCTACACCAACTCTCAGGTTTAACCATAAGGAAATGACAATAATCAAGCACCAACCGTTTACCAGAGCTAAGCGGGTGCCAGCTGTAAGCTCTCCACAGCCAGATCCTACCTCACTCGGTCCCTCCTCCCCTCCATGCTCGCATCCACACTTCATCCAGAGATCCTCAGAAGGACTGAGCCTTCGGAGGTGAGGTGAGTTAGCCTCTCTGAGATGACAGAACCTGTCAGACAGAGCAGAGCTTCCAGTCCGGGGCCCTCCCCCTCAAAGCACTGGCCGCAGCGCACTGAACCCCCCCCCACCCCCCGACTGGGGGTCCCTCGTCTTTCAGTCAACCCTCATGGCCTCTTGGGAGGCTGAATTTCCAGCAGAGGCAACCTCTGGAAGAGCATCTGGGACCATGAAAGAAAGAGGTAAATAGTAAAGGAGCTGGCGAGAAGCTGGTCTTTCTTCCACGGGTGCCTCCGCGTGACGTGTGAAGCCCCAAATCAGAGCTTCCTCGAGGAGCTCACAGGAGGAACAAACAAGCAGAACAAATAGTCCAACACGTCCATCTGAGTCATCGGCTACTTGCTCGGTTTGTTTATTTTTCTGAGACCAGAGCAGAGACTACCTCAGAGCACTTGTCCTCATCGAAGATGATGTAAACGAAGGCAAATTCAGAGGCGGGAGCCTCCGTGATGTCACAGCTGCCTCTCTTTGGTTTGGCGTTCTGTTTGTTGTGCCAGCGGTGGAAGCCAGGGCCTCATCTGTGAGAACTTCATGCCGAGTGACACCCCTGGCCGATACCCATGAACCTAGATCCCTACAGAGAACTATCAGGGCTGCGTCTGAGCAAGAGGAGAAGACACACACGCAGAGTGGTGACTGGAATTGGGCCCTCCTCTGTCTTAATCTGTGCTCTTTACTATACTCCCAGGAGAGAATGACTGTGTTCTGTTATTTTTGGTTTCAGAGTCACACCTGGCAGTGCTCAGGGCTTACTCCTGGCTCTTTGCTCCGGGATCGCTCCTGATGCGTTTAGGACACCCTCTGTGGTGCTGGGGCTTGAACCCTGGTTGCTACGTGCCAGGCAAATACCTTAACCTCTGTACCATCTCTGTTAGAGTTCTTAATTTGCTAGTAGGAAAATGGAAAGAGATGTGTCATGAACCGTTGACTTGGGCAGCGGCAAATGGACCAGTAGGCCTTTTAGTGTGTCTGTTATGCTGTTTCTTAAGCAGATTCCCTCTGTTTCGGTCATCTGGAGGTCACCTGGTAGGTCCTCAGGGACCCTAAATGAGGCTATAGAAGAACCTTGGCCACGGCTTATATCATAGGTGTGAGGAACTTTTGCGAGGACATCTGCGGGGGGTTCTCCCATCCCTTCCCTAAGGGTGGAAATGTCTGACCACCAAGACAGAACAGCCTCCACACCCTTCCTGCGGGGCCCCAGGCTGGCCATGCCTGCGTCACGGCCAAGTCAAGGTGGCTCTGTGGGTCTTCCTGCTCCCCTTCCCCTTCACTCCCAGGTGACTCCTGGCTCTCCAGCCCCTGGCCTGGTCCTCTTTGTTCCCACTTTGCTCCAACCCGATCTCTAGCCCCCCTGGGAACCGTCTTCATGGTGGCTCTCCTGAGCTCCTCATGCTATGATGTCCTGTTCCTGATCTTCCCCACCTGGGAGCAGCACCAAGCACATTCCAGCACGGTCCACTCCATATCCGGGAGAGCCTCTCACTTGCCTGGGCACTGGAGGGCCCTTCAGGAGTGCCCTTCTCTTCGTGGGCCCGTCCAGGCTAATGGGCTGGGCTCAGTGACCCATCAGAGACAAAACTGAATCTGGCACCAGCCTGCTCGCCTCTGACCAGACCTGTTCTGGGCCTGTAGCTTTTTGTTGGTATTTCAAATCTAAAAAAAGAAAAAAGAAAAGTTTGCCAGTCTCTGGATTGTCTCTCTTTGCTTTTGAGAGAAATCTGCCTCTCTCCTCTAGAGGATGAGCAGCAAAGCAGGGGAGATTTGGGAGGGGGTTCAGGAGGGACCCCCTCAGGATTCTGGTTCGAATGAGGTCCATGAGAGGGAACCCCACTGGTTTTTGTTTGGTTGGTTGGTTGGATTTTCAGTTGTTTTTTTTTTTCCTTTTTGGGTCACATTTGGCGATGCACAGGGGTTACCCCTGGCTCTGCAATCAGGAATTACTCCTGGCGGTGCTTGGGGGACCAGATGGGATGCTGGAAATCAAACCCAGATCTGGCACGTGCAAGGCAAACGCTTTACCCGCTGTACTATCACTCCAGCCCCGGGAACCCCACTTTTGATGCCTGTGAAATGGAAGCTTGCTGGGAGTGGGGTGAGTCAGCCTCCCTGCCTCTTCCGGGATTCTCCCTGCCACCGCCTCTGTCCCTGGACTCCCCCATGGTCCCAGGGCAGGCATCCTGGTGCCTTTCATGAAACATGGGGTGGGACAAACATGGGGTGGGATCAAACCAAGGTCATGCTCATGACTCTATGCAGACCCCTTGCTGGCTTCCTGGAGACAGTGACGGAAGCTGTGTCCTGTCTGCAGGGAGCCCAGGTTTAATTTGTTTCTGTCCAAGCCCTGCTGGCCATTTCTCTTCTGAAGGACCATCCATAACCAAGACCTATTATCCTTCAGTTTTCACTTTCTCAAACTCCCAATTTTAGACTCATAAATGTCTGCAGTGACCTGGAAGAGCTCTTGTAGGAAGGAATGTTGTATGGGATTTTTTTAAATGTTTTATTAAAAACATTCACAGGTAGGGTTAGGGAAATATCCCCGTAATATTGGCATGTGAATAACCTTGGTTTGATCCCTGGCACCTCAAATACACACACCCGCACCCACACACACACATACACCCATTCACACCTTTTAAATTTCAGCCTTCCAGACGATTGAGTTTTGAGATATGGAGTCTCTCTTAGCAGGCTAGCAATTTACTTTTTAAAATATAACTATTTCTACTTCTACCTGCTCCAATATCTGGAAAACATTGAATTGCAAGTGAACGATCAAAACCCAACTGTTAGTTTTTTGTTTTTTTTTTTTTAAGAAGACTGTTGGTAATAGAAATAGCTTAACACCCCCCAGAGTGTTTTAAGTTGCTTCCTAGGAGAAAGGCATAAAAGTTCTCAGGGCAGGTGCACTCCTGAGCCATGGAGAAGATCCCATGAGCCTCTTGCTACAGCTGCATTGCCTGGAGGGATGCAGAAAATGGATTTCTACTTGCTGGAAGAGCTTCTGGGTTGTTCCACTGGCTTCCAGATAAAACGAAAAAAGGCTCCAAGTGAACAGATCTCTGATGTGGATAATCTCCACTTACAAGTGGTAGTGGTGGTGTTGGGGCCAGACATGTTCCCCGTAGAACAAAGCAGAGAGCATCAGTGCAATTTCTCAGCAAACACCCAGCTAATTTCAGCCCCCTGAGTATTGTCCTTCCAATCTTCAGCAAAGCACTTCACCTTTCCCCTTGAATGGGTTGCATATGACACCCAGAGAATCAACCAGAGTGCCTCAGAAGTTAGGATCAAATCCTGGAACCCCCCCCCCCACACACACACACACACACACGCTTCTATGCATGGTGAGATGCTTTGCTTGACCCTGGGTGTGTCTGCTTGAGAGAAATGAGGGTGACAAGGAGGGTGACAAGTTTCAAGTTTCTAGTGAAGGTGAACAGAGGGGAGAGTTTCTCAAAGGCATCCAACACTTGTACCTCTAGGGGATGTTCTTTTTTTTTTAAGTCAAACTTGCTTTTGCTTTCTAAAAGTAGGGTCAGGGAGGCATGTGGTAAAATACAAATCAAGGAGCAAAGCTTTCCTCCCTATTCTCCTCCCCGCAGCTCCCCCAAGGTGGCCTGCATATTGTCTTGCCTGTCAAGAAAAATCATCTATGCTGGAGTGTCTGGAGTCAAGTTTTTAAAGGGAAAGACGGGGTCCAGGGAGATCACTGCAAAGGCTGGAGTGTAGGCCTGGCTTGCTAAAGGCCCTGATTTCGATCCCCCGCACTGCGTGGTTCCTGGAGCAGAGCCAGGAGTGCTTCTTGTGGCTTCCAGGGGTTCTTGTGGCCTCCTGCATCGCTGGGTCTGAACTTCACATCACTGGGCCTGACTGATGTGTTCGGACCCTTTGGCTCCCAGGTTTCCTGAGTATTGCTTAGACAGCTCCCCAGTTTTTAAAGGGCAAGACTAATACTACAGACAGGTCTATCTCCACTCCACCCCACTGTTTCCATTCTTAGAAATGTGGTGCCAGGGATAGAACCCTCATTTTCTGACGGCAAGGCAAGTTCCATACCCCCTGTACTATCTTTCTAGTCCCTACATGTTTATTTTTATCTATTTATTTATTTATGTATTTTGTTTTTTGGGGTCACACCCAGGGCTGGAGTGATAGCACAGGGGGTAGGGCGTTTGCCTTGCACGAGGCCGACCCGGCCAACCCAGGTTCGATTCCTTCACCCCTCTCAGAGAGCCTGGCAAGCTACGGAGAGTATCTCGCCCGCATTGCAAAGCCTGGCAAGCTACCTGTGATGTATTCGATATGCCAAACATAGTAACAAGTGTCACAATGGAGACGTTACTGGGCCCGCTTGAGCAAATCGATGAACAACGGGAGGACAGTGACAGTGACAGTGACAAGAGTCACACCCGGAGATATACTTCTGAATTACTCCTGGCTCTACACTCAGGCATTACTTCTGGTGGTGCTCAGGGGACCATATGGGATGCAGGGAATCGAACCCAGGTCGGCCGTGTGCAAGGCAAATGCCCTACCCGCTGTGTTATTGCTCCAGTCCTGATGCTTATTTTTAATATTTTAAAAATATTTTCGAAGCCTTCAGGGTCAGGTGAATGAGACCAGTTGTAGTTACTGGTTTTGGCATATCGAATACACAGCGGATAGCTTGCCAGGCTCTTCCGTGCGGGCGGAATGCCTAACAACCCGAATCGGACGTTTACATTTGAATAGATGTGGCTCACTGCCTGCAGTTTCTGTGCAAAATTCTACTTCACAGAGCGGGGAGAAAGGGCTGCAAAGTTCAAAAAGAGAACTCCCAGAATGACCACCAACTGGGAACTCTTTGGTACTATTGCGGCAACATGGGAAGATGCCATTGTTGACAACATTGACGAGGAATACGATCGACTGGTTCAGCACCTCCATGAATGTGCGAGGAACGCCAAGAGAGAGATAGCCACAAAAAGTCGCCTATCTTCGAAAACTCTTGAGCTAATTCGCCAGCGTGGTTTGGCGCATGCCTCAGGCAACCGCAAGCTAACGTCTGAGCTTGCAAAGTGCAAAGTGCAGAGATGCGATCAAGGAAGACCTCAAAGAGAGAAGAGCAGAAGTACTGGTAGATGCGGCAGAAGCCGGGAAAAGTATTCGTAACGCCCGCCTGTCTTTCGCCAACTATAAGACCAAGATGACTGCCCTCCGACGTCCTGATGGATCCATCACATCCTCCAGAACAGCAATGGAGAAGATTATCCATGACTTCTACTCAAATCTCTTCGATAGCCATGTCCACTTGCCGACATACCAAATTCCACAGGATGGGTATGTCGTTCCTAACGTTCTCCCTTCCGAAATCCGACACGCCATTTCGTTGGTAAAGAAGCAAACAGCACCTGGCCCAGACAAGGTCAGACCTGAACACCTGAAGAACCTGCCGTCAGTACTCATCAATACACTGGCTCGGCTCTTCACTCGCTACCTGTCTGAATGCAAGGTTCCGTCCCAATGGAAAACCAGCAGGACCGTACTACTGTTCAAGAAGGGAGACATCCATGACATTGGCAACTATCGCCCGATCTGCCTATTGTCTGTCATCTACAAGCTGTTCACTCGAGTCATCCTGAATAGGATTGGCAGAACACTAGATGAAGGACAACCATGCGAGCAAGCAGGGTTCCGCAAAGGATTCAGCACCATCGACCACATCCACACGGTAACCAAGCTCATTGAGGTTTCTCGGGAGTTCAAGATGCCGCTCTGCTTAACGTTCATTGATTTAAAGAAGGCCTTTGATTCTGTTGAGACGGAAGCGGTCATTGAAGCCCTAGCCAATCAGGGCATTCAAGCCCAATACATCAGGATCCTCCGTGAGCTCTATTGCGGATTCACTACCAGGATCTCACCATTCTACAAAGAAGTGATCGTTGATGTCAAGAGAGGGGTGCGGCAGGGTGATACCATTTCACCGAAACTCTTCAGTGCCACCCTCGAGAACATCATGCGACGACTGGAATGGGAAGGAATGGGAGTGAAGATAGATGGTCGGCAACTACACCACCTCCGCTTTGCTGATGACATTGTTTTAATAACACCAAACATCAGCCAAGCGGCACAAATGCTGGCCGACTTTGACCGTGAGTGTGGAAAGGTAGGACTACAGCTGAATCTTACGAAGACAATGTTTATGAGAAACAGCCTTGTTCCTAACGCCCCATTCGCTCTCAATGGAACGACCATCTCTGAATGCAACAGCTATGTGTACCTAGGTCGAGAGGTCAACATGAGAAATGACCTGGCACCCGAGCTGCGCAGGAGGAAGAGAGCGGCTTGGAATGCTTTCAAGAACGTCGAAGAAATAGCTAAGAGGACGAAGAACCTCCGGCTCCGGGCACATCTCTTTGATTCCACTGTTCTTCCTGCATTAACATATGCCTCAGAGACCTGGGCCCTACGCAAACAAGATGAGAACGCCATTCAGGTCTCCCAAAGAAGAATAGAAAGAGCTATGCTTGGAATAACACGTTTCACTCAAATGAGAGAACGAATCCGGAGTTCTGACATCCGTCGACGATCAAGGATCAGGGACGCTGTCTCATATGCCAAGGTGTCGAAAATCAGATGGGCTGGCCACGTAATGAGATTTAAAGACGACCGTTGGACTAGAGCTGTTACTGATTGGATTCCACGGGATGTCAAGAGACCGCGTGGCCGCCCACCTACCAGATGGTCAGACTTCTTTGTCAAGATCATGAACGATCGGTTTGAGGCCCTCCATGTTCCCGGAACGAAGAGATGCCATTGGGCTACACTAGCACGCGACAGGGACAAATGGAGACGTTACTGGCGCCCGCTCGAGCAAATCGACGACTAACGGGAAGTTAAGTGATTAAGTGATAAAAATATTTTAAAAATAAATAGAATAAAATAAATAAAATGTTTGCCAGCCCCCTCTCCCCCCAAAAATTAACTGTTGGGGCCATCAGACATCTGGAATTCAAGGCTTACTGATATCCTAACTTAGGACTTTCTCTTTCTAATGGCATCCAATCTTTCTCCTTCTCTGTTTGCTCAGACAAAATCGATAAATACGGGTTGATCCAATTGGCTTTATTTGGTTTGCCGCGGGGCTGTTCAGTGAGAAACTAATAAACACACACAATCACCACTTTGGCACTCTGGTCATGTCCACCAAGATCAGCCTCCCTGAGTGATCAGGATCGGACTTCACTTCACTTGCTTGGCCTGTGGGGAGAGAGAGGGGGAAGAGAGAGAGAGCGATGCACAGAGATGCACCAGTCAGTTCTTAGCAACACACCCAGTGGCCTCAAGTCACCTTTTATTACCACTGATGCTCCAGGTGAGGGTCCAAACCCTGTTTCCCTTTTTATGGGAAATGTGGGGCGTTGGTGGCAGGAGGTGCCTATGTGAATGCCCTGTCAGTAACAAGTCTTGAAAGTTGCTTCCCTGGTCCCTTGTCGAGAGCTTCTGTAGGCAGGTCCGTGATTGGTTCCTGCTCACTCTCATTCCTCCCAGATCCTGGGCAGCGTGGGCTGAGAGGCAGGAGCCCTGGCGCCTGTTTAGGCTCAAGGGAGCCAAGACAGAGCAAAGCTCTTGATCTGACTCGACTTCCTGAGCAGGATGGCTATGGGCGCTTAACAGAGAACATCTGGGCTTTATAGAACAGCAAACAGGGGAACAGAGAGATAGGACAGCAGGGAAGGCACTTGCCTCGCACACAGCTGATGACTTTCAATCCCTGGCACCTCATCTGATTCCCCGAGCCCCCCCTTCCCCCGCCCCAGGAGTGATCCCGCAGCACAGAACCAGGAGTAAGCCCTAAGCATCTCTGGGTATGAGTCAAAAACAAAAGCAACCTCCCTCAAAATGTGAACAGGAACCCTCATGTTGATTTTGTCACTCAGGAATGGACACAACTGAGAGATGCCTTCAGACCCTGCGCCAGGCTGAACTTCATATTCAGGCCACCCCCGGATGGGGGTCAGTGAGTCTCCCACCTGCCCAAACAGAGCCCCAGCAGCTAAAAAACTCCAGACCCCAATTGCCACCATGCTCACAGCTGATCTCCACAGGGGAGCCTCATCCATGAATGAATTTGTTGAAAAACTCAGGTATGTGGGTTCTGTGATCGAAATCTCTCTCCAAGCTCACATAAAGTCGGGGATTTGGGTGACCTCCCCAAGCCCCCCTGTTCTTCCGGGAACCTGGCAGTCATGCCCACAAACTGCCTCTGGCACCATATAGGCTCATTAACCGGCCGTGATCCAGATCAGCAAGCTGCAGAGATCCCTCCAGACCCCAAAGTCACCATCCAGTTAAAAATTTAACTTCAGCTGTATCACCTTATTTAAAATTTTAGAATTCCTGGAGCAGTCGTGCGACCTCTCATACTCTATGGCACTGTTGTACCAGGAATAGCACACATTAGATAGGATGTAAAGTAGAAGGCAACCAATCCCAATAAAAACAAATATTAGCACACACACACACACACACACACACACACACACACACACACACAAGAAATGGACACATCTATAAATGGTGGCTTGTCTAAGCAATCATGGAGAGAGTTAAGGGGTTTAGGGGCTGGTGTTGGACAGATCTATCTCAATGGGATTCTGAGAACAGTGCACTTAGCTGGGTAGGCCAGTAAACACTTAAGAATCCCAGTTTCCTCCTAGGTGAAACATGGATGGCAATGTACACCCCCTCGCTGTGAGGCCAAGTCAGTGGGGTGCTGGCACGAGGCCCCTGACCTGGCACATTGTGGGGGCTCGGGAACTGTGACTTCCCTACAGAAAGCATTTCCTCTGGGGATGGGTGAAAGGAAGGATCCTCGAGGAAGGAGGAAATGAAGGAAGGGGAAACTTGAGTGTGAGGAAGAAACCAAGGAGAAGACTTCCCAGCCTGGCACCCACGGGCTCCCAGCTTCTCTGTTCCTCTGCTACGCTAGGGGCCAGCTCAGTTCTTCATTATCACCTTCCCAGGTTGAAAAGAGCTGAAACTCAGATCAGTTGATTTTGCTGTTCGCAAGTCTTGGTCGGATTGAATTGAGAGAAGGAAAGGAGCACCAGAAGACGGGCTAGGGGTGGCTACACCTTCCCCTTCTCCTTCTCCCTCTCTCCTCTCTGCATCTCTTCTCTCCTCTCCCTCTCTCCCTCCTCCTCTCTCCTCTCCCCGTCCCTTCTTTCCTCTGGGTCTCTGTCTTTCTCCTTTTTCTCTCCCTCCTTCTGATCTTTCTCTGCCTCTCTCCTCTCTATATCTGTCTTCTCAAAGTTCTCTGAGTTCCGCTCCCCTTCCTCCCTTCCGTTCATTATTTAACTCATGTCTCCCCCCCACCCCGACCTTGCTGCTCCCACTGACCTTTCCCAGCCCGTGCTTCACAGGCCCTGGTGACTTTGGGGCTGTCCATAGCCAAGTCAATGAGGTCTGAGCCGTCCTTAGCCTTGTTCTAGCCATCGCTCTCTGGGCCCTTAGTTCCAGTTTCTCAGAACATTGACTGCCCCCCCCCTTCCCTGACCCCATCTTCCAACTCTTTCACTCTGGAGACCCTGGGATCATCTGCTGGGACTGCTGGGAAAGCGGTTGGAAGCCAACGGGCCTCCCTGTCCACCCAGCTTCGGGTGACCTTGGAGCATTAAGGCAACCTCACAAAAATTCAGGTCTGATGAAAGTTTCCCTCATCCCAAAGTGGGGAGGAAGGAAGAGTTGGGAGGTGGGGTGTGTTCCATGTTGTGGGGGGGGGGGGTCCTGAGCAGGAAAATGGGTGGGTCATGTGGAAGAGCCTTTTGGGGTGGGGCTTGGACAGAGACGCTTGCTGTCCTTCCTGGTGGGTGGGGAAATGGTGCAGAGATTCCAAAGCCGGGGGGGAGGGGTCACAAGTGGAGGAAGCCCACCCTAGGTCCCAAGCAGGATGGAAAGGCCCCGAGTCTGAGATGGAGGAAGTGGGGGTGTTCTCCAGAGTCTTGGGTCATAGGGCAAGAGATGCTGCTCCCCAGGGGACAGGGGCAGAGCAGGGGCAGCAGCAGGGCAGTGTGGAAGGTGCTGGAAGGCTCCTCACCTGCTAAGTCATTGGCCAATGGGTGGCCTGGCTGGTTTTGTCTTCTTGTCTTTCTGATATGACGCCATGGTTACTCTGCCGGCTGGCCTGGGGCTCTGGGTCTGTTTAGTCCTCCTGAAAGAGGATCTTCCACTTGCAGTGTCTCTGTGAGATGCTCCATGGCAGCCTGGGGACTCTGGCACAGAGGACCGGGTCTGTCTGTTTACCCGTGTGTCTGTCTCTCAGTGGTGGGTTCTAATGCAGTCTCCTGGAGAAGCCTGTTGTGGATTAGTTCCAGGTGGGTTTCTGGTTCATTGGGCTTCCCCAGAGGTGCTAGCAGAGGGTGGGTTTGGGGGCGTCACCAGGGCTACACCCAGTGTTCTTGGGAGTTGGGAAGGACTGGGACTTGAACCTGGACCTGGTACCTCTCCCGCACATTCTCCGATCCTTTGAGCTCTTTCCCTTGCAGAACAGTCTTTACTTTCTTACATTTTCGTTGTTTGGGGGCCACACCCAGTGGTACTCAGGGTTTACTCCTGGCTCTGTGCTCAGGGATCACTCCTGGCAGGCTGGGGGATCCCATAGGATGCCAGGGACCAAACTTGGATCATGCATGTGCAAAACTAAGGTCTTACTCACTGTACTATCTCTTTAGCCCTTTTCTTCTTAAAAAAATTTTTTTTGGCTTTTTGGGTTATACCTGGCGATGCTCAGGGGTTACTCCTGGCTCTGCACTCAGGAATCACTCCTGGTGGTGCTCAGGGGACCATATGGGATGCCAGGGATCAAACCCAGGTTGGCTGCGTGCAAGGCAAATGCCCTCTTCACTGTGCTCTTGCTCTGGCCCCTCTTCTTAAAATTTTTAATTATGTAAATGAATCTCGTCAAAATATAAATGACAAAGTCCTGCCTCCAGAGTTTCTGATTTTCTGAGTAGGGCCTGAGAATGTGCCTTTTGGAAAGTTCTAGAGAAGCTATGAATCTTTCTTCGCATTCTTGTTGAGCACACGTATCCCAGAACTATGAATGGCTCTTTCAGAAAGCTTCCAGAAAGGAATCCCACAGGGAAGGCCTTTCTCGAGATAAGAGAAACAGCTCTGACTTTGTGCGAAGTTTCCTAAGTTGAGTTGATCTTCACCCAAACCTCATTTCCTCCATGAGGACACTGAGGTTGAGTGTGGGTAAGTGACTTGGTTAAACTCACAGGACAGAAAGGGGCCAAGCCTGGCTCCCAACTCTGGCCCCTGAGCTGTGACCTTGTCAGCAGATAGACTGACCCCAATTTCTTTTTCTTGCCTACGGGGAAGGGGGAGATGCCCTTATCATGCATCTTTAGTGAGCTGAAAGAACCCCCAGGAAGGCCATAGTTGAATGACTTTTTTTCCAATGGTCTTAATAATCTATTTACTTATTCATTGTTTTGTGTTCTTTTTTGGGGGCGGGAGGTGATGTCTCAAGTGATCCTTAGAAGGTCAGGGGGCTTCTCCATATGATTCTAGGGCAAGCTGGTCATGGTTCAATGGTGTGTATCTTTGGTGGCACAGGTTACCCCAGCCATCCGCCCAGTGCCCTGCTGATGCTCAAGGGCCCCTGGGTGGCAGAGGTGGCGGTGGGAGGCGGATTGTGATATCTCTCCAGCCCCACTAGAGTGCTTGTCCCCAAGGCAGTTTTTATTGGAACAAGAAACAGACTCAGACTGCTCTTTATGTGAGACCCCCCTGAACACCGGTCCTGTGGTGGGCTTCTCTACCCACCCTGGGCTGCTCCCTGCCCCAGAAGGACCTCCTGGATGCCCACAGAGCAGACAGGCTGGCAACCCCCTTCAATGAGGAAGCTAGTTGAAAAGCAATTGGAAACCTCTACCCAGATCACCGGCAAGCCAGCCAGCTACCTCCCAGGAATAGGAAGTTCCTGGGAATGGAAAAAAAAAAGTGGGGGCTGGGGGTTGGGGTGTGAGAGCATCTGGTGTCATTTGCATTCGAATGTAGAGCCAAAAAGTCTCTCTTGCTGCAGTGCCATTAGGGAATTAAGAAGCTGTAGGAGAAGCCCTGGAGAGAGGGTGAAGCACAAGAGCCAGAGGCTGCCCAAACTGGACTAACCTGGCTGGCCATGGAGAGTGGACATCCCCAGCCACACCCGGCCTCCTGGACATCCCGGCCATGCCCAGCCTCTCTTGGGAATGCAATAGGAGGCTCCAAGGAGGGGCGCGCCCAGAAGCTTCCCTTCCTGCAGAGCTAGCGCCTTCTCTTCCCCTCCTCCACGTGGACTTTTGTCCTGTGGGGGGTCTGGTGTGATTTGGTTCATTTAATCCACTTCTTCCTCTGGAGGAGGCTGAGGGCTGGCAGGCTGGGTCTCCCCGTGGGGGGAAGGAAGCCAGGCTTCTTCTAGCTGCCCGAGCGCAGTTACGTGACCAGCTGTGGTCAGTGACTGTGTGGATCTCAGTTTGGCTGCCTGGCAGCAAGCCCCAGAGGAGGAGCTGGGTGTGTGGGGTGGATGTTGCAGAGACCCCCGGAGGCCAGTTCACAGGAACAGGAGTGGGGAAAGGCCGATGGAGAGGGAGCCAAGGCCAGTGACCAGGTGGTGCTGACTGTTCACACAGGCTCTCTCCTAGGGTGGGGGTTGGAGGACCCCCCCAACATGAATCTCACCATGACCCCTTGCAAGTGAAAGAGATGAGCAGACACTTCCAAATATATTTGCCCTATCTCCCCTCTGCAGAAGAAAGAAAATCATGCAGAGCTCCCTGGAACTATAACCCACAAGCATTCAGAGCCACCCCCCACTTGCACCAGAGGCTACAACTGCTCCCCCCATTGGTCTAGTGCCCCCTGGGGAGTCTCACCCTTTTGTTGTCTGTCGTTGTTTATTTAATCCATTCATGGTGGTGGTGGTGGTTTTGAGGCCACAGCTGCCTGTGCCCAGGGCTTAGTCCTGAGTCTGTGCTCAGGGGTCATTCCTGACGGACTCAGGGGATATATATGACACCAGGGATGGAACCCCAGCCAGCTGTGTGCAAGGCACTAGCCACTGTACTCTCTGGCCCCACGTTGGGAAACACGGGGCTAAAGCAATTCCATTCCAACTCCAGAAGCGCGGGGAGGAGGGTGGGAGCCTTCGGAAGCTCTCAGTGTAGGCTTTCCCTCTGCTCCTTGGCTAGGGCCCAAAGCCAACTTTAATTCAGTTGTGAGATAGCAAGTACCGGAACGGTAGGACTCATGCTGAACACAGGTGTCTCCCTGTTCCCATCCCCAGCCCCGGAGGAACAGCATCTCCAGGCAGGAGCCTCCACGGGAAACTGTTCCCCTCCCCAGCATCACATCTCTGCTTGCCCCTGCAGCCCCTGGTACCACTGCCTGCCTGCCTGCCTGCCTGCCTGCCTGCCTGCCTGCCTGCCTGCCTTCCTTCCTTCCTTCCTTCCTTCCTTCCTTCCTTCCTTCCTTCCTTCCTTCCTCCTTCCTTCCTTCCTTCCTTCCTTCCTTCCTTCCTTCCTTCCTTCCTCCTTCCTTCCTTCCTTCCTTCCTTCCTTCCTTCCTTCCTGCCTTCCTTCCTGCCTTCCTTCCTGCCTTCCTTCCTTCCTTCCTTCACCCTCCCTCCCTCCCTCCCTCCCTCCCTCCCTCCCTCCTTCCTTCCTTCCCACACTCAGCAGTGGTTTGGGGAACCATATGGGATGCTGAGGTACAAACCCATCTATCCTATCACTCCAGCCCTTACCAATTTCTGTTTTTATAAATCAGCTCATTTCAGGGAACTCAAAGGAGTGGGATCCCCTCACCCTCATCCTTTAGCCCCTGACTTCTTTCCTGTTGTGTGATGCCCTTCAGATCCCTTCAAGTTGTAGTCCAGGCCAGGCAAAACTCCAGGTTCGAACAGACTTTTCAGTTCACGGCCTTGCACTGGCCACGTTTCCTCTCAGGTTTGGAAACGGAGAGGAATTTAGCATCACTTTTTGTTTACTCCCAGGGCTCAGGTAGGAGATAATCTGGACATTTCAGAGAGACAAACCCCCACTTTACATATGGAAAGAGACTTCTCAGCATCATGGCCTAACCAAAATAAAACAGGCCATCATCTGGTCTCCGGGGGTAACTGAACACAGGCTGGAGAGGCAAGGATGAACGAAACAGATTTCTTCTAAGTTCCCCGAACTTGGGTGGAGAGAGAGAAAGGGTTGGCAGAGAAAGAACTTTTCAAATTTCTTTTTTTTTGTAAGCTTGCATACTATTTTCTTTTCTTTTTTTTATAAGCTTGTATACTATTTTCTTTTCTTTTTTTTTTTTAATTTTTATTAGTGAAACACCATGAGGTATAGTTGTAGACTTACAAATTTTTGTGCTTGGATTTCAGTTATACAGTGATCAAGTACCCATCCCTCCACCAGTGCCCATTCTCCACCACCAGTGATCCCAGTATCCCTCCCATCCCCCCATCCCTCCATCCCACCCCTCCTCTGTGGCAGGGCATTCCCTTTTGTTCTCTCTCTCCTTTTGGGTGCTGTGGTTTGCAAAAGAGGCATTGAGTGGCAATCATGTTCGCTCTATAGTCTACTTCCAGCATGCATCTTCCATCCTGGGAGGATTCCCCCAACACCCTTTACTTGGTATTCCCTTCTCTATCTGAGCTGCCCTTACCCCAGCATATGTGGCTGGCTCCAAGCCATGGAGCAAACCTCCTGGTACTTATCTTGACTATTCTTGGGTGTTAGTCTACTGTTTTGTTACCTTTTTTTTCCTTTTTGGGTCGCACCCAGCAATGCTCAGGGGTTACTCCTGGCTTTGCACTTAGGAATTACTTCTGGCAGTGCTCAGGGGACCATAAGGGATGCTGGGGATCGAACCTGGGTCTACCACATGCAAGGCAAATGCCCTACCCGCTGTGCTATCACTCCGCCCCCCTATTTTGTTACTTTATATTCCACAGATGAATGCAATATTTCTATGTCTGTCCCTCTCTTTCTGACTCATTTCACTTAGCATAATACTTTTCATGTAGTACCACTTGTATGTAAATTTCATGACTTCATCTTTTAAAACAGCTGCATAGTATTCCATTGTGTAGATGTACCAAAGTTTCTTTAATCAGTCATCTGTTCTTGGACACTCGGGTTTTTTCCAGATTTTGGCTATTGTGAACAGCACAGCAATGAACACAGAAGTGCAGATGTCATTTCGACTATACTTTTTTTGCCTCTCTGGGATATATTCCCAAGAGTGGTATTGCTGGGTCAAATGGGAGCTCAATTTCTAATTTTTTGAGAATCATTTCTCCCAGGATCACTTGGAAGGGTTCCCCCCTCCCCCACCCACCCAAAGCAGGATTCTGTCCCTGTGCTCCTCTCTTGCCTACAGAGATTCTGATCCATATAACATGAGGAAAGGACCAGGTGAGAGGTGGGGATTTGCTGTTCAAATCCTGTTTAAACAGGGACCTGGAATGCACAGAATGGTTATGAGCCACCTAAGGACAGCTAACCCCACCCCAGCACGGAACATCCTGGGGATTCTCAGGGATTACTCCTGGCTCTGAGCCCAAAGGTTACTCCTGGCAGTGCTCAGGGGAGCTCAAAGGTTACTCCTGGTAGTGCTCAGGGGAGTTCAAAGGTTACTCCTGGCAGTGCTCAGAGGAGCTCAAAGATTACTCTTAGCAGTGCTCAGGGAAGCTCCTGGTGGTGCTCAGGGGAGCTCAAAGGTTACTCCTGGTGGTGTTCAGGGAAGCTCAAAGGCTACTCCTGGCGGTGCTCAGGGGAGCATGTGTGGCAGATCATAGGGTCAAGTGCCTTAACTCCTACATGCGTCTCTCTGACCCCCAAGTTATTCAATTTTAAAAATAGCTTTTTTAGCTCTTGCCAGACTGTTCCTGTCTCTTTGTACTTTTGACTCTTTCCCACATGGTTTGAGCTGGGACCCTCCCCGGCTGTTTTCTCTGACCAAGACTCAGGCTGGGAGTCTGCACCTTGACACTCATCACAAGGGCACGTGAAAAGACAGAAGCGCCCCACCTTCATTTCACCATGGAGAGAGAACTTTCTAGAGGAAGAAGCTCTGGCGGAGAAGCTCGATCGACCTGAGTATAAATTTCCTCTCTGACTGGGAGCTGGGAGCGTCACCTCAGGAGCTGTCAGCCCAGCTTCTGTGTTTGCAACGTGCTGTCAGAATAATGATAACTTGCATGGCTGTTGGGAGGGTGAAGAGAGACGCGAAGTGACACGCATCCGAAACTCGTCTCAGAGAAGGTTCTCCACACACGGTGACAGTGTGGCATGATGGAAGGAGAATGTCTTTAGGGTGGTGGGCCCCTAACTTAACCGAGGGTCCGAGACACCGAGACGGTTTGTTTAAACACAAGTTGCTGTGTTTAAGCCGGTTCCAGAGTCCTGGTTCCAGAGCAATCGGTCGGGGGCCCAAGGATTTGCATCTTGAAGCCATTTCCAGGTGTGCTAGAGAAGTGGGGACCACAGGTCAGGACATCCCAGGGAGGAGTGAGTCCTGGTCTGGGAAACAGGCCAACTTTGGTTGAAATCCTGTTAGCCACTCGGTGATTGTATTAAGTTGGGCAAAGTCACTGAATTTTTTGGAGCTATGGTTTGCCCTTCTAAAGTGACAAACTTGGGGGCTAGAGTGATAGCACAGCAGGGAGGGCATTTGTCTTGCACGCAGGTGACCTGTCTTCGGTCCCCAGCATCCCGTATGATTCACGTCCAGAAGTGATTCCTGAGTTCAGAGCCAGGAGTAACCCCTGAGCATCGCCAGATGTGATCCAAAAAGCAAAAACAAAAACAAAAACAGCAACCAGTGACAAACTTCTGCCTCAAAACATTGGAATAAATAAATGGCAGTTGGGAAAGTTCTAGCACTTAAGGAAGTTTGTGTCAAGCTTTATTTTTCACCGTCGGGACAGAGTTACTGAGAAAGGACAGCAGCTCCCTGTTTTGGTCCCTGAAAGCTCACCTAGACCCCTGGCAGGGAACACACCTGCCCTTTGCTCTGGGAAGCAGTGATGTCCCTTTGAATTGCAAATCCTGAGCTCTTTGGAGATGGAGGCACCACCCAGAGGATGAAGCCCTCTGGAGCACATAAGGACCCCATAAATGGACTATCAGGAGTCCAAGGCTTTCCCTGTGACAGATTTACGTTTCTGTTTGCAGAGAACTCCAGGTGAAGGTAATTTGGAGAACGGATAGAGAACCTTCTCCAAAAGCCATTCTCTTTTTCCTCTCCGGAGACACCCATATTCTCTTTTGAACACGTGTGTCTCTCTCTTTCTCTCACTTCACACCTCTCTATGTAATTTTCTTTCCATTAAATTGTTTTGCTTCAGGTTTTTTTTTTTGTGTGTGTGTGGCTTTTTGGGTCACACATGGTGACGCACAGGGGTTACTCCTGGCTCTGCACTCAGGAATTACCCCTGGCGGTGCTCAGGGGACCATATGGGATGCTGGGAATCGAACCCAGGTTGGTCGCGTGCAAAGCAAATGCCCTACCTGCTGTGCTATTGCTCCAGCCCCCGAGTTTTTTTTTTAAAGAGGCAGAAATTATTGGTTCCATAGAACTAGCTCAAAATATCTATTTCATTAACTTCCCTCCGTTTTTACCTATTAAAGAAATGATAGATAATATGTATATATATATGTATATATATATTTTTTCCTCTGTAGACTAGAAAGATCTTTACAGGTTAGTAGAGGACATACAGGGCAAGGAGTGTTTTTTCTTCATGACATCAAGTAGAGGTACATGTGGACAGGGGTGGGGCAGTGAGCTAGACTCACTCCTGAAAGAACCCTGTAAGTTAAAAAAGCAACACTTCTGGCACGCATGAAATGGGAGAGAGTTTGTTCAAATGATGCACTCTCCAGGAAAAAAAAAAAAGTTTTCTGCTGCTGTGAGATTGGTTTGCTGGGGTTCTGCCAAATGGAAACCTTATCATAGTAAATATATCAACTTTAATTATTCATTTCTATTTGCTTGAAGGAATATTCTTATATGACATACATATGTTCATGCATTTCCTCATTGCAACAACATGGCCTAAATAAGTCACTTTCACACATAAAGGCAACTCCAAGAGTTATTATAGCTAACTTGTGTTTTCTATACCATTCCCACATTTTCAATTCAGCCGGATAAAAAGTAGTGTTGGAGTCAGAGGGAAGAATTCTGACTCAGAGCAAAAGCTAGGATCATTTTAGTGTTCTTTCAGATAAAGGGCAGGGGGACACACAAAAGCCCATATGACCACCAGCTACTACTGATGAATTGAAGCATCCCTGTAGGGGCTCATTAATGTACAACGGACGTGCCAAATTCATCAGCAGAATCTGCATAACCAACATGAAGCTAAAAGTCTTTGCAGCTCACATCAGGGTTTCTGTGGCACGCACAGGAGGGTCTGTTCTGCCATCTGGTGTTCATGGACGTGAACATCCACTTCTAGCTCCTCGTATACATTCTCGGTGGCTATGAAATTGTTTCCCGTCTCCATAAAAGGCACCTCCACTGTCTCTGCCACAACCCATTAGAGTGCAAGTTGACAGTCTATCAAAATTCACAGTGCACACATTTCTGGTCTTAGTGATTCCACAGATTCCACAGTTTACACATTCATCTTGTGGATCTATTTATATGTTGCACAGAACAAACACATTCTATTCTTAGCTGCACTGTCATAGCAGTTGACTGGACGAGAGCTAAAGGGCCACCACGAAGGCACTGGTGGAATGAACTCTGATGTCGCCATGCAATGGGTCCCCCCATGCGGCTGTCTGAAAAAAATAATAATAAAGCAAGTCTCAGTCTACAGATTGGGACTGAGCACTGTTATGAACTGAAATAGCCATGATCTAGAATAGTGTATTATAGGCTAACATCGATGTAAAGAGAATAGTGTAGACTAAATGGCATAGAATATCTCAAAGGACACTGCAGAAAGTGGTTCAAGTGGTTGAGAAGGAGGAAGAGGACCAGGGCACTGGGTGAGGGACAGGAACCTTATCTCTCTTTACATGTCGTGCTATTGGAAGGAGGATTGTACTGTTGAAGGTTATTCCAATGGCCCAACAGTCTTTCAACGATCACAGGGAATATATGACCCTCTGAATCCTTATTTGGAAGTTCCACAAACACAGCTTTTCAGTATGAATATCCCCATGCGCAATGTCGAGGGGGAGAGGGTGACGGTACAAATCCCGTTTCCTTCTTGTCCTTCCTTGCCCTTCTGCATGTCACCTCCAGTGAGGAGAGCAATGAGGAGAGTTGGGAACGACGGGGCTGAGCCACAGCGGCCAACCCGATAGGAACCAGCAGGCAACTGAACTTCATGAACCTGAGCAAAGCTTGGACTCCTCACCCATACGGGAGTGTCCCCAGGACCTGGGGTGGGAAGTTTGCCCACCCCAGGAAGGTCTCTGTGACAAAGGAAGCGTGTGAGCAAGTCTGAGTGTTCGTGAGTGAGTATGTGTGAGTGTGTGTGTGAATAAGTATATGTGTGTGAGTGTGAGCGTGTATTACATGAGAGTGAGCCTATGAAGGTGTTATTATAGAGTGTGAGTGAGTGTGTGTGCATGTGTCTGAGTGAGAGTGAGTATGTGTGTGAGTATTGTGTAAGTGTATGAGAGAGTGTATATGAGTGTGAATATGTGTGTATGAGTATTGTGTGTGAACATATGCCCGAGTGAGTGTATGTGTGTGTGTGTGCATGTGTCTGAGTCTTTATGTGTGAGTGTGTGTGAGTATGTGTGTGAGTGTGTGTGCGCATATGTGTCTGAGTATTTATGTGTGAGTGTATGTATCTAAGTGTGGGTATATATATATGTGTGAGTGTGTGTATGTGTGTGTATGTAAGTGTGAGAATATTTGTGTGTGAATGTGTGTGTGTGCATGTGTCTGAGTGAGTGTTTATGTGTGTGTGCCTGAGTGTGAGTATGTGTGTGTGAGTGTGTGCGCGTGCATGTGGCAGCACCTTCACAAGCCCAGGCAGGTTCCCATGACAGCAGTGACTCAGCTGCTTCCCCAGGCTCATGCTGGCAGAGACGACAACACTGTCTCTGGGTTCGGGACACGGTGTCACCCAATAGGCCATGTTGATTGCAGGACGCTGGTGCGATCTGAGCAACCTTCGGAACTTTCCCGAAGCAGGTGTTGAACTTCAGGTGGGTGAGACAGACACCCTCTCCCCGCAGCTCGCTATTCCCGACCCCCTGGAGGGGGGCATTTCCTCCCCCTTCATCCGAGCATCACAGAACAACCAGTGGCAGAGCTCCTGAAGGTCTCCTTCTCTTTCTTTTCCTGGGCAGCAAACCCCTACAGGGCCTCAGGGTTGGTGTGTTCTTACAGGTGTACATCACTGTTAACACCCCCGCCCCCTGCAACACACACCTGAATTCCAGCAATATTCCACCCGACAACCCCCTTCTGATCACCGCCCCCCTTCCCCTGGGCTTGTTTCCTTGATGAACCCGCAGCCTGACCACCCTCCCCCTCCAGGCTGACTGCACATACTCCCCTCCCTGCCCACTCCTGCAACCTCATCAGCCCCTCTCAACCCTGGAGCTCTGTCCTCATTCCCTCAGGGACCTACAGGGCTCACGCTGCCTCTGCCTTCAGACCTTTGTCTACATGTCACCTCCTCAGGAAAGTCTGCCCTGATTTCGGTTGGATGAGACCTTCCATCGTATCATTTTTGTCTTTGGCCTTGTTTCTTGTGTTGGTCTTGGGACACACCTGGCTCTATGTTTAGAGATCACTCCTGGTGGTGCTTTGGGGACGGTATGGGGTACTAGGAATGGCCCCTGGGTCAGTCGTGTGCAAGGCAAGCGCCCTACCCATTGTGCTATCTCTCCAGCTCCCCCTCTTCGGGAGCAGGGAGGGGGCACATCTGACTGCTCAGGGCTTACTCTTGACTCTGCTTTCAGGGATCACTCCTGGTAGACCCAGGTGCCAGGGATCGAACTCGGGTTGGCCTCATACAAGGCAAGTGCCCTGCCCAGTAGACTATCTCTCAGCCCCTGGGACCCTGTTTCCTCTCTCCTTGTGGGTCATCACCAACCGACACATCATCTCTTTCCTTGCTCTTTGCATAGTTTTATCTTTCTTCTACCACTGAGCGCCAGAACTCAGGGCAGAGGCTTGCTCCTTTGTTTGCAGCTGTTTCTCAGGGACAGTTGCAGCGGGGCTGGAGGGCACAGCACCGAGGTAGCTCACAGCCCCCCTGAGTAGGCGGCCCTGGGTTCTGTCATGGGCACTCCTGCCTCCTCAGTAACAATCACAGAACAAATGAGTCAGTGGACAAACGCCAGGGCAGGGAGGGAACTGTACACGGGCCAGCAGTTCTGCGGGGGCCTGAGGAACTCAGTAAGGGATTTGCCTTTGGTTCACGTTTCTGTGGCATCACAGAGCATTCTAGAAGAAGCACGGCCCGATCTGCGTGAATCATCGTCACTCATTTGAAGTTCAGGATCCAGTTCTTCAGGGTTACCACTGTCAGGACACTCAGTGCTTCTGGAAGAAAAACACACAGACACACACAAACAAAAACCTCTTTCATTGCTGAAAATCTCTCATTAATGAATATTTCTCTGCTACATCAGCCCTTCTTCTAAATGCCACTCATGAATCCAACTTCTGCCTTCGGGGACTCAAAAATAAATGTAACGTTTCCTAAAGCCTTTGGAGACAATTTTCCAAGGCTCCTCTCGAGGGTAGACATGCGTGACTCTATTATTCTACTACATGATTTTCATCATCTCTAAGAGGGTCTGGATCTCATGGTTAGCTTTGTTTGTTTGGGTGGGGGGATGTCACACCTGTCTGTGAGTAGGGTTTATTTATTTTTTTCTTCCTTTTGGGTCACACTCGGTGATGCACAGGTTACTCCTAGCTCTGCACTCAAGAATCAAACCTGGGTGCAAGGCAAACGCCCTCCCCACTGTAATATTGCTCCAGCTCCTGCTTAGGGTTTACTACTGTATCTATACTCAAAGATCACTCCTGGCAGGGCTGGGAGACTATTTGGGATGTG
Source organism: Sorex fumeus (assembly GCF_029834395.1). Taxonomy (NCBI): domain Eukaryota; kingdom Metazoa; phylum Chordata; class Mammalia; order Eulipotyphla; family Soricidae; genus Sorex; species Sorex fumeus. Next base: position 82,678,661 of record NW_026606120.1, read on the forward strand.
GCAGATCAAACCCGGGTTAACTGTGTGCAAGACAAGTGCCAATCCGTTTTGCTATCTCTCCAAGACCCTCATGGTTCTCCTTAGGAAATAGCTGTACGACCAGTCCCGAGGCACAGACAATGTGGCAGCACAAAGAAGCCGTGGTGTCCCAGACTCAGACTGTCCCTGCCTCTTACCTGACCGTGGTCTGGCTGATTCCACGTCTGCCCCATCACACGGGACACCCTGACAACATCTGGGACTCCTTCAAGCTGAGACTGTCCGTATCCTCGACATCATGTCCTCTCAGCAATGGGCATGCTGAGGTTGACATCAGGCTTGTGAGATGTTGCTGTGGTTTCTGACTGGGGTGCTGAGCTGTTCTGGGATCAGCCAACACACACACACACACACACACACACACACACACACACACACACACTCTTTCTCCCTCTCTATCTCTCACGCTCCTCTCTCCCTCCTCTCTCTCCTCTCACTCATTCTCTCCTTTCTCTCCTCTCTTTCACTCTCTCATCTCTCTCCCTCTCTCTCCCTCTCTTCTCTCTCATACTCCTCTCACTCTCCTCTCTCTCTCCTCTCTCCTCTCTTTCACTCTCCTTTCTCTCCTCTCTCTCACTCTCCTCTCTCTTCTCTCTCACTATCCTCTCTTCTATCTCCCTCATTCTTCTCTCTCTTCTCTCTCTCTCCTCTCTCCCCAACTCTTTCTCTTCTCTCTCTCTCTCTGCTATTTTGTAAAAGTTCTCATTGGGGGAGATTGGAGAGACAGTAAAGTGAATAAGGCCCTTGCCTTGCATGTACCCAACCTGGGTTTGTTACCCAGTATCCTATATGGTCCCCTGAGCACCGCCAGGAGTAATTCCAGAGTCTAGTGATAGGCGAAATCTCTGAGAATTGTGAGGTGTGAGCCACCTCCAAAACCCTCAAATAAAATAAAGTCTGTGATTTGCCATTTAAATTTTTTTCTTTCTTTCCTTTCCTTTCCTTTTCTTTTTAAAGTCTTTAGGCAATTGGTGGAAAGCGTTCAATACGATTGCACAGGGCATAGAATACTACTCTTTTCATCTTGAGAGTTTTTCTAAATCACCAGCTTTTGTGGGGGTGACGGTGGTGGAAGGGGTTTTGGACCCTACCTGCCTGTGTTCAGGACCAACTCCTGGCTCTGTGCTCAGGGATCACTTCGGGGCGGGGTGAGGGGGGCGGCTCAGAGATCATTCTTGGCAGGAATCTGTGGGATTCCTGGTATCAAATCCAAGTCAGCAGTGTGCAAGAAAAATGCCTTACCTCTGTACTATGTGTCTGGCCCAAAATTATCAGCTTTTCAAATAGTGATCCAAATGGGTTGAGTATAGACAGTTTCTGGTGGTGGTGAACCCAAACCTGGTGATGCCCATGGGTTACAACTGACTCTGCACTCAGGAATTATTCCTGGTGGGGCTCAGGGGACCATGTGGGATGCTGGAGATGGAACTGGGTCGGCTGCATGCAAGGCAAATGCCCTACCCACTGTTTTATCTTCAGCCTCGAGAATAGACACATTTTTTTTTTAGGTATCGTACAGAAAATCATTGGATAAATGCAAAGGTGTGGGAGCAGGGGAAATATAGGAAGAGGCATTTTATGTGAAGGAAAACAAATACAAAATCTGTAGAGAGAAGGGAAGCTCTCATCATCTTTGGCAGTTTCAATAATCCGTGGAATGCATCTCTCTGACAAGGCCAGGGAAGTGATCAGGGTCCTTGGGAGAGCTAATAGGACATTTGAGGAATGCTCACGTAATAGGATGTTTTTAGGAATGCTCAGGTTCACAATCTTTCATTGATTCATTTTTTGACCACACCTGCAGTGCTCAGTGTTTGCTTGAGGCTCTGTGCTCAGGATCACTCCTGACAGAGCTTGAGGCCATGTGGGGAATTAAACTCAGGCTGGCTGGCTGCGTACAAGGCCAGTGCCTTATCCCCTGGACCATCTCTCCAGCCCCACCCCAAATTATAATCTTAAGGGATCTGTAGCGGGTGTCCAGGTTCACCTTTAGTTTCAATTTCAACCCCCCAAAATAAACGTTTGGCTATACTCATGAGAGACGTTTATCCCTCTGTTTTCTTTAATATAATGACGCATTCTCCGAACTCCCTGTTTTCATAAACTAGACCGGTTCCATCTAATAAAACCTGGGGTTGGGGGTGGGGCTAAGTCCAGAGCTACTGGGTGGAACTTCTCACGTTCAGCTCACACAAGCAGCTGCATATTCCACGAGTCACAGGCTAGCGCAGTCCACGTTTGTGAGTCTTACTCCCCAGGGAACCATCCAAAGATGGCAGATGAGCTGCTAAAGTGGAAAAGCATGTTATTGATCAGCATTTCCTCTTTCCTACTAAGTTGAAAACTCTGTCAAAACCAAATCCGGAAAATTTGCTGTAACCTAAGAGAGTCATCCTTCCTGATGGAGCTGTCCTTACCCACCCTTCCTTCCTTCCTTCCTTCCTTCCTTCCTTCCTTCCTTCCTTCCTTCCTTCCTTCCTTCCTTCCTTATTGAATCACAGTGAGACACACAGTTAGAAAGTTATTCATTGGATTTCAGTCATACAATGTTCCAACAACCATCCCTTCACAAATGTACATTTCCCACCACCAATGTCCCCAGTTTCCCTCCCATCACCCCCGCCCCCCCCCCCCCCCGCCAGCCTGCCTCTATGGCAGGCACTTTTCTTCTCTCTCTTTCTCCCTGTCTCTCTCTCCCTCTTGCATGCACACTTTCTCTTTTCCTCTCTCTCTTCCTCCCTCCCTCCATCTCTCTCTCTCTCTCTCTCTCTCTCTCTCTCTCTCTCCCTTCTTTTAGGCACTATGGTTTGCAATACAGGTTCTGAAAGGTTGTCATACATATCCCTTTCCCTCCTTTCAGCACTCAGTTCCTGTCCAGAGTGATCATTTCCAACTATCATTGTCATAGTGGGCCCTTCTCTATCCTAACTTTCCCACCTCCACTTATGGCAAGTTTCCAACCAGGGACCAGGCCTCCTGGTCCTTGTTTCTGCTGTCCTTGGGTACTAGTCTCAAACTCTGTTTTTCATATTCCAGAAATGAGTACAATCATTCTACATCTATCCCTCTCCTTTGACTCATTTCACTCAGCACGATGCTTTCCGTGTCCAACCATTTATAAACAAATTTCATGATTTCACTATTCCTGATGGCAGTGTAGCATTCCATTGTTAGAAGTGTGCCATTGTTTCTTTTCCCAGTCATCTGTTCTCGGGCACTCTGATTGTTTCCAGATTCTGGCTATTTTCCACTCCTAAGAAACTGTGGAACAACTATTGGGTCTTGTTCATTTCTGAAATTCCATCCCCAGTCACCAAATTCAGTTCAGTAGTGGTCTGCCAATGTTTGGAAAGCAATACAGGACATTAAAGAACCCAGGTTGAGATTCAGAAGAAAACAGGAGTTTTGCAATATCAAAACCATCCCAAGTAGTTTCACTCTGTGAGAGAAAACATAGGCGGTGGAACATGAGTTGGGTCAACAATGACCTGCAGGGTTAGTGGGTTTCAACTCTCACAGCTGCTATAATTTCCCAGCACTTAAAACAATGAGCAATACCTGGCGATGCCCACAAAAATTGCTGTAATGAATATAGCATGCAGACGGTGTTTCAGTAGTATGTTTTGGGCCCCTTGGGGTATAATTCCAGAAGTGGTATAGAAGCTATTTTTTTTTTCAGTTTTTTGAGGAACGCCCATATTGTTTTCCAAAAAGGCTGGGCCAGTCAACATTCCCACCAGCAATGAAAGAGTCTCTCTCTCTTTCCCTGCATCTGCACCAGCACTAGTTATTCTTGTTTTTGTTTCAACAATTTTTTATCCACCCGAACATCATCCTGCATCACCTTCAGATTGGACCCATCTGGGTTCAGACTTTACCAATGGGCTGGATGGGCTGGATGGGTGCTTGTGACAAACTTAACCCAATTCTGGCTTCTCATCATATAGGAACTTTCCTTGTTGTCTTTAGGGTTCTCTCTTATATAATTTTTGGAGGAGGGATTTTCAAGCTGTGTCCAGGGGAGGTCGCTGATATACTCCTGGCAATATATAGTCAGGCAGGCTGGACTAGTCAACACTTGTGCCCAGTAGTACGAGGGCCTGTCTGTTTTCAATCAGCAGGGCTCAGGGTGCAGGATCCTATGTGCCTTGCATGCCCAAGTCACATGCTCCTGCCCCTTATCTTTCTCTCCAGGCCCTCTGTTACTTAATATGTAAAGATTCCTTTTTCTCTTCCAAGTCAAAGTGATATGAATACACTATATAAAAACCGGGAGCAGAGAAGACAAGAGAAAAAAAGATCTCTGTAATACTCTCAATATTTTGGTGCATTAACTTCAACAGTTTTCTAAATATATTCCTTACACTTTTGAAAGTCTTATACTATGTGTGTTTAAGGAAAATTTTTATGTTGCTCCATGAATTTCACTGCCTTCCTAGCAACCCTGTTTTTTTTTTTTTTTCTTCACTACAGATGCCAGTGATGTTGAGATCCCCGTTGTCATTGGAATGGCTCTGGGACATTTTCCTGAATTTATTGCTCCAAAGTGTTTTTGGGACAGTTATCCACTTCTGTTATTTCCCAGTCAGGCTTCAGTTCCACGTTCACACTATCCATTTCGCTTTGCCACTGTGCGTATAATTTTATTTGTTAAAGAAGCCAGGAGAACACTGAAAATAATGGATCTGTCATCATCAGTCACTAACATTATATTACGTCTGGAACCATCGAATGTCGTAAAGGGAAAACATTAATTGGGTGGGTATTTCTGGAAGGCAGCCACACAATGGGTGTTGAGAGTCTTTACAAATCTTGCTCTTCACTGTAGCATGCAGGGGGCCTGGGTTTGAGCCCTGATAACACATGATATCCCAGGTACTGCTGTGAGCAAACCCACCCCCACAACGACAGCCCCTGAGCACCATACCCCCAGTTGTGGCCCCCAAATCAATCAAACCAAGTAAAATCAACTCCAACTATATTTTCCTTTTCCAAAGTAATTTTGCATCTAGAAACTTATTTCCCCAGTGGGAAGAAGGTATTCCAAGGTTTTGTAGAAGGACCTTAACTGTGGTATTACCCATCACATTAATCATACCATGAAAGAAAGATAGCATTTCTATGTCTAAAATCTGGCAGATGGTTAAAATACAGATGATGGAAAATTATATTAAAAAGCCACTCTTAGAGACTGGAGAGAGAGTACAGGGTTGCTTGCCCTGCAACCAACCCCTGTACTATCTATCTCTTCAATTAGTTGACCGAATCTAATCCTGGTATCACATAGAGTCCTCTGACCCCTGACAGAAGTGATCCCTGAGTGCAGAGCCAGGAGTAAGGCCTGAGCACTGCTGGCCCAGGAAAAAAATAAAGAAGAAACTATTTACTACTACAAAGCTAAGTCTTTAAAACAATAATACTTTACAAAAGGACTTATCCCAATGAAAAGAAAAAAATTGTTTATTGCATATGCCCCTAATATATAAAAACACTGAAAATAAATAATTCTAAGTGGTACATTTAGATGAGTATTGGTTCGGGATATTTTTCATAGATGAATTAAAATGGCATCATTTGCACTTTGTAATGGGCAGGGGAGATAAAAGAGAACCTCCACAGGCGGTCAGCACCATCCTAGGAACTAAGGTTTCCTTCCTTCTCCCGAGGGCACCTTTGCTGTCTTTGTCAACTTCATCACATCCTGCCTTCTTCCACTAAGCTGAGCCCTTGGCATTTATGTCTGTGATGCACTTGGATTCGTCCCATGAAATATTCCCTTTCTTCCATGTTCTTTTTTAACAGCATGATCTTTTTATATCTGAGCTCAACAGAGAGCTTCTTGGAAGCACGTCTTGGTTTCTCTGGCTGCCTCCTCCTTTTCTTCTACATCAGATCATTAGTGAACACATTTGGAACATCTCATTCTCAGGCCCTCGGCTGTTAATCCTGATTCCCTTGTAGACTCTCCAGGGATGAGCGCATGCTGATCTTTTCTTTGAGTTCCTCACTATATGTTTTGCTCTGGAGGACCCTGGTGTGGGAATGTTTCTCCCTCAGGCTCCAGAGACTCTGTTCCAAACTGACCCTGATCTGGAACTTTTGTGGGAAAGGAAGGGGCATTGGAATGAGACTCCCAGACCCCAGTAGAGACCTGAGTTGGTGAACACAGCTAAGGGGTTGGTTGGTCCTAGAGAAATGGGCTGGGGTTCTGGTGATCCCTAGTTGCAACTGGGTGACAGTATGCCTCAACTGGGTCTTTCTTTCTTTCTTTCTTTCTTTCTTTCTTTCTTTCTTTCTTTCTTTCTTTCTTTCTTTCTTTCTGTGTCATACCTGGTGATGCTCAGGAGTTACTCCTGGCTCTGCACTCAGGAATCACTCCTAGTGGTGCTCGGGAAACCATATGGGATGCTGGGAATTGAACCTGGGTTGGCTTTGTGCAAGGCAAACACCCTACCCGCTGTGCTATTGCTCTAGCCCCTTGACTGGGTCTTGAGGACTAGCTGTAATAGTTTCTCTAGATGTACTGAGCTTGGGAGCACAGTCCAGGAATGCTTATCTCCCATCCGCCAATTATACTTTTATGTTTGTTTGTAGGGTCTCCCAGTCATAACCTAGAATTTTACCAAATATCGATCTAGATCTTCTTTATTTTCTATGGTTAAGATTTAAGTCAGAAAAAAACAAAACAAAAACATGAATCATTTCAAAAGGCGAAAAGGGGGTTAGAGAGCTAGTACAAGGGGTTGAGGTACTTGCCTTGCATGTGGCCTACCCAGCATAGGGTACCCTGGACCCCGCCAGGAGTAAGCCCTGAACACCCAAACCCAGCCCCCACCCCCAAAATGGCAGGGATGAAAATAGTCACATTCTACCACTTAGAGAGAGCCTCTCTCCCCGTTTTGGAGCTGGGTGTGGGTTAGAGTGCTCTTCCTTTTCTGTCTTTGGTTCTTGTGTTTGTTAGTGATGAGTGCCAGTTCCCTCACTGGAGTCTCATGGGAATTGGTTGGATTACATAGTTTGATGAAGGATTTTCCAGACCTTTGGCATCAGAAGGCATCCAAGGCATTGATGATAACAACCTAACAGAACGCTCATTAGCGCTCCAGCTCATCAGGCACTCGGGCTAAGTCAGACACTCAGAAGCACTCCATGAGCATCTTCACTGAATCCTAACAACAGGCACTAAAGTGGGTTTTATTGTCAAGAGGATACCTCCTGAGAGGTCATAGCCAGTGGGAGGCGGAGTGCAGTCCCCAAGCTGAGTGTGCCATAATCAACAGCCCTTATTAATCAGGGTCCCACATCCCCTTGCCCTCCTGCCTGATGCACACAGAGATGCAAAACCCACCCTATGCTCTGCTTCTTGATTTGGTTCTCGTTCTCCACAGCTGCCACATCTGGGCCCTTTTCTCTAATCCCCTTAAAAACCTGAGCATCTCAGTTAGGCCTCTTCTGCCTGGCAAAATTCCCTTTGGTTTCTGAATAGTGGCCTCAGTCCTGACCATGGACCGTGTTCTACCAGCAAGGGGAAGGTGATGGGAGCAAAACATATCCTTCACGGTATGCCCCAGGGGAGAAGCCCGTGTTCCATTTCCTCAAGGATGGGTGTCTCTCACGGCCTCTGCCATATTGCTTATTTTGTCAAAGTGCCTCCCATGCACGGAACCCCCCCATCAAGCAGATTGGCTTTGGGAAGGGTGAGTGGAAGGTGGTTTCAGCTTGGGATGCGCTCATGGTTTTCCTTTCTCTAGCTCTCTCTTCCAGAACACTCCCTCCACCTTACTCTGTTTTCTGTTCTATGTTCACTCTTTCCCAAATGCAAGCCAGACCTGTTCCCCACCCCACCCCACCCAGGGCCTTCAGGAGGAGACCCTAGAAGAGTCTCCCATCCTCGATGTCTTATCACCCCAGCCTTGAGTCCACTATTCTTCACCTCAGCATTCAGTCACAGCACCCTTGGTTGGGAATACCATACCTCATACTATCTTTTGCCTTTTTGCTTTGGAGGACTGTCTAGAATATCCCAGTCCTGCCCACCCCACTCTCTCTGAACCCCCGACCTGAAGGTTCTCTGAGACATAATCCAAACAGAGGAGCCTCTGCATCTGCTTCCAAGAAGCTTGAGTCCCTCAGACTTTCTTTGATCATTTCATGTGTAGTGTTGGTTTCCACTCCTAAGAGATGGTGGAAGTCTTCACGGGCAACCCTTGGGTATTATTTATTTCTGAAAGTCCATTCCCAATCACCAAATTCAGTTCAGTCATGGCCTGCTGATGTTTGGGAAGGAAGGCAGGATGTCACAGAACCCAGGATGCGATTCTGAAGAAACCAGGAGTTTTGAAATATCGAAACCATCCAAGTAGTTTCACCCTGTGAGAGAAAAGGTAGGCAATGGAATGTGAATTGGGTCAACAATGACCTTCAGGGTTAGTGGGTTTCAACTCTCACGGCTATTCTAATTCCCCGGTACTTAAAAATAATGACCAATACCTGGCGATACCCACAGAAATTCCATTCAACTCTTTGTTTTTAAGAACAGTCTGGGAGAGTATAATCAACAACCACGGTTCAGAGTAGATGTTCCAGGAAAGATAGAAATTGCAGTACACAAAGACACTTGTTTGCGTCCCCAAATTCACAGGAAGACGTATCAGTGATGACTGGTTTCCAGACATTTCCATCAAGCCTATCACATCCAGGTTCATGTTCTCTTTGCAGGGCACCTGCGTTCCTATCATAGGAGCAAAGAGTAGTTGCATCTTTCCACTGGGATCTTGTTGGTGGATATTGGCTGGAATCCCAAGCCAGAAGGAGACAACATCGAAGGCATTTAAAAAATGTTTAACTGTTGCTAAATGTTCCATGTTATGGTTAAAGTCTCTGCTTGTGAAGTAAATAAAGCTTTTGGACATGTGATGCAATATGAGCTCAGGAATACAAAACCCTTGGACTCTTAAGTCTATGACTTTATAGGTTAACGGGTGAAACAGAGCAAGAGATGATGCAAAGTCATCTCAAGCTTTTAGTCCTCAGCCCTGTTTCTATAAAATAAATGCCATGTATTCGTCAACCTCGGGGTCTAGTTATCTTACTAAGTGCTGTATCAAATCTAAGCACTACCGTATCTTCGGTAGTGAGCATAAAACCCCAACAATACTAAAGGTCCACTTGAAGCAGGCTTCCAACTGTGAGCCAGTCCTCTTGACTCTTGTTTCTACTGTCCCCGGGTATGAGGCTCATATTATGTTTCTACTGTCCTGGGGTATATGAGACTCATATTATGTCTTTGTACATCCTACAAATGAGTGCAATCATTCTATGTCTATCCCTCTCCTTCTGACTCATTTCGCTCAGCACGATACTCTCCATGTCCATCCGTTTATAAGCCAATTTACTGCTGAGGGAGAAGGCAGTGGGGGTTGAGAAGGGACCTCTATGGCAAAGATAGTTGGAAATGATCACTCTGGATAAGAAATGTGTGCTGAAAGTAGGGAAAGGAATAAACACGATAACCTCCCAGTATCTGTATTGCAAACCATAATGTCCAAATGGAGAGAGAGATAGAGAGGAGAGAGAAAGAGAGGGGGGAGAGAGAAGAGAGAGAAGAGAGAGAAAGAGAGGGAGAGAGGAGAGAGAGAAAGAAAGAGGGAGAGATGAGAAAGAGAAAGAGAGAGAGAGGAGAGGAAGAGAGGGGGGGAGAGAGAGAGAGAGAGAGAGAGAGAGAGAGAGAGAGAGAGAGAGAGAAGAAAATTGCCTGCCATAGAAACAGGCAGGGTGTGGGGTAGGGGTGGTGGGAGGGAAACTGGGGACATTGGTGGTGGGAAATGTACACTGGTGGAGGGATGGGTGTTAGAACATTGTATAACTGAAACTCGATTATGAACAGCCTGGTAACTGTGTATCTCACACTGACTGAATAAAAAAAAAAGGCCACTTGATTTGCCAACATTACTTTTTATTTTTTTCCACTTGCTCTGCCAAATTACACTTGAGTGGTAAATGTGCCTTTAAAGTGTCATTCAAGATCAATTATCAACTAGGAACTTGATTATTATCATGAGTTAATTATTGGAGTGTGAGTTGAACTACAGGGAGGGGAAGATAGATCAAAATACAAATCAACCACAAGGTTTTAAAGTTGTAGAGGAAAAAAAGGCTAGAAGAGGAATGATCACATCCTTTCTCGGGGATCATTATAAGGCTTTTTATCACCCCCATGTGTGTGTCTTTGGAAGAGTTCTGGAACATCTTGTAACTCAGACATGTTCCAATGGCAGAGCACTCAGGACTCATTATAATTATAATTTACAAATTGTGCAGATTGTCATCAGTGTATATTTAATTATGAAGAGGGGATTTTTACTATCCTCAAAGTCATATATATATTTGACATGTATGTGAAATATATATAATACGTTATATATCATTAGTAAAACGTTTTGATGGGAACTGGGATTCACATAGAAATGTAGATGTATATGTCCTATTTTCTGTGAAACAAATGTTATCTTGTATTAGTCAACCCCAGTGTCTTGTTAAATATGCTTCTATTTAAAAAGAATTCTCTAGCTGAGACCATTCTACCCCTACCATTTACCTTTTTTTTGGGGTGGGGTGGGGGGTCACACCCGTCGATGCTCAGGGCTTACTCCCGGCTTTGCACTCAGGAATCACTCCTGGCAGTGCTCGGGGGACCATATGAGATGCTGGGAATCGAACCTGGGTTGGCCGCGTGCAAGGCAAATGCTCTACCTGCTGTGGTATGGCTCCAGCCCCTCATACCATTGACTTTTAGGGATGACACAGAGTAAAGCTGAGACTTCACATAGTCCAGTTTAAGGACAGTATCTCATTAGAAACCACCACGGGACACGCACTATGTTCCTTTAAAAAAAAAAAAGGGCGGGGGTCGGGATTGGGCCACACCTGGCAGTGCTCAGGGCTTACTTGTGGCTCTGGGTTCAGAGTTCACTCATGACAGGGCTCAGCGAATCCTTTGGGATGCTGAGGGTACTGTGTGCAATGCAAGTGCTTTGCCACTGTACCATCTCTCTGGCCCTCACCCAGACTCATCTAACCAATGTGCTTCAGGCTCTTAGAGGATAGAGTGGGGTGTTCCCCTCCAACCTTCCCCCTCTGCTTTCCCTGGCCTTTGTCTGTTTGAAGAGACAGGGTGAAGATTGCACACAAAGGCCCTCACGTTTGTTGCACGCAATACCGCCTTGTGACAGGACCCAGGTTATTAGGTTAGGGGCAGGAATGTTTCAGACAGACTATTGGGTCCCGGTTACATCCGATTTGAGGGTTCCCAGTGTCTGTTTATCTGACTTTGTCTGCTTGGTCAAGACAGTAAGTGCCCACTTTCTCCCTTCTATTCCTCCACCTTCATGCCTTGCAATAAAGAGTGATTTTACATAGAATTATTTATTTATTTTTAGTTATTGGGCCACACTTGGCAGTGCTCCAGGTTGACTCCTGGTTCTGTGCTCAGGAATCATTCCTGGCAGGGCTTCAGAGACCACATGGAGTGCAGGGCCACAAACTCGGTTTGGCCACGTGCAAGGCAAGCACTCTGTCTGTGGTACAATATCTCCAGCCCCTGGAGTTACTCTTTGTTGTTGTTGTTTGGTTTGGGGGCCAAACCCAGTGCTGTTCGGGTCTTACTCCTACCTCTCTACTCAGGAATCACTCTTGGTGGTGCTCAGGGGACCATACCGGATGCCAGAGATTGAACCTGGGTCAGCCACATGCAAGGCAAGTGCTCTGCCCATTGTGTTATCTCTCCGGCCCCATGAAGTCATGTTTTGAGGCTTATCCCTCCTCCTACCTGCACCCCACTTGTAACAACAATTGCTATTTTTTTGGGGGGGTGGCAGAATTAAACATTTATTTAATGCTTTCTAAGTTATAACTTTCAAAATCTAGTGGTTATACTATATTAATTAGATGGCCCATTCATGTAACTTTCTCATCTTGCCATGTATTTGCTGGTAAGTTTATGACTATATAAGTGATAAGTCCTGTTCTAGTCCAGAGATTATAGCTGGTTACTCTCATCACTTATTTTGATGCTCACTTATTATTGATGTCCCAGATTTAACAAATGAGCATCTTTTCAAATAACTTCAGGGTCCTTTTACAATATCCCTATCTCTGAGCATTGTCCATGTTCTTCTTCATGTCATAATGTTCCACACTTTTCTGGCACATTCCCTGATCCATTCTAGAATCAATGTTCCAAGGATTCCAGGAACCTCTCAGCCCTGGTCCCCTTGGAATTCAGGGTGTTAAGCATTCTCTTTGCTCCGATTTACGTCTGTTCCCAGACTCTGTCAGACACAGCTGTGACTTAGATACACATTCAGACACAGACCCTTTATATTTTTTATTGATTTCTGAGTCTGTGTGTATATGTGTAGAATTTGTTATGATAGTCCCACTACCAACACTACAGAGTTGACTCGAGCTTCCCTCATTTTCTTATTTCCTTGTCCATCTGTTTCTTGATCAGTATATTCCTGTAATCCTGGACACATTTTCTTATTTGTTCAATCCTAAGTGACATCTCTTAGGCCGCCAGCCTCACAAGGACCATGACTGTGTCTGGAGTTTGCACTGAATTAGGAAGAAGAAAACAAATTTGAAGGGAGGAAGGAAGGAAGAAAAGAAATTGGAAGGTTGGAAGAAAGGGAGGGAGCGAGGGAAGAAAGAAAGGAATGTAAAGAACAGGGAGGGAAAGGAAGGAAGAAGAAAGGAAGAAAGGAAGGAAGGGGGAGAGGAAGGGAAGGAGGGAGAAGTGGAGATAGAGAGAAATGGAGGAGTAAGGAATGAAGGGAGAAAGAAAGAAGGAAGGAGAGAGAAAAGAAAGATAGAAGAAAGAAGAAAGAAAGAGGAAAGAAAGAGAGAGAAAGAAGAGAAAGTGAGGAGGGAGGGAGAAAGGAAATTAAAAAGGTAGAAGGATGGGGGAAGGGAGAGAGAGAGAAGGAAGAAAGGGAAAGAAAAGAAAGGGAAGGAATGTAAAGAGAAAAGTAGAAGAATGAAGGTAGAGAGGAAGAGAGGGAGGGAGAGAGGGAGGAAAAGGGAAGGAGAGATGAAGGAAAGGAAGGAAGGAAGAGAAAGAAATACAGAAAGAAAGAAAGAGAAAGAAAGAAAGAAAGAAAGAAAGAAAGAAAGAAAGAAAGAAAGAGAGGTGGGTGGCAGTAGAGACAGGGAGGGAAAGGGAGGGAGATCAGGGAGAGTGGGAGGAAGGAGAGAAGGGGGAAGAGAGTGCACACATCTTTAATGTTTTGTTCCTTGAGCTTTAATAATTGCATGTACTCAAATAACAACTGCCTACAGTAAATAGAGAATATTCCTGCCCCTCCAGAAAGCTTCCTCCAGTGAGGGAGTATATCCACCAGCTAAATCCATTTACAATTCCTTTCTCGTCAGTGCCCATCAGTCATTTGCAGCAAATGCCCCAGACTTTCTCTCCTTAGCCTCGAATTTCTTTCTTAACATTTTTAGCCTAGTGCCCAGGCTGTTTCTCTTCCTCTTCCTCCATGAACCTCAGATCTTTATTATGTAGAACAATATGACTCCTCTTCCTAATGCGGGGTTGGGGGAGATGATGATTTAATTACAAAAGGGGAAGGACCACCATTATTTTAGATTAGTGGCAGTACATTTTTCTCCTTGTCATGGAACATACTGTCCACTAGCAGCACACATTAAGGCTCACTGCCTGACAAGAACATTTCTCAAACTGTTGTGTCTCAAGGAACTTTGGACCTGTGGATATAAACCAAGACCACCCAAATGAGAACAGGCTGTATTTAGAGTGTGTTCTAGCAAGGGGGTCAGCCATCAGCATGCCTTTGGCAGTTACCCAAAGTCAGGAGAGAGAGAGAGAGAGAGAGAGAGAGAGAGAGAGAGAGAGAGAGAGAGAGAGAGAGAGAGAGAGAGAGAGAGAGAGAACTACAGTGGGAAAAGAGATTGCTTCCCAGATGCCTTAGGGGTGGAGGTTGCTGGTGTGGGGAAGATGCGGACAGACTGGCCCTCTTATGAATTTGGCTAGAGGAGTAGATTCAACTCACTCTGATTGGCATCATTGGGTTGATTGCCACCTAGGTGACTGACTTCCTGGACAGGTTTCTACAGAAACCTGTGATCGGAATTTATTTTGTTTTTAGTTTTGAGGACCACAACAGGCAGTGCTCAGTTACTTAGTTCAGTGCAAAGGGATTTATCTTAGCAAAGCATGGGGGATGATGTGGAGCTGGGGTCATACATGCAAAGCATGTGCTCCTATCCTTTGGCTAATCTTCCTGGCCCCCAGAGTTTATTTTAATATATTATCTGGTCACTGCATGCTCCTATATTCAGCCTCTTAGAGCGAAGGACATCTAAGACAGCAACACCATTGTGTATGGTCTCCTGGGAACTCATTTGTCTTTCCTTTTTCTCCTTTGAGTCCCAGCCTGTTTCTTATCAACTCCCCAAGTCCTAGAATAGCTCTAGAAACTTGGCTTGAGAGAAAGAGGGAGGATCAACAGTGGATGAGTTAATGCAACATCAGAGAGGATTGAGGGTGAACTGAACATTAGAAGATCTCAATGAGAGCTGTCAGGAGGATTTTATTACCAACTTCAGGTGAAAGAAGAGTCAGGGAGAAATGGTCATAGTGAGCGATAGGAGTTCAGCTTTCTTAGGCATTGTCATTTTTGATGCTTTCATGAAGCATTTTCATGATACTTTTTGGGGGTCCGATGTCTGAATGCTTGGGGTATCACTCAAGAGATGTGGATATTGTAAGCCATGGAGTTTGGGTTGGCATGACTTTTGCTGCTCTATCCGCTCCATCCGTGAAACAAAGGAAAGGGAATGAACAGGTAGAGACCTGATGGGTGGGGCCCCCCAGGATTCTGTGGGAACAATAATAACCTGCTTTGTGCCATGAACCTCCATGTCATGGAGACGGATACCATGCCCTGAAGATTTCACAACAGAACCACAGAAGTGGAAAGCAAGCAATGAAAGAATGCAGACCTCCGAGTTCCTTTGAAATCAGGATACTTTATCTTCTGTTGACGGAGATAAAAAGGTACACAAAGAGGTTAATATTTAAGCCCTTTCACCTCTGCCTCTCTCTTCTTCTTTCTCAGTAAGGAAAGTTGCTTCCACAGTGTCACGGTGAACCCTCCCAATGGCTTCCCGGGTGCTCTTCTTGTTCTTGAGTTTTGTCTGCCATGTCGTTACGGCGGGACGGAGTGAGTATTCTTCAGGACAGAAATCTTCATCTATGAAATCCTTAGGAGATGCCAGGACTAATAACGATACCCTAATTTTTTTTTAGGGGGAGGTGGATGCGAGAGGAACTGTATGGGTATAACAGGACTAGTTTGGGCTTCAGCAAGCTGATCTCCAGGATAGGATGAAAGATGGGACTTTTCCAAAGCTTTCTGTACTGAGTGCATGAGATCTTCATGCCCATAATAAGTGTGTGGCACAGATGCGGGCATGTCCGTTAGGAGTAGCATTCATTATTTCTCATTTGTGCATGCCAGCTGATCTTAAGAAGGCGAGCCTGGATCCCTTTTTCCTTTTATGGTTAGGAAGAGGGATTTCTTGGAGGGAGGAGAGGAGGCACTCCAGAAGGGCAGCCCAGAGACAGTGCGAAGGCAGGGCCTGTCATTTGGCCCCGGGCTCCATGATTTGGGATGCTCTGAGCCATCTGGGATGAGTCTCTTCCCAGCCATCCCATCTTTTAACTTATCTGCATTAAAAACTGGCCAAGTCACACTTCCTGGAACACGACCCAGCAGAGAGCTTCGATCACCTGCTTCTTGCCCAGCAGTATGGCATGGATGGACATAGTAGCCAATGTGACCTGGTCTTTATGTTCTGGAGTTTTCCAAGGGTACCCCCAAATCTTTCTGGAGCCCAAGACAAGGGGAGCATGAGGGCAGATGAAAGTCCACAGTAAAGGATTGTGTCCAGCGTTCCTGAGGGCCACTGACAGATGCAAAGACTGCAGATATGCCCAAGGGGGCTACTGTTTGCAGCCCTTTTATCCTAACCTGAGGAAAGAGATCAGTCATTTCTGTCACTTAGTGGCAGAAACATAGCTTTCTTATTTTGTTTGTTAGGTTTTGAGTGGAGCTGCACTTGGCTATACTGAGGACTTACTCCTGTCTCTGGGCTACAGGACTGTATTGGGTGACAGGATGGAATCCACGTTGACCAAGTACAAGTGCCCTACCCCTGCCCCCAAAGCATAGATTTCTTTTTTTTTTTTTTTAATTTTTCTTAGTGAAACACCATGAGATACAGTTGTAGACTTACAAATTTTTGTACTGGGGTTTCAGTTATTCAATGATCTAGTACCCATCCCTCCATCAGTGCCCATTCTCCACCACCACTGATCCCAGTATCCCTCCTACGCCCCATCCCTCCTCCCCCCCCTGCCTCTGTGGCAGGGCATTCCCTTTTGTTCTCTCTCTCTCTCTCTCTCTCTCCTTTTGGGTTCTGTGGTTTGCAAAAGAGGCATTGAGTGGCAATCATGTTCGGGACCCATTTCTTACAAATTTTGCTTGGGTTTCAGTTATACAATGATCGAGTACCTGTCCCTCCACTAGTGCCCATTCTCTACCACCACTAATCCCAGTATCCCTCCCACCCCCCATCCCCCCCATCCTACCCTACCTCTGTGACATCTTTGAAGACACCATTAGCTTCAATGTCATGGAGGGTTTTGCCAACTTTGTCTTCAAATGTACCTTATGGATTCTGGTCTGGTGTTGAGGTCTTTAGTACATTTTGATCTTACTTTTGTACATGGTGTTAGGCAGAGATCTGAGCCCACTCTTTTGCATGTAACCGTCCAGTTTTGCCAGCACAATTTGTTAAAGAGGCTTTCCTTGCTCCACTTCACTTTTCTTGCCCCCTTATCAAAGATTAGATGATCGTATGCTTGGGGGGAGATGCTAGTATATTCAACCCTGTTCCATTGGTCTGCAACTCTGCCTTTGTTCCAGTACCATGTTTTAATTATTACTGCAGAGCATAGATTTCTTAACCAACTATTATGTTCTCTTTCCAGCTTGTCCCAAGCCAGACCAATTACCATTTGCCACAGTTGTTCCCTTAAAAGATGTCTATGACCCCGGTGAGACTATAGTGTATTCCTGCAAGCCCGGCTATGTGTCCCGCGGGGGCATGAGACGCTTCACCTGCCCACTCACAGGCCTCTGGCCCATTAACACATTGAAGTGCACACGTGAGTCTCTGCCTCCTCTCACGACCCCCGCCCTTACTGCACTGGGATCTGGGGGGAAGGGGGGATTTACAGTGCTAAGTCTGGATGCAGAAGGTCAGTGGGCTGAGAGTGGAAGTCTGGGGATTTCTTCCCGAGAGGGAAAACAGGGGCAACCGAGTCTTTCAGTAAAGAGAAGACAAACACAGCCTGGGGTCGGGGTATCAAAAACAGATCAGGGAGGGGTGAGGGAAATGGGGAGAAATAAAATGTGGCCATTCCATTTTTTTTTTTTGCTTCTTTAGGTCACACCCAGCGATGCACTGGGGTATTTACTCCTGGCTTTGCACTCAGGAATTACTCCTGGCAGTGCTTGGGGTACCATATGGGATGCTGGGAATCGAACCCGGGTTGGCCTCGTGCAAGGCAAATGCACTACCCGCTGTGCTATCACTCCAGCCCCCATGGCCATTCCTTTTATCTTTGGACTTTGCCTCACAATGAAAGATGACTTAATAGATACTGAAATAGACATAAATTTCATCTAAATGATGCATTTTTAATAAATTGGAAAGTACTATATATACTTGTGTCAAATCACAGAAATTATATTTCAATTAAAACTGTATAGAGATATAAAAAGCAATATCCATGACTCCATTAGCTTAATGGTGGATAGTTGCTCTTATTTTTTCCTTCAAAGTTTGGTACTGTGATATCATACCTGGCATTTTTTATAGTCAACTATTGAACAACCAACCATATAGGACTTTGGGCAATGTTATGTAGAAGTTGAGCAGCAAAAATTACTACATGAACCTATCTGAGCCCTGGTTGGGGACATGATTCTTTTGAAAATTACACATATTTATGTTTAAATAGCACATATTTCCACTACTTTTTCCATATACCATTTCCATATACTTTACTTAAAAATTTTAATTTAAAATTACTTACAATTTAATTAATCAATTAATTTTAAAATGTTTTATTTATTTATTTATTGCCTTTTGGGTCACACCCAGCAATGCTCAGGGGTTGCTCCCGGCTTTGCACTCAGGAATTACTCCTGGTCATGCTTGGGGGACCATATGGTATACCAGGGATTTAACCCAGGTTGGCCGTGTGCAAGGCAAACGCCCTGCCCACTGTACTATTGCTCTGGCCCCTTACAATTTAATTTAAATCACTATAATATCTACAGGAAATTCCTTTTCCTTAAATTATGTAGAACTCTAGAATACTAACAATTCAAGTACTTTTCCATGCACATATGATCGCATCATTGCAAAGAGTAAACATCATTCTGATTCTTCATTGGCGTATCAAAAATACTGACTGGATTTCTAGAATCCACATTTTTTGCCTGCTTTTTAATTCAAATGTTGGTTCGCTGTTTCCAGTTAAACTAGTCCCCTGAGAGTGGACTTACTGTCCATTTTGTTATCGGTTTTGGACATTTACTGTCCATTTTTGTTTATACTTTTATTTCTATATTATTTGACTTATTTTATGTTAATCTATTAGAATATTACTGGCAGAGTTATTACTGGATCAAAAGGCAGAAATGGGCTTCCATATCATTCCTTAAGGGAAAATTGCATACATAGAAATTTTCCTTTCTATCTCTCAATGACAGCCAGAGTATGCCCTTTTGCTGGGATCTTAGAAAACGGAATTGTGCGCTACACAACTTTTGAATATCCCAACACGATCAGCTTTTCTTGCAACACCGGGTAAGGATTTCCAGTTAAAAAGAATTGCAAAACTTTCCTCTGCCCTTAAACTAAGTGTTCAGATGGGCCTATATTTTAATCTCTAGTCTTAGGCTGGATTTGCTTAATAGAAGCCAATTTTAGTCCTGCTTTTAATATATGCCACAGTGGAGTTAAGGTTGGGGTAAGACACAGACAATAAAAATAAGTAATGAAATATGAAATCATGACCATGTCTAATTTTTCTGCTCCTGATGAATTATTTAGTCAAGAAGATACCTTGGAATGATTGAACTTAGATTTCTTATAATCTCTGGGACAAATCTTGGCTTGAGGGTTAAAGTATTTTTGGAGTTGAACTCGGCTTTTTGTTAGGAGCCTTATGTCATTAATTGGCCTCATTGTCTCTAGAAGAGAATTTGTTGAGAAGGTTGGGACTCTAACAATGACCCTCCCTCTGGGGTTGGACCAAATCTAGGCCCTTCAGGTCTGAATATAGTTCTCTTTCTTTTTGTTTTTTTTCTTTTTGCTCTCTCTCTCTCTCTTTCTCTCTCCTCTCCTCTTCTCTCTCTCTCTCTCTCTCTCTCTCTCTCTCTCTCTCTCTCTCTCTCTCTCTCTCTCCTCTCTCTCTTTCTTCTCTCTCCTCCCCCTTCTCTGACCTCCATTCTAAGTGCTCACATTACACTGTCTGCCAGGAAGAAAGCTCTGGCAGTTGATCACACAGCTTGTCTGCCTTGGGAGCAGAAAAGCACCGAAGACTTGCAGAGAGCTCACTGGCTGTACTCCAGGGCACATTTTTACCGAGATCTCTTTTTGGATTGGAGGCTAAGAACTCCTTGTGTGAAAGAGAAATTTGGTTGTTTTATCCAGGGTGGCAAATTGGTTAATTTGATAACATAACCTTGAAACAGAGTCTGGACTAACCCAGGTTCAATACCCAGCACCCTATTTTGTTCCCCAAGCCCTCCAGTAGTGATTCCTGAGCACAGACTCAGGAATAACCTCTGAGCATGGCAGGCTGCCCCCCCAAAACAAACAAACAAACAAACAAACAAAATCCCCGAAATAAACAACCTTGAAACATTGTTTCATGAGGATAGAACATAATTATGGGACGTCCCTTAAGGACACTCAGGAGGTCCAGGAACACTTCCTCATGGTTCTTGGCCAACTGGAACCGTGGATCTAGGGGAGAGCTGAGGATGTAATGTGCTCAGGTGGCCCCAGGTGCTGGAGTTACCTGGGGCCACCCCAGTGATATATGGGAGCCTCTGGGGCTACACACAGTGGTACTTTCAGACACCCAGAGATGCTCAGGGGACCTTGTTCTTCAGCAAATCAAATCAGGATCAGCAAGGCATAGACCTCAACCCCTATCTCTCTGGCCCCAGAACATTACATTTTTCAATGGAAATTAATTGCATTGTTTGTGCATGGTGTAAGAGTTCATTGACTCTTGGAAAAAGAACAGGTGAGGTTATGTAGCTTGATTCAGCTTTGTGATGTTGATAAAGAGAAGACTCTTTTGTTATATAAGGAGCAGCTAGCTTTCCTGGCTGATTAGAAAGGAAGAATTGGGGTTGGGGGGAGGGGCTTGGCATTGACACTCCAAATTGTGGAACTCTGTTATTCTTCAGAAATTCACCTGCAGAATTATTCCGGGAGCTTTGGGTGAGTGTTTTCCTTAGGAAAATAGCATTATAATCTGGGAAAGAGGTTCAGAGTAATAATTCTAAGCAATGCTCAATGGAAAAGATATTTGAGGCATTGTCCGTGGATTTTACCAGTTGATGAATGAAGTTTTTCTTTTGTAGGTATATGCTGAACGGAACTGATAATGCGAAATGCACTGAGGAAGGGGTGTGGAGTCCAGCCATCCCAGTCTGTTCTCGTGAGTCTGTGGGTCTTAGTTAAGGGAAGAATCCAAGATAGGGAATTTCTGCTTTTAGCACTGTTATCTCATATCCCCAACCCCTCCGTTCTTGCTCCACAAGCTGGCGGTCAACCTTTCATCTCGATACCCTCTTACTCTGGAATATTCTTGAACATATTTCCTTTCCTCCATTGATGGAGCTGGTCCTTCATGGATTTCTTAACTTCAGCTCCCTGGCAAGGGCTGAATAGGAGCGTGGATATGTGTGGCATTGGCCCATTAGACTAGAAGAAAGTTTCTTCTGGAAACAGGAGGACCAAAACCCTTCCTTCCACACTGGAAGTTTATGGACTCCTTCCTGCATTCACAGAGACATGTATTCAGCATCTTCTGTGTGCAATTTTCTCTCCCTAGCCCTGAGGCTTCATGTCTTCAGACTGAGCACTGCCCTTGGCAAGTACACAGACTGGCAAGGGGCATGAGGCTGCTCACCTTCTCAGTGAACTCAGTGCCAAAGGGCCTTCATCCGCCAGCCTGAGAGGTCTCCAAAGGCCACCTGGTTTACTTGGGGTGCTCAGCCTCGCAGTCAGGATCAGAGCTGGGCTGTGTTTGAACAAGGACAGATGGCTTGTGTTTATATTCCCAATATTGTGATCGACTCAAGTCCAATCTTTTCCTTGTGGCGGGGGGGAGGTGCACACCCAGAGGTGCTCAGGGTTTACTCCTGGCTCTGGGCTAAGAGATCACTTTCTACGGGGGACCATCTGGGGTGCTAGGCATCGAGCCCAGGTCAGCCACATGCAAGACAAATGCCCTACAAGCTGTAGTATTGCTCCAGCCCCTTACTTGCAATCTCTTGCCTGTGTGTTACAATCATAGTTTCAGTTCTTTAACATTTTGATGAAAAGGTTTGCCCTAGCAAAAGCAAGAAGAAAAGTAAGACAATTTCAAAGAACAATATTTCAAGATAAGCTAAGCTACCCTCCCCCAAAAGATTCTTAGGCATAAATTAAGTAGAGGAATTCACTCAACAGGAGTAATTACCGTGGTTCCTAAAATAGTTTCCCTTTTAAGTAGATTTTGATCAATGATCCAAAGTCACTTTTTTTCTTCTTTAATTACAAGCAGAATGGCGACTGTAACTTTAGTCTACACTGTACAAGTTTTCTCATTTGTGAATCACATGGGCATCCTGTTAAAAAGCGGATTCTGATTCTTGCGTCTGGCCTGGGGCCTGACCTGTGTTTCTATCAAACTCCCAGACTACGGCCACATTGCTGGTCTGCAGATCCCACTTTCACAGTAATAATCTAGATAATTCAAGTCAAATTAAATTTCTGCACTGACTTCCATGAAGTTAGTAGAACTTCCCTTGGCTGGGAAGTATCTATCAATCCATCAGTAAAATGACTTATTTTCTACCGCATCTCTATGGCATGCTGCTTGGATAGGCCCAGGTTCACAGAGTGTGGGCATTGGCCTGTTTGGAATGGACACCTAAGCCCAACTATGAGTGGAGCAACCATGCCACCATTAACTTTGCACTTAGCTGCTGTCACCTGAGCAGTGTCTGTTGGATTGCTCCTCAGCTCTGCCTTCCACCAATCCTAACTTCCAGAAGCATCTCTGAAGGTAGCATTTGGAGCAAAGACTACAGAAACCTAAATATTATGCTACTGTAAAAGGTCTATGAGTGGTAGTGATTACCTTTCAGAGACAAATTTAGAGTTTTCAATTAATTTTTTGGGGGAGGCTAAATTGTTGGTTGTTTGCTTTATGGGCCATACGGGCAGTGCTCAGGGATTACACCTGACTCTGTGCTCACTCCTGGAAGTGCTCAGGAGTCCCTATGTGGGTGTCAGTGATCAAATCTGGTTTGTCATGTACAAGGCAAGCTCTCTACCTCTTGGACTATCTCCCCAAACCTTGATCATTGTTTCTTTCCTTTCTTTTCTTTTGTTTTATGGGTCACACCTGGTGATGCTCAGGGATTACTCCTGGCTCATGCACTCAGGAATTACTCCTGGCGGTACTCAGGGGACCATGTGGGATGCTGGGAATTGAACCTGGGTCAGCTGCGTGCAAGGCAAACGCCCTACCCGCTATGCTATCACTCCAGCTCTAGATCACCCTTTCTTATTTGGCCTCTGCAATAGACTGTTTTAACTCTTGGGCATTTGATCAAAATTTCCTTGATCTCAGATCAATCTTTAAAAGTGTTTTTTTTTTTTGTGGTTGTTCTCTTCAGGGGTGGGGGGGGAAGAATTCTATTTAAAAGATGCCAACTATTTTCACTAAAATGTATAGTTCTTCTTTTCTTCTAGCTGTAACCTGCCCTTTTCCACCCATACCTAACTTTGCCACACTAAGTGATTATAAGCCGAGGCCTGGAAATAACTCCTTCTATCGAGACAAGGCAGTCTTCAAATGCTTGCCAAAGTATGCCATGTTTGGTAATGACACGATCACCTGTACAGCCCATGGAAACTGGACGGAGTTACCTGAATGCAGAGGTGAGTGCAGTGACAGGAAGAAATGATCCTATCTGCCATGTGTGGAAATTCCACGTGTGTGAGGTGTCTCACTGAACCTTGTTGGCACCTATGGTGGGTCAGGCAATGTGCAGGGCACTGAAGGCACCAGGTGAATGAAAACTGCCTTCTGACCTCAGAGCACTACAATCCCTGTTCTGGGCTGTGGAGCACTGCAGGAGGACTGGAGAATGAGGTGGGAGGCATGTCCCGAAGGGCAGAGCATGTGGGAAGTAAGTTGGTGAGTGAGGCAGGGGGAGGGAGGTGTTTGGAACAGCCCCGTGTTCCTTCATATTGGCCAGGAAAAAGCTGGAGAGCTGGCAAATGGAGGTGAGACTCTAGGGAAACCTCTGCCGTCTTTATCTCAGCTTCCGAAGCAAAAGCAAATTATGGAAATTCCACCCTACTTTGACCCAGATTGTTATCTCTGAGTTTGTTAATGGTATGATAAGTAGACAAATTAGGAAATTTACCAGGCACACAGGAAAATAGGCTGTGGACTCCTAGGGTAGATAAGATAGGGAAAGAGGGAATGATTCAAAACTTAGAGCATTTTCAGCATGGGGAAATGACCAATAAAAAGATATGAACTATCTAGCACTTCTAGGATGGACTTAGCTCTGGGTCAGATGGTGGTCTTTTGCAGATGTGACCATATGATTTAAGTCTCCCAGGTTCTAACCACTCAAGTAGGTTCTTTTTTTTTTTCTTTTTGAGTCACACTCAGCGATGCTCAGGGGTTACTCCTGGCTCATGCACTCAGGAATCACCCCTGGTGGTGCTCAGGAGACCATATGGGATGCTGGGAATTGAACCCGGGTCTACTGAGTGCAAGGCAAATACCCTACCCGCTGTGCTATCACTCCAGACCCCAAGTAGGTTCCTTCTATCCTCTTTTCAAGCTCTTCATCTAGATGCACCAATTGTATTATGACCTTCTTTCCCTCCTTTCCATTTCCCCCACTCCCTCTCCACAGACAGATAATCCCCTCACCCTGAGCCATCTGAAAAGAACTCATACGTGTTATGATATTTAACCATAAATACTTCAGGATTAATATCCTAAGAATGAGGACATTCTCCTATATAAACACTATACCCAAGACACTGAACATATTTGAATTATTAACAAGAGCTATTGAGGCCATTATAATAATATAAAACATTAGCATCATTTATTTCACATGCACATTTCCCCAGTTGACTCAACAGTGACCTTTATTCGTTTTTTTTTTTTAATGTGCAATCTAATCAAGAAACACACATTCCCTTAAGTTGCCAGGCTC
Organism: Sorex fumeus; assembly: GCF_029834395.1. Classification (NCBI taxonomy): domain Eukaryota; kingdom Metazoa; phylum Chordata; class Mammalia; order Eulipotyphla; family Soricidae; genus Sorex; species Sorex fumeus. The sequence goes on from NW_026606120.1 coordinate 82,703,338, forward strand.
CTTTAGTCTCCTTTAGTGAAGGATGATTCCCTGCCCACCTTTGCCTGGAAATAATTATGTAAATTATGGTTTCTAAATTTAAAAAAAAAATTAAGAAGAATGACCCCTGCCATTTTGGTTGTCTCCCTTTGACATTTTCAAGAGTACAGATTGCGTAAGGCTCTATAGTTTGAATTGGGTTTATTATTTACCCATGGTTAGACTTCAGTTAAATCATTTGGTTAATAGTACACTTAGCCCCGATTGAGGAAGGGAATATGGATTCATCATTGGTTGTGCTTAGTTTGATGCCTGTGTCAGAGGAGTTGTGACAGATTTTCTCCTGGTAGAGACTCTCATTGTCTTTGGAACTAGAAAAGTATCACTGATGGGTGATACTTTGAGAACATATGAATACCTACACTTCAGAAATAATTTTTACTCCCATCAGAGATCCTTGAGAACTTAAATTATGATGCTGGTAGCTATAAAATTGTGACTTTCTCTTAAAATATTGTTATTAAAGTAACATCCCCCACCCAAAAAAATAAAGTAACATCCCATTATTAACCTATAGGTTGTGGGCAAGTAGCATTGTCTATCAAGATCTGAATGTTCTCATTTAGTAAGGATGACTTTCTAGTTGTACTCTTCCTTCTATATTAATTAGAAGGCATTCTTTTATAGGGGAGAAATTTTCTTCCATAGACCATTTTTCCCTAATATTCTTTTTTGTTTATTTGTGTTGGGGTCCACACCTAGCAATGCTCACAGGTTACTCCTGGCACTGCACTCAGTTTTCCTCCTGGCAATGCTCAGGGGAATCATATGAGATGGTGCAGATCAATCCAGGTTGACCATGTGCAAAGCCAATACCCTACCAACTGTACTATTTCTCTAGCCCCCTTCCCCTAATATTCTTATAGATTTTTTTTTTTTTTTTGCTTTTTGGGTCACACCCAGCAATGCTCAGGGGCTGCTAGGGATTGAACCCAGGTCAGCTGCGTGCAAGGCAACCCCCCTACCGGCAGTACTTTTGCTCTGGCCCAGATTTTTTTTTTTTTTATAGCACAGTGGTAGGCCATTTGCCTTGCGCGAAGCCCACCCAGCTAAGCTGGGTTCGATTCCTCCATTCCTCCGCCCCTCTCGGAGAGCCCAGCAAACTACCGAGAGTATCTCTCCCGCATGGCAAAGCCTGGCAAGCTACCCGGGCTGTATTCGATATGCCAAACACAGTAACAAGTCTCAAAATGGAGCCGTTACTGGGCCTGCTGGAGCAAATTGATGAACAATGGGAGGACAGTGACAGACAGAGTGTTTTTTTTTTTTAATTCAATATGTGAAAAGACAATGTAAAACCTACCAGTCCAGTGTTCCGACTCTGGAGTTTGTATTTCTTTTCTATTAAAAAATTATTATCGTGTTTTACAATACTTGCAGAGGACACAGCACTATGCCTCTGTAAGTGTATAAGATTTATACCACTCACCACCAAGTTTCTGGTACCATACCCATCCTCCCAAGTGGAGTTTGTTACTCTAAAACATAACTATGACCCTCCAAGAGCTCGGTGCTTCCGGCTCTATCCTTGTTCTTGAAATGGGATAAAGAGAAGTAGTAGTGGATGCTTGTTCTTTGAGGGTCTCCTGTTGAGAAGATCAGGAAGAAGCCCCATTTTTCTCTTCCAGAGTGCATGCTGACTCCTTGTATGCTCTAATGACAATCATAAGAATGAGATTTAGCATTTAAAAGCCAAGTAATGATGTGCTAGTGTTCGCTGTGGGAGTCTCTGTGTTTTAATTTCATGGTTTGTTGGTGGAAAAGAAGCAGACATTCTTGTTTCAAATCCCGTATCTTCAATTGCATGGAGATCAAATTTGCAATACCTTATATCATGTGACATTATTAAATATGCTTTCAAAGTGTCATTTAAAAAATAATCTAGGTCGCATGAATATAAAATAGTGGGGATAGAATTAACCATCGGAGTTCCTAGAACTTGTGTTCCCATGGCAGAAACTGCCAGATTCAGTGGTATAATGGATAGAAAAAAAGACTGTGGCAAGTAGTTCTTATGTAACTTTTGAGTAGCATGGCTATCATGTAACACTAACATACATTATTGAATATACTGCTAGATGTAAAATGCCCATTCCCCAAAAGACCAGAGAATGGATATGTGAACCATCCTGCAAAAGTAGCGCTTAGTTATAAGGATCAAGCCAAATATGGGTGCCATGATACTTATGTCTTGGATGGCCCGGACGAAGTAGAATGCACCAAATTTGGAAACTGGTCTGCACAGCCAAGCTGTAAAGGTATGAAATATGGGTAAGATCCTAAAATGTTGTTGAATTTATGTGGTGCACCATCTTAAACTGCTTACTTTCTTGTTCTAAATTGTTCACTACTGCTCAGGCCTCACTCCCCAGCTACTGGCATGTGAAAGATTTTAGGACTCAGATCAGGATAGGAAAATTTCGGGCTTAAGAAGACACAGTGTCTGGGGGGAAAAGCAGCTCATATAGAGAAGGGAACACCAAGTAAAGGATGTTTAGAGGACTCGTTCGGGATGCAAGATGTGTGCTGAAAGTAGACTATAAACCGAACATGTTGGCCACTCAATACCTCTATTGCAAACTACAATATCCTAAAGGAAAGAGTGAGCAAAAGGGAATGCCCTGCCACAGAGATGAGGTGGGCGGATGGGGTGAGGGGTGGGAGGGCTACTGGGATCATTGGTGGTGGAGAATGAGCACTGGTGGTGGAGAGATGGATACTTGATCATTTTATAACTGAAACCCAAGCACAAAAGTTTGTAAGTCTACAACTGTACCTCATGGTGTTTCACTAATAAAAAAAAGAAGAAGACACAGTGATTATTTGAGGTTAAAGTACAGAGATAGAATGATGAAAGACTGTGTGGACTTCTTGCAATAGGTTTTAAGTTTTCGCCAGTGCACATCCTTTTCTGCTTTGTTCAGAACTCTTTTTGTTGGTAGTTGCAAAAGCTAACCATGCTTTCCAGTTAGTTCAAGGCAATAGAAGATCATTCTAATGGGGCAGCTAGTAATCAGGAGTCACATGGACAGCGAACGATATAGTTGTCAGAGATAGTCTAGCAACACTTCATTCTTCTGGAAGATCTGAAAACACGAATTCTACTCTAGAATTTATCCCATCAAGAGGTGGATCTACCTTTGGTAATCCCTTGTCAGTGAGTCATTGATTATGGGCCAAGGACAGGGATTCTTATCCTCACCCAAGGGTTGAGATCCATAACTTTGCCATAACTTCCTGGGAAAGGTAGCTCCCTTAGGGCTAAAGACAACTCTTTCAGAGAAACAAATGTTCTGTGAGTTGCTATCAATCAACATTCACAGAGGCTGGTGGTTGGGTGCACTGACTCAATAAACAGGACCCGTGGGAGCAATGTTGGATATATGAAATGTCAATATCTTTTAGAAACTCTTTGCCCTGAAACCTAGACTTGAATACTTCCGCTCTGATCTTCTTAAGTGTTTACTGCAGAAAAAGAGATTGCCATCTGGGAAATCATGATTAATGGCTCTTTTGATTAAAAATTGTTATTAGTATACATTGCTGATACTACTATGTACATTCTCGGAATATTCTTTTTTTATGTAGGAGTACTGCTATTTATTTAGCCACTGATTAGCTGATTGAATTGTACATGAACTCCACCTTACTTTTTTTTTCATTTTTTTATCATTTTATTTATTGAATCACCATGAGAGCAGTTACAAAGCTTTCGGGTTTAAGTCTCGGTCATACAATGAAACACCCATACCTTCACCAGTGCCCATTCTCCACCCCCAACAACCCCAGTATACCCCCATCCCACACCCTCCCTCTACCTGTGGGGCAGATGATTTCCATATTACTCTCTCTCTACGTTGATCACATTCAATATTTTGACATCAGACCCACCATTATTATTTGAGATTTTAGCCCAACACTCAGATCTGCTGAAAAGGCAACAGTAGACAATTTGTTTTCTATTGCTGGTTATGAATAACATATGAGGTCGCGTGGCTGCAGTAGTGGCCACACGATTTTGAAATTCCGAAATTTTAACACTTAAATTTGGAGGGATTTCTGCCCAAACCTGCTGGGATCCGAGATTTGCTCCTGAGTCTCTGGGATCATGGCCGTTAAGCAGCTTGATCAGGAGCCAGAGAGGCCATTGATGGGCGATGACTTGGGATCTCGTTGGGGTGGGGAGGACAGGACCAGCTCCACTCCCATCCCGTGAGGCCCAACATATCTCGTCACTGCGGGCCCAAACCTGACTGTCCAGTGGCCTCTGGAGGATGTCGGCCACCGGGCCGCCAGGGGGAACAGGCCAAGGCACTAAACCTATTCCCACCTGGGTTGGCCCAGCACTGGTAACCTATTGCAGGGACCGGACACATTTCTGCCAAAAGCTGCTGGGTTTCGAGATTTGTTTCTGAGTCTCTGGGATCATGGCCATTAAGCAGATCAATCAGGAACCAGAGAGGCCATGCCACCAATTATATAGCTGAGTTGGAAGTGTTTTGTGGGTGTGTTTCCCACATACCTAACTTTTGGCCGTTTACTTTCTTGGTAAACTTTGCCCCAAGTTTTTGGGGTCTAGCCAAAGACACAGCAGCAATTTTGGGGTATCTGGAAGTCTGAAGGCGCCATCAGGCACCTGCTGATGCACTCACCTCACAGGTACAGATTGACTTGCTGGCGGCACCATACCCCCTTGGAATATTCTTGACTTGAACAATTTGCTTTAGGGGTACATACCTGCTGGTTTATGTCTTTGTTTGGGGGCCACACCCAGCAGTGTTCAGGGCTTACTCCTGGCTCGGGAATTACTCCTGGCAGTGTTCAGGGGACCATTTGGGGTGCTGAGGATAAAACCTGGGTCAGCTGCATGCAAGACAAGTGCCCTCCCTACTCTACTATCACTCTGGCCCCATACCTGCTGGTTTAAATGCTACAATTACTTTAAGAAAGTTTAACTGTGGTCCAAGAGAAAGTACAGTGGGTACGGTGTTTGCTTTGCATGCGACCACTCATGTTCAATCCCCAGAACTACATATGGTCCCCTGAGCACAGCCAGGAGTGATCCTAGAAAGAGTAAGCTGGGTATAGCTGATGTGGCCCAAAAGCAAAAACAGACCAGAAAAGGAAGTCTAATTGAAAGCATAGATCTTGACTGTAAATATGATCTTTTTCAGCATCTTGTAAATTATCTGTCAAAAAAGCTACTGTGCTGTTTAATGGAGAAAAAGTCAAGCTCCAAGAAAAATTTAAGAATGGAATGTTGCATGGCGAAAAAGTGTCTTTCTTCTGCAAAAATAAGGAGCAAAAATGTAGCTACACAGTAGATGCTCAATGTATTGATGGCACCTTTGAAGTTCCCAAATGCTTCAAGGGTAAGTTGAACACTTGGACTCTCACCAACTTTTATAGCATCTCACTATTATCTATACTTTTATTATGAGCCAGCAGATCTGTTGGGTCACTGGATTTCTCAGAAAAGAGGGGTAGGAGGAAGTGCTGAGATGGAGAAGGTTTTGCCTTCCACTTTCTCCACTAACATAAACATTTTCCTTCTAGTTCTTCTCCTCAAAACTTAGGGTTATGACTTTGTTCAATGAGCATTGAGGTAAATTATGCTCTCTTATGTTAGTGCATTTTAAGCATGAATAATAATGCTAACAATATTAAATAATAATGATATTTCTACCACTTATACCCCAACTCTAAAGCCTTTATCCCAATTTACAAAGTAATTCATAATGGTGGTAATTGGTTTATAGAGCTTCTAACATTTTTTCCTTTCCCTCAAGCAATTCCTAGAATTTGAAAAGTACCCGGTAAAGTAAAATATTCATTAAAACAGGACATTTTAAGGAAAATGATGGTATGGGTAAGATAATGAAGGATAAAATGACAAGCACTTAGAGCGGTCGACATCTTATTGTTTCCTGTTTAGAGCTGAGAACTCTTTGCCGCTACAAAGGAAGAAATAGGCTGAGGCTGAAGGTCTTATAGACTAGGAGGTCAGAAATACTCTAAGCATGTGGCTTGCTCTCATTTAGCAGAGAAGCTGAGGAGGATAGTAGGAGCAGAATAGAGGAGGAGAGAGAGAGACAGACAGAGACAGAGACAGAGAGAGACAGAGACAGAGACAGGCAGACAGACAGACACAGAAACAGAGAAAGACAGAGACAGAGAGATAGAGACAGAGAGAACAGGAATGACACTAGGTAAATTATGTGCAAATCATAGGTTAAATTAGTAAAAAATATTACATAGAGCATGGGGTCATTGCTGAACCAATGACTCTGACAAAGGATTACCATTCAGAAGATAGCAGAGCCCTCTTGAAATGCTCACTACTAAATCAAACTGACAAATTACATTAAAGCTAGTAGCAATAGAGGGGAAACTATTAGAAGAGAATAACTACAGGCAGAATTTTGTTGATGTGTTTGTTTTTGGCTGAATTTGTGATGTTCTTTCTATGAATGTGCTCCCGTTCATGCTCTGGAGAACAAAGGAAGGACCCAAGCTTTTCTCCATTTCTTTTCTTTTACTCGACTATCAGAGCTATATAAATTTTGTTTTTTTCTTTTCCAAACTAGTCTCTTCATAGAACTTCCCTGATGTTTTTTCCTAACACTAAATCTCCTACTGAATGCTTTCCTTATATCATTTGAATATATTTGGCACATTGTAGAACATATTCGACTTGGCTCAAATTTCACAAATTCAAGGTATGGCCATTTGTCTTAGAATGCTTTCTTTTTTTTTTTCCTCCTCAAACAGAACACAGTTCTTTGGCTTTCTGGAAAACGGATGCTTCAGATATAAAGCCATGCTAAACTGGTTTTCAGAACAGAAGGTCACCCATGGATCTGGGTTTTCCCAAGGCACCTAATGAGTGTAAAAATAAAGATGCATTCGTAGCCTTAGTCACTGAAGTGTCTTGCCTCATGGTGGCTCACTTTCAGCTATGTTTCCTGGGTTAGAAATCTAAGTATTTGGAACCTCATCATTTCCTGGTCGTGAAATGGAAAGACTAGACAATTATCTGTAACCCTTCTCCCCCTCTCTAATTCTGTTCTCAAATGCACTCACAGAAAACAACTGCAATGCGGTATTTATAGAATGGTTCACAGACCCCTCTCAGCAGTATCACCTGATAAATAACAGGAAAAAAAATTATGTCCCAGAGTCTCTGGGGATGACTTCTGAATCAGCACTTATGACAAAATCCGCAGAGAATTCTTTTTTTGTTTGTTTGTTTGCTTGTTTTTCTGGGCCACACCCAGCAGTGCTCAGGACTTACTCTTATCTCTACACTCAGGGATCACTCTGGCCTGATGCTCAGGGGACCATATGGGATGCTGGGGATTGAACCCGGGTCAGCTGCATGCAAGGCAATTGCCTTACCTGATGAAATATGGCTTTACCCCTATCCCATATAACTCTTTGTCTTCAATAGTTTGAGGATTATAGGAGATAGTACAGGAGGTAAGGCACTTGCTATGCATGCCAGCTGATCCCCAGCACTGCATATAGTTCCCCAAATACCACCAGGGGTCATTTCTGAGCACAGAGTCAGGAACAGCCCTCTGAGCACCTCTGAGTGTGGCAAAAACAATAAGAAGATCCAAAAGGGGCTGGAGCGATAGCACAGCGGGTAGGGCATTTGCCTTGCGTGTGGCCAACCTGGGTTCGATTCCCAGCATCCCATGTGGTCTCTCAAGCACCAAAAGGAGTAATTCCTGAGTGCATGAGCCAGAAGTAACCCCTGTGCAATGCCGGGTATGACCCCCCAAAAAATATTTAAAAAAATTGAAAAAGAAAAAAGAAGATCCAAAAGTTTAAGAACTGCCATCAGATGATAAACTGGAGTTGAACCCCAGATGCTTGGGATTTATAATGCCTGAAAATGATTTCTTTACTTACCAAAATCTGATGATCCACCCTTAACATTGCTCCCCTGTCTAGTGCCAAGTGTCTTGCCTTCTTATGCTTGCACCAGCCCAGCTAAATGCTGCTGGGAAAATATGATCTCACCCTTGTACAGCAAGTGGCCTCTTTCAATTCACAGGCTTCCATAAGCTTCCATAAGCCCTGTCCAACAAGCTGGCTGTGTTTCTCTTAAACATTCCCTTCCTGCTCTCCAAGGTTCCAGAGAGGGAGAGAATGCATCCTTCCACGATTCTCCCTTTTGTTGTAAAAGTTTTTGTGATTAATTGCTGCAAAACGGAGAAGTATGTAGATGACTTTGGGGATCCCCCAATTTTCTTCCACTCACTTTTGGAGAACTGGAGAGAGGATCCAGGCAAGGAAAGCGTGAGGGTTTCCTGCGGGTTTGAGAGGGTGCTTGTAGAGTTCCCAGTTCCAGACATTTTGCTAAAAACTCACCATCACCGGGGCCAGAGAGTTAGTCTAGGAATCATGGTGCTTGCCTTACCTGCAGCTGATCCCATTCAATCCCCAGCACCACCTGTGGTTCCCTGAGCATCTCCAAGAGTGACCCTCTCCCTGAGCACTGAGCCGGGGGAAGCCCTTAGCACTATTGGATAAGTTTCCCAACCCCTCAAACATTCTCAAAACCAAAAATGATCAGGTTGCCCTCTTCCTTCCCAACTACCTTGGATTAATGGAACACACTAACCTAGAATGTCTGAACTCCTAGCATGCAGCCACACCCAGCAAAGAAGCACACCCAATGGGGGTTGTCAAAGTATTTCTTACCCATGCCCTCTCCCAGGGCTGTTGCCCTGGATCAGTGGAAGAAAGTTCTGAACTGGGGGTTGAGGGAGAGCGTCAGGCTGCAAGCAACCTTAAGTAGAGGGTAGAGCACTGGGAAGGGTTTATTTATTTATTTATTTATTGGATCACACCCAATGATGCTCAGGGGTTACTCTAGGCTCTGCACTTAGGAACCACTTCTGGTATTGACCAGGGACCAGATGGGATGCCAGGGATTGAACCTGGGTTGGTCCTATGCAAGGCAAATGCCTTACCCGCTCTGCTATGACTCCAGCCCCACTGGGAAGAATCTCATGGGAGGACCCAATGTCCCAGTGTCGTGATTCCAGCCCTTCTGCCCATCTGCTGCTCCCAAAGCCCAAAGCACCCAAGTCCAGCACTTTATTGTACACTCAGAGTTCCTCCCTCCCTCCTTCCCTCCCACCACCTGTCCTACAAGGAAACTCTTGGGAAAGGACAAAGTTGTGGGGGACATTTTGTGCTATTTTGCTCTTCCTTCCCGGCTGCTGGATGGGCGAGTTCCCTAACACCTCAGCAGAAGCGATCCAGTGTGGAGGTCCTAGTGCAGAACCTTTTCTTTATGGCCTGCTTCACAGGAATAAATCTGCCCCTCCCCCACCCCCCCTTTTTTTTTTTTGCAACATGGACGGGCAATTTGGAGTAGAGGAAACCCAGCAGGACAAACTGTCCGACGCAGTTCCTCTCTGCAGCGAGTATGTGGCCCATTTAGTCCCCACAAACAGACTCTCCTTTCCAAATGAGTTTCTTCTGAATTGCCTGGATCTCCAGGTCACTGGTCATCACCATGCAGAGGTGTCTCTGCTGCAGCCTCCCTAGGACACCCTGCCTGCCAGTGCCCCAGAAGGAGCAAGATGCGGAGCAGAGCCCTTGCAAGCTGGCACTCCATCCCCATCGGCAATACAATAAAGTGTGGCAATGAAAACGAGACCCATGCGTCTTTTGACTTTCCACCGTCTATAAAAATGATATGATCCCATACGGCAGTCTACTGAGTGTGCAATTGCATTATGCCTGAAAAAGCAACCCTGTGTGTCCCATAATTAACGGTGACACCCAGACACAAGGTGAGTGTGTGCTCTTGGAAAACTCGCATGCTGGTGACCAGCCACAGACCTTGAACTTGCAGACAATGCAGGATCTTCCCAGAGCAAGGCGATTGCCCACCTGTACTTCAGCATAGCTGAATGGAATCTTCACCTCTCCTGTGCTCTTAACAGCAAATGTAGATCTGAGCCAGGCTAAGTTGCATGAGGTCAGTGAAGCCTTTCTCCTTGGATGAGTAGGTCCTGGGGACAGCTGCCAGGGTGCAGCTCTCTCCTCTTGGAGGAGGGCAACAAAAAAAGGCTTCAAAAATGCAAAGAGAACCGTGGTTGGACCTGCCTCCCTTGGCACGGCACATTTGTGCAGACACTAGGACTGTAGGCCAGTGTTTCTCAACTCAGGGACAATGTGACCTTTCTGGGCTCTCCCAGAATATTCCAAGGAAGCCACTTTGTGCAAACTGTGTGAATGGAGGGCCACAGCACAAGACTAGGGGCTCAGTCAGTAGGAAGGGGGTGGGGGGGGCTACAGGAAGGAAGCGAGAGGAGAAGGGGTGGTGAGCAGAGGAAGGTTTACCAACACGGAAAATGAAAGCTTTCACATACCACGTGGGGACATTGGCCTCCCAGCCTGTCAGCATATAGCGTCTTATTTCTCAGGCACAAGCTCAAAATATGAGTATTCTTCAGTGATACCGCCTAGCTACCAGTCTGAGGACCATTTCCTCACTATATTTCCTAAATAAAAGTATTAAAGAGGTGAAAGAGAACCAGGGGAGAGAGCTCAATGGCTAGATAATATGTCTTGCGTGCACTGGGATTCGAGTTCAAACTCTGGCATCTTATGGTGCGCTAGTAACCTTGGGGGTTAGTTCTCCTGGTGGTCCCCAAACACCAATGGGGTAGTTTAGCCATCAGGTCAGCATAAATGGGCACATATCTCTAAAAGTGACTTCTAACCTTCCCCCACACACAAAAAAGAGAGCCAGAGATATAATTCAACAGGATGAGCACTTGCTTTGCATGTAGGAGTTGAGGTTTGGTCTCCAGCCCCTCACAAGCACCACCAAAAGCCTTGCTGATCGCACCTTTGGAGCACTGAGATGAGAGTAATGCCTGAACACTCATCTAAGAGTCATCCCTGAGCACTGTTGGAGTGGTCCAGAAATTAAAAAAAAAAGGGAAAAAAAGAAAACCATTTTTGAACATATGAATGTATGAACGGACGGACATATGTATATGAGTATTTTTCTGTGTGTAAGAGTGTGGTTGGTAAGTACGTGTGTCAGCATATTTTAGTTTCACGTGTGAGGGTGCATATGTGAATGTTGTGGGGTTAGGTGTGTAACATTGCATGCGTGTGTATGAGATGTGTGTGTATACGGCCACGTGCGCTAGAACTAGTTCTACATGTGCTAACGCTGCCTCCTAGTGGCGCGTGTCACTCTGGCCCACGCTGGCAAAGCCGCTGGGAATGCAAAGACCTGGTGTTAAGGTTCTACCTTAACATTCTACCTCTGTCCTTCCCACCCCAATCCTGTCCTGCATTGTCATTCCCTTAAGAAGACAACAGAACAGACACTGCAGACTAGCTCGCTCTTCTCAGGTCTCAAAGTTGATGTACCCACTAGCCAGATCTTCAGGGCTCAGAGCTTTAGTCTTTATTTGAATTTTTTCTGCTGATGGATGTGGGTGTTTCTTGATGCCATACATTCCAGCCCGCTGATTCAAAGAGCGACTTCCTGTTAACTATTGAGTCTCTCCAATGTACCTTTCAGTCCTGCCAGAGATCGTTCCAAACAGTGTCTTTTCTGTCATTCTTACATTGCTTGCTAAGCTATGACTCTTTCCGGTGACTTCTTGGTCAGGACTGGAGTCTAAAGTTAGTGCCCAGAGCAGCTTGTTGGGGGAATTCTGTCCAGGGGAGTTTACCAAGTGGCCCCCTGGGGCAGCCTATGTTCAGACAGTGGCAAGCGCAGCATGTGAACTACTGAGCCAAAAGAGGGAAGGATAGCTGGTTTATTTCAGTTGATTTTGCATTATTTCTACCCCTGTGATCTATTAATAGAAAGTTCTAGTTATTTCCTAGCCAATTTAAGGGAGTTGCTGGCTATAGGATTATCCTGATTTTTCATGTGTTATTTATGCATTATTCTGATGTTTAATGTGTTTTTAATAACCATTCTCAGTATTTCTAAGTTGCTTTCCACTAAATGGTTAAGTCATTTACACATCTAGTGACAGAGAATCTCTATAATGCCAAATGGTGAATGAAATTTGATTATTTAGAACATCAGTTAGTGCATATGTACTGTGTATCTGTGTATCATCACTACTTTCAAACAATAAAAATAAAGAAGATATATACAAATATAAAGACATATCATGTCAAAATTAAGAAAAATGAAGCAAGGGCTAAAGAAATATGTTGCTGAAGAACAACAGAATTAATAGGGATATTGAAGCATTTATACTTTTCTGATAGTGGAAAATGCAAATTAAAAAGAGGTCCTATTTTTATACATATAATTAACACAGATTAGAGAAACCATTAATGAGAGATAGCCACTCTTGGGAATGTTAACTGGAATTGCAAATTTGTAAAGCACTACCAGAAAGCAATTTGTCAGCAGTAATAAATAGCTTTACATTTTTTTAATGCCTGTAGGAATATCTTTTATGGAAATAGCTGGAAACTTTAAGCACTTAAATATATTCATTTGTCATAATGTATATATTAAAAGATATTAATTGCAGTAGTATTTATGAGACCAGCATTGCTAATAACTTACAAATAGAATGACAGAGTAATCACAGAGTAATTAAACAAATTATGTTGTTCTAATGATAGAATTATTATACATTAAAATGGTCATATATGATGCATACAATCTATATTGACAAAATATATACAACCATTTGTAAGTAATCCTTAATGTAAGAACTGCACATAGTTTTTTTTTTTGGGGGGGGTGCCATGCCAGATGTGGTCAGGGTTTACTCCTTGTTCTGTGCTCATGGAACACTCTTGGTGGGGACTCGGGGGACCATTTGTGGTGCCATGATCAAACCCACCTCAGCCACGTGTAAGGCAAGTATCCAGTATCCTACCTGCTACGTATCTCTCCTGCCCCTGCACCCAGTTTACTTTTAAAATTAAGTCATTTTGTGTTTTTCAATTTTCCTATATAGCATAAAAATGTGATAGTCTGTAGAACAGGTGCTTTCAGTATAGGAAGAAAAATTACATTTCCCTTCATATGATGAAGAGAAATATGGTGAACTTTATAACTTGTCTAGATCAATATTGGTCATTATCTGAGTAATTTTTTCCAAAAGCTAATGTGGAAAGACTGCTGGTGTTCAGGAAGTAAAATTGACAGGAGTCAAATTTTTCATCTAGAAAATCATTGTTCATATTTGAAAATCATTGTTTATATTTGATAATCATTGTCCGTATTTGATTCATATTATTCTGTTATTTTTCTTTCTGTACGTTTGGCAAGCAGTGTAGCATAGATAAATGGATTATAAACTATTTTACTATTCTGTGAGTCTCAACAATAAATTTACTAGTAGAGACCTATATTTTGCTATATTGATCCTCAAGACAATTAAGGTCTGAAAAGTATGCAATTAGAGAATATGTAAGTTTTAGATGCATATAATTTACATAGAAATAAGTTACCAACTAGGTTTAAATTTGACTTTATGAAATAGAAATTTCGAATGCTATTGGCTTGAACAAAATGTAGGAAACCTCAAAGTCTCTTCTATACTTAATTTTATGGAGCAAGAGATTAAAAAATTTAAAATACTATAATTTTGTGGAGCAAAAGATTAAAAAATATAGATCCTCTAGTTTAAGTTATCTTTGAACACATCTTTCTAGTTAGTAATAGTAACATTCTCCCTCCTCCCACCACCCTTTTTGGTTTCTGTTTTGGCCAAACCTTGGGGTGCTAAGGTATTATTTCTTCCTCTTCTTTCAGAAATCACTCCTTGTGGGGCTCTGGGAAGCATATGTGGTGCTGGAGATTGAACCCGGATGAGCTGCATGCCCTACCCACTGTCCTATCTGTGTGCCCCAGAATATTCTTTTTTTGTAAATGCAAGAGGTGGCAACTTGCTGGTTCTTGAAGGTGAAAGAAAAATATCCTTATAATTTTAAAAGTCTTAGGAAGTTTTTCATATATTTTTTTCTGTTTGGTTTTTATGTCATACCCACTGGTGCTCAGGGGCTTTTTCTGGTTCTGTGCTCAGGGATCACTCCTAGTGGTGCTTGAGGGACCAAATGAGGTCCCGGGAATAAGCCAAGATCAACTAGATCAACTTCATGCAAAGTGAGGGGCTTATTGTGTACGTTCTCTCTGTCCCCAAAATTGACTTTCACAATTATTTTTTCCCCCATAACTCTTTTCGCTTTTATTTTTGGCTACAATGATTTCCTTAGAGATTGAGTATTTCTTCTCTCTACCCCCTTTAATTCCTTTCTGTCATCTTTCAGTTTTCTGCTCATGTTCATTTGGACAACATGTGTGTTAAACTCACTTCAAGCTCTCCCAAATACTTTTGTCCTCTTCACCGAGGTCTCATTCCTACCATTGCCTGAGTGGGCTTCCACCATTGATTCTCCAAGCAAAATTCTCTGTATTACTGATCCCTGTTTAGCAGTAAACATTTTCAAATCTGCTTTTGAAAAGAAAACATCCTTCAGCGCATTTCTTTACCTTTTCTTTCCATAGGCGCTCAAAAGTTGTCACCCTTAACAATGAGGAATTGTTGGGTTTTACATCCTGTGCAGCAGGTGAAAAAGTATCCTAGAAAGCCTCATGTTTATAACTAGTGACTTTCAAGCATCCTCTCTTGAAACTAACTCTTTACAAATCAATGCATTTTCTATTTTCTTTATGGAAAATGGAAATGCTGCTTCAAGCTGTGCTTCCTTTAGCTTGGATACCACACTGGGTATATTGCAGAGCAACTGGACAAGGAATCCTGCTGTGAAATTAGATGAGAAACAGTGGTAAAGCAAATTTCATTTAAGTGTTTTTACAACTTAAATTTTGTTTCTGCTTAGTATTCCAAAATAGAGAGAGTGGAGCTTTCTGGCATGCAGCATAAGCCCCAAGGATACCAAACACACAAACCTAGAGACTTCCCGTAGAGGTGGTGGTCCTGGCTGGGGAACTGTGTAAACACGGTTGCTTGCTGATTTCCCTGCCTTGTTCCCCCAAACTGGGTCTTGCTGTTTGCAAACTCAAAACTTTTTCTTTTATTCAGTAGGATTAGAATTTGAGATCAGTTTTGTCCAGAACTAAAATTAAAAAAAAAAAATCACGTGGGCCAGAGTGATAGGACAGCGGGGAGGGCGTTTGCCTTGCACGTGGTCTACCCGGGTTCGATCCTCAGCATCACATATGGTCCCCTGAGCACTGCCGGTGTGACTCAAAAAACAAACCAAAAAACAAACAAACAACAAAACAAAAACAACCCATAAAGAAAAAACCCAAGGAACAACAAACAAGTAATGACCATAATTTCACCGCGTATCCCAACCTCATTCTCTGGTGAGACGGCAAGCCTAAATTCTGGCTTCTTTCCATTCCTTAAATACAAATGTCTAGCCAAATAACGGACACACACATCCTCCGTGCACATCCTCCTGCAATCATACCTGCCCCCTTCTCACCCACCCCCCACAACCCCAATTTATCTGTACTTTCTCCAGTGTCTCTAAAGTGTTCACATCAGTGGCTACTTTCTCCGCAGGATGCCCGAGGACCACAGGGTCCAGGCAGACTGAGCTCGGTATGGCTTTTTTTCCCCACTCTGCAAGCCTGCACCAGGAAGCTAGGAGGCGGGCCCACGCGTCGCCCTGGCAACGGCCACGCAGGGGGCGGGGCAATGGCTGTGCGGAAGTCCCGCGGCCCGGAGCGGCCCGGGGCGTCGCTATGGCAACGGCGGGAGGGGCGTGGCTGCGCGCGGAAGTCTCCGCCCTCTGCGGGCGCGGCGGCAGCACGGCGGCAGCGGCGGCGGCGGAGGCGGCGCGGCCCGCTGGCGTTTGAAACCGTTGGGTTTGCGCTCGGGGCAGCAGGTTCGCGTTTCTCTCCGAATCCCCCCCGGCCCCGGGCCCGCAGCCGGGTTCCCCGGTGGAATCTTGACGGCTCGTTCGGGGAGGGGCGTCCGAGCTCGGCAGGCCCCGGGCCCGTTCGCTCCGGGCCTGCGGGGCGCGCGCTGGCCGCGGGGGTGGCCCCAGGGGCAGTGGGGGCGGTGGGGTCCACCCGGCGGCAGCACCGTGGACTCCGCTCCCGGCGGGGGGTGGGGGTGGGAGAGCCGGCTTTGGAGAAAGTTCTGGGCTTTTGAGTTTGAACCCGCGCGGCTTGGAGCCGGTCAGCCCCGGAGGAGGGTCGCCGAGCAAGCGCTGGTCCAGGGCGGGGCAGGGGTGCAGGCCTGCCTGGCTGGACGCTCCTGCCCGCTCCAGCCGCGGGGGCCCGGGCTGGGCAGAACCCCCCGTCCCCCATCCCTAACTCCAGCCCGAGCTGTCACCTTCCTTCCCGGACCCGGCCAGCGGCTGGGAAGCAAGAGCACAGACCCGGTGGCTCGGTGCGGGACAGTCCACTTCGTGGCCAGCCGGGAGCAGCCTAGGACACCCCGAGCCCTTCCGGGGGGCAGCTTCGATATGGGGGTGGCAAGTGTCGGGGCTCTGAAGACAGGAAAACTCTAGAGGAGAGAGAGAGGGATGGAGAGAGAGAGGCATAGGCACACCCCCTACCCCCTGCAAAGTGGACAGGGCAAGGTGTCCCGAGGGGACCCTAGCACCTTCCCCCTCCCCCGTGGCCGCCTTCCTCCTCCAGGGCGTGGAGGAAGAGAGCCCCTAACCCTAGCCCCTCTCCGAGGCTGACCATGAGGTGAGGGCTGAGCCGGCTTTGCACCTGTCGAGCCGGGATGCTTGCAGGTGGCTCCGGGCGCACGTGGACTTCATCCATGTCTTCCTGGCAGGACCTGGCCGGGCCTCACTCCAGGGCTAGATGGAGCAAAATCGATTATAGCCAACCTGTTGATTGTGTTTGGCCAGGGGCGTGATGTCACAGGGATATATTCCTTGTTTAGCACTTGTGGCTGGTTGCCCTCTCCCCCACCCCCACCTCCACCTTTACGTCCCCTGCCCCAAACTTCTTTTAATGTTTGTGGCTTGATTTCTTTTTCAGATTTGCTGACTCCTGTCGCAGCTAAGCACCTTGAGAGGGTCTTAGCCCATTTTGTAAGTGTCCACATCGGATTAAAGACAAGACGGTGAGTAAAGTAAAAGCCATCCCAGTATAGACTGTATGTGGCTGGAAGCTCTCATCACAAAATTTACTTCTTTTTTGCTTTTGAGGTCATTTACTGTCAGGGGCTCAGCACACTGAAGGCCCAGATATAGCTTTAGTTTTCGAGTTTCATAAGTCAAATAGGAATACAACTTTTGTTTGTTTGGGGGCCACACCGTTGGTGCGCAGGGCTTTCTCCTGACTCTGTGCTTAGGGATCCCTCTTGGCTGGGGTTGCAGTAATTCATGGGGTAGCACTGTAGCACTGTCCTCCCATCATTCATCAGTTTGCTCGAGCAGGCCCAGTAACATTGTGAGACTTGTTACTGTGTTTGGCATATCGAATATGTCACGGGGAGCTTGCCAGGCTTTGCCGTGCAGGCGCGATATTCTTGGTAGCTTACCGGGCTCTCGGAGAGGGGCGAGGGAATTGAACTCGGGTTGGCCATGTTGGCTGCATGCAAGGCAAATGCCCTACCCACTGTGCTATCCCTCCAGCCATACCCGGGATCAAACCTGGCTCAGCTGCAGGCAAGGCAGGCGCGTTACTTACCCACTGCACTATTTCTCTGACCCCAGTCATACAACTTTTTGGTGAAACTGATACTTTTTGTAAGATGTAATTTTTCTGAGTAAGAAAGAAGTCTTTGAAAGTTTGAAATTGCATCTTCTTTTTGCATTTTTTAGTTTTCTTGGAGAATAAGTATAGATAAAATGAAGCTGAGTTTTAGCTATTTAAGCTAATACCATATTTACGAATGTATTGTTTAAAAAATGTACATTTCACTATTGATGTCATTATATGCAATTCAGGCTGCTTTTTTTTTTTCTTTTTGGGTCATACCCGGTGATGCACAGGGGTTACTTCTGGCTCTGCACTCCTGGAATTACTCCTGGCGATGCTCGGGGGACCATATGGGATTCTGGGAATTGAATCTGGGTTGGCTGTGTGCAAGGCAAACTCTCTACCTGCTGTGCTATTGCTCCAGCCCTAGCTTGCTTTTTATTTTTCCAAAATATTTACTAGTTGGAGAGATGTTGCTGGCTTCTCTGTAAAGGAGAGAAGGCTATAGAATGGATCTAAGATTTAGGAATTTAAGAATTTTAATTTGAACTTTCAGCTAAATTTCATGATTTTGGGTGAGTCTTTAACTTTGAGTTTCAGTTTTCTCTGACATTCAACACTAATGCTTCCTGTCTGTGCCAGAATATTGTGGAGAATTGTTGGTGACCAGGTATGGTTCTGCATTTGCTCACGGTCTGGGTCCTCCAAGGCAGGCGTTGGAGTACAGGGCCAGCGTGTATTGTGTCTGGGAGTATATCTTAGATTCTGGGCCTGGGGATTTCCACCTGTATCATTATTTGAGTTGCTGTTTTCCTGCCTTATGATCTGACATTGACTTTCTGTTGTCACATACATTACATAGGAATACAGTTATGCTATGAATGCAAAACCAAACCAGCCAACCAGACAAACCCAGACCAACCGACCGATTAAAAAAATGCATTTAAGGGACTGGCGCGATAGCACAGTGGGGAAGGCGTTTGCCTTGCATGCGGCCGACCTGGGTTCAATTACCAGCGTCCCATAGGGTTCCCCGAGCACCACCAGAAGTAACTCCTGAGTGCATGAGCCAGGAGTAACCCCTGAGCATTGCCGGGTGTGGCCCAAAGATTAAAAAAAAAAAAAGAAAAAAGAAAAAAATAAATTTCAGTAAAATTCGTTTTAGCTGACTTGAATTTAAAAGTAAGTTTCTCATAGGATGGTATCACTCATCTGTGGTATATAGAGTACTGGATGAGAAAATGTATTGTAGTAAAGGGAGAGGCCAAGATTACCCTTAGCCCAGTGTTTAGAGAGGAGAAGGACAGAGAAGGAAGGAAATGTAGGGGTAAGAAGAGAATGAGAAGTAATGTGCGAACAGGCGTCAGGGCTTTGGTTATACTGGTGATGTGGGTGAGGGGTAGAGCCTTCTATCCAAAACATACACTCCACAACACCGAAAACATGAGATCTAAGCTGCAACCACTGGAACTTTTGTAATTTGCCTGTCAAGTTGATAGATGGGGATGGAATGGGAGTTGGGGCAGGGAGGGAATAGATTAATACTGGTGGGAGGAAGTGGACACTGGTGGAGGGATTGGTGTTGAAATATTATAGGCCTAAAACTGAACTGTCAATCACTTTGTAAATCACAGCTCTTGTTTTTAATTGAATCACTGTGAAATAGGACCTTTACAGAGCTGTTCATGATTATGTTTCATGCAGTGTTCCAACTCCCATCCCTTTACCAGTGTACTAAATCACAGTTCTTTAACAAAAAGAGAGGCAAACCAACCTGAGATAATAAATAATTAAAGAATAAAAAAATAAGGCAAGTTTCTTTTATTATCACGCAACAGGTCAGAGGATCAGTCTCAGTGAAAGGAATCAAGGGCGTATGTATAGTATTTGTGTTCTGCAATCAGGGATCCCTCCAGGCAGTGCCTGGGACTGCCAGGTGCAGGGCAGGTGCCCTCGCTGCTGTAGTGTCCCAGTATCTGTAATCCCAGAGTCCCACTTGGACCTGGCAGGATTGTGGGGAAAGCCCCACTGTGAGTCCTGTTGGCACTGGTTTGTCTGTCGTTCTCCAGCTTCTCAGTCTCCGGGGGCTGAGCTAGGTTGGTTCTTCTGAAGAATGTGGCCTTACTGTCCAGGAGTGTCGGCAGGTGGCGGGAGAAGGTGGCAGGATGAGACCCAGAGGCGTGACCTTTCCTGCGGTGGGTGGCCGGTTGAGCACAGCTGCAGTGCGTCTGGGAGCTCAGCGTCGAGCTGGCTGACACGGGGCTGCATGTGCCCTCTAGATCGGGCAGAGGGGAGAGACCGGGAGAAGCTGTGGAATTGTGGGCCCCCTGGACGGGTCCGAGGAGCAGCACGGAGGTTCTCAGGGGGCCGTGGAGATCGGTTGAGGGAGCAGACAGGTAGAGGTGGGCATGTGTGGGAGGCAGGAGAGCGAGAGGCTGGAATTGCTTGTTTTAACATCTAACTTTGGATTTGGATGCCCTTCTCTTGTACCAGGCCATCAGGAGGGGTGTTTTAATTGAAGCTCCTTCATTTTGTTTTGGGGGTCGTACCTGGCGGTGTTTGGGCGACTTCTGACTTGGTGCTCGGGGGTCCCCCCAGCAATGCTCAGGGCGACCCACGCAGTGTCCGGGATCACACAAGGGCTCCTGCATGCAGAACCTGCACATCAGCCTCCAGCTACCCTCCCCGCTCGCTCTGGAGTCTGTGCTTGTTTGTAGCATGGCCTGGAGCCTCGCCCTGAGCCGGCCTGGAGAGGGGACGTGGAGCAGGGAGGGATGTTCTTAGCCGGTGCTCAGGCCACTTGCTCAGCCCCCGTCCCAGAGACTCGCTGGGGACACTGAGTCTGGGAGCCAGGATGGTGGCCTGTGGGAATGTGGCAGGGGCACTTCCTGAGAGTGGTGGCAGGCCCAGAGGCCTTTCCACACTTTTGCTGATACATGGGCAGAGGCTGCTGGATGGTGACGTGAGTGTGGAGGCAGTGAGCAGAGTCGAGAGGGAGAGTTGAAAGCCAGGAGGGCCGGGATGGCTGAGAGGTGCTGTGTAGAGTAGACCGGGGTGCCAGAGGTGCAGAAGGCAGGGCTGTGCTTTCTAAGAAGCCACCGGAGAAGGGGAGGGAACAGAATTTTGGGGTTTTATTTATCAACCTTTATTTTTTTTTCTCCAGGAAGCAGGAGGTAAGATTTTTTTTTTTTTAAATTGAAGTTAAGGGTCAGGTGGAACAATTTTGGGGATTTTCAGATGTCTGCCAAAACTTTAAAAGCTATCTTATGGCTATCTTATGCAGTCAGAAGTAGTTGAAGGCTCCCGGGGCTGCAGAAATAGTACAGTGGGTATTGCACTTGTCTGCACACAGCCAATCTGGGTTTGATCCTCAGCATCTCATATCACCGCTCTGGTCCTCCTGAGCACTGCTGGGTATGGCTCTCAAATGAAAAGTAAAAGAAAAGAGCGACGATACCTCAGGAATCTTTAACATCAGAAGCACATCGAGGGAGCCAGAGCGAAAGTACAGCAGGGAGGGTGCTTGCTTTGCACACAGTCAACCTGGGTTCACTCCCCCGGCATCCCATATGGTCCCCTGAGCACTTCCAGGAGTAAATCCTGAGTGCAGAGGCAGGAGTAACCCCTGAGCATCTCAGGGTCTGACCCAATTTTTTTTCTTTTGAGAAAAAAAAATAATGGAAGCACCTTGACTCCGTGACTGTGTCACTCCCCCAGAAATCCCTGGGTTAGGGGACAGCAGGGCCTAGGGGAAGAGAAGGTGGTGGAGAAGGGTTGGGGAAGCATTTAAGGAGACAGAGACTGGTCTGGTCAGAGGGTTTGGGGGAGCTGATAGTGAGGAGAAGGGGGAGTAAGTGGTCGAGTCAGGTGGTGGGAGCATCCCAAGAGGGAGACTCGGGGTCACGGCTGGGAGGGCTCTTAGCTAGGACGCCCGTGCCCACTGGTAGAAGGTTCTACTCCTGGTAGAATCTGCAGGGGCCTGTGGGCTCCATCCCCACCTCTGCTGCCCACCCCCAGATCACCCGAGTGTGGCCCCCTCTAGTCAGGTCTAATGGGACCCTAAGGTCCAGCAGCTTTTGTTCTAGCGGATTCCAGCAGATGGGAGCATAGGGACCCCAGCAACTGTCTCCATCCCTGGCGAGGACCACGAGGGAGAGAAGCTGCCAGGGTACTGTCATGGAGGGGCGGGGATCAGGCCCCTGGCTCCCGACCCTCCGCTGGAAGTCAGGCGGGCTCCCAGTAGAGGCACCTGCTCTGAGGGGCTGTGGGCATGAGGCGGAGCATCCCACCTGCAGGATCGGGAGCAGCTTTAGCAGAGAGGAGAGTCTGGAGAGTGAGACAGGGAGTGAGGCCGGGCAGTGAGGCTCCCACTGCAATATCTGATTTGCAAATGGAATGATTGACAGATTGGGAGCCATGCCCCGTGTAGAGGTGGCCCAGTCCCCACCAGGACAGTCCACGATCTAGGGGACCCAGGTGAGAGAGACTCGATTCACTGCAGGTATTTTGTCAGAGTCTCCATTTCTGAATTGGAGGATTCACTCCGTCCGTATGCAGCACTTTATTAATTAATAATAAACGGTGACTGGAGCGGTAGAATAGTGGGTAGAGTGTTTGCCTTGCATGCGGCCGACTGGGTTCTGGGTTTGGTCCCGGGCACCCCATATGGTGCCCTGAGCCTGCCAGAAACAATCTAGCCCTGAGCACTGTGCAGTGTGACCTCAAAACAGAACAAAGATGTAAATTCAAAGAGCAATGTTTTTAAGTTTTATTGGCGGGGAATCAAAAAAAAAAAACCACCAAAATTTACAGTGTTCAGACCCCACAGTGGTGGACAGGTCTGAGAATCCCCGTCACTCTGGGTTCTGCATGAGGGCACACACAGAACAGCCCTAGTGCCCCTGGTTCTTTCCTCCCAGCCCCGCTGTTTGTCCGGACTCTGCTCCTGCTGCTACCCCTCAGGACTGCCGGGCTGTTCTTTGTGCCCGTGTGTTTGGTCCTTTCTAGAACATAATACAGATGGACTCATGCTGTGGGGAGCCTTTTGAGACTCGGTGGCTACTTCCAACAGCGAGTGCTGCCCAGATGAGGGCCCGGGGCAGCTCCCCCCAGAGGCTGGCCCTGTCTTTGTTGGGGACCTTTAAGTTGTGTGACTGCCATGGCCTATCCATCCCCCAGGGCAGGGCTGGGGACCACTTAAAGGGTGTTTGAGGATTACAGAAAGTTAAGGGAGTCGGGAGGTGCTTCTGAAAGTGGACGTGGATTTTGTTCCCCCTAATGTGGGATTTCTGGGCTTCTGTAACCCTGAATGTAGCCTCCCCAGCACTCACTGTTCTTTGAGTCTCTTTGGGATGAGCTGTAGCCCACTGTGGTTTCCATTCTCATTTAATTATTCTTGGGGTGCAATGTCTTTTGGAATGCTTGTCATCTGATATACTTTTGAAGTAGAGTGATAATCCCTCCCTTTTTGTTTTTGCTTTTCGGGTCACACCTGGCGATGCTCAGGGGTTACTCCTGCCTCTGCACTCAGGAATTACTTCTGGCGGTGCTCGGGGGACCATATGGGATGCTGGGAATCGAACCTCGGTCTGCCATGTGCAAGGCAAACGCCCTACCCGCTGTGCTATTGCTCCAGCCCTTTTTTCCTGATTTTTATCCAGGCACCATGATCTACAGTTGTGTGAATAGGAAAGTGTCAGGGATCCAGTATTCCTGCACATACCCGCTAGGGGAACACCAGTGTTGCTCCCCCAGTGCCTGGGCCTCCTCCTACCCGCCCCACTCGTCTGGGTAAACTCAGTTCTGGTAATTGTTGGTTTGTTTTGGGGGCCTCCCCAGCAGAGCTCACAAGTTGATTCCCAGCTCTGTGCTCAGGAATGAGTCCTGGTGGGACCACGAGAGGTGTAGGGGATTGAACCTGGGTGTCCAGAGCAAGCCACGCTAGCCCTTGTGTTGTCTCTCTGGCCTATAGCAAAGTTCTCACTCGCAGGGTTTGTTGCCGTTGCCTGTCTGTTATTCCTTTACTATGTTTCTTTGCATTCCACACATGAGAGATGGTTCTGTACTTGTTGCTCTCCGAATCACCGAACTTCCTCAGCATGACGCCCTCTAGTTCCATCCAGATGGAGGCAAATTGCATGCTTTTGTCTTTTCTTATAGCTGTATAGTGTTCCATTGTATGTTTGTTTATCCACTCATGCTCTTGAGCAATTGATCTTCATAACTTGACTATTTTGAGTAGCGCCGCAGTGAACAGAGGTGTGCAAGTGTAAAGAGATAGTTTGCTGATTATTTAATTGGGTTGTTTTCTTAGGGCTGAGTCTGAAGAATTTTTTTTTATATTCTTGATATAAATCGTCAGGAGATGTATGATTCACCCATTTTATTTTTCCTCCTAGCTTTTCAAATTCTCAATAAAACCTTCTGCAGAGTCAACATTTAATTTTTTTTCTTTTGGGTCACACCCGGCAATGGTCAGGGGTTACTCCTGGCTTTGCACTCAGGAATCACTCCTGGCGGTGCTCAGGGACCATATGGGATACTGGGAATCGAACCCATGTCGGCCACATGCGAGGCAGATGCCTTCCCCGCTGTGCTATCGCTCTGGCCCCAACATTTAAATTTTTTTTTTTTTTTTGATGTCTCCATTTTTTTTTAATTTTTATTAGTGATACATCATGAGGTACAGTTGCAGACTTACAAATTTTTGTGCTTGGGTTTCAATTATACAATGATCAAATACCCATCTCTCCACCAGTGCCCATTTCCCACCACCATGGATCCCAGTATCCCTCCCACCTCCTATCTCCCCCCATCCCACCCTGCCTCTGTGGCAGGGCATTCCCCTTTGTTCTATCTCTCTTATTGGGTGTTGTGGTTTGCAAAAGAGGCAATTGCTGACAATCATGTTTGGTCTGTAGTCTACTTTCAGCATGCTTCTCCCATCCTGGGAGTATCCTCCCAACACCTTTATTTGGTACTCCCTTCTCTATCTGAGCTCCCTTTTTCCCTAGCATGTGTGGTTGGCCTCCAAGCCATGGAGTAAAATTCCTGGTACTAATCTCGGCCATTCTTGGACAACCAGCACTTTCATATTCATGCGTCCCTTTATATGATAAAAATTCAGTTTGCCCACATTCTCCAATTATTTTTTTTCCCCTTTATTTTATTTTATTTTTTTTAAAGTTGTAGATTTACAATTTTTTGTGCTTTGGTTTCAATTATACAATGATCAGATACCCATCCCTCCACCAGTGCCCATTTTCCACCACCATGGATAATATCCCTCCCACCCCCATCCCCCCATCCCCCCGTCTCTGTGGCAGGGCAATCCCCTGTGTTCTCTCTCTCCTTTTGGGTGTTGTGGTCTGCAAAAGAGGCATTGAGTGGCAAACATGTTCAGTCCATAGTCTACTTTCGACATGCATCTCCCCTCCTGGGAGGATCCTCCAAACATCCTTTATTTGGTGCTCCCTTCTCTATCTGAATAGCCCTTTCCTCTAGGATACCCGGCTGGCCTCTAAGTTATGGAGTAATCCTCCTGGTGCTGATCTCAGCTATTCTTGTGTATTAATCTCATACTTTGTTACTTTATATCCCCCAGATGAATGCAATCTTTCTATGTCTATCCCTCTCTTTCTGACTCATTTCGCTTAGCATGATACTTTCCATATTGTACCACTTGTCTGACAAGGGGTTGATATCCAGGATATACAAAATACTGGTTAAACTCCACAAGAAGAAAACATCCAACCCCATCCAAAAATGGGGCAATGAAATGAACAGAAACTTTCTCAAAGAAGAAATCCGAATGGCAAAAAAGCACATGAGAAAATGCTCTACATCATTAATCATCAGGGAGATGCAGATCAAAACCACAATGAGATACCATCTCACACCTCAGAGACTGGCCCACATTCAAAAGAACAAAAGCAACCGATGCTGGCGTGGATGTGGCGAGAAAGGGACACTCCTTCACTGTTGGTGGGAATGTCCACTGGTTCAGCCCTTCTGGAAAACAGTATGGACGATTCTCAAAAAATTAGAAATTGAGCTCCCATTTGACCCAGCAATACCACTCCTGGGAATATATCCCAGAGAGGCAAAAATGTATAGTCGAAGTGACATCTGCACTTGTTTGTTCATTGCAGCCCTCTTTACAATAGCCAGAAACTGGAAGAAACCTGAATGCCCAAGAACAGATGACTGGTTAAAGAAACTTTGGTACATCTACACAATGGAGTACTATGTAGCTCTTAGAAAAGATGAAGTCATGAAATTAACATTTAAATTTTTTAAGGGTTCTATACATTTACACTTTAAGTGAGATGTGTGATATATTTTGAGGTTGTTTTCAGATACCGAATGAGGTTTAGGTTGAGTTTTACTTATTTTTACATGTGGATGTCCAGTTGTTCAACAGCATAATTTGTTATAGAGACTACTGTTTCTCTATGAGTTGTACTTAAGTTGAAATTAGTTGTCAGTGTTTGTACTTGTCAGTTTCTGGGTTTTAGTCTTGTTCAGGGGTTCCAGCGTCTTACCTTTACCAATAATACATTGACCTCTCATTTGGCAGTGTCAAGTGCAAAGTGGCTTTATGTCAGTCAGATAATACAAGTCCCACACTTTATTATTTTTCAAAATGACTTTCAATTCTTGTTCCTTTTCTTTTGGCTATGAATTTTAGAATCAGTTTTTGTATATATGTGAAGAGTACTACCGTAGGAATTTTGATTGGAATTGCATGACATTGATGAATTTGGGAGAATTGATATTTCATTCTGTTTATACTCTCTGACCTCTTTTCATCAGAATTTTGTAGTTTTCAGCATATGGGTCCTTACTGTTTCCATTTTAAACCCTTTACAGATTGAATTATGGAAATGGGGAGTGAGGAAGAAAAATGGGAAAAGTTGGATGCAGAATTTGATCACTTTGTGGTAGATATGAAGCCGTTTGTTTTAAAGCTACCCCACAGATCAGGTAAGTTTGTCCTTAAGAATGAAAGTCTTAAGACTAGTATTTTGGGGTAGGGGCTGGAACAGTAGTACAGTGGGTAAGGAATTTGCTTTGTGCACGGCTGACTTGGATTTGATTCCCAGCACCCCATTGTAGTCCCCTAGGTCCCGCCAGGACTAATCTCTGAGCGCAGAGGCAGAGGTAAGCCCTGAGTACTGCTGAGTATGGTCCCAAAACTAAACAAAAGATTAACATTTTTTTCATTTGAACATTAATCAAATGCCAGTGTACATTAGGAAGGAAGAAAGGGCCCACATGTGGTGCCGGAAAGATAGTAGAGAGGGTAAGGCACTTGCCTTGGATGTGGCCGATCTGGGTTTGATTTCCAGCATCTCGTATGGTTCTTGTATGGTACCATCAGGAGTGATTCCTGCGTGAAAAGCCAGGAGTAATCCTTGAGCATTACCAGGAGTGTCCCCCCAACCCCTCAAAAAAAGAAAAGTAAAAAGAAAGGGCCCACATAAATTATCTAATTGCACAGCTTAAGATACTAGTAAGGGAATAATGAAAGGATCCTGAATCAGAAGGAAGGAAGGAAATAAACCCTAAAACTTAGAGTAGATATTAATGAATTGGAATTAAAAAATCCGAAGGATTAAATGAAACCAAGAGCTGATACTTAGAAAAAAAAACAAGATTGATAAACCACTGGCAAGACTCATAAAGAGAGAGAATCCCAGTTAACTGAACCAGAGGTGACAGGAGAGGACTCGTAGCAGATACCACAGAAATTCAAAGGATCATCAGGGACTTCAAAAATCTTTATGTCACAAAACAGAGAACCTAGAAAATAATGAATAAAATTTTTGACTCCTATAGTCTCCCAATAAGATTGGAACCAAGAAGAGACATAGAACCATAGAAATTCAAAGGACCATCAGGGATTACTTGAAAATCTTTATGCATGAAATGACAGAACCTACAAGAATGGATATAAGTTTTGACTCTTATTACCTATCAATAAGATATGGAATACCTGAATAGATTAATTACTATTAAGGAGTTGAAATGGTTATCAAAAATCTCCCCCCAAACCCAACCCAGGTGGAATTCTTCCAAATCTTTGAAGAGAACCCAAAGCCTCAGGACTCAGGAATCAGAGGGACAGACATACACCCAAACATTATCCTGATAGCAAAATCAGACAGAGATAGCACAGAAAGGGAAAACTATAGACTGATCTCCCTGATGAACACAGATGCGAAGATCCTTAACAAAATACTAGCGAATTGAATCTAGCCACACATCAGAAAAATCCTACACCATGGCCAAGTGAGATCCATTCCAGGGATGCAAGGATAGTTTAATGTACATAAATAAGTCAGCCAGCATAATGTACCATATTAATATAAGAAAAAATAAAGATGATTTGAGCAGATCAACAGAGGCATAAAAAGCATTTGACAAGATCCAACACCTGTTCATGATTGAAAAAAAAAACCCTCAATAAAATGGAAGATAAAGGAACTTTCCCTCACATAGTCAAACCCATTTTACCACAAGCCTGCAAAAAAGCATTATACTCAATGGTGAAAAACTGAGAGCCTTGTCTCTAAGGTCAGGCTAAGACAAAGATGCCCCCCTTCACCACTACTATGCAGTGTAGTATTAGAAGTCCTGGCCATAGCAAATAGGCAAGAAGGAGATATTAAAAGGACTTACAGGCAGGAAAAGAAGCTATGAAGCTTTATTTATGGATGACATGATACTATACTTGGAAAGCCCTAAAGACTACAGAAAAGCTCCTAGACACAAAGGGTGCAGTTTGCTGCCATGTGAACTGCCATGTGAGAGTATCAAGCTGAGAAAAGTTGGTCAGAGGGAGAGACTGACACAGTGATCTCTCTCTGATGCATGATATAAAGAGACATAGGAGGGGAATAACAATATCCAGAGGCAGTAGAAGCAAAGAATGTGGGGACCAGTCTGCAGTAGGCACATGGGTGGGGAGGGGGCTGGCAAGGAAGGCACAGGGAAGAGGACACAGCAGGGCGCAGGCAGGCCGTGAAATGCCAGCAGGAGGTGCAGTGCTCTGCATGAAACCCTCTCAGCCACAGTGCTGGGCTAGAAGCCACCGCGCCCAAAGTTGCAGGTCCACAGAACTTTGTTATACGTATGACAGCATGGACTATATGTTTGTATGTTTGTATATAAATCTCTCACAGAGGCAGGCTGGGGGGTGGGAGGGGCCGGGGGAATTGTGGGGGGAAGTGGACACAGCCGAGGAGATCGTTGTGGGAGTACTGTGTACCAGAAACCCAGTCATGAATATCTTGGTAATCCACGGGGACTCAATAGTATTACATAGCACTGCACTGTAGCACTGTCCTCCTGTTGTTCATCGATTTGCTCAAGCGGGCACCAGTAATGTCTCACAACAAATTGTGAGACTTGTTACTGTTTTTGGCATATTGAATATGTCACAGGTAGCTTGCCAGGCTTTGTTGTGCAGGCGAGATACTCTCGGTAGCTTGCCAGGCTCTCTGAGAGGGGCGGAGGAATTGATCCCGGGTTGGCCATGTCAGCCGCGTGCAAGGCAAACGCCTTACCCACTGTGCTATTGCTCCTGCCCATAGTATCACGTAGAAATAAAAAAAATATTTTTTCAAATAAAACACCAGACAGCAGTTTGTCAGCGTGTGGGAGGCTGGACGTCCAGTCATTATAGTAGCTGACAGCTGCTTAAGTGACAGTCCAGTTTGGCTTCTTATGTGGGGATGAGCACCAAGAAATGAAAGCTTTGTGCAATTTCTAAGTGCCCGTTCTCAGCTCTGAATGAACTCCAGGTGTCAGGAGCTGCTTCTCCTCCTTGGGGACAGCATGGGGTAGGGGGGCAGGCCCCGCCCTCTGGTCACAGCACGCAGGATGAGGCCCTCCCCAGTGCAGGGGGCCCCCCGATACAGCAGTCTCAGGGATCTCCTCCCTGCCTTCTCTGTCCCCTGAGCTGTCCTCTCTCCTTCCTTTCCCAGCTGTTCTTCACAGTGAACATTCTCCACTTGGCTGATGCTAACCCTGTACTGTGTTCTCTGCTGATGTCTGCCAGCTTAGACCTGCCGACTTTGATTCTGCACTGGGTTATCCTATAACGAATGTATCAAACCAGACTCTCATATTTCATATTTTTTAATGAAAAAATGAATTTTTGGCTCACAAAGAATTGGATGAATTAGAATCTCTGGTTCATGATGCACTGCCAGTATTGATATATATGTGACCCTCTTTAATTTGTGATGAATACTTTGGGAACTCACATCTCCATCAAGGGTGTGTACATTTACAATGATACACTTTTAATAGTCAATCGCTGTATCACTGTATCACTGTCATCCTGTTGTTCATTGATTTGCTTGAGCAGGTGCCATTAATGTCTCCATTTGTCCCAGCCCTGAGATTTTAGCAACCTCTCCTTACTTGTCCTTCCCAATGGTGCCGTATTGGAAGCACTTCCAGGGTCAGAGGAATGAGACCCGTTATTGTTACTGTTTTGGGCATATTTGATATGCCCAAAACAGTAACATATCAGAGCTTGCCAGGCTCTGCCTTGTGGGTGGGATACTCTCGGTGGCTTGTCGGGCTCTCCGAGATGGACAGAGAATGTATAGAAGAGAATACAAGCAAGTATGTTAAAACCAAACACAGTATCTACCATTTGTAATAGTTCCCCCATCATTTAGTAGAGGATTAAATTTCTTTTAGTGAACAAGTCATATTAAATTCTGGCCATCAGACTCTTGCACACATTTTGGCTTGCTGCAGGGCATCGAGGACAGGATTAGTCGGAAAACTTGCTGCTTCCGTTTATCAGTTTGGCTTCAGTACTTTATTTTCATAGGAAGTCTCTCTAACATTTCATGAGGTTTGCTTTGTGATT
Source organism: Sorex fumeus (assembly GCF_029834395.1). NCBI lineage: Eukaryota > Metazoa > Chordata > Mammalia > Eulipotyphla > Soricidae > Sorex > Sorex fumeus. The sequence goes on from NW_026606120.1 coordinate 82,733,937, forward strand.
CTATAATCTTCAAAGCTGAAAATACAAAGGTTCTTTGGAGGCTAGCTCTTGTACTTATAGTGATAAATTCGATATGAGCAAAGTGGTAAATTTGTCTCAGCGGTTTTTGTAGTTTAAAATGGTAAATGAAAATGACCTTTAGAAATGAAGAGATTAAAGCACATTTATGATTTGTATTATATATATAATCCTCAAGTTTAGTTAGACTGATAAAAAATTATCGTGAGAATAGTTTCCATGGACCTAAAAGTTACATCACTTGATGATATAGTCAGTAGGTCATTACATACGGATTAAACTGTGCTATAGTGTTTCATTTCTAAAGTTATTTTTTTAGTGAAATTAGATATAAGTCATCTTTGGCTGTTTTCAGAGACATTAAAGGAAACCCCTAAGTAAATAAGGCACAAAGTTACTGAAAATTACTGGCTTTAGTAAATAAGACCTTTAGATCTAGTTTAAGATTCTTAAGCAAATGAGATTGCATTAAAAATAAATTAATTTTACTGAAGTAACATGCATTACAATGTTATGTAAGTCCTACTGCAAAACTTTGATTTTATCCTTCACTATCCAGTTTTCCCCTTAACGCCCTGCCCACTTTACTATTGTTCTGGTTCCTGCAAATGACAGAATTCTACGCTTTTGTGGCCACATTTCATATTAAATTTAGTTGGTAGTAATCTAGAGGTTTTTTTTCTTTTTCCTTCCACACGATTTCCTTGCATCTCCCTCACCTGGCATCGGTGACCACCCACCCTCTGGGTCCTGTCGGCGGGTCCCCTTCATGGCTTCTATCCCGTCCAGGCATGTGGCCACTTTTGTGCCCATGTGGTGCAAGTCGCGAAGTCATGCCCGAGCCGGAGCGACTGCGGAACCCTTTATTCTGACCCTGGATGTTTGGTTTTCTGGAAAAAAAAAAAGAATATCTAAAATCAATAAGCGAGACCATCGTGGTTCCTGTGTATCTCCAGAGCGTCAGAGATGCGCCCTGTGGATCCGGAAGCTGTGCGAGCCATCGGGGACTGGTGCGGGCCTGCTGGGCCGGCGGAACCGGAACCTCTACGCCAAGATGCTGCTGCACATGCTGCGGCGCGGCGTGCTCGAGGGCCCCTTCTCGCACCGGCCTGAGCCTGGCACGCTGAAGACGCTGCCCTCCTACATGGTGAGTGCCCGGACCCTGCCCTCCTGCATGGTGAGCTGCCCCTGGTGCGGGCACTGCTGGGCTCCCGTCTTCCTACATGGTGAATGCCTGGCTCCCTGCCCTCCTTCACGGTGAGCTGCCCCCTGAATGGTAGGCACTGCCCAGTTCTCTGCCCTCCTGCATTAGTGACCTGCCCCCAGGTGGTGGGCACTGCCCAGCTCCCTGCCCTCCTGGATGGTAAGCTGCCCCCAGCAGTGGGCGTCACTTGGTCACACTGCTGGTCTTTTCTCCATGGTTGAATTTTTACCCCTATCTTGAATAAAAATCAGGTATTGGCTTAGTATAGGGGTCATTCGTATTGATTTAGTCTTACCATAGTATTAAAAACAATTTTTTGGGGTGTGTTTGGGGCACACTTGGTGGTACTCGGGGTTTACTCCTGGCTCTGCACATAGGGAGCCCTCCTGCCAGTGTTCCGGGGGCCATATGGGGTGCTGGGGATTGAACCCGGGTCACACATAAGGCAAGTGCTTTTCCCTCGGTACTATCTCTCCAGCCCCTAAAAAAGTTTCTAAAATCATTGAAAGCAAGGTTTTTTTCCCTTAATGTTAACCCTTTATTTCACAATAATTTTCATTGGGCTATAATCATATATTTCCGTAAATTCCAGTTTATTGAAATTGCATCTATTATTTAAAAATTTATAAGCAGTTTTAAAAGTTACCACCCTAGTAAAAAGAGTAGTAATATGTTGAAACTGGAGTTAAAAAGTCTCTATACCTAATTTCATTGTCACAGTTATTTTGGCTGCCAAGGTGGTTATAATTATGCTTTGTTGATGAATCTTGGCCTTCTTGTTCTGTGCAACCGTGAAATATCATTCATTTCTGTGGTGCTTGAATATTTGAGAAATGCCACTGAAGTACCAGAATTTGGCAGCTGCTTTAGGATATGGACACTTTTGGTAGGGAACAAGGAAACTCCCAAGTAGTATCCAGGGTCCAGGGCCACCCAAGTAATACTGGCCCTGCTGAACCTGATGGTTCAGTGGCTTGACTGGGTGGGAAAGTGCTATTTCGGAACCACACCCAGAAGTATTCAGGGGCTCATGAGTGCCAGGGTGGAACGTGGGGCTCCATGCCTGTGAAGCATGCACTCTGGCTCTTTGACTCATCTAGTAGGCCCAAATCTAAGCATGCTTTTTTATGGGGGGACACAGGGCATACCTGGCTGTGCTCCGGGTTTTCTCCTGGTTTGTGCTCAGGAGTCTCTCCTGGCCTGCAGTACTGGGGTTGAATTGGCATCGGCTGTGTGCCAAGCAAGCACCTTACCTGCTGTGTGCTCTCTCTGGCCCCTTTACACGCATGTTTGAAAACACTGCTGTGTAGCGGCTGTTGGTATTTTTTTCAGGATCTTGTCAGCGAGAGCACAGTTCAGTGCGAAGATACACCGCACACGCTAGTGTCATTTCTGTTATTTGTGGTGGCCTCTGGAGGCCACTCCCAGCAGGGGACAAAGAAAAGCTGCGTTTTGTACCTGATTGAGATCAGGAGTCCTTGGGAAGTGGGGGTCTGGATTTTTGGATTAGGCCTCAGAGTTGGAAGGTCATGTCTCCCGTTCCTTCGAGCAGAGCTTGAGGGTTTCCGCACAGCATGGAGAGAATGATTGTAGAAGGATGCAGCCAGGGCTTTGTCTTCACCGACATGTCATGAAACCTGGCTCAGCTGAAGGGAAATAATGGGCCGATGCTATTCTTTTTTTGGGGGGGGGGGTCACACCCAGCGATGCACAGGAGTTACTCGTGGTTCATGCACTCAGGAATTATTCTTGGCAGTGCTCGGGGGACCATATGGGATGCTGGGAATCGAACCTAGGTCAGCTGCGTGCAAGGCAAATGCCCTACCCGCTGTGCTATTGCTCCAGCCCCGATGCCATTCTTAATGACTAGAGGCTGACAGTTTCTATTTTTTTTTTTCTATTTGTGTCACACCCGGCGATGCACAGGGGTTACTCCTGGCCCATCCACTCAGGAATTTCTCCTGGTGGTGCTCAGGTGACCATATGGGATGTTCGGAATCGAACCTGGGTTGGCCGCGTGCAAGGCGCCCTGTCTGCTGTGCTGTCGCTCTGACCCAAGGCTGACAGTTTCTTAAAGACTTTCTAAGATCTTCAAAGATATGAGTATGTCATACTCTGGGTTTTTTTGTTTTTTTTTTTGTTTTGTTTTGCTTTGTTTTTGGGGCCACACCCAGTGGTGCTCAGGGCTTACTCCTGCCTCTGTGATCAGGGACCACTCCTGGCGGGCTCAGGGGACCACATGAGTCAAACCTATCTTGGCTGCCTGCAAAGCAAACACCCTATCTGCTACATTATTTCTCCAGTTCCTAATGTCTTAATTTATTTTTACTGCGGTTGTTTTTATTTTTTTACCTTATCCAGCGGTGCTTAGGGATCACTCCTGGCAGTGCTCAGGAGACCAGGGGGTGCAGAGGTTGGAGCGAGGGTCAAGCATGTGCAGGCCACATGCCCAACCAGCTATTGGATCTCTACAGCCCACTTTGATTTTTACCAAATCACATATTTGATACTTCCTTAGGGGCTGGGGCAGTTAATGATATAGAAAATATAGGGGAAAACATGATTAGAACAAAACTTCCCATTTGTCATCACTTTTGTAAAACAGTTACCAGATTTTGTCATAATTTATCATTCATTATATTGTATAGAATGCAATTAGATGTAAATATGTTACCCAGTTTATGGAATGTTTTGTATTTTGCTGTACAATGAATGTTGCATTTTTGTGTATTTTTACTTAGAGTATTTTGAAAGCTTTCTTTCTTAAATCAGATTGCAACTTGATGGAAATCTTAACTCATTGTTTCATTTTAGTACATTTTGAAAGAATAATTTTTCTAATTTTTAAAAATCAGTCCATCTATTTTGATGAACCAAATCCAGCACGAGCCAAATGTTCAAGCCCAGAAGGATTGCCAGACTGGGTCCTGGGTGAGCTGGGGACAAGCGAGCACAGATGGAATGAGTCGTGGAAGCTTTCTCCGGGAGGAGATCATTCTCCGATGCAGTCACCCACTGAGACCCAAAGGTATGCTCTGAAATGGGCTTCCAGATGTGTCTTATTGCTTAGTCTGTCTTCAGAATGGGTCCATATCTCCCATTTTCCCTCTTTCAATTGTTGAGGACTGTGAAAGAATGTTGGGTGGGTTTGTTAAACAAATTTTGCTTTTGTATTCACTGTTTATTCAGTTCTATTGCACGTCAGCCACTTTTTGCCTTTTTAACCACTTTTTGGATTGTATGTGTATGTGTGTGTGTATAAGCGTATGTATTTGCATATGTTAAATGGATTATGATATGTCCATATACTGTTACTTGGATTGAGCGTCTTTAACACAACTGTTTTTCTTTATGAGAATTATATATGATAGGTATATATTTCAACAATATATTTCAATATATAATATATTTCAACAATATATACCTATCATATATATCCCCATATCTCTCTTCAAGCTGATCCTTGGATTTCTCTCCCTTTCTCCTCATTAGACAATATGTGTTTGATTTATTGAAATAATCAGGGTAAACGAAGTCCATCAAATTGCTTCCTATTAGAGTACTAAGTTTCAGTAGGGTTTTAGTACCAAAAAAGTGAATGGTTTTTGAAATTCACAGACTGATTGCTGCTTTGTCACTTTCAACTTTTAGGAAGAACAGATTTTAATGGAGCTTTTTCCAGATTTCGAGTTTTACCTTTGGCACTGTTCCCTGAAATCTTAAAATATTGGATAGTGTCAGTTGACATGAGATAGGGTACTTCTTAGCATACTTCACTTCTTGCTCTTGATAATTTTCATTTTTGACTGATTTGGGTAACAGTATCATTAAAAAAATCTTTTAAAAATTGAATCACAGTGAGATACACAGTTACAAAGTTGTTCATGATTGGATTTCAGGCATACTATGTTCCAATACTCCTCACTTCACCAGTGCAGATTTTCCATCACCAGTGTCCCAGTTTCTCTCCCCCCCTCTCCCCTTCACCCCTGCCTGCCTCTATGGCAGGCACTTTTCCTCCCCCCCCCCCCCACCATTTTCTTTCCTTTTGGGCCTTAACAGTATCATTTTAAAAAAATTTTTATTTGTGAAACACCATGAGGTACAGTTGTAGATTTACAATTTTTTTGTGCTTGGGTTTCGATTATACTGTGATCAAGTACCCATCCCTCCACCAGTGCCCATTTTCCACCACCATGGATAATATCCCTCCCACCCCCATTCCCACCATCCCACCCTGCCCCTGTGGCAGGGCATTCCCTTTTGTTCTCTCTCTCCTTTTGGGTGTTGTGGTCTGCAAAAGAGGCATTGAACTACTGTCCTCCGCTCTATCAGCTGAGCTATCGAAGGGAACAGTATCATTTTTTAACTCTACTTCTTCCTTATTTATTCCTTAATAGACTAGAAATTATTAGTCATTTGAAACGTCTTTGCAGTTGGTGTAGTCTGTTACACCCTTTTTCAGATCTCAGCTTTATGCTGGAAAGGAAAAGAGGAATGCAAAGGGAGAAACCCAGTCCCTATGAAAACGATGTTTTTTATTAGAAAGGAGAAACATTTCATTAGAAAATGAAAATGATGAGAAGCAAAAGAAGAGGTGATAAAATGAAGGAATCATCCTTCAAGAGTAAAGAGAAATGAACAGAGGACATGGTGTTAGGGGTGTTGTTAAAAACATATTTTTACATTTAAAGGAGAGTTGAAAATAGAAGAGATATATTGGTAAACTTTTTATTATCCTTCTAGGAGCTAAATGGCAGTGTAAAAGATTGTGGCCTCAATTCAGAGAAAAATAATTCACAGGCAAAAATTCTTATTTTCGGGTGAACTCCGTGAAGAGTTTGCCACATTAGTGAATTCTAAGTGTAATGAACACAGAGTTGACAGTGGAGGGTGAAATCAAGTCATTTCTCATAGCTGGAAATTGAGACCAGAGGTTGAAAATTGATTATCTTCCCAGACTATGTGAATTATCTTAATAGATTTGTCTGACTTACACAGTGTCTTTAAGATTTTTGAATGAGCCGTCGAAATTAGTGATTGGGGAATTTCACAGAAAATGGAATTTTTTGGCTTATCCAATGCTGGAACCCTGGCACTGTTTGCAGCTGTAGTTAGGAGCGAGGGCATAGGAGGGACCCTGGCTGCCGCATGTCGCTGGGAGCACTGGGCTTTGAGGGGACCCGGGCTCAGCTCACCCTGACTGTCCCTTCTGCCCTCTGCTGACGGATGCTGAGGAGTCTCTTCTCAAACATGAGCTCCACCCACCCCCACACTCTGCTTTAAGTAGGACTAAGAGGAAGAAGGAAATACTTGTTCACTCTCTATGTTCTCTCCAAAGGGGAGTGAGGGAAAGTAGATGCCAGGGATTGCCTGATCCAGAGCAGGAGGGAGGCTCTGCCATACCCCCCTGCAGAGTGCCCTGGCTGATGAACTCGTGGTCACCTGTCCCATTGAAGTCCTTGACAAATGGGCTTTATAGCAGCTGTTTTATTTTATTTTTTATTTTATTGAACCACTGTGAGATACAGTTACAAGCTTTCATGTTTGGGTTTCAGCCATACAATGTTCAAACTCCCATCCTTCCACCAGTGCACATTTCCCACCACCAATGTCCCCAGTATATCCCCCTTTTCCAACCTTCCCCCTGCCTTCATGGCAGAAAATTTTTCCCATTTTCTCTGTCTCTCTCTCTGTCTCTCTCTGTCTCTCTCTGTCTCTCTCTGTCTCTCTCTCTCTCTCTCTCTCTCTCTCCTTTTGGGCATTATGGTTTGCAATACAGATACTGAGAGATTATCGCGTTTGGTCCTTTATCTACTTTCAGCACACATCTCCCATCCCGACTGATCCCTCCAGCCATCATTGACTTAGTGATCCCTTCTCTATTCCAGCTGCCTTCTCCCCCAGCTCATGAGACAGGCTTCCAGCTATGGTGCAATCTTCATGGCCCTTGTGTCTACTGTCCTTGGGTGTCAGTCTCATTTTGTGTTATTTTATACTCCACAAATGAGTGCAGTCCTTCTGTGTCTGTCCCTGTCTTTCTGACACATTTCACTTAGCATGATACTTTCCATCTCTATCCACTTAGAAGAAAATTTCATGATTTCATCTCTCCTATTAGCTGTGTTGAGTTCCATTGTGTAGATGTACCAAAGTTTCTTTAACCAGTTGTCTGTTCTTGGACACTCGGGTTGTTTCCCGACTTTGGGGATTGTGAACAGTGTGATAGCAGCTGATTAAGATGCTTCCAGTATCTCCTCAGGTTCCTGAAGATAGGAGATGGGCTTCTGATGGTCACCAAAGGTTTCAGGAGAAAGGACTTTTGCTGCCTTGGAACATGGGATGAGTATTTCTCATGCAGTGCCCGGGGACTTTTCTGGAACATGAAGCCGTAGTCCTGCCCTCACAGTGGTGACCCTCAGCGCTTCTCTTTGTTCACCCCCACAGCATCATGTAGTGGGGCAGGTGACCCAGGCAGGAGGCCTCTGTCATGGGCGGTCTTCAGGCCCCCGTCAAGAGAACATCACCGGCACCTCCTGTGCTGGGCCTGTAGAGGCGCCTGGCTCCTGTCAGGGTGCTCAGGTGGAGATGGCTCTGTATTTCTCCCGTGAGTGTCCCCGTGCCCCGTGTCTCTGGGGCTGGATGTCGGGGGAGCCGTGTTGCGGACTCAGGGCCGGGGCGTGCCTGGAGCATGGAGGGATTGACAGACCCTGCCCGAACTCAGCTTGATGCCAGCAGCGTCTGTGCAGGGGCCTGGCCTCGCGGGCACAAACCCAGCAGGGTTAGAGAGCACCAGGGAAGGGGTAGGCCAGCATCTCCTGTACCTGCAGATTCCCTGCACATTCCCTGCACACAGCACGGGTCAGTGGGAGGACCCGGAAGGAGGCGAGGAGGTCAGGCTCTCCTCTTCCCGTCGGGGGTTGGAGGTCACCAAGGCCAGAGGCATGCCAGGAGCATCCGGACAGAACCCCCCCCCCCCCACCGCCCCCTTCCTTCCTGTTCTTCAGCTTGCCTTAATCAGGGGATTAAAATGATGGAAAGACATTCTATAGGCTATCACTAGCATGTCTTAGTGGCTCCTGCCAAAACAGAACAATCTTCACACTGTTTCCTATATGGACACTTGTTTGTAAGCATGGTCAGCAGTTCTTCATAACAGACAATACAAAATGTATTCTTTTGGTTGTGTTTTGGGAGAGGGATTACGGTTTGGGATGGAAACATCCTGAATTTGATTGTGGGAAGGTGTAATAGTGGTGGGATTGGTGTTAGAATATTAAGTGTAATCAAATATTGTGAACTAACTTATAAAATAAAAAAATTTAAAAAAATCATGGAAAGGTTTCCTCCGCACATACCTCCGCCTCTTTGTGGTTTCACGTCCAGGGAGGCATGGGAGAAGGAAAACTGACATTTGTTTTACCCTCGAGACCGTCAGGTGGCCTGTCGGGCCAGCCTGGGGCTGTGTGGTCGCAGCTGAGAAGAAGGGCGGCGGCTGTCCCAGAGGCTGCCTGCGTCCTTCCCTCCAGCCGTGATTGCTGCTGCATGGACACGCCGAGCTCACAGAGCAGCCGGCCGCCACGGGCCTCGCACAGCCCGGCAGTTCTGCAAGAAATTGTTTTAAAAAGTTTAAGAGGCTTATAATATCTGACACATGTATGTTTTTATAGTGAATAATTTATTGTTACTTAGAACTGAAGTTTAATGCGGCCTCATAAATTTTTACAACCACTTCAACTTGTCCTTTGAAAAGCCTCTTTTAATCTTAAAAGATTTTTCCCCTTAGTGTTTCTTTTTTGATCACTTTATAAAATCCTGCTTTACTTAGACCTTTTTGTATGTGAAGTATTTCTAATGGCATTTTAGATTATGCTGTTTGTGTCCTAGCCTTTTTTTTTTTTTTTATGTTATTAAAGATGCAGAGTCCTTTTGAAGACCCTTTGTTACGAATCCCCATTTAAAGCCAGTGGCACCTTTCCTGGGGCTTTCTTCTTCCTATAGGATATGGCATGTGGCCTTATTCTGACTGCGTTAGAAGTTGGTGAGGGCTCTGTTTTATCAGGCGGGTGATTGTGCGTCCCTGTTCCCACCAAACACACTTTACCTCCTTACTGCAGTGGGCTAGCGGGCTTCTGCTTCCGACTCTACACACAGCCCCATCCTGGTTTTATCCTGTGTTTGCCTTTTGCATCTGTCTTTGTTTCACTTTAGGCCATGACCCGTGCTTTTGGAAACCCACTCTCCACGTTGTTCTGCTGTTTACTAGAGACTGGGTGTTGTCGAAACGGCTGCCGTTTCTTCGAAGAAGCGCTGCTTAGCTAAGTTTGGAGCGGGGCCTAACCGTGCGGTTCTGATACCGCAGGCTTCGATCTCATTCCTGATAGTTTGCTTACCTGCGTTTTAGTTCCCCAACCTCGAGCCTTGTCCAGATGCATTACTTCCCGGCCATCTTGCTGATGCCCACTGTGGAGATCCGACAGTGACCTTGTTTGTTTGGGTGGCTTTCGGATGGCCCCGTTATCCTCCTCTGGGTGTCCCCGACTTCTCAGCCTTACAACCATTCCCCCTCAAGTGGGGCAGCACGTGAGACTGGGTTTTTTCCAGAACACGGCAGAGGGGAGTGTTTTCCTACTTTTCTTGTGGTCCCGAGGCGCCCCACAGACACAGTGACAGAATTGACGTGTGTGGCCCAGAGCTGTGCAGCGTTTAATCCAGTTATTAATCTTCATCTTAGAAATGTATGCTGTCTGTAGTACAGTTTTGTTGCAAAATACCCCGTGTAGAAATACATAGAGTTACACGGCCAAGTTCTCTCCTGGTCTTCTCTGTTCTGTATTCCTCACGAGAGCTGCTTGTCATCAGCAATTTGTTGCGTGTGATTTGATAATAGATGTACACTTATCCAGTCAAAATCGCACATTGTGTCATACTACACGCATTTGTTCTGAGGCTTCCCCCCCCGACCTTTAACTTATGTCCTAACCCTGTGTTCTGTAGTCTGTATTCATTTTTAATAATCTGGACTGTAGTTTTACTATAGTGTAACCCTTCCTTGCTGCTTTCAGGTCTGTTATCAAGAATATCCTTGTATTTATACTGTTCCGTACCTGCCTGTGCTTTCATCTCATGGTTCCCAGGAAAGGAATGGTTCTTTTTAATAGCTAAGCACATTAGCGAACTGAATTGGTGAACTCTTATTCTGAACTCTTGGAATTATTAGTCGGTTCATTTTGTGCACTGGTGATATGCTGGTGATGGGTGAGTAGAAAAAATCACTAAGGTAACAGATTGAAATGGAGCCTTTAAAATACAGCGAGCTTCTCATGGTGTGTATGTGTATGGGATGCCGAGGGTCGAACCCGGCTTGGCTGCATGCCAGGCAAGCGCCTTGCCCAATGTACTCTTGCTCTGGCCCCTCTACGTGTATTTAAAAGTGGATATATGGATTAAGATATTTACATGTGCATTAAATGTTCCTGGTGTCACATAGAAAACTTTTTCCTGTAGAGTGTAACAATCTGGAGAGGAAAGTTGACATTCTTTTTAAACCTTTGTGCCTATGTTATATTAAGTAACGTGCCCTTTTTTAGACAGATACTGTCAAATTTTCCTCCAAACTGAGCTCTTGGGTAAAATGTGCAGGATTCCCAGGTCATATAAATGATGGCAATTACTGAATGCCTTCGTTTAAATAACCAATATCTAACAGACACGTAGATTTATAAGTGAACTTTCCCCAGTAAACACTGAATATCTGTGGATTCTACTGTTCTTCTAATTTCTTTTTTGTTTATTTTTGTTTGGGACCACAGCTGGTGTTGCTCATTACTCCTGGCCCTGCACTCAGGGACTGCTCCTGGAGGTGCTTGGGGAACCATATGTGGTGTGGGGATTGAGCCTAGGTCAGCCGCGTGCGTGCAAGGCCAGTGTCCTGCCTGCCGTACTGTCTTTCCAGCCCTTGTTTTTCTCATTTCTGAAGCAGGCACCAAGTAAGGCAAGTTGTATCATTTATACTGCACTCACCCTGTGCTGCTAGATACTGTTGTAGAAGTATGCTGGAAGTTTTCTATAAGTCATGTTGATCATCTGGTGTCAAACTGTAGTATTGGTGACTGTTTTTGTGTTCTGAATGAAACACGGCTTCAGTAAGGTGAGTCAGCTTTCTGAGTGATGGATCCAGTATTGGAATCCAGAGTTCGTGTTCCCAGAAGGCCCTGTTCTGCCCCCCGGGCCGTTTTGGCCCAGTATCCTATGTGGAAAGTATGCGGGAACCGCACTTACCGTTCTTCCCAGCGGAGCTGCAGCTGCAGCCCCTCGCCACCGTGTCTTTGTTCTTGGTTATTCCAGGTTGAGGTCTAGCCATTGTTCCAGTCTCGCCACTGACACTTGGCAACTGTTTGTTGTCAGGCAAGTTCTTGAAGTTTTAAACGTCAGTTTCATCTTCTGTAACATGGAGGTGTGTGCGTGTGACATGCGGCTTATATGCCCACCTCCTCCTCGGCTTCCTCTTCCCCCTCCTCCTCCTGCTCCCCTCCTCTTCCCACTTGCCTCTCCCTCTCCTCCACCCCCCCTTCCTCCTCCTCCTCCCCTGCTCCTTTCCTCCTCCCCCTTCTTCCACTCCTCCTCCTCCTCCCCCTCCTCCCCCTCCTCCACCTCTGCCCCTTTCCCTCCCCCTCGTGATTGCCATTCTAATTGCCCCTGAGGTGTTTGCTTATCAGATTGTTGCTCTTGTTTCTCTTTCTCTAAAGATCTAATCTTCCCAGAAGGTGTTATCTTAAAACCCACTGGTCATCGATTTTTCTGTTAACTAAAATTCTCTCTGTGTTCTTGATAAGAAATTAAATGTGCCGAAAGATTCCAAGAAGTCTATGCAGAAGGATTCGGATTTATGTGAATCCAGTATAGTCTTTGGGTAAAGAGCAGCAACGTTACTTACAGAGAGGCCCCAGGAGTTTATTGAGGTGACTCGTGAGTGCTCTGTGGGGTTGGAGGACAGGGCGGCCCGCCCTCTCTCTGTGCTCTGTCACCCTGCGTGAGAAGTTGGCTGTGTCATATTTTGACCTCAGCTCACTCCCTCTCTGTGGTGTTTTTATGTGTTATCCCAGAGGCAGAACACATGACGAACGGGCTCTAATTTTGTTTACAATTCTGTTTAAAAATGTTTTGAAGATTCCTCTTCAATGTCATATAACGATTTTTAATGATTTCAGAGAGGTATGATGTGGTCTGATAGCTTATCATCAAAGTGAAGTTAGGTTTGGGGGCAGGGAAAGATGAGAAACGATGATTTATGGCTCTTATTACTTATACTTGAAACTTTGAGTTAGAAATTGGGCGAGGATAAAAGGACTCAATGTTGGGTCAACCGTGGACCTGAAATACTGCTCTGTAAAAGTGTAACTGCAAAAAGCAGACATTGGTTTAGCTTTCTTTAGGTGATGCTTTCTAAAGAACCATCTAGATTACTGACTGCCCGCGTCTCGGCCTGTGACAGGCATTTCTCTCCTCTTTCCCTCTGCCTCCTTCCTCCATTCGCCTCTCTCCATCCCCTCCTTTCTCCTCACCTTCTCCTTACATTTCTCTAAATAAAACTGTTCCACTGGAGGAAAAAAAACCCTACAGGAGTGTGGTTAATGATATTCAGAATTCCTTTCATTATTCATTGCTTTTAATTTAATTTATTTAATTTTTATTAGTGAAACACCATGAGGTACAGTTGTAGACTTACAAATCTTTGTGCTTGGGTTTCAGTTATACGATGATCGAGTACCCATCCCTCCACCAGTGCCCATTCTCCACCACCATTGATCCCAGTATTCCTCCTACCACCACCCCTATCCCTCCCCAACCCAGCCCATCCCACCCCGCCTCTGTGGCAGGGCATTCCCTTTTGCGCTCTCTCTCTCTCTCTCTCTCTCTCTGTCTCCTTTTGGGTGTTGTGGTTTGCAATAGAGGTATTGAATGGCAGTCATGTTTGGTCTATAGTCTACTTTCAACATATTCGTTGCTTTTTAAATATAGATTTAGGTGAACTTTATATGAAGTTTTATCTTTTCCCCTAGGTCACGTTCCCTAAATAATAAGTGTATTCATATCTATAGGAATGGATTTGGAGAATAATGATCCTATTTTAAATGATTATAGAGGGTTGTAATTTTTCCATCATGCTTTAATGAGATCTTTCCGTGGGTTATTTGATGCTAGATTTCAGTTTGGAATGAACTATCTAATTATAGTCTTGCCCTTATGGAAAATATGATGGAAAATATGATTTGCTTTACAATGATTGTCTTTCTGATGTGGGTTTCCAGGAATGTACTGTGGCAAAAAGGAACTGGAAATGTCCTTTAAAAATAACTCCCATTGCCCTGAGCGTTTCATTCGCTTGTACAGTTCGATGGCGTAGCCAGCAGAGGGCGATCAAGTATAGTGAAAAGGCACCGAGGCGCGTGACCTCACGGAGCAACGCTTTCACTTTAAAAATGATTATTTTTTACTCCGTATACCCAAACGATATCGTGGAATCTTGCTTTGTTAAGATACGTGTTATAGGTAAATAGCATTGACATGATGAGTTGCTGTCCCTGCTCCTAAAATGTGTGATGCACGTAGGAGGGAGCCAATAATCCCCTCTCCTTTCTCAGAGGTGTTACGGGCATCGATCCATGCGGTTAGGATTGCCCTTAGTTGGTTCTCAAATATCATTCACCAAATATGCGCTCCTTTCATTCAAGAATTGCCATGTAGTGTGGTAAAGATGTCTTCTCCTGCAGCACTGGGCCCTGGGATTGCTGGGCTGGTGGAAACGTGCCCACCGTGCAAGCAGGACTCGGAGTGCGCTGGTGGGACTGACAACGGTTAGCTGTCCGCTGGTGATTAATGTCCCTCTGCTGGGCTTGGAGTTCTGGGCCTGCATCTAGAGCACTGTAGAACCGCAGCCACATGGGGGCAGTGGTCAGCGGGACTGGCTGGGGACAGGAGTGGGCTCCGGTGTCTCGGGTCAGGCTTGAAGTTCCCGGGTCTCTCTCGTGGCTGACAGTTCCGGCTCGACTCCCCAGAAAAGCTTTTGGAAAGAAAGATGAATCCTTTTCCTTCAAACAAAACCATTTCTCCTTACTGGGTTTTGATTCAGGAAGCACATGAGGTGTGGAACAGCTCTGGATAATTTGACTCTGGGGGTGCCGTGGACTCCTGGAAGGTGGACACTTCCTCCGGAGCTCAAGAGGTCAGACTGCTGCCTAAATGGGGAGTGGACACTGGGGGCTGGGGGGATGGGCTGAGACGCTCGCCTTGGACACCCTCGGGGCTGGGGGGAAGGGGCCATCATACTTGCCTTGCGCATAGCCAACCCTGGTGTGTTCCTTGGCTCTTTGCCCAAAAGGTCACTCCCGGCTGCTAAGTTATCACTGGGAATGGACTGCAAACCCTTGAACACCGCCAGGGAGGGCCCCCCAAAAAGCTATATTGTAATTAATCACGTACAACAAAGCAAATCAGGGAAGGTGGAACAAGATTTTATAAGACATCTGCCTGCCAGTTTATAAAGACATGATCACAAGATGTAGCCAGAGGACATAGTAACTTTTTGGCAAATAAGAGAGAAAAACTGACATCATTTTTAATTAAAAAAAAAAAGAACGATCAGGAACGTCATAAAGGATGGTGCAGTGGCTAATCAGAAAGAGGTACTCATGATCACCAGTAATGAGGGAATGCGCAAACCAAACCGTTCCTCCACCGGACATGAATGGTAGGAGAAGCCTGACAAACTGGATACTGTCCCCAACGGGGAGTGAGAGACTTTGAAATCCTCCTGGTAATAATGTAAATGGCGGCAACTGTTTTGGGAATACTTCTTAGATAACAGAATACATGTAGGTACACTAAAAACATGGAAGAAAGAAGGCTCATGGGAGATTTCTTTCTTTCTTTTTTTTTTTTTTTTTGCTTTTTGGGTCGCACCCAGCGATGCTCAGGGGTTCCTCCTGGCTCTGCACTCAGGAATTACTCCTGGCGGTGCTCCGGGGACCATATGGGATGCTGGGAATCGAAGCCTGGTGGGCTGTGTGCAAGGCAAACGCCCTCCCTGTTGTGCCCCAGACTCAGAGATTTATTTCTAACAGCCCAAATGTGGGTACTCCAGCGTCCAGCATTCTCGGGGAGGAACAAAATTGTAAAATAAATATAAGGCCATTCTTTCCGAACCTATTTTATTCAATTTACAAAATGCTGGCAACCACTTCTTGCCCTTGCCTTCATAAATACCTCAGACTGATAATTGCATATTGCTGTTGGGGTGTCCTGAGCCAGTGTCTGTATAACAAATGTCGTCACCGAGGAGAGTGACGGAGGCTCAGCAACGTTCCCACGGTCACTCAGTGGGCTCTCGTGCTGACCGCCCCTCCTCTGTGAGCCGAGCTCAGGCAATTTTGGTTGGTGCAAATCCTTCCACTGTGGCCAAGTTCAGGCTCCCTCTGTGTCATCACCAAATACACCGGGAGGAGGTGTGATGCTGCGTCTCTGAGCTCACGGGCCCTCTCCCCACGCAGCCTACGAGCCTGGGGGGGGGGGGGCATCCATGCACCATGCACCACACCGCCTCCTGCTCTCTCCACGTCTTTCTGTGTCTGCAGCCCAGCTACACGTGGGAACACGAAGGCAGTGCATGCGTGCGCCTTCAAAATCACACCTCATTTCCAAAGCTCAGAGTTTTTTATGTTTTGCCGTGCACATTCTAATAGAAATGGCATTATTAATACAAAGCCATTTCTTTTTTTAATTAGTGGAAGGGAGCAGTGGCTTCGCTCTAAAAGAACTTAGAAATAATTTATTTTCTGTCATCTGCACCTGTGTGTTCTACAGTTAGTATTGCAGTTCATTTGTGATATATAATAAACACACACACAGAGAGAGAGAGAGAGAGAGAGAGAGAGAGAGAGAGATATGTTGTCTTTCACTTTTACTTTTTTTTTTTGTCTTTTGTTTGGGGGATTTGGGGCCACACCTGGGAGTGCTCAGCGGCTATTCTTGACTCTGTGCCCAGGGATCCCTCCTCTCAGGATTGTTCTGTGCCGAGTCCCAAGGACGTGCTGCCACCTGTGCCCTGCCCTGCCCTGGGGGCTTGGGGGCCTCCATGGCCGCCCCTCACAGTTGGGGCATGTGGAATGGAGCTGGGGTCCAACTCCAGTCCCGGCACTTACGAAGCAGACACCTCTCGCCGCCGAGCTTCCTGTCCTGCCCAGAGAATAGTCCTGCCAGCTGTTTCTGGTGCGGTGGGTTTCTTTTGTGGTGGAAATAGGTAATTTTTGTTACTTTCTAGAAGCTTTCCTTTTATTTCTCTTTTATTTTTCTATTTTTTTAAAAAAATTATTTTTTAAATTGAGTCACCATGAGATGCACAGTTGCAAAGCTGTTCATGATCGGGGTTCAGTCATACAATGATTCAGCACCCATCCCTCCACCAGTGTCCATTTCCCACCACCAATGACCCCAGTTTCCCTCCTGCCACCCCCCTGCCCCCCTTCCCCACAATCCGCCTTTATGGCTCTATGACAGGCACTTTCCTTCTCTTCCTCTCTCTCCCCTTCTCTCTCTCTCTGCCTTTCTCCCCCCACCCCCCATTCTGGGCACTGTGGTCTGCAACACAGATTCTTGGAAGTTATCATGTTTGTTCCTTTTCCTGCTTTCAGCATGCAGATCCTGTCCCGAGTGATCATTTCCAACCATCTTTGCCATAAAGGTTCCTTCTCTATCTCAACTTACTTCTCCTCCAGCACTTGAGGCGGGCTGCCAACCATAGACTAACCCTCCTGGCCCTTGTGTCTCTCTTTTAAATACATGTGGTGGTTCACATGTATTATATACCATGTGGCACGTATAGCCCTGTCCTCCCGTTGTTCATCGATTTGCTCAAGCGGGCACCAGTAACGTCTCACAGCAAATTGTGAAACTTGTTACTGTGTTTGGCATATTGAATACATCACAGGGAGCTTGCCAGGCTTTGTCGTGTGGGCGAGATACTCTCGGTAGCTTGCCGGGCTCTCTGAGAGGGGTGGAGGAATTGAACCAGGGTCGGCCTTGTTGGCCTCGTACAAGGCAGATGCCTTACCCACTGTGCTATGTGGCACATTTAGAATTTATTTTTAAATTCAGGCAGGGGGGCCACATCTGGTGGTGCTCAGGGCTTAACTGTGGCTCTGTACTCAAGGGTCACTCCTGGGATCACTCAGGGGACCTACGCAGCATTGGGATCACACTGGGGTTCGCCATGTACCTTAATTCCTGATTTTCTCATTGGAATTAATTTTCATGTGTGAAGTGAGTTAGGGGCCGTTGCCACCCCCCTCCCGTTATATTGACACCATTATTATAAATCAGGATTTTGTGTGTGTCTGTGTGGGGTGTTATTTTTGGATAGTATCCTTCACTGGCAGGTTTATCTTGGTGTTGATACGATGTTACATTAAATACTGTAGTTTTTAAAAGAAATACTGAGCTTCAGGATCAGGGCAGTAGCCCAAGTAGTTGCCTACCTGCTGTGCTTATGCAAAACCCAGAATTCAGTCCCCAGCCCTGCACGGCCCTCAACACCATGGAGGAGTTCTGTGACCTCGCACCGCGGGCCATGGCTCCTAGTGACACACACTTGTAGTTTAGCACAATCACACAGACACTCTGCTTCACTCAGCGCTGTCCTGGCTCTCCTTGGGGCGCAGCAGTCTTGTGTGTGTGTGTGTGTGTGTGTGTGTGTGTGTGTGTGTGTGTGTTTGGGGTCACACCTGACCCACTTGGTGGCTATTCCTCGGTCTTCGCTGGGAGCCTGAGAGGTGGTGCAGGGGTTAGCCCGGTCCTGCAGCTGCCCCTCCCAGTTTATTGTCAGCTGGGTGGGCTCTCCTGAGACCTGCCAGGAGTGGTCTCTGAGCACCGCTGTATGGCTCCCACCCAAAAACAAACACTCAAAGGTTAGACTTTTGCATGGGGGTCACTCCAGGAGGTGCCTGGGAGTCCGTGGGGTGCCAGGCATTGAACCCAGACCTCCAGCATGGAAAACAGCGCTATCTCTGGCAGGCCCTTTGATTCTAATATGAACTCACCACACTTTACACACACACACACAGAGTGAGATTTGAGTTGGGAAACGCATAGCGTCCATAAGTCAATTTTAGAAGAATTGATACTATACTAATACGGAGTTACAGTCCAAGCCCCAGGCAAGTGGTGATTTTATTTTTCTGTTCTTTTGCGTTTCCTGGAGATTTATGGAGTGAAATTCTAAACTCTGTCGGTTTGTGTTTCTGGTTCTTTGGCTTGACGTCCATGCTATGTGTCTCAGTAGCTCGTTCTTCTCAATCCGAGTGGGATTTCATTGACAGGTCTATCACGTTTAACGAAACTGGAGTTTTTATCGGTTGTCATCTCTTATGAATCAAATTATAACTTTCAAGGGCATTTTTGATCCATTTTTCAAAGTGATACTTCACTGCTTTGCCTCCCCATCAGCAGTGTCTGTCTGGGGCTTCCCTTGGTTCATGTCCTCATGGTTGTAGTGGTAGTGTTTCACTTTGACCATTTTAATGATCACCTACTGCACTGTGATGGTGTTTTTTTTCCCTGTTGTTGTTGTTTTTATTTTTTTAATTTAGAGGTTAGAGTGATAGTACAGTGGGTAGGGCAATTGCCTTGCACACGATCAGTCTGGGTTTGATCCCTGGAACCCCATATTGTCCCCTGAGCCCTCCCAGGAGTGATCCCTGAGCACAGAGTCAGGAGTAAGCCCTGAGCACAACCAGGTGTGCTCCACCACCCCGAATTTTTTAAATAAGGTAAGTCATGAATACCTCTGTTTTAATTTTAGTTCTGGGGGCCATACTTAGGGTCAGTGCTTGGGAGACCATGGGGTACCAGGGACCAAACCTAAGGTTCCTACATGCAAAGCATCTGCTCTAACACTTTGAACCCCCTCCCTCGCCCAGAGGAGTGTGACGTATATTGCTTTTGTTTTCTGTTTTTGTTTTGACTTGGGGCCACACCTGGTGGTGCTCAAGACTTACTCTTGGTTCTTCACTCAGGAATCACTCTGGCTGAGCTGAGGGGGGTATATGGGTGCCAGGGATAGAACCCGGGTTGGCTGTGTGGAAGACAAGCTTCTTCCCTGCTGTCCAGTGTGCTATGTATTTGCAAATGTGTATTGCAAACATTGTCTGCTTCCCAGGCACTCAACATGCACTGATGGGACACATGGAGACTAATTACTTAGCTGTTTCTAAAACTGAGAATACTGGGAAGCAGGAAGGACTCGCTGGTTCATAGTAATTCTGAATGGAATCTGAAGGGCACTATACTGGAATCTCCCCAGTTGAAGCTCAGAGACTAGGAAATGAAGCCCCAAGTCCCTTGGCCTCCCCCTCTTGACTCTGCTTTGTGTTTTGCCTTTTCATGGAACACGGCATCTGTTTGTAGTTGGAATAGTTTGTCTTTGCAGTTTTCTCAGCTTGCTTTCTTCAAGAATAATTTTTGGGGGTACATTGTCTCCTTTTCATTTTGTCTCCTTTAGTCCACGAGGATGGTGATTTTGCTGAGAGAATTTTCTTGAAAGCGTTGTAGACCTCCTGGGTATCATCTGTGTTCATACCGTTCCTCCAAAACCACATCTGCTAATCTCTGAGGGATTTTTTTTTTGATGATTCCTTTTTAGCCTGGGCTGTTTCTGAGAAGATGGAGAGCAATGCCCTTAAGCTCTCTAGGGCCCTGTGGGATGGAGAGTACCCGTCAGGCGCACCCTGAAGGGTCTCCACGGGGTACTATCTGATAACTGCTTCTCATCTTAACAAAGTCTTCTTGTTTATACTCTTGGCTTTTCTCCATGCAGTGCCCAAACTTGGCTTGGATACTATTTCTTAATTTAGTGTCTTTGCCATCTGGAGAGACTGAGAATTTTTATAACCATGAAGTTTTTGGTGCCATATTCTTTAATAGTTCCTTCACTTAGCTCACTACTCCCTTGAATTTTACTGAAAGCAGCAAGAAATAATTTGCTTCAAAATTTCCTTCACTGTATGATCCAACCAAATTCATTAGATACATGACACATTTTCTATCTTCAGTGTTACTCAACTCGATTGAGTGACCTGCACTATACAGAAGGCACCCCCTTACCCCACACTTTCAATAACATGTTTTCCAATTTCTCTTGAGCCCTCACTGACTTTGTTCTCAAAATCTGGATTTCTACTAACAGCTTGCCAATTTTGTCTTTTTTTTTTTCTCCTAACTTAGTACTCAAAATTCTAGCCCATTACTTAGCTCCAGTCTCTTTCAAATATTTTGGAAGCATTTCACTTTCAGGTAACCAAAATCTGTATCTGTCATTGCCTAAAAATTTAGCACTGTCTGTCTGTCCTCCCATTGTTCATCGATTTGCTCGAGTGGGCTCCAGTAGCATCTCCATTGTGAGATTTGTTGTTACTGTTTTTGGTATATCAGATATGCCGCAGGGAGCTTTCCAGGCTCTGCTGTGCAGGCGGGATATTCTCAGTAGCTTGCCGGGCTCTCCAAGAGGGATGGAGGAATCAAATCCGGGTCAGCCATGTGCAAGGCAAATGCCCTACTCACTGTGCCATTGCTCCAGCCCACCTAAAAAATTACAGAAAAAAAAAACCCCAAAGAGATTAGATAGTGCTAAACACTGACAAACACTTGGCCTCGGATTATAAAACTGATCAACAAGAAGTGGGGGGGGGAAATGACAGGAGGAAGTGGAGACTGGACTGGTGGTGACCTGGAGTCAGTGGAGGTGGATCAGGCTACTTTGATGCCTCTGGTCTGGTGCAGTGACTTTGTACATTAATGCCTTTAAGTATTATCCATGTAAATTAACAGTCCGCATTTTACCTAAACTATAATGCATTTTTTTTTCTTTAAAATGTAGTGTCTTAAAACAGCATTTATTGTTTCATGGCTGTGCCTTAGTTGGGGTTTTGTGGTGTATGTTGTTATTAAGCCACACTTAAAGTACTCGCCAGGGCTGTGGTCTCAATTGAAGTTTTGGCTGGCATGGGGAATCCACTTCTCTTCTTCCTGATGTGACTAATAGAATTTAGTTACTCTAGACTGTTGGTCTGAGGCACTCTGGTTTTTTTTTTAATGTGTCATTACCCAGAACTTACCTCATCTTATTGCTGTTGGATTTCTCCATGGTGTAGACCACAGTGTGGCAGCTAATCTCCATCAGAGCTTAGAAACAGTGAAACCCAGAGTCTCTCTTTTAAGCTAAACTCTGCAGTGACAGCTGGCTCTTTTGACCTTATTCTTTTCATTGGCAGTGGATAGCTTCAGTTAGGGAAACATTGTATGAGGGTATGAACACCGGGAGGGATGGGGTCACTAGCAGCTATGCTAGGTGTTGTCCAGCACACACCTGAAATAAGCACGAAAGGTATCAGAAAGGGAGAGAGGGACTGAACTGGAACTCCATCAGGGAAACAGTCCAGGTTGCAGAGCAGATGGGAGGGCTGGGTTCCGGCGACAGCAGGATGGGGTTCCTCCGCCACCACCAGGAGCAGCTTCTCACACGAGCCAGGAGGAGCCTCTGAACACTGCCAGGTGTGGCCCCCGAAACAAGATAAAACGGAGCACAATGAAATAGTCAGTGGCCACAAACAAATAACAAAGCAGGGAAAGGAGAGCAAAGGAACAGAGGTGAAAATAAATATTAAAACCCATAGCAAAATGGTGGACGACATTGACTATGTCAGCAATCATCTTACATGCAGATGAGCTCAACCATCTAATCTGAAGTGTTTAGAATGAATAAAACTACAAGAATTTATAGTCTGTGAGAGACACACTTGTAAACCAAGGCAAGAAAATGGAAAGTAAAAGATAGAATGAGATATGTAGGGATGGTAAAGGCGAGAAAGCTGCAGAGAGGGGGCGAGATGCTGGGCTGAGAGGCTGGCTCACGGGCTGCTTGTCCTAGCTGGAGGCACTGCCCGGTCTCTGGAGCAGGAAGTCCAGCCCTGCGTGCCTGGCCCGCCACTCTCCCACAGAGTAAGATTGCTGTACAGATTACCAGGCGGAAATGTACTTGGACAAATCAATGGCTAGGGACAAGTAGAATAATTGGGTAATGATATGTCAGCTAAGGCTATAGGGAAATTGTAAGTGGGTATGTATAACTAAAATAGAGCTTTTAAAAAAGGCAGAACTAAAGAGCGAAATAAACAAATCTGTGTGTGTCAGATGTTATAGTCCCAGAAGTTGGATCCAAGTAAGGCAAGAACTCTGACTGTCGAGCTGCATCCCTGGCTGTTACAGGTCTTAGCATCTCTTAGAAACTCACGAAAAATATGACAAAATAGTAAGGATATGGAATATTTGAATGGTACTCTGCGTTATCTCAACCTGGTTGATATCTATTAAATACCCATCAATAACTGCAGTTTACGCATTCTTTAAGAGCACATGAATTGTTTATAGATAGATCATATCATGGTATAAAAGAAATCTTGGTTTCAAAAACATAAATCACATGCAGTATGTTTTCTTATTGGAATTCAATAAGAAATAAATAATAATAGAGCATACTGAAATGCCCTCCAGTGTTTATGAGCATAAATTGTTTACTTCTAAGTAGCCGATTAAGGAAGAAAGCACAGGGAAGATAGAAAATATTTGAAATAAGTGATAAAATGCAACATATCAAAATTTATAAGGTGCAGCTATGAAGTGATTAGAAAAAAATTTTAGAGGTCTTGATACATGTGTCAGAAAACTCTAAAGATCTAAAATCAGGGGCAAAAGCAATAGTGTGATAGTACAGTGGATAGGGCTCTTGCCTGGCACGTGGCCAACCAGGTTGCAGTCCTGGGCACACCAGGTGATCTCCTGAGCCTCGCCAGTAGTGAGCACTGAGTGCAGAGCCAGGCTAAGTGCTGAACACCATTGGGTGTAACACTCCCCCCCACCCGCCCTGCTCAAATCAGTGAGCTTAGTTTTTTGCTGTTGTCTTGGGTTAACATCATTCTCATTTACCTACAACAACAAAAAAATCCAGAACCCACACAATTGAAGATGACAAGGGACTTTGTCTTTATCTGTGATTTCTTTACCTATTGTTTCTTCATCAAATTTGCCTTCCTGTTCTTCGGGGACCTTGATGAGTCCTAAAATGTCCCTCTGGAACTCATCCCATAGTTCTGTGTTGTGCCGGTCATTTCTCTCCAGACTTTCCCACCTTCCGTTGTTTCTGGTGGTTTCCGCCATCTTCTCTGGGAGCTCCTTGATTGTTGCCTCGGCTGCTCAGCTTCTGTTGAGTCTTCATTATCAATACCATGCTCGCCGTTTCTGCTCGTAGCCTTCTCATTTCAGCACTCCTGCTGTCTGGTGCTTTGCTGACTACTTGCACTGTCATTTCTTTGAGCTCACAGTGGCGTCACTGAACTCATTGACCTGGTCGGTGCTGGTGGAGTCTTTCCTGTCTGCTGTCCTTGTTCACTGAGCTTGGTGGGCTTCTGCTTGTCTTTCCCATTGGATTTGCTGTGCTCCTGATGTGCTGAGGGTGAATCTTTAAAATGAGCCGCCCTGGGACTCTGCGGAATCAGCTTAGGAGTTGCTCTTTTCTGTTCCTGCCCGTCAGTGCCCAGCGATAGGAGGTGTCGAGTGAGCAGTGTGAAATTTGATGGCTGTTGCTTCAGGAGCTAAGCAGCTGAGCCTACTGCAGTGTTAGGGGTCAGGCGTGGAGGTCGCCATGCCTCACCCTAAGGGAGGGGTATTCACACAGGTAAAGGAATAAGAGGGATTCAAGTTATAAAGGAAGTAAAATTTTCTTTGTTTTCAGGTGACGTGATCTTGCACATCCATAAAAACCCTAAATATTCCACAGATACTACTAAACTTGAATGAATTTAACAAAATGGCAAGATATAAAATCAGACACTTGCATTTTTAGAAACTAACAATAAATCTAAAAAGAAAATTAGGAAAATCCATTCGTAATAGCATGAAAAGGAATGGAAAATTTAGACTTAAACCTAATAAAAAAAAAACAGAAGATATTTACATGGAAAAACTTCAAAATGTTGCAGAAAGAAATTGGTGGGAAAGATAGCTTTCCATCAATAAAAGCAAAGTCATCTGTGTTTATTGGAAAGACCTGGAAGATCTAATATTGTTCAGATGTCGCTATTACCCAAAATGACTGTAGTTTCAGTGAAATCCCTATACAAGCTCTAGGGCCACTTTTTTAATTTCCAGAAATGGGAAAATATATCTAAAGCTTCATGAGGATTCTGAAGTGACACTGGTACCTCATAGCCGTGGGAGGGAGAGACAAACACAACTGGAATTCTTACATTTTCTAATTTCAAAACTTACTGCATCTGGAGCGATAGCACAGCGGGTAGGGTGTTCGCTTTACAAGCAGCCAACATGGCCGACCCGAGTTCGATTCCTCCGCCCCTCTCGGAGAGCCCGGCAAGCTACCGAGAGTATTCGATATGCCAAACACAGTAACAACAAAGTCTCCAATGGAGACGTTACTG
Source organism: Sorex fumeus (assembly GCF_029834395.1). NCBI lineage: Eukaryota > Metazoa > Chordata > Mammalia > Eulipotyphla > Soricidae > Sorex > Sorex fumeus. The sequence goes on from NW_026606120.1 coordinate 82,758,699, forward strand.
GGCCCGCTCAAGCAAATCGATGATCAATGGGAGGGCCTTTACCTTTACCTTTACTGCAGAACTGCAGTAATCAAAACTCCATGGTGTCGGTATAAAAACTGGTGTGTATGTGTGTGGGGGGGGGTGTATGTAATATAAAACATGCATTATGTATAGTAGAATAAAATAGCTCAGAAACAGATAATCTTTGACAAGGATTTTATGACTATTTGATTGGAAAGAATAGTTATTTTATTATTTTTTAAATTTTTATTCTTAAAAATCGAATCATAGTGAGATATACAGGTTACAAGTTGTTTGTGATTGATTTCAAGCATATCACATTCCAATGCTTGAGGAATCGTGGTTTTAACAAATGGCACCGAGAGAACTTTTCACCTGAAAGAGCCTCAGCATCATTATCAGGGGAATGCACATTATAAAGCACAATATGCTACTCCACAACCCACTCGAGTAAGTAAGATGGTGATGATGGAGAAAACCAAATGTGATCACCAACAGTGATTGAACAGGACTCAGCGAGGGTCCTTTGGTGGGGTGGGGGGTGGGGCGCATATCCGGCTTGTCTCAGGGCTTACTCCCGGCTTGGAGCCCAGGAGCCGTATGCAGTTTTGGGGATCCAGTGTGGGTCAGCCACATGCAAGGCAAGCACCTCACCCACAGTACTAGCTCTCTGCTTCCAAGACCCAGACAGTTGTAATGGGAGTATACAATGGCACAGGCCACTTTGAAAAGTTTGCCACTTTTTTTGGGTCACTTATATGACCCAGCAATTTCCTCAATTTTTTGTCAAGAAAAATAAAATGTATGTCCACAGAAAGTAATTGAATTTGAATGTCCTTAGTGCCTTTGTTTATATTAGCCAAAAGGTATAGCAAACCTAAATGTCCATCAGCATATAAATTAAAAAAGCTAGTCATAATTTGTCCATTTAGTAGAATGCTACTGAGCAATAAAAAAAATGAATCTTTGGCACAAACAACAACATGGATGCATTATAAAAAATTCCTCAAAGAAGCCAGACATGGAAAATGTAAAGCCTGTTTGATTCTCTCTGTATGAGATTCTAAAAAATAAGGTTTGCCTGGATTTGCAGCAAGGTCGGTAGGTTCCAGAAGAGCTCAAGAAAACTTGGGGCGTGGTGGAAAGATTCCAATGATGGTCCATACAGATATGTACATTTCGCAAAACTCACGAAACTCATTTTAAATGAGTATGGTTTTGTTGCATTTAGCTTTATGAAAATTAGGTTCGGGGTAGCTGAGGTTTGCTTGCCCCCCCTTTTTTTTTTCGGTCTTGACTTTTAAACCGAACACATGTGAGCTGAAGGAGCAATTTCTCTCCCCATCCCTCTCCCCATGCCGCCCCTACACCCAACCTCCTACACAGTTAAGATGCTGGACGGAGAGGGACCAGAGAATGGGGGCCGGGGTGGGGGCACACAGCAGTTTTAGCCTTTTGTTGCTCCCCCCACCCCCTTTTGATTCTTGTAGTACTGTGGAACACAAGCAGTGCCTCCCACAGGGAAAGCGTGTTCTGCTGCTGAGTTATATCCTGGCTGACGCGCTTCTCCAAGAGACCTTTGGGCGTGCTCTGGGTGGTACTTTGCCGTGGCCTGGGGGCTCTTGGCCTCAGAATTCTCGTTCATTTTCCATCAGAAATGATTCCTTTCAGGTGAGTGCTCAGCTGAGTATTTTTTTTTTTTTTTGCTTTTTTTTGGGTCACACCCGGCAATGCACAGGGGTTACTTCTGGCTCTGCGCTCAGGAATTACCCCTGGCGGTGCTCAGGGGACCATATGGGATGCTGGGAATTGAACCCCGGTTAGCTGCATGCAAGGCAAACGCCCTACCTGCTGTGCTATTGCTCCAGCCCCTCAGCTGAGTATTTTTATAGTACCTTTATCAGCTTAGTACTTCAGCCCACTCTTTCCTTAGTACTTATATTCTAGGAATTGGAGAACCCAAGTCCCTCTTCAATTTGACCTCTGTTCCGAGTCTGCGTCCTTGACTTTCAGGCCCTGCATCTTGGCCTTTTCCTGGGCGGATAGGTTCCTACAAGCCTTTGTTCTCAGGCATGGTCCCCAGCCCTGACCTTCAGCTGTGATACTTACCTCCTGTTTTTCAGTAAGTGACCGTGTCACTTTGTTTCTCGATGCTGGGCCTTCCCATTCTCCAGCATCTCTCCTGGTGCTGTCTCTGGTCATTTCTGTAACCAGAGTCCGGCTGGCTCCAGCTTCCTTTCTTTCCGCGGCATGGTGGTTTTGTCCTCGCAGAAAGTGGGGCCACTTGTTAGGCTCTTTGATACAGTCACGTGATTCCTGTCACTGCTATAGAGTTGATGTTTCCCTGATTCCTGTTTCAGTGACTCCCTCCGCACATCGTATTGTTTCAGTGTTAGAGATTTTTGAATCGATTTTCCTTATCTCTCATTTTTTAACTGTATCTCTATTTACCTTTGTGTTCTCAGGACATTTCTTTTTTAATTTTTAAAAATTTATTGTTTTTCTATTTTTTCGTGAACTTTTAATAACCTTCCAGTCTCTGCAAAGTAACTTTAAAAATTATTTATTTATTTTTGAGTCACCTTGATCAGAACATTTCTTTCCTCTTTCTTTTTCATTGTACTTAGGATTGAACCCAAGTCCTCACATGAGAGGCATGCTCTGTGCCACGCATGAATGTACCTAGGCATATTTCTCGAAATCATTTTTTTAACCCATGGATTGGACTTTATGCTCTATTTAATTTTCTCTTTTCCTCCACAATGGCTTTAAAATTTGGTACTCATGATTTTCATATGTAAGCACATTTGCATGATTGTAGATCATTCATTTCTTTTCCCATCTGATATGTCTACTTGAGTCACATTGAAACACAGTTTGAAAATAAATTTTAGTACTTCACATCAATATATATATATATGTATATATAAAAAATCTATGTTGTTGGAGCTAAGTGATAGTCCAGTGGGTGGGGTGTTTGCCTTGCTTGTAGCTGGCCAGGGTTCTCATTCCCAGCACCCCCTATGGTCCCCTGTTGGCCAGGAGTGATACCTGAGGTCTGCCGGGTGTGGTTCAAAAACAAACAAAAAATTCTATGTTGTTAATTTCTTCTGCTGGTGGGCACACAGGAAATCTTCCTTTTTTAAAAAAGTTTAATTTAATTAATTAATTTTTTTAAATTAGTGAATCACTGTGAGGTACAGTCACATACTTAACAAACTTTCATGCTTGTGTTTCAGTCATACAGTGATCTAGTACCCATCCCTCCACCAGTGCCATTCTCCACCACCAGTGATCTCAGTATCCCTCCCACCAACCCCACTCCATACCCCCACTCCACCTCTGTGGCAGGGCATTCCCTTTTGTTCTCTCTAGGAAATCTTTCTTTTCATTTGTAAATATTACACATTTGACTTCACATACTTTTATTTATTTTTTTAACAAGTCAAGGGTCAAGTCTATCCCAGTACTTGGAGTTGATTTGGACCCAGAGAGATTTTAGTGTTTGGAAAAAGTGAGATAGAAGAAATATTTTCTTTCTAGTGGAGGAGGAGAAGCAGAGGCGTTTGCACGTCACCATGTCACCATGCCGTGACCCTTTCTGTCCTGGGGCTTTGGCATCCTGAAACCCATCAAGTCAGTTTCTTCTCCACTGGCACAGGACCTTCACCATGAGCTCCTGGCCATCTGTGATCCCACACACACCATCTTCCTGTGCGTCTTCCATGTGGCAGGCCACGCCAGAGCAGACTCGAGGGTTGGGCTGCGCCTCCACCCATGAATGCTGTGAATGCGGAGCCGCCTCTATACCTAAGCAGACTTCTAGTTCATTGTGCTTGTAGCTGCCGGTATTCTCCCTGGCAAGGAGTGAAGCTTCTGTGCCTGAGTTCGTGTCAGCCAGACTGTTGCGTCCCTCCTGACCTTAGGAGGCCCAGTGGCCTTCATAAGGAGCCGGCTTCTGAAAATTTTTGATTCCCTTCGCCTGCAGGGGAAAATGTTTTGAGGGGTAATCCAACGAGTTTAGTGTTGGACGTGCTGTGTTGGAAGTCGGGCTATTCGGGATGGAGGCCAAAAGAACAATTTGGGCAGATGATTCAGGTTTGGTTAAAAAAAATCAATAGTATATTGGATTATCCAGGGAAACCTTGTGAAAATGAGGTAGTAAAGTCAGATACCGATTCCTGGAATTCCGGCATGGAGGTATGGAGGTGGGAGAGGAAGGAAAACCGGCAAAGGTTACTTGAGGAAATCGCCTCCTCCTCCTTCTCCTCCACCTCCCCCTCTCCATCTCCTCCCCCTCCTCCTCCCTTCTTCTCCCCCTCCCTTTTTGGGTCACACCGAGTGATGCTCAGGGGTTGCTTCTGGCTCTGCACTCAGAAATTATTCCTGGCGGTGCTCAGGGAATCATATGTGATGCAAGAGATTGAACCCGGGTTGGCCAAAGTGGCCAAAGGCAAGGTAAACACCCTCCTCACCGTATTATTGCCCTGGTCCCCTGTGCGGGAAACTTGTAAGGTTGCCTAAGACCAGGAAAGGCTAGTGCCATGGGGCCAATGACTGAGGGCGTCATGAAACAGTCCCTGGAGTTTTAGTGAGATCAACAACAGGTCAAGACAGATTAGTGTCCCTTTGATTGGACAATTTGGAGATTGTAGATGACGTCGAGTGCTCTCAGAGGAGGTCAGATTGTAGTGGATTGAAGAAGTACATGGCCGGTGAGGGCACAGATGCAGTGACTGATTTTGAAAATTGATTGTGGGGGCAAGAGGCGGGTTGATAAAGAGCAGCCCTGAGCAAATGAGGGGTGTGTTGTTTTATGGATGCACACTGTCTAATAGATAAAAGTTTCAGTCTTCTTTTTATTAAAATTTCCCTGAGAAGAATGACTTTTAATATTTAAGCATTTTTAAATTTTTAAGCATGGCTCTTTTTATGGGTTTTTAATCTATTCTTAAAGAAGAGCAGGCCATGATTTACCAACTTTCCTTTTCTCATAGAATGAGCTTTAAAAACTTGTATAGATAGCACCAGTATGATTAGAATTATTCAAAGTGTTATGGTATTTCCCCCATTTGTTATAAATGATTTGGACATCTGGGACATTGAGTAGGAGTCAATTAGAAGATCAGTTACCAGCTTTCTGAGACACTGAATCAATGACCAATCTAAGAAACGTTGTTCTGTTTGTCACCAGGAAGCATGTGATTTTAAAAAAAAAAAATTTGTTGTTCTGTTTGTCACCAGGAAGCATGTGATTTTTAAAAAAAAATTTTTTTTAAAACTGTACCATGAGGTACAGTTGTAGACTTACAAATTTTTGTGCTTGGGTTTCAGTTAGACAATGATCGAGTACCCATCCCTCCACCAGTGCCCATTCTCCACCACCACTGATCCCAGTATCCCTCCAACCCCCCATCTCCCCCATCTTACCCTGTCTCTGTGGCAGGGCATTCCCTTTTGTTCTCTTTAACCTTGTCCTTTTGTGTTAGTGGTCTGTCTTTTGGGCATCCAGTGGCTTGCAATTTGTGAAGGAAATCCTGATATGGCTTGTGGTCAAATGTCAGTGTCTTTAGTTCATTCTGAGTGGTTGGCTTCGTTTCCAGTTTAGATATCTTGAAGCATCTGTTCAGAGACTAGTTTTTCATAATTGTGGAGATTTCATCGAAGTAACTTGAATAAAAATAGCTGAGAGACTCCAGACCCGAACTAGTATATTAAGAATTTTTCTTTCCTTTTTTGTGGTACCGGGCACTGCATTTGCAGCCTCTCACACACACAAGGCACAGGCTGTCCTGCTGAGGCATGGCCCCGGCCTGAGAACCATCATTTTGAACTGTAATTTGTATTAGGGAAAAGCCTTTCTGTTTTCATTTGGAAGCTGAAACAACTTTCCTACTTCTGTTGTATTGACCACATTTAATCTGAATTAGCATGGTGTAATTTTTACTTTAAGACTGATTTATCTGTGGTTTCTGACATGATTTCAAATTAACTCAAACTTACAGAAACATGAAAGTTGGGTTATTTTATATATCTTAAGATTTCATCTGGATGTGGAACATGACTCCTGTAAAATAATGGTCTTCTTTGAAAATACATGCTTCATTTTTTGCCTCCTTTCCCCACTTAGGAAAAGGGAAAGAAGAAAGATTTTAAAATATGTTAAATTATAGTTCCACTTAATGATAGACTTTATTTTATTTTTTTCTTGGTAGGCGTACATGTAGCATTTAGGCAATATTTTATTCATAATGTCAGTGACATAAAATGTGAGGAAAAACAAGTAATGATTATTTACATCTCATTTTCCTTTGCTCGAGAAACACCATTTTAATGTCAGGCAATCATCTCATTTCCAGAAGCAAATGATTGGGGTCCCCGTGTTTGCTGCCTCTGTGCCCCTCAGTTCTGACGGTTTCTGTTTCCCTCTGTTGATAGCGGCCAGCTGACCACGAAGATCCAAAGGAGAGCACATTCCAGAAGTCCAACCTGCAGAGAAGACGGAGAAAATACCGCCCTCAAGATTCGTGTAAGAACAGATTCTTCTCTATTTTAAAGAAAAGGGTTAAAAAAAATGACCCCACAAAATTCAAGCTTGGTCTGGTCAAGTTCCGACAGCTCCCCAGCGTGGCGTGGAGGAGGTGGTGTAGATGGTCCCTCTGTCTTGGACTATTTCAGTGCCCCGTGCTTCCCTGCCGACCAGGCGGCTGTTCTCTTGCTGAAGGAGCCAGGGAGGTCGGGTTTTCCCGTGCTTTTGTCTTTCACCTTTCACTTGGTTTATGTATTAGATGCCCAGTGATCGTAAAATCAGGAAATTGGGATGAATTTGTAATGCAACCGGGAGCCTTGCCTCTCCCGTGAGGGGGAGCTGTGTAGACCTCGTCCATATGGGTGTTGCCCTTGAGTCACTCTGCTACTCCCCAGGGCCGGGTTGGTGCCCAAAGGCACCCGCTCTCTTTGGCCCAAGGCTTGAGCCCTCTTCTTACCTAGCGGACTCTGTCTTGGTGAAACCTGACTCTAGTGACAGGATGTGTTGCTAGGATTGTGTTGGACCAAGTATTGCTCTATAAGCCCAGCTTGCTTTACTGTGGCCAGGGCCAGTTTGCAACTCTCAAGAATTTAAAAATAATAATAAAACTGGCATCACGTTGGAAATATTTATGGGTTTATTTTCAATCATTGCATAGACTCAGAATAGAGAAGACAAGTGTATTTTCTTATGAAGTCTTTATTCACCAAGAAAAACACACAAAAAGTGGGTGCCCACCAGAGCATCGATCTATACAGCAGCCTGTAAATAGAATTTCAATAGAAATGTAGAGACTCAGTTAAAAGAGAAATTCCGTCATTTCAGATAATTGAAAAATGATAGATAAATACATTTATTTTTCGGTTATGAGGTTATCTGAAAGCATGAGAATGCTAAACTAAAAAATTCAATTTCAAAATGATTTTTTGGCTGTAGAAAGAATTACTGTTTCACAGTTTTACTTTCCTTAATTTTTAGAGCATTTAGATCATTGTCCATTCTGGGCACAGATCTTGGACCATCCCCAGTTAATTATAATCTTAATACGATTTGATAAATATGTAGTGTAAGACATTTACAGGAGAGGAGAAAGCATGGAATTTCAAGTTTTTTTTTTTAACTAAAGAATGACCGCAATTGTGTTTTCATACTCTGAATACAAAGCTTATTTCTTTTTATATTCAGTGTCTGAATGAGAATTAATTTAAGAACAAAGAGTTTCTTGGACATCAACACGAACTTCCCTGCTAACTAATTTTAACGAGAGTAAATAATTCATCTTTTCAAGTGCACCCCATTCCCCTTTAAAGTTACTGTGGTGTACCACAATTAAAACTTTTTGTGAAAGAACTTAAAGAGAAGAGTTGGGATTAATTTTTAAAATATTCTTTTGATGTTTTTTTGTTTTTGAAATCTAGCTGCTGTGTGAATATATTGTGAAGGCATCTCATAGCCCTAAGCAGCCCCAATAAAGTCATGGCTTAGAACTGAGAACTCCAGTTCCCTTGTAACATAATCCTTTCCTCTGAGGGCAATATAGTGTTACCAAAAACACATAAGAAATGTTCCTCATGCCCAATGACACACATTTGGTTCTTTTTTTTTCTTTCTGTTCTCTTCTTTCTTTCTTCTTCGTCTTTTCCCTCCTTCCTTTTTCTCATCCTTATTTCCTTCTACCCACGCTTCTCACTGTCTGCTCCTTCTACTTGCTCCACTAATTCTTCCCTTCTTCCCCCTCCCTTCCTTTCTTCCCTACCATCCTCCCTCCCTCCCTCCCTCCCTCCCTCCCTTCCTTCCTTCCTTCCTTCCTTCCTTCCTTCCTTCCTTCCTTGCATTTTTAAAACTCAAACACTTTGTTGTATATTTTTCATTTTTCTGTGTATATTTATAAAATTAAAATGTAAACAGTGGGGTCATATTATAATTGCCATCTTAATGTGCTGTTTGAGATATTAGTATATATGATTCTATTTTAAACATGAGTACTAATGGTAACAATTTTTTATTAATAACAATAAATTTCTTCCTTCCTTGCAATTCCCTCCTTCTCCTCTTCCCTCTTCCTCTTTCTCTCCCTCCCACTTTTTCCGCTCTTACTTGTTTCTTTTTTTTTTCTTCTTTTTTTCCCATCCTCTCTTCCCTTTTCTCTTTTGTATTTCAGGAAGTTCATCCGAAAAACTCTATTTCTTTGGATGATAGTGACATTGAAGCTCGCCTTAACAGTTGGAATCTTGGGGTAAAAAAAAAAGTGTTTTATGTTCATGTATCAATGTGGAAATGTTTTACGTATGTGTGTGGTGTTGGGCAAATGTGAACTCATTTGGTCCTGTCAGTATTTGATTCTGTGCATATTATTGAATGTGAGACATTTAAAGCAATGTTGCCACTGAGAAGAAATTTGGGTTGGAATAGGGGAAGGGGAAAGGACATTCTCAGGGAGTGGGAAGTGGTGCATGCCCTCAGCGACATGCCTTTCCCGGTGGAGCAGTAGGAACTATGTCGGTAGAACAGTTCACCAGAGAGACGATGGTTAAATACCAACTGAGATCTGGGTGCAGGGAGGGCGGGAGTGGGGGACCAAGGCCCCTGGGTTAACATGTTTGGAAATTCCATAGATGAGCCACCACCTGGACATGATCAGGTGCTAAGGCCAAAGGCTGGGCCCATGTTTGCAGAGGTGGCAAGAAGCACAGAAATCCACACAGAAATATGGTCCAGTGTGAATACGGCATGGCGGCAGAGCTGAGTCTCCTGCCTGCATCTTGCTGGACGGAGGGGGCTGTCCAGCAGTTTGATTAGCCTGGATGGCCTTGGTGGAGTGAATGCCCAGTCCAGACGTTGTACCTTACATCTGTAGGCAGCAGTGAGCTCTGGACATTTATTTTATATCCCCCTACCTCCATTTTAGTATATGTTCTTCGTGTGGTTAGAGGAAACTAAAAGTGGGTTAAACCAGTTTGGGTTTGGATTGGGGAGTGTGTGGGCCACACCCAGCGGTACTCAGGGCTTACTCCTGACTCTGTGCTCGGACGGCACTCCTATTGGTGCCTCCTCCCCTTTCAAATCAATTTTCACCACCCTTATTTATGAAGAAATTAACTTGTTACCTAAAAACTAGAAGCATCTAGAAAGTGAGACTGGGAGATAGCTCACAGGGCTGGAGCACATCCTCTGCCCACTGGCCAGCCTGGGCACTGCCCCCAGTGTTCCTGAGTACCACTCCTGGGAGGACCCCTCCAGGCTGAGTTCCAAGCCCACCTCCCCCACCAAATAAGTAAAAATATACAAAATGGTAAGAATAAATGTGTTTTAGAACCATAACACTAAGAAATGAGTGACTTTCATTATATATCTTTCTTTTTTTTCCCTGTGAATATTTCTAAAGTTGAAATGTCAACAGTGGGGTCATATTAGTCACCATTTGAGGGCGTGGTGCAGCTGCTACCGTGTCCTGCTCTTGGTAGTCGCCATCTGGAAAATGATCTGCCTGTGTGCTGTTTATTATTAGTACACATAATTCTGAAAGCATGAATATTAATGGTAGCATTGATTCTTAAATATTTCGTGACTTATTTAAGTTGTCTGCTATTTTGGGACAGCTAGGTTGCTCTCAATTCCATGCTAATATAAGTAATAACTTAATAAAATTGCTGACAAGACTTTCAAAACATTTTTAGCCTTTGTAACTCTTGGGTCATTGTCTTCTAGGTCTTCACTCAGTTTATCTCTAATCAGCAGGATTACATACATACACACACACACACACACAATCACAATCACACAGACATATTCCTGTTTTTCACTTCTTACATGACACTAGAGATTGTGATTTGAAATAAAAGATTTCCTACTGGGACCAGAGAGATTGTCCAGTGGACAGGGCACTCTCTTTGCACGTGGCCTACCTCGGTTGGATCCTGAGCACCACCAGGAGTGATCCCTGAGAACAGAGCCAGTGGGAAGCCCTGAGCATGGCCTGGTGTGGCCTTCAAACTCACAAAAAAGCCTGAAAACAAAAGACAGACTACTTGCTCTTAAGCCTGGTGCTCAGTAGAAGCAGAAGTCAGGAAAATCACCTTAGACTGTATGGGATGCCAGGAGGAACGCAGACAGGCGGCCAGCCTGCCGGATGCCCGTGTGGATCCCTCAGTCGCGTGGTCACCTTGAGGATGGAAAGGGGAGAGAGGAGGAATGAATCTCAGAGTCGGAGATGCTTTGGTATGGGTTTAGTGGGCTGGACTGAAGGAAACAGAAATCTTGTCCCAATCTGTTCATTGTCAGGAGGAACAATGCATTGTAGGGACTTAACATCAGTGTTGGTGGCAGGAGTCTGCAGAAAAGTCATGTCCATCAGAGGCGCCAGGCCTGGAGTCCCATCGTGGGGAGAGGCTGCTGCCGAGTGGTTCGTGCCTCAGGGAGCAGAGAGCAGGAGGCCTGCAGGGAGTTAGGGATGGAGGCCAATGCTCATGGCAAGGAGGTAGGCAAGGGGGCCAGAGATGGAAGCATCAAGAGCCTCTTCTCCCCAGACTTCTTTGGGACGTATGCTCTCAGAGGGAAGATTGTTTAATCGTTTGTTTTTGTTCTTTGGGACATACCCGGTGGTGCTCTGGGCTTACTCCTGGCACTATACTCCAGAATCACTCCTGGCTGAGTACCAGACAAGGGACCAGATAAGGGACCTAACCAGCAGGATTGTCTCTCCAGCCCCTGAAAGAGGAGACAGAAATGGAATTGAGGACAACTAGTCAGAAGGAAAACTTTCCCATGTCAGAAATCGGCCCCTACGGGGGCTGGACCATGGCGGGAACGCCGCTGTGTACTGTGGGGCAGGGCACGCAGAGCCCCTGAGAGAGCAAGAGGTGAGGAATCAAGCCCTGAACTCTCCTTTCAAGCCTGCCCTTGCCTGTAGCCATTTGAAGCTTCTGACGTACGTTTCTTAGCACTTGGAATACTTATTTTGATTGTTGAACAGTTCAGAGCATTACATTTTTTCATTCTTATAATGAAATGAAAATAAAACACCTGAAATATTTTCAGGTGATGCCTTAAAATTCAGCCTACCTGGGGTATTATTTCACATTTTTTATTGTTCAAAAACTCCACTAACAGTGTAAAATGTAAGCCTTGCATTTTAATATATTTATGAACTATGCATTAATCAGGCCAACTCTATCTTTTGATTACAGTTGAATAATTTAAGTGTTCAGAATATCCAAAAGCTTAGACTTTGCTTTTATTTTAGTTTTACACGAGAATATGCAGCTTATTATTTTTTTTCTTTCTCTGAATGTTTGGTCAATAGTGTTAAATATGGGCTCTATTCCAAGGGTACAATTTTTAATCTTTCTGGTACCCCTGTCAGCACCTTCATTAGATGTTGTAAAATGGGAATTTTTCAGTGCTTGTTAAAAAATATGTTTTCCGCAAATATAGTCTCTCTTTTCTCAGAAGTGTGTTAATATTTTTCCTAGTAATGCGTAATTAAACCTCACAAAATGGCAAAACCTCCCGTGTTATTCTTAATTAATAACCGTTTAAGCCTTTAGCTTGGGCGAAGCTTTCTGGCTGTTAATGTGTTTCACCTATATCATATGTGAAAATACCCTTCAGTACTCTTTATATTTGTTTTGGGACCATACCCGGTGCTCAGGGCTTCTTCCTGACTCAGCGCTCAGGAATCACTCCTGGCGGGACTCTGAGGACCATATGGGATGCCGGGGATCGAACCAGGGTCGGCTGTGTGCAAGGCAAGCACCCTGCTTGTTGTACTACCTCTTCAGCCCCTAAGGACATTTTCCTCCCTGAGGGTCAGGGCTGCGGGCCCAGAGACGCCTTTCCTGGCCAGGCTGGGCATCCTGGAGCCCTTCTGGCCCCAGAACCAATGATCACACTTGGTGGAGATGCTGGAGGCCAGCTCGGTGGAAGCAGAGCCTGGGAGCAGGGTCGTAGCTGACGGGAGTTGAGCAGAGGGCTCTGGGTGCAGGGGGACAGGACTTTGCTGTTAGCAGCTGGAAAAGCCAGAGGAGTCTCTCTCTCGCTCTCTCTGAAAATAACAAAAAATATTTTACTAAATCATAAGATTTACAGAAGTTTCCAGTTAAGGCATACAAAATCATCACAAGCTTTTCTTGAAGGGAAGATTCTACACACAACAGCAAAGCCAAAGTCCTATTAGTGAGGGCTGTGATGTTTGTTTAATGTTCCCATTTGGGTTCAGACAATCAAGCTTGACCATCTACAGCATCTAAATAAAGTTAGACTTGACTAGAGAGTATATCCTAAAGAACTGGTTAATTGATTTTAACCATTGCAGTTAGATCACCATCACTTGATCACTTGTCTTCCATTTACTCATTGGTTTGCTCGGGCACCAGTAACATCTCCATTCATCCCTATTATGTGCTAGTGTGGTCCAATGGCGTCTGCTTGTTCTAGAAACATGAAGAGCCTCAAACTGATTGTTCAGGGTCTTGATGAAGAAGTCTGACCATCTCATAGGTGGGTGGCCACGTGGTCTTTTAACATCCAGTGGAATCTAGTCGTTAATGGCTCTAGTCCAGCGGTCCTCTCCAAATCTCATTATGTGTCCAGCCCAACTGATTTTTGACACATTGGCAAATGAGACAGTGTCCCTGATTCTTGACTGTTAATGGAGGTCAGAACTCTGGATTCTTTCTCTTATTTGAGTGAAACATGATACTCCAAGCATAGCTCTCTCGATTCCTCTTTGGGAGACCCGAACAGCATTCTCATCCTGTTTTCGTAGGGCCCAGGTCTCTGAGGCGTATGTTAATGCAGGAAGAACAGTGGAATCAAAGAGATGTGCCCGGAGCCGGAGGTTCTTCATCCTCTTAGCTATTTCTTTGATGCTCTTGAAGGCATTCCAAGCCACTCTTTCTCCTGCGCAATTCAGGTGCCAGGTCATTCATCATGTTGAGTTCTCGACCTAGGTACACATAACTCTTGCATTCGGAGATGGTCATTCCATGGAGAGCAAATGGAACATCAGGAATGAGACTTTTCTCATAAACATTGTCTTCGTGAGATTCAGCGGGAGTCCGACCTTTCCACACTCACAGTCGAAGTCGGCCAGCATTTGTGCTGCTTGGCTAATGTTTGGTATTATTAGAACGATGTCATCAGCAAAGCAGAGGTGGTATAGTTGCTGACCGTCTATCTTCACTCCCCTTCATTCCCATTCCAGTCATCACATGACATTCTCGAGGATGGCACTGAAGAGTTTTGGTGAAATGGTATCACCCTGCCGAACCCCTCTCTTGACATGGATGATCACTTCTTTGTAGAATGGTGAGATCCTGGTAGTGAATCCGTAATACAGCTCATGGAGGATCCTGATGTATTGAGTTTAAATGCCCTGATTGGCTAGGACTTCGATGACCGCGTTTGTCTCAACAGAATCAAAGGCCTTTCTTTCTTTCTTTCTTTCTTTCTTTCTTTCTTTCTTTCTTTCTTTCTTTATTGAATCACTGTGGGAAAAGTTACAAAGCTTTCAGTCTTGGTCATGCAAATATCAAACACATTTCCCTTTATCAATACTTCTTTTTCACCACGAAGAACCCCAATAATCCCACCCCCCAACCCTTCCAGTGCCTGTGAGGCAGATGAATTCTAGTTAACACTCTATTTTGATTAGATTCATTGTTTTGACAAAAGATGCACCATTATTATTTAGGGTTTGCACCCCCAAATCAGACATGCTGAAAAGGCATTGTGAAATAATTTGTTTTCTACAGCTGGTCACAAGAATCGAATGATGTTGCGTGGCCGCGATAGCGGGCAAAGGCCTTCTTTAAATCAATGAACGTTAGACAAAGTGGCATCTTGAATTCCCAAGAAACCTCAGTGAGCTTGGTTATTTATTGTGTGGATATGGTCGATAGTGCTGAATCCTTTGCAGAACCTGGTTTGCTCACATGGTTGTCCTTCATCTAATGTTCTGCCAATCCTATTCAGGATGACTCGAGTGAACAGTTTATAGATGACAGACAACAGGCAGATTGGGCAATAGTTACCAATGTCGTGGATGTTCCCCTTCTTGAACAGTAGTACAATCCTGCTGGTTTTCCATTGGGACAGAGCCTTGCATTCAGACAGGTAGCGTGTGAAGAGCCGAGCCAGTGTATTGATGAGTACTGACGGCAGGTTCTTCAGCTGTTCGGGTCTGACCTTGTCTGGGCCAGGTGCTGTTTGTTTCTTTACTGATGAAATGACGTGTTGGATTTCGGAAGGGAGAACATTGGGAATGACATATCCAACCTGTGGAATTTGGTATGTGGGCAGGTGGATGTGGCTATCAAAGAGATCTGAGTAGAAGTCATGGATACTCTTCTCTGTTGCCCTTCTGGAAGATGTGATAGATCCATCAGGACGTTGGAGGGCAGTCATCTTGATCTTGTAGTTGGTGAAGGACAGGCGGGCGTTGCGAATGCTTTTCCCGGATTCTGCCGCATCTACCAGCATTGCTGCTCTTCTCTCTTTGAGGTCTTTCTTTATCGCTTCTCTGCACTGCTTTGCGAGCTCGGATGTTTGCTTGCGGTTGCCTGAGGCATGCGCGAAGCCATGTTGGTGAATAAGCTCAAGAGTTTTGGAAGACAGGCAATTTTGTGTGGCTATCTCTCTCTTGGCATTCCTCGCACAATCATAGAGGTGATGAACCAGTCGAAAGGGAGGGGAAAGGGAGCCATCAAATATAAAACTACCTTCCCCCTCAAAAAAATAAAGAAAAGCACCTACAGCTCTGCACCTGACTCTGATAACCACCTTAATTTACAGTGCTTTATATTTAAACCAGGATGGGGGAGATGAATAAATGCAGTGAGGGCCACTGTTTTTAAACATTTCACAACAATCCAGATGATGCTTCTAGACTCTGCTCATGCTTTTACAACAGTTAATCAGGATAGACATAGATTTGTTAATGTGCATTTCATCACCAAAGGATTGGAGAAGTCTGGGCCTTTCTTCTGTAATATTTCAAAGACTGTGTCCATTAAATGCAACCAGAAAAGGAAGAAGTCTTGGCAGAATGGGAAAAGTGACATACACTTTTAATGATCAGGTAGATTTAAATATTATTCATGGCATGCGGCCTAGTCCCTGCTGAGCTGTTTCTCTGCCTTGGACTTGGTTGGTCTTCCCTGCTCTGCTGCATTATTTGCTAATGGCTCACGTCGAATGGGAACATTTAACAGAGCTTGGATCCATAGCAGAACTGTTTGGATCTGCAGAGCCGGGACCACTTATCTTTCAAAATATCAAAACATATTCTTCCCAACTTGCCTATATTAGGATGATAAATGTTAGTCATAAAATGTACCTTTGGGACTACCATTGGGTATTCTTATAGTTCAGGTTTAAAAGTCCCCCTCTCTATAAAGTAACAAAGTATGAGATTAATACCCAAGAATAGCTGAGATCAGCACCAGGAGGATTACTCCATAACTTAGAGGCCAGCCGGGTATCCTAGAGGAAAGGGCTATTCAGATAGAGAAGGGAGCACCAAATAAAGGATGTTTGGAGGATCCTCCCAGGAGGGGAGATGCATGTCGAAAGTAGACTATGGACTGAACATGTTTGCCACTCAATGCCTCTTTTGCAGACCACAACACCCAAAAGGAGAGAGAGAACACAGGGGATTGCCCTGCCACAGAGACGGGGGGATGGGGGGATGGGGGTGGGAGGGATATTATCCATGGTGGTGGAAAATGGGCACTGGTGGAGGGATGGGTATCTGATCATTGTATAATTGAAACCAAAGCACAAAAAATTGTAAATCTACAACTTTAAGAAAAATAAAATAAAATAAAGGGGAAAAAAAAAAAAGTCCCCCTCTCACAGGGGAGTCCCGGGACCCAGCAGTGACCACATGAAAATCCTGGGCGTTGCTCTTATCTGGTCCTGCTTTAATATTGGGAACTGGTTCTGCCAGCAAACACCAGGTTGCCTTGATTATCCTGTGGGGCAGCCCGGCCATTTTGATAGCAGCCGAGTTCGGCCTCTGATCTGGTCCCCAGTTCCACTTGCCTCACACATGTGGAGGTGCCTGGACTATCTCCTTCAGTCCCATGGGGAGACCCGGGGTGGACAGTACCCCAGAGTCAGGTTACTCTGGAGGCCAGAACCCAGAGGAGAGGAATTCGCCCGAAAAGGCAATAGAGCACCTGTGAGCCAGAGCAGCTGGGGTGCTGGTGCCAGAAGGAGGTTCTGGAATGTTCTCCTCAGTCCAGTGAACTCATAGCACCAGGGGCACATTTTAAGTGCACCACTAAAACCACATTGAAATACTTTTGTCTTCCTTGGCTTTCCAAGCTTGATGATTCTGTTATTTATTTTATAATGATTTTAATCTTTCAAAATATATGTAGGGATTGTTGGAAGTGTGTGTGTGTGTGTGCGTGTGTGTGTGTTTGGGTGGGTGGCACACCTGATGATGCTCAGGGGTTCCTCTTGGCTCTGCACTAAGGAGCGCTCCTGGTAGTGTTGGGGGAACCGTATGGGGTACCATGGGTTGAATCCGGGTTGGCCACATAGATTTCAAGTACCCTCCCCACTGTACTCTTGTTCCGGTGGTCCCCGCGGAAGCTTTTGTGTTACTGGGGGATTGTTGGTTTATTAACTTTGTTTAGTGATAAGATTTTGAGGCAGTGGGGTTAGGTCCTGAGAGCTTTCATCCCAGTTTCTAAACTGTGTTTGGGAATTTTCTTCTCGAAGGGAGTATCTCACACTAACATGCAATATAAATCGCAATCTCGACAGACTAAGCAGGTGTTTTTGCTTCCTTTTGCCTTTTCGTAGGTACAGATGTGGGCGGGGAAACACTAGTTTGCCGAAATCATTGAAAGCTGCTCTGGAATTATAGCATGAAAATCATGGTTGTTTCTCGATGGGGGTGTAAGAGCAAAATCAAGGGCAGGGATGTACAACACAGGCTTTGCCTGTCTGAGACCCTGGTCTTTGTTCCCAGCACCCTTGCTCCTTTAAACTGCTGTTATGTTGGAATCGAATTGATGATATTATATGTTTTGTGATCTCGGTTGTTTAGTTTTCCTGCCGTCTCTTTGATCCCATTTCCGTTTCCCCTCCTGTTCTCTCTTACCTTCCTCTCTATTCGGTTCCATCCTCCCTCCTCCTCTCTCTTGTAATTTCACTGCAGGTGACAGAGAGGGAGCGATGCTGCATTCTTTATGGAGCGGTTGGGTTTGAGCTGGCTCAGGATGATAATTCTCACTCAATAAGCATGTGATTTCAGATGTGTTACCCAGTTTTGTTTTAGATTTCTATGTTTTTCCATATCAGTTGGGATTCCAGCAGTTCTTATGCTGTATGGTGCTCCTGGCTGCTCTCTTTTTATGATACTTTACCACTGATGATCAAATGTGGCAGTTTTGATGAATAGGGCAAAGTAATCTAAGTGAAAAAATTAGAGATGTGACTTATTCCAAAAATTCATTTTTCGCTCAGGCTCAGCCTGTGGAAGATCTATCCTGGTGAAGTCCCAGTGCCCGGGCAGGATTCTGGGCCTCTCTCCCTGGACAGCTTACCTCGGTCCAGGTGCCCCTATTTTGCAAAGAATGTTGGGTGGGGTTTCCTTTTTTTTTTTCTGCATTGTGAAGATCAAATCCAGGGCCTCACACATGCCACATAAATGAAATGTCATAGTGATGAACTTTCCAGGCCCTTGGGAGAAGGCATTTAAATACTTTCCCTGGGATTTCTTTTGCCATTCGGCTCAGGGAGGACCAGAACCATGGAACTGAACAAGGGGACAAGAGACACTCGCAGCAGCCCATCACTCAGATTGGACTGAAAATCCTGCAGAGCTCCAGTGCGTGGAGGAAATTGAGGAGAGCAGAATGGGAGAAGGGGCTCCTCACACCGTGTGTGAACAAGCACAAGTCTTAGCCCTACTTCAACGTGTGTGTGTGTGTGTGTGTGTGTGTGTGTGTGTGTGTGTGTGTCCATGATGTGACTTGAACTCTTGCTGTGGTTCCAAATGAGCATGAAGAATTCATAGAGGACCAGACCCAAGTAGTGGAGCACTGTCCTCTCGTTGTTCATTGATTTACTCGAGCAGACCCAGTAACGTCTCCATTATGAGACTTGTTACTGTGTTTGGCATATTGAATACATCACGGGTAGTTTACCATCTTTGCCTTGTGGGCGAGATACTCTTGGTAGCTTGCCAGGCTCTTCGAGAGGGGTGGAGGATTCGAACTCTGGTTGGCCGTGTCGATGAACAAGAGGACATTGCTACAGGAAAGTAGTGGAGCAGAGTTTTTTTTTTTTTGGTCACACCCAGTGATGCACAGGGGTTACTCCTGGCTCATACACTCAGGAATTACTCCTGGCGGTGCTCAGGGGACCATATGGGATGCTGGGAATCTAATCCGGGTTGGCCTCATGCAAGGCAAATGCCCTCCCCGCTGTGCTGTCGCTCCAGATCCTGGAGCAGTCTTTGAATGAGGAGCCTCCACGGGCCATTGTGTGCAGAAGGAGAGGTGGATCTGAGAGTCTGAGCTCCATCGTTGATTGGCAGTTGAAATAATCACCCCAGCCAATAAATGTCTGTCAACCCTTCCAGATCTGCCAACATAGTCATCATGGTTATTGTCATAATTCCTTTAGTCCTCTTCAGTAAATTAGAGTCACAGACATATTTTTTTTGTTCAGCATGCAAGTATTTGGAAATTGGTGGTAGTGCTGTCCTCCAGTTATTCATCGATTTTCTCGAGCACAGACCAGTCTCTCCATTGTGAGACTTGTTACTGTGTTTGGCATATCGAATACGTCACGGGTAGCTTGCCAGGCTTTGCTGTGCAGGCGAAATACTCTTGGTAGCTTGCCAGGCTCTCAGAGGGGTGTAGGAGTTGAACCCAGGTTGGCTGCATGCAAGGCAAACGCCCTACCCGCCGTGCTATCTCTCTGGCCCAGAAATTGGTGGTATACTTTTAAATATTTTGTGAGTTGAAGGAGTCTTCAGTGGCTGGAGAGATAGTACAGCAGGTGGGGTGCTTGCCTTGCACGCTGCTGGTCCTAGTTCCATCCCCAGCACCAGGATGATCACCTGAGCCCCGTCAGGATTGATCCCTGAGCTCAGAGCCAAGTGTAAGCCCTGAGCACTGCTGGATGTGGTGCAACAACCACCACAAAACTATGGAAAGGGTCAGATGGTAATTCCAGAATGGAAGAAGACAATAATTCAAGTTTTATTTTATTGTATATTTCTGTTCTTTAACCCTACCCAGTCATGCTCAGGCCTCACTGGGTGAAGTGCTCAGGGATCTGAACCCACCAGTACTCAGGGTCCGAATCTGGGCTTCCTATATTGGGCTGGAGTGATAGCACAGCAGTAGGGCGTTTGCCTTGCACGCAGCCAACATGGCCGACCTGAGTTCGATTCCTCCGCCCCTCTCGGAGAGCCTGGCAAGCTACTGAGAGTATCTCGCCCACACGGCAGAGCCTGGCAAGCCACCCGTGATATATTCGATATGCCAAACACAGTAACAACAAAGTCTCCAATGGAGACATTACTGGGCCCGCTCGAGCAAATCGATGAACAACGGGAGAGCCTTTACCTTTACCTTTTATATGCATACATGCACTCATTCCATTAAGCTCTCTCCCTGGTTCTAAAGTTTAATTTTTATAGCAAAGTTTAAAAGTTTTATTAGAGGAATTCAACACATTTATATGAAGAGAAGAAATAACAGTGAAGTATTAAATGAGATATTGTGTAAAGGGAAGGACAGAGAGAAACACAATGAAGAAAAAGCATATTTCAGAGAAACATGGGACATCAACAAGTACCTTGCCATGTGTGAGGAAAATACCAGAGGGACAGGGGAGAAATTTGAAGAAATGCCCGAAAATTTGCCAATTTCTCCTCTGAGAAACTCAGTAAACTTCACGTTAGTAAAACATAAAGTGCTTCACAGATGCACGGCAGCAGCAGGGTTGGGAACAAAGGGAAAATCCGGAAGGCAGCAAGAGGAAAAAAGAAAGTCTCAAATTCTTAGTCTCAGATCCCCGTCTGCAGAAACTGGCAGAAGCACAGCAAGTTAAACACAAAGCAGACGAAGGAAATAATAAAGATTAACCTAGGAATAATGAAACCCAACACAGGAAAAAATAGGACCAATACAACTCAAAACTGGGTCTTCGATGTATAAATAAAACACACAATGTTCGATTCTGCAGAACATAGACTAAAATTGGAGCAACACGGGGAAGATTAGCATGGGCCCTGCGCCAGGATGGCATACACGTTCGTTCAAAACAAAACAGAGCACCAATTTTTAGCTACATTGACCTGAAACACAGGGAGAGCAGGGCTGCTGATAGAAGACGCGAAAGGACAGTATTATCATAGCACTGTAGCACTGTCTTCTCATTCATTGATTTACTCAAGCGGGCACCAGTAACATCTCCATTGTGAGAATTGTTGTTACTGTTTTGGGCATATCGAATACGTCACGGGGAGCTTGCCAGGCTCTACTGTGCAGGTGGGATGCTCTCGGTAGTTTGCCGGGCTCTCCGAGAGGGGTGGAGGAATCAAACCCGGGTCACCCGCTTGCAAGGCAAACGCCCTACCCGCTCTGCTATCGCTCCAGCCCCTGTAAATGTTCAAATAGAATAAGGTAGTGCTGCAGACATCTTGTTGGGTCCGAATTTGACAAGGTAGGTGAAAGGACAAATTTTTCGAGAGACAACCTACCAAAATTTACTCAAGAAGTAGGTAACTTGAGCAGTTCTGAGTCTGTTAAGTATGTTGAATTTTCAGTTCTAAACCTCCTATCAAAATAAACCAGGCCCAGATAGTTTTGCTGAGAAGAGTCACCAGACAGGAGAGAAATACTAGGAGTTTTGCCCCCTATTCCAGAAGGTGAGGAGGAGGTAACCCTTTTTGTTTCAATGATAAGTACAGGGGCACCTTGATTCTGAAACCAGAGACGTGGGGGAAGCATTTTAGATTTGCTTTCCTGCGGAGGCAGCCTGTCAGTCACCTCGTCCATGTGTGCTGTTGTGGCATTCATAGCGGATTGAAATGCGGGGGTTTTTGTTGTTGTTTGTTAGTTTTGTGTGGCTGCCAGGGATTTAACCCAGGGCCTGGTAGATGCGTAGAGTAGATGCGAAGCTTGTGCTGTCCTGCCGAGCCGCTTCCCTGACCAGGTGCAGAGCTGACAAAGATTCTATCCAGATTCCATCAGAGAACCCCCAGAGCCCAAGATAAAGAAAGCAATCCGACAACAAAAGGAAGGGGACAAAGATCCCACAGTGAGGCACCTGTCAGAATGACTCGGGTGACACAGGGCACGGACACTCTCTCATGTGCCGATGCTTGTGGCCCTCAGCTCGAGCATCCGACTTCGGCTGATAGGAGTGAACATTAACTTGCATCATTCACCGCAGGACACTTAACTTATCTTACTCCCAAAGAACTGACTCAAATAAAATGGAAAATCCATTCATGCAAAGCCTGGACGCAAATCTTTAAAAGTTCAGATTTATATGTAAAGGTCTAAAACTGTAGTTAGACTACGGTTGGCGCGTAAACTGTGATATAGCCATACAAGGAAATGCTTCTCAGTAATCAAAACGACTGAATTGTCATCTTGTAAACTGAATGGGAGGATAACGAATGTTTATGCAGAAAGGAAATGCATTTTTTAAAATTTATTACTTGTTTATTTATTTTTTAATAGGCACCATGAGGTACAGTTGTAGACTTACACATTTTTGTGCTTGGGTTTCGATTATACAATGATCAAACACCCATCCCTCCACCAGTGCGCATTTCCCACCACCTCGGATCCCAGCATCCCCTCCCCCCCCCCAGCCCCCATCCCACCCTGCCTCTGTGGCAGGGCATTTCCCTCTCTCTCCTTTTGAGTGCCATGGTCAGAAAAAGAGGCATTGAGTGGCAATTATACTTGGTCGACAGTCTACCCTCAGCATGCTCTCCCATCATGGGTGGATCCTCCCAACACCCTTTATTTGGTGTTCCCTTCTCTTTCTGAGCTCCCCCTTCCCCTAACATGTGTGGTTGTCCTCCGGGTCATTGAGTAAAATTCCTGGTACTAATCTCTGCCATACTTGGGTGTTAGTTTCCTATTTTGTTACTTTATGTTCCCCAGATGAATGCAATCTTTCTATGTCTATCCCTTTCTTTCTGAGTCAGGGAAATGCATTTTTCATGCATTTATATATTATTTTGCAAATGGCAAAACTCCCCAGTTCAAGAACATATTCCTATTTCTAGTTCTTATGGAGGGAATTTGATGACAGTGTGTGAGTAGCACATGGGGATTCTTTAGGTTCGGTGGAACTATCCTCCATTTGATTGTATGTTGTAGGGTTACACTATTTGCATGCACTTCTCAGAGTTCCCAGAGCGACACATAGAGTGAATTTTCATTACAAATTTTAAAAAGTGAGTATGTTCTGTTTCCCAGGAGGAATATTACTGTCTTGCCATGTATTTTAAGGAAAAGGAAAAATCATTTATTCCTTCTCCTATTCTTCACATAGTAGGTGTTTATTAAAGATACACAAATTTAATGAAGCAAAGTCAAGTGACCAATTAAACAATCAAAATTATTCCCAGACCACTAGAACTTACCAAGAAAAATGAAGGAGACGGCACAAATAGGGAAACATGAGAACTTCATTCATTGTGATCTAGAAATATGAGAGGGATGGTCAGCAGTGGTGAGTATTCAGAAGAGGCCAGGAGAATGGACACAGGGAGCCAAAGGCAGCCCTTGCATTTGCATTGATTGGTTGAAGGAACATTAGAAGTCTCCGGGGACTGCTGACGGCCGTTCGTCACTCTTCCCTTGTCTTCTTGCAGTTGGTTAAGTCTTGCTGGCTTCTCTACTCCTGGGAAAAATGTGGGCCACCTGGCGCTTCTGTTCACTTTGACTGTCTTGTGATCCCTTGGAATCTCTTCTGGTTGTTGCCCACAATCGCTCTAGTCATCCTAGAGTAGTAGATGCCCAAATCCAGTTGAGACAAACTGTTCCAGGGGATGAGCTGCCCGTGGGGTCCATAGTACAGCAGGTAGGGTGCCTGCCTTGCACGCAGCCACCTTGGTTTCAATCCCTGGCACCCCACTTGTTCCCCTGAGCACTGCCAGGGGTGATTCTTGAGTGCAGTGCCAGGAGTAACCCTTTGAGCATCGTTGGATGAGGCCCAAAGCGAACAAACAAATTAATAACCAAGCAAACAGGGCATGGGCTGCTCAAGCTCCTGACTCATAGACTTGTGAGACAAATGAAATGACTGTTTTGGGCTCTGCAGGTTTGGGGTGATGCGTTTTGCCTTAAAAAGCTAACTGATAAGAAATATCCTGATAAGAAACATAACTGACAAGAAAATTGTCTGCAGTTTTCCAAAGTAGTTGTGCCCATTTGTACCCTTACCAGTGTGGGCTGCTCACCTTTCTCCTGCTTTCTCTCCGATGCTTGGTATTTCCAGAAAAATTTGATTGTTCTTCAGACAGACTAGTGGCAATTCTTTGTGTGGGCATCTGACATCTGTAGGTAACTAATACGACCAGGTCTCTTCCAATGCTTAATGACACTTTGGATCGTCTACAGCAAAGTACCTACCTCAGGCTTTGCCAATTTGTTTGATGGGTTGTCTGCCATTCTCTTACATGATCCATAAGAGTTTTGTATCTGCTTTTGGAATATAGTAAAAATACATTTTTCCTTGAGGACTAGAGTGACAGTACAGTGGGTACATGCCCGGCATGTGGCCGACTCACATTTAATCCCTGACATCCCATATGGTTCTCTGAGCAACAGCGATTTCTGAGCACCGAGCGAGGGGTGAGTCTTGAGCACTGCCTGGTGCAGCCCCAAATCATATATATATATATATATATATATATATATATGTGTATATATATATATATGTACACATAAATTCCCCCCTTTTAGTTGCTTTCCTGTATTACCTATGTTCAGTGAACAGAAAATTTCTATTTCAATGCTGCTATTTTCTCTTTGTTCCATTATATGGTGGAAAAGTTTGAGTTTTATACTATTCAGAATGTTTGGTTCTTTAAAGCTCCTTTCTCTGTTCACCTCTGTTTTCTTCTAGAAGCTCTGGTGTTCTACCTTTTCTATTAAGGCACTATCTTGAGGTGATTTGGGTATATGTTGTAAGATAGGGAGTTCAGATTTGTTTTATAGTTAGGTAGGTAGCTAACCCAATTATTGAAAAAAAAACCCAAACTTTATTTTGTTTGGGTGGGGGACACATCCCCTGGTGTTCAGGGACTCCTTTCTGCCCAGGAATGGAGGTGATTCCCTGTGCTGTTGGGGGGGGGCTATACGGTGCTGGGGGTCACACCTGGGCCTCCCCCATGCAGACCATGCACTCCTCGGTTCAGTGCTCTGGACTGCAGAAGATTTATTTTTCTCTGCTGCCCTGCAATGGCGCTCGTCCTGTTAAGCAGTTCACAGTCACTGTTCCAGCTTACTTGCTTTCCACGGTGCCTGTGAACTGTGTCTTTATATCTATATTTCATTTATGCTCATTAAATATCTGTTGAATTGCGAGGTCAGAATTCTAACACTTTTAAGTGTTAGACTTTTTGTTGTCAAAAATGGAAATTTATGATAACCTCATGATTCCTTCCATATTTAATGATTTTAAAGATGAACAGGATAGAATAAGAGTTACTTCTGGATAGTTGAAAGTCTACCTTGTAATTAGCTAAGCCAAGATTTTGTACCCTGCTCACAAGTTTTGAACTGGGTCAAAATAAGTTACAGATAGTTTTCTTGGCTTTTACTTATGAATGAATCTCCATTTCTAAAATAGTCATAGCATTGCTTTGGAGCATAATTTATTTGGCATTGAGGACTGAATTTATTTTTATGCTAATGGGAAGGTTTTTCAGAGTTCCTCTGATTGATGGTTTGACTTAAAAACATTTATTTTAATTGTATTGCTAGTAATATATTTCCCGATAATGTTCTTTCCTCTAACACAGCTAAGATATTTTTTTTTTCTTTAGCTATAAAGCTTCTCTAATTGATCTGTATTAGTCTGTAAGGGAGGTATGTGGTCAGCTTGACCAAATACTGAATGATTTGCAGAGAGAAACCTCCAGCCCCCTAGAAACCAAAGCAAAAAAATCTGCTTAAAAAAAACTAAACAGAATAAGATGTTGCAAGCCAGTTTTCATTACAGAATACTCAGATATCTGTGCTTTTGTCTAGTTTAAATTATTATATATTTTATTGTTATGATTCTATTTTATTCTTAAACAAGAAATGTTTGGTTATGTAATTTATTCATGCCATTGGAACTTAATTATTTTTGGCTTCGCTTTCTATATAATATTTTGTTAGACTTTAATGTTTCACATAAGTTCTTTTTATCTTCTATTTTTTTGGACATTCTTTATTGTGGTATTCCTTCTTGAGGTATTATGAGAGAACAAGAAGTTTACTAAAAGAACATGAAAAAAAGTAAATGTTAAGACTGTTTACAGATTGCTTCAAGTCCATGTTACTTGTGGATTACAAAGTGGGAACATTTCACTTCAAAGCACATCTGGCCGCTGTTATAAAATCAGAAAATAGATTGCTTATTCCCCCAAATAGACTCAGAACATGCTTTACTGTGAATAATTCCCATTGCATATTAAAAGTGGTTAAGAGGCAAATTCAATGTATTGTCAATGAAAAACAATAACGCAAGATTTCTGCTTGTTTATAGCGTTCTTTTTCATTTTTGCTTTTAAGTGTTAGACTTTTTGTTGTCAAAAAAGGAAATTTATGATAACCTCATGATTCCTTCCATATTTAATGATTTTAAAGATGAACAGGATAGAATAAGAGTTACTTCTGGATAGTTGAAAGTCTACCTTGTAATTAGCTAAGCCAAGATTTTGTACCCTGCTCACAAGTTTTGAACTGGGTCAAAATAAGTTACAGATAGTTTTCTTGGCTTTTACTTAATTTTAAGATTAATTAGAGCTATGACATCTTTGAGGATTCCTCATGTCTCTCTTCCTTTGCTTTCCTCCTCAGGTTTAATTTTGCTTATTAAAAAATGTTTTCTGTATTTGCTGATTGATGTGTCTTTGAGGAACTTATTTATGACTGCACTGCTTTGTATATTCCAAAATTGGAGAAGGGGTACTTTTCTTATGTATGCATATATATTTTTACTAAACATGTATTCTCATAATTTATAAAATAATATAGAACATAACAATTTACATAATATAGAACTTCAGGCAGTAAATATCTATTGAGTTTACTTTGTTGTCTGTTGGAAAAGCTATGTGTATTGTATTATCTAAGAAGTGGGTCTCTCTGATGTAATCTGTAAGTGAATTTTATTGTTATTTTTATATAAATGTTTGCTCTGAGTAATTATGCTTGGTCATATACCCTTCAGCAATGCTCCATAACTTAAACACTGTTATATTTTTGACATACCCTAATCTTGTGGCTGAAGAATAGCCTCTCAGTATTATGGCATTACTTTATTATTATTATTATTTTTATATTTCTAAATAAATTGACCAGGTCTAATGTTTATTACTGATTCTCTATTTTTTCATCAATAAAATATAGCTGAAATTTCCTCCTAGTTTTTCATAAAAGGGTCACTGCTCTTGCATTAATTTTTAAAATCCCTCTTTGCATTTTGAAGACAGTCCATTGTAAACATAGCTCACAGGAATTTTGGGAAAATATGAAATACTTAAAGTTCAGACAATGGAAAGTCTGAAGAAATGGGAACTGATTTTAGGACCTCGTGGCTATTAAGGACACTGCACAATGCGAAGAATCAGCAGACCAGCCAGTTTCTTTGCAGGAACTCCCAAACGAGGGCGCATAGTTTCACCAGCCATTCATTCTTTCTTCCACAAAGGTTTGTTGTGGACCTGGTCTTAAGCAGGCATTGTGGACGCTAGTGGGAACATGACTGGAGAATGAGAGAGACTCCTTCTGTGCCCGTGTGAGGCTGAGAAGGTCCTTAGAACATAAGGCACAAAGAATTATTTCACCATCATTGTGATGAGAGCCATGAGGGAAAAGCCCAAGGGGCTATGGGGATGTTTGCGTGGGAATGTGGTGGGTGGCAGTGGGGTCTGGGAACTCCCCTCCCCTCAGAATCTCTTAGCTCTTTTGCCTTTTTAGTGTATATTTCTCATTTTTATTTGTGTGTATGTGTGTGTGTGTGTTTTCTCTACAATTGCATGTCCTTTCTGTTTGTTTTTACTCCTCCATTTATTTCTACTCCCAAATTTCCCTTTTATTCTTCTTCTGTTTGTATTATCTTCATTGAACTCTGCACGGCTTCTAACCCCAGGATCATTTTGGGGATGTTCCTTAAATATTCTTTTCTTTATGAATTCCCATTTCTGTGTTTATTTGCATGTCCGGTGATTAGAGAGCGGGGGTCATGGTGAACAGGATGGAAAGAACCTGGAGTTCTGATATTTTGCCCTGAAGGGTGTTAAGTTTGTCCTTGTTGGTATTTCAGTTCCTGGAAGATCACTTTGAACTTGAGTTTTTGACCTACTCATATTAGTCATCTGGTGTACCCATTTTTTCCCCCTAATCCCCTTTATCATGGTGGAATTTCATTTTCTTCCCCCCCCCCCTTTTTCTGTGGTTTTAAGGGAACAGTGAGGGCTCTCCAAGGCTGAACCATCAATGCTCATAGTTTAGCTGGTGCGTTCCCTGAGCCTCATGTTGTCTTATCTTGGACATGTGAGTCCTGTCCTCCGGCAGTGTGGGGCCTAGACTTTGTGCTCCATAAGCCCCGTTTGTCTCACAACTCCTCATCTCACCCCTGCTTCCTTCTCTCCCGGGTGCCTCTCCTGCTGCTGATGGAGAAGTCGTGGTTGAGAAGTTATCTTTGAGAGCTGGGAGGGGACCGAGGGCAGTTGGGGAATTTCTCTCATTGCTGAGACTTCTGCCTTTAGATATTTGGTTTAGCTGTCCAGTATCTTTTACTTCATTTATTTTGTTCCAGCTATTTTTTTTTTAATTTTAGGAGTTTTGCTTTGGGGTTTTCAATGTAACTGCCTCTACGTCTTTGCTTCTTTATCCATCCTTACCCCATTGTCAAGTTGGGTATGGATGATTCATCTTCTGTAATTACTCATGACACTAATTCGTCTTCCATGATTACTCACTACACTTAGAAAACCTTTGGAAAGCATGGTGGGTATTTTAGAGTAACGGGAGCTGAAAAATATATTCCAGTTCCTGCGCTAGTGGCGGGGGTACCCCCTGGAAAAGTGCTCTTCCTCGTTGGTGTCGTAGTAGCGGCACACTCTCATCCTTGTGCAGTGTGGGATGATCTGTGAGGCAGGTTGTGAGTTTATGCTATCAAAAGGTTAGAATGGAATGAGGCTGACTTCCAGTATTTTATTTTCTAATGGTTAGTATAGCAGTGTTTCTGGTTTATCTAGTTCATGTAATATAGTCATCCTGACAAATACGGAGAAATGTTATGTGAAGTATCATGCTTGGTTCGGGGAATACACCGTCATCCTTGCAAGCGTCATACCTGAAGACAGGTGTGGGGACTCACATAAAGGCTAGGAGAGACAGGGGGGATGGGGTGTAGGGTATCAGATTCATCACCCCTCTTACTCTTTCTTCTCTCTCTTATTAATAGCGAATATTTATATAGTACTCACTGCCTGCCAGGCCCTGTGTTGGATTGATGTAGTATAAGACTGTAGTAGTTTTTAGAATCCACTTTTGTTTTTATTTCAAAAGGCAGTTATTAAATCATAAAAGAGAACCATCTTCCAGGGTCCAGCTATCAGAATAGTAAGAACTTCATTAAATTTCCAGGGGAGATAGTTCCTGAACTAGGAGGCTTGAATAAACAAAATTGGGAGAATGATTTCATAGGTCATAAAGACACAGGCATGGGAGAGAGTCTAGAACTTTAAAGGTAAATTGGTAGGGTGGCGTCCTTGGGTTGTAAGGGATGGCAGAAGGTAGATGATCATGAAAAGGTTTATGTAGGGGACATCTCAAAAGGCTTTGGTATTCTACTACCTGTTTTGGTCTTCAATTTAGGATCCATTCATCAAATTTAGCTGGGAGCCTAGTGATAAGATTTAGATTTGAAAGGTGACTAGGTGTGAGCTCCTATGGGCTGGGGGTGGGCAGAGTACTGTGTGCAGGTGGAGGGGGTGGCCTGGCCTGTGGCGGGACTTATTGTCCCATAGGCCAGGAGTGTGGGCTGTGAGGGGAGCTGGGCGGATAGGCCGTGATGTGACCAGAGTCTCACCACGGTGTCAATGTGTGTACACGTGTGGCAGAGTGTGTTGGGCTTGTCTGCCCCACAGTGCAGCTATCAGTGTTAATACAACACCCATTCTAAGAAACAAGAACTAGTCAGATAGAAAAACCTATAGAAAATGTTTCATTGTAGCATCTTAGTGCTGCATTTTATCAAATAATAAGAAGGTCTTTTAAATGAATTAGTTCTTATTGTATCTTATTTTTAAATTTTCAGATAGAAAATCCTCGGTACCTGCGACAGAAGCCTCTCCCAGTGTCTCTGGTGAGAATATCTTCGGGCTTTGCCTGGGGACAGAGAATTTGATTTTGTATTTTAATTTATTGTGATTTGTGAATTATTTTTCTATTCTCCTTTGCACCCCAGTTTGACATATGTGTGTGTGTATGTGTGTGTATATATGTGTGTGTGTGTGTGTGTGTGTGTGTGTGACACACATACATCTGGTGGCCTTGGGAGGAGCCACACTTGGCAGTGTTCTCCGACTACTGCTGGCTCGTGCTCTCGCCAATACTTGGGGAACCATGTGGTGCCCAGGGATTGAACTCGCGTCTTCCACTGTCAAAGTGTATGCTAAGCTCACTGAGCTCTCTTTCTGGCCCCTGGGCAGACGTTTTTAAATAAAACAGTCATTAAGTCATTTCCAGAAAATAATGAGCAGATGTTTGGGCTAGAGCGATAGCACAGCGGTAGGGCATTTGCCTTGCACGCAGCCAACATGGCCAACCCGAGTTCGATTCCTCCGCCCCTCTCGGAGAGCCCGGCAAGCTACCGAGAGTGTCTCGCCCACACTGCAGAGCCTGGCAAGCCACCCGTGATGTATTCGATATGCCAAACACAGTAACAACAAAACCTCCAATGGAGACGTTACTGGGCCCACTTGAGCAAATCGACGAACAACGGGAGGGCCTTTACTTTTACTTTACTTAATGAGCAGATGCAGAGCAGAAGCAGCACACGGGCAAAGGAAGAACACCTGCGGGCATCTCAGTGAGAACTCCCAGAGAAGCGAGTATTCCCATCTGACCTGCCTCCTCCCAGGCGCGCACTTGGGCTGGGTCGCAGCATGAGCAGAAGGCCCCTGTTCTGAGCCGGGCTGTGCCTCCGCCCTTGCCAGGAGCCCCCTGAATTCGCCCGCGGCCCTTAGCAGGGCTCCCCAGGGTCAGTTGTGTGGTTGCGTTTCCTGTTCAGTCTTCTGCTTGGCTCAGGGTCCCCTAGTCTCCAGGCCTTTGAGAGTGAGGATTGGGCCGACCCCCCGACTCTCGAACAGAAGAGACACCTGGGTCTGACCAAGGGGATTTTTTTTCTTTTTTCATTATTTATATATTTAGTTAGTTATGGGCACAGCGGGTAGGGCGTTTGCCTTGCACGCAGCCAACATGGCCAACCTGAGTTCTATTCCTCTGCCCCACTTGGAGAGCCCAGCAAACTACCGAGAGTAACTCGCCAGCATGGCAAAGCCTGGCAAGCTACCCGTAGCATATTCGATATGCCAAACACAGTGACAAGTCTCACAATGTTACTGGGCCCGCTCCAGCAAATCGATGAACAATGGGAGGACAGTGTCAGTGACAGTGACAGAAAATAATACAGGCCCACATAATAAAGCATATTATTATTATTATTATTATTATAATTATTGTTATTGTTTTTTTGGTTGGGCGGTCCCCACCTCTGTGCTCAGGAATTACTCCTGGTGATGCTTGGAGGACCATATGGGATGCTGGGGATGGAAACCATGTTCAATGCAAGTGCCTTAACCCTCGAGCTATTTCTCCAGCCCCAAGCATTCTGTTATTAATTCCACCACACTGAAACAAAAAAAACCCTCCTTTTTCTCTCTATGTTGGTACTGTTTTGGAATTTTGCAAGTTTTCTTTTGGGTGGAGGGTAAACCAAGTCTGAAAGTTGCATTAAGTCACTCTTACGCACCCAACAGATGTCTCCCAAGCTGAGCCTGAGGAAGTCCAGCAGTCTTCACGAAGACCATCTGCTCTCTCGGATGCATGAGAAAGAGGTAGGACCAAGCTGTTTCGGAGGCATCCAGTTAATAGCATTATTGATTATGTTTTGTAGAGGAGGAGTTTTCAGGTCCTCTTGAGAATAGCGTATATTAAAAAGATTGCCTTACTCTTTACAATAGCCAGAAACTGGAAGAAACCTGAATGCCCAAGAACAGATGACTGGTTAAAGAAACTTTGGTACATCTACACAATGGAGTACTATGTAGCTCTTAGAAAAGATGAAGTCATGAACTTTACATACAAGTGGTACAATATGGAAAGTATCATGCTAAGCGAAATGAGTCAGAAAGAGAGGGATAGACATAGAAAGATTGCATTCATCTGGGGGATATAAAGTAACAAAGTATGAGATTAATACCCAAGAATAGCTGAGATCAGCACCAGGAGTTACTCCATAACTTAGAGGCCAGCCGGGTATCCTAGAGGAAAGGGCAGTTCAGATAGAGAAGGGAGCACCAAATAAAGGATGTTTGGAGGATCCTCCCAAGAGGGGAGATGCATGTCGAAAGTAGACTATGGACTGAACATGTTTGCCACTCAATGCCTCTTTTGCAGACCACAACACCCAAAAGGAGAGAGAGAACACAGGGGAGTGCCCTGCCACAGAGACAGGGGGGATGGGGGGATGGGGTGGGAGGGATATTATCCATGGTGGTGGAAAATGGGCACTGGTGGAGGGATGGGTATCTGATCATTGTATAATTGAAACCAAAGCACAAAAAATTGTAAATCTACAACTTTAAAAAAATAAAATAAAATAAAGGGAAAAAAAACCTTAAAAAAAATAAAAAATAAAAAGATTGCCTTTGGCACAAATATAAAATTTTTTTTTATATGCAGAGTAAGCAGGTTTTGTTTTCCTACCTTTTTTTTTTGCGAGGGAAGGAACTCTTAGGTGTTCTGGGGCCACTTCTGGCAGTATTAGGGGCAGCGTGTGGTGTTGGAGATTGAAGCAGGGACTCCCACGTGTGTCACATGTGCTCCTGGCCCTTTGCACTGTCTCCCTGGCCCTCTCTTCCTACTCTCCCAAGCCTGTCTTCCACGTGCGTGGGTCCACAGTCTGTTCAGGGCCTGTCTCCTGACTGTCTTCCTGTACGGGCTGGGGAGATGTCCGTGTGGAGCCACAGTGCCTTTGACCTCAGTGAATGTTCTCTCTACCTTTCCTTTATCTCAACCCAAGGGCATTTTTCTAGCCTCACTCTTTTATTCTTTTTCCTCTTGAAATTGATTAGCTCAGTTAAACTATATCGTAGCTAGCAGTACGTAGTTTGACAGGTTACACCATGCTTGGTCATTTAATTTTTGGTTTTATTTGCGGGCCACACTGGCAGTGTTCAAGGCTTACTCCTAGCTCTGTGCTCAGGGATCACTCCTGGCAGGCTCAGGAGACGACGTGTGTGCTGGGGATACAAGCTGGGTTGGGTGTGTGCAAGACAAACGTCCTCCATGCTGTACTATTGCTCTTGCCCCTGTGTTTTGTCTTTTCAAAGTAGAATTATTTGAGGTAGTTTTGTTTAGAAGAGAAGAAGACAGGCTGGGGAACTCAGAATACTGGATTTGAATTCTCCTTATTTGGGTGTGAAAATGGGCAAGTCTGTACTGTCTCCCTTTCACCTTTTTTTTTTCGCTTTTTGGGTCACACCCAGCAGTGCTCAGGGGATACTCCTGGCTCTGCACGCACAAATTACTCTTGGCAGTGCTCAGGGGACCATATGGGATGCTGGGAATTGAACCCGGGTTGGGCGCGTGCAAGGCAAATGCCCTATCCTCTGTGCTATGACTCCGGCCCCTCCCTTTCACCTTTGCCAGGCAGTCCTTTTTCTTTTTTTTTTATTTCTGACAGGGAGGATCTGATCATTTTCATAGGGAAGACCCCAGTAAGATTCAAGTCCAAAGTAAAGTGTAACATAACATATTTTAGGTTGAGAACTTATTTATGGAAGTGAGACTGCACATCAGGTTACAGAAACTGTGGCCCACTTCCTGAACTTGCGTGTCCCCATGTGTGGGGCTGGGCTAGTGTGTTTCTTCTGCTGCCAGCGGGAGCAGCCTTTGGCAGGGGGTTTCTCTCCATGTCTGCGCCTTCAACATCAGCCATTAAAGAAAGGCTATTTTTAAAAAATTATTATTGTACAATTTTTATTTTAAAACCACTGCTGGGATTTCCCCGCCCCCCCCGCCCCCCCCCCCCCCCCCCCCCCCGTGGCTCCAGTGAAACCCATTGGCATTCTTTGGCTGGCTGGAAGGCTGAGGAATGGGAATCTGAAACAGTGGTACTGGCCTACCTTTACGTCCCCTAACTGAGCCTTGGGAGGTCCCGAAGATTCCTTTTGGTGCTCAGTAAGAGGATGATGAATTGACTCTCACAGCGCCGTGCCAAAACATGGAGCACTGGTGATTGCTCTAACGTGAGAATGTCATGGCACTACTTGGATGTGCAAATTAAATGGGTGGCGGTCTTTTCGGATTTAAATGATTGTTTCTAATGCACTTATTTAAACTGTTTTCACTTTCATTTTTATTTGTGAGACTGCTTGTCAGAATTTCTGAAATTTAATTTCAACTTAGTTATTTTCACTTATACTTTACTGACCCGTGTATTCTAGGAAACATTTCTTTTGGAGGGGTTGGGGGTCGGGGGGCTTGCCCACACACCTGGCAGAGCTCAGGGCCTGCTTCTGGCTCTGACCTCTCAGGGGTCACTCCTGCTGGGGTTCAGGAACCGTATCCGGTGCATAGACCCAACCTGAGTCAGCCACGTCCAAAGCAGATTCCTTACTCATTCTACAATCTCTTTGGCTCTGAAACCTTGATTTTTATCTTAAATATCCCAGACAATATCATGAGCATAGATAACTTTTGATGATCATAAAGGAAGAAGGACTGAGTCAGTGACATTCTGTCATTCCACAGATTCCGCCTAGGACCTGCAGAGGTTTGCTGCTTAGTGCAAATCTAAAAGAACTAAAAAGAAATCTCATTTAAAAAGAGACTTCTAAAAACATTCTTAACTCATGTGTACCTTCTTTTCAACTATTGTTTCAAATTTCTTTTCTTTTGAAAATTGTCATTGTTTTCTAGAAGTCATACTAAGTCATTCCTAACCATCTCTTCTTTCCCTTTTGTTTTGTGCTAATTTTAACAGTTGAGGTCACTTACCATAGAATCAATAAAAACAGTTAAAAGACTGTGGAGGCGTCTTGAGATTCTTTTGATCTTTCGTGAAGCAATATCCTCATTCTTTATTGTGACATCGTGGGGCAGAGATGAACATACCGAGGCTGCCCACAGATGCGTTGAAAGAAAAAGCAGTTAAATGTGTCCCGCATAAGAGATTCATCTTTAAGTATATGAGCCTTTATTTTCTTCCTCCATACCATTATATTTCTCTTTTTGGTATACTTTAAAAATATGGGTGATAGCATTCAGAAGTTTGTGTAGATACAAATTTAGTTGATATCCTAAAGTATTCTTAGGGCATATTTTGGCTCTAACAACTCTGTGTGCAGTGACATAGTAGTTTTCTGATGTGTTTGGGTGGCACTTTTTGATGGTCTTCCCCTGTCGCCCTTCCAGTTGTTGCAGTGACTGGGATCTGCACACACTTGGTGGTGTGCTTGTACATGTGCTTGCCAGGGTTTGCACGCTTGGTCTTTGCCCTCTCAGATTTTAGCTATGGTGCTCGGGGGGTGGGGGTGGGGGGCAGGAGCTGCACCCTTTGGACGTGCAGTGCAGTGTGTGGACACTTGCTGTCGTGCGCTGGAAGTCTTGCTGCTGGTGCTTGCAGGGTCCAGCTTGATATGTGGGTGGGGTTGCAGTTTGGTCCCGTGGCCTCATGTCTGCCGAGCTGTCCCTCTCCCACTAAGCCCTCTCTGGACTAATTTCGAATTTTTTCTTTATCACAAACTATTTAAAAGTGTGTGTTAGCCCAAAAGGGAGGGGAGGTAGAGGAAAAGAGGGAGAGAGGCAGGG
The DNA here is from genome assembly GCF_029834395.1 of Sorex fumeus. NCBI lineage: Eukaryota > Metazoa > Chordata > Mammalia > Eulipotyphla > Soricidae > Sorex > Sorex fumeus. The sequence continues at coordinate 82,794,549 of NW_026606120.1, forward strand.
AGGGAGAGAAGGAGGGAGGCAGAGAGAAAGAGACAGAGAGAGAAAATGGGAGGAATCAACCTACCTAACTTCAAACTCTACTACAAAGCAGTAATAATTAAAACAGCATGGTACTGGAACAAAGGCAGAGCTGCAGATCAATGGAACAGGGTTGAATATACTGACATCTCCCTCAAGCATATGATCATCTAATTTTTGATAAGGGAGCAAGAAATATGAAATGGAGCAAGGAAAGCCTCTTTAACAAATTGTGTTGGCAAAACTGGACAGCTACATACAAAAAAAATGGGCTCAGATATCGGCCTAACACCATATACAAAAGTAAGATAAAAATGGACTAAAGACCTCAACATCAGACTGGAATTCATAAAATACATTGAAGACAAAGTTGGCAAAACCCTCCATGACATCGAAGCTAATGGTATCTTCAAAGATGTCACGCCACTGGCCAAGCAAGTGAAAATAGAGATAGACAAATGGGACTATCTTAAACTAAGAAGTTTCTGTACCTCAAAAGAAACTGTGACCAAAATACAGAGACAATCTACAAAATGGGAAAGGATATTCACCCAATACACATCCAACAAGGGGTTGATATCAAGGATATACAAAGTACTGGTTGAACTCCACAAGAAGAAAACATCCAACCCCATCAAAAAATGGGGCAAGGAAATGAACAGAAACTTTCTCAAAGAAGAAATCCGAATAGCTAAAAGGCACATGAGAAAATGCTCTACATCATTACTCATCAGGAAGATGCAGATCAAAACCACAATGAGATATCATCTCACACCACAGAGATTGGCTCACATCCAAAAGAACAAAAGCAACCGGTGTTGGCGCGGATGTGGGGAGAAAGGGACCCTCCTTCACTGCTGGTGGGAATGCCGACTGGTTCAGTCCTTTTGGAAAACAGTATGGACGATTCTCAAAAAATTAGAAACTGAGCTCCTATTTGACCCAGCAACTACTACTCCTGGGAATATATCCCAGAGAGGCAAAAATGTATAGTCGAAGTGACATCTGCACTTGTTTGTTCATTGCAGCACTCTTTACAATAGCCAGAATCTGGAAAAAACCTGAATGCCTGAGAACAGATGGCTGGTTGAAGAAACTTTGGTACATCTACACAGTGGAGTACTATGTAGCTGTTAGAAAAGATGAAGTCATGAAATTTACATAAAAGTGGTACTATATGGAAAGTATCATGCTAAGCAAAATGAGTCAGATAGAGAGGGACAGACATAGAAAGATTGCATTTATCTGGAGAACATAAAGTAACAAAATAGGAGACGATTACCCAACAATAGCCGAGATAAGTACCAGGAGGTTTACTCCATAGCTTGGAAGCCAGCCACATACTCTAGGGCAAAAGGCAGCTCAGATAGAGAAGGGAGCATCAAATAAAGGGTGTTGGGAGGATTCTCCCAGGATGGGAGATGCATGCTGAAAGTAGACTATAGACTGAACACGATTGCCACTCAGTGCCTCTTTTGCAAACCACAGCACCCAAAAAGGAGAGAGAGAACAAAAGGGAATGTCCTGCCACAGAGGCAGGGTGGGTTGGGGGGGGGGGCTTGAGGGGGTGGGTGGGATACTGGGATCGGTGGTGGAGAATGGGCACTGGAGGAGGGAAGGGTACTCGATCATTGTATAACTGAAACCCAAACACAACAATTTGTAAGTCTAGAACTGTACCTCATGGTGTCTCACTAATAAAAATTAAGAGAGAGAGAGAGAGAGAGAGAGAGAGAGGAGAGACAGACAGACACAGAGACAAACACAGAGAGAGAAAGATGTTCCGCCATAGAGGCAGCCTGGGGGTGCGGGGTGATGGGATGGAAACTGGGGGCATTTGTAAGGGTCTGTCTCACAGTGAGTCAGACTTTTAAAAAGTTTTTTTAAAAAAAGAAAGTACAGAATTAGTGAAAAAATAGTGTGTATTAGGTATAATTTATAAGGGCCAAACCCCGTGGTACGTACACCCAGGGACCATGGGTGCCCAGGGTTGAGTCAGACATGCTACGCATGTGCCCTACCACTTGGGCTAGCTCCCCGGGCCTTAGTTCCCGTTTTTTAAAGTTGCACTTGTGATTATAAAAGAATGTGGATTTTTATTAAAGAAAATTTGGAAAAGGTAGAATAAAGAGGAAGTAAAATCGTCTGTAAGTCAGCATAAAGCAATAAAAATACTTGTAGAATATCATTGCATTGTTTTTTAGTTGTTTCTCTATGTGTCCTCGGAAAGCATTTTTCTCAGAATATTGATTTGATACATATTTATATTTTGTGTTTTATATATTATGTTTTTCATTATATCTTATGCCATTAAAACTGTTCCCAAGCATTTATTTTATATGGACACATTGTGCTTTTTATGTGGATTTTCCCCAGTCAATTTGACTCACCTCTCTTACTGAATAATGGGACTGTTTATAATTTTTACTAATACAGATAATTCTAGAAATACTGGCCTCCTATCTCTGTTTATCTCAGCCTTAGATGTTCCTTTAGGATCATGAATTACATCTTACATGATAAAATTAACTGATAAACTTTAAATTTAGCATTTTAAGCAATTATAAGAATAAAAATTAGTATCTGGAATCTCACTAAATTTTGCACATAAGAGCTGCCTAGGAAAATTTACTGCAAAAAAGGAGAATTAAAATTAAAGTGAAAAATCATTGTACCCATTTGAAGGCAGAGGAAAGAGCATTGGTTTAGCTTGCTTTTGTAAACCCAAAATTGTCCTTTTTGAAACAGAAAATAGCATCTTTACTGTTTTGTTAACTTCCTCCTCAGAGTTATTTTTCTAACTTGGATTTTCCCCTAAGTTTAAGTGCATAGTTTTATTATAAAATGTAGTGATCATGTTTAAGTCACTTTATTAAATGTTTCCTTGAGGGCAATAAGGATAAATCCTCTTCTGTTTGTGAAGTTTAAGAGACTCTGCATTGCCATAAGACAATCCTGATGTATCTTGTGTGTGTTGGCATTTAAAAATGCCTCCCTTGGTCGGGAGAGATAGTGTAGGGGTTAAGGTGAGAGCCTCGCATGTGACCAAACCCGGTTTGATCTTAGGCATCATATATGGTTGAGTGACCCCTGAGCGCAGAGGCAGGAATAAGTGCTGAGCAGTGCTGGATGCAGCCCCAGAACCATTTTTTTTTCCCAAAAAGCTTTTGTTGTTTCTGGGTGCTGTTTTTAAAATTATTAATACCATTGCTCTAGCTGAGGTGACTTTTTAAAAAATGAAGTACTAGATGTCAAATATTTAGTGTCATTTTCATAATACCTAATATTTATTCTTCTGAGATAACCACTGTAAAAATTTTAATGTGTATTCTCCTCAAAATTTTCTAGGAACAAGTAGAAACGAGAACCTAGATCATATTCTGTCCAGCTTTCTTTGTTTTGGGGCCATAACTGGTGAGGCTCAGCGTTTTCTCCTGGGTCTCTGCTCAGGGAGGTTCTTGGCGCTTGGGGGACCATGTAGGGTACCAAGGATCGAACATGTCCTGGCCACGTACAAAGCAAGCACCCTACCCTCTGTACTATCTCTCTGGGTCCTTTGTTGTTGTTGTTTTTTCTTTTTGGGTCACACCCGGTGATGCTCGGGGGTTACTCCTGGCTCTGCACTCAGGAATCACTCCTGGCAGTACTCAGGGGACCATATGGGATGCTGGGAACCGAACCCGGATCGACCGCATGCAAGGCAAACGCCCTCCCTGCTGTGCTATCTCTCCAGCCCCTGTTGTATTTTTTTAAGCTGAATTATATTCTTATGTTTTTTCCATATCAAAATATGGCCTCATATTTCAAAAAAAGCTGCATTGTATTTTAGTTAGTTGCATTTTATTCTTTTAGTTTCTTATTGATGACTATTTAGTGTTTTACTACAGTGTGTTAAGAATATCCATTTGAGTATCTTAGTCAATTGTATAGGAGTAAGTCTGTTGAATGGAGGTCACATGGCTGGTCATTTAAAATTTTGATATGCACGACAGATCACTCTTAAAATAATGTTTTCTTCGGGCTGGAGGCATGAACAAATTGAAAGTGGTATCTATTGGGTGTGAGGGTTTCTTTTGGGAATGTTGAAAACATCCTAAAATTAGACAAAAATGATGGCTGAATAATTTTATGACCATCAGATTGTATATTTTAATGGGTGACTTTAACATTTCAATAAATCAATTAGAAAAAGGCTTAGTCTTTTTATATTTGTACCAAGAGTATATGAGAATTTTTTTCTATTTGATCATCAACAATGAATAACAAACATTTTTGATTACCTGTGGAATAAAAAATACTATCTTAAAATATACATTTTATTATTTTACGTGAAGATGAACACTTTGTATGCTTATTTTAAAAAGTTTGCTTTCATGATCTGTCTTTCCTTTCAGTTTTAGATGTTTTCATGGAATCATTTGTCTTCAGTGTGATCTCTAAGAGTACATTATGTTAAGGAATTCACTTCTTGGTCTTAGATCTTTTTCTCTGTACATTATTTGATGTATCTGTTATTTTTTAGTGGGTAGAAGTTTTCATTTATGCACTTGTATATACCAATTCTGTTCTCTGTGGCTTCTGATTTTTTTATCACGCACAGAAATTCTGTTAATATTCCAAAATTATGAAAATGTTCATTTTTTTAAAATCTCCCTTGAACTTAATTTTTTAAATCTCAGACCTACTTTAGACTTTCTGCCATGATTAGTGATGAGAGCCTGGGTAGGTGATTTTCACTCTTATAAAACCCAAATTCAGGAGCTCAGAATGCTTGTGCTAAAGAAATCAGTAAGTGTGGAGAGAATTGAGTGATAATGACATTTTAAACAGATTATAGAGCTCATTTCTGTTACAAGATTTTTTCTTTTTTTCCCCACAAGATTTTAAAATTAGTTAATTCTGTTAAAACTTTATAGCATTCTCAAATATTAAAAATCTAAATAGTAAAAATCTTTTTACAAACATTATAAAGTATAACTTCTATTTCAGATTTTCATGCAAAAGATATGCAAGTTTTTAAAGGACTAATATTTGAAGCATTGCAGTTGTGGTTTTCTTTGATGGTGAAGTATATACTGAAAAAATATTTCACTAAGTTTTCCTTTTGTTTTGGTCATGAAGGCAAATGTGTTCAGTGCCTGTGACCCTGCAGCTGAACTTCATCCTCTTCTTCACGGATGCACTTGAACTTGTTTGTTTTTGTAATAATTACCACATTTTCTGTGAATTTTTATAGAGCTGGGTGGCAGTGAATGTCATCCAGCAGGGGAGTTTTTCTTAGCATTCTTAAAAAAATAAGGGAAAGATTTTTGACACAGATCAAGGGAATTGGAAAACGGTCGTCACTGGAATGAAAGAAGAGAGCGCCGCAATGGGTCTTCTGAGCCAGCTCAGTTTTCAGAGAACAGATGGTGGAAATTTCTCCTTTTGTGAAATAAAATAGAAAATTCCTTTGAACTTCACCTCCACTCATATTGAATGTTCCCACCTATTGTTTAAGAAGTGACCTTTTTTCCTTTATTTTTTCTTTCTCGGTGACCCAGTTAGTTAAATGCAGCATTAAAGTAATTAAGATTGGCGTGAGGTAGGGCTGGAGCTTGTGGTGCAGCCCCTGGTTTACATGTACCGGATCCTGGGTTCCGGCCTTAGCACCTCTTCAAAATCATCCAGAGCCAGTGACACAACAAATGCTGTATTGACATCTACATTTTGGTGCGAAGACAATGCAGGGTAAGATCATCCTGGCCAAAAGCAAGCAGAGGCTCAGTACTAAGAGCCATTATATTCCCACAAGGAAGAACTTCCCTGATTTTACTTGAGAATGTCCTTGATGAAGAAAGCCATAAAATGATTGATTTTATTAAATCACATATCCTCAAATATCTCTTTGATAACTGAGTAATGAAATGGAACTATGGAAAAAAACCTTTTACTGCATATCAAAGTACTTAGAGGAAAAACAGTTTCAGTTATGAATTTCAATAGCAGTTATTTGGGGAAAATTTTTTTATTTACAAGAATGAATAATAGACAAACTTTCATTATCTGGACTTAGATATTGTAGGCATCTGATCAAAAATAAATAAAATGAACCTATCACTTCAAGTAAAACATAGACAATATTTGTTGCTGGTGATAAAATGTGACCTTTTGTAATGAAAATTAGAATTTTGGAAAATGTATAATGGCCTTTGTGAGTTTGAATGCTTTCCATTACTAAGACTTTTATGATGTGATCAGTGGTGATATTATCTGATGTTAAGCTTTGATATTGGATGATGAAAATTTTATTATTTGGAAATCTGTAGAACTCACTGAGCTGGTATTTTCCAAATGAGTCATGTATGATGTTATAAAGTTGCACATAGATAAAAAATCTATTTCAAGGTAGGCCAGCTCTTATTATGACACAGTATGGAAGATTTAATATTGCACAATGCAACTAAGTTGAAAAAACACAATCCTGAGTGTTGATTTTCCACAGAAGCATATCTTCAGTTATTTGAAGAGTATAAAAATACTCCTTTTTTTTTTTACCACTGCACATTTAGGTAAGGAGAAGAGTTAATCCCAACTTTATTCTGATTCTCTGAAGTAACAGAGGCAGAGAGAAAATTTCACAGCTTGTTTAATGAAGCAGATTCTGATAACAAAACCACAAAGGAAAATACAAGTAAAGAGTAAATTCTTGTAGCATGAAAGTTTCTCTTACAAAGTTTATTATTAGTGCACCGAGGAATAAAAAACAATAAATGATACTGGTACAATCCTTTGATTATCTGGAGGAGGATAAAATTGGGTCCTCATGCTCTACAGCAAATGCACATAAAGCAAATTCTAAATTTGCTTTCAGAATTTTAAATTCCTGAAGTCTTTCATTATTATTATTTTTGCTTTTTTAAATATTTCCTCACGGTTTACAATGTTGTGTACAATACAGTTGTTTCAGGCTTCGGATGTTCCTGCACCAAACCTACCATCTGAGTGACCTTCCCTCCACCTCTGTCCCCATTTCCCCAATCACCTCTCAAGCCTGCTTGTCCCCTTAGCATACACACATTAATTTGTTTTAGACGGTGTGTTACAACTAAGTGGCTAAAGGAATTATCAAAAATACCGTGGTATCAACCCCTGATCCCAGAAGTCACGCCCTCAACCTGCCCCTGGTGCCATCTTGCTGCACACAGAGGTGAAGAAACCTGGCGGCGGGCACCATACCGAGCCGATGTCACCGGGAGGTCCCAGATGGGGTAGGTGCAGTCTCCCTGCCTTCTCCATATGGAATCCCGGCAACCATGAGCTTCTACAAGCATGGCTCCGGTATGTGGGCATGAGGACTGTTCTTCCGAACTGCACGGCCGATTATATGCAGAGTGAGCAATGGAAAGTAAATGATCTAATGCCTATAGTATCTAGTGGGGTGTGGGTGAAAGGTAGGCTTGAATGGTGGTGGGAAAATTTGAGGAAAATATAATGCCCAACCGAAATGCATCTGGACTGTGCATTAAACTATGGCGCTATGCTGCCCCTGGAGGGGAAGGGTGTTTGCCCTTCTTCACCTTTACTCCCTGGTGGGGGCGGCATGGTGGCTGCCATCTTTTATAGCGTAATGGACAGCCAGGTATGAGACTGCAGTGATGAGGCATGCCGGGCCTCATGGAATGGGGGGAGGGGTGGAACCAGCTCTGCTCCCTGCCCCGACAAGTCTCCAAGTTGCCACCCATGAATGCCTCCTCTGGCTCCTGAATGAACATGATCCCAGAGGCATATAAACCAATCTCAGAACCCAGTGGCTTTGGGCAGTAATCCCTCTATATTTATTACTTAAATTTCAGAAATCCCAAATCACGTGACCGCAATAGTGACTGTACAACATCATATGCTCTTCATATCAACAATAGAAAACAAATTACCTAATGATGTCTTTTTGGCAGGTCTGAATGTTGGGGAAAATTCCAAATAGTAATGGTGGGTCTTTTGTAGTAATATTGAATGTGATCAATGTAGAGAGAGTAAAGTGGAAATCTGCCACACAGGCGGGGGGAGGGGAGGATGGGGTGTATACTGGATTCTTGGTGGTGAAAAATGTGTACTGGTGAAGGGGTGGGTGTTTGATCTTTGTATGACCGACTGAGGCTTAAACTGAAAGGCTTTGTTACTGTTCTCACGGTGATTCAATAAGTAAAAATTTAAAAAAATATGGCAGTAAAAGAAAATTTGTGAAAATTGTTATATCTAACCGAGGGATTAAGTCCTTGTCTGAGGATTCATTAAGATGTTTGTTGCTAGTTGAGCCTTTGGTGTTGTTTTTGTTTGCTGAGTTTATTTGCCCTCTATGTTCCTTTCCCGTCTCATTTGGTGTGCTTCTCCTGGAATTTCAGTACTGTGGAATCTGGGGGTGTCACTCCGGAAACTCCAGGATCCGTAGAACTAGGCTGATGAGTAGACTTGGTGGCAGCCGTGGCAGGTGGGCGTGGCTGCTGGGAATCCTGGAAGGATGGGGGGGTTGGGGGGAGACCACTTGCCTGCGCTCTGAGAAGACCCCAGCGTTCTCAGCCTGACACTGGAGTACCTGGAATTTTTGTGGTTTGGCATCTCTGCAGAGACCCTGAGTGAAGCCTTGCGGTTGGGGCGTTGTCATGGCGTCAGCAGTGGGGTGTGGGTGCAGCTGCTGGGACTTTAGTGGGGTGGGAACTTGGCCTGTCCTACCCAACACCCCAAAGGCACTCCAGGGTTGTCAGCCAGGAGATCTGTCTGTCGTGATGCATTTTTGTTTCTTGGCTCTCTTCTCCTCAGAGATTTGGCTCATAAATCTGAAGAGCAGGGCCAGTGCACGAGTGGGCATGGCAGGGGCTGTCGGAGGTGGGCCTAGATTCTTAAAGTCTTGATGCTTAAATCCTGAAAACCTCTTGCCAACCCCCATCAAAAAGAATCCACAAACACCAAAATTCCTTATCTCCCTCAGTCCCTTCTAAACCGTGAAATAAAAGAAATGAAGAAACATTCAACTTATGTGAAGCAAAGGGGCTGACTCTGGTAAAATATTTAACAAACAAAAATCAATAAAGAAATGATAGATCGGGGAGAAACATGTGGAAGAGGCTGTGTGCTTAGATGTATGAATTCCAGAAGGTCTCACTGGTATCCAGAAATATGGATCACAATCGTGAAATTTCGTTTTACTTCAGAGAAGAGTAGACTTATTCACCTCTAGAACACATTGAAAAGGGGCAAGGGACAGTAGTTCCCAGCTAAATTAATTCAGTTAGAAGGTAGTGAAAAAGTAAGCTTACCTGTGGTAGGAGGAAGAAATCCACTGAGCCATGTCCAGCATCAGTTCTCCACGTGTCTTTGGAGAATCCGTCCCCAAGCTCTGGAGCAGGGCACACAGGATGGCAGTGTTTCCCGAGGCTCTGTCTGTGATGGAAAACCCGGAAATTAAAGGGACTGCAGTAGCAGGAATGGCTGTCCACGTTTCGTTTTCTCATTAGGGAATTGTTGGTGGCTAGAGAAAGCAAGAATAAAAACTCTAGGCAGAGTTGGTTTTTACATCAAAGTAAAGCTTGGGCTCTCTTAGTTTTGTTCATTAAGGCATGATTGAGAAGTTTATCGACATAAAACCTTTGAAATAACATTCAAAGGAGTTGCCTTAGAGTGTTTTAAAACGTGTTAACTGATGCCCAACCAGCTTTAGAACACTTATCCCATTCGTGTGTTTTATGCCCTTTTTATTTGGGTGTTCTCATTTCAGTACTAAATGTTAAATAAAATTTGTACATGCAAATAATGAAGAGCAAATTTTGAATAAGAAATCTACTCAGTGAGTGTTAACATATTGAGTCAATAGATTGGCAAGTGTTTCTTGAAAAAGAGAAGAACCAACATTTGATTCAAAGTATGGGTATTTGTTGTGTAAAATGATATTGGCAACTATCTGACAATGCGACTGGGTTTGCTGCAAGCAGGATATGTTTAAAGCCAAGGAAATACTTTCCCACCGAGTGCTCGAGGCCTTCGTCAGCTTTATTCATTTGGTCGGAATGTCCACAACCTCAGAGTTAGTCTTTGAAGTGAAAGACTTCAGACAAAACGGGGCCCAGCAGACTTTGCAACTGAAATTTCTTAAGCTCTTTCTCAATTGAAATCTCAAAAATTCCTTTAAAAATAGCTGGTGGGAATGCTCTGTTGCAAACAAGGGCACTTCCAAGTTGCGCTCCGTTGCTCTCAGGGGCAGTTCCCTGCATTCCGCACCTCTCTCCTCTCTGGGCACGTGGCTTGGTGGACCCTGGCCAGCTGCTGCTATTCTGGAAGTGGGCAGCTCAGGACATTGTCGGCATAGATCTCCTGGGCCTGGTGCCTGGAGTCTTGGCTTGGTCAGATGGGCTCTTCTCTTTCTTTTCTTTTTCTTTTTCTTTTCTTTTCTTTTCTTTTCTTTTCTTTTCTTTTCTTTTCTCTTCTCTTCTTTTCTTTTCTTTTCTTTTGTCTTTTCTTTTCTTTTCTTTTCTTTTGTCTTTTCTTTCCTTTCCTTTCCTTTTTTCTTTTTTTCTTTCTTTTCTTTTTGCTTTTTGGGTCACACCCAGCGATGCACAGGGGTTGCTCCTGGCTTTGCACTCAGGAATGACTCCTGGCAATGCTCGGGGACCATATGGAATGCTGGGAATCGAATCTGGGTCGGCTACGTGCAAGGCAAACAAACACCCTACCCACTGTGCTATGGCTCCAGCCCCTCCTCTTTCCTTTCATCCCAACCGATGGTCACCACACTTCTTTTTTTAAAAAGCAGGGATAGATGGCCAGGAGGGGGGATTGCAGTACCTTGAAAGCCTCCCTTGCAGAGTGAGACGTGTTTTAGAAAGGCATCAGGTGGCGGTTACTGTCCAGACATGTCCTTGGACAGAGCTGCTGTCCCCACACTCTTTCTTGTCTTCCTCTGTGTTTGCTGCTTGCTGAAAACTCCATCAGCCCGGCAAAGCTGTTCACCTGTCCAAACTATATCTGAGATTAGGTAAATGCACGTGGACATAGAGTTGCACAGGCGAATGTCAAAAAGGAATGTCACTGCGACCATGAAATGAGGAACACATGTTGTCTTCAGCGCACAGTCTGAGAAATTCCCCTAACAGGGACCTCTTGGTTTCAGGAAAGATGGGAAAAAAGAATCGTGCAAACCAACTGGGTGGCAGTGTTGATTGTGGAGTGAAGCAAGGCTTTTGTGAAGGGAAGATCTGGGAAGCTTGAGGAAGGCTTTCTTACCGGAGGAAGTGACATTTGAGGCAAGCGCTGAACGGTGGTAGAGACCGTAAGAGGCAGAGAAGACTTGAGAGGAGGAGAGTGACTTTAGCTGGGCTGATGTCTGGGAAAAAGCAGTAGAGAGTACCTGGTGAACTCACTGTGCAGCCTGTTGTTCTCCAGACATGCCCCAGGCACTGCTGAGGTTTGAACAGTTTGGTGATCCACGTTCTGATGGATGACAAGTGAAGATGCTATCACAGTAGCACCCTTGGGATCACAATTTAGTAAGAGGTGGAAGACAGGAGGGAAAGGAAGAAGTGGAAGAAAATACAGAATATTTACTGAAAAAATTATTAGTTGACATAAGAAGGAAGAATGAAACTTTGTGCTAGAAGCTGAAATATATACACAGCAAAGATTTTGTTGTTGTTGTTTTGGGGGCCATATCTGGTGGTGCTTAGGACTGACGCCTGGCTCTGCACTCTGGGGTCAACCGTGGCAGGACAGTGATGAAGGGAAGTGTACACTCTTCCGGTTCATCCTTGGTTGGAATGAAAGGAAAGTAGAGGGTGTGAGCCTGCAATGTTTTATGCCAACCATGCTGCCTAAAATACAGTTAAAAGTAATATATGCTGTCACCAAAGAACATATAGATTTTTATAGTCATCCTTTTTTCTTCCATCGAAGGATTGTTTTAAGTTTCTTATGTGATATAAGTATGTTTTTTTTTATTGCTATTGCTGGGGAATATAGAGAACCCTGGGCCTCATATATGCTGAACACTCTACTATTGAGTATTCTTAGGCCTCATCTGTATGTTTTGTATTCATTATTGTCTGTAACCATTGGCCAAACTTAGAAAAAGAGAGGAGAAATGAAGTAGGATTTTAAGAATGGGGAGTAAGGGAAAAATAATTACTTCAAGAAATTGCATAGAGGAAGGATTAAATTAACATGAATAAAACTTTGCATTATTAATTCTTGTTGCACCTGGCTTCTTTTGCTTAACATAATGTATTTGAGATACTTTATGTTGTGTGCATCAGCAGTTTGTTAAACAATTTTAACATGAGGTTTTACTTTGTATAAATATGTCTAGGAGTCATAATTCCTGGCCAGCTGTTCGGAACTGCAGTTGTGTGGCAGGAAGTTTCCCCTCCAAGCTGGACCCCTTCTGGGAACCTCCCAGGCTATTCTGCAGTGGTGGAGGGGTGAGGGAAGGGGGGGGGAGAGGAAAAAGGGAAGGAGGGGAGAGAGAGAGAAGGAGGGAGAAAAGAGGAGGGGCAGAGAGTGGGTGGGTGGCACGTGTGTGGTGGGGTTGCAGGATGAGCCCTGAGAGGGACTCATTTTCTGGGGACAGATAGGGAGTTTTTTCAGCTTTGTGACACTTATCACAGTAGCCCTTGGCTGCCCCGCTCTGTCCCTGTCACAGTTATTGCTGAGCGACAAGAAAAACAGGAAACTCATCTTTTGTCATTCGAGGGTTTCCTCATCTAGACCCTCACATGATATTTCTGTCGTGGCTTGACCAGCCTTTCTTTACTCCAAGGTCTTCACTCACGCCTAATAGATCTTGAGATCTCAGAATTGAGACTCAGACATCAAGAGCTAAGGTTCAGACAGGTGAAAATGCTCCTTGAGTTCAGTGCCTCAGGAACCCCAGCTCTTTGCAAGCTACCAGTTTGGATACCCTAACAGAGCCTTTGTCTTACACAGGTGTGCATGTGTGTGTGTTTATGGAACATATTCCTGGACACATCATAAGACACTCCCTACCCATTTTCCGTAATTACCACACCATATTTGATAGGGTTCAGACAGTAGGCAACAAATCATAGAGGGAAATACACACACACACACACACACACACACACACACACACACATATGCCTCTCTGAGAGCCCGGCAAGCTACCGAGAGTATCCCGCCCACATGGCAGAGCCTGGCAAGCTACCTGTGGCATTTCCTATATGCCAAAACCATTAACAATAACGAGTCTCATTCCCCTGACCCTGAAAAAGCCCCCAATAAGGCAGTGTTGGGAAAGACGAATAAGGAGAGGCTGCTAAAATCTCAAGGCTGAGATAAATGGAGATGTTACTGGTGCCCGATCGAGCAAATCAATAAACAACAGGATGACAGTGACAGTGACAGTGATGTCTCAGTTTGCTTATCTATTGATCTGGTAATCAACATTTGGTGTGTTTTCTGTTTTAGTTGAAAGACTAAAGTAAAGCTACTATGATAATTAGTGTTTGCACAATGAGGTAATAAAGTTCACATAGCAACTGCTTATAGAACCAAGCAGATAATATTGACAGCAACAATTTTAACAACTCACTCTTATCACTGGACAAAGTGACCAGACAGAGCATCAAGGAAACAAAAGTCTTAAATGAGGAATTGGAAGAACTGAGATTATAAGACATATACAGGATCCTTCACCCCAGAAAATTTGAATATACATTTTTCTCCAGTTTACATGGAACATTCTCCAAGATAGGCTACAATCTAGGAAACAATGTGAGTATTTAAAATATCACAGAAATGTAATAGTTTCAAGTGCTTTTTCAGACCCACTGCTGTGTAGATAGAAAGCCAGGGAAAGCTCTAATGTTAGGAAACTAAACAGTGTCCTTTTAAATGAGCATTGGGTCAGAGGAGATACAAAAGGCTGCTTGAAATGAATGAGAATGAAGATATGAACTACCCGCACTTAAGGACACAGTGGTTTTAGGAGGGACATTTATATCAGTGCAGGCTTGCATCCAGAAACGGGTAAAAGCTCAACCAATTAACCTCACAGCTTGAGAAACTAGGAAAAGAACAATTCTAAGGCAAGTAGAAGTAAGAAAATAATAAAAAATTAGAGCAGAAATCTTTCATACAGAAGTCAGGAAAATGATTGAAAGTATAAATACATGAACTTTTTTGGGAAAGAATTAACAAGATGAATAAAACCTTATCTATACTCGGGAGGGGGAAAGAAGGGAGAAAATCCAAATGGGGTCCAAATGGTGGTAAAAGGGGAAAAAGTACAATCTTCTTAGAATTATAAAATTGAATTTCTGTATTCAGAAATTCAAAAGATAATAACTTTATGCCGCTAAGTTGGAAACCTGGAGGAAATGGATGCATTTTTAGGATCATACAACCTCCTGGGATGGAATTAGGAGGAAGTAGAAATCCTAAACAGATCAATTGTGGGTAAGGACATTGAAATAGTAATTAAAAATATTTCTGAATTCAAAACCCAGGGACCACTAGAGAATTCTACCAGGCTTTCAGAAAAGACTTCAAACTCTTCCAGAATATTGGAGAAATGGGAATTGCTCCTACAAGCTTTGGTGAAACTAACATTTCCCTAATACCAAAAGCACAGAGAGATATTACTATAATTGAAAATTTCAACCTGATATCGTTGGTAACATTGATGTAAGATCTGCAACAAAATCTTAGTGAGCCAAATTCAACGATATAGCGAAACGATATATAACATTATCAAGTGGAATTCATCTCAGGGGGTGGAAAGATGGTTCAATACAAGCAAACCAGTTAATGTAATATACTGTATCAACAAAATGAAAGCTAAAGATCTTATCAGTGATAAAATCTCTCAACAAAATAGGGTTAGAAAAAGTGAACCTCAAGATAGTAATGACTATTTACAACAAATGGACAGTTAATAATGGCACAAGTGAAAACCTTCCCTCTGCAGGTCATCCAGAGACAAGGCTAAGTTGTCCACTTTCTCCACTATTATTCAGTGTAGTTTTCTTGCTGAGAGAGAGGCATATGTTCTAGCATTGTTAAAATAAAAGTAGTAGAGGAGAAAGTTATAATTTACATTTTTATCATTTAAGCTATTAGCATCACAAAGTGTCTATATGCACAAGAATTACTTATGTGTATTTAAAGTCAGAAAAAAAATTCAGTATTCTGCTACTGAGAGTATCCCACCCGTATGGCAGAGCCTAGCAAGCTACCTGTGGAGTCTTCGATGTGCCAAAAACAGTAACAATAGTGGGTCTTATTCCCCTGACCCTGAAAGAGCCTACAGTATGGCAGCATTGGGAAAGACAAGTAAGAAGAGGCTGCTAAAATCTTAGGGCTGGGATGAATGGAGACATTACTAGTGCCCACTCGAGTAAATCGATGAACAACGGGATGACAGTGACAGTGAGTTTTCTTGCCACATAAATCAGACAAGTAAAAGAAATCAGAAAAATCAGAGGCATTCAAATTTGAATGGAAGAAGTTAAACTATCATTATTTTCAGATGTCATAATATTACACAAAGAAAATCCTGAAGACTCCACCAAAAACTTTTAGAAACAATAAACCATTACAGCAAAGCAGCAAGTCAGTGCACAAAAATATATTACATTTCTCTGTGTACTAGAAGATAAGGAAATAAAAAAGACAGCCCCATTTAAAATAGTATTCAAAAACATCAAGTACCTAGCAGTCAGCAAAGGAGGCCAAAAAAACCTTATATATCAAAAACTCTGACGTTTGAAAGATAAAAAGATGACAGGAAATGGAAAAATATTCTCTGTGGTTAATTTTTCCAACAGATTGGAAGAATTAACAAGAACCAAAATGAGTATCCTACCCAAAGAACTAGACAGATTTAGTTAAATCCTCATCAAAGTACCAGTAAGAAAATACCAAGTACATAGAACAAACACTATTAAAATTGTATGGAATCATAAAGTTTTCCAAATAGCCAAAGCAATTTTGGAGAAAAAAAGTTTGGAAGCATCACATTTCTTGACATAAAATCATACTTAAAAGTTATAGTAATCTTGGGTATCAACGGGAGGGTATGGAAAAATAGTACAGTGGGTAGGGCACTTGCCTTGCACACCCTTGACCTGGGTTTGATCCCTGGCATACCACATGATCTCCCAAAACACTCCAAGTGTAATTCATAAATGCAGAGCCAGAGGTTAACCCTGATCATCAATAGATGTAGTTCCAAAACAGCAACAAAAGCTATAGTAATAAAAAGCAGTATGCTCCTGGAGTATGGGTTGACTCTTAGAATGATGGAATGGAATTAATAACACCAAAAGAAGCTCTTAAACAAAGGGAAATTAATCTATGACAAAGGGCAGAATACATAAATGGAACAAGGAAATCTTGTTCGACTGATGGTGCTGAGAAAACTGGATAGCCACAGCAAAATAGGAGACTAGGACCATATCTCACACCATACACAAAAGTTAATTCAAACCTTTACATTAGACCAGAATTCATAAAATACATTGTGGAAAGCATAAGCAGAACTCTTCAGAATTTAGACATCAGAGCTGTCTTGGATGATTTGACTTCAAAACAAACAAACAAACAAAAAAATGAAACTGGATCCAACCAAACAGTTTTGCATGGCAAAAGAAATTCAAGCTAAGACGAAAAGACACCAACTGAATGGGAGAAGATATTTCCACACTGTGCATCAACTAACGGGCTAATACCCAAGGTATAGAAAGCACTCATAAAACTAAACAACACCAAAATGCCATTATTCACAATCCACCTCCACCGCCTTGTAAGCTCATCTTGACCTGGTCTTCTTGCAGAAACTCAGAATAAATCTCAAAAGAGATGGACTAACCACAAAAGTCTTCTTGGATACCCATGTGTGGGTGATGCACCCAGGGTACTCTTCCCAGCAGCCACTCCCTTCCAGACCCCACACCACCAGTGTGCCTCCAGCTGGACTTCACTAGCCATCCTGAGGCACAGAGAACTTAACCAGACTGAAACCTCAGGTACTTGGGTACCTGTGTCTTCTCAGAATCAGGACAGACTGCCTCTCCCCACTCACCTGTACTTCCGGAAGCCCCAGCAGTCATACCCATGTGCCACAACTACTGCCATGGAAAGTCAGCAGTAAAAATATTCAACCCAATGGACTGAATAATTAAAAATTTAGATTTTCTGGAGCACAGAGGTAGTATCTCCAAACTCTCCAACACTGACAATCCAATAGTAGCACAAAAGATTGGATGAGATGTAATGTAGAAGTCAGTCTCGATTTACAGAAACATTAACACAGAAGCTTAACTCATAACAGCATTTTAGTAATTCCTCAAACAGGGACTTCATGTCCACATGGTGAGAGGCAACAATTTTCACGGATTTTCTTCTAATGAAAATTTTTTTTTGCCTTTTTGGGTCACACCCGGCAACGCACAGGGGGTTCCTTCTGGCTCTGTGCTCAGGAATTAGCCCTGGCGGTGCTCAGGGGACCATATGGGATGCTGGGAATCAAACCCAGGTTGGCCGCGTGCAAGGCAAACGCCCTACCCGCTGTGCTAATGCTCCAACCCCTAATGAAATGTTTTTAATCATTCTGTTAGCCATTTGGGGATAACAAGCAATATAAGATAAATTACTGTGGGCCTGCCACGAAGGCAGGCTTTAGGGATGGTTGGGAAAATAGAGATAATGATGGAGGGAAGGTAACAGTGATGGTGGGATTGGTGTTGGAATATTGAATGCCTGTAACAGATCATCCCGAACAACTTTGTAAGCCACAGTGTTTAAATAAAGTGTGTGTGTGTGTGTGTGTGTGCGCGCACACATGCATGCGCGCACAGGAAACGATCAATGTTGGTAGGGATGTAGTTTCCAGAAGAGGAACCCTCCATCCCTGTTGGTGGGGTGCCATCTGACTCAGCCACTAAGGAAGCAGCTACCCCACTTCTTGGCTTTTATCACCAAGAATCTAGACAAAAACATGAACTTGAAAAGATGTATGTACACGTATGTTAATGACAGTACTTAGGGCAGTAGTCATGGAAACAGTCCTAATGTTCAATGATGGGAGAATGGATAAAGAAGTTGTGGTGTGCAGATCTTTATTTTTTTCATTTCATTTCATCATCCTGTTATTCGTCGATTGCCTCGAGCAGGCCCCAGTAACGTCTCTTTCATCCTAGCCCTGAGATTATATTCAAGGCTCTTTAGGAGAATGAGACCCATCATTGTTACTGGTATTTGGCATATTTGGTACGCCACGGGGAGTTTGCCAGACTCTGCCCTGTGGGCAGGCTACATTCGATAGCCTGCAAGTTTGTCCAAAGTAGGTTTTGATAAGATGTCGCACGGCCGCAAATGCGGCTGCGCGGTTCCAGGATCTGGATTTTATAGTCTCTGAGTCTTGGCCGCTGATGGGATTACACGGCGCCAGGGGGCCAGGTGGTGGGTGTGACCCCCGCCTACTGGAATTTGGAGGATCTGGGTGGAAGATGCTCGACCCCAATCCGAGTAGGCTTGGAGGTCTCGGCCCCGGAACCCGCGTGGCTTTGTCCCTCTGCCAGTACCTTCATGTATGCGGAGAGTGGTCTCAGCATGGTGGTGGCTGGTCCTGGAGGTCTTCGGCTGCCGGAGCCCTGGTCGGGGCGGGGAGGAAAGCTCAACCCGCTCCCCTCCAAGGGGCCCCAGGAAGGAACACCCAGGCGCGGGGGCAGAAGACTGCACTGTTCTCGTCCGGGATCTGGATTTTATAGTCTCTGAGTCTTGGCCGCTGATGGGATTACACGGCGCCAGGGGGCCAGGTGGTGGGTGTGACCCCCGCCTACTGGAATTTGGAGGATCTGGGTGGAAGATGCTCGACTCCAATCTGAGTAGGCTTGGAGGTCTCGGCCCCGGAACCCGTGTGGCTTTGTCCCAGATCTTTATATCTATATCCATATATGCAATCTAGATGGGTAGATAAATAGATAATACAGAGGTAAGGCACTGGCCTTGCACATGGTAGACTGGGATTTGTTCCTAGGCACCCCATATGGTCCTCTGAGCCAGCATCAGGAATGATGCCAGAGGATAGACTAGGGTGTGGCCAAACCCAGTTCCTACTCTCACATTTAAGATCAACAGAAAAAAGCAGAGGGAACAGACAATATCAAATGAGGTCAGACCTCTGGCCTGAGATCGCCAAGCAGTGGGGGGGGTGGGGGGTGAGAGTGGGCAGGAGAGGAGGGTCAGGAGTGCATAAGCGCAGTGAGGGAGAGTCTTGGGCAATTTGGTGGCGAGGAAGGTGCAGTGATGTTATACGTTAAAATTATGAACGTTAACAATATGGTAACCATGTTCTCAAAGCTTCAAAAATATTAAAAATTTAAAAGCAGTTTTTCCATAGTGATATATTTAATGTTGGTGTAGTCAGTCTTATTAGACCTTCTCACTTTTTATCTTCAGAAACTTTAAAATCTCAAAAGTATGCCGTGAATCAAAATCATCATAATGGAAATCGTGTATCTTCAAGCATGGTGAAAATTGTTTTATTTTTATTATATACTGTTTTCAGTCTGGAAAATAATTGTTTGATACCCCCCCGAATATCATAAATTATTTAAGCTTAAAACATCTGTGGTATTTTATCTCAAATGAAAATAAGATGTTCATTGAACATTCTAGAATAATGTTGCATAATGCAGTCACCAAAAGTTTGCTTGATATTTTAAACAGCTTGTTAGGATATGAATAAAAAGTTACTAATGAGTAAGTTTTTATCTAAGATAATCACTAATCTAAATCCTTTTGTGTTTCCGTTATAAAATTATTATATTATCATCATTATTGTTATTGTTGTTATTTGGGTTTGGGGTCATACCCGGTGGTGCTCAGAGCTTATTCCTGGGTCTGGGACCCCGGGGATCCCTGCTGATGGGTTTGGGGGACCCTGTGGGATGCTGGTGAATTGCCCTTCCTCACCCTCAGGTGCTTGCCTTCAGACCAGTGTCTTTCTTCACAGCGGCCATCAAGATTCCCCTCATTCCCCTTGTGGCTTGAGTTTATGGTTGTTTTGATTTTTCTGCGATTGAAAATATTTTTATGTGCTATTTTCCATTTGTCTTTCTTTCTGTAGTGGCTGTTTACCGAGGCTGTTCCTTAGTTTTTAGAGGGGCTTCCCCAGCAGTTACCAGGGAACCCAGGTTCACTCTGGGCGATAACTCAGCTCGGGGATACGGGCCTGGACTTGAAGGTTTGGTGTTCATGGCTGCCTGTCCATGTCCTCACCCTCTGCCTGTTCGTTGTCAATGTGACGCCTTTCTCTCTCTCTGCCACTTCACATGTGCCGTGCCTTGGACACTGTAATTCACTCTCACCCCGATGCCGTCCTTCATGCTATGGTTGCTGGAAGGTGTCCACACTCATGCCCACAGTTCAGTGCTGTGCTTCTTGGTGTACATAGTTGTCTGTTGAAGTGATGAGGTTATGATGGTCCAGTCCCTTGATCTTTCTGGTACTTCCTTTCCTATCCGAGCTGGCCCCTGGTGCCACTTCCTGTGGTCCTCAGCACACACCTTTGCTCATTCCTTGGAGCTTGGGGCTTCAGCTGACAGGTCCTGGCTGCCTGTCCTTCACCTGGAACTCTTACTTTCAGCACTTCTCGTCTCTCGTTTCTCTGTTGGCCTCCCTCGTTTCTGATGAGGAGCAAATCATGGATCTTCTTGTCCCTCTGCATGTTCTGCCTCTTCTTCGGGCTCCTTTCAAAATCTTTCTCCTCTTTGGTCTCCAGCGCTGACTAGAGCGAGTGTGACTGTGGCTGCTGTTTTCACTCTGCCCGTCTTGGCTCTCCCAGCTCGTGCTTTTGATTTTGTATCAAACTTGAGAAGTGGTTATGCATTATTGAGCTGTTTCCTCACACTTTCTCCCTCTTTCCTTGAAGTCTCTATAGCTGCATATTGGTTAGGCTCCGATTTGTGCCATCATTTCTTTCCAGTTTTGTTTATTTTTCAGTTCTGAGTCTTTACTTTTTCTCTCATATCTCTGGGTTAGATCATTTATGTGGGTTTGTTATCTGATTTTCACACCCTTTATGATGTACTTCCAAATCTGCTAGGTTTATCTCATGTTTTTTTTTCTTTTAGTTTTTATAATTTACTCAATTCTAGGATTTCCGTTGTTTACTTTTAATAATTCCCATTTCTCTGTTCTCTTCTCTCACTTAAAAATTTCATTGATTGGGTGCTGGAGTGATAGCACAATGGGGTAGGGCATTTGGCTTGCATGCGGTCGACCCTGGTTCGATTCCCAGCATCTCATACGGTCACCTGAACACCGCCAGAAGTAATTCCTGAGTGCAGATCCAGGAGTAACCACTATGCATCACCAGGTGTGACCCAAAAAGCAAAAAAAAAAAAAAATTTCATTGATTGGAGACATTGGTGGAAGGAAGGTCACACGGTGGTGGAGCTGGTGTTGAAACCATGAATGCCTGAAACAACTGTTTGATGAACAGCTTTGTAAATTATGGTGTTTAAATTATTTTTTCTATGGTTAAAAAAGGTAAAAGGAAAAAATAAAGATAAAAGCAAAAACGTCTTTGATTCTTTGAATATACTTTAGTTCTTTGTAGCTATTTATATGATCTATTTTAAATTCTTGTGTGTGCTTACTAGTTTCATCTCAGGCTTACTGACTTCTTTTACGTATTTATCCTTGACTCAGAACACTTTCTTCTTTCTCCCATTAATTTCTGTATAAAGAACACTGTAGATGCCAGGTTATTGAGACACCAGGATTGTTCTCTTCCTCCATGGAATAGTGCTTAATTGTTGTCTTGGGCTATTGAGTTGCTGTTTATTTTTTTCACAGTGGCATCTAATCTATAAACTGCCCCTTAGAGACTCTCAGAAAAGCTTTTTTGAGGCTTTGTCATGCAGGTTTAGAGATGCTGAAGGTGGCCCTCTGTGAGAGTTCAGCTTGGTCCAGCTGTTTACCAGTTCTTGGGGGATGTTCTGGCAGGGCAGAGAACTTTAAAGAGAACTCGATTGTTCTTTGAGTCAGAAGGGTTGCTTGGAAATGAAACAAAATATGAGTGTTATATTGCATTTCAATTTCAGTCTTTCATGTTGAACAAAATTATATTGTCTGTTTCTATTTTTGATGTCTGCAGATACACGTGTGTATAGATGCACATACACATGTGTGTATATGCATTTCTATCTCCATCTGTATTTTTTATTATCAATATATACTGCAATATGTACTGCTTGAATTAGGTTGTTTCTACATGCTCCATGTATCAGAAATGCAGAGTTACTCTGTGGTGTTAATGTGAGATTTTTTAGAGAAGATATTTATTGGAGCAATAGCACAGCGGTAGGGCGTTTGCCTTGCACGCAGCCAACATGGCCGACCCGAGTTCGATTCCTCAGCCCCTCTCAGAGAGCCCGGCAAGCTACCGAGAGTATCTCGCCCGCATGGCAGAGCCTGGCAAGCTACCTGTGATGTATTCGATATGCCAAACACAGTAACAACAAAGTCTCCAATGGAAACGTTACTGGGCCCGCTCGAGCAAATTGATGAACAACGGGAGGACAGTGACAGTGACAGTGACAGTTTTGTTTTGATTTTTTTAAGGATGGCAGTAGAGAAATTTTCTTTTTTAATTCTATTTGTAATACTTTTGCCACTGTCTTTATTAAATAAGTTATTAAACTTCCCATTCGACAATATTGGAACAAATGGACCTCCTTCTAATAATGTAGAATGGAGAGGGACATAGGATTACTGTCATTCTTGCTGACAATGCAGTAAGTTTAATTGTGAGGAAACTTGAAACAAACCCAAACTCAGACACTCGATTACTGTCTGTGCTTTTCAGAAATATAAAGGTTGAGAAACATGAAGAAAGACTGTTCTGGATTAGAGAGATGTTCCAGAAGTAGAGATATGACAATTAAAATAGTTCAAGACTCTGGTCTAGAAAAATAACTACAAGTGTGTTATTGTGATAACTGATAAAACAAGTGAGATTGTATGTTAGATGATATTATAGTGTTATTATATTTACAGATTTTTATAAGTATGTTTTGGTTAGATAAGATAAAAGGGAGTGTTTTGGGGGGAAGGGTAAGAGCCACACCCAGCAATACTCATAGTTTACTCCTGGCTCTGTGCTCAGGGGTCCCGCCTGCCCCTATATGCAGGGACTATGTGGGGTCTGTATGGTGCCAGAGATCAGGATGGAGTTGACCCGTCTAATGCAAGCACTGCAGTCTCTGTACTATCCTTTGAGCCCAGTATATTTGCTTTAAGAACATTTTCATTGTGTTTTTAGGAGTAGAGAAATACGTGTCTAACTTAAAAGTGGTGTAGAAAATTGTTCATTTGATGTATATGTATAGATAGATATATACACCTGTAAGTCTATACCTACATTGAAGCAAAACAAAAAAGCACTGAGGCAAAATGTGAGCAATTGATGAATCTGAGTGAGGAGTATATGGGTACTCCTTCATGATACTTCATGTTACTGAAACTTCTGATCTAATATACAAGCAAAAGTTTTACTGGAAAAGTAGAATTTCGATATATATTTTTGAATGCTAGAAAAGAGATTGGTTACATAAAATATTAAGGGGCATAGAAATCTTCCAGAAGGGCAATGGAGAAGATTATCTATGACTTCTACTCAGATCTCTTTGATAGCCATGTCCACCTGCCCACATACCAAATTCTGCAGGATGGATATATCATTCCCAATGTTCTCCCTTCCGAAATCCGACACACTATTTCATTGGTAAAGAAATGAACAGCACTGGCCCAGACAAGGTCAGATCTGAACATCTGAAGAACCTGCCATCAGCAATCATCAATATGCTGGCTCGGCTCTTCACACTCTACTTGTCTGAATGCAAGGTTCTGTCCCAGTGGAAAACCAGCAGGACTGTACTACTGTGCAAGAAGGGAGACATCCACAACATTGGCAATTATCACCCAATGTGCCTATTGTCTGTCATCTACAAGCTGTTCACTCGAGTCATCCTGAATAGGATTGGCAGAATAGGATTGAAGGACAACCATGCGAGCAAGCCAGTTTTCAAAAAGGATTCAGCACGATTGACCATATCCACACGATAACCAGGCTCATTGAGGTTTCTCAGGAGTTCAAGATGCTGCTCTGTCTAACGTTCATTGATTTAAAGAAGGCCTTTGATTCTGTTGAGACGGAAGCGGTCATTGAAGCCCTAGCCAATCAGGGCATTCAAACTCAATATATCAGGACCCTCCGTGAACTGTATTACGGATTCACTACCAGGACCTCACCATTCTACAAAGAAGTGATCATAGATGTCAAGAGAGGGGTTCGGTAGGGTGATACCATTTCACTGAAACTCTTCACTACCACCCTCAAGAATGTCATGCGACGATGGGAATGGAAAGGAATGGGAGTGAAGATAGACAGTCGTCAACTACACCATCTCTGCTTTGCTGATGACATCATTCTAATAACACCAAACATCAGCCAAGTGGTACAAATGCTGGCCAACTTTGACTGAGTGTGGAAAGGTAGGACTCCAGTTGAATCTCACAAAGACATAATGTTTTTGAGAAACAGTCTCGTTCCTGATTTTCCATTCACTCTGAATGGGACAAACATCTCCGAATGCAACAGTTATGTGTACCTAGGTTGAGAAGTCAACATGACGAATGACCTGGCACCTCAGTTGCGCAGGAGGAAGAGAGTGGCCGGGAACGCCTTCAAGAGCGTCGAAGAAATAGCTAAGAGGACGAAGAACCTCCGGCTCCAGGCACATCTCTTCGATTCCATTATTCTTCCTGCATTAACATATGCCTCAGAGACCTGGGCCCTATGAAACCAGGATGAGAACGCTATTCAGGTCTCCCAAAGAGGAATCAAAAGAGCTATGCTTGGAGTATCACGTTTCACTCAAATGAGAGAAAGAATCCGGAGTTCCGACCTGCGTGGACGGTCAAGAATCAGGAACGCTGTCTCGTTTGCCAAGGCATCGAAAATTAGATGGGCTTGACACGTAAGGAGATTTGGAGATGACCGCTGGACTAGAGCTATTACTGACTGGATTCCATGGGACGGCAAAAGACTGCGTGGCCACCCACCTACCAGATGGTCAGACTTCTTCATCAAGATCCTGAATCGGTTTGAGGCTCTTTGAACGAACAGATACCATTGGGCTACACTAGCACGTGACAGGGCCAAATGGAGATGTTACTAATTCCTGCTCGAACAAATCGCTGATTAACGGGAAGTCAAGTGATCAAGTCAAGTGAAGAAATCGTTTTGAAATCATGTAAACCTAATGCCACGGAGAATGCTGGAACCTGAGCTTCCTTGCTTCACAGTTCAGATGCCGTGTTCCTTGTCCACTATGTTTGTGAGCTTGCTCTTGTGTCTTCTGATGAATGGACCTATTTGCTATCATCTGATTGCTGTTCCTCTCGAACTGCATTTGTTCCTTGGAATAGCTAAATCACTGTCTCCGTTCAGATCTGTGGACAAAGCAAGTCTAAAGAATTACCCTGCATTAGATTGGAGAAGCACAGATCCCTTGTTTATTCATGATCTGGTCAACCAACAATGAGGGTCCAAGCCGATGGGAGTTCGTGGGTTGATTATTGAAGTAGCTTCATAAATAGTTGGGCTGTATCTGAGCTTATCACAGCATCTCCAGAAGCTGTTCCAGAAAAGTAGGGTAATGTTTCTCAAATCTTCCCATTTGGGTTCTACTGTTTTTTTTGAGTTTGAATAATTTTTAGTAGATTTCCTAAAGAGGATTTATCTTCGCAAGGATTCTCATTATGTAATCCTTCTCTGCTAAGATGAAGAAGTAGTATCTTGTTATTTAGAGGCAATGGGGTGGAAGTATTCAAAATTTATTTTCTTTTTCACATATGATTGCCTCCGTATCTTCCACACAAATCACTATCACTATCACTATCCTCCTGTTTTTTCATCGATTTGCTCGAGCAGGCCCAGTAACACTGTAAAACTTGTTACTGTGTTTGGCATATTGAATATATCACAGGTAGCTCGCCGGGCTCTCCGAGAGGGGCGGAGGAATCGAACTCGGGTCGGCCATGTTGACTGTGGGCAAGGCAAACGCCCTACCCGCTGTGCTATTGCTCCAGCCCATTCCACACAAAATGTTTAAAATTAAGAATTTGTTTTTTGCTAACTTGTGTTATGGATGGCAGGAGGGAAGCTGTCCTTTTAATACTAGCCTTATAGTCACTATTCAGTACTGTAACCAAGAAGACAGTTGCCCCCCTTGCTGTGCTATGGGAGGTGCTTTCTCTTAGGGTACGGTTTCTTCCCTGTCGACTGGGGACTCTCGGGCCCGTTCTGCTGTCAGGACCCAGTAGCCTTGGCTTCATCTTACTACCTTCAGCCTGCTCAGCTCTCTGCTAGGGGTGAGTGGTGCTCTCCTCAGGAAAATGCTTCTCAGGGTCTGTGACTGTTCTTGTGGCTGTCACTGATGCCATTAACACAGTCCCTGACAGGGATTCTTGTGTTTTTACGCCAGAGATACAAGTAAATTAATGATATCTTTCAAATATTTGTTTTGAAGTTGGACATGAAAACCAAGATAATGGAAGCTAAGTTTCATGAAGAGAAGCTCAAGTTGCAGCAGAAACATGACACTGATGTCCAAAAGGTAGGGTAAGGCCATTTCTTCTCTGACTAAGAATATTTGACATATTTTGGGTCTTGTGACTATACACCCATAGTCACTTATTTCTGTACTTACGAATGTCTGCTATACATGGAATTTGCTAATAAGTTAGTACTTTAGCCAAAAAAAAAAAAATCTTTAAATGTCACTTGCTAAATGTGTGTTCGTGTAAATTTTTAGAGTTAATGTTACCTTTTAGTTTGTCTTTATCTTTCATCCAAAGATTGGCTCCTTATCTGCATTCTGTTACCACTGTTCATAGAAATTAAAGATAGACATCGACTCTAAATATGAGAGTTTGCTTTGGCCTAAAATTCTTTCAGTTTTCTGATAATTAAAATTTACAAGGACCATGACACCCCCTCACCCTCCCACCCTCCTCGTCCCCTGACTCCTTTCAGCCTGGGAAGATGCACACATTGCAGGTGAGCCCCGAGGATCCAGGGTTCTTTCCCTCAGTCATTTATTCCGAGTCAGCCTTGCATTGTTTCCGTGCACATGGCAAAGAAAAACTAATTTGGGGGTCTGGAGCAATAGTACAGCAGGAAGGGCATTTGCCTTGCACACGGCTGACCCAGGTTCGACTCCTTGCATCGTATATGGTCCCCCGAGCACCACTCCCAGGAGTAATTCCTGAGTGCAGAGGCAGGAATAACCCCTGAGCATCCCCAAGTGTGACCCAAAAAGCCAAAAAAAAATTTTTTTTTATTGTTGCACAGGGAACCTGAGACTCTCCAATGATTCTCATAAATCATTGGAGTTTATTTCCAATACACAAAGGTGGACCCAAATGGAGCGCAGTCTGTCTGTGCTGGTGGGGAACTCAGCCTGGGGTTCCACTGCCTAAGCTCCCAGGCCAGAGATGGAGTCTGGCGTGGAGATTTGGTGGCTCTTGTTAGGCAGGTGTGGCTTTACTTTCCCTTCTCTCAGGCCCAGAGCCGCCAGGAGGAGGAAACCTGGGTGGGAACAGCTGCAGGAGGAGAAACACATCTGTTCCTTTGCTGCCTTCCCTCTGCCCATTCAGACTGTAAAGGCAAATGCTATGCTCTGCTTTCCCTAGTGTTTGGCTTTCCTTTCGGATGGGTTCCATGAAAACATTTTTCTGTCATTTATTTGTTAGGGATCCAGGAATAGAATTTCAGTGTTGTACATAATGTCTGTGTAAAATGGAAATCAGTTTATGTAGAAGGTTAATTAAAGTCAATATTAAAAAGGTGGTAACAGAGTTTCAGATAGGCTGTTAGGCTCGTCTTTTGCAAAGAGCTGTGCTAAGAAAAATATTTAGTAATAAAATCCTTTCCAGGAATTTTTAAAAAACAAATTCTTTATGAAAACAGGAAGCCGTGCACTACTTTGAAATGCCAGGTAAAATAGAAATAAAACCTGGATTGGAAGTTCTGTTGGTCAGTGCGTTGCTTGCAGGGATTCGCGAAGTGTCAGGAGTCAGGAAGGAATAGAATTTAAAGTGTCTTAAATATTTGTTTGCATTCTTACCCCTTTCTGCTTCAAAATGGACATCAGACTCAGTCTGCTTCCTTATTTACCAGTGATTTTTTGAGATGGGGCTAAAACAATACAAGGTAAATGAAATGCGCATAATAAAAGCACTAAGCAGTGATTGATTAGAATTGGATGGTTGGACTTTGATTGTAGAGGATAAATAATAAGTAAAGTGGGTATTTGAGCCAGAGTGATGGTATAGCCGGGAGAGAGCTTGCCTTGTAAGTGGCCAACCAGGGTTCGATCCCTGCATCCCTTTTGGTGACTGGGTCCCACCAGGAATAATGCCTGAACAGTAGAGCCAGGAGTAAACCTTGAACACTGCTAGTTGTGGCCCAACATTTTAAAAAAAGAAAAGGAAAGTGGGTATTTTTCCTCCTGCCTTAATTTGATTTCTTTTCTCTGCATGGTTGGGACTTTTTTTTCTCTGCGTGCCACCCGTTCTACATTTCGAGTATTTTCTTTCTTTCTTTCTTTCTTTCTTTCTTTCTTTCTTTCTTTCTTTCTTCCTTTTTTTTGAGGTCACACCTGGCGATGCGCAGGGGTTATTCCTGGCTCGTGCATTCAGGAATTACCCCTGGCGGTGCTCGGGGGACCATATGCGATGCTGGGAATTGAACCTGGGTCAGCCTCGTGCAAGGCAAATGCCCTACCCGCTGTGCTATCACTCCAGCCCCTTTGTTTTCTAGTGTTTTGGAGTTAGTAGTATATAATCATGAATAATTCTTTTAAGTATTGAAAATTTTAAGTCATGTGAAATGTTTATGCAGTTTCTAGTTTTTAAGATTTATCTTTAGTTATTAAGTTTTTTTTATTTTGGCTCTTATTATTGTTTTGTCTTTTTGGCCACATCTAGTGGTGCTTGGGCTATTCCTGACTGCACTCAGGAGTCACTCAGCCTGTGCTGAGGATGGAACTAGGGTCTGCCCTCCTGCAAGGCAAGAGTTTAACCCTCTGACTATCTCTCTGCTCCAGTTTTGGACACTTGAACTTACTCTCCTGATTCCTAGTGGCAGTGCCAGACGTGAAGGAGAGATGAGTTGCTGCACCTCATCTTCCCCTAGAGCTGGGAAGCTTGTTATTGTGCAAAGCCTGCATAACTGGGTACGGGTGAGTGGCTTCTGGGACTTACACACCAGGAAGATGCAACCCAACGCAGGGAAGGTTGGAACTGGACTGTCTCAGCACATCTGATTGTTTGTCTCAGCCTCTCCATGCAGTTGAGTTGCGGACTTATCAGAGTCACCTAATTCACTACTCACAGCCTCCTTATATAGAGGTGTATAGAGATTAAAATAGATGTTTTCCAGTAATTAGTTACTCTAATATATTAAATATTTTCTCAGTGTCCTAAAATATGTTTTTATTTATCTTTTGGAAGCCACTTATAGGGTAAGATATTCTTGCAAAAAAGCTCATTCTAAAAGTATGTATTCTTGGAGGCCAGAAAGATAGTACAGAGGGTAGGACACTTGCCTTGCATGTGGCCGACCTAGGTTCGATCCCTGACTTTCTGTATGGTCCTCTGAACCCATCAGGAATAATTCCTCAGTGAAGAACGAAGAATATCTCATGAGAACCATGGGTGTGACCCCAGAACCATAAAACAAACAAAAAAGTATGTATTCTCAAGGTAAAAAATAGTTTACTTAACCGTTTCTAATTCATTTGCAGATTTTAGAAAGAAAGAATAATGAAATAGAAGAAACAAAAATTTCATACAGAAAGAAACAGAATGAAATGGAGGAGACTATTAGAAAACTTGAAGTGAAAGGTGATGTATTGTTGCATGAAAATTGTAATAACATATCCTTTCATTCATAAATTTGTAATAACATAACCTTCAATTCGTAAATATTGTAATAACATACCCTTTCATTCACAAATATTATAATAACATATCCTTTTCATCATAAATATTATGATAACATATCTTTTTCATTTTGGTGGGTGTACAGAGAGAATTTAATTTGTGACACTTGGTGTGTGAGGGAATGCTTATATTTGGTTCTTTTTGTCAACAGGTATAGAATTTGTGGGTTTCCATGTGACTGGAGGGAAAAGTGTGTGTGTGTGATGGGGAGTGGAGGCTAGTGGCAGCTTGTTGGTTTGATTAAAGAGTTGGAAGAGTTGGTGGCTGTTACTCCCTTTGTATTTGAAAAATGTTTTAAATTAATTCACCATAAATTACAAAGTTATTCATGATTGGGTTTCAGGAATACAGTGTTCACTATTTTTATCAATACATTTGATTGAGAAATAAATACATTTATTTCTCTTGGGCCTTCAGCTTTTTTTAATATATATACTTTTTAGGTCACACCTAGTGGCACTCAGGGCTACCTCCTGGCTGCTACTCTTAGGGAATACTCCTGGTGGACTTGGGGCACCATCTGGATGCCGGGGATCTAACCTGGGTCCGCTGCACGCAAGGCAAATGCCCTGCCCTCTGTACTGTCACTCTAGCCCCTCTTTCAGTAATACAGTGTTTTAACACCAGTCCCTCTGCCAGTGTCCACGGCCCTTCCCCAGTGCCCCCAAGACCCCCCCCACCAGTTTCCCTCTTGCCCCTATGGGAGGCACAATTTTTTAATACATTAACTTTGACACTGTGGTTTACAGTCCTGTCACTAACTCTGTTAGTGCATAACACTTTACTGCCTTCCAGCCCCCTCCCTTCCTCTGGGTGGAACACTTCTCTCCTCCATGGTTGTAGTAATCCCTTCCCTGTCCAGTTCCTCCCCTGCGCCCCGCACCCCCACACCCCGCTCTCAAGTGTCATCCTTCCTAAGGAAGACCAGCTCTCTTGTTTTTTGTTTTGTTGCAGCAAATTGCATCATTTTATCTTTTCTTATGGCTGAGTAATATTCCATTGTGTACACGTGCCATATATATATATATACACATATATATTATATATATATTTTTTTAATCCAGTCATCTATTCTTGGATACTTGGATTATTCCCAGATTTTTGCTATTGGATAGTGCTGCAAGGAACATAGAGGTGCAAATGTTTATTTTCTCCATTGTCCCTTTGGGCCCTTGGGGTAGATACCATGAAATGGAGTTGCTGGGACAAGTGGAAGCTCAGTTCCTAGTTTTTTGAGGAATTTCCATCATTTTCCAGAAAGACTGGACCAGTCAACATTTTCACCAGCAGTGAATGAGAGTTCCTTTCTCCCCACATCCAGGCCAGGACTGGTTGTTCTTGTTCTTTTTTGATGAGTGCCAGTCTCTGTGTGAGATGATATCTCACTGTTGTTTAGATTTGCATTTTCCTGATTATTAGCAATGTAGAGCACTTCTTCATATACCTTTTGGCCATTTGTTTATCTTCTTTGTGGAACTTTCTGTTCATCTTCTCCCCATTATTGACAGGGTTGGAATTTTTTGAATGTAGTTCTATCAGTGCTTTATGTGGTTTGGATATTAATCCTTTATTAGATGAGTGATGGGCAAATTCATTCTTATACTCTGTGGGGTATCTTTGTATCTTGATCACTACTTCCTTTGCAGTGCAGAACCATCTTAATTTAATAGAGTCCTGTTTGTTTCTCTTTGTTTCTGTTTGCTTGGTGAATGGAGTTGACTCCTTTGATGCTGTAGCCTCAATGTCATGGATGTTACTCCCTTTTAAAATGCTCTTTCTCCTTGTTGGAACAGAGCTTCCACAGACCAATCATAGAACTTACTGACTTTCACAAAGTAATTTTGATCAAACAAAATATATTACATTAAGTATCTACTTTATGCCTTTTCATATGTGCCTGTCTTGTTATGTACTTACAAACATGTACAGAGTAATCCCCGTTACATATTCATTGGGAAGAAAAAGAGAGTATGTTATTAAGTGTTAAAATTGACCACAGTTATAGGTGAAAACATTGAAATGCAACATTCATTCATTAGAGAGAGTTAAAAGTAACTTTTTGGGTAAAGGAACTAGAAAAGTGTATTAATACTTAGTTAGCTGAAGAGAAAAGCTCCAAGTATCGGCAAAGGATGCTGGTACTGATAAGTTGTGGGAAGGATGCTCAACTGCAGTGGATTGAAAGCATTTAAGGGGCGTGACTTGTTCTGAGTTAAGAAGGAACTTGGATTTCAGATTTAGAAGCTTTAGCTTCATTCTGCAGATGCTAGGCATCCAGAGAAAAAGTACTGACTGTGAGTTTTAGGGCCTTAGTTTTAGAAAGAGAGGTCTGGTCAGGATGGGGCTGTGAGACCACTCTCATTAGATTATTGAAGACAGAGGCAGAATGTAGAGCAAGAGGGAAGGGGGGGAAGAGAAAGAGGGAGGGTGAAAAGGAGAGGGAGGTAGAGAGAGAGAGAGAGAGAGAGAGAGAGAGAGAGAGAGAGGAGGGGGAGGAGGCAGGTGAAAGAGGAACGAAAAGGCTGAAGGTTTGCCTGCTCTATGACAGTAAGAAGTCCTTGGGCCTTTGCTATTCATCATAATAAGGTGAGGTTGGAATAAATCATACAAGCAGTCATGGTATATCTCTACACTTAGTTAATTTTGTGCGTGAGAAAGACCCTGAATATCTGAATGCACTAGTGTAGTGAGAGTAGTAGAGTGGAATGGAACTGAAGAAGGAATTTGGAATGACTTGGCGGATGCGAAGGCAGAATGATAAGGAGGAGGGAAGGGGAGAAATTTTTTATTTAGGGAATTTGCAATGAAATTTCCTGGCTCCATCCCAGACAACAGAGACAGAGTATATCTGAGAGGAAGACAATATCTTTGAGAACTTAGTATGCTTGGGGCGGGGGTGGGGGGCAGAGAGACAGTACAAGGGCGCAGGCTCTTGCCTTTGCCAGCGACTCTTCTTGGTTTGGTCCTGGGTACCACATTTATTTTCCTGAGCCCTGCCAAGAGTGATCCCTGAGCATCGCCATGTGTGGACCCTGCCCCAAATTAGGATGCTTATTACATCACATGTTAACTAATGAAATGGATACTTACGGTTTGTTTTCAGCCCTAAAAATTGAAGTAAGTCATGAGAAATTTGTTCAGGTTCATTCTTAAATATTAGTGGCTACAAAAATATTTAAAATTTAGTTCTACTTTTTCAGTTTCTACTCTGATTCAAACCAATTTAATCTACTGTTTCAAAAGTAATATGTTTTAAGAGTTTTGAATTACAAGAAAATTTTATGCTTTATTTTGAAATTGTGGGGTCAAATGACCTAGATGCTAAAGGACAATAGCAAATTAACCTGGATTTTTTTCTTCCTTTTTTTTTTTTTGTTGTTGTTGTTGGAGTGGAAGAAATTGCTGTGTCAGGGTGAAAGTTTTGCTCTGCTTTCATGTGAGAGCACTTTCAGTGAGCCATTGAGACAGAGCAAATTGGTTTGCTTTGTCAAGCCAGCGTGCAGCTGAGTTTATTCTGGTCTCTCGATAGCATGAATATAGCGAAACACATTTTTTTTTTTCACTAAATCAATGACAGCTTTCATCCTTTTTAAAAAGAGAGCCTTCTAAGCAGTTTCTAAGGGCAATCTCCTCTCTTCTAGAATTTAAAGCCTCCTTATTTCTGAAGGTGAGCCTGGACAAGGAGGCTGACTCACGTGCAATATGGCCATACTTGAGCAGTGGGAGGTGGGAAGACCCCGCTCCCACTGCAAAGTGCTCCACAGCTCTGTTCACTGCCCAGTGCTCCACAGCTCTGCGCTCTGCTCACTGCACAGTGCTCCTAGCACTGGCCGAGGCGGCAACATTCCACTCTATAGGGAAAATGTGAAAAGTCCTTTCTCTTTAGACACAGGCCCAGCAACCTTTGAGGCACATCCTGTGGGGCCTGGTTTAGTGGTGAAGCAGCTGAGTTTTCTGGGGAATGAAACAGGAGTTTCTTAGACCCCACAACAGGAAGGTCCCCGGAGGTGAAGGATTCCTTGGGGGGAGGGTGTTGGGAGTTGGAGCTGGGAGCAGGGGCTGGTTTCTGGTGCTGGTGACTCAGGAACACCATTGGTGCCTTCACTGGGCAGTGTGGTGGTGCTGGAGGGCTGGCTGGGCAGTGCTGGGGTCCAGGTGGTGCTGGATAGACCCCAGGGCTGCATGTGCGAACTGGAGGCAGATATTTTAATTCCAGCAGTGCTGTGTTCCGGCCATGCAAGGCCTGTGACCTTCCACCAAGCCAGCTGCCCACTTTTGATGCTGGTAAGAATTTCAGTTGGGGGTAGCTGTCCCCAGTTTGCACTGTCCAGAGGCCTCCTGACCGCAAGGGGGATGCCCGCAGAGAGAAGGAGACACTCGGAATGTCACTCGGAATGGAGTGACAATGGACAGGGTTGGGGACCTGGAGGCTGGGGTGGAGAAAGAGGGAAGATTGTTTGCGGAGTCAGGCTTGAGATGTGGTGAAAAGGCGGAATTATCTGTTGGCTGCTGCTCTGTGTTCGCAATCTTCAACCTTAATCTGATGTGGTCACCAGAATTGGCTCAACTCTATTTTCTTCTGTGTTGACAGTTCAGACCCTTATCCGTGACTGTCAAGTCATCAGAGAGACTAAGGAAAACCAGATTGCGGAGCTTAAGAAGATGTGCGAGCAGAGCGCGGAGTCTCTGATTAACGAGTGGGAGAAGAAGGTGAGCTCAGAGGGGCGGGGGTCAGCAGGGCAGGGCCTGGCCTGGGGGAGTGTGCCTCAGGCAGCCACTCCCTCAGAGTGTGCAAGGGGCTGGGCACAAAGAAAGGAAGGGTCACTTAGGAGTCTGGAACTGTCAGGAACAGCGATTGGGCTTGTTACTTCTTCCTCTTCCCCCTCCTTATTCTCCTCCTCCTTCCCATACCCCCTCCAACTGGCGGTGCTCAGGGGTTCCTCCTGACTCTGCACTCAGGACTCCCTTTCTGGTGGTGCTCGGGGACCATCTGGGATGCTGGGGATCCAACCCATCCGGCCGCATGCACGGCAAATGTCCTCACCACTGTATTCTGTCTCCAGCCTGCTCTCATTTTACTTTTCCTTGAAAGGTACTGGGTTTCTAGAATTCTTTTCTTTTCTTTTTTTTTTTTTTTGAGTAATACCTGGTGATGCTCAGGGGTTACTCCTGGCTCTGCACTCAGGAATTACCCCTGGCGGTGCTCATGGGACCCTATGGGATGCTGGGAATCGAACCCAGGTTGGCCGAGTGCAAGGCAAACGCCCTATCCACTGTGCTATTGCTCCAGCCCCTAGACTTATTTTCATTTAGAAAACTTACTTGCACGTGGCCAATATGGCTGATCCGAGTTCGATTCCTCCGCCCCTCTCGGAGAGCTCGGCAAGCTACTGAGAGTATTTTGCCCGCACGGCAAAGCTTGGCAAACTACCCGTGACATATTCATTATGCCGAACATAGTAACAACAAGTTTCACGAAGGAGACGTTACTGGGCCCGCTGGAGCAAATCGATGAACAATGGGAGGACCATGACCGTGACTGACTTTGCTCTCAATAGATTGGAAGTAAAATTAGAGCTATAGTGGTAGGGTGATTTTTGGAAATTAAACTTTTAAACATTTGAATTCAGGAAATTGCATCATTTCTTTCCTGAAAATTCTTTACTGTACTTCTATAGATGTTTTAGTGCGTTTGTAGGTCCTCATTTATGTGGTGTGTTCATGTTCTTCAGGAGTAAAGGCCTGTGTGTATAGGGCCCTATAGAAGGCAGTTCTCAGGCACCATTTTCTCGGTTTGATTTATAAATGCCATATTTGTGTCCTCTTTTTGCTAAAAAGAGTTTCTTTGCTTAAAGTGAGGAAGAAAACATTTTTTTCCCTTTATTTTATTTTATTTTTTTTAAAGTTGTAGATTTACAATTTTTTTTTCTTTGGTTTCAATCATACAATGATCAGATACCCATCCCTCCACCAGTGCCCATCTTCCACCACCATGGATAATATCCCTCCCACCCCCATCCCCCCATCCCCCCTGTCTCTGTGGCAGGGCAATCCCCTGTGTTCTCTCTCTCCTTTTGGGTGTTGTGGTCTGCAAAAGAGGCATTGAGTGGCAAACATGTTCAGTCCATAGTCTACTTTCGACATGCATCTCCCCTCCTGGGAGGATCCTCCAAACATCCTTTATTTGGTGCTCCCTTCTCTATCTGAACTGCCCTTTCCTCTAGGATACCCGGCTGGCCTCTAAGTTATGGAGTAATCCTCCTGGTGCTGATCTCAGCTATTCTTGGGTATTAATCTCATACTTTGTTACTTTATATCCCCCAGATGAATGCAATCTTTCTATGTCTATCCCTCTCTTTCTGACTCATTTCGCTTAGCATGATACTTTCCATATTGTACCACTTGTATGTAAATTTCAT
This sequence comes from Sorex fumeus, assembly GCF_029834395.1. Classification (NCBI taxonomy): domain Eukaryota; kingdom Metazoa; phylum Chordata; class Mammalia; order Eulipotyphla; family Soricidae; genus Sorex; species Sorex fumeus. The sequence goes on from NW_026606120.1 coordinate 82,831,049, forward strand.
GACTTCATCTTTTCTAAGAGCTACATAGTACTCCATTGTGTAGATGTACCAAAGTTTCTTTAACCAGTCATCTGTTCTTGGGCATTCAGGTTCCTTCCAGTTTCTGGCTATTGTAAAGAGTGCTGCAATGAACAAACAAGTGCAGATGTCACTTCGACTATACATTTTTGCCTCTCTGGGATATATTCCCAGGAGTGGTATTGCTGGGTCAAATGGGAGCTCAATTTCTAATTTTTTGAGAATCGTCCATACTGTTTTCCAGAAGGACTGAACCAGTGGACATTCCCACCAACAGTGAAGGAGTGTCCCTTTCTCGCCACATCCACGCCAGCATCGGTTGCTTTTGTTCTTTTGAATGTGGGCCAGTCTCTGAGGTGTGAGATGGTATCTCATTGTGGTTTTGATCTGCATCTCCCTGATGATTAATGATGTAGAGCATTTTCTCATGTGCTTTTTTGCCATTCGGATTTCTTCTTTGAGAAAGTTTCTGTTCATTTCATTGCCCCATTTTTGGATGGGGTTGGATGTTTTCTTCTTGTGGAGTTTAACCAGTATTTTGTATATCCTGGATATCAACCCCTTGTCAGATGTGTATTCGGTGAATATCCTTTCCCATTCTGTAGACTGTCTTTGTACTTGGTCACTGTTTCTTTGGAGGTGCAGAAGCTTCTTAGTTTAAGATAGTCCCATTTATCTATCTCTGTTTTCACTTGCTCGGCCAGTGGCGTGGCATCTTTGAAGATACCATTAGCTTCAATGTCATGGAGGGTTTTGCCAACTTTATCTTCAATGTACCTTATGGTTTCGGGTCTGATGTTGAGGTCTTTAATCCATTTTGATCTTACTTTTGTACATGGTGTTAGGCAGAGTTCTGAGCCTATTTTTTTGCATGTAGCCGTCCAGTGATGCCAACACAATTTATTAAAGAGGCTTTCCTTACTCCACTTCACATTACTTGCACCTTTATCAAAGATTAGATGAGCATATGATTGAGGAGAGATGTCAGTGTATTCAACCCTGTTCCATTGGTCTGCAGTTCTGCCTTTGTTCCAGTACCATGCTGTTTTAATTATTACTGCTTTGTAGTACAGTTTGAAGTTCGGGAGGTTGATTCCTCCCATTTTCTTTTTCCCAAGAATTGCTTTAGCTATTCGTGGGGGCTTATTGTTCCATATAAATTTCAAGAGTGTTTGCTCCATTTCTTTGAAGAATGTCATGGGTATCCTTATAGGGATTGCATTGAATTTATACAATGCTTTTGGTAGTATTGCCATTTTGACAATGTTAAGTCTCCCGACCCATGAGCAGGGGATATCTTTCCATTTCCTCATGCCCTCTTTTATTTCCTGAAGTAGCGTTTTGTAGTTTTCTTTGTACAGGTCCTTTACTTCCTTAGTTAAGCTGATTCCTAGGTACTTGATTTTCTGGGGCACAATTGTGAATGGGATTGTTTTTTTCATGTTGCTTTCTTCTCTCTCACTGTTTGCATATAGGAAAGCCATGGACTTTTGGGTATTGATTTTATAACCTGCAACTTTACTATACGAGTCTATTGTTTCTAGGAGTTTTTTGGTGGAAGTTATTGGGTTCTCTAAGTAGAGTATCATATCATCTGCGAATAGTGAGAGCTTGATTTAGAGGAAGAAAACATTTTTTAAACATTATCCTTGTACAGAATCTCCTATAAATAAGATATAAATACATGTAATGAGATTCCTAATCAGTTGTGATCTGATTCATCTATCTAAATATATATGTATATTTACATATATTAATATATTTAAATTTCAGAACAACATTGGCTCTCTTTGTAATACCAGCACTGAGGTATTGCATTATCTGATTCATTTATTCTTCTTATATCAGTGGATGATTCCTTTAATTATTGCTCAGCAGTTAAAATTTTCATTTTAGGAGAGCAAGAAAATGTTTCTTTTTTTTTAACAATTGTTTCATAATCATGATCTTTAGATGATACTTTTCCTTTGAAGGCCTGTTTACTGGCTTTGTAATTTTTGTTGTGTAGGTCACATTTTAAGTAGAGAGAGAGAGAGACACACACACAGAGACAGAGACAGAGAAGGAGAGAGAGAGAGAGAGAGAGAGAGAGAAAGAGAGAGACATATTTTTTTGAATTGCAAAGCAGGATTTTCCTAGTACTGAAAGAGCCTGTTTTCTTTTCTTTCTTTCTTTCCCTGGGCAGCTCCACAACGCTGTAGCTGAGATGGAAAAGGAGAAGTTTGATCTTCAAAAGCGGCACACCGAAAATATCCAGGACTTGCTGGAGGACACGAACGCGCGTCTGAATAAGATGGAGGGGGAGTACGTGGCGCAGACCCAGTCCACAGTGAGTCCTGTTCAGCAGCCAAGCTCCCCTCACCGCCGCCCCCTACAGCAGATGGCGCATGCGTGGGTGCGTGTGTCCGGGCGTGGGAGGAGAGAGCGGTGGTTAGCGTCCCACCCGCATGGGTTCCTTGGAGTGACACCTGTTCCCTTGCCAGGGTGAGGAGACTCTCAGGATGGTTTGATGCCCGCCAGCTCCAGAAGCCTTTGCAAATCTGCCTTGTTAGTTACTCATTTTTGGTTCAGAGATCATTTCTTTTCCCTCTGGTTTTTAATTAAAAAATTTTTTTTAAAAATCTTTTTATGTTGAAGCCTTGCTTATTTTTTCTGAAAATATTTAATGCAAATATGAGGGACAGCTGGTGAAGAAATCGGGGTCATGCGGCACCTTTTCAGTTTTCTTTGTAGATTCAGCTTGTCCTGGGGACCAGACATAGACTTTCCTGAGGGCAGACCCCTGGCAGTGGGCTCAGGAGATGCTGGGGTTAGAACACAGGTCAGCTGCATGCCAGCACATGCCCTGCCCACCACAGCAGCGTCACTCTGACCCCAAAGCTCAGGTGTTTGAACAGTTACAGGGGGTATCATAGATTCCCTGCAACCGGCTCCTAGCCTGGGGCACAGTGATTTGGGACCCAGATGCTCAGGACCGGGCATTGTAGGGTCTTGGGTTAAAGTCCTCGCTCATTAGCAGTTGTCAGTTTTTTAGGTTAGGTGTCTTCCTCTGTTAGATAGGGTAACAATAGTTCGGTGTCATACATACTGTTGAAAGTAGCACTGTACTGTAAGCACTGTCGTCCGGTTGTTCATTGATTTGCTCGAGCGGGCACCAGTAACGTCTCCATTGTGGGACAGTAACAGTAACAACAAGCCTCATACTGTTGACGGTAATAAATTAAATTGTGTAGTAAGTGCCGAGTGGGTCACTGTTCAGGTTATATTTTACAGTGGTCCATGCAAGAATAGTGATTGCCACTGAGGAACAGCACAGCAAATAGGGTGTTTGCTCTGCATGCAGCCAGGCAGGGTTAGATGTCTGGCACCCGAGTCCCACTAGGCGGGATCCCGGAGCACCACCATGTGTGTCCCACGGTCTCCCCTACCAAAACTACCCCAAAGAGTAATAATCACCAGAGACTGTAACTCCTAGTGGTGGCATCCTGTTTGCAACAGACAGCGGACAGTTGCTGATCCTAAAGGGAAAGTTACTTTGTTGCGGTCAGACCCTCCCTCCCTCCCTCCCTTCCTTCCTTTCTCTTCCTTCCTTCTTTATAATAGCAAAACGTATTTTATTGAAATCTCACTAGAAAAAAAGTGAGCAGAATAGACTTGTAGTGCACAAAAGGAAAACCATAAAATATACCATTTTGAATAGTTTTTAAGATGACTGGATAAAGTGCCTTTCTTAAAAAAAAGTGAGTTACCATGAGATGCACAGTTACAAAGCTGTTTGTGATCAGGTTTCAGTCACACACTTTTCCAACGTCCGTCCCTCCACTATTGACCATTTCCTACCACTAGCGACCCTAATATCTTCCTAAATTGCCACATATATGTCTTGTTTTTAACTTAGTTAAATTTATTGATCTTTTATAATTAACACTCTGTCTTGTTCAGTGATCTTTCTCTAAAGCAAATATAGAAAGGCTAAAAACTTTTAAGATTTTCTTTTAACATCGAGTCCTTCATCCATCCATCCAGTTATGTTTGTAAGTGGTGTGAGGTCCAGATCTAACTTCATTGTTTGCTGTGCGGATGATCTTTCCTGGTGTCTATTCTGTCCCTGAGTTATTTCTGCTCTGGGCGCTGATCCACATGCCTGCTCTCACTACCCACGAAGCTGTCTGTCTCTCTGCCTGGCTGGCAGGTGTCTGGGACTTGCTGGCATCACGGTATCATCTTATCACAGCTTCAGAATTCCTAATTCCTGCCAGGAAAGTCTTCTCCTCACCCATCAGTGGGTAGCACACTTGCCTTGCACACAGCTGAGATGGGTTTGATCTCCGGCACCCCATATGGCCCCCTGAGCCCACCAGGAGTGATCCCTGAGCACAGAGCCAGGAGTAAGCTCTGAGCACCTCCAGTTATGACACAACCTCCCCCCACAGCCCCCTCCCCAAAGGGTCTTGGCTGCTCTGAGTCCCTGTACATAAACATTTAGACTCAGCTTGCTGAGTTTTTAATACTTGTGTCATGAATGACTTCACACTTTTACTGTAGAAAAGATCCAGGGATAAACTTGAAAAGCCATATATCTTTAATGCTAATGTGTATGCAGTAAATGCCTTCATACAGTTGACTAGAACTTGCAGAAAGTGTTAACTAACAGTGATGATAAGGGATTTAAAATGAAAGATTTTCTTATTGCAACATATATTTAATTTATGTTTTCACCCGTAATGATTCAGAAGACACACAGCAAAAAATAAAAAAAATAATAATTGGAGATATATGTGAATGTCCATTCTTTCACATTTAGGGCCTTAATTAAAAAAACAAACAACCCCAGACTTTGCTGATTCAGTCATTAATTTCCCTGGGCTGCTATAAAAATTGGCTGCAAACTGGTTGGCTTAGAATAATGATGGTTACCTTCCCTCCCTGGGGTCCAGGAAAGCCTTTAGGGAAAGCTTTCCCCTCTCCTCCTTCTGCCTTGGGGTGTGTGAGCAATCTGTGACGTATCTTGCTTGACCCCACAGTGCTCTGGTATTGGCCTTTCTTGTCACTTAGTGTTCTCATGGAGTGCCTGTCTGTGTTCTGGTGCCTTTCTCTGGCAGTCATCAGCTCGAGGGCCGGGCCTAACCCAGACTCCCTCGTCTTAACTAATGATGATACAAACAAGACTGCATTTGCCAGACTTTTTGGGGGGGTCACTGTTCAATCCACCACAATAGATAATTGATTTTATTTTTGTATTAAGTAGCACTGTAGAACTGTCCTCCCATTGTTCATCGATTTACCCTAGCAGGCCCAGTAACATCTCCATTGTGAGACTTGTTACTGTGTTTGGCATATCAAATATGTCACGGGTAGCTTGCCAGGCTTTGCCATGCGGGCAAGATACTCTCGGTACCTTGCCAGGCTCTCCAAGAGGGGTGAAGGAATCGAACTCTGGTCAACCAGGTTGGTCGGGTGCAAGGCAAACACTCTACCCGCTGTGCTATCGCTCTAGCCCGTGTCACTGTCACTGTCCTCCCGTTGTTCATCGATTTGCTCGAGCGGGCCCAGTAACGTCTCCATTGGAGACTTTTGTTGTTACTGTGTTTGGCATATCGAATACATCACGGGGAGCTTGCCAGGCTCTGCCGTGCAGGCGAGATACTCTCGGTACCTTGCCAGGCTCTCCAAGAAGGGTGAAGGAATCGAACTCTGGTCAGCCAGGTTGGTTGACTGCGTGCAAGGCAAACGCCCTACCCACTATGCTATCGCTCCAGCCCGTGTATGTATCATATTTAAGAAATGAAGTCACTGGACATGAAAAGCAGAAAGAATGACTGGACAGAGCAGGAACTCTAAATGGTCCTATCCTCTGCCTTGTTATGGCCACTAGGGTGTTCAAGATCAAATTGAAGATCTATGTTCAGCAGTGTCTCACGTTTAGTTCCATATATCTGTACTTTATGAAGGTTTATAACTCATTTAAAATTAGCAATAATGAACCTGTTGTGTCTTAGCAAGTAATGTTCCATTAACTGTAAAATAGTGCTGTGAATTTACTGCAGAATAATTGTGTTTCACAGAGGAAAGCCTCCTGTGAGTTAAGGTGGGGTTATGCTATGATTTTGTCAAACTGCTTTACTCTCAGGTTTAGTAGGAGGCGTCTGCATGCTTGGAGCTGCTTTTGCGTTTATTCCCGTGGGAGCTCACATCCCGTGTTGCCTCTGGGAGCTGCACTCGTGCGCATGAGACATAAGAAGGAGAAGGGCAGGTACACCAGGGCATATAATAACTATCACTTAGACCTTTCAATATCCCCTGAGAGAGTCTTGGGACTCGCAACGTTTCTGGGCCACATTCTGAAAACGACTGCTCTAGCCCACGGGCTTTCAAGTGTTTTTCACTGGACTCCTAATAAGAAATAGGTCTAGAATCTACACATAAGCAAATCCACCTGCAATTTTATAACTCAAAAGTTTATAAAATAGTAGTTTTATAATTTTCTATATATTTTGATTGTTATATTGATTTGATTAAAATCAATATATATTTGCAATCAATATGTTATATTTATTTGATTATTAATATACTAGTTTTTCCATTGATAGTATTTTTAAAAATTTTTTAATTTTAATTTATTTTTTTGCGTTTTGGGTCACACCCAGCGATGCTCAGGGGTTCCTCCTGGCTTTGCACTCAGGAATTACTCATGCCAGTGTTTGGGGGACCAGATGGGATGCTGGGGATTGAATCTGGCTTGGCCACGTGCAAGGCAAACACCCTACCCACTGTACTATCGCTCTGGCCCCTGATAGTATTTTTTGTACAGAAATTAAAATTTTTTTGTTATTCAATTTATTTCTTTTGTGTTATGGTTGTCTGTACTTTTGGAATCATGTCCAATTTTCACCAAATCTAGAAGCATGAAACTTTCCATTTTGCTTTCTTTTGAGTTACATGGTATTCAGTTTTACATTTACATTTTTTATCCATTAATTTTTACGTGGGCTGGAGCGATAGCACAGTGGGTAGGGCATTTGCCTTGCACATGGCCAACCCGGGTTCGATTCCTCCACCCCTCTCAGAGAGCCCGGCAAGCTACTGAGAGTATCCCACCTGCATGGCAGAGTCTGGAAAGCTCCCTGTGGCATATTCGATATGCCAAAAATAGTAACAACAAATCTCACAGTGGAGATGTTACTGGTGTCCACTTGAGCAAATCAGTGAACAATTGGAGGACAGTGCTACAGTGCTACTAATTTTTACACATGGTATAAAGTCAGGGTCCAGCTTGATTCTTTTGAGTGCGGATACTCACTTTTGCCAAGACCATTTGTTGAAAAGATTGTCCTTTTCCCATTGGATGATCTTAACATCCTGTCAAAAATCATTGAACCACATATATGCAGGCTGATGTCTGGACTTGCTTTTCTGTTCCATTGGTCTGTGTGTCTATATTGTTTTATGCCAGTGTGCCACACTGTTTGGATGGCTGTTGTTTTGCAGTCAGCTTTGAAGTCAGAAATGTGAGACTCCAACTTTGTTTCCTTTTGAAAAGTTTACTGTTGCTGATTAGTCCCCATGGATAGACATGGAGTATATCTATCCATGAAATGAGTCAGAAAGAGAGGGACAGACATAGAAGGACTGCACTCATTTGTGTAGTATAAAACAACATAACATGAGGCTGACACCTAAGGATGGTAGGTACATGGGACAGATAATTGCTCGATAGCTGAAAGCCTGCCTCATGAGCAAAGGGGAGAAGGCAGCTGGAATAGAGAAGGGATCACTAAGGAAATGATGGCTTGAGGAACCAGTCAGGATGGGAGATGTGTGCAGAAAGTAGATAAAGGACCAAACATGATAACCTCCCAGTGTCTGTATTGCAAACCATAATGCCCAAAAGTAGAGAGAGAGTGTATGGGGAATATTGTCTGCCAAGGAGGCAGGGAGAGGGTGGGAAAGGGGGATATACCAGGGACATTGGTGGTGGGGTATGTGCACTGGTGGAGGGATGGGTGTTTGATCATTGTGTGATTGTAACCCAAACATGATAGCTTGTAACTATCTCACGGTGATTCAATAAAATTTAACAAAAAAAAGAAAGATTACATATGAATTATAGGATTTATTTTCTGAAAAAATTGGAAGGGGGGTAATTGAGTAGGATTGCTTTGAACCTTCAGGAATCATTTTAGATAGAATTGACTACCTATGATAAAGTCTTAAAAATCCATGAATTCAGTTTGTCTTTTCATTCATGTCTTTCATTTATTTCAGCAGCGTTTTGTAGTTTTCAGTGTAAATGGTTTCATCCTCTTGATTAAGGTTATTCTTAACTATTTTATTTTTTTTGGTGCTCTTATAAATGGGAGTTTCCTTTATATCCTGTTTAATTGCTCATTATTAGGATGATATCTGTTTTACCCCCGAATTTATCTCTCATGACTTTTTCTTTTTATAATTTTCTCATTGATTGATACATTATTGTTTTAGAGTGATAGAGCTGTCATAACAGAAACCTCAGGATTGAGGGTGGGGGCTTAGAAAACTGAAATTTAGCTTTTGAGAGGTGGGGGGGAGGGAGGGAGGTGTTGGGCCACCTAGCAATGCTCAAAGGTTGCTCCAGACTCTGGGCTCAGGTGTTGCACTTTGCCAGGGACCCGTCTAGGGTTGGCTTCGTGCAAGGCAGTTGCCTTCAAGCCTGTATTTTCTCTCCATCCTGATATCAGATGTTCATTTTTTCCACGACTCTGGAGCTTAAAAGTTTGAGTTCTAAGTATCTGCAGATTCAGTTTCTTCCCACGCTTCTCTCTTTAACCTGCCAGTGGCTTGTCTTCTCCCAGGGTCCCTGAAGGGTCTTCACTCTCTGCACCTTGTGTCCCGATTACTCTTCTTACTGCGACCTCAGTTTCCTTTCGATGCCTAAAGACCCCTGCAGCCCCCTGTGACCCCCTAGAAGTTGGCACTTCCACAGATCATCCTGAGGGGCCACTTAGCCTCTGGCAGTTATGCCAGTTCACCGAAAGGCAGTATAGAGAGACCCGCGCAGTAGATGGGATTTAATATAAATGTATGGCATTAATATAATGTATGGCATTCCCTTAGAGCGCTCTGTGGGCACTTCCTGTGCGGCTGGCACTGTGTGGAGACTCAGTGGGGATGATAAGCGGGGACAGCCTTGTCCTCCAGAGGGCAGACTTTGGCTCTTGAGATGGAAAAGAACCCCCCCAAGCCTTACATCCAGTCAGGACCGGCCAGAGGGCACTGTTGATAATAGCAAATCTATCACATTTAAATTTCACAGACGGGCACACTTAACATGACCTCAAAAGGCTCTTGACAGGATAATGTGATTGTCAGTGTTAGGGACAAAAATGAAATTTAGAACTGAAATACACTTTCATCTTTCACCATCTTAAATACTCCCTACGGCATATTAATATATTGGGCAATGATGTTAGAGCCCAGGTTTCCGAGCCACCGCCTGTCTGTGTTTACTGTGTTGGCACAGCTGATGAAATGCTGCTCAGAGAACTAGCTTTCATGGTGGAATTTTCGAGTTTCTGTGAATTTGAGATGCAAAGAAAAGTGATACTTGGGAGCCAAGAGGGCAGGTCCCAGGAGCCAGGGAGTCAGAGAAACTTCATCCTATTTCTAATGAAAGTTGAGTTCCAACATTAACACGAGGCCTTGTCATTAGGAAGGAGTCAGTACAGAGGGAAGCGGACAGGGCCTGTCAGCGGACTTGCATTTAAGAATCATCAGAAGCTGACAGAGCCGCAGTGCTGCTCCTGATTGAATAATTAAACAAGGGGGAGCTGACGGCGGGACTCCGGATGAAAGGCCAGACTGTCACTGGGAATTAGTTCTCCGTGCGTTGGCGCAGGCGTTTTCTTCTCTCTGTTGAGCCCTGTTTTGTTTCGGTGCCACTTTTGGTAAGCAGACACTCGTGCCGAAGATGGGCTGCACGCCTTTTCGTCTCGGCAGGAACGCCCTTTGATGCAGCTCAGAGTTAAAACCTGGCAGCACTGAGATTTTAAAGCAGCGTTTCCAACTCAGGACTTTTATAGAAGGAGAGCAAAATGACAAGAGATTTGGAGAGGACAAGACTGAAACACGGGGCTGGAGCGATAGTACAGTGGGTAGGGTGTTTGCCTTGCTTGCAGCTGACCTGGATTCGATCCCCAGCATCCCATGTGGTCCCCCAAGCATCGCCAGGAGTAATTCCTGAGTGCAGAGCCAGGAGGAACCCCTGAGCATCGCTGGGTGTGATCCAAAAAGAAAAAAATAAAAGACTGAAATGCAAGGCTGTGTCTATATCAGGTTTTAGGCCCACTAAAAATCTCTGGGTGTCTCAGGGGAGCTGTTGACAGATGTTGGTGAAGTTATTTTTCTGTTCCATGTATCTACTGGCAGCTGGCAAGTCTTTGAATTCCTCTGTAGTATGGTGGTTTTAAATTTACTAAAACACACAAAACCTTCAAAGAAAAATTATATTAGGATATAGTGGGCTGGAGCGATAGCACAGTGGTAGAGCATTTGCCTTGCGCACAGCTGGCCCGGCCGAGCTGGGTTCAATTCCTCTGCCCCTCTCAGAGAGCCCGGCAAGCTACCTAGAATATCTCGCCCGCACAGCAAAGCCTGGCAAGCTCTCCGTGATGTATTCAATATGTCAAACATAGTAACAACAAGTCTCACAATGGAGACGTTACTGGGCCTGCTCGAGCAAATCGATGAACAATGGGAGCACCAACACATGCTACCGTAGTGGTCAAAGCATTAATAATCAAAATCATGATAGTTAATGTATATGCTTCTAACTGAATGCAGTAAAAATAAAGATTTAGTGGTAGGTCTAGTACGTGCCGTCATTCATCATGTGAGTGTACAATATCTAGTGATCTGCACTATCACAGACTGGAACAGTGACAGATTATGTTCTTAGTCATGGGTATTGGTAATACTGTTTTGGTGTGCTGACTACTCATCATTTAAGGGAAATTCTGGAAGTCACTGAAGGGAGGGAAAACAAGATGAGCTCACTTTCTAAACTCAAATTTACTGACACTGAATTCTATTCATGGAACTCTCCCAGGGTGAAAGGCCCTAAACCTAAGTGTACCAAGAACCTTTAGACACCAAAGTGGTTTCTGACTAGTATCACCTACAGTGGTTAGTAGCGATGTGTGGTCATACAGAGAGCAGCTCACCTTCTCCAAGAATTGATTGTTCTATAGGTGCCACCAGCATTTCTTTCCCCACCACACCATTCTGAAGAGGAAACATTGTGGCATGATGACTATTCAAAAAGTAGGTTTTATTATTTAGCTTTAGACATTGCACATGCACAAGAATATCTAATGCCCCACTTCGTTTCAGTAAGATCTTTTGCTATTTTGGTGCATTTGTTGTTTTTGGTGTGTAGGCAGAACCAGGAGCAAGCCCTGCAGTGCTCAGGGCTTGCTTCTGGTTCTGCATTTAGGAATCGCTCCTTGCAGGGCTTGGGGGACCATATGGGCTACTGGAGATCAAACCCAGGTCAGCCACGTTCAAGGCAAGCATGGTGCCACATTGTTGGAATAAATGAATCAGCCTCAGTATGCTGTTACTAAGGTTAAGAAATATTCAGTGGTTCTTAAATTTTTCTCTTCTGGCCTCCATTTTTTCCAGCATCTCATCCATGTTGGTGAATATACTTAGTTGTTGGGTCTTCTTGGATTCCTGTTGGTTAGGCTAGTTTCTTGGGCTTTTCTTACTTTTTATTTCCTTGACCATTTCAAAGAATACTGGTTAGGCGTGTTTTGAATGTCGCTTTATTGGAGTTTTGCCTCATATTTATTTCTCTTGATGAGACTGGGGCTGTGGGTGAAGGAAATAGATTAGAGAGATGAAGGCTCAATTTTACTAGATCATCAAAATACATACCACAGGGGTGGGGGTGTTGCTTGCCTCACATGCGGCTGACCTCTCGGTTGGATCCCTGGCACCATGTAGGGTCCCTTGACCCCTGCCAGGGATAATTGTTGAGTGTAGAGCCAGGAGTAAATCCTGACCACCACCAGGTGTGGTCCCCAGACAAATAACATACGAAATAAACCCAGCAAAAAAGAATACAATTAATGACACATTGTTACTATTAGCCCAGACCCTGTGGCTGAAGTGGTGTTTATCAGGCATCCCATTAAAAAGGTGCTCCCCACCTCTCCCTACCGTCCTCTTCAGGAGGAAGTTACTGTGTGTAGCCCGTGCTTGTAGCACTGAAGAGAGAGTACAGGGGTTTAGGCATTGTTCTTGCACACAGTGACCCTCACTTGATCCATATGGTTCCCCAAGAACGAACAGTGGTGACTCCTGTGCACACTAGCTCCTGAGCACTGCTGGGTGTGGACCCATCCCCAGGTGAGGAGTGATGCTTTCTGTGTCTGAGGGAAGAGTGTCTATATAAATTAACTGGAGGTTTTCTGCGTGCGAGTTAGTTCCTTGGCCCTTCATTAATTTTTTCTAACATTAATATAAGTATGAACTTCTGAATATTTTTATTTTATCCTCTGGAATAATCCTTTCCTTCTTCATTTTTGCTCACACTGATCCTGTTTTGTCCACATGAGCTCTGACAGGGGGATCCTGCGCCCCTTCGACATCAATATGGAGAATGGTCTGAGAAATCAAAATCAGTGTGCCAAGCATTTTCATTCTTGCTGGGATGTCATTCTAACATAGGTTTTCATGCATATTTATAAGCATTCTTCTATTCAACTAGTGGTATTATATTAGGCTAAACGTAATTTCTTGCTGACCTCTATAATTTGAATACATTACCACATGGGTTGTTTCAGCCTCCTCCTTTTGTATGTCTTTAAATCTATAATCCCTCAGTGGAAACTTGACTCTAAATTACTTAGTTAATCAGTATACTTATGTGTTACTTGGTGGTGTTTCCATCAGCCGTGGGTTGTATTGGTGGCTCCAGGGGCACACGGCTGGGAGCAGGCGATGCCACGTCGGTTTGTATAAAACACTGTGGCATTTGCACAGTGGCAAAATTGCCGGTACATTCCTCAGATGTGTCTCTATGATGCAGCAAAGCGTGACTGTCAAATCAGTTCAGACGCAGCATTTTCACTGAGGAAGTATAATCAAGTGTCCCTAGCAACATTACTTTTACTTATTTCCTCTTTGCTTTAGGTCACACTCGGAGGTGCTCAGGGCTGATTTCTGGCTCTGTGATCAGGGGTCACTCCTGGTGCTCAGGGGACAGTGTGTAGTGCTGGGGGTTCAAAACAGTGTCGGGTGTATGGAGGCAAATGCCTTAACTCTGGCCCCAGCAACATTATGTTTGAGAGTCAGATGCTGAAGACAACATTGAGGGTGTCATATATGGCCGTTGGATACATGAAAATTTTGCCCATCTTCACATTCATGGTGAAATTTTGCTCTGAATGTCTTATAATCAAGGAATTGCAAATCAGAACAACAGAGAAGTGTCACCACACCATGTGAGCCTGGTTGTGACGGCACAGGCGTGAGGCAGCCCGTGTGAAAGAGGTTGTGGAGGGAGGAACCTCTGCACTGTTGGTGAGAATATTAGCCAGGAAGCAATACGAGGTTTGCCCAAAAGTTGAGAGTTTCCATAGGATCAAATTATTCCACCTCTGGGATACCTACAAAATACAAAGACACTAATTTGAAGAGCTCTTTGTACTCCTGTTTTTATTGCTACATGATTTTTAATAGCCAAGGACTGGAAACAATTTAAGTGCCCTTCAACTGAGAAATGGATGAAGATGGGCTACTAATATACCTCAGAGCACTCTTCAGGTATAAAAGGTGAAATTCTGCTGTACAGCGTGGAGGACCCAAGAGGGATCCTACTTACTGAAAGAAGCCAGATGAAGGATGGCAGATACTGCAAGATTTACTTGGATGTGGTCGGTAGAGAAAACAAACAGATTTAATTAAACTTTCAGACTGTCAGACCCATTGGTGACTACCAGAAGGGAAGGGGAAGGAAGGGGATATTTTGGGAAGAGAACATTTTTACACGTGGATTTTCAGCGAAGCATACCTGAAATTTGTGTAATATTACAATGATGTCCACTACAGTCAAAACAGAACAACAAACCCTTGTATGTAAACCTACAGCATCTGTATCTCTAACTGATCACTTTTCTTTCTCTATATTGGCTGTAGAGATGAAGGACTCAAATATTTTATAACATCCTAATATCTGTTGAAAATTATATATACATACATATCACTTAATCACTTAATCCCCGTTATTCATCGATTTATTTGAGCTGGTGCCAGTAACGTCTCCATTCATCCCGGTTGCGTGCTAGTGTAGCCCAATGGTATCTGTTCGTTCTAGGAACATGCAGAGCCTCAAACCGATCATTTAGGGTCTTGACAAAGAGGTCTGACCATCTTGTAGGTGGGCGTCCACATGATCTTTTGATGTCCCGTGGAATCCAATCAGTAATGGCTCTAGTCCAGTGGTTGTCTGTAAACCTTATTACATGTCCAGCCCATCTGATTTTTGATGTCTTGGCAAATGAGACAGCGACCCTGATTCTTGAGCGTTGACGAAGATCAGAACTCCGGATTCTATCTCTCATTTGAGTGAATCGTGATATTCCAAGCATAGTTCTTTCGATTCTTCTTTGAGAGACTCGAATAGCGTTCTCATCCCATTTTCGTAGGGTCCAGGTCTCTGAGGCATATGTTAATGCAGGAAGAACAGTGGAATCAAAGAGATGTGCTCGTAGCTGGAGGTTCTTTGTCCTTTTAGTTATTTCTTCAATGCTCTTGAAGGCATTCCAAGCCGCTCTCTTCCTCCTGCGCAACACAGGTGCCAGGTCATTCATCATGTTGATTTCTCAACCTAGGTATATATAACTGTTGCATTAGGAGATGGTGGTTCCGTTGAGAGCGAATGGAGCGTCAGGAACAAGGCTGTTTCTCATAAACATTGTCTTCGTAAGATTCAGCTGTAGTCTGACCTTTCCACATTCATGGTCAAAGTCGTTCAGCATTTGTGCTGCTTGGCTGATGTTTGGTGTTATTAGAACGATGTCATCAGCAAAGCGGAAGTGGTGTAGTTGCCGACCATCTATCTTCACTCCCATGCTTTCCCATTCCAGTCGTCGCATGATGTTCTCGAGGGTGGCACTGAAGAGTTTTGGTGAAATGGTATCACCCTGCCGAACCCCTCTCTTGATATGGATGATTACTTCTTTGTAGAATGGTGAGATCTTGGTAGTGAATCCGCAATACAGCTCATGAAGGATCCTGATGTATTGAGTTTGTACGTCCTGATTGGCTAGGGCTTCCATGACCGCTTCCATCTCAACAGAATCAAAGGCCTTCTTTAAATCAATGAACGTTAGACAGAGCGGCATCTTGAACTCCCGAGAAACCTCAGTGAGCTTAGTAATCGTGTGGATATGGTCGATAGTACTGAATCCTCTTCGGAATCCAGCTTGTTCACATGGTTGTCCTTCATCTAGTGTTCTACTAATCCTATTCAGGATGACTCGAGTGAATAGTTTGTAGATGATAGACAATAGGCAGATTGGGCGATAGTTGCCAATGTTGTGGATGTTTCCTTTCTTATATAGTAGTACAGTCCTGCTGGTTTTCCATTGGGATGGAACCTTGCATTCAGACAGGTAGCGTGTGAAGAGCTGAGCCAATGTATTGATGAGTACTGATGGTAAGTTCTTCAGGTGTTCAGGTCTGATCTTGTCTGGGCCAGGTGCTCTTTGTTTCTTTACCGACGAGATGGCATGTTGGATTTTGGAAGGGAGAACATTGGGAACGACATATCCATCATGTGGTATGTGGTATGTGGGCAAATGGACGTGGCTATTAAAGAGATCTGAGTAGAAGTCATGAATAATCTTCTCCATTGCCCTTTTGGAAGATGTGATAGATCCATCATGATGTCGGAGGGCAGTCATCTTGGTTTTGTAGTTGGTGAAGGACAGGCAGGCATTACGAATGCTTTTCCCAGCTTCTGCCGCATCTACCAGTACTGCTGCTCTCCTGTTTTTGAGGTCATCCTTGATGGCTTCTCTGCACTGTTTTGCCAGTTCGGATGTTCGCTTGTGGTTGCCTGAGGCATGTGCCAAGCCGCGTTGGCGAATAAGTTCAAGAGTGTTCAAAGAAAGGCAGTTTTTTGTGGTTATCTCTCTCTTGGCATTCCTTGCACAATCATGGAGGTGCTGAATCATTCGATCGTATTCCTCATCAATGTTGTCAATGACGGCATCTTCCCATGTTGCTGCAACAGAGCCAAAGAGCTCCCAGTTGGTGGTTGTTCTGGGCGTCCTCTTCTTAAACCTTGCATTCTTTTCTCCTCGTTCTGTGAGGTAGAATTTTGCACGAAGAAGACGGTGGTCCGATCCCATTTGGAATTTTGGGACAACAGCAACATCGGTTAGGCAAAACCGCCGATTGAATATGATGTGGTCTATTTCATTGTGGAACCGTCCATCGGGAGACTCCCATGTCCAACGTTTAGATTCAGCCTTTTGGAACTGTGAGTTACCATGGAAAGTTTTGGTTGACATGATGAACTCAGACAGTCTGTCACCCTGTTAGTTCCATTCTAGGCCATGGGTCCCGATGTGGAGTTCATCGACTGGCCTTCTTGGTCCTATCTTGGCATTAAAATCACCGACAATGATCTTGTAGAAGGTGTGATCTTCTTTATTGAATTTCTCCAGCTCCATGTAGAATTTTTCAGTTTCTCTTTCACCATAACTGGATGTTGGTGCATAGACAACAAAGATAGAAACTGCCGGTAGTGAGCCACATTTATTCAAGTGTAATCGTCCGATTCGGGTTGTTAGGCATTTGAATGAATCAATGCTCGTGACTAAGTTTGTGTTGACAAGGATACCGACACCACCGACGCCTCTTTTATCACATGTTCCAAGGAACAGTTCTTCTCCAGTGTCGAAAACGGCATGATGTGATTGATGTCTTCTCATTTCGGTCAGACCAATGATGTCGTACTTGATCTTTCACGCTTGTACCATAAGATCTTCAATGGATGCAGCAGATGCCAGCATACGAGCATTAAAAGTACAGACAATCATTTTTGTTTTTCTGCGTTTTGGCAGCCTATTTCTGCCTTGGTATTTTATCAGCCTCTCCTTCCATATCCTTCTCGACTCTTCATATTCAGTGTTAGGGAAATGAGATCCATTTATTACTGGATTTGGCATATCAATTTGGTCTATTTGGCATAGACCACGGATAGCTTGCCAGGCTCTGCCGTGCGAGTTGGATATATATATATATATATATATATATATATTGCTTTTTGGGTCATACCCGGTGATGCACAGGGGTTACTTACTCCTGGCTCTGCATTCAGGAATTAATCCTGGCGGTGCTTGGGGGACCATATGGGATACTGGGAATCGAATCTGGGTTGGCTGCATGTAAGGCAAACGCCCTGCCTGCTGTACTATCACTCCAGCTTGGAAATTATATTCTTTCCCAAACTTTTTCCTAATTCCCTGTGTGCTGTGTACCCTTTGGCACATCAGATCTTGAACCTGGAAGAGCTCTGCTTTTTGCCATTTCTCATCTCCTTCAGATAGTAATTTGCTGAACCCATTTTTTTTTAATTTCTCTGAAGACCTTCTTGGAGCTGTTCTTTTCCCTTCTGTTGCCACAGCTACCATTGGAGCTCAGGCCATTGTTGTCTCACCTCTGGGCTCTCCCTGTAGCGTGGTGGTCGCTGCCCCTCTCTGCTCCTGTTCTGTGCCCCACAAACACAATTGGATCCATTTTCCCATGATCAGACACTTGAGTTACCAACCCGGTGTGTATGATCAGTGCTCCTTAGAGGCCATGTCCACTCAGAAACACCACCCTACTCTGCAAAGGGCTGCGTTCGAGTTCACAATATGGAAAGATGGTCTCTGTCACTGAGGTAATCTCTCATGAACCACAGTCACTTGTTCCTTGCAAGTGGCAAATTGAAACAAATATAATGTGCCAGGCATCTTAACAGTAATGATTGGCATGACAAAGGAAGAGGCCTCAAGTATTCCTGTGTTACAGCTGAGGGTTTCTTTTTTCTTTTTTGTGTGTGTCTTACATTTAAAGGATATCTCTGAGGTGTTTCTTTTTTTTTTTTTCCTTTTTGAGTCACACCCAGTGATGCTCAGGAGTTACTCCTGGCTCTGCACTCAGGAATTACTCCTGGCGGTGCTCAAGGGACCCTATGGAATGCCGGGGATTGAACCCAGGTTGGCTGCATGTAAGGCAAATGCCCTCACCACTGTGTTATCACTCTGGCCCTCACTTGTTTTTTCTTTCCTCCCCTCCCCCCCCATACTTTTTAGGCCACACCCAGCCATGTTCAGGGCTTACTCCTGGCTCTGCACTCAGGAATGACTCCTGGCGGTGCTTGGGAGACCATATGGGTTGCTGGGAATTGAACCCAGGTTGGCTGCGTGCAAGGCAAATGGGACCCTACCCACTGGACTATCGCTGCAGCCCCTCTCTGAGGTATTTATTCCCATCATTCCATGTGCAGAATTTGATGGTCATGAAGAGAATATAGTGAAGTGGAGAAGGTTTGGGACCAGGGAGATAAAGGTCAAATTCTGTTCACTATCCTTTTCCAGAGGGTGAGTTAATTCAGCTTGACAATTCTCAATTTTTCTCACATTAAAAATGTCAGAGTTGGGACTGGAGTGATAGTACAGTGGGTAGGGTGTTTGCCTTGCATGAGGCTGACCCAGGTTTGATTCCCAGCATCCCATATGGTCCCCCGAGTACTGCCAGGAGTAATTCCTGAGTACAAAGCCAGAAGTAATCTCTGTGCATCGCCCGGTATGATCCAAAAAGATAGATAAATAAAATGTCAGAGTTACCTAACTCATCATTTTAGGAGGCACCCGAGTTCTCCTGACACATGGAGACCAGCGGCGCGCTGGGCTGTTCTGAGTGCAGACAGCGCTGGTCATCACAGAAGTTTGGAGCATGTGTGACTGCACCATTTTCTTGGGATTCCCATCATATTTCATATGATTCATATCCACTGGTTATTACTCTCAGGGTATTTCCATTGTATTCTTTCATGCAAATATAATTTTGTACAGTTAAAATCTTAATTATGAGTTATACGATTTTTATTTATGTGACAGCTGTTAAAATATTAATCGCAATTCTTTTCATCTGTATAATTTATGTTAGAGAGTGTTTAGTTTTAATTAATTTTTTTTAAAGTTTGGGCCCCATCCAGCACTACTCTAGGCTGGTTTCTGGCTCTGTGTTTAGGGGTTGCTTCTGATAGCGCCTGGTGCTGAGATTAAATTGAGGTTGTCCTCACAGATTCCATAACCCCTGTCCTCTCCAACCCCGAGAGAGTGTTGTTTTAATGTCTGTACTGAATGTCTAGCTTGCTTTCTCTTTTAGCAGGTAAACCATTGTTAAACTTTTTTTTTTATTTTATCCCAATTTGCTGAAAGAATATTTCAACTCATATCTCCCCATCTGGCCCACAGTTGTATCTAGACAAACTTTATAAAATAAAATAAATGCCTTTTATGGACTTTTAGAAACCCACGTAACTTCATCTAGTTCTTCATCCCCAGTGCACATCGATTTATTTTTCCTTTTTAAATAATTGTCATAGTTGATCATAATTCTGTCCTTGACCATGGTACTGATCAATCAGTCTTGCTAACTATCCCTTTAGTGATTGGTCCGAGAACCATGGTTATTATTAGCAAACTGGCTAAGTCTTCTTTACATGAAGTCTATGTTCTTTTGTTTTTTGTTTGAAATTTTTTTTTGTCTATGTTGAGACATTGTAACACTTCCAAATAACATTGTGGTTGCATAGACCTGTTTATCCAGCTCTGAGAACCTCTGTTTTTCTGCATCCCTCTCAACACCACACAAGCTATTTATGGCTTGTGAGAACCTCTTGTTTCTTGTTGGGAACCATCATTTCTAGGGAGCAGAGGAAATTTGGATGGTAACAGGTTCATAGTCTGATTATTCTAAATCAAATGGTCTTTTTATATTCAGGTTCCAGTCCCTGAGCTTCATATGAATAATGGAGCCCAAAGTGTGAGTTGTCGGGTACTTTCTGAGTCTTCATTTGTTTCTTGTGCCTAAAAATGTTCTCTCGTTTTTCTCTGAGCCCAGTCTCCTTAGAACTTGCTGGTCCCTGTGGAGGGGCTAGAGTGTGGGGTTCAAACCTCTGTCCTGGTCCTGGCCGTCGAATGCCTATGGAAAGAGTCTTTAAAAAATAACGAGGGCAGAGAGATAGTGCAGAGGGTACTTACTTGCCTTGCATTCTACTTACTGACCTGGCTTTGATTCCGGTGCCTGATGTGGTTCCCCAGCCCCACCAGGAGTGACCCCTGAATGCAGACCACACACAGCTGGGTGTGGCCCTTGAACAGCAACAACAAAATGGCAATTCAGAGGAGAGAGGACTGCAGAGAGCCGCAGAGGACCACTGTATTGAGAGTCGACACAAAGCCTGGAGCTGGCGGGGTGGCTTTCAGGAGCCCCCAGGGTCTCTTGAGTGGAGTATTATGATGAGGAGGAAAGGGGTAAGAGAAGAGCTGAGATGGGCCATGAAGATCACTTAGGGCTCTCTGTGGAGGGACAGGGGCCATAGAAGTGAACATCACAGAGGTCTGTTTGTTGGACATTGGGGAAGATTTTTTTTTTTTTGCTTTTTTTGGGTCACACCTGGCAATGAACAGAGGTTACTCCTGGCTCTGCACTCAGGAATTACTCCTGGCAGTGATCAGGGGACCATATGGGATGCTGGGAATTGAACCCATGTTGGCTGCTAGCAAGATAAACGCCCTACCTGCTGTGCTATCGCTCCAGCCCCAAGATTGTTTCTTGAACTTCAACAACTTGACCATAAATCCTGGTACTCTCCATTCTTGCCAGTAGTATTTATAGAGTTCTTTCATATATATATATATATTCATATATATATATTTCCTATTCAGTTCTTCAGGTATCCCAATTACATGAATGTGAGTGACTTTTTTTCGCTTTTCCTAGGTTTTGTTTGCTCTGTGTTTCGTGTTTGCTTATTTCAGTTTTCAATTTGCTTACTTACTATAGTGTTTGTCTTTTGTATTTCTTACTATATCTCTTCTTTACCTGAATTTTCTTTGAGGGGGGAACTTTTTTTAAATTTAATCACCATGAACAGATAATACACTTGATCTTAGCCAAAAGACCGAGAAGCGATAGTATAGCGGGTAGGGCGTTTGCCTTGCACGTGGCTGACCTGGTCGACCCAGGTTCGATTCCTCTGTCCCTCTCGGAGAGCCTGGCAAACTACCGAGAGTATCTTGCCCACACGGCAAAGCCTGGCAAGCTACCTATGACATATTCGATATGCCAAACACAGTAACAACAAATCTCACAAAGGAGACGTTACTGTGCCCTCTCGAGCAAATCGAACAACAGGAGGACAGTGCTACAGGACAGTCACCATGAAATTACAGTTTTCCATGATTGGGTGTCAATGGGAGAGAATTTTTTATTTTAGTTTTTCTCTTGTGATGCTTTCTTTCTCTTCCCATTTCCTTGAGATATATTCAGATATATATCTATATATATATATTCAGATTCAGATATATATTCAGCTATATATATCCTTAGATATATATTCAGATATATATATATATATATTCAGTTGCATTCTGCATTCCAGTACCACTCACCTGGGATTATTTTTCCCTTGCGGGGTAGGGAGGCAGTTTGTGTTGTACCCAGAAGTGTTCAGAGACTATTCCCGACTCTGTGCTCAGGAGTCATTTCCAGCCGTTTTCAAGTCCAGGATCAAATAGGGGTCAGTTGCATGCAAGGCAAGTGTTCTACCCTTGAACTGCATCCCTGACTCAGAAGTGAGGTTGTTGTAGGTTTTTTTTTTAAAGTAGCTCATCTTTTAAAAATATTTAGATGTTTTTAATGGTCAGTTATATGAGAATTCTTTCTGGGGATCTATGGCCAGGAGCATGTTCTACAATATTATCAATTTCATGCTATGCGTGAATGTCTGTGAGTAATTAAAAAATACATCTCTTATAGCCACTATCATAAAGTTTCTCATATTTCAAAACATTCTCAAATGTCTCCCATAATTGACCTCAACTATAAATTGCATCCTGCAGATCTAGTTGGCACGACTTTCCCCCCACCCAGCCCAGTCGCCTTCTCCTCCTCCTCCTCCTTCCCCTCCTCCTCCTCCTCCTCCTCCCTCCTTCCTCCTTCCTCCTTCCTCCTCCTCCTCCTCCTTTCTTCTTCTTCCTTCTCCTCCTTCTTCCTCTTCTTCCTCTCCCTCCTCCTCTTCTTCCTCTTCCTCCTCCTCTTCTTCCTCTTCCTCCTCCTCTTCTTCCTCTTCCTCCTCCTCTTCTTCCTCCTCCTCTTCCTCCTCCTTTCTCTCCTCCTTACTCTTCCTCCTCCTCTTCTTCCTCTTCCTCCTCTTCCTCCTCCCTCCTTCCTCCTTCCTCCTCCTCCTCCTCCTTCTTTATTCTTCTTCCTTCTTCCTCTTCCTCTTCTTCCTCTTCTTCCTCTTCCTCCTCTTCCTCCTCTTCCTCCTCTTCCTCCTCCTTTTTCTCCTCCACTTACTCTTCCTCTTCCTCCTCCTCTTCTTCCTCCTCTTCCTTTTCTTCCTCTTCTTCTCTGCCAGACTGGATCCAGAGATATTATCATCATGACTTGTGTGTTTGGCATGGTTGAGCCAAGTAAAGCAGTATTTGCACAACACTTGGTTTCACTAACGATGCTCTGGTGAATTTTCTGAGCTCTCTAGCTCTGGCTCTTTCTTTCGTAGTATTCCTGCATTTCTTTTTGTGCATCACTTAAATTTTTTTTTAGCCCATCCTCAGGTTTGTGGAATCAGGATAATACTTTCCTATGCTTCAGCTAGTTCTGTCAAGCTATCCGTGGTCTATTTGATATGTGATATGCCAAATCCAGTAAAAAAAAATGGATCTCATTCCCCTGACCTTGAATACGGCAGAGTCGAGAAGGATGTGGAAGGAGAGGCTGATAAAATCCCAAGGCAGAAATAGGCTGCCAAAATGAAGAAAGACAAAAATGATTGTCTGTATTTTTAATGCACATACGCTGGCATCTGATGCATCCATCGAGGACCTGATGGTACAAGGGTGAAAAATCAAGTACAACATCATTGGTCTGACTGAAATGAGAAGACATTAATCACATCACGCTGTTTTCGACACTGGAGAAGAACTGTTCCTTGGAACATGTGACAAAAGAGGCATCGGTGGTGTCGGTATCCTTGTCAACATGAACTTAGCCATGAGCATTGATTCATTCGAATGCCTAACAGCCTGAATTGGACGATTACACTTGAATAGATGTGGCTCATTGCCAGCATTTTCTATCTTTGTTGTCTATGCACCAATATCCAACTATGGTGAAAGAGAAATTGAGAAGTTCTACACGGAGCTGGAGAAGTTCTATAAAGAAGATCAGACCTTCTACAAGATCATTGTAGGTGATTTTAATGCCAAAATAGGACCAAGAAGATCAGCCGATGAACTTCACATCGGGACCCATGGCCTAGAATGGAACGAACAGGGTGACAGACTGTCTGAGTTCATCATGTCAACCAAGACCTTCCATGGTAACTCACAGTTCCAAAAGGCTGAATCTAAACGTTGGACATGAGAGTCTCCTGGTGGACGGTTCCACAATGAAATAGACCACATCATATTCAATCGGCGGTTTTGCCTAACCGATGTTGCTGTTGTCTCAAAATTCCAAATGGGATCGGACCACCGTCTCCTTCGTGCAAAATTCTACCTCACAGAACGAGGAGAGAAGAATGCAAAGTTTAAGAAGAGAACTCCCAGAACGACCACCAACTGGGAACTCTTTGGCTCTGTTGCAGCAACATGGGAAGATGCTGTCATTGACAACATTGATGAGGAATACGATCGAATGATTCAGCACCTCCATGATTGTGCAAGGAATGCCAAGAGAGATAACCACAAAAAACCGCCTTTCTTCGAACACTCTTGAACTTATTCGCCAACGTGACTTGGCACATGCCTCAGGCAACCGCAAGCGAACGTCCGAGCTGGCAAAACAATGCAGAGAAGCCATCAAGGATGACCTCAGAGACAGGAGAGCAGTGGTGCTGGTAGATGCGGCAGAAGTCGGGAAAAGCATTCGTAATGTCCGCCTGTCCTTCACCACCTACAAGACCAAGATGACTGCCCTCTGACATCCTGATGGATCTATCACATCTTCCAGAAGTGCAATGGAGAAGATTATTCATAACTTCTACTCAGATCTCTTTAATAGCCACGTCCATTTGCCCACATACCACATTCCGCATGATAGATATTTCGTTCCCAATGTTCTCCCTTCCGAAATCCAACATGCCATCTCGTCGGTAAAGAAACAAAGAGCACCTGGCCCAGACAAGATCAGACCTGAACACCTGAAGAACTTACCATCGGTACTCATCAATACACTGGCTTGGCTCTTCACATGCTACCTGTCTGAATGCAAGGTTCCATCCCAACGGAAAACCAGCAGGACTGTACTACTATACAAGAAAGGAGACATCCACGACATTGGCAACTATCGCCCAATCTGCCTATTGTCTGTCATCTACAAACTGTTCACTCGAGTCATCCTGAATAGGATTGGCAGAACACTAGATGAAGGACAACCATGCGAGCAAGCTGGATTTCGAAAAGGATTAAGCACCATTGACCATATCCACACGATTACTAAGCTCATTGAGGTTTCTCAGGAGTTCAAGGTGCCGCTGTCTAATGTTCATTGATTTAAAGAAGGCCTTTGATTCTGTTGAGACAGAAGTGGTCATAGAAGCCCTAGCCAATCAGGGCGTACAAACTAAATACATCAGGATCCTTCATGAGCTCTATTACAGATTCACTACCAGGATCTCACCATTCCACAAAGAAGTAATCATCCATGTCAAGAGAGGGGTTCGACAGGGTGATACCATTTCACCAAATCTCTTCAGTGCCACCCTCGAGAACATCATGCAACAACTGGAATGGGAAAGAACGGGAGTGAAGATAGATGGTCGGCAACTACACCACCTCCGCTTTGCTGATGACATCGTTCTAATAACAGCAAACATCAGCCAAGCGGCACAAATGCTGACCGACTTTGACCATGAGTGTGGAAAGGTTGGACTACAGCTGAATCTTACAAAGACAATATTTATGAGAAACAGCCTCATTCCTGACGCTCCATTCGCTCTCAATGGAACCACCATCTCCGAATGCAACAGTTATATGTACCTAGGTCGAGAAATCAATATGATGAATGACCTGTCACCTGAGTTGCGCAGGAGGAAGAGAGCGGCTTGGAATGCCTTCAAGAGCATTGAAGAAATAACTAAGAGGACAAAGGACCTCCAGCTATGAGCACATCTCAGTTCCACTGTTCTTCCTGCATTAACATATGCCTCAGAGACATGGGCCCTCCGAAAACAGGATGAGAACGCTATTTGGGTCTCTCAAAGAGGAATCGAAAGAGCTATGCTTGGAATATCACGATTCACTCAAATGAGAGATAGAATCCGGAGTTCTGATCTCCGTCAACGCTCAAGAATCAGGGATGCTGTCTCATTTGCCAAGGCATCAAAAATCAGATGAGCTGGACACGTAATGAGGTTTACAGACAACCGCTGGACTAGAGCCATTACTGACTGAATTCCACGGGACGTCAAAAGATCGCATGGACGCCCACCTACAAGATGGTCAAACTTCTTCGTCAAGACCCTGAATGATTGGTTTGAGGCTCTGCATGTTCAAACAGATGCCATTAGGCTACGCCAGCTCGCAACAGGGATGAAAGGAGATGTTACTGGTGCCCGCTCGAGTAAATCGATGAATAACGGGGGATCAAGTGATCAAGTGATGCTTTAGCATCTGGACCAGGCACGTGCCTGTTTTTATTGTTTGTTTTTGTTTTTCCTCTTTGACTTTGTTTCTTGGTCAGCCCCTTATTTTCTGCTTCAGTGCCAAGTGTTGTATGTGGACAGGAAGGAGCACTTTGGATGATTCTCTCCTCAGGGGGTCTCCACTTGAGCTCTGCGTGGCAGCCAGTGCTCCTCTTGACCACTCAGGGTCCGAGCTGGCCCAGGACTGCCTGCAGAGTCTGTAGTCTTTGGTCTCTTCCGCTGAGTTCTCTCTTGAGTTGGATTGTCAACACAGGACTCCACTGTTATTTGGGCCTCTCCGCCTTAAGGAACCTCCCCCCCGGCTTTGACTCCTGCACCCTGGTGATGCTGACCTTCTCATTGGGTCCCAGACTATTTCCCCATGCTTCCTTGGCTTTTCTCCCTGTGAATATGGAGAAGCAGGCAAAGCCCCTGAGAGGAACTCTACATGTGTGGCACCCAGTTCTTTCTGGATTCCTTTTCGGGGCTCTTGGTTCATCACGTCCTACCTGCCTTGGCATCCTTTGCCCTGTTGTCCTTGCTCATTGCCATCCTTCAAGAGTGGCAGATGCCTCACAGTTCAGAGCAGCTTCCAAAACAGGGACTCATCAATCTCAGCTCTCTGCCTCAGCCCACCTTAGGGACAAGGTGACTTGAATGTTCTTCTAGTGCCTGGCCACTGACTTGCTCTTTGACAAGTGTCTTTGGGCGTGGCACTTGTTTCCAGTGTGCTCGCTACTTTTTCATGGCTGGGCAGAGAAGTTCTTCTCACAAGAATAGCAAGGTAGAGATTCATTCTGTCCTTAATATGCTTTGTATCTTTTTTGGTAATTTCCAAGAGAAGAGGGAATTTCAAATCATTTCTATTCCACCAGTTAAAACTGGAAGACAGAGAATATATTCTTTTATTTACTTCTGATCAATGGCAGGGAAATAAAGAGAATTTTGAATATGTGTTAGAAACGGAAACTATCTACTGAAAATAACTTCTGGAACAGAGTAATCATTTACAAAGGGATAAAGTGGATATGATGTGATGAGGCAGTCTGAACATCTGATATGTATCTGGCGCTCAATTAGGAAGTGTGTATTTTAAAAATTAATCTCTAGACCATATTTTTAAGTTTAATAGAATCAATTTCTTATATTTGGGAGATACTGTATCAAGCTAATTAAATTTCAGATTCATACTGTTATTAAGACAAAAAGTTAAGTGAATAAAGTATGCTGGGGCTCTAGTATTTAATGCTTACACTTTATTTTAAATGTTTCTGGAAGTGTCATTGTTAAAATGAAAATCATTTATTCCTTTAGCTGATGCTAGCTAGTCCTAATTTTAGGAATAGCTATAAATACCTATATTATAAACACCAATATCATAATTGGGCTGGAGCGATAGCACTGCGAGTAGGGCATTTGCCTTGCACGTGACCGACCCGGGTTTGATTCCTCCATCCCTCTCGGAGAGCCCGGCAAGCTACGGAGAGTATCCCACCCTCACGGCAGGGCCTGGCAAGCTCCTCGTGGCGTATTCAATATGCTAAAAACTAACAACAAGTCTCACAGTGGAGACATTACTGGTGCCCGCTTGAGCAAATTGATGAACAATGGGAGGACAGTGCTACAGTGCAGGTATTATAATCATAAATATCTACATCTAGTTCTGGATAGGTGAGAAATTCAAAGTATCTGTTATGTGATAACCCCAGTATTAGACTGTATGGGTCCAGATGGGTATGCGGCTGAAAAGGCAGCACACAATCCTATTATGCCAGTCTTAACTGCAAGCCCTACCACCTGTGGCACTCCACTCATCACTCAGTGTAACTCCAATGACGTCTGAGCACTGAATTTTCAGGTTGAGCATTACAGGGCATGGTACTAGGCCCCCATTAAAAAGAAAGCATTTGGGGGTTATGAATCGTCTGTTAAAATGTTATCATGTTACTTTCATAATTTTAAGTTTCTGAATTCAGATGATGATGGCAGTGAACATATCCAATACTCTCCTAATTTGGGGATGCACATTAATTAAGTTGGGTAAAGAGATTGTATCTTCCTGAGCATAGGACCTCGGTTTCCCCAGTTGCTACTCAATCACTAGGTCCTCACCGAGATCCAAATTCAGTAAATACGCGGAGAGAATGAGTGAATGGATGATGTTCTTTCATAGTCAACAGCCTCTCTTCTTCACAAAAACTTGGTTGATTTGGAGGTTGATTTCATTTTTATGAGCATAATTTGTGGTGCATTTGTTCTATGTGTTCTGGTCTCGAATGGAGATATTTCCTTCGGTCAGCTCTGTGAGACAGAGGCTGGCAGAGTCTGAGGACTTTATAACAGTGACCTGTCCTTTCAGAATCAGATGGTGAAGGAACTGGAGTCCCGTGTCCAGCAACTAACAGGAGAAGCAGAGAACAGTAATTTACAGAGGCAGAAACTAATTCAAGATAAATTGGAACTAGAGCGATGTTACCAGATAACCTGCAGTGAATTGCAAGAAGTGAAGGCGAGGTATTGTTTGAAATCAGTTATCTACCAGAACTGGCTATCAAATGGGGCGATGAACTAGACAATTATTGGCCAAAATTAATTGACATGGCATATTAACCATGGGTGATCTTCAACCTAAGTGCTCTTCCTTTGTTTATTTTTTAAGTTCCACTTAATATTAAAAGCATAATGTTTAAGAGCATAATGATAAAAATCTAGACAAATATGTGAAGAAAGAAATGTGATGCTTTTCAATTGGGACATTCATCCTAAATCCATGGGAAGTCTATCTCATTGTTTTTGTTGCTTATAGGCACAGCGTCCTGCACAAGGAGAAAGAACATCTTCTAAATGATTATGAGCAAAACATAAAACTATTACAAACCAAGTTTGATACTGATATAACTCTTCTGAAGAAAGAACATTCTCTTTCCGCTTCTAAGGTATTGCATATGCGAATGGAGACATCCATCTAGTTATTTACTAGTCAGAGATACCCATGTGACTTTCGAAGGAACTCTTCTGCTTTACTTCTTGGAAATTCTTTATCTGAAATGTTACAGGTTTTTATTGGTTTTAAAAATTCTGAGAATGCGAGATGTCTTAAATGAAATAATAAATAGTGCAGAAAGCTTTTTTTATAATAAGTTGACCCTTCTAAGGTCTAACCAATTTTTAAAAATGGAAACACAAAATTCTGAGATAGATTTCTACATTGTGTTTAAAATGTGCTTTTTTAAAGATTATGTACATTATTGTTAGTGTATACTTTGTGCATTATTGTTATTTTGAATCTGTGGGTATATATGAGCTGTGGGCACATTCGCTAACGCTAACTTTTTACATCAGAGAATTGATGCTTTCTGCCAAGAGAATCTTTTTTTTTTTTTAATTTTTTTATTTATTTATTGAATCACTGTGGGAAAGGTTACAAAGCTTTCAGGTTTATGTCTCAGTCATGCAAATATCAAACACATTTCCCTTTACCAATACTTATTTTTTACCATGAAGAACCCCAATAAAACCCCACCCCCCACCCCTCCCCGTCCCTGTGAGGCAGATGAATTCTAGTTAGCACTCTATCTGCTTTAATTAGATTCATTGTTTCAATAAAAGATTCACCACTATTATTTAGAGTTTACCCCCCCCCCCAAATCAGACATGTTGAAAAAGCATTGTGGAGTGATTTGCTTTCTACAGCTGGGTTCAAGAATTAAATGTTGGTTTTGGATTTCTGCTATTTTACCTATTGACCCTGGAAGTATTTCTACTGAAAGTCAGATAGTTAAGAAATTGGTTTCTGTGTTCTGGAGTCGTGGCCGTGCTGGAGAGCCGCTCGCGGGGGGCAACCGGTGGCCTCGGTAGGGCGTGAAGGACGGACCGGAACGCCCCCCTTCCCATGAGGTTTTAGTCGCCCCCACACTCCCGGCTCATACCTGCTGTCCACAAGGCTCCCATGTGGCCGCCATCTTTCTTTCCAGAGAGGAGAGGGCGAATGGGGCAACACCCTTTCCCCTCTGGGCAGAAATGATTGCCTGGATTAACGCATAGTCCTTTCACTTTTCTGCTCCAAGCTGCTGGGTTCTGCATTAAGCCCTTGTGCTTCTGGGGCTGTGGCCGTGCTGGAGAGCCGCTCGTGGGGGGCAACTGGTGACCTCGGTAGGGCGTGAAGGACGGACCAGAACGCCCCCCTTCCCATGAGGTTTTAGTCGCCCCCACACTCCCCTGCCAAGAGAATCTTATAGCTACAATTCTAATGTAAAATGCTTTTTGATGATTGGGCAATTAAGTGTTGCAGTGGATTTTATTTGTTTGTTTGTTTGGGGGCCATACCTGGTGATACTCAGGGATCACTCCTGGTAGGGTTCAGAGGACCATATAGGGTGTTAGGGATTGGACCTCGAATGGTCATATGCAAGGCAAGTGCCTTGCCTGCTATACTGTTGCTCTGATCCTAGATTTTGATTTTAAAATTAAAATTTTAACTTTTATTTATTTTTTTTTTTGCTTTTTGGGTCACACCTGGCGATGCACAGGGGTTACTCCTGGCTCTGCACTCAGGAGTTACTCCTAGTGGTGCTCAGGGGACCACATGGGATGCTGGGAATCGAACCTGGGTTGTCCGCGTGCAAGGCAAATACCCTACCCGCTGTGCTATTTCTCCAGCCCTCAAATTTTAACATTTTTGGTAAAATGTATGTACAATTTTATATTTTTAAAACCTTACTATGTGCAAAATTCAATATGAGCTTTTACTTTTAAGAATTTTTAAAACTTAAACATTTTCATTCAGATGTATAGGTTAAATTTTAAGTAAGCTTCTGGGAAGGAAATAAAAATCAATATTCTGCTTTTAATTTTTCCCTCTTAAAATCTTTGTAGGCATCTGGTACAATTGAAGGGTTAGAAAAGAACATCTGTCAATTAAAACAACAGTTACAGGAATTAGAACTTCAAAGAAAGCAGCAACTGAAGGTGAGTTTGGCATTTTTACACAGAACAACAATGACTGGGCTTTTTTTCTTGACCTAACTGTATAAATGAAAGTTGATGTTATTATTTCAGAATTCCTCCCTTTAAATTACTGTCTGCCAGTTTCTGTAATTTCTTTCTTCACACACACACACACACACACACACACACACACACACACACACACACACACCCTCCCTTCCTTTTGGATCTTTCCTTTGACCTCAAGGTCAAATATATCAGGGATTGGTATGTGGTAACACTTACAGATTATTATTTCCCTAATGATTTAGTTTTTAAAGGAACTTTCTAATCCTAAGGATCAGAATGTTTCTCTCTCTTCCGGTAGCAAGGTCACCTATGTCTGCTTACAGTTCAGGAAATGGGAGTGTAGGTTCTCTTGACAATACACAAAACTCAGAAGTTTGTATTCAAATCTATTAATTTTTTCAATTACTCATTTTGACTTTAGTAATAATTTCAATTATAATTCAAATGTATTTCTCATTTACAGGATCAGGAAAATAAGTTTCAAATGGAGAAAAGTCATTTAAAACGCACCCATGAAAAAAAGGTAATTTTTTTAAATTTAAAAAAGGTGAGATGTTATAAAACATTTTAAACAGCAGATGGAACAATTAAGAACAAAAGGACTGATTTCTATGAAACTGGGCAGTCTAGCCTTTAAAGAATGTCTAAGTTTATTTCAACTAAGCACTCGTCAAATTTTACTTATTTTTCATACCACTTGTATTTTTGGTGGGTTTGTGTGTGAATCCGTGTGTGTGTGTGTGTGTGTTTGTGTGTGTGTGTATGTATGTGTGTGGGAGGAGGGTACCCAGTCCAGGGTCTCATCCAAATGCCAGGTGTGTGCTTTACCACTGAGCCATATCTCCAACCTCTGTATGCTGTGTTTGAAGTGAAAGTGTTACTGATAGCTTCTCTTAATACTTGGAAGTTATGTTTTCTGTGTACCAGTTTAAAAGCATATACCGTTAATAAGAATTACTTTGTGTTCTGTTGTATTTATGTCTAGTAAGAATTCTCTCAGTCTAAAAGATATAAAAAAAGACGAAACAGTGAAAGAATTTTCTACTACTTAAAAATTGATATTGCGTCTTGGCATTTAGAAATAGTATTTTGATATATGTTGTTGTCTCTGTTATTATTGAAAAAACGAGTTTATCGGCCTACTATTAACACCTTTGGTGTTAATTCTATAGGTTTATGACTATTAAACTTGCTTTGAAATTGTTACTTGCTTTAATACATCTAAGGTAAAAAGATAGTTGAAAAGCAAGACTATCAAATCAGTTTACTTATAGTGAAAAATGGGAAACAAGTGAACATGTCATATAATTAAAATACACAGAAATTAAGCAGATTTTATAACGTAATAGTTATGAAGAAGCTTTGCATTCTTATTTAGCTGCGTAGCAGGTATTCATTAAATGCTGTCATTGGGCAAGTTAACCATATGAGGTATTGGGAGGAGGGGGAGGGGAATGAATCTGCCCTCCAGGAACTTCATGTCTAAGAGAAGGTGGATTGTCTTTTGGAAAGGGAATATTTCTGCTGAGTATGTGCTCTTTAAAATAGCACCCCTTTTCTTTCTAGTTAAGTTTCCCCTGCTTTTTTTCTGTAGTTTTAATAGCACATAATGCAGTCTCTTCGATAAATTTCATGTCTACAAGATGCCATCTGGACAGGGGGTTGAAATCCTGCTTTGTTTGAATTAAAGAATGGTTTCCGTCTCTGCTGTGGGGCCTTGAAGCTTCTTGACTCTCTCAGTTACCAGAAGGGCCTACATTATCGCAAGCCTCTCGGGCCCCTGGTCACCTCCAGCCCAGAAGGCATCCTCACCGGCTCAGCCTCTCTCGCATACCTGACTTCCCTTCCATTTGGAACACTACCTGCCCACTACTTCCTTATCCTTTGGTTGACCCCTCTCTGCACAGAGAGAGGGGGAAGGAGAATGGGGAGGGGGAGAAAGGGAAAAGGGGAGGGTGTAGGGTGAGGGGGAACAAAGTGACATCTCCAAGTGATGTCCTTCATCACTTGGAGTGGGTGTTTCTATCCCCAGCTTCCCGACAGCCACTGTGAGGATTGTCCCCCGGAGCTGGAGGTTGATGCCTTTCTTAGCCCTTTAACCCCGCAGTAAACTAAGGTTTCTGGATCAGCCCCTCTCTGTACAGGGCATGATCCGGGCTCAAGTGGATCACTCAGTAACCTCTCAGGCAGAGGGCCATTCGGCCTCAAGGAAGCATTTCCCTTTCCGTCAAGTCCCTTCATTTGGCTGAGCTTTGAATTAATAGGTTGGCTAAAATGTGCTGCTTATTTATTTATTTTTTTATGATAGAAATTGTGTCATTGGGTTTTATTTATTTTTTTAAATGAGTTTTATTGGATCACTGTGAGATGCATTTACAAACTTGCATGATTGCGTTTCATTCGAACAGTGCTCGAGCGCCCATCCCTCCACCAGTGCACATTTTCCACCACCATTGTTCCCAGTGTCCCACCCGCCACCTCCACCCCATCCCATTCCCTGCCTCTGTGGCAGGTTCCATCCTTCTTACTCTCTCTTTAATTTTGGGCATCATGGTTTGCAATACATATACTGAGAGGCTATCATGTTTGGTCCTTGGTCTACTTTCTGTAGACTGCTTATTTTAATTATCAATAAATAAGACCTGCTTAAAGGATATCTAAGAAAATGTCTTTGTTCCTATTGCCTGTGTTCTAACATTATTTATTTGGGGGAAAAACTTTGCTCAGCGTGTCACTTTTTGTTTCGCAATTAATTCCATAATCCCCCCGCTTTTAAATTGACATCTGTTCTTCTTTATTAAACCTGCTGTGATGTGAGTCCTTGAAGATTTGATGGCCTTTACCCCCCTCCGGGAATATCCCTTTCAACTGCTCACAGAGCCGACATGCGTTTTCCCAAGGCCTGGACTGTGTAACTGCGTAGCGAGGTGGGATGTGTTAGGGCTTTTGTTGGGGAGACGGTGTTACAGGGGTGCACCTTCTATAACTCCTGGTGTAAACCTTCCTTCTGGATATCTGTTCAGGAGGAAATGCCGTCTGAGTGACATGATTTCCTCCTTGTGCCAATCAGAAAGCAGCCTGAGAGCTTCTGCCTGGTCTCTGAGGGACAGTTAGCATCAGATGCTGTCCCTAATTCAGGCACACATGAGGCATTGTCTCATGGTCTTTATTGATCTCGGGTGGCTATGGCCTGCCTTAAGATCTCTGAACATCAAACAAAAACTCGGCAGTAAAACCAAATGTCATTGTTTGATGAAGTATCCTAATCTGTTGAATCAGGAGATGGTTAGGCTAAATGATTTTACGGGCAAGGAAACACCTGCTTCCTGCAAACAACCCACCACAAAACAACTCCTGCAGAGCAGCCCGTGACCCAGCATGCTCAGAGTGGGGAGACGGTGCTGTTTACCCAGGGACGCACATCAGGCAGATGTGGAGCACGGATAGTCTAAACACGGGCTAGAATGGAAACAGGGACGAAGAAATAATTCTGATGTAACTCGAACCCATGAGATACGGAGTCTGAGGGCACTTGGGAACATTCAAATATAGCTTGTTACTGCAGTGCTTCTGTTTATAACTAATTGCTCTATTTAGGTGAAAAATCACTTAAAATCTCCACTGGTTTACATCTGAAATAATGGGCAGCGTTTTCCTTGGCAGCTGCGTGGCTTTCTTTAGGAGGATGAGTTCCTTGAGTGAAATGTGGAGAAATGGAACTGTGCAGGGGTGAGATTTGTAGCGAACTTGTGTGCTGTGTCCTTCTGGCTTTCTGTTTCAGGCACAGAGGCTTTCTGTGAAGAGACACGGTACCCAGTGATGCCCAGGGGTTCCTCCTGGCTCTTATACTCAGGAATTACTCCTGGTGGTGCTCGGGGGACCATATGGGATGCTGGGGATTGAACCTGGGTTGTCTGTGTGCAAGGCAAATGAACTACTCACTGTACTATTTATTGCTCCGGCCTTGCAGCAGTTCCTGAACCAGCGAATCTCCTGGTGCAGACCTGGATGCCTTGCTAGGCTACTCTCATTTTAGGGATGCATGAGCAGTTGGAAATAATTCAGCAGGTGTGCAGCTTCTGGTTCTTCAATGTATTATTTAGACCCAAGCATTCAGACTTGAGACGGTCTGCTATGTATTTGTCTCTGGTTTGAATGTTCACTGTTGAAATTTAAAAATTTCCTAACCACCTCCTTTTTCTGTAAGTTTTAGCTGCCTCATCATCCCACCTTACCCCCTCTTCTGAGACCCTTCTCTTGACTTCTCAGTTGAAACCTACTCAGGAAATTGATATCAGTTATTAACACAATATTATACATGAACTCAAGGATGTTTCTCCCGGAAGGGAGCATAAAATGAGGCTTCCATGACCATGCCACCAGACTCTGCGCCAGGCTATTTTCACTCTGGGTGCCCCAGATGCGAGACTCTCCCTACCCATTTTCCATAATCACCACACCGTATTTGATGGGGTTCAGACAGTAAGCAACAAATCATAGAAATGTGTGTGTGTGTGTATATATATACACATACACATTATTATATATATATTATATATATATATATATATATATATATATAAAATGCCTCTTGGACAGCTTGGCAAGCTACCAAGAGTATCCCACCCACACGGACAGAGTCTGACAAGCTCCTTGTGGTATATTCGATATGCCAAAACCAGTAACAATAACAGGTTTCATTCCCCTGACCCTGAAAGAGCCTCCAATCATTGGGAGAGATGAATAAGGAGAGGCTGCTGAAATCTCATGGCTGGGATGAATGGAGACGTTGCTGGATGCCCACTCGAGTAAATAGACAGATGACAGTGATACAGTGAAATTTAAAATAGAAATTTTTTGTATTAATGTATACCAGAGAAAGGATTACAAACAAATAAATTCAAATCTTATCCCCTACTGCCTTGCATATGTTAAAAAAGAAAACGTGAGCAATAATAGTGTCTCTGGGGGGGGGGGGGGGCGAGGCTAGGGCAATAGTACAGCAGGTAAGGGGTTTGCCTTGACTCGCCCAGCTTGGGTTCGATTCCTGGCACCCCATATGAGCACTGCCTAGGAGTAATTCCTGAGTGCCGAGCCAAGAATAACCCCTGAGCATTGCCAGGTGTGACCCCAAAATGGAATGGATTAACTAAAAATAATAGTATCTACCTTAACATCCATTGGAACACAGTCCAAAATTTTACAAAAAGTCCAAAAGTCCCTTACTTATACAATACAACTACAGTCGATTCAGAGAAAATCAACACAGAACAGCATTTATTGCCTGTTCCAAAAGGACAGGTGTGGGGGAGAGCGAAGCCAACGGGGAACAGCTCTCGGGCTGGAGCACAATGCCTGACCTGACACCGCCGCGTGGCCGTGCAGCCCCCAGGAAGGCCCCTTCTGCTCCGTTCCTGCGTGAGATGTGCTCTGAAGCAGCCCGTCAGGTCAGGCTGCCTGCGTCCACACCCGGAAAGCTGGACGGAGGTAGATGTTTAACTGGAAGGGAGAAGAAGCTCGTACAGGGACTCTGAACGCCGGGCCATTCAGGGACGCTTGGGAAAGAACAGCCAGTCTGTCCAAGGAAACGGTTGTTGAGGGGTGGTGCAGGATGACGCTGAATTTTCAAGAACCTGTGTCAGGAATTCAGTACAAGAAGGCGGGTCTCTCTAGAGGGGGGACAGAGGCCTCCCCCGGGGTCCTCAGCGGGTCTGAGTTTGCTCCTGAGGATTCTCAGCCAGCCAGGCAGGGGTTGGGGTGGGGTGGGGTGCTTCTCTGGCCCTGCACCCCTGCAGACCACCAGGCAATGCGTGGGGACTTGCCAGGCCACAGCCAGAAGCAGTTGGCGGGGATGGGGGGGGTGCCACACGGTGCATACGAAACTCCCTCTGTGCAGGGCCAGCTCCTGGCCACAGTAGCAGCATATCTCTGTGCTTTGTTGGGGGGCCACCCTTGTGGTGCTCGGGTGCCCCTCTGTGGTGCTGGGGATTCAGTTCAGGCTTGGCTCCCTGTGGAGCAAGTGCTTGATCTCCCTGGCACAATCATCGGATTGAATATATTCACACACGTGTCGTTCCCAGGATAGTGTCACGAGCTTTATGTGGAGTGGCTTGTGGACCCTTCATCCTGTTCACACACTCACTGCCGGCACCTCCCTAGTTTTCAAAGCTGGCAACTGAGGCACGGGGGTGAAGTCACTTCCAAAGGGGCCTGGGGCGGCGTGATAGAGACCCCTGTACACTGCTCCCAGCGCTGACTCTTACCACCACCGTGAAGCCGGAGAACAGTTTCCCCTCACATTTTCCCATTCATTGATGCTTTGGGCTTCGAGGGACAAAGCTCCAGTGTGTGTTCCTGGGGGGCAGCGGCTGCCATGCATCCATCCATAGTTGTTCGTGGAAATTCAGAAGGCTGGTCGCTGCTTAGTTCAGGGATTGTGCGGCATCACTATTATAATTATCAATATATATATATAGCACTGTCCTCCCGTCATTCATCAATTTGCTTGAGTGGGCACCAGTAGCATCTCCATTGTGAGACTACTTATTACTGGTTTTGGCATATCAAATACGACACAGGGAGCTTGCCAGGCTCTGATGTGCGGGTAGGATACTCTCAATGGCTTGCCGGGCTCTCCGAGCGGGGAGGAGGAATCGAACCCAGGTTGGCCCTGTGCAAGGCAAACGCCCTACCTGCTGTGCTGTCACTCCAGCCCAAATATATATGTATACATATTCTTTTTTTTTCTTTTTGGGTCACACCCAGCGATGCTCAGGGGTTACTCCTGGCTCTGCACTCAGGAATCACTCCTGACGGTGCTCGGTGGACTAGTATGGGATGCTGGGGACTGAACCCACATTAACCGTGTGCAAGGCAAACACCCTACCCGCTGTACTATTGCCCATATATATGTATACATATATATACATATATATATTCTTATTAGAAATGATGGTGTGTTTTTTTTTCCTGACTTAGAAGCCTGTGAAATATTTTTTTACTGTTTTCACCAGCCCGCAGAAGTTATAAAGCTGAAACCCACTCAGGTGGTTGCGGGGTGTGAGGGTGGGGGTAAGGGTTTGTGGAAATCTAGGGGAAGCTGTAGAGAAATGAAACTGGAAGCAATAGATCAGGGGTGCCATCCCAGGATGCATGGCCACAGGTGTAGAGCCTACAGCGGGTGGCTGGCATGGACATGGTGCAGGACATCCAGCCACGAGTGGACACCAATGCAACAGTGGGGGGAAAGGACCCAGAAGAAACCATCCTGACAACAGAGGCAGAGGTTTGGGCAAAACAAATGGGCTTCCGTGTCCTGAATCTGTGTTCCAAAGTGCAGATCAGGATAAGTTAACATAAAAATAACTAAAGACACCAGAGAAAGTTGCCACAGAATTTGGAGATTAAAATACCTTTGAGTGGGCTGGAGCAATAGAGCGGGTAGGGCATTTGCCTTGCACAGGGCCAACCCAGGTTCGATTTCCAGCATCCCATAGGGTTCCCTGAGCACCACCAGGAGTAATTCCCTAGTGCAGAGCCAGGAGTAACCCCTGTGCATCGCTAGGTATGACCCAAAAAGAAAAAGAATATATATCTTTGAGTGGCAAAACAGAGAGAAGGGTCTTCTAAGCACTGGGTTAGGAGAGAGAGTAAAGCAAAAGTCAGGTACACTTATTTCTTTAAAAATTTGGGACTGGCCAGATGGAACAGGTACAGTCTCCCCACCTTCTCCAGATGGAATCCTGGCGACCATGAGCTTCTACAAGCATGGCTCCAGTAGGTGGGGACCAGGACTATTTCTTGGAACCACATGGCCACTTAGTGGGAATATCCAAGCAAAACACAATGCACAAAACTATGGAGAGAGTATCTGAACAATTGTCTGCTGTAGAGGCAGGGTAAGGACTGAGATGGAAATGGAGGGGTAATGGGAATATTATTGGTGGAAAGTTTGCACTGATGGAGGGATGGGTGATGGATCATTGTGTAGCTGAATATCAAACATGAAAGCTTTGTAACTGTATCGCATGGTGGCTCATGCTTCTGTACTGTGAATTAAGCTACGACCCAGGGGGAAAAGGGTGTTGTCCCTTCTGCCTTCTTCCCCTTGGCAGCATGGTGACCGCCATCTTTCAGAACCTATTGGAGTCTGCAATTACGAGACACGTGGGGCCTCATGGAGTGGGGGCTGGAACCGGCCCTTCTCCCCGCCCTGATGGGACTCCAAGTTGCCGCCCATAAACAGCTCCTATGGCTCCTGAATGGCCATGATCCCAGAGGCACACAAACCAATCTCAGAACCCAGCGGCTTTTGGCAGAAATCCCTCCGGACTAAATTACTAAAATATAAGAAACCCAATATGCTCTTCGTTATCAGCAACAGAAAACAAATTATCTAATGATGCCTTCTTGGCAGGTCTGAATGTTGGGGGGAAGTTCCAAATAATAATGGTAGGTCATCTGTCGAAAAATTGAATGCAATCAAAGTCGAGTGAGAGAGAGAGTAAAGTGGAAATCATCTGCCACACTGGCAGGGGGAGGGGTGGGATGGGGGTATACTGAGGTTCTTGGTGTTCGAAAATGTGTGCTGGTGAAGGGATGGGTACTTGATCATTGTATGACCTTGACTTAAACCTGAAAGCTTTGTAACTGTTCTCACGGTGAGTCAATAAAAAAAAAATAAAAATTGGGGCTGGGAGGATGCTCATAGCTGACTCCCAGCTCTATGCTCAGGGATCACTCTTGGTGCTCCCAGGGGACTGAATTGTGAGGCCAGGGATCAAACCCGGGTCAGCTTCATGCAAGGCTCCCTGTGTCCTAGCTCTCTGGCCCTGGGCCTGGCATAGGCTGTCTTTTTATTTGCAGCCCTAAATGTGGTAGAGTAATATCGTGGGCTCTGCACAAACTCTCCGTAATGTCTCATGGCAGCAGAATCTCAAAGCCCCAGCGGTGACTCACTCTTGTTCTTTTTGAAAACAAATTACTTGGTGGTGTTCTTCAATCACCCTAAGGCTAAGCCAAATATCAGATCAAAACAAAACAGCAAAATGTATGCAAGAGAAGAAAAAGGAGTGAGGACCGTCAACATTAACTCGGGATGAATTTGTGTTTATCGTGTACATAATATGAACCAATGTAAGTGTGAGGAGAGATTTTTGAGAGAAGGGATGTAAAATTTTAAAACGATTCAAATAGCACTTGGATCAATGTTCTCGTATTATTTTTTTAAAAAATAATGGATAGGAGAAGTAAACATGTATTGAACTGCCATTTTAAAAATTATCAGACCTAATGAGTTTTTCTCTACGAACAAACTATAGCTGAAAAACCTGTTGTGTTTTATGCTAGCCTCAGTGAAATGAAAAACTCTCTGATTACCTGTCAATCCATCTGAACACAGCAGGAGGTGGAGTTGTTAGAATAAAAAAAAAGTTAAAACGAAGCACGCGAAGTACACACACACACACACACACACACACACACACACAGAGGAAACACAAAGGAAATTGTATCAATGAGAGTATTTTAGTGGTAGCCGGGAATCCAGTGATTTCCTCTGTTAAAGAAAATATATAATCTGAGCAAAATCCAAATCTGTATTTGTGACAAAATGGACAGAGAAAGCCAAAGACTGGTGAATAGCTAAATGGTGATATATAGGGGAATCATAGGTAAATCGGTAAATCAGAAAAGCATTAGCTGGCTGATGCTCATCTTTCTGTTCACCTCCTTCCCAGTGCTCACTCCATTCCATCCAGTACTGGGTCAGGAGAGAGGGGACAGGAGTTGCCCTGCTTGCCTTGCGTGTAGCTGACCCTGGAACCTCTACCACCAGCACCCAATATTTCTGTTTCTCTGGAAATCTTATTTTTCCTTGTTTGGTGCGGACGTACCCTGTGGTGTTCAGGAGCTTCTCCTGGCTCAGTGCTCAGGGGCTGCTCTCAATGTCCCCGGGGGCCCTTATGGTAATGAACCCAGATCGTCACGCAATGGGTGTGTTCCAGTTCCTTAAACCCCTGCATCCCCCCCTTCCCCGCATTATTATTTGATCGAGTGTTTTGATTTCCACCCATTTTATTTCAAGGAGGATTTTACTGGTAGGAAACCGTCTCTGTTTCCCACATCTTCTTGCAAGGTCCTCTTTGAGTTTGATTTGGGGGTTTAATACTTGATTCCACTCTCTCAGGATGTCAGAGGCCTGTGCTCCAAGGCTTTGTCTGTTGCTTTGTTAGTTCATTTTTCTTTCTGTGGCTTTTTTAGTTATCGGTCCTGTGGTGATAATGTTAACCCAACTGTGTATGCCTACTATGAACCACACACTGTATAACCTATTAGGAATTTGATATTATTGATTTGATATAATTTGATATTAACTAAGATATTATTAAGACAAATCAGTATCTTAGTTATCTAGCTACTTGTTTTAATTATTAACCCTGACAAAATTTTGAGCATACTATTTTCTGTATGAATGTAGTGACAAAATTTGGCAGTGCTGGGCCAGAAAGATAGTACAGAGATTCAGGAGCTGGCCTTTCATGTGGTTAACCCTGGTTCGGGTCCTGGCACCACATATGGTTCCCCGAGCACTGCCAGGAGTGATCCCTGAGCACAGAGCCAGGAGTAAGCGCTGAGCATTGCAGGGCATGGTCCAAACATATCCGCTTACCCATTTTTCCTTTTTTAGCAGCACAAAATGCTCATTTTTTCCCAAATAAAAAAAATATTATGAGGTATTTTAATTTTGTTAAAATTCAGTTTTTATTTTACAAAACGCAGGGCAGAGGAAGCCCTTCCTTTCGGGGCCT
The DNA here is from genome assembly GCF_029834395.1 of Sorex fumeus. Taxonomy (NCBI): domain Eukaryota; kingdom Metazoa; phylum Chordata; class Mammalia; order Eulipotyphla; family Soricidae; genus Sorex; species Sorex fumeus. The sequence continues at coordinate 82,872,845 of NW_026606120.1, forward strand.
TCCTCATCTTTTCCACATCCTTCCTTCTTAGCCCGTGCCCGCTTCCGACTGTCTCACCCAGCACAAGCTCCTGCACTTTCTCGTGGAAAACTTATTTCCCACTCCTTTCAGAGTTTTTCTTTTGTAAGGAAGGAAGCAGTTGATTTTATTGATTTATTTTACCAAAAAAAAAAAACGTAAAAAATACACAAGAGGAATTGTAAAAGTAAAAGGTTAGTGGCTATAAGTAGAGCCTCATTAACATGAATAGAAACAGCTGATTCTCCATTGGGCTGGAGCGATAGCACAGCGGTAGGGCGTTTGCCTTGCACACAGCCAACATGGCTGACCCGAGTTCGATTCCTCCGCCCCTCTCGAGAGCCCGGCAAGCTACCGAGAGTATCTCGCCCACATGGCAGAGCCTGACAAGCTACCCATGACGTATTCGATATGCCAAACACAGTAACAACAAGTCTCATGATGGAGACGTTACTGGGCCCCTTTGAGTAAATCAATGAACAACGGGAGGACAGTGACCGTGACCGTGATTCTCCATTGGGTATGGTGTGCTGTGTGTGTGTGTGTGTGTGTGTGTGTGTGTGTGTGTGTGCGCTCTTGTTTCCTACTTTCAGCTTCATCTGGATTGCCACACGTGTGTGTATGAGATATACTTGTCATATATCATATGCATTTTGTATATGTGATATAGATTCACATATATACATTTGTATCACTAGAGAGTTTCCCCATCGGCTCGACTCTGAATCCTCAGCATGTTTGTGGAACTCTCAGGTGCCGTTGAGTTTCTCCTTTGCCCCCCAGCTGCATTGGCGTTCCTTTTCTTTTATTCTCATCCTAGAGTGTTTGCTTCTTTGTGTTTGCATGGAAAGTGCTTTCTCTGAAGAGACATGTTTCCCTGAGTTCATTCTTCATAGTCCCCCACCTGCTCCAAGGATGCTACCTTTGCTGGAGACAGTCCAGTGGGTCATGCCCTTCGTGGCTGTCAGAACCATTCCCAGCGGCCGAACACTCTCTTGAAAGAACACGCATAGGGTCTTAATCTGTATGTGTTTAGGAAACGTGGGCACGGTTTTTTTTGTTCTCCAGACTCTCAGGAGGTTCCTCTGGCTAACACATAGATTAAAAACTGCAGAAATGAGTTTCTCTCTTCTTAAGTTTCTTACACAGCAGTTTTACCGTGCAGGGAATCCGCATAATTGGAGCAATTACTAACGTATGGCCAGAAAATTGGCATTAAAAGTCTAGTCTTGAAGTAGTTCTGTGATTATGGTCAAATGATTATAGTTTACCAAAGTTTCTTGAAATATCTAAATCTAATTTCCTTTTAGACACAGATTTAGGATTACTGTTTTCATGACCTCTACTTATCTGTCACGGCAGGTTCATGACTTACAGAGTGAACTCAGTCAAGAAAAGGAAGACGCTCAGAAGAAAATGCAAAAGTTTGAGGAAGTTTTGAAGTGAGTAAGATGGTAATATTGTTGCTTTTTCAAAATGTTCTTATTCTAGACTGTTAGGCAAATAAACTCACCATGAGTCCAAGTAATTAGAACAAAAACTTCGGAGTTTTATAAGGGTCTTGCAGAGTTTTAATTTGAGATAGTTTTTCATCGTGAATCTCTATTTTCAGAATTTTATTACTAACCAGTAAATTTTTTTTGAAAAAAAGAAAAATTGGTACAGCTGCTTTTAAACTATAGGAATGTAAGAAAGTAGAACATAGTGGTTTCAGATGCTTAACCCACTTAAATGAAAACAGATTAAAAAAAATGCCCCCACATAATTTTGATCTTAGCACATACAGAAATCCCTCTCAAGATTTTGTTGAGGAATTTAATCAGTGCCCTAGACTCTGTATTTGAAAATGAACGTCTCTGCAGACACTGTTTAGAAAAGATTTTATCTCAATGTTACTCTTTTTGCGGGGGGAGGGAGCACACCTGACAGTGCTCAGGGATTACTCCCAGCTCTCAGGAATAATGAGTGTCCTCAGGAATCAGTACTGTCAGTGCTTGGAAAATCATGTGGGGTTCTGAAGATTGAACCCGGGACAGCTACATGAAAGGCAAATGCCTTATTAATTATTCTTTCACTCGGGCCCCACTGTAATACTTAAACCATAAGTATTCAGTTATTAGATTTTTCCCCCCGCTCATTTATGAAGTTGATAAGGCCCTGTTTATCATGAGGTTGTTGAAGTTTTGTATATTTATTCCCCTGAATGAATCACTGATTCATTCAGCGACTATTCAGTTCCTTCAATGTGTAAACCCTTCCCAGAAACCCTGATGGCCCAGTTGGAAATGGAATCTATAACTTTGATGCAGTACATAGTGACTGAACTCTGACAGGAGAAAGGTTAACAGGATGCAAAGAATGAGATTTGGGTCAGAGCCATAGTACAGTGGGTAGGATAGGGTTCCTTCCTTGCATGTCGCTGACCTGGGTTCAATTCCCACCACCAGATATGGTCGCCCGAGCCCTGCCAGGAGTGATCCTTGAGCACCACGGCATGTGGCTCCCAAACCAAACAAAAACAGGAACAAAACCCTCAAACCAAGCAAGCGAACAAACACAAACCAGTAGTGTGACTGAACAAGGAAAGCTTACTTGAGCCCAGTGTCACTGTATGACAAACCACCCAAGAACCAGTGAATCCCCTATACCAGGAATAACCACAGAAAGGAGAAAAATAAAGACCCCCAGAGCAGGTCAGTGTAGCAGCATTCTGCAAGGGAAGATTGCGCCATCAAATCTCTTCCTCATTTTCCTTGTTATTCAAATGTCCACAACTGGCAGCACAGGGTGTCAGATATTTTTACCTACTAAGGCCTTAGTGGTGGAGTTCTCACATCACCAAGTATGAATTAGCTGAATTCAGAAGAGAATTACACTATTCATTAAGCATTCAGTCAAGTAGCTGTTTATTCTACTTCTATTCGAATCCTGAGCAAACTGGAGCGTTTGTATCTTTGTGTATCTGACACCTCCCTTCCTTCTTCGAATGATTTTTTTCCCTCTTGGAAATGTTAACTTTCTTCATCTGTTCAAGTTGCCATGCTTTTGTTTCCCTGTTGATCTACTTAATTCTTTAATAATTTCTGTAGAAGTTTTAAAAAACTAGTTTCTTGATTTTTAAAATTTTATATTCCTAAAGGAAGAAGATCATCTTTAACAGTAAATCAGCAAATGTTTGTTAAGTACCTACACACACAGACACACATAAACACATAGTAGTGTCATAATAAAAGAAACATTGGGTTTAGTAGTAATAGCTCAAGAGGGAATACTGTTTTTAGCAATTTTACAATCCAGGTTAGGCGTTTGAAGTACTTTGTACACTAGGCGTTGTATTGTTGATGGTAAGGGCAACTTGAATTGGGAAAGACTTTTTCAGTGAGGTAGTTTGTAAAACAATGGTGCATCTTTTAATGTTCATCATAGATAATAAAATAATGGAAATATATTTTTCTCTAAACAACATCATTTCCCAGCCTTAGTATGTTCTTTGGTGCTATTGATTTTTTTTTATTTAATGGTGCTATAAAACCCAGCTCCTGGAAGCACGCAGCCACAAATGCAGCTGCACGACATCTTATTATCTCTTTCTTACTTTGTACAACCTGGCAGGCTACCAAATGTAACCTGCCCACACGGCAGAGTCTGGCAAACTCCCCGTGGTGTACCCAATATACCAAATACCAGTAACAATGATGGGTCTCATTCTTCTAACCCTGAAAGAGACTTGAATATGGCACTTTAAAAAAAATCTCAGGGCTAGGACGAAGGAGATGTTACTGGGGCCTGCTCGAGGTGCTGGGGAATGCAGGCTTCACACATGCAAATACTCTCCCAGCTTTTCCGTGTTTTTTAAAAGTCCTCACCAAAATGCTGAATTTTGCCTAAGGTTGAGAAAAATGGGATATTTAAATTTCAAGAAAATTCCCTTGTAGGCTTTTCCGAGTAGGTGATGTTTTCATTTTTGCTAAATGCCTATGTGATCCCCAGCATTTTGCACCAGAACTGCAGGAGGAATGAGCCCTGGGAGTAGCAGGGTGGGTGATTGTGTGATCTGAACTTCAGAGCCGCAGACGCAAACTATTTGCCCAAATGAAAATATTTTCAAGGGTGGGGGTGGGCAGTGGAGGTGGGGGTGGGAGCAACGATTGTTGCTTTGGGTGGGTCTAAGAATTTTGTGTTAGTCCTGCCCCGCCCTTGGCCCAGAGACTATTGCATTTTTCTAAAAGAAAATTCAGCAATAAATTTTCTGGTGCTCCTTGCAAAGTTTTTTCTTTAATATATACAGAGGTGCAGAATTTCACTTTCAGAGTGTGGTGGTGTTCATTCACATAACCATCCATTTATATGCTCAAGTAAGGATTCATTTCATCTGTGCATGGTGGATACATGGGACTCATAGTGAAGAAAACACCAAGGAAAATGGAAATGTGTACATCAGGAGCTGGTCCACAGGAAGGCATGATGCTGTCCAGGACCGAGGATTTGAAAGCGGAGTCTACGAGGGGAGGGTTGTAGGGAGGATGAATCAGCCATGGGGAGCTTCTTCCAGCTGGGAAGGTATCTGTGAAGGAAGGATGGGGAGGAGATAATGAATGGCTCCTGCTTCGGGAGGTGTGGGTCTCTGGTGGTTACTTCTTGGCTCTTCGCATCCTGCAGTTTCCCCGTGACGTGACCTGTGGGTGAGCTTTCCTTTCCTCTGCTCACTGCCCAGTCTCAGGGTTTGCATTCTCACTGGTTCCAGATTTGAGAATCCCGCCTCTCTTGGATGGGGCCGGGGGTGGTGGGAGGTGCATTCTTGGGAACTGGGGGGAGATGCAGTCTGAGATGCAAATGGGAGCTCAGGGGCGGGGAGGGGGGGTGCTGTATTCTGACATGGGGTGTGTCAGAGGCGGAAGAAGGTGGCTAATTGTTCTGGGAGATGAGGCAGTGCCTATTTATGCCTACTTGAAGATGCCCTCTCAGTCTTTGGTTAGAGCCGGAGCTGGCTCCCCTGCCCTGTCGTTATTTAAGAGGCCCCGGACTGGAATACAGCCTGCACCTCGGCTCTCTCTCCTGAGGGCTGGTTTGCACACGGCTGTTGTTTCTCAGAAAGGAACTGGGTTTGATAGTGATGTGCTACTACTGTGGATGGTATACATGCTCTAGACTGCTTCTTGTTTTATTTTTTTTTTATTGTAGAAGATAACTTGCTTCTATTATTAAAAGCAATCCTTGCTTCCTATTTGATTTTTTTTTATCATGGAGGGTAAATTAAATAACCTTCAGTACCTGAACATTACTTGAAATGGTAATTGTAGGAGGTATGGAATGGGTATGTTCAGTTTTCTTTTTTTTTTCAAAGTACTTACAGAATGGGTGAACCTTAGAATAGTGAATACAACAAAATAACTTGGCATAGCACTTTGAAAGACTAACACACACACACACACACACACACACAAACCATGTAGGTCTTTTGAAGGAGTTAAAATGCAAGAGCCACCGGTGTCTGGCTTATGCCCTGGTCCAGTATTTATATGTTTGTCTAATTTGGTTTCTGGGTTTTGGTTTTTGGTGCTAGGACAGTAACAGACCAGGCCAGGGATGGAACTGAGTACTCCCGTCAGGTGCTTTGCTGTGCAGGGATGCAAGTTGGATCTTCCGCTGTCCCTTCCTGGGCTGAGGCCTTGTAGGACCCTGAGTGTGGCCTGAATTGCCCTGGTGACCCCCAACACCATTTGTCAAATGGTTTTCCAGTTACCCCAACAGCGTGTGTTCAGGGATCCAGCCCCGCCCTCCCTGGAGCGTCTGATTTACAGTCCCTCTGCTCGACTGGTTTCTAGACTTTGTCGTTTTCACTTGCACCGAACACTTCTAATTACCATAGCTTAAAAATCAGCATTCATGTCTGATAGGACCTATCCTGCCACATTTTTTAAAACAATTTTTCTGTCTTGTTTGTTTCTATTTTTCCCTTCACACGTTCCAACTAACTGCTCTAATAAAACTGTTCTAACAAACAAAATGAAAAATCCAGTTCTTTTGATAAAGTTACGGATTGTTGCGAATTCCACAAAGAACTGGCTGTGGGGGTGAGCTGTGCCTGTTCAGGGGACTCCCAGCTCTGCTCAGGGGTCACTTCTGGAGGTGTTCAGGGGATCAGAGGCATGCAGGGAATCAAACTGGAATGTGCTGTATGTCACAAGCTCCCTGACTCCCGAACTCTCACTCTCTGGCCCCAAAATACTAACTTCTTTTGATGTCATATTTTTGTGTAAGAATATGATCTTGCTTTCCACTTGTTCAGGTCTTCTTTTATGCCTTTCTAAAGCTGTAGCATGTTTTATTGTTTGTTTGTTTATTTGTTTGTTTTTGGTGAGGGAGGCTGTTCAAGCTACACTCAGTGGTACTTGGGGTTACTTCTGACATTTTTTCTGTGGGGTGGGGGAAGTGGAGGGGCACACCCAGCTATGCTCAGGGCTTGCTCACGGGTTTATTGTTTTTTTTTTTTTTTGTATGGAGGCTGGTTTATTGTTTGTTTGCTTTTTGGTGGGAGAGGCTGGTTTATTGGTTTTTTTTTTTGGTGGGGGCTGCTGGTTTATTGTTTATTTTTTTTGTTTGATGGAGGAGGCTGGTTTATTGTTTGGTTTTCTGTTTGTTTTTTGGTGGGGGAGGCTGGTTTATTGGTTTTCTTTTCTTTTTTTTTTTTTTTTTGATTTATGGCGAGGGAGGCTGATCAAGCTACACCCAGTGGTGCTTGGGGTTACTTCTAGCTTTTTGTTTTTGGAAGGGGCCCACACCCAGCAATGCTCAGGGTTTACTCCTGGGTCACTCCTGGCAGGGCTCAGGGAGCACTGTGGGGTACTGGAATTGAACCTGGGTGGCCTCCTGCAAGGCAAACATCCTACCTGCTATCCCTCTGGCAAATCTGCTGTCCTGACTCTCTGGGTGAGGATTGCTCCCAGCAGGAGGACACAGGTTGGAACCAGAGTTGGCTGCATGCAAGATCAGTGACTTAACCCCCATATTTTCTGTCCCCATAGCTCTTTAGATAATTTATGAAGTACTTTTTCCATTTATGTTTTTTCAGTATCACCAGTTGATTCTTTAGTGTAGCCCTGGGTAAGGCTCTGGAGACCTGGGAATGGAGAGTGACCTCCACAGTCAGAGGCTGATGGCTCAGAGACATGGGAGCTATGAATTGGCCAGGAGAAACCATCTGGTGGCGGGGGGGGGGGGGGGGGGGGCGGAGGGGGGGTGGTCACCCCTGCTGGGCCAGTGACAGAGTTTATTCAGGGAAGATGATGGTTATATAGGGGCAAAGTGAATGCAATAGGCACAAACTGTGAGAGACGAGAGGGCATGAGATAAAGGGGAAGAGGAAGGTCAGATTTATGGCTACACAAGCTACATGGGGCAGAATGGTACTGGGTCTCTCTGATCTAATGCAGTAAGTCTGACAGATACCACCGGCATCAGCTTCCCATGTTTCAAGCCCTGGATGCTGGTAATTGCAGTGTCATTATGCTACACTAATCTCCGGGGAGTGCTGGGTCCCCTGGCTGCAGCTCACCTGGGTCAAGGCCGGGGCTTAGGCCTTTCCCACTAGCCCTGAAGCCCAGAAGGTCAGGGAGCTGTGCCAGGAAGAACTTCAACACGTTCATTTTTTGTGTGTGTTTCTTTTTGGGGCCTGGGGGTGGGTCATACCCAGGGATGCTCTGAGAATCAGGGCTAGGGCTGAGGCTCATTGCTAGTTTCAACTAGCAATGTTTGGGGGACCCTGTGGTACCAGGGAGTGAATTTGAGGATCCTGCATGCAAAGCACATGCTAAAGTTTCTTTAGCCATCTTCCTGGACCCAGGTTGATTCTTGTGTACTCAACATGTGTGCTAGTATTTTGACCATTTATTTGGGGATATGCTGTGAAGATTAAAAAATTTGTGGGGCGTTGTATCTTTTAAGTTCATAGTATTTTTAGGAGCTTGAGGTAGGGTCTTAAACTTTATACCTTTGATATGACAGAGCATAGGAATATTATAAATCTAAAGGGGCTTTTTTATTTTGCTTATACTTCTCTTCTGTAACCACTTTTCTATTGCCTTGGAAAGCAAATTCATCAAATTGTTGTCACCCCAGTATATCTTTAATTCTAGGAAATCCACTGGAACGTGGGGTTCGTGGATAGAGCAGCTCCGTCTCTGCCATGGCAGCTGCAGTCCAGCCCACACTGCTTCTACCCCGCTTGCTCCCTGATGGCAGTCTGTCTGTTCGTTGCCCATCCATGAGTGTCCCTGAACACACAGGCACACAGGGCTTGTGCATGCTCATGATTTTTCTGCTGTCGTCGATCCAATCAGATATGTTGCATTTATGTACTTTGTATGAACTACTTTGTTTGCCTTCTCTCGGGTTACTGTTGGGTGCTGTGTTGTTCAAGTTTTGCAGTGGAATGAAAATGAAGAGTCTCCATCACTTTCGGGAGTGAGGATTAGTGATTCACAGGGAGCCCCAGAATCAGTCCGGGGTTCCCGTCCAGGCCCAGACGTCTCCTTGGAGCCAGGAGAATGTCCTGCTGGTCTTAGCGCTCTATGTTTCTTTTGCAGGGGACCATCAGCTCAAATTTTTTTGTGGCCTCCTTTTCCTGCTACCCCTACTCACACAATTGTTCTCTGTGTCCCGATCCACAAAATTGACATCAGTGTTTTTTGTTTTTTTTTATTCCAGTGGTCACGCTCATTAAAATGCCTCCAGAGTGATGCCAAATGTTCCCTTTTTTAGGAGTACAAAACAAAAATCTCAGGGGTTTAAATAGTCATCGGGGAAGTTCCTATCAAGGACTCTGGACAGAGCTACTGAGGGCCTGTCGTGCTGAGTCCAGGCAGCACTCTGAGTTTGAGGTCTTTCAGGGTTATGTCATTTAATTAGGGGCGAGTAAGGAACAGTCACTCTTACTAAGGTTCAGTTCCACAAGTTCCTGTGCTTATAATGAACTCCCAGGGAATCTGCAATGAGAGATGATGAGGACAGTGTATCTTTGTGTACACAGCAGACTTAAACGCTTATAGTTAACATGATTTGAGATGAAGACACAAGCTTGTCAAAAGAGAGATGGACATTTTGACCAGCTTCACTCAATTTATGCTGAACTGAACTCATTGGGTCCTTGTGGAAACGTTTGCCTTGAGTGCAGTTGAGAGTCTGGACTCCGGACCAGGTTTCCCAGGCCCAGCTTCAGTTACTGGCTGGGTGACCTTAGATGTGTTGTTTAACTTGTGGGATGTGATTCAGTCTTTATATTTGTAAAATGAGGATAATGATAGAGCCTTGATCTTAAAATTGTTGGACGGCTTAGAAGAGTTGTTACAGTACATTTAGAATGGAGCCTGCTATAGAGACACACAGAGATATGGAGAGCAGATTTATCAGACTCCGTTCTCAGTGCTCTGTCTATCTGTGTGTTTGGGCCCTTTTACTTTACATATCATCACCTCCTAGAAGGACGAAAACAAACCTTTTCCAAAAAATCCTTTCTATGAAATCTTTTTAAAAGACACCAGTTTTGTTAAGACATAACACTTGCATTCCAAATTGAATCATTTTAGATGATTTTCAGTAATTTTTTTTCTTTTGGTAAATTTAGGGTTTGTGCAACCAACCACCATAATTCAGTTTTAGAAACAATTCCATCACCCCAAAAGCCCTCTCGTGGCACCAGATTTTGGAAGGAAATTACCACGATGATTGTTTTTCAGAACTAAAGGAGTAAGTGGTATGGAACACAAGCTTCCAGCAGTCTCTTCAGAGCAGACAGTCACCAGCTTCCCTTTGGTCATGGAGGTCCCAGGGGCCCCCTGTCGGTGCTGGGCGGTGTGAGTGTGGGGAGCCCTCCCCGTGAGGCTCTGACAGACTCATCCCAGTGCCGGGGGTCCCCAGGGAGACAGCCCTGTGCAATAGAGACAGCTTGGCTCCAAGGAGGTTAGGAAGATCACACCGTAAGTGTGAGTGTCACCCCACAGGAATTCTGTTCAAGTTTGGGGTGCCTCAACCGCTCCCTGCCCAGACAAGACAGAGCAGGCCATCCTGGCAGCCACCTCCACAGCCAGAGGGTCTCCCCAGAGAGCCATTTGCCATGGACACCGGTCCTGGGCCACAGTCAGAAGGCCCCCATCCCCCGCCTTCCTGAGGAGGACAGATAGAATGGGGGTGGGGGCAGGCACCCCTCACGCCACCCCCTTCCCAAAAGAACAGGAGCATTCTCCGAGCCTGAATATGGAGCGCCTTCCTACTCAGCACGAGCAGCCTAGTACCCACTTTGAGTGCTCTTTTTTTTTTTTGAGTAAAATATTTTATTTGGAGGTTTTGAAGAAGAGGAAGAAGTGAAAGTGGGAGAGAGGGGAGAGTAACGTGCTCAAGAGGGAACGCGGGCTTCTCCCAGGGCAGAGAGAGCCCCTACACACACACCAGCATTAGTCATGAAAGCATGAAAGTATCTCAAGAGGGAAGATGCGGGAGACAACATGCGCTCAGGCGCCACAGGTGCTCAGCCACATGGGCGCAAGCAGCACAGGGGCTCGGGCAGCATCTGTGCTTGAGTGTTCTTTCGCCTCTCCGGAAGGAAGCGCTCCTTGCCCAGGGGCCTTTTCTGCGCAGCTGAACGAGGTGGTGAGACTGTGGGAGTTGGCTCTCCCAGCGCCTGAGTTCCCCCCTCTTTCTTGTTAGATTCATCTTCCGACAGACCCAGCTCTAGGGGTGGCTCTGGCAGGTGCGGGGCGCTTACACATTCAAGTGACAAGAACTGAGACTCTGGGAGGAACTCAGCAAAGCCGCCCTGTGTGCCCCAGGAGAGGCAGCGGCTCTCAGGCAGGAGTGTGAAAGAGAGCATGGTCCAGGAAAAGCTTCTGGAACTCTTCAGTCTCATCTCTGCCTTTGTTCGTTCAGAGTCTGGATAAATGTTCACAAATGATTTCCAAGGAATATACTGACAGAAAAGCTACAGTTGTCTGGTTTTGGTCCATGTCAGAGTCTTCACATGTGGAAACTTGCAGTATAAATACTGGGATTTTGAAATACTGTTTTGCGATTTCTGAAGATATAACTTGATGATGTCATGATGTCAGAGTTTCCTTTGATGGTATCAAATATTCAGGTTTCCAGTCTTATTGAGGTATAATTTTTTTTGTCTTTGTGGGTCACACCTGGAGATGCCCAGGGGTTGCTCCTGGCTCTGCACTCAGGACTTACTCCTGGCGGTACTTGCGGGACCATATGGAATGCCGGGGGATTGAACCCAGGTTGGTCACGTTCAGGGCAAATGCCCTCCTCCCCACTGTATTATCGCTCCGGCCCCTTATTGAAGTGTAATTGAGCTGTACCATTCAGTCAGAAAGTACCCAGGGTGTTGACTGGATACACTTACAGATGGTCCCTGCCACTAAGCTCGCTACCTCCATTAGCATGCTTATCATTTTCTTTTTGTGGTGATATCTTTTTTAAAGGTACAGCCTCTCAGCAGCTGTCAGGCATATAAAACAGTCTTGGTAACTGTCATCACCATGTTGTTGCTGTCCGGAAACTTAGTTTACTATGAGTGCCGGTATTTATTGTCTTTTACTGAGGCAACGCGATAGCACAGCAGGTAGGGTGTTTGCTTTGCACGCGGCCTATGCGTCTGACCTGAGTTCGATTCCTCCGCCCCTCTTGGAGAGCCCAGCAAGCTACTGAGAGTATCTCACCTGCATGGCAAAGCATGGTAACCTACCTGTGACGTATTCGATATGCCAAACACAGGAGCAACAAGTCTCATGATGGAGACAATGGAGACATTACTGGGCCCACTCAAGCAAATCGATGAACAACGGGAGGACAGTGCTACAGTGCAGTGCTACTGAGGCAACAGTCGTTTACTTGCCCGCATGTGCTTGGGGTGCAGTCTCGCCACCCCGCCGCACCACTTCAGCACCACTATCCCCGGTCCCTCGGCTCTGTTCCACTCCACTGCCTCATTTCTGTTTGGTTTGCTCTGTCCCTTGTTCCTGCTCTTTCACATTCTGCCTGTGCCTCTGATCATCCCTTATTTGTCTTCCCTTCCCCGCCCTTTTCCTCCTCAGCAAGGCCCCTGCTGTCCTTACAAAGGATGAGACCTTGTTTCTCCTTCAAGCTGCATGCAGTTCCTTCATGTGTTGCTGGGCACACGGGTTGCACCTCCGTCAGGACTGTTGTAATTAGCTCGGCTGTGAACCTGGGTGTGCATCCTGGATGACATGGTAGGTTCGTTCGTGACCCTGCAGCATCTCCGTCCTGTCCCCTGGAAAGGCTGAGCAGCACACGAAGGGTCCCACTTCTCACTGTCTTCACCAGCATGTCTTGTCTGTCATGGCAGCTGCTCTCCTGCCTCGGCTCTGTGCTCGGCTCAGTGATGTCTGGGGATCCTATGCCAGGATGGGTTTCAAGGGACACTCTTGAAAGGGACAGTAAGTGCTCCTCAGCTGGCCTGGGGACCGCCCAGGGCCTGCCCCTTCTGTCCATAGGAGTCTGTGATGGTGATAATGGTCCCTCTGCCCCAGGGAGCTTGATGCTTGCCAGAGGTGAGGGATGCTTCCCTCAGGAATTCGCCTCCAGGGCCTGGTGCCCACCAGCCGGGCTCCCAGCCAGACAGCAGTTGTGGCGAGGGGTCCCTCGTGTCTCGAGGTGACTCTGTGGACACCCCATGCTTCCCCATCTCCTGTTTTCTGTGTTGTAAGTATAGGATCAAGGGTCTTGGGGTGTCCTGCAAAGCCCTCTGTGCCCCTGAGGAGAGGCATCCTGTAAACTACTTTATAGTGGCAACTTGTTGCCCCCGGATGGGATTGGGCCCCTCTCAGGGCAGAGTCTCTATGTCCTCTTTGTCCCTGGCTGGGTCAGTACTGTTGCTGTGTAGGTTGATTCAAGCTCTCGTGGCAGTTTGCTGTCCTAGGACGTTCAGGTTCTTCCTATTTAGCTGTTTGTCTACCCACCCCTGTCCCCCACATCCTCAATTTTCTAACTAGGAGCTTGTTCCTTCTGACAAACGTAGTTCCATTTCTCCTCCACTCCCAGTGCTTGGCAGTCACCATCCCACTCCTGTGACCATGATTTGGGCATTCTTGGATTCCCCAGTACAGGGGATCATTTTTATATTTTTTCTCTGTCTTATTTCACTTGGCGTACTTCCATCCAGTTTCTTCCATGTTGTAGCATATGGCAGCATCCATCTTTCTTTCTTTCTTTCTTTCTTTCTTTCTTTCTTTCTTTCTTTCTTTCTTTCTTTCTTTCATGGAATCAATGATCATGATTTGCTCTAGATTTGATTATAGATTTGTTTGTGTGACTTGAGTCTGCGACCACAGTGACTTCCCCCTAACCTTGAAACACGGTAAAAGACCTTCTTTTCCACTAGCATTCTTGGGGACTATTGCTTCTTGTACCCAGCAGGTAGGAGCCCTGCAGAGCTCATGTCCTCCTGGCAGGCGCGGCACTCCTAGCTTCCTGCAAAATTCATAAGTGAATCAAAGGCCGACTCAAAGCTCCCAAATGTGTTTTGTTTTATAACTCCAGAAAGTCACCACATTCTTTGTTGCCATGAGGGGGGGGTCTTTGATTTCTCACAAAACATTGATAAATGATTTATGACTGTAGTAGACCAGTCAGCTCCTTCTGAACATTTCTGTTTGTTTGTTTAGTTTGGGACCCTACTGGGCAGTGCTCAGGGCTTAATCCCAGCTCTGTGCTCAGAGATCACTCCTGGCAGGGCTCCAGAGAGACCATGTAGGGTGCCAGGGATCAAACCTCTCTGGTCTCTGTCTAGGCAAGTGCCGTACCCTCTGTGCGCTCTCTCAGGCCCTCCTTCTGAACTTACACCCCTACTTGTCCCAGCTCCATTTCCTCCATGAAAGAAGCCCTTTCACCCATCACCTTCTTCACTGCACCAGTCACCTGGCACTATTTTACTTGCAAAACCAGTGCTATTGTGTGTTTTCAACTTCAAACTAGAGTACTGTTTCTAATTTTATTAATATACCTCTTTTCAACCTGGGTTTACTTTCTTTCATCTTTATTGAACTGTTGCGATTTTTAACACTGTTGATGGTAGGTTTTTTTGTGCCTACATCATTCTGACACCATCCCTACCAGCAGGATCCCCGTTTCCCCCCTCCAAGATCCCCAATTCCTTCCCATTTCACACCCCAACCCACAGCACCCCTTAATGAACTCTGCTGACCAGCTCTCCAGTTCCATTGTCTTTGACCCTTTGTTTCTCTGTTACTGTGTCACTTTTGGTTCTGCACACGGGAGAGATCATTTCTGGTCTGTTTCTTTCCTTCTGACACTCCACTCAGCCTAGGGCCCTTTGGTTCCATCCATGTCACAGAAAATTGCGTGATTTTGTCCTTTCTCACAGTCTCGTAGTATTTCATAGTGTACATGTACCACAATTTCTTGATCTATGTTTCCAGAATGGGGCATTTGTTAATGCTTATCTTCTTATCTTGTGTTTATTTATGATGTCCACTGCATGTGTCTTGACTATACACGCTCATTCAGGTCTTCTTTTCATTTCACAACTGCATTAGTCCTTTTCACATTCATCCTCAAAACCCATTTCTCAGCCTCCCAGCCCTCCCACCCTTTACTTTTACAGTCAGGCTATTTAAAAGAGTGACTGCACTTTTCTTACCTTTATTTGATCAGTTTTTGATTCCTGTCTTTAATCAGGTCCAATTTGATTTCTTTCCTTCCCCTGACAATTCTTCCTCGAAGGTTCTGGTGACGTTCCTCGTGGACTTTGCTCACTCCCTCTTCTTCACAGCATTCTCATCTCCTGTTTTTGTGAAAGAGAAATTCTGATTTTCCCCCCTCCCCTCCAATTCTTATCTTTATATCTCTTCTCTGCTCATTCTCCTTAGTTAATCCACTTTCAGCTTTTAAACCACTATTTTTTATCTCCTCTTCATAGCCATGATTTATAAATATATACATGGGCTGGAGTGATAGCAATGGGCTGGAGTGATAGCACAGTGGTAGGGCGTTCGCCTTACAAGCGGCGAACATGGCCGACCCGAGTTCGATTCCTCCGCCCCTCTCGGAGAGCCCGGCAAGCTACCGAGAGTATTCGATATGCCAGACACAGTAACAACAAAGTCTCCAATGGAGACGTTACTGGGCCCGCTCGAGCAAATCGACGATCAACGGGAGGGCCTTTACCTTTACCTTTTACCTTATAAATATATACCTTGATCTCAGGTCATTGATATTTTCTTGATAGCAACTATTACTATATCTTAGTTTTCATTTTTAAAAAAAATTTGGGTGTTTTTAATCTCTTTACATAGAGTCCAAGATGCAGCATCAGCGATGCCTTTGATCTTTCCCTCCTTCCTGCTGTGCTGCTGTGCTGCCTGTGTGCTGTTTCCATGTCCATCCTCAGATTCTTTCTGTTTTTTTTTTTTCCTTTTTGGGTCACATGTGGCAAAGCACAGAGATTACTCATGGCTCATGCACTCAGGAATTACTCCTGGTGATGCTCAGGGGACCATATGGGATGCTGGGAATCGGTCTTAGTTCGGCTTTGTGCAAGGCAAATGTTCTACCCACTGTGCTATCACTTCAGCCCCATGTTCTTCTTTTCAGGGTCATTCTCTGCAGTTTATTGCAAACTCCTGAGCTGTAGATTGGGACTCACCGTGTGGGTCTAGTTTGAGCTGCAACATACTTTGAATTAGTCTTTGTATTAGTTGTCAGTGTTGCAAATACAGGAGAGCTCACATGAAGTTTGGAAGTTTCCCCCTGACACTTGGGAATCTGGCAATATGAAGCCTTATTCTTTTGGGGCAACAACTGAGCTGATTGGAGGATGCGTGGATGAAGTTATGAGGAAGCCACGGCAGTTTTCAGAGAGTTGTTGAGTTCCCCCTTTCCTGTTCTTGTTATATTTAGTTTTAGAATCAGTAATAACCAGCCGGGTTTCGTTTTACATCCTTGTCTTTGAAAACTTTAATTTCTTTTTTAAAAAAGCAGCTAGGACTTCAAAAAAGGAAAGCATCATGAAAATTGCCAAGAATCCCAAACTGAGAGATAATGGAAGTGTTCCCTGTGAAATCTTCTGAAGTGTGCCTCGCCTGATATCTAGATGAAAATGTTCCCCCAACATTGCAAAAAGCCACCACAGTCGATAAGAAGAAAATATCAGAATTGAAGCTTTGAGCAGAAATCAAGGTCTTCAGAAACACAAATGCAGAGAACCCCCAAAACAGTTTTAACAATCATGCAGGTCTCATTTAAAATGATCAAGAAAGTTCAAAAAGGACAAAAGGAGGAGATACGCAGAGATGCACGGAACTGATGAAGAACTTCCCGCAGAGAGCCTGCTGGGGGCTGTTTAGGCTCCCGCTTCTCATTTTATTCCATCCCTGTAGGAAGTTAAACTTGAATCCCAGTTCCAGTGAGTATTTTTTTTTCAATTGAGGTGAGAGTCACATCACACATAAAACTATCTGACCTCATGTCTGTATTTTTACTGAGGGAATATTGCTTTGCAGCTCTCTACAAGTTTCAGGAGTCAGTGTTCCCATCTTGGCAAATGAAGAGTTTGTCTCGTGCCTGCCACCAAAAGCCACGACCCCACCCCCTGCGCTCATTTCCCCTTCCCTCTCTGCCTCCTTTCTGTTGTCAGGATTTAGGATACTGGACTAAAAGCAGACACAAAGATCAGTGGGACGGATCTGAGGGCCCAGCTATAAATCCACACCCCTCCACGGGCAGTTTAACTTACAACCAAGATGCTAACAGCATATGGTGGAGAAAGGAAAGTCTCTTTAACAAATGGTAGTGGTGAAAATAGATTGCCGCAGACAACACTAGACAGATCTCTCCCGCTTGACATAAATATTAATTCATGGTGGATAAAAGACACTTATTTGTTACCACCAAATTCCATATACTGTGTAGAAGGAAACAAGGCGATAAAACTGATGACACTGAAGTCAACAATTAGGCGCCATTGAGTCCACGACCAGTGTAGGCCAAGGTTGACCTGTGTCTGGTTGCAGAATGTTTCTGCTCTCAACTCTTTCTTGAAGATTAGTCCTCGTTCCCCACTTCCTCCCAGATTCTCATGTCTTCTGGCTCTGGGATTTACTTATTCCAAATATTTCAACCATACAGAAGCATTTGATATCTGGCTGCTTTTATTTCACAATGTTTTTCAGGTTCATTCACATTGTACGTGTATCATTACTTCATTCTCTTTATGATGGAATAGTAATAATAATAATAATATTTTGTCTATATGTCTTAAGTATTTATCCATTTAATGATAGATGGCCATTTGGGTTTTTACCTTTTGGCTGTGATGAACAGTGCTGGTGTTTTGGATAAAAACTATAAAAAGTGTTTTTATAGTTACTCATTTTCACATTTATTTTGGTGTAAACATAGAGTGTAAATAGTGGAAAAACTAGGGCTGGAGCAATAATATAGTGGGTAGGGCATTTGCCTTGCATACCGCCAACCCAGGTTCAATCCCTGGCATCCCATATGGTCCCCCGACACTGCCAGGAGTGATTCCTGAGTGCAGAGCCAGCAGTAAGCCCTGAGCATCACTGAGTGTGGCCCCAAAACAAAAACAAAAAATAGTGGAAAAGTGGAAAAACTGTTTCTCTTTTGTTTTGGCTAGAACCCTCAGGGGCTAATCTGCCTTAAGTTTAGGGGTTACACCTGGTTTTCCTCTGGGGACCCCGTGGTGCTGGGGATCAAACTGGGGCCTCCCACGTGCAAAGTGTGTTCTTCGGCCCTTTGAATGACCTGTCTGGCCCCAGCTGTTTGATCTCATACTTGCCTTTCAAGTGAACTTTCTGGGGAGGAACTTAGATCATTTCCCTTTTACGTCAGTTGTACCTACAGAGTCCACGAAAGGAGAACAGTCCTCGAAAAGTATGTGAAGGACTCCTAGACAGTGAATAAGAATGTCATTGCTTGGCTCGTACCAAACTCAAATCGTGGGGTCCACCCTCTAAATTTAACATCTCATAGGAAATGTCCACTCTAAGTGAAACATCTCACAAATACGCATCACTCGTGAGGGCTAGCATCCTTTTTTCCTGACGTGATACCACTCTGTGCAGATGACAGGAGCAGAACGAGCTTCACCAGGGGATGCCGTGTGGTCTGAGAACTGGGGGGTCCTGGGAGCCAGCATTCCCTAGTTTTCCCTCCCCTGTTTCTGATGCTGTTGCAATGCCTGTGGGCACACACAGTGGCCGTGTGCTCACACACGTGTATCACAGCTGCACAGCCGTGTTTGTGCGCTCACACATATTCTCACCAGCAACATGCTTCCTGGTCTTGGCATTAGCTGGCCAGGGGGGTCGGGGTGGAGGTCGTTCCCCCTCGACGTGCTTACCCGCACCTGTGGTGGTGCTGCTGGGTCACTTGTGACACCTGGGCGGGCGGGCAGATGCCAGAGCCGAGCAGCTTAAGCAGCAGGGCTGCCCATGCCACACTGCGGTGTGGGGGCCTCAACCCTTGCCCCCTGCTGCCCCCTTCCTCCCTCCAAGCCCTGCTTAGATGTGCTTTACTTGTTCGTTTGGTTTTATTTGGGGGCCATGCTCAAGCTCAGGGTTTATGCCTGATTGTCTTGTGGGGATCTCTTGTGGAGCTCAGGGGACCCAGTGGGGTGCCAGGGATAGAACCAGGGTCAGTTGTGTGCAGGGCAAACACCCGACACACTGTCCTGTCTCTGGTCTAGCATTCTTAAGTATTCTGTTGGATTAAAGTGAGCAGTTAAGTTGGCCAGTTTGTCCTTTGCCACTTGGGGGATACTTTAGCTCTGCCCCTTGTTCTGCTTCGTAAGCGGGTTTGTTCCCCGCTTGTCTCTCCTCACTGAGCTCCTTTGGCTTTCTCCCTCCTTCCCCACCCGTGAGGAGTTAGAAGGAGGTACGCTGTGGGGAGAACACCACCTGCCCCAAGAGGCACAATTGAACCTTCAGCTTCTTCCACTGCTTGGCCACTAGCCAGCATGCGAGTGTTGACACCTTTCGCTGTAACCACTTCCTGATGCAGTTGTTTAAATATTTTATTGTCGTTTTCAAATTAGAAAAACAGTGCCAGTGTTAGCAAGGAGAAACCAATTATTATACTCGAGATGTAATGTCAACATCAACTATTAAGTAACAAACTATAATAAAACTAATGTCAATAAAACATTGTACCATTGTATAATTGAAACCCAAGCACAAAAATTTGTAATTTGTAAGTCTACAACTGTACCTCATGGTGTTTCACTAATAAAAAAAAAATAATAAATACAAGTCAAAAAAAAAACCAGGATGAGCGTAGCTGAGACAAGATGAAAATCACTGGCCATGTTGAAAGCTCCTTAACCTTCATTAATTCTTTATTGGATGCAAGCCTATGGTAAAAATACAAAGGGAGGGGGCTGGAAAGATAGCACAGAGAGTAGGGCGTTTGCCTTGCACATGGCCGACCTGGGTTCGATTCCCAGCATCTCATATGGTCCCCTGAGCACCGCCAGGAATGACTCCTGAGTGCAGAGCCAGGAGTAACCCCTGTGCATTGCCAGGTGTGACCCAAAAAGCAAAAAAAAAAAATACAAAGGAAGGAAGCAAAATTAAATAACAAGTGTAATAAACAGTTACAATGGTGGCAACTTCTTGGGTATGTTGGCTATTAGGTATCAGACTCTTGGGTTTCTTCTCAGATACCCAGAAAACATGTCTTACCAGTAATAACTCGTATACACTAACTCATTAATTTTTATCACGGATCTCTTTCTGGTGGTATCCTGAATGTGTATATGGAGTATACTCGCTTTTGTGCCCAGTAGTAATCTAGTACTATTTTATCCTAATCTAGAGTGACCGTCCAGGTAGTTGTAAAAGTTGAAACTCGCAGGTAGAGAGGAGAATTTAGTGCGTGTATATCTGTGGGCAGGTGAGCCCAGGGGCAACAGTAAGTACAGGAATCTGGGCATCTTGATTAGGGCCAACCCTGAGATCCCTCATGAGTGAGAGCAGAGCCTGTGCTTTTCCCACAGGAAGTGGGAATGGTTGATGATCTGGTAGCAGTGTTGAACACGGTGAATTTTTGGAGGAAACCTTCATTTCTGATCTATTGTTCTACAGTTGGCTATATTTTGAAGGAGGGACAAAGAGTAACCGGGAGGGTCTGGCCCTAAGGACCAGAACGTGAACCTGGTGATGTGGTAATGGCCAAGCATGAGGTCATGCGTAAAGCAGACATTCCTGATTTTCTGGAAGAAAGATTTTTATCAAACTATAATAAATAACATATAGGCAATATATATATTTGCTTATATAGTTCATCAAACTATCGAACATTTTATCAAACTATAATAAACAATATCTAAGTAGATGTTAAATATTTCCATCTTTCAAGGAAACGTGTATTATTTTCTTACTAATGATTCTTTACTCTTTCTAAATCACGGTACATCAAGTTAGATATCATGAAATTTAGCAAAGGAATTTTAAAATTGGAGACTTGGTTAAAATTCTCACCCTCTAATTTTTTTTATTGCTTGATATAAAGTATATTCACTTAAGGTGAGGAATAAATGAATCTCAAGGAACTTTGAAGAAGCTCAGTAATTTGAACCATATATCTATTCTTAGTGAAATATAAAAGTACCCCAACGGAGGTTTTATGTGGAATAAACTAGGTCTGGAAGTAGTCTATATTGAAAGACCTTCTGGCCTTTTGATGTCTGATTCTTTGATTTGGCTTTTTCTTTAAAGGGGTGCTATGTGGTCATAATTAGAAACATTTCGAGCTCTTTACTTGAGAAGTTAATTGTTCCCTAACATGCCCTATTATAGCTAAATAGTCTATAGTTTTGAAAGGTGAGAGTGTCTGAAATGATTATTAGGGATATTAACTTTGTCTAGTAGAAAAGTTCTAGTTTATCATACATGTTTGATGACATCCATAATGTGGCTGACCTTCCTTTTTCAGTTTATAGCTATGATACAAACTTATCTTTATTATACATTTAATAAAGTTTATTTTAATACTTTTATTTTTAAATTTGGGGGGTAGGGCATGTCTGGCAGTGCTCAGGGCTTAGTCCTGGTTCTGCGCTTAGGGATCACTCCTGGCGGGGCTTGAGGGACCATGTGGGGTGCTGGGGATTGAAGCTGGGTCAGCTGCATGCAAAGCAAGTGCTTCACCTGCTGTCCTGCCTCTCTGGCCTCTCATTTTAACCTGATTGTAGTAATAGGAATAAAATAATTTGCTTATTTTGCAGCTGATGCCATCAGATTTGAAGTTGGAAATTATTCATAAAGTACCAAAAGGCACCATCACAAATTCACTCTCTGACTAGATGGTTCAAAAGCTTCTTGAGGAAAGTCATCTCTGCCCTTTGGAAAGTGCCTGAAAACTCTGAATAAAATAGTGTTCTGAAAAATGGCTTGGTTACATAGTAGTGGTGGTGGAGGGGGCCCATCTGTTCTCTTTTCTGCTGGAGCATCTGAAACCGTTTTTGGACAGAGCAGACACAGTTTCTAGATTCTGGTAAGCATCCTCTAGCCCACCAGCGGCTGGCTGGGCAGCTGCCCCCTCCCTGCACGGGTGCTGTGGTCCACGTGGGAAAGGAGTTTCTGCTCCGTTAACTGTTTCTCTGTCCATCCGTCTTTCTGGAACCCCGTATTTCTTCTCACGAGACACATTGCCTAAATGCAATGTCCAGAGGCCTCTGTCCAGAGTGATGATGCTGTCACACAGTAGTTAGAATAGTTGTCACTGATGAATCGAGTTTGAAAAGCTCTCTCTCTCTGTCTCTCTGTCTCTTTCTCTGTCTCTCTGTCTCTTTCTTGCTCCCTCGCTCGCTCTATATAAATTTAGTTTCTTGACTTTTGCTGCAGTCCAAATGGTTGTTAGTAACGAAATGTGGTGAATGGGGAGAGTGGACTAAACCGATAGAATATAGCAGTACTTTATTTTCTTTTTATTGTTAGCAAAATGGTTTTTGATGGCTGATGTGTGCTTGGACATGTCCCTCAAAAGAGTCTCATGTGGTTGTTCAGTAGTTTCTGCATTCAGGGGGAAAACTGAGGTTCAGAGAGCTCAGACAGGGAGCTGGGAGGACTTGGAGGACTAGGACTAGTAAGCAGTGTACCACAACCGACCCATTGGCCTCTGATACTCCTATTCCTCCCCCAGTGTAAGGTACCATCAAGTAGGTTTTCTTTTGTATGTCCGAAATGCCTTGATCAAATAATCCCCCATAGTAACAGATGCTGCGGGTGTCATTTCTCATTCTGAATGGGAGGGTCTGCCCTGTCCCCCCACACCCCCCAGTTTCTGACACAAGCCCCAGGTCATCAGCATGGACCCTTCTCCCTCTCCATCCTGTGTTTGGGGTGGAGCATGGGTGCCCCGGCCATGGGCCACTATCTCAGCTTCCTCTATAAGGAGCAGTGAGCCCCAGGGCCACGGCTGCCTACGGAGGTGCCGGGATTTGTGTGTGTCCATGTTTGACTTCGAAGCTCTGAGTAGTTGTCCACTCTCATGTTGCCCTCTGTCTGTTCTCATGGTCCATGGGAGTTGGAGAGCCTGCAGGCGAAATCCGTAGGCACCAGAGTGGAAGGCACGCAAAGCTGTGATGCTCAAGCCTCCACAGGCCGGGCTGTATGTGTGCTGTGGTTCTGAGTGGCTGTGCAACTGCCCAGGGCAGTGGCTGGGCGCTAAGTGGTGCAGCTCTTAGTGGACCACCCTGGTTCTGTGCTAGCCCCTTTCCGCACGAGAAACGCTCTGTTCCAGTTAGGCACCATCTGAGTTGCAGATCTTAGGAATTTTATTGAAATGGCTTTCATTTTTGAAATCATTTAAATGTGGCCCCTGTAATAATATTATTTAGAATGGCATTTAAAAAAAAACGAAGACAGCTTTATTTTGTTTTTTTTTAATTAATTTATTTATTTATTGAATCGCTGTGGGAAAAATTACAGAGCTTTCAAGTTTAGGTCTCAGTCATGCAAATATCAATCACAATTCCCTTTACCAATACTTATTTTTCACCACGAAGAACCCCAATAAACCCCCCCAGCCCCCCCCCAATGTCTGTGGGGTAGATGAATTCTAGTTAACACTCTGTCTACTTTGACTAGCTTCATTGTTTTGATAAAAGTTGCACCATTATTTTTGAGACTTTACCGCCCCCCCCAAACTCAGCCATGCTGAAAAAGCATTGTGAAATGATCTGCTTTCTACAGCTGGGTAGCGGCCGCGCGGTTTTGGATTTCTGCTATTTTATTTATTAACCCTGCAAATATTTCTACTGAGAGTCAGATAATTAAGAGATTGGTCTCTGTGCTTCTGGGGCCATGGCTGTGCCGGAGAGCCGCTCGTGGGGGGCAACTGGTGACCTCGGTCAGGCGTGAAGGACGGGCCGGAGCGCCCCCCGTCCCATGAGGTATCCATCGCGCCCCCACCCCTGGCTCAGACCTGCTCTCCACCAGGCTCCCATGCGGCCACCATCTTTCTTTCCAGGGAGCTTTATTTTGTTTTTTAAAAGAACAAGTGAAGGGGAACTTTTGATCTTTCGCCCTCCTGAAACTGATCACGCTTCTTACTAACCGGCCCTGTAAGGGGATGGCCGACTTCTCTAGATTCCTGGGTAATTTTAAGGAAGGTTATGCAGGAGATAATAAAATAAAATCAGTGATACCCTCTGTGTGAGGAACACGTAGGGAGAACTGGTCTGAAACGGAATGACTGGGAACGTTTTAGATTTGAAAGAGAGAGGGGAGGTCCGTGAGGAGCTCTCAGAGGCCTGTCTTCTTCAGTGGGGAACTCATGCACAGGATGCACAGCTGAGGGAAGAGGCAGGGTGTGGCCAGCTGGGGGCCGGCCCCCTTGCTCTCTGTTCTTCATGGGTGGTGCCACCTGGGCACCCTCCGAGAGGGTGGACCTGAGGTACCTTCACACCACTTGTGCCCCTGCCCTCCCGAGGGCCAGGCGAAAGGAGAGAGCTCACTTCCATGGGTACTGGCATGCTCGTGGGACAGAGAGCCCAGGCCAGGCTCACAGCGGCCACTTCCTGTGATATTTTCTTGAGGTGTTTTTTTTTTTTTTGTGCGTGTGTGTAAAGAACAAAAAAACAGTGTGGGTTTGCTCACTTTCCTTCTCCAGAGAAAATCCCATTTCTCTGGTCCACATTTTGATGTTGCCGTATCTCTCCAGCCTGTAAGCCTCCTTGGTTTCCAGTAGGATGAATTCTGTCCCTGATGCAAGTAGACTTTTGGCAGACACAGCTGAACTGCTTATCCCCGGGTATGGTCACCCAGGTGTTTCACAGCAGGTAGACTCACAGGGTCAACCCAAATTCAGACCCCAACGAAGAGTTGGTTCTGGCACACACCATCTTCCTTTAGGTTGTTCATTAGCTTTGAACCCTTGAGTTGTCTCTAGCAAATATGTTGTCACCAGTATAAGAGTATGCTGGTTCATGATCTTTCAGTGTCATGTATTTTATTATTAGACACCTAGAAATTACTTAAATATACATCCCTTTTTAAAAAAATTGGCTTTTAGCCTGTCTTAGCAGGCTGGGGTAGAAAGCAGATGGGTGTAGACGCTCACACATGCATATGAATGTGTTTGCATAAATGTGTATTTATGTCACATGCATGCATACACCTCTCTATTCATTCTACAAAAGTGTTAATCATTTTTATTATCTGTCTCTACTGATGTATCTATCCAGATATATAAAAATTATGAATTTTCACTAATTCCAGTTCCAGTCAAATTATCACAGGATTTTTTTCTCTTTTCTCCTCTACTTGTTATTTCCTTCTCTGACAGTAAGAAGCCAGCTTTCCATTATGTCTAGCTCTGAGCTCAAAACTAGATTACCAAGAAATGATTTTTGATTCATCATCCGTCAATCATTGTTCTGTGACAAGGAAGCCGAGAGACTTGAATCTAATGCTTCTTCTGAGTGCCTCTCTATCTCCAGTTCAGGATCGCACAGTCCAGTCCAAGTGTAGATTTGTTTATCTCTCTGCTCTCCTTCAGTGTCATTGTATGATTCATCAGTTGGAGGAATTAGATATCTTTTCTGCTTGTATTTTATTTTAGGATTTATCCTCTCTTTTCATTATGTGTTTTATCCTTTATTTCTGTCTTCTAAATTTTATTTATAGATTTTTTTCTTATATATAGAACCACACCCAGAATGTTTGAGAGGCTCTGGAGGACCAAGGCCCAAACCCAGAGCCATGCACAGTCAAGCCCTGTGCTCCATCCACCAGGGGAACCAGAGGTCACTCTCTCTTCTTTTCCTTATGTCTGAAGAAATGGCACATTAACATAGTTTTAAAATTCGAAGCTGCAACCAATAGATACATTCCCAAAAAATACCATCTTACTTGCATTTCTTCTCTCTCATCTTCCTTCCTGTTCTTCCCAGTAATTATGTGGTTTCATCACTCCCTAATTCTTTTCTGCTTCTTTAGCACAAATAAACAGATAGATACATAGCTCATTCCTTGATTTTCCTATGCTTTTCCTTTTTCCTTTTGTCATAAATGAGATCATTTGTTCTTTTTCCATCAGCATTAGAATGCCAGTGTGTGAGGGAATCTAGTTTGTGCAACTCCCAACAGACATATAGGTTATTTCCAATATTTGTGATCACACATGAATTCCTCCATGAGGGTTGAACTGCTTTAATTTTCTTATTATTTTTGGGCTACTCCTGGTGGTGCCCAGGGTTTACTCCTGACTCTCTGCTCAGGGTTCACCCACGTGGGACTTAGGTGGCCATTTGGGGTGCCGGGAAATGAATCCTGGCGAGCTCTGTGCAAGGCAAGTGCCCTACCTGCTATACCATTGCTCCAGCTCATGCTTTGAATTTCTGTTAGCTACCTAGTGGCTTGACCCACAGCCCAAAGAGAATACGTCATTACATTGTACCAACATAGTTTTCATTTTCAGTGCATAAATAAGTGAGTTAACATTTTCATGCATTTAAGGATCATCTTCATAGATTGAGTTATACTTGACATACAATACATCTTGTGTACTTAAACATACATTTTCTTGTGGTTTGAAATATCTAGGCACTTGTGAAGATGTCAACTCTTCAAGATGTCTGAAGACGTCAAGATATTTATGTGCCCATACAACCACCCCCTGAGTTTCCTCGTGCTAATATGTAATATTTCCTTACCTACTTTTGTCTTCTCCGCATGCAAGAAACCACTGCTCTCCTTTCTGTTACTACATTTGAATTTCTAGATTTTAAGTAAATGGAAGCATTACTCTATCTTTTGTTCTCTTTCCCTTTGCTGTCATAATCTTGTGCTTCCCCCATGTTGAGCTTTTGAGTTGCACGAGCCCCTTTGCAGTGGTACAGAGATACCAGGCTTGTTTGATCCACATAGCCGTTGGAGGACCTTTGAGCTCTTTCCAGCTTGGCAGTCTTACAGATGACATCCTCAGACGTTAGTTTCCAAGTTTTACCTGCACGTTTGCTTTCCATTCTCTAAAATTAAAACCTAGACGTGAATTATCTGGATCTTTCTAAAAGGCATGCGTTGAACTCTTTAAGGGACTCCAAGTAGTGGCCAAACTGCTTCTGGGGTCTGCAGATCCCACCCACAGTCACTTCCTCCACCCAGTCGCCCAAATCTGACGTGGCCAGTGTTTCTAGGTCACCTCTCTGACAGGCCTGTTTGAGTATCTCATCATGGTTTGCATTTCTATTTCCTAATTTGAAATATTTTAAAGTTCTCTTTTCCGTAAGCATATCTGTCTTGGTGAGTGTATTTTGAACATATTTTTGGCTGAAATTGTTACTTTCTTGTGGGAGGGGCAGGTAAGAAATCTTTGTGATATGAATACGATCCTTAAGCAGCTAGGTGTTTGCGAGTTTTCTCTTGTGTTGTGTGACTCTACCTTTACTTCAGTGCTTTCTTTCAAGGAACAGGTATATATTTTTAATTTTAATTACAGTACTTTCATGAATTGTTCACTTGGTATCACATTAAATAACAATAAAAATGTCCTTAATCCGAGGTGACAAAGAATTTTTTTTAGAAGTATTGTAGTTTTAGGTTTTTATATTTGGGGCTAATATCTGTTTTTAAAGTTGATTTTGTACTATCCCAATAGTATCAATATCCTGGATTGATTTCTTTTTCCTTTTTTTTTTTTTTAATAATTTTGCCCTTTTTTTTTGTTTACTGCTTATAGGATCTGGAGTGACACTCCCCACTCATTTGTAATAGCTTTATTTTTTTTTTAAGTTATAAAACAACTTTTTTATTTGCAATACCAAAACAACGCTATTAAATTAAGTCATATGTAACACAGCACATTCTTATTCTTTTAAGCCTAAGCATGTGTTTGCTGAAATTAAATATAGAAATAGAATGATCAAATTCTGTTCTTGTGAAATATGCCAGCCCCATCTTCTCAAGTGAATCATGATAATAATTATTTTAACAATAGCTTATAATATTTGTAGCTAAGAGTAAAAGAAGGAGGCTACTGTGATTCTGAATTTGTGAAGCAATCATTTGTCAAATCAATTCTATACCTAAATAATCAACAAGATGAATGTCTCTTCTTTTATGATAACCTTTGCTGATCCTTTCAAATAGTATCTCCATAATTTATAATTTTTCATGGTCATTATTTCCATTTTATTCAATTTATAATTTTTTTTATAATTTATTTCTTTATTGAATCACTGTGGGAAAAGTTACAGAGCTTTCGGGCTTAGGTCTCAGTCATGTAAATATCAAACACATTTCCCTTTACCAATACTTATTTTTAACCGCGAACCCCAATAGAACCCCACCTCCCACCCCTCCCAATTCCTGTGAGGCAGTTGAGTTCTAGTTAATACTCTATCTACTTTGACTAGATACATTGTTTCGATAGAAGATGCACAATTATTGTTTAGGGTTTATGACCCCCCCCCCAATCAGACATGCTGAAACAGCGTTGTGATATGATTTGCTTTCTACAACTTGGTTTAAGAATAAAATGATGTGGCGTGGCCTCAATAGCGGCCGCGCGGTTTTGGATTTCTGCTATTTTACTTATTAACCCTGGAAGAATTTCTATTAAAAGTTAGATAGTTAAGAGATTGGTTTCTGTGCTCTGGAGTCGTGGCCGTGCCGGAGAGCCGCTCGTGGGGGGCAGCTGGCGACCTCGGTCGGGCGTGAAGGACGGCCCATTACTCCCCCCTTCCCATGAGGTCCCTGCCGCCCCCCCGTCCCCCCCCCCCCCCCCCCGTGGCTCAAACCTGCTGTCCACAAGGCTCCCGTGCGGCCGCCATCTTTCTTTCCAGAGAGCAATAGCTTTATTTTGTGTCGTCTTTTTTCCCTGGTCAGTATAGCTAGAGGTTTGTCAGTTTCATTGACCTTCTTTATGAACTAGTTGTTGGTTTTGCAGATTTTTTCCTAATATCACTTTCTCCTATACTATTGATTGCTGTCATCATTTTTATTATTTCCTTTCACATTTATTTTGTGTTTCATGTGCCCTTGTTTAGCTTATAATAGTAGATGCTGATATTATTGGTTTGAAATATAATTTATTTATATTACTTTCGAACACAGCTATATATTTCTGTATATATTTTTTCCTCAAGCATTACTGTAGCCTCCTGTGCTTTATGGCAGCACAGCTTGAGCACTGGTCTATACTGGGGAGGGGGGGCAGGAGGGCAGGCGGGCAGGGTAAGGAGAGAGGAGGAGGCTGGGGGCAGGGAAGGGGTGTGACATGCATAAGAAACCCTCTCTTCAACAGGAGTGTGAGTCACGCTGCCTGACATTAAAACAACAGTTCTGTCATCTCTCATTTTATTTATCTGACCCATAGGTTATACAATATTTTGACTTCTATTTATATGAAATTTCGGGAATTTTTTAAAAACTTATTTTTCATTCTACTGTTATTAGAGAATATACAGTGTATTTTATAAGTGAATCTTTCTAAATTGATTGAAATTTGCCTTGTTTCAGAACCCATATAATCTGTTTTGATATGTGGTTCCTGCACCTTTGAAGTGATAACATTCTTTGATGTTTGGGTGAATTGTTTCGTTAGTGGCAGAGAGGTCGTTAGCTTTCTGTTAATTAGTGTTGGCGTTGTACATTTGAAGACTATTTTTATTTTGTCTTTTTAATTTTAAAGTGTGTTTCTTGGACTGGAGAGTTGGTGTGAGGGTGAAGGCACTTGCCTTGAGTGTGGCTGCCAGTTGGTTGACAGTATTATCCAAATTCTGTTCATGCTTATCTGATTATACTATCAATTGAATGAGGACTCAAAATCTTTCATTTTAATCCCATGTGTTTATTCCTCCTCATAGCCCTGTAATTTTGTACTTCTCACATTTGGAAGATTCTTATTGTAACGATGCTTTGATGCATTGTCTAATTGTATTGAAGTGGGCTTTCTTACAGATGACAGTATTTTTCCCCTCTGAAATCTACTTGGGCTGATAATCATATAGTCCCTCTAGCTTTCTTTAATTAGTTTTGGCGTGGTACATTTGAAAATTATTTTTCTTTTTATCTTTTTTTAATTTTAAAGTGTGGTTCTTGGGGTGGAGAGTTGATGTAAGGGTGAAGGCACTTGCCTTGCGTGTGCCTGAACCTGTTTCAATACTCAGCGCTACAAGCCTCCCCAGCCTCTACCAGGACTGACCCCTGAGCACTAAAAAGTGAACAAATGAGTTTCTTTCTCTTACTGACAGTGTCAGCTTGACTTTTTTCATCTGTTTGGTAATTGCTACCTTTTAACTGGGGTAATTTGATCATTTCCACTTCACCGGTGGGTGGATTCTTCTCTGTTTCTTTTTGTCTTGTCTGCCCGTTGATTTCCTGTGTCCCCTTCCCACCTTCCTTTTGATTGAATGGCTTTATGATTCCATTACTGACCTTTTCTAGCTGTAGCTAATACCTTGGTGGTCGTCGTGGCTGCTTCATTTTCGCATATATGTTTTAAAGTTGTCATGTTCTCTCCTGGGGTGATATCCTGTGAGTTGATATGAGAAGACTCTTTCTCCTGTTTCCTGCCCCACCCCCTGCCCTGCCCTTTGTGCTCTTCATTCATACTTTGGCTTTTCGTTTATTAAATCACACTACATTGGTTTTGTTTTTTGCTCAGTGGAAAGACAGAGAGATGATCTTTCCCATGTAGCTACTACTACTCGTGGTGCCCCCCATGCTTGGTTTCCCTCCATTTTGCGTGTGTTCGGGAGCCACAGCCAGCGCTGCCTGGGGACTACTGTGGGCTCAGTGCTCCTTGGCACTCCACGGATCAAGTGTTTCTTGGGTGACTGCAGGCCTCCCTCATACAGGGCAAGTGTTCAGTATCCCCCCCCCCCAACACACACACCCTTCCCCAGTGATTAAACAATGTTATTTCACTTTCTTCAATTCCCTTCTCCAGAAACCTGTTGTCTGTCATCCTTATTTTTGTTTCTCAGGAAAATAGCCTTTTTTCTGGGTACTTAAAGTTGCTGTTCTTTCTCGCTAGCTCTGGGTGAGTTATTTGATGTCGTTTTGTTTTTTGTGTTTAGATTTACTTGAGTTCTTGGGTCTGTAGATTTATGCTTTTCATGAAATTTTAAAAAATGCTGGCCATTTTTTCTTTGAATGCTTTTCTGACCTTGTCTCTATCTCTATCTCTCATACTTTAGGACTTTACACATACAGTAGATCATTAAAAGTTTTACTCTGTTATCTAATTTTCTTTCTATGCTTTTTTTTTTTTTTTTGGTTTTCACTGCTAGGTCCTCTCACCAGTCTTTAGCAATTGTGTGTGTGTGTGTGTGTGTGTGTGTGTGTGTGTGTGTGGTAGGGTGCACGCTCAGTGGTTCTCAGATCTTACTCCTGGTGTTGTGCTCAGGAATCTACTCCTGGTGAGCTCTGGGGACTATCTGTGGTGCCAGGGATTAAACCTGGGTTGGCCTCATTTAAGGTGGGACTTTATCTGTGATACTCTCTCTGACCTCTTAGCAGTCTGTCTCACATCCTACAATTGTATTTTTAATCTCATGCATTGCAGTTTTTCTACAAAACTTCTTTCTCTGCAGCTTCGGCGTGGCACTAATTTTGGCCTCGTCACGAGCCCTTGACTCTCTGCTCTCTCTATTTTATTCCTACTGGCCCCAGTTCTTGCCCTTTTCCAAACAGTCTTTTATATCTTCTCCTTTTCTTACCCATTGGCTGGGTTTTCTTACCTTTCTTTTCTTTTTTTTAAATTATATTTATTTATTTTTTAATAGTGAGGCACCATGAGGTACAGTTGTAGACTTACACATTTTTGTGCTTGGGTTTCGATTATACAATGATCAAACACCCATCCCTCCACCAGTGCGCATTTCCCACCACCACGGATCCCAGCATCCCCTCCCTCCCCCAGCCCCCATCCCACCCTGCCTCTGTGGCAGGGCATTTCCCTCTCTCTCCTTTTGAGTGCCATGGTCTGCAAAAGAGGCATTGAGTGGCAATCATGGTGGTCGACAGTCTACCCTCAGCATGCTCTCCCATCGTGGGCGGATCCTCCCAACACCCTTTATTTGGTGTTCCCTTCTCTTTCTGAGCTCCCCCTTCCCCTAACATGTGTGGTTGTCCTCTGGGTCATTGAGTAAAATTCCTGGTACTAATCTCTGCCATACTTGGGTGTTAGTTTCCTATTTTGTTACTTTATGTTCCCCAGATGAGTGCAATCTTTCTATGTCTATCCCTTTCTTTCTGAGTCATTTCGCTTAACATGATACTTTCCATGTAGTACCACTTGTATGTAAACTTCATGACTTCGTCTTTTCTAACAGCTACATAGTACTCCATTGTGTAAATGTGCCAGTTTCTTCAACCAGTCATCTGTTCTCGGGCACTCAGGTTTTTTCCAGATTCTGGCTATTGTAAAGAGTGCTGCAATAAACAGACAATTGCAGATGTCACTTCGGCTATACTTTTTTATTTTCTTTTACCAATCTGTCTCATCTTTCTCTGCTCCAGCATCACTTTCTACATTCCTAATTCCTAGTAAGGATTTTCTCTATTATGTGATGCCTCCATTCCTCATATTACCCCTTGATACTTTGGAATTAATATTAATTGTTCACATTAACGTTAATCTATTGTTTTTGTTCCTTGGTAGACTTCTAGCTCTCTCTCTTTTTATTAAATCACAGTTACAAGCTTTCATGTTTGAGCTTCAGCCATTCAGTGGTAGAACACCCATCTCTCCACCAGTGAGTCACATTTTATACCACCAGTGTCCCCAGTATCTCTCCCCCCCCCCATCCCAGTCCTCATCCAACCTTTATGTCAGACAATTATCCCCTCTACTTTTGGGCATTATAGTTTGCTTGAATTTTCCCATCACCATTCAAATCTGCCTGTCAGGGGCAGATGCTAGATAATTTATTTTCTATTGCTCACTTTGAATATTAAGAGTGGCTGTGCACTTCTGCAATTCTAAATTTGTAAATGGTTGTGTTCCAGAGACATTTCTGTAGGGTGCTAATTCATTTTGGGATTCAGTTGGGAGTCCTTAGACCAGGGTCGTTGGTGTGCTGAGATGGCGCCTGGAGGCAGATGGTGGGCGTGACAGCCAGGACTGTGAACTGGTGGGGACCCAGAGGAGCCCCACTCCTCTGCCGCTGCTGCCGTGTAGTCCTGGGACACGCATACCTGGGCCTTGCTTCTTGCAGCTCGTGGTCGCCGGGAAGACAAATGCATTTTACTGGTCCTTGTTTGTTCGTAGAATTGTATTCATGCCATTGTGTAACTTTGATCGCACGGAAGGTGTTAGAGCCTGTCGTCTGTGTGGATCCTGACTTCTAACTGGTGTTAACTTCTCGGTGAACAGTTTAGCTTTCCACTCTCTGAGAGAGATTTGATCTTTAAACATTGCTCTGCACAGTTCAGTCCTACAAGGGATCTAGCTATGCGCCCAGTCCAGTGGCTGCAGTTTGGGGGCAGCTTTGGGGCCCTGTGATGCTGACTTGGTCCTAGGGCTGCTCCCAGCAGTGCTCTAGGGACTGTGTAGTGTCGGGATTGAACTCAGCTTCTCTGTGTGCTCTCTCGGAGCCCCAGTCATGATTTAATTTTTTAAAGAAAAGAAATATTTGTGTAGATTTAAAGAAATAGCATGATGTAGTGGCACCACTTTGAAGTTTGAAGTCAGATCGACTGCTTTAATTTCTTGTTCTGCCACATAGTGTAAACCTGGCAAATCATTCACCTCTTCTAAATTTCGCCATTTTCTTTTGTGCAAGGAAGTGAATAACTTTTTATTGTTACAAAAATGAAATGAGATAATATATGAAGTGCTCTAAACTGTAATGAGCACGTAAGCTCAGTAATTTTGCTTCATCATCTACAAAGAGATTTAAAAATTACGGTTCTACATGATATGGTTTGTAGTAATATTCACTTAAAGAACCGGATGGTGCTTACTGTGTCTTTAAAACACATTTCACATAATTTGGAAGTGACTTATGATAAGCAGAAAAACTCCTCAGTGATGGATACTGCATTTATACTTGGTAAATAAAGAGAACATTTGCAGACTTAAATTTTGATCTACTTGTGCCAGTGATGAATGTAAGTGAGGTTTTTTTCCTGGCCTCTTTGAAATATTGAATTGCCCAGGGACAAGGCATGGATGATGTTTTGAAGGAAATAAATATTTCAGCTTCACATTTCAGCCTTTCTTCTTGACTCCTTTGATCTGACTTTGGTTTACTTAGCATTCTGCCTGAGTGACCTCACACTGCCTTCTCCCTCTCCCTAGCAACAAGAAGTGGTCTGCTCCTACTTCAAAATATGGGCTTTGTCATTTTACCGGATGAACACATGCTTCCTCATTATTGAGACAATATTATATAAGGTGGATTGGTGGTTATGTGTGTAGCTTTGCATTAGGATGTATAATTTACACGTGGAGCCTCCAGTCAGTTTCTGCAACAGGAAACTATGAGATTTGGTATTTATCTTAAAGTTAAAAGAATTCGTAAGAATTTTATTCTATTTTATTTATTTATTTTGCATTTTGGGTCACACCTGGTGATGCACAGGGCCTTTGCCCTCAGGAATTACTTCTGGCGGTGTTCGAGGAACCATATGGGATGCTGGGAATCAAACCCGGGTCTGCCGTACATAAGGCAAACACCCTTCCCGCTGTACTATTGCTCCAGCCCCTCGAAGAATTTTAAAGGAACTTTTCTTCACTATAAACTGATCTGCTCAATCTTGGCATGTCAAACTTTAATATTTTCCTACCATACTCTAAATATATGAGCTGTGTTCCTGCTTACTGAGATAGAGTTCTTTTTCACTGACCCATTTTCTAAGCAGAAGTTAGTTTAACATGACTATTACATAAGCCTTTATGCTCTTTGTTTCATTAACCAATACTGCTTTTTTTCCTACTTTCCACATATTCCGGTGCCGACTGTTACCACTCCTTCTGTTTCTGAATCCCTGTCACATAGAGTGCTTGGTGGCATGTCCTATCTGATCAAGCCTGGCATTTTCCGTTGGCCTGTGAACCAGACTATAGTTTTTCTAAGGCAAGCCCCATTTTTTACTCCCACCAGAGGTGTCTGGCTGTCTCTGAGAGAGCAGGCCTCGGGTCGCTGGGGCCCCCTTCAGCCCTTAGACGTGACTAGGCTGTTACTAATCATGAAAGCTCAAAGACTGCAGCTAGGAGCAGTTCTTTGGAAACCTGGTTCAAATCCAGTTTGATTTCTTCTTTGTCTTAAGACTTCATGGCTGACTTTGGGATGACTGAAGAAGATTCCTGGTTATATTCGTTGCTCACCTGCTTCATCCAGTCAGGATTCGGTCAGACTGGAGTGTGAGCCTGGGGGCCTGGTTCTCTGGCTCTCTGGGGGAACCTAAGTTACTCCACACAGCAAGAGAAAATTCTCTGTTGCCACTGGATCTGAGAGGTACCTGGTCAAGGCCTGACTGACTGTGCTCCTGCCGTGGAGTCAGCCCTGTCCTGTTTGAGCCAGGACCTTTGTCTGCCCAAATGCTCTGGACTGCTGGTTTGTTTGGCTTTTCTTTGTTCTACCTTTTCTGCTATTGTCATTCAAACCCACTCAGCCCCAAGAGGCATCTTGGAAGGTTGTGCTGCAACAGTAGAATGGAAATTCCTATAGCAGAACTTCCACACCTACCAGCTCCTACATACTCGTCTCCCACTAAGTGTAGAGAGATGAAGTCTCTAACAGTCTGCTTCTGACGTTTAAGGCTCTTTCCAGACCTCTGTCACTGTGTGTTCCATGTCTTTTTCCTTTATTTGAGGTTCTGGTTCTGACTTGTACTAGTGCCCAAAGCATTTTCCAAATCTATAAACTAGAGATGATACCTAACTTGCTTATAAATGGTGAGGAGAACATCTTCCTTACTGTATATACTTACTTAATTCTCCAATCAATGTCATGAGGAAGTCTTGTCTGAGAGAAAGTTTCTCAAACAGCTTTCCTCTTTAACACAGGCCAGCGGCTAACATCACAGATCACAGATCATCCTGTTATTCATCGATTGCCTCGAGCAGGCCCCAGTAACGTCTCGTTCATCCTAGTCCTGAGATTATATTCAAGGCTCTTTAGGAGAATGAGACCCATCATTGTTACTGGTATTTGGCATATTGGGTACGACACAGGGAGTTTGCCAGACTCTGCCGTGTGGGCAGGTTACATGAGGTGGGTTTTAACCAGTGCTTGGTGAGTACATCACAAAAGGCCAAAGGACTGAACTGTAAGATCAAAATATATTTTTCAAGGAGAAAAAGGAGGGGAAGCTCAAGTTTACTTTGGGTATTTTGAATATAGTTTTGTTATTTATCCTTAGAACTACCTTTAAAAAGATCTTCTAGTATATTACAAAAGATCTTTTTTGGCTTTCTAAGATTGTGTTGTATTTGGCTTTTGGAAATTGTTTTGTTATCTTAAATACGTCCTGCTCCATTACTCAGGATAAATATCTGTTCTCATATACTTTGAATGGATTAGCACCAGGATGACCCACACTCGGTGTCAAAAGTGTCCTAGCCAGGCAAAGATAGGAGAATGCAGAAGTATTTGTTAGGTCTTAAGAGTTCCACTAAAATTCCTGTGACACATGAAATTGGCATTCATGATTCTGGGCTCCCTGAAGTCCTGAACAGTGGCTTGTTTTTCCTCTTCCTTTGCAAAGCTCTTTCACATATTGCCTTCTTAGGAACTGACCTTTGAAACAAAGGGAAACTCTTTGCTCCTTTCTTTTCTAAGCCTTAACAATCCTTGATCTCTAGGTCTTGTTTGTTCACAATTGTGCTGATTCTTTGAGCTCAATCAGTTTGCTTGTTTGACTGGGATGCAAGGGGTCTATTTACCTGATTTACTTAACTCAGCATGATGACCTCAAGATCTATTGCTGGTGTTACAAATGTTGTGATTTCCTTCTTTTGTGTGACTAATATTTCGGATACACAGGATACATTCCTCTATCTGTATCTGTGTGTATACCTGTCCTTCTGTATACACCCTGGATAATAGTGGACACCCTTGGGAATGCAGCCTAATCCACCCTCTGTGGAAAAAAATGCAACCCAATTCATCTTTATGGAGGATTCTCGAAATATTAGAAATAAATAGACTATCAGACTCAAAGATTTAGTCCTAAGGATATAGCCAAGAACACTAATATGAAGTGTCAGGAACATAGCTCAGCAATAGAGAATGCTTCACATGTATGAGATCCTGGGTTTGATGCCCAACACCATCTACACCTTAAACCCCCTTTTCCTCATCCAAAATAAATGCTACATGAGGTAATGCTCCCCTGTGCCATTGCGTGTTATTCACAGTAGTCAGGATCCGGAAGCAACCCAGGTGCCCAGTGCAAGGTGAGTGGAATATAGACACAGTGGATTGCTATCCAGTTAGAAGAAAAGAAGGGATTTTGTGAGTGGAAGAAGTTATACCAAGGGAAATAAGACAAAAAAGAGAAAGAACTCAGATGCAGGACGTAAAGAGACAAAGGGAGGGAAGGAATAGATAAAGTGGAGCCAAAACAAATCCTTAGTGTCTGAGAGTAGAGGGAGTACCAGAGAGCTTTGGATGGTGGTGAAGGGTGTTAGTGCTTTGGGAAGTAGGCACGGTGCGAGAACATATGTTTAGAGAGATATAAAACCGTAGTCTGAAAACATAGATTATGTTGTAAACCAAGGTTGTTTCCATTAAAAAGAAAGAAAATGAGTGGACTCCCTTGTTTTGGGTTATTTTAGAGGAAAAACTTTCATGGTTGAGTGTGTGATTTAGCTTTGGGATTGTCATATGTGGACCTCCTGTACTTTATGGAGGTTGAATTTTGTCAAATGCTTTTTCAGCATCTATTAATGATTGTTTAATTTGAATCTTTTATTCTATTAAGTTGGGGCTGGAGTGATAACACAGCAGGAAGGGCGTTTGCCTTGAATGCCACCGACCCGGCCGACCCAGGTTTGATTCCTTCACCCCTCTCGGAGAGCCTGGCAAGCTACCGAGAGTATCTTGCCCGCATAGCAAAGCCTGGCAAGATACCCATAACATACTCAGTATGCCAAACACAGTAACAGGTGTCACAATTGAGACGTTACTGGGTCCGCTTGAGCAAATTGATGAACAACGGGAGGACAGTGACAGCGATTCTGTTAAATTAGTTTATCACAATTATTGATTTGCATATATTTAGCCCTCATACTTGTATCTCATGGGCAAATTCCATTTAATCACTGTCTTTGATCCTTTCTGGTGCTATTGAATTTTGTTTGCCAATATCTTCATGAGAGTTTTTTTCACCTATATTCAACATAGGTATTGGGCTAGAGTTTTCTTGAACTTCCCCAATCTTGATTATCAGGGTAATTTGGCTTCAAAATTTACTTTCCAAGTAGACTCCCTTCTTCAGATTTTTAAAAATATTTGAGCAGGATTAGAGCTAATTCTTCTTTAAATGTTTGTTAGAATTTTCTAGTAAGAGCATCTGGTCCTCAAGCATGATGGCCATTTACCACCTGCATTGCAAACCACAACACCCAAAAAGTAGAGGAGTGAAAGAGAATGTGCCTGCCACAGAGGTGGGGGTGGGGTGGGGTGGGAGGATGGAGTGGGGGTGGTGGGAGGAATACTGGGAACACTGGTGGTGGAGAATGGGCCCTGGTGGAGGGGTAGATATTCGATTGTTGTATGAAACGTAGTCAAGAAAGTTTCTAAGTCTGTAACTGTATCTCAGGGTTATTCATTAAAAAAAATAAGATAAAATACAAAATCACTTAATCACTTAATCATTTAACTTCCCGTTAGTCGTCGATTTGCTCGAGCGGGCGCCAGTAACGTCTCCATTTGTCCCTGTCGCGTGCTAGTGTAGCCCAATGGCATCTCTTCGCTCCGGGAACATGGAGGGCCTCAAACCGATCGTTCATGATCTTGACAAAGAAGTCTGACCATCTGGTAGGTGGGCTGCCATGCGGTCTTTTGACATCCCGTGGAATCCAATCAGTAACAGCTCTAGTCCAACGGTCGTCTTTAAATCTCATTACGTGACCAGCCCATCTGATTTTCGACACCTTGGCATATGAGACAGCGTCCCTGATCCTTGATCGTCGACGGATGTCAGAACTCCGGATTCGTTCTCTCATTTGAGTGAAACGTGATATTCCAAGCATAGCTCTTTCTATTCTTCTTTGGGAGACCTGAATGGCGTTCTCATCTTGTTTGCGTAGGGCCCAGGTCTCTAAGGCATATGTTAATGCAGGAAGAACAGTGGAATCAGAGATGTGCCCAGAGCCGGAGGTTCTTCGTCCTCTTAGCTATTTCTTCGATGTTCTTGAAGGCGTTCCAAGCCGCTCTCTTCCTCCTGCGCAGCTCGGGTGCCAGGTCATTTCTCATGTTGACCTCTCGACCTAGGTACACATAGCTGTTGCATTCGGAGATGGTCGTTCCATTGAGAGCGAATGGGGCATCAGGAACAAGGCTGTTTCTCATAAACATTGTCTTCGTAAGATTCAGCTGTAGTCCTACCTTTCCACACTCACGGTCAAAGTCGGCCAGCATTTGTGCCGCTTGGCTGATGTTTGGTGTTATTAAAACAATGTCATCAGCAAAGCGGAGGTGGTGTAGTTGCCGACCATCTATCTTCACTCCCATTCCTTCCCATTCCAGTCGTCGCATGATGTTCTCGAGGGTGGCACTGAAGAGTTTCGGTGAAATGGTATCACCCTGCCGCACCCCTCTCTTGACATCAACGATCACTTCTTTGTAGAATGGTGAGATCCTGGTAGTGAATCCGCAATACAGCTCACGGAGGATCCTGATGTATTGGGCTTGAATGCCCTGATTGGCTAGGGCTTCAATGACCGCTTCCGTCTCAACAGAATCAAAGGCCTTCTTTAAATCAATGAACGTTAAGCAGAGCGGCATCTTGAACTCCCGAGAAACCTCAATGAGCTTGGTTACCGTGTGGATATGGTCGATGGTGCTGAATCCTTTGCGGAACCCTGCTTGCTCGCATGGTTGTCCTTCATCTAGTGTTCTGCCAATCCTATTCAGGATGACTCGAGTGAACAGCTTGTAGATGACAGACAATAGGCAGATCGGGCGATAGTTGCCAATGTCATGGATGTCTCCCTTCTTGAACAGTAGTACGGTCCTGCTGGTTTTCCATTGGGACGGAACCTTGCATTCAGACAGGTAGCGAGTGAAGAGCCGAGCCAGTGTATTGATGAGTACTGACGGCAGGTTCTTCAGGTGTTCAGGTCTGACCTTGTCTGGGCCGGGTGCTGTTTGCTTCTTTACCAACGAAATGGCGTGTCGGATTTCGGAAGGGAGAATGTTAGGAACGACATACCCATACTGTGGAATTTGGTATGTCGGCAAGTGGACATGGCTATCGAAGAGATTTGAGTAGAAGTCATGGATAATCTTCTCCATTGCCGTTCTGGAGGATGTGATGGATCCATCAGGACGTTGGAGGGCAGTCATCTTGGTCTTATAGTTGGCGAAGGACAGGCGGGCGTTATGAATACTTTTCCCGGCTTCTGCCGCATCTACCAGTACTTCTGTTCTTCTCTCTTTGAGGTCTTCCTTGATCGCATCTCTGCACTGCTTTGCAAGCTCGGACGTTAGCTTGCGGTTGCCTGAGGCATGCGCCAAACCACGCTGGCGAATTAGCTCAAGAGTTTTCGAAGATAGGCGACTTTTTGTGGCTATCTCTCTCTTGGCGTTCCTCGCACATTCATGGAGGTGCTGAACCAGTCGATCGTATTCCTCGTCAATGTTGTCAACAATGGCATCTTCCCATGTTGCCGCAATAGTACCAAAGAGTTCCCAGTTGGTGGTCATTCTGGGAGTTCTCTTTTTGAACTTTGCAGCCCTTTCTCCCCGCTCTGTGAAGTAGAATTTTGCACGAAGGAGACGGTGGTCCGATCCTGTTCGAAATTTTGGGACAACAGCGACATCAGTCAGGCAAAACTGTCGATTGAATATGATGTGGTCTATTTCGTTGTGGAATCGTCCACTGGGAAACTCCCATGTCCATCGTTTAGATTCTGCCTTCTGGAACTGTGAGTTACCATGAATGGTCTTGGTCGACATGATGAACTCAGACAGTCTCTCACCCTGTTCGTTCCATTCTAGGCCATGGGTCCCGATGTGAAGTTCTTCAGCTGATCTTCTCGGTCCTATCTTGGCATTAAAATCACCCACAATGATCTTGTAGAAGGTGTGGTCTTCTTTATAGAACTTCTCTAGCTCCATGTAGAACTTCTCGATTTCTCTTTCATCATAATGAGATGTTGGTGCGTAGACAACGAAGATAGAAACTGCAGGCAGTGAGCCACATCTATTCAAATGTAAACGTCCGATTCGGGTTGTTAGGCATTCGAATGAATCAATGCTCTTGGCCAAGTTTGTGTTGACAAGGACACCGACCCTCCAGCACCTCTTTTATCGCATGTTCCAAGGAACAATTCTTCTCCAGTGTCGAAAACGGCATGGTGAGATTCGTGCCTTCTTGTCTCGGTCAGACCAATGATGTCGTACTTGATCATTCGCGCTTGTACCATCAGGTCCTCGATGCATGCATCTGATGCTAGCGTACCTGCATTGAAAGTACAGACGATCATTTTTGTCTTCCTTCGTTGTGGCAGCCTAGGTCGGCCTTGAGATTTTGTCGGCCTCTCCTTTCTCATCCTTCTCAGTGCTGCCATGTCGGTGAAGCCTTCAGGGCCAGGTGAATGAGACCAGTTGTAGTTACTGGTTTTGGCATATCGAATACACAGCGGATAGCTTGCCAGGCTCTTCCGTGCGGGCGGAATACTCTCGGTAGCTTGCCAGTCTTTCCGAGAGGTATAGAGGCTTTTGGGGTGACCTCTAATCACCCTTGTAGGTGTTACTATATTTGAACCCTATCAAATATGGTACGACAATTCCAGAAGATGGGTATTTAGTGTCCAAGCGGCCGCGCGGGTCCGGAAAGCGTCCTGGAAAAGAAAAGAAAAGAAATGCACCTCAAACCAAAAAAAAAAAGACCATCTGGTATTTGGTCCTGTTTCTTTCTTTGCTGGGAGGTTTCTGATTACTGATTACTGATTCCATCTCCCTATTACCTGGTAAACTCCTGTGTACTCTCTGCTCTTGGGCAAGGCGGCCCGCTGGATTTTCTGATTAAGTGGGGTCTCCAACTGTCCCCACAGTTCGGTGGGGCTGGAGACAGGGCTTTACCTTTGCACAGGCCCTCCCTCAGTGGCTGGAGCCTTGGGCGATGTGCTCTGTGATTGGTGGAGCCTCTGGCTCGGCTCCCTCTGGGAGAGAGAATGGATGGTTTGAGTTTAGCAGGTAGTTACTATAGTTTAGCAACTGCCTACCAAAACCAAGTGAATAAAGCTATAGATCTGTTATGGAATGTGACATAGTGGTAGATTGCATGCTTCACATGTATGAGACTGTAGGCTCAACTCGCTGATGTGGTAGCATGTGTATATACACACATATACATATATAAACCATGTAGCACTGCAATGTAGCATTGTCTTCCTGTTCATCAGTTTGCTCGAGCTGGCACTAGTAATGTCTCCATTGTGAGACTTGTTGTTACTGTTTGTTTGTTTTTTTAATTAGTGAGACACCATGAGGTACAGTTGTAGACTTGCAAATTTTTATGCTTGGGTTTCAATTATACAATGATCGAGTACCCATCCCTCCACCAGTGCCCATTTCCCACCACCATGGATCCCAGTATCCCTCCCACCCCCCCGCCATCCCACCCTGCCTCTGTGGCAGGGCACTCCCTTTTGTTCTCTCTCCTATTGGGTGTTGTGGTTTGCAAAAGAGGCAATGGGTGGCAATCATGTTTGGTCTATAGTCTACTTTCAGCACGCCTCTCCTATCCTGGGAGGATCCTCCAAACACCCTTTGTTTGGTGCTCCCTTCTCTGTTACTGTTTTTGGCATATTAAATACACCACAGAGAGCTTGCCAGGCTCTGCTGTGATAAACCATGTAAAATGTATAAGCTAGATATGCAAATTAAATACACGTATGATACTGTTCAGAGGAACATAATATCTGGATTCCTACAGTGAATTCTCCACAATGGGTCAAAGTTATTTAATTTATGAAGAAGCAGGAAAATATGGTCCATTTATTCTTAAGAGAAAATACTCCTGAAGGATGAATTAGTTGCTAGAATTAACAGGTATTTGGTTTGGGGCCAGACCCAGTGAGCTCAGGACTTGGTCCTGGCTCTGTGCTGAGGAACCACTCCTGGTGGTGTGTGGAGGATCAGATGGGTGCTGGGATTAAAGGGGGATTGGCCAGTGCAAGGCAAGTACCCTCCCCGCTTTTACCTCTGGCCCAGCAGGTAAAAATTTAAAGTAGCTACTATAATTATTTTCTGTAGGATTAAGAAAAATTAGTAGCAATGAATGGAGAAGTTGGTAAGTTTTACAGAATAGCCCCTAAAAGTACATTTAAAAAATTAAAACTACTGGGGCTGGAGTGATAGCATAGTGGGTAGGGTGTTTGCCTTGTATGCGGCTGACCTGGGTTCAATCCCCAGCATCCATATGGTCCCCCAAGCACTGTCAGGAGTAATTCCTGAGTGTAGAGCCAGGAATAACCCCTGAGGATCGCTGGGGGTGACCCAAAAAGCAAAAAAAAAAAAAAATTTAAACTATTGAAGCAGAAACAGAATGAACTTATTAAAAGCTTCTAGAAGACACTCAAAGACAAAGCCATTGAGATTAACTTGAGGACACACAGAAAAAAAATGTACTGGATAAAACCTACATTCTCGTGATACATTAGCAGTGTATAAAATATGTTTAATTTGAGTCACAGTAGGGAAGAGTTAATAGAGCCGGAAAATACTTGCATGAATAACATCCAGAATGTGTTCAGAGTTCACCAAGGATAGAGTCAGACTGATTCAGAGAAACGCAGCACAGCCTGGGAAGGGAAAGTGGGAAACCCCCAGACCAGCAGGGTTTGTTCCTTCCTGCCTGGTCCCTGGCGTGTGTGAAGGTAGTTTGGGGATGTGTGAGTTCTCACGTCTTGTCATCATTTCATGCACGACTCATATGTCTTCTGTGGAGAAGTATCTGTTCAGGGCCCGGAGTGAGAATACAGGAGGTAGGGCATTTGCCTTGTCAATAGTGGACCTGGGTTCAAATCCCTTGAGCACCTCCAGGAGTAACCCCTGTGAATTTCTGGGTATGACCCCCCCCCCCAAAAAAAAGCAGGTGCCTCACCTGTATTTGAATTCTGCTCTCTTTGTTACTTTTAAGAGTTTGTATGTACTCTGGGTGTACTTCTCTCATTCAGACCGTCTTCTCTCATTCTGTGGATCGTCTTTTTCCTCTTTGGTGATCTCCATAACAGCCTAAAAGGCATCTCAGAGGTGTAGGGTTCTAAGGATTTACTTTTGCGTTTTCTTTCATGAGTTATTTTTCAATTTTGTTCAACGTTTAGCTATGAGGCCCGTGTTTAAGTCGCGTTTGTATGTACTGTTATAAGGAAACCACGGGGCTTGATTCTTTTGCATGTGCGTCTTCAGTTATTTCACCAACATTTGTTGTAAAATCTATCCTTTCCCCATGCAGTTGGCTTAGCTCCCTTGTTAAAAATCAATTGGTCATCCATGTAAAAGACTTTATCCTGGAATCCCTATCCAATTCCATTGACTTCTATGTGTCTCTCTCCCCAGGCCAGTAGCATGTTGGCATGATTTCTGTGTCTTTGTGATGAGTTTTGAAATTGGGAACTGTGAATCTCCAACTTAGTTCATTTTCGAGATTGTCTTGTCTATTCCTGTCCTTCTACATTTCCCATTTAGGATTGGTGCACCAATTTCTGCAAAACACTCCCTGGGATTTTGACAGAGACGGTGTTGAATCTGTAGATCAGCTTGGGTGCTGTCATCTTTGTCTAATATTATGACCAACGCAGGGCCAGAGAGATGGTAACCCTGTATTTTAAGTACTTGCCGTGCATGGGTCCAGCCCACATTTAGTCCCTTGCTTCAGAATCACTGGTATGACCCAACCCACCACCCACAGAAAAAAAAATTACAAGACCAATTTTAATTTCTAATTTGCTGTTTTTTTCCTGAGTGTTGAAGTACCAGATGTTTATTTTTTTTAATTAATTTATTTATTGAATCACTGTGAGAAAAGTTAGAAAGCTTTCAGGTTTAAGTCTCGGTCA
Organism: Sorex fumeus; assembly: GCF_029834395.1. NCBI lineage: Eukaryota > Metazoa > Chordata > Mammalia > Eulipotyphla > Soricidae > Sorex > Sorex fumeus. Next base: position 82,917,608 of record NW_026606120.1, read on the forward strand.
TACAATGATTGAACACCCATCCCTTCACAAGTGCTTATCTTCTACCACCAAGAACCCCAATATCCACCCCCCCATCCCACCTCTCCCAATGCCTGTAAGGCAGATGATTTCCACTTAACTCTCTATTTTGATTACATTCATTATTTCGACAAAAGATGCACCATTATTATTTGGAATTTTCCCCCCAATAATCAGACCTGCTGAAAAGGCATTGTGAAACAATTTGTTTTTCTATTGCTAGTTATGAAGACCATATGATTTTGGATTTCTGATATTTTACTAATTAAGTCTGGAGGGATTTCTGCCAAAAGCCATATAGTTATGAGATTGGTTTGTGTGCCTCTAGGGCCATGGCCGTGCCAGAGAGCTGCTCGTGGGGGCAACTCTCAGCCTCAATGGGGTGGGAAGGACGTTCTGGTTCCGCCCCCCATCCCATGAGGCCGCAGTTGCCCCATCACTGCCAGCTTATACCTGGCTGTCCAATAAGCTCTGAGATGGTGGCCACCATGCTGCCGGGGGGTGGGGGGGGAGATGGTGGAAGAGACAGACACCCTTTCCCTCCCGGGGGAGCATGGCACCATAGTTCAATGCATAGTCCATTCACATTTTTGCCAAAAGCTGCTGGGCTCTGATTAGGTCTGTGTGCCTCTCTGGGCCATGGCTGTGCTGGAGAGCCACTTGTGGGGGGCAACTCCCGGCCTTGGTGGGGCGGGAAGTGAAGTACCAGATGTTTAGATGTACGTGTCCATAGCATTTAGCATTTTTATTTTTTTGTTTTGGGACCGCACCTAACAGTGCATGGACTACCCTGAGAGCTGTGCTGGAGCGTTGCTTAGGAAACCAGGTGATGCTCAGGAGACCATGTGGTGCCAGGGGTCAAACCCCGAACTTTTGCCTGCCCGGCATGCAGACAGTCCACTGAGCTATCTTGTCTGGCCTGCATTTACTCTTTTTTTTTTAAATCAAAGAGTTTCTCAGAGATGACTATCTTAATAGTCAGGTGAAGAAGAGGCCAAAGACGTTTATTTACTTCTGTTTAGTGTAAGGTATTATTTTTTAGTACCTTCCAAGTCATAAGTCCTAAATGTATCTCAGCGTTTTTGATGGACTCACTCTAAATCAATTTAAGTACCAATAAGCAGCCGTGAACATAGATGACAGAACTACCCAAAAAGCTTGTTTGCTGGCCCAGCTGGCAAGGGAACGGAGACTCTTGTAGCTGTTTTCTGGACTTGTTTGAAGTGTTTTGTTTTGTTTTGTTTTGTTTTTCGTGGAGTTTCCAGTGGAGAAGCCAGGCTGGCAGCGAATGAAGTGTACTGTAATGGGAAGCCGTATAAATATATGTTGGACCACTGCCATCATTATTAAGAGCACTGGGAGAGAAATGTGCAAAGGGAAGATTTTCAAATTAAGGTTGGCCTGTATATATAAATGTTAGCTTGTAAAGCTCAAGAAATACTGACTTGTGGTCCATTAGTCCCCTGCATTTTATTGCCTTTTAGAATAATCATGTACTTCAGAACATCCTTTAATCTGAGCTGGCTTGTAGTTCTATAAGAATACAGTTTCTTTCCTTTTTTTTAAAAAAGCCTTTTTTATATGCAGAAGAGGAAAATTTACTGCATTTTATAAATAAATTGGAGCTGAAAAGCAAATTTTCTTTCCACCTTTTTATCTTCATGGCAGCCAGCTTTAAGGCATTTGAGTGATGCATTTCTTCTCAGCCTCACAACTAGTTCCACTGGGGGAAAAAGATCTTCAAAGTCACTTTTTTTCCCTTTTACTTCTTACAAAACACACGATTTGAATTCATTGTCAAAAGGAATTCTGCTCTTAAGTTAGTGAACTGCATTTTTTCTCTTTCCCAAAAGCTCACAGTTTTTGGCCCCCCCCCCCGCCCCCATGACTTAAATAGAAATTCTGAAGGGTCTCTCATTAAAATGATTATCATCTCTTTATTTGAATCGAATCAAATCGAGACAGATATTTCTCTATAATAAGAAATAAGATGCCTAAACAGCGAAGCTCCGGGTCCCTGTCATAGACTCACTGTGCCGGAACATTAATATATGCTTCATGAGACCAGCTTTGATACCTTGCTTCAGTCCTAAAGGAGCTCAGCAGAGAGTGTGGGTCAGAAACTGGCAGGTTTCACATACCTCCCTGTGCTCATGAGAACATGAAACACAGATTGTGAGGGCCAGGGAGACCCCTCAGAGGGGTGGAGGCTTGTGAAGGCCCCAGCTCCCGTCCCCAGCACTGCCTGCTGTCCCTGTTGGCTCCTGGCACTGGCCGGGCCTGACCACAGGGCACAGCAGGGCCAGAAGTCACCAGGCCCCAGGCACCTTTCGGCAGGCCCCCTCCAAAAAGAACATTCATAACTACTATTTTTTTTGTAAAGCAGGATTTAAAAATAAGAGTTATTAAGAGCTATATGCCTAACTGCACGGGTTTTATTTTTATGTTTTCAGCGTGGTTCTAAGATACATCTAACTATGGCTAAAGTTGTGATTTTGGTTTTTGTAGTCCTAAGTTTGTGGCAGCAGCATATATTTCCTGACCACTTGATAGTACTTCCTTATGGGACGCATGGGCTCCAAAGCTCACACGTGTTGTCTGATGTTGTTTCTTTGCTACTTAGACACCAGCTGACCAAGCAGAATAACGAAACCCTTGTTGGAGTTCATGCCCAATTCAGTCAGCCTAATCAGTGGCTGAATACATAGCAGTACTCCTACAAAAAAAAAAAAAGAATAACTAAACCTTTGAAAAATTATAGCCCTAATTGTGACACAGTCTGATTAAGTGCCTATAGGGGATCCTCCCCCCACCCCCAAATTGAAGAGGAACCGAGGCTGACTATTGCCACAGTCTGTAGAGCTGGAAAAAGCTCTTGGCCCTGCTGTCCCATCCCCTAGGATGCCCCTGTGATGTCCTCAGGACCTTGTCACAGACTCCTCTGTAGAGAGCACACCAGGCCTGCCATCAGCGCCACCAGTTGGCTGGACCACTCCCACCAGAGCAAAGGCCCTCCACCCCAGGTGCTCAACATCTGCCTGCTCGGAGTGAGGGGCACTTGCACTTGTAGGCACATGGCATCGTCGTTGGAGAAATGTTTTTCCTCCATCATGATGGTACTCTGAAATTTGCTCTGAGTTAAATTGCCCCCCAGTCCCCACAATTTCAGTGCTACTATGAACACTGAACCTGCAATGTTGCATATTTGAGTATTTTCCCCTTTAGGGGTGCTCATCTTTCTTGGGTTGTCTCTGTTCATGTGAATTCCTCTACGAAAGTCTGCAGACCAGGTAGCTTATACATCATTGTGGTTTATTCCTCTTAATTTTTGGAAGCTTGGACAGTCACGCACCAGGAAATCAGCATGTTCATGTTCGGGTCCAGACCCCCTCCTGGTTCCTGTCCAGCGTCTTTCTGTGTGTCTGTCAGAAGACCTCTCCTCTGGCTTGGGGCACCCGTGTTCAGACTTGGGAAGGTGGCAGCATGAAACCAAGAGTGCAGTTGATGTTGGCATGTGAATGGACTCCAGGAGCAGCCAGCCAACCTGGGCTCCTGGGCTGACCTGCCTCTCCTGTGTGGCCTTGGGCATTGTCACTGAGTTGAGGTTTTTGTTCGGTAGAATAAGGGACGCAGTAATGTTCTTGTACCTGTTTGCTGAGAGAATAAACGAGAGGGCACATACAAAGGTATCTGTCCTCCAGTGCCCAGAGCCTGTCCCTGACGGTCCCAAGCTAACATGGCCTCCCATCACCTGCAGAACAGGAGTGCCCCCTGAAACTCCTGCTTTAAGGGAACAAACAGAACTTGACCCCCAGTTACGCCGAAGGCTACTTTCGACACCCTATCCCAGATCTCCAGCACTAGAATTCAGTAGCCATTATTAACTCTTAGACACTTAAAAAGCTAACATGTTTGTTTTTTAAAAACATACAAAGATTTTTTTTCCTCTCTTTCTCTCTTTTCTCTCTCTCCCTCCTCTCTTTCTCTTTCTCTTGGCGCGTGTTTGTGTGTGTGTGTGTGTGTGTGCGTGTGTTATCCTTTGACTAACTTTAGTCCAAGGTGTGAAAAAATGAGATGGTCCTTAGTTACCACTGACAAATCTACAGACAGGAGACCAGCAGGACAGCCTCAGACTGTCACATTCTGTTGCTTCTCTCATCCTGTAGGCGGTCACCTGATTCTGGGACAACATCTCAGGAGCCTTTCTGTTGGCACCTTGGATCCTTTCATTTCATTTTCATTTCATCATCCTGTTAATCGTCGATTGCCTCGAGCAGGCCCCAGTAACGTCTCTTTCATCCTAGCCCTGAGATTATATTCAGGGCTCTTTAGGAGAATGAGACCCATCATTGTTACTGGTATTTGGCATATTTGGTAGGCCACGGGGAGTTTGCCAGACTCTGCCCTGTGGGCAGGCTACATTCGACAGCCTGCAAGTTTGTCCAAAGTAGGAATGAGATAATAAGATGGATCCTTTAGAAACTGTAATTCCTGTAGGACACAATCCATCTTCTTACAGTCTACTCCCCCGTACATTTGCATGTCTGATCGCTGCCTTCATCACCATGGAAGAACCCCCCCGCACCATCAGCAGTTCCACGCTACTCTTGTGTCCCCCAGAGCTGATATACTTTCTGTCTGTCTAGATCGACCTCTCTTGGATGTTGCATATAAATGGAATTACGCTGCTGATGTCCTTTGGTCTCTGACTTCTTTCACTTACCGTGATGTTCCTTCATGTTGCGTAGCGTGTATCGGAACTTTTTAAGGCTGAGCAGTATCCTTGGCATGGCCAGATAGACATACCCCCACCAGCGGAGGGCCAGGGTGACACTGAGCGTTCTTTGTTGGACAACCTTTGAAAGTGGCCATGTCCTTAGCTAGTCCCTCTCGCGTCTTCCCCTTTCCTCCAGAGACAGGTAGTTTTATTGCTCAACTTTTGAGAGGCGGATATTTTATTTTGAAGTCAAAAGCTGAGTTTAATTTTGGAGTATTGTTTAGTTTAAAATCTTGATCTGGGCGGGGGTGTGTGTGTGAATATTTACCAATGACTCTGTAACCTGTAGGGAGAGAGAGGAGCAACTGACACGCGTGACGGACGCCCAGCGTTTGCAGGCCCAGCAGGCGGATGCGGCCCTGGAGGAGTTCAAGCTGCAGGTGGAGCTGAACTCGGAGAAGGTCTACGCACAGATGAAGGAGCAGGTGAGGGGCCCTAACGCCAGAGGCTGTACCGGCTGCAGAAGGCTCAGCTGATGCCCGCCACCACTTTCCTGGCGACCCCTGTGCCCCCATGAACCCCTGCTCTACTTTCCCAGCTTGGCTCCCATTGGCCTCCAGGGCACCTTGCCTGGTTCCTCGGCTCCCACTTATGCCTCATCTCCTCCAAGAGTTCCCTTCCCCCTTCTGGCGTATTTTGCTCCCCAAACACACACACATACACACACACACACACACACACACACACACATTTTATTCGTGTTGTGGCAAAAAGGCAAAATGCCATCCTTCTTTAGATCTGAGAGCTACTCCATCCCCTGGCTGTGCCACTGCTGCTGTACTTGCTGGTCTGTCTGCACGCACCTGACACTTGCGTCCCTTGGCTGCTCTCAGGAGCCTTGTGGGGGCATGGGTGTGTGGGTGTTTCTGTCAATCATTGTGTCTGGGCTCTCCAGAGAGATAGGAGGTGCACCCCGCTTTTGGAAGCCACCCTCTGTGTTGGAAGCCCCCCTCCCCCGCTAATCTCGATCACATTTCTGCGTTTTTCTTGGCCCCTTCCTTGGTGCCTGTTGTAGCAGTGATGGGGGTTCGCATGCATGCCTGGCTCTGTGGTGCTTGTACCGTTAGCTTTGGTGCTCACCTCGGATGCCCCATCTGGCCTCTGGGCGGGCTCCCCGGGCAACAGTGCTCACTGAGGGTGGGTCGTGCACCTTCCAGGGCGGTGCCGGCACCTGTGCTTGCAGGGGGCCACCCTCAAGTTGGGGCGCTCACTGTCGGTTGCTGCAGTGCTCACCGGGCACTTGCTAGGGCTCACGTTTCCTGGCTCACACATCTTGTAGGGGGTGCTCACTATGAGGCTGACCCCTCTAGTTGCAGAAATGGCCGGCAGTCCTGGGGACCTCAGCTGGCCCCCCTGAGGGGATCTCTCCTGGCACCCCTGGCAGTCCCAGGGACTGCCCTGGCACTTGCAGGGCAGGTGTCCCAGCCACAGAGCTCTCCCCACAGGCCCTGAACCTCTGACGGAGCCACAGCAGCCATATGTGACTTTCAGGGACTTTCACTTGAAGTGACTCTACCTTGGCGCAAGGATTCAGAAAGAAAAAGGGGCAAAGGGGCCTCATTTGTGCCACATGAAGAAGTGGTGCCCGTGGCCAGGACTGCAGCCTGCTCAAGAGAGCTCGGCTGGTGGGCCCACCCTGCGCCCTGCAGAGCTCTGGCGGCAAAGGGGCTTAGAGACCCCTGGTGCTCTGGGCTCCATGGGGCAGCAGCTTCCTGTTGACTGTGAGCGCAGAGAGGTGGCCAGTGACAGTGGCAGATGCGGGCTACCTCCCTCCCTCCCTCCCTCCCTTTTCCTGGGCTCCCTTAAACACGGCTAGGCCCAAGGCACAGTCATAAGTCCCCATCTCCAGATGCATAGGGGCAGGGAGGTCTCTCACCTGGGACTGTGGATCAGCCTCCAGGTAAAACTGCGCAACCAGTTTCTACAGAACCAAGGACCCAAGTCCAGTTTGTTCCTGGCCCTGTGCTCTAGGCAGTGTGGTATCCTCAACTGGCCCTGCAGGACCTGAACCTGTGTCCAATTCCAGTACAAGTGGTTTGTTTGTTTTAGGATTTAAAAAAAAGATTAAATTTACAAAATGCTCAAGACAGTTATGACAAGCACCTTGTCACCCATCGTGACAGCCTGGCAGTTAATACTGTGTGCATAAACTTAACCCCACGGAGCCAAATCATGATGCGTGGGGCTTTATTTGGCTTTGCTATGCACCTTGAGTACCACTTCCCTCTCATTTCCGCCTCATAGAAATCCACTGTAACTCATTTTGTTCTGCGTCATAGACTTTCATCTGCCTAGATAATATCCTTGTATATTAATAATGCATTTGGGAGGTGCGATCTGCATTTTTGTTTTGTTTTAGGTCAGTGTACAGATTTTGTCCATCTTACTTGCTCTTCTGCACACCTCTATCCTATCCTTGTCGATTAAGTGCAGTTCTTCAACACCGAATATATTTTATCCTGTAAATATCCCACATCTTAGCAACTCTCCTAGTCAGGGTTTGTTTCACAGTTTCTATGATCTTCAGGCTTGTGGCCTTCCTTGCCTGTGGTGGTGTTGGTTTTTGTAGCTCTCTGGTGGCCGGAGCTTTGCTGCTGGTCTCAGCCCTGGACTGCAGAGCCTTGGGGACTGTGCGTTCTTGTTTTTTTTTTCATTCAGATTCCCCCTTATGGTGACCTGCAGTGGGGTCCTGAGATTGGGGTCAGAGGTCCACTCACTTCCTAGGGCAGCAGTTAAATCTCCAGGAAGTGGAGACTCAGTCCCTGCTGTGCTTTGTGGATGTGTGTCTCTTTCCAGTCTGCAGCCATCAGAACCCAGGCCCAGCAGTGTGCGTTGATTCTAGTAAGTGACTGAGCAGTGGAGGAAACTCTCAGACTGACGGGCTTAACTCTTGGTGACACCTGGAAAACTATCGAAAGAATTTTAAGGTCTACTATTTAAGAGGCTAACAATAGAGCATTTAAAAGTGCTACAATACTTCAAACCAAATACTCTACCCATACTCCGGGATTACTGTACCACATTTGATAGGGTTCAAAATAGGAGGTAACCAATCTTAGAGAGGGATATATATATATATATATATATATATATATATGTATGTATATATATATATACATATATATGTATATATGTTATGGTCCTTCCATTTTTCATCGATTTGCTCGAGCGGGCCCAGTAATGTCTCCATCGTGAGACTTGTTGTTACTGTGTTTGGCATATTGAATGCGTCATGGGTAGCTTGCCAGGCTTTGCTGTGCGAGCGAGAGACTCTCGGTAGCTAGCCAGGCTCTCCAAGAGGGGCGGAGGAATCGAACTTGGGTCGGCCATGTTGGCTGTGTGCAAGGCAAATGCCCTACCCGCTGTGCTATCACTTCAGCCCATGTATATATGTATATATACACACACATACATATATATTTTACAGATATACATATACATATACGTGTGTATGTGTATATATATATGTATGTGTGTGTATATATATATATATATATATATATAACACAAGGCTCAACCTTTAACAACATGTTAGTGATCTCTTATAGAAGGGCTTAATGGCCCCTGGGTGAAATACAACAATCCTCACACTCTTTCCTCTAAGGATACTTTTTTTCACATTCTCAGCAGATTTTCATAATAAACAATACAGAATATATTATTTCGGTTCTGCTTTGGGTCAGGATTGGGGTTTGGGGTGGAAACATCCGCAATATGGTGGTGGGAAGCTATAATGGTGGTGGAATTGGTGTTTGAATATTAAATGTAATCAAGTATTGTGAACTACTTTATAAAATAAAAAAATTTTTTTAAAAAAGAAAGTGCTATGGTGTGTCCACAGTCTTACGAGTTTCTGAGAAATGTTGAGGATATGTCAGGCATCTTTTGCTTAATAAATGCATCTCTCATGACTTATGACACGAGTTTCTGAGAAAAGTTAAGAATATGACAAGGCACCATTGGCTTAATAAATGTATCTTTTGTGACTTACAGCATTATATTGATATCACAAGAAGTCATCTGTAAGTAGGGAGAAAAAATAAGCAAACAATATGGGACTTGTGAAAACATTCTGTAGAACAAGAAAGCATTTGTATTCCAAGTCTCAGAGTAAACGTGTACTTCTGAAAAAGATCTGACATTGGCAAAAAAACTTTAGAGAAGTAGTGACCCTTACAAGAGACTTGGTCTACATGTAGAAGCCACATAGCAAATGAAAGTACAGCAGTATAACCTTTTCAGTTCTGGGCAAGGGATTGAATGGCAGAACTAGAGTGAAAATCCTGTAAATTTTTGTAAGAATGAAACTAGCAAAGAATTAGAATGATCATTGTGTCATAGTCTTAAATTTTAAGGGAGAAAGATTTGGACCTAATTTTATACACAACTAGAAACATTTTTACTTGTAATATTTTTAGCTTTTTAATAATATATAATATATAGCACATATTTCTTTTCAAGAAAAGCATTAAATGAACACCTCAAATAATCCAGAGATGAAGCAAAAGGTCTCTTTTTTAATTGAATCACCATGAGCAATACTTACAAAGCTTTCGTGTTTGAGTTTCAGTCATACAATGATCGAACACCCATCCCTCCACCAGTGCACATTTCCTACAACCAATGTCTCCAGTATATCTCCTCCCCCCCCAACCATCCCAACCTTCCCCCTGCCTCTATGGCAGACAATTTCCCCTATTACTCTTTTCTCTCTACTTTGGGGCATTTTGGTTTGCAATACAGATACTAAGAGACCATCATGTTTTGTCCTTTATTTATTTTCAGCACATATCTCCCATCCTGAACGATCCCTCCAACCATCACTGACTTAGGGATCCATTCTCTATCGCAGCAGCCTTCTTCCTCAGCCCATGAGGCAGGCTTCCAACCACGGAGCAATATTCTTGGTCCTTGTGTCTACTGTTGAAAAGGTGTCTCTTACGTGGGATCCCATCACATGAAAAATAAGGATGAATAAAGGGCAATGGAGTCCAATGAAGTAGAAACAAATTTAACTATTAAAATAAACAAGTAGAATGTAAGTGTTTCCTGATCCTTAAAAGAGAAGTTATATGTAGTAGAAGATATCAATTTAATAGCAACTTAAATATAAATCCATGGATTTATAGACAGAGTCTCCTGCCTCTGTGCCTGGTTGTCCTCACCAGGGCCCTTTGGAGGAGGGTGGATTGAGTTTCCCTCCCCACCCCCAGCCAGCCACAGCCATGCTTAAGACCACTCTCTGCACTTTTGGACGAGCCTCACGCATGAAGGAACCGGCCGAGGAACCCAGGTGTGTGGGACTCGGAGCGTAGAACTCCACGCCTGCTCGGATTGGGACTTGGACCTTCTCCACCCAGATCCCCCATCTTCCAGTATGTAGGCGTTACACCCACCAACTGCCCTGGCGCCGTGGTCTTGTAATCCCATCGACGGCCAAGACCCAGAGACTATAAAACTCTGCTCCTGGAAGCATGCGGCTGGCCGCGTGACATCTTATCATCTAGTTCTTACTCTGGAGAACCTGACAGGCTACCAAAAGTATCCTGCCCACACAGAGAGTCTGGCAAACTCCCCGTGGTGTATTCAATATAACAAAAACCAGTAACAATGGTGGGTCTCATTCTCCTGACTCTGAAAGAGCCTCAAATGTGGCATTTTTTAAAATCTCAGGGCTAGGACGAAGGAGACATTACTGGGGCCTGCTCAAGGCAATCGATGAATAACAGGAAGACAGTGATAGTGATAGATTTAAGATTATATAGGCTATACTAGCTGTAATTAGCATACAGTAGTTGTGTATTTAACTGGATTGAGCTGATGCAGATCTGAGAGTTAGTTGGCGGGTTGGGGGGGGAGAGCACAGTGCACTATCAGGAATAGGCGAGTTCCCTAAAGCAAGGGAAGTGGTGTTGGATAATTTGAATGTATAAACATCAACATTAATAAGCTTAGCAAACTAGTGCATTTTTTAAGATCTTGAGAGGGTAAAGGCAAAACCCTAGAGATTATTGCCAAAGGAGCAGAAGCAAAAATGAACAAAATGCAATAATAAATGTTAGTGAATCTGTAATACAGCTCACAGAGGATCCTGATGTATTGAGTTTGAATGTCCTGTTTGGCCAGGACTTTGATGACCACTTCAGTCTCAACAGAATCAAAGGCCTTCTTTAAATCAATGAATGTTAGACAGAGCGGCATCTTGAACTCCCGAGAAACCTCAATGAGCTTGGTTATCGTGTGGATATGGTCGATCGTGCTGAATCCTTTTAGGAACCCAGCTTGCTCGCATGGTTGTCCTTCATCTAGTGTTCTGCCAATCCTATTCAGGATGACTTGAGTGAACAGCTTGTAGACGATAGACAACAGGCAGATCTGGCAATAGTTGCCAATGTCATGGATGTCCCCCTTCTTGTACAGTAGTGCTGGTTTTCCATTGGGACGAAACCTTGCATTCAGACAGGTAGCTTGTGAAGAGCCGAGCCAGTGTATTGATGTGTACTGATGGCAGGTTCTTCAGGTGTTCGGGTCTGATCTTGTCTGGGCCGGGTGCTATTCACTTCTTTACCGATGAAATGGCGTGTCAGATTTCGGAATGACATATCCATCCTGTGGAATTTGGTATGTGGGCAGGTGAATGTGGCTATCAAAGAGATCTGAGTTGAAGTCGTGGATAATCTTCTCCATTGCCCTTCTGGAAGATACATGTGATAGATACATGTGATAGATACATCGGGACATTGGAGGGCAGTCATCTTGGTCTTGTAGTTGGCGAAGGACAGGCGGACATTGCAAATGATTTTCCTGCTTCTGCTGCATCTGCCAGCACTGCTGCTCTTCTCTCTTTGAATCTTCCTTGGACGCTTCTCTGCACTGCTTTGCGAGCTCAGACATTCATTTGCAGTTGCCTGAGGCTTGTGCCACGCCACATTGATGAATGAGCTCAAGAGTTTTTGGATTCACTGCCAGGGTCTAATCATTCTACAAGGAAGTGATCATACATGTCAAGAGACGGGTTTGGCAGGGTGATACCATTTCACCGAAACTCTTCCATGCCACCCTTGAGAACATCATACAATGACTGGAATGGGAAGGAATGGGAGTGAAGATAGATGGTCAGCAACTACACCACCTCCGCTTCGCTGATGACATCGTTCTAATAACACCAAACATCAGCCAAGTGGCACAAATGCTGGCTGACTTCGACCTTTAGTGTGGAAAGGTCGGACTCCAGCTGAATCTCACGAAGACAATGTTTATGAGAAACAGCCTCGTTCCTGATGTTCCATTCACTCCCAATGGAATGAATATCTCCAAATACAGCAGTTATATGTACCTAGGTCGAGAAGTCAACATGACGAATGACCTGGCACCTGAGTTGTGCAGGAGGAAGAGAGCAGCTTGGAATGCCTTCCAGAGTGTCGAAGAAATAGCTAAGAGGATGAAGAACCTCCAGCTCCGGGCACATCTCTTCAATTCCACTGTTCTTCCTGCATTAACATACACTTCAGAGACCTGGGCCCTATGAAAACAGGATGAGAACGCTATTCAGGTCTCCCAAAGAGGAATTGAAAGAGCTATGCTTGGAGTATCATGCTTCACTCAAGTGAGAGAAAGAATCTGGAGTTCCGACCTCTGTTGATGATGAAGAATCAGGGACACTCTCTCATTTGCCAAGGTATTGAAAATCAGATGGGCTGGACATGTAATGAGATTTGGAGATGACCGCTGGACTAGAGCCATTACCGACTGGATTCCACGGGATGTCAAAGATCGCGTGACCGCCCACCTACAAGATGGTCAGACTTCTTCGTCAAGACCCTGAATGATCATTTTGAGGCTGTTCGTGTTTCTAGAATGAGTAGATGCCATTGGGCTACACTACCACGTGACAGGAACAAATGAAGACGTTACTGATGCCTGCTCGAGTAACAGGATGTCAAGTGATCAATAATAAATGTTAATAGGTGAATATTTCTAGTGAAAAATAGATTGTTTAGCTTTTCAGTCTATATATATATATATATATATATATATATGCTACTTATAAAAGATCCAACTAAAAATTCCTCAGCTTCTATTACAAGATGTTGGAAAAATTCTGGAAAAAGGCAAAGAGGCAGGTACGGTTGTACTACTACCATACAAATGATCATCAGTATGAACTAACTGGATGTAGAGTGTATTTTTGCATTCTAAAGGCAGTGATATATATAATCATATGTGGAAAGTATTTGGGAATCCATGAAAAATTGATCTAAAGTTATCATTGGGGTATTTTAATATATTTTTCTACATCTTAGACCAAGGAGACAAAACCAAATTCTCTCTCTCTCTCTCTCTCTCTCTCTCTCTTTCTCTCTCTCGTCACCATGTAATACACTGAAATTGTTATATAATGTTCCATCACCCGTCCCTTCACCAGTGTACATTTCCCACCACCAGTGTCCCCAGTTTCCCTCCTGCCTCCCTCTCCCCAGCCTGCCACTATGGCAGGCACTTTTCATTCTCCCACCCACCCCCCTTTGGACATCATTGTTTGCAGTACAGACATTGAAACGTTATTGTGCTTGTCCCTTTACCTACTTCTAGTGCTTAGTTCTTGTCCAGAGTGATCATTTCCAACCAACTTTGTCATAGCGGTCCTTTCTCTGTCCTAGCTGCCCTCCCTCCACCACCATTTGTAGCAAGCTTTCAACCATGGAAGCTTCCAGTCCTCATGGCTCTTGTTTCTACTGTTCTTGGGCATTAGTCTCATACTATGTTTTATATATATATATCCTACAAATGAATCCAATCATTCTGCATACATTAAATTCTTATTCTTGCGGAACTGTAATAAAATTCAGTAGGCCATAAAGAAACATGAAATATATCTCTAATATTTGACATGAAAGAGAATGCTTATTTTTGACCACTATGCAGCAAAATAATAATAATAAAGAACAATAATAATTAAAACTGCTGCATTGACCTTCATTTTGCTGTTTGAAAGCTCTTAGGCACTGCTGATGAGAAATTTACCAGTTTCTGAAAATGATAAAAAAAAGACCAAATACAGTTGTCAGCCATTCTGTTACAATTGACTGTCCAGTGGGTGGCTCGAGACTCAGCCCCTACAGGGGTCATGTAGAATGTGAAGCCTGCTCCAAGCTCTGCGGCCTTGTCCCTATATGAGTTTAATCAAAAGAAGGGTAGACATTTCCAAAGGCTAACATCACTGTCATGCACAACAGCCAAAATTTGGGTGACCCAGACAACTTCCAGTGAAATGCTGTTCTGAGAATGGCAAGAATAGCTCCCCACTGAAGTACACCTGAAGTCAACAACACATGCACAAAAGATCTTAACTTACTAGCAGCCCAGTTTTCCTGAGAGACATGGGCATGTGTCTCTCTGAAAATGCATGATTGCAAAGGGAACAGATTGGAGCTGAAGGGGCTGAAGGGGTCCTTGATCCCTGAGGATGGCACACGGTAGATGCCATCAGTGCAGACAGGTCTGTCAGATGGAGTGACAGGGTTATAGAAATAACAGCCCAACTTCCCATCAGAGGTGCCATGCAGGCAGAAACCAACCTCTGGGACAAAAGAAATGCCAAAATTCAGCCCTGGGATTTGGGACTAGTTTCAGCTAGACCTCTAGGCAGAGTCTCTGTCCCTACATCAGAGATTAGTACAACCTTTGATTCCCAGCCCAAAGGTAGAGATTCAGAGGCTGTTGGGACACAGAAAAGGAGGGCTGTGTGGACCTCTCTCCCTGGGCAGATTCTCCCTGGGCACCCCTCACTGGCAAACCCCGCGACCCATTGATGGAGGTTGTCAGTCTCCTCATGGCCATCCCCCTGTCTACCCAGGGTCTTAGAAACCAGCGACTTCCGACACTGAAGCCATACTGCCACCTGTAGGCAATTAGGAGAGGCTAGCCCAGATGCGTGAGACACGTGTGAGCAATGGTCCCTCAAGGAAGATGCTTCCAGAGGGCCTGCGTGCTAGTAAAGGCTGAAGGATGAAAGAGAGCTATCGACCAAAAACTCTAACTTAAGAGAATCTCAGCGAAACACAGAAAGTCCAAGATCTCACAAAGAGCACTTCACCAAAGAATTGAAGATGTGTGCAAAGTCCAGAGACATTGACTATAAAGTCTACATTGAATCAAGTCCACTCCAGTGTGGAAAAGGTAACAAGTCAACTCCCATCTCAGAGAAGAGTGCAGATCAAAAATTCAATATAAGGGGCCAGAGCTTCAGTAAGCAGGTAAAGCTTTTGCCTTGCATGTGGCCGACCCAGGTTTGATCCCTGCATCCCATATTGTTCCCTAAGCCCCGCCTACGAGTGATCCCTGAGTACCGAGTGAGGAGTAAATCCTGAGCACTGTTGGTGTGACCCCAAAATCTCAGGAACCTTTATATCAAGAACTCTTACCAAAAGAAAAAAAAATTTAAGATGACATCACAGATTCAGCTGGCAGGGGACAGAGAAAAGAGACAGAAGGAAAATGAAGAAAGCGTATGGAGGCAGGAGACCTCATTAGGAAGGAGACTCTCAGAGGTACGGGAGTGCTGGAAGGTGACAAGAGCAGGAACAAAGCAGGGGCTGTACTCGAAGGAAAAACACCCAAGGACTCAGTCTGACAGAGGAGCAGATGCCCAGGCAGCGGAGAGAACACCCGAATTCTAAAACCCCAAACAGCCAGGACCAAGACATAGGAAGGCTGCTTGGGAAGAGAAGAAAGGGGCATAGAAAGGCGCCTTTCTTTCCCAGGTTTCCATCAGAGTTCTACGCAGAAACTCCACAAAATAGAATTCGAGACAATGGAGTAGCATATTCACATGACCAGAAGAGAAAAAACTTCCAGCCGAGAATACATAACCTTGCGAAAGCATTCAGATATGAGGCGGATACAAAGGCTTTTTCAGACAAACAAAAGAGAATGGTTCGCTGTTATATTTCTCGGTAAGAAATGCTGAAAGGCGTTCCACATGAAGCGAAAGAAAAGATCACAAAACCTCAACCAAGAGGCTGGCCAGAGATATATTAACAGAAGCAGAAAGAACCATGATTTGGGTTGTGAGATTTATAAAGGGGGGAAGAAATGGACAGATGAGACAGAGTTAAATGATGGTGAGTGGATACCAGGACAAATTCAGTTGTTTTTTTTTTTTGTTTGTTCGTTTGTTTTGTTTCATTTTTAATATGGGAAGTGTAATGCATTCCCCACGACAAAGTACAAAATAAGTATCTGGAGCAGATATATTTAGGCAGAAAACCAAAGAACTGGAAAGAATCACCAGGGAAAGTCAGTCACATTGAATCAAATCGAATCAAAACAAAAAGAATAAACCAAGAGAAATATGAGGTGACCAAAAATCAAAAGATGCAGCAGTGAGTAATCCCCAAACAACAGTAGTCTCCCTCAGTATGGAAAGTCTGCACGCACAATCAAAAGGCACAGATGGGGACTGGAGACATAGCACAGTAGCTTGGACACTTGTCTTGCATGTGGCCAACCTGGGTTTGATCCTCGACATCTCATATACCATATGGAGTAGCATTTCACATGACCAGAAGAGAAAAAACTTCCAGCCGAGAATACATAACCTTGCAAAAGCATTCAGATATGAGGCGGATACAAAGGCTTTTTCAGACAAAAGAGAATGGTTTGCTCCCCGAGCTCCGCTAGGAGTGATTCCTGAGTGCAGAGCCAGGAGTAACTTCTGAGCATCTCTGGTTGTGACCTAAAAACCAACCAAAATAATCAAAAGACAGAGAGTGACTAAATGAACTTTTAAAAAAAAGGCAAGGCAAAACCAGAATTCATCTATAATAGTCTCTTATCAGAAATAAAGGTTGCTGAAAATTCAGAGTGAAGGTCTAGAGGAAAATTTCCAAACCAGTAACTTTTTTTTTTTTTAAATTGAGTCACAGCAAGATACGCAGTTCCAAAGCTGTTCATGATCGGGGTTTCATCATACAATGTTCCATCACCCATCCCCTCACCAGTGTACGTTTCCCACTACCAGTGTCCCCAGTTTCCTCCTGTCTCCCCCGTCGCCCCCACACCTGACTCCTAACCAGTAACATAGAGGGCAGTTGTGGTACCTCTCTAGATGGTTGGCTTTAACTGTGCCCGTCCTTTATCTTGCTTCAACTTACAGTATTTTGTTTTTCAGGAATATATAGTATACAAGATGTATGCTCAGAAATATTTTTTGGATTGTTTGTTAATGACTAAAAAGTAGTGTATGACCAGAAAAAGTTGGCAACCAGTTAAAACTTGATGATGAAGTCTTCTAACAAAGCAAGGGGGCCCAAGAGTTGCATGGCAGGACTGGCGTCCTTGGAGATGCTGTGCTCTCGGTAACCTTCATATCAAGAACCCTGCCCAGTTGCAAAAAAATAATTCTGCCATGAAACCAGGGAAGGCAGAGGTGGGGAGTGCCAGCTCCTCCCCTCCCCTCTGTATCCTATACCCTGGGCCTGTCTCTGTGAGCCGTTCTCATCAGCTTTACCTGTCTAGTGACGCAGAGGTGAACAGTCACAGCAACGGGAACCTAAGAGCACATTGCCCATCTTCTGTTACGTAGTGGCTTCAACCCTAGTTTTGCAAATGCATTTGAGTTTCTAAAATGGAGAAAGCATATTGGGTGTGAGTATAATAATAATAATAATAATAAAAACAACAACATAATAATAATATGATGATGATGAGAAACTTAGAAAGCTTTGTAGCTAAACTAAGTCAAGAAAACTAATTGTCTTACAGCAAATTTTGGCAAGCACTAATACTTTAGAGTATGTCTGGTCCCAAAGGAGCAAATTAGAAGACCTCTGTTTCAGTTGATTAAAAAGTATGAACTTAATGTAGCATACATTCTAGAAGAAATATCAGGCCCCAGATTCATTATGTGGAGAATCATGTTTTCATATTTTCCATAGCTGGTGTGTTTTTTAAGCCGTCTTTTTCTGTTGTGTGGAACGCTCCTTTTTCTTCCTACTGAAACCCTCTGTAAACGCCAGCAGAGCTGTGGGGCATTCTTTCCCATTTGGAAACTGCTGTAGAGAGCAGACAGTGGGAATTTGATTTTAAAAAAAATAAAAGCTTTGAGTTTGTTTTTGAAAGAGAAGTGCTTTTTCAAAAATGAGGCCCATGAGAGAAAATGGAACGTATTTAAATTAAAAAAAAAATTGCCTCACAGTTTCTTTCACTTAGAAGAACTTTTTTATCTGATTTAAGATTGCTTAAATAACCTAATTTTCACTCCAGTGGAGAAACTCATTTTAAGTGTTAGCTGTCAGCAATTAGTTAGATGAAATGTATATATTTTGATTATGAAAATGCATTACCATTGTTTCTGTATGTATACAATAATTTCAAAAGAAATTGTGTTCTTTATTTACCATTCTTTGTGAAACAAATAGATGACTGCAAAAGGCAGGTATGTTTTTGAAGTATTGGCAGCAAGTCCAAAGTGAAACTTTTTAATCTTGTAAACTGACTGCGTCAATGTCAGCTAACTAGTTCCTCCGGGGCTTCTGCTAGCCACTGTCTTTTCGAGTTAGTGTTTCTTCTCTCGAACATCTCTCCTCATTAAAGTGTGTTTGCTGTGAAATATCCGACTTTAAATTCTCTTCCTTTTTTCTTTACCGTCATCAGCTGCAGGATAGTAATTAGCTATATCCTTGGAAAAAGCTTGGCTTTCTCATGACAAGAGAATTCTGAAAATCACTGCTGTCAACTAGGGAAGTTGTCACTGGCTCCCAGTGCAGTAAAATTCTTTAGCTGTTTGTTGTTGTTATTGTTGTTTTGTGTTTTGTGTTTTGTGCTAGGTGGTGCTCAGGGCTTACTCCTGCCTTAGTGCTCAGGGATCGCTCCTGGTGAACTCTAGGACCATATGGAGTCACGCGGGATCAAGCTCTTGTCAGCCCCCTGCAAGGCAAGGACCCTACTTGCTGTACTCTCTCTCAGAATCCTGGGCAGTGGTTTCTTAATTCTTAGAGATTATAGATCAGATTCATTCTGTTAGTGCTGTTGAATTCATAAAAACTAGACCTCTGTTGAAAGAATGAGGGATTCCACTTGGATGTCTTATGCCATCATGGAATGTGGAATGATGTCTGAAGAAGCAGAATCTTTGCGTCTATAGAAACTGGGATCCTTATGTTTCATATGACATATCTTACAGTTCTTTTTTTTTCCCCCTTCTTGATTGTGGAAGGAGAATGGACTGGGGCCTTGCATTTTCGGTCAGTATAATTTAACATGGCATGCATTTCATTGTTTCGGACCAGTTGTTTATTTTGAAATGTTTGTAGTGTTTGAGGGTGAGAGGTCTTTTCGTCTTACATTGTTTTCAGTTTTGATTAGAGAAGACAATTCTGTTAGAAAATACTCTTATTTTCAGCTCGATACATAAGGGCCTCTTAATTTCTATTCTAAGTATTTTAATGTTTATTTACTTTTAACCTTTAATCTGTGTTAAGATAAAATGAGAAACAATTATTAATTTAACACAGAGGTCTGATTTGAAGGTACCAAAACCAAACCTTCCCTTCTTGATTGATTTTCTCTTTTTCTTCCCTGTTGGCTTTTGCCTGCTCTTGAAGGCAAATGAAGAATTCGCTGCACACTTACTCTGCATACCAGGGCAATTAGTAAACGTGGATACAACAGAAAGAATTTGAAGTCAGAGTTTCTGTTATTTGGGAGCTCAGGACTGAAATGAATAAACAAAGCTAGCACATTTCTCTCTGCTATAGACAGGATCTCAGTAGAGCAGGAAAATAGTGGTGTTAAATCCTGGAAGAGAGAGAGAGGAGGCATTTTTGTCTGTCGGTGAGCTGTAAGCATACCACAGAGGGGAGAGAAAATCGGGCTTGGTTTTTAGAAGAGCAGGAGGCTTTTGGGTCAAGGATAGCCACAGATGGGGGCTGGAGCGATAGCACAGCTGGTCTGGTGTTTGCCTTGCACGTGGGCAACCCGGGTTCAATTCCCGGCATCCCATATGGTCCCCTGAGCCACACCAGGAGTAATTCCTGAGTGCAGAGTCAGGAGTAACCCCTGTGCATTGCTCGGTGTGACACAAAATGCAAAAAAAAAAAAAAAATAGCCACAGAGGGCCAGAGAGGTCAGTGCAGAGGGCACGGCTCTTGCTTGACATCCAACCTGATTTTGATTCTTTCCCTGGCACTGCATCTGGTCCCCTGAGCTCTGCCAGGAGTGTTCCCTGAGCCAAGAGCCAGGAATAAATCCCCTCTCCCCCTTTGCACCCTCTCCCTCCCTCCCGCACTGCTGGGTATGGCCCCCAAACAAAAGCAAACCAAAAGGAATAGCTAGGGATTGTTTGGGGCTTGCCAAGGCTGTGTTTGCAGCGTGGAGATGGAGGAGGGAAAACGGAAACAATGAGCCGGAGTGAGCCTCGGAGCTCCTCTCAGGCTCCACGGAAACAGAGTGGGCCTGTCAGCGCTTCCTTCCTTCCTTTCTTCTTCTTCTTTTAAAGCAAATGTACCTTGACCATAATACTCATTACCTAGAGCTCAGAAATATTAAAACTCTAACCACTGAGTTTGGAAAATAATGATTTTGGATTATCAGACTTTGGAATTTGCAGTGTAGTTGTTAGGTGTTAAACATCATGCCATAGTATGGATACTTTTTGGGGGGTGGGGGGAATCACACCCAGCGTTGCTCAGGGCTTACTTCTGTCTCTGCATTCATGAATTACTCCTGGTGGTACTTGGGGAACCCTATGGGATGGCAGGGATTGAACCCAGGTCAGCGGCTTACAAGGCAAATGCCCTTCCCGCTCTACTATCGCTTCGGCCCCATAATCTAGATTCTTTATTCGTTTGGAATGTGCTGTAAAAAATCTGGCACTCTTCAGCATTAGTTCTTGGGCAAACTTTAAACCAAATTGTATACTCTCTCTCTCTCTTTCTCTCTCTCTTTCTCTCTCTCTTTCTCTCATCTGTCAAGTAGTGTGTGTGTGCGAGTCAGGTGGTATGTTTGCTGGATGGCTGGACTATGTGAGGGGTGGGCTTACCTCATGGTGGGTAAGTGCTGAGGAGTGCTAAGGAGCAAGTCAGTTATATCGTGTGCTGCGGGTGTTCTGTTTGATGGTTGAGAGCAGGGGAAGGAAAACTGAAGGACAGCTGGTGTGGGGAATGCATATGTGTTGGGGGGGGGGGGGGCTGGTCAGCTGCAGCTGAGAACAGGACAGTCAGGGAGGTCCCTATATGAAGGGAACGCTTGGCCTTTGCAAAGTGGTGACCCAGGAAAGCTCCCTGGTGCCAGGCTTGACAGTGCTCCAGAACAGTGGAACAGTGGAGCTCAACTGGAGTTCACACGGGCCCCCAGGATATGCCAGGGGCAGGACACAGGTCAAATCCCATCAGTGGGGGTCATGGTCTGAGACTTAGAGAACCAATGGGTAGGACAGGGGGAAAAGAAGGTGAGAGGTAGGTGGAGGGCCTGGGAGGCCTCGGCATTGGTAGATAGAGACTTAATGACAGGGTCCCCAAGTTAGAACTCACATTTCCAAGAGTTTCCCCACTATAAGTGTTGAAGTCGAAGACTTGTAATCTCAGAGTCATGCGGCTGGCACTGCCGCTGATGGAGATTCCCATCACTTCGAAAGGCAACCCAACACATTTCAGCAGTTGGCCCTCCTGAATTCCTTCTCATCCCTGCTTACTTACTTTTTTTTTTCTTTTTGGGTTATACCCAGCGATGCACAGGGGTAATCTTGGCTCTGCACTCAGGAATTACGCCTTTCAGTTCTCAGGGGACCATATGGGATGCTGGGAATCAAAGCCAGGTTGGCCGCGTGCAAGGAAAACGCCCTACCCGCCACTTCAGCCCCCCTCTGTCACCACTCCCCCACCCACATACTTTCTATGTCGTGGATTGGCTCGTTCTGGATGTTTGCTATAAACGGGATTATGTGATACACGGTCTTTTCGACTGTCTCCTCTCTCTCGGCATACTGTGTGCCAGGCGCGTCCGTGCTGGCATGTGTATCTGTACCTCCAGCTTTTTAGTTGGCTGAATAGTGTTCAGTCATTACTTGTTCAGTCATATGTGGACGGCTCTGCCGTGTTTGCGTATTTAGTTGGCCAACATTGGGTTTCCTCTGTGGTGCTGTTTTGTATAATGCTGCTACATTTTTTTGTTGGTATCTGATTTGGGCCACATCCGGTTGTGCTCTGGACTTTTCTCCTCGCTCTTCATTCAGGGATCACTCCTGGTGATGTTCGAGGGACCATGTCAGGTGCTGGGGATGGAACCCTGGTGCGGCACATGCAGGGAAAATGCTCCATGCACTGTACTATTGCTTCAGCCCAGTGACCATTTTAACAGAAGCTTCTCTGTGAATATACGTTTACATTTTTTTTTACAAGTAGTGGAATGCTTTGGTTTTGTGGTAATTCAGTTTTGAACCTTTTGAGGACCTTCTAAATTGGCAATTCTATTTCTCTCCCTATCAACAGTATAGGAGGGTTCTTAATTCTCCACATCTTCAACAACACTTGTTGTCATAACCATTTAATTTTAGTGAGTGTAAGGTGATAAGCAGTTATTTTCATTTGAAGTTACCCCGTGACAAGGATATTTCTTTGTGTTAAAAATGCTCTATTTTATTTTATCTCTTTGTGGAGGGCTGGAGCAATACAGCGGGTAGGGCATTTGCCTTGCTTGCAGCCGACCCGGATTCGATTCCTCCACCCCTCTCGGAGAGCCTGGCAAGCTACCGAGAGTATCTCGCCCGCACGGCAAAGCCTGGCAAGCTACCCATGACGTATTCGATATGCAAAAAACAGTAACACAAGTGTCACAATTTGTTGTGAGATGTTACTGGTGCCCGCTCGAGCAAATCGATAAATAACAGGAGGACAGTGCTTTAGACATTGCTCTTTGTGGAAATGGACACATACCCAGCAGGGCACAGGATTGACATCTGACTCTGTACTCAGGGATGACTCCTCCTGGGGCTTGAGGGACCGTATGCGGACCAGGGCTTGAACCAGGTTGACCTTGTGTAAGGCTGGCACCTTACATTCTGCGCTATTTCTCTGGCCCATGACCAGGATTTTAAACATCTTTTGTCATCTTTTGTTGGACAGTTGTATATTTGGAGAAGTTTCTTTCAGTTTCTCTTGCTTACTTATTGAGTTGTGAGAATTTTCTCTCTCTCTCTCTTGCTCTCTCTCTCTCTCTCTCTCTCTCTCTCTCTCTCTCTCTCTCTCATCTGGGGTCCATATCTGGCAATGCTCAGGGCTTACTCCTAGCTCTGCATTCAGGGATCACCCCTGGTGATGCTTGGGGAACCATATGGAGTGCCGGGGATCCGACCTGTGTTTGGTTATGTCTAAGCACCCAACATGCTATATTATCTCTCTGGCCCTTGAGAGTTCTTTTTATGTTCTGGTTATATCTCTTAGGAGATGCATGATTTGTAAATATTTTCTGAAAGTCAGTACAGACCAAGACCTTAATGAAATCTTAATAAATAATTGAATATTTAAAATGATTTTTCTATTTTTATGTCATTTTAGAACAAAATTCAGTTAATTTTATATCAATTTTAATATTCCTGATAAACTATTAAAATAAATAAGCATAGCTTTATGTTATCATCCTTAAATTCGCCAGTTAAATCTTTAAATCACCACTTACCATCTTTAAATTCACCAATTTGAAGGCACTTTGAATTCATAAAATTTAAAGTGCCATTTTAGGACCAGAGAGATAACCCAGTGAGTTGGGCAATAGCTCAGTGCTCTGCACACACGAGCCCCAGGTTGAGTCCCCCATACTGCCTGGTCCTGCGGGTACCCCAAGGAATGACCCACAAGCAGAGACAGGAGGAGCCCCCAAGCCTCAGTGGCCATGGCCCCCAAGCCAGTAACAACAACAAGAGCAACCAGAAGTTCATTTTAACGAATGGACAAATTACAAAAGATAAAAATAAATAAAAAGGCAGTCTACATGATGGTTGGGATTTAACACTGGATCTTCCCCTCACAGATGGAACGCGTGGAAGCCGACCTGACGCGCTCCAGGTCTCTCCGCGAGCAGCAGTCCCAGGAGTTCCTGTGGCAGCTGGAGGAGGTGAAGCAGCGCTACGAGCAGCAGGTCGGCCCTTCTCTTCTGTGTCTTGGAGCAGCACGTGCGATCTCTTAGTGCAGTACACACTTTCCTTAAAATAAACCTCTTTGCATCACCACATCTTGGTGCCATGAAAATGTCGCTTAAAACATGACCACCAGTATATTTGCAACGGTTAAAACATTGATTCCAGCAGAATTCAGAAAGCGAGTTTGATTTTGATTTGCCGCTCAAGTCTGTTTGGATGGTGTGTTGACCTTGAATGGAGCGTCTGTGGGAATGACGGTCTTCCGTGACTGTCACCACAGAGTCCTTGGCTGGTCACAGGTGAGCAGCCCTGGGAAATAATAGGGTTGGGCTGGCATTGTGGTGCGCCAAGAGTCCATAAGATAGATAACAGTAGTTTCTGGAAGGAATTTACATCAGAGGAAGAAGGCCTGTCCATAGACCTGGCTGATGGAGGAGACAGGGATTGCCAGCATGGGTGGGTGGGTAGGAATCCCCCCAAGGAATCCTTGGCAAGGAGATATTTGGGCAGTGACTCCTGAAATTTAGGAAGGAACCAGCCAGCCATGAAGTCTCTGGAACTTATTCCAGGCAGTTGGGGAAGAGCAAATCCAAAGATCCTGAAATGAAGCAGGTTGGGAGCGTTTAGGGAACAAAAGCAGTAAGAAAGCCCTGTGTAGACCGAGTATAGGCTGTCTGCTAGTGGGCTGTAGGGGAGGAGACTGGAGGTGAGGGTATGACGGGGTGAATAGGACTGTATCAGGTGGTAAGATTTTGTTCTCTGTGCTCTGCCTTTTATTTATTAGTGTAAAAAAAATCATGTCATCATATTTTTAAAAATTTCATTCCTGTGGATTATTGAAATACTGAAGGTGGCTACTAAGTTTAGAGTGGTTTATCTAATTTGTTTGCTCTGTTTCTTTATTATTGGGGAAAGCACAGATACTTAGTTACTTAGTTAAGAACATTTTTCTTGGTATTACATTTGAACTTTTTTTTATTCTGAAAACTTGAGTTTTTCCATCATATTTAATTCCCTGATTAAGAGGGTAGCACTGTAGCACTGTCCTCCCGTTGTTCATCGATTTGCTCAAGTGGGCACCAGTAACGTCCCCATTGTGAGACTTGTTGTTACTGTTTTTGGCATATTGAATACTCCACGGGGAGCTTGCCAGGCTCTGCTGTGCGGGTGGGATACTCTCGGTAGCTTGCCGGGCTCTCCAAAAGGGATGGAGCAATCGAACTCGGGTTGGCCGTGTGCAAGGCAAAAGCCCTACCTGCTGTGCTACCATATCAAAAACTAATCAGTCCCTTGCATTATGGGATTTCATTTCCTCTCCTGAGTGACAGCAAGTAGCGGCTCTCTGAATTTTATGGAAAGAACTAATCTGATGTGCACCCTTTTGATTATTGTGGTTGTTTTCTTTGGGAAAACATTGGTAAAACATCCATAAAAGTATCAGTCTGAGTTACTGTCTCTAGCCTTGTGTAAGACAAAATATTTATAAAGAAAACTTTGGAATTGGGCCTTTTTGTTATTTTTATTATCTGAACTTTCTGTTTCACTCTGGGGAAGTGATTCTCCACCTTCAAGACTCAGCACATGTTCCAGTGCTCCATGACCTTTTATTTATTTATTTGGGTTTGGGGGGCCACACTTGGCTGTGCTCTGCACTCAGGGTTACACCTGGCTTGGCACCCAGGAATCACTCCTAGCAGTGCTCAGAGGACTGTATGGGATGCCGGGGATCCAATCTGGGTCAGCTGTATGCAAAGGAAGTGCCCTCCCCGCTGCACGATTGCTCCAGCCACTCCATGACCTTTCATGCCTTACACATATCATCTTTCTTTGAAATCTCCATTCTGATTACTCATTGTTCTAAATGCTGCAATCAGGTCTTATAGGATAGCATTAAGAGTTTTAATCTAGAACAGAGTACAGTCTGTAGAAGGGCAAAATCATTGTTTTTACATTTCTTTCAAAATCTGTTCTGTTGTACTTTTGTGATTGAGTTAAATATAAGAGAAACATATTTCACTAGTATTGGTATTGGATTGGCTTGAGATTTAATAAACGTCTGTTGACAGCTGTATATCAGAAGGTAGGGGTTCAAGCGTCCTTAACGTGTTTACCAGTGAAAACACAACCTGTCATCACCTCTTTCTGGTTTTATGTGTGTGTATGTGTGTGTTTTATTTCCCCTCAAATTGGATTATGTGACTAATATATGAATGATGATATGTAATTGTATTGTGCCAGGTGGTGAAATGAGTTGCTTAAGGTCACAAGCTAAATAGACTTCGAAGCTTAAGAAGTCAAGTTTATGATTGCTCTGGTGTTCTTTTCCACTTGCTGAACTATATGATATTTTTCTTAAGGATCATGGAATGTATTTCCTATGAATAAAGGGAGACTGCTACAGCAGTAATTTTACTTAGAGTCTTAGAATAAACAGTCATGCATTACTAATTAAAACATGGTATTATGAACCCTAAGGCACAATAGAATTGAATAAATATAGAACATTTATATTTAATAGCATTTTGCATGGGTAATAGGTTTGGATTAATGAAATACAAAGTTCAAAGGATATATACAGTATAAAATTACCCATGAAGTTAAAGGTCTAAAAAATACAGAGAAAGAGCATATGTCTTTTCACAGTGAATAATTTCAGGTTTGATTTTCTCACTGTCAAATCCAGTACAATAGACTTATTGTATCTTTAAAAAAAAAAGAATCAACAGTTAATTTTTTTACTGTTACACAATGGTGGCCAAAAGTTAGAATGACATGCCAACTTAAGATAAATATATTTCTTCCAGAATACTTTTCTCTGAAGCACCCTGGATGATGTTTTCAGAACGCTAGTACTGGAATGGAGGTTATTTAGGGAACTAACCTCAGAAACCAGGCATAGAAACTTCTATTTAAATTAGGGGCCAGAGATATAGTACAGGGGAGAAGGCATTTTGCATTGCATGCTGCCAAGCCTGGTTCAATCCCTGGCCCCGCATACGATCTCCCAAGCACCATCAGGGAGCACTCCTGAGCTCATCCAGGAATAGCCCTTACACACTGTCAGGTATGGCCCCCCAAAGCCAGTAAGTAAATAAACGAGTATTAGCAAGTTTCCTCAAATTCCTCAGCAAGTTTTTGTCGTCCATCCTGTCCCTTTTACATGAAAGCCGTGACATTCCTGTTTCTGACACCTCCCAACCTGTTCTGCACACATACTTAATCCCAGATAGAGTGTGAGCAAGCAGAGCGCTTGGGTTGGAAGAGAAGGTCACATTTGCCATGCACACAGCTGACCCGGGTTTGCTCCCTGGCACCCCATATGGTCCCCTGAGCCTGCCAGCAGTGATCCCTGAGCTCAGGGCCAGGAGTCAGCCCTGAGCATTGCCAGGTGTCCCCCGATTATGCTCCCCCCAATTAAAGATTAATTGAATATAAGGAAGGCCATGCAATGTTGCAAATTATCATGCTATAGCTAAGGTAAAAATAAGAACTTTAAAAAACCAAAAAAACTAATAGCCAAACCAAGCAGTGGCATAGGGGGTGACAGAACTCCTCACGCCACACCCAGGAGCCACCTCCTGGACAGCTGGTTACTAGGAAGTACCAACAGCCTGTCTACCAAAACCTGGCTGGTGGCTTTCAGAGAAGATGGCAGGGCCACGGCGGCTCTCAGCGCTCTCCACCACGGGGCCAACGGGGTCAGAACATTTCTGCGTGAATGATTGTAAGTGCCCTTGAAATGCTTTCTCTCAGAAAGAGTAGCTTTTGGTGGAACCAAACTGGCGCCCGTGGCGGGGTACTCCGGAGCGGACCATGTGCAGATGGTGGCGGTGCCCGCGTGGCCTCTGAGGCTCTCAGTGCTGAGGGCAGCAGAAACTTAGCGTGGATGAGAAGGGCTCTTCAGGCCCAGCTTGTCACCACTGTGGTCCCGGAGTTGAGGGGACACCTGGGGTCACCGCCGCCAGGCTGTCACCGCCACCGTTTCTTCCCCAGACCAGTTCATGCCACCAGAGCAGCACGTTATGGGGAAAAACTTCCCTGGGCATCAACTGTCTGTGACTGAGGATGGGGGCCGTGTCCCTGGGCACGTTTCACCACTGACTAGTGGCTATGGCCCACCCAGAGTGCCTGAGCCATGAATGGTGGCAGCCCTGGCCTCCATCCCGGTCCCTGCTGCCACCACTGGGGCCCGGAGGGCACAGTGCCCTGCCTCCCACCCCCCAGCAAGTCAACCTGGACATGTGGGGGGGTGAAGGCATCAGCAGCCTGATGGGCCTTCAGACTTCCTGACACCCCCACATTGCTGCTGTGCCTTTGGATGGACTCCAACAACTCAGGACCAAGTTTTCTAAGAAATTAAAGTGCCAAACGTGAGGTATGTGGGAACCACGCCCACAGACCACCTCAGCCGTATGAGCTCATTGACCAGCCTTGCTCCAGAGACCCATGAGTAAATCTCAAAAGAGATCAAAAGACATAGTCAATCTTTGACCCATGCAGGGCTGAACCGAACTGGGTAGATTAGAAGGGGCCGAGTTTTCCCGGTGCCCGCCCAAACAGAGACCCCAGCAGCCGCTTGCTCCCACAATCCAAAATTCTGCCATGCCCCAACCAGACTCCACTGTCTTGGGATGAACCTCGCTGAGATTTGGGTATGTGGGTATGCTGAAAATTTGAGTATGAGGGTTTTGTGACTGAAATCTCCAGGCTTTCTCAGGGTCAGGATGGGCTACCTCCCCACCTCACCCCCTGCCTCCTTCTACATCCAGAAGCCCTGGCAGTCACATTCTCACCCCAAAGCTGCCACTCAGTTAAAAAAAAAAAAAGCTACTCCAGATATACCATCCTGATAAAAATACTGAACATCCTGAGCAAACACGATGACCTCTTAGCACCTGTATTGTAAACCATCATGCACAAAAAGAGAGAAAGAGGGAAAGACACAGGTGGGAGGAGCGGTGTGGGGGCGTGGTGATGGAGGCGGGGGGCGTGGCAAGGCGGGGAGCTAGGGACACTGGTGCTGGGAAATGTACACTGGTGGAGGGATGGGTGTTGGAGCACTGTAGGACTGAAACCCAATCATGAGCAGCTTTGTAAGGGTCTGTCTCACAGTGATTCTAAAAAAAGAAAAATTAAAAGCCATGTTAGGAGCATTAATAGTTCCCCCAAGTAAGCAGGTGAAGAAGCAGGGGTGCAGGAATAGTCAAGTTAAAGGCCCCTTCTCTGATGTCCCCACTCAGAGACCGCTGACTCACAGGGCAGGCGGAGGGGGTGAAGGGTTTCCTTTGATTTTTTTTTTCAAATTATATTTTCATTTTGATGGTAATCATTTGATGACAAATTTATAACCAACTACAGCCAAGTGATTTCCGTGCCTGGTTCGCATTTGTTGTGATTATCTTGGCACAACTCTGGCTTTTAAGGTTGTGGGGAGGGGGTGGGGGAACAAAACACTACCGGGGAAACGAACATTTGCTGAAAATTAAAGTTAAGGTTAAAAAAATAAAGAAAATAACATTTGCAGCAGATGTGTGAGAGACAGAATTGACTATTCAATTAATAAATTTATGGCAAATAAAAATGAACAGCAGAGAAAGTAATGAGCAGGAGTCAGAAGCAAATGAATGAGCCATAGAAATGAGCTGGCAAAGGGAAGAAGCAGATAAAGAAGGAATTGAGTAAACAGTCGTGTAGAAACAGCTTCCGTGTTAGTTAATAAAAATGCAAATTCAAATTAGCAGAGATGTACCATCCGAAGTTGGCAAAAGTTGAGTTGAAATCTGTACTTTCATATATTGCTCATGAAATGACGTTAATGCGGCCTCTGGGAAATGATTTTGGCAGTATAAGCCAGAAGTTGTTAAAAGTATTTACACCCACGAGCTTAATTATCCTTCGCCTCAAAAATAGGATAGAAGCATTTAAAAAAAAAAGTGCTTATTTTTTAAGGGGTGGAGCTACAGTTGATTCTTTTACTCCCACTGTGACTTTACACATTGTGACAGCATCTGTTTTTATGTCACCTTTTTAGTACAAAATTAGATTCATATACTCGCTTAAAGAGTAGTTAACCTTGGGGGCTGGAGCGATAGCACAGCGGGTACGGCATTTGCCTTGCATGCAGCCAACCCGGGTTCAATTCCCAGCGTCCCATATGGTCCCCTGAGCACCACCAAGGGTAATTCCTGAGTGGAGAGCCAGGAGTAACCTCTGAGCATTGCCGGGTGTGAACCAAAAAGGAAAAAAAAAAAAAAGAGTAGTTAACCTTAAGAGCTCTTTCCCAGGATGATAATTCAAAGTTTTGTCTATGCATGGCCTTGCTAAAAAATGCTGACTAAGGGGGTGTGTGTGTGTGTGTGTGTGTGTGTGTGTGGTTCTGGAGTAGATTGAACTCAGGTTTCCTGCATGCAGAGCACATACTTTATTCACTGAGCCACATCCTTACCCCAAAGAAGGAAAACTGATGAATTCTTCAAGGAATTGATAGAATTAATACAAATCGTCTACTCTCCAATGACTTTTCAGAGTCTCATTTTCCTGGACGAGGTCCACCTGTGGACAGGTGTACAGGGAAGCCCCTCGGAGCACTCAGGTGGGTGTGGGTCCCACCCCTGTGTGTGTGCAGGCCATTCATTTGGAACCGGAACTGAGAGTAAAGGTTTCTGTTACCAACTAAAGAAAGAATAAGGCAGGATATGAGTGAAAACATTTTAGAAAAGTCTGACTGTGATCTCAGATACACCTTAAAAGCCCCTTTTGTCAGCAGAAAATTCCTAAAAGGAAAAGAAGTTCCCTGGCCTCTCCAAATTGTTGAATTGGTTTTTTTTGTTTGTTTGTTCGTTTTTGTTTTTGTTTTTTTTTACCATGCAAGTTTGCCACAAGGACTGACGGGCATGTCCCAAGTGTCCCCACATGTCTCGGCTGAAAGGTAAAGGAGCTCCATTTCCTTCTGAGAGGCCGCCCGCCGCTGGCCAAGGAGATTGTCATGACGTTGGGGATTCACGGAGCCGTTTGAGAAGGCCACTCTGGAAGGCAGGCTGAGGAAACAGGACTTAGAATCTGGTGTATTGATGGGACTAAAGCTTCAAAGGGCCACCTGTGAGTGAGTCATGTCCATCTGAAGTGAGATTTCTAAGTGTGTCAGTCCGTGTTCAAAGATGTAGAGGGAAATGTCCCTGCACACTAAGAGTTGAGAGCAGTGACGAATAGGGAGTGCAAAAACATTGTCTCAAACTTCTGACAGCTGAAAGTGAGATCAGATTTGAGGGGCTGAATATAAATCTCATGCTTTGGTTTAGAAAATGAGCTACAAATGAGAGAGAGAGAGAGAGAGAGAGAGAGAGAGAGAGAGAGAGAGAGAGAGAGAGAGAGTCGTGTGTAAGAAGTTGGGGCAGAAGGATCTGCCGAGCACTATGGGATAATGGAGGTTAAAGACAGATTCCCAATGTATTGCTTCTGTATCAGGTCACAGAAGGGAGAATAGGTCAGTCTGGATGCCCTATTTTAAGTAGAACACTGACAAAGGCCAGCATGTGAAGAGACTTGCCAAAATACAGAAATGTTTGCAACTAAATCAGAGGGAATCTTTTTTGTATCTTTATTGAAGGGTTGTGATTTACAGAACTGCAGCTGGTAGCCACACACAGACATCATTCAACACCAATCACACCACCAGGGTCCCCACTTCCCTCCAACAATGACCCAGGTGTCCTTCCTGTCCTGCCCTCTCTCTCCGTCTGAGTTCTGTGGCCCACCTCTCGACTTCTTTTGTTTCTTTGGCTGTTCATTTCTTCTTCCTTTTTCTTTTATTTATCGAGAAATTACAAATTTATTCACGAGGATCCAGGCATAGAATACCAATCCCTTACCAATGGATCTCCCACTAATTGCCTTTCACCCACCAGTCTGACTGTACAAAAGTTCGGTGTTCAAAACTAAGTTTCTGCCTTGTGTTTTTACAGTACTATTTCCTATGGGGTTTCCCACATGTCACTTTACCACATTTCAGCACCACCTCCTCCTCCCATTTGAACTCTTTCCTCCATAGATATCACCCCCTCCCTGTCTTATCCCCCAGCCATCGTCCCCCACCCCCTGCCCAAGTGGCATGTTTCTTCCTAAAGACCAGATCTCACGTTATCCATTTCCATTGTCTCTGAACATTTGTTATTCCACCATTATATCTTTTTTATCCCACATATGAGAAACATCATTCTGTGTCATTCTCTCTTCCTCTGACTAACTTCACTCAGGATGATACTCACCAGATCAGTCATGTAGCCGAAGATTTCTTGATTTTATCTTTTCACATGGTGGAGTGATATTCCATAGTATGTGGGCCGTGTACAATGAAACAGTGTTTCTTTATATATGAATAAAGTTTCTGTATCCACTCATCTATCCTTGACCACCTGGGTTGTTTCCAGATTTTGTCAACAACCAAAATTTGTAGTCACTTGTGGTTATTTATTTCTCCCGTACTCTATAACTTTAGGTCCTACTTGCAAGACAGATCGTTTTGTGTCTCTCGCTGTCCTTCTCTCTGACTTCACTCCACATGGTGCCCTGTAGTTCCACCCATGTCAGGGCAAAATGCATGATTTGTCCTTTCTCATAACCTCAAAGTATTTCATAGTGTATATGTGCCATACCTTCTTGATGCATCCATCCAGAATTGGGCATTTGGGTTGTTTTCATGTCTTAACTATCCTACTGAGGGTTCAGTAGTCATGGGAATAAACATGACCTTCTGAATGAATGTTTTGGTGATTTATGAGTACATGCAAAGTGATGGTTCTGTTCTACCTTTTTGAGAAAACTCCATAGGGCTTTCATAGAGGTCAGAGGGCATACTTCACAGAACACAAGGATTCTGCCAAGAGGAGAGACTAAAAGGGTCCAGAGCGAAGTACAGTAGGGAGGGCATTTACCTTGCATGCAGCTTGCCTAGGTTCAATCCCCAGCATCCTATAGGGTCCTCCAAGCACTGCCAGGAATAATTCCTGAGTGCAGAGCCAGGAATAAACCCTGAACATCACCAGGTATTCCCCCCCCCAACACCGAAAAACAAAGAGGAGAGACTAGGAGAAAGGCATATCTGTTAATTTTGGTATTCATTGTCTAGGATACAGGAAATTCTTCAGGGGTCCTGTGCAATGATCATAACAGACACCAGTTCACAGGACCTGCCCTGACCAGCTACCATTCCTCTCTGCCTCACATAAATTCTACCGCTTCCCATCTTCAGAGTAATTTTGTGAGTCACGGGAACTATTATTTATTTTCCTATCTTCTAGCAGTAGAAACTGAAGCACCTCTAGTCAAGAAGCTGATCTGTCTCACAGTGACGGAAACAGAACCTGAATTTGAAACTCCTCTCTGAATGGGTTCCGCATGGGGTTCTCGAGGGCAGCAATGGAAACTGGGTGTCCTCACTACAGGGAACTCCGACATATTTTTGGTGCCAACACAGAGAGTGATAATTACTCCATTGCATCCTCAGGCAAGGTGGAGGAGATTTCGATTCATTTCAAAGCTAGTCTTTCCGAAAGCATCATTCCAGTGTGGAGTGTTTGCCTGTACTGGAGTTTGTTGAAAAAGCAGCTGGAAGTGTTGTAGATGGAAGATGTAGGGCCTCCCCAACTGCCATGGTCCCCTCCATGTCCCGTGTCCCCACCCCATTCCTCTGCCCAAGCCCTGGTTGCCTCTGTGTCACCAGCTCTTGACTGAAGGGGCCAGTATCCTTCTTCCCAGGGCTCCGCCGACCTGCTGGCTTCCTGGGTCAGCCTTTCTATGTTCTGTTCTTCTGTCTCACATGTCCCGGGTTTGTGCCTTTCCCACTGGAACAGGACATGGGCGCCAGCCACTCCGGCCCAGGCTTCTCACACTGGGATCCCTGGGCTGGGGAACAAGGGCCTGCCTGTGACCGGAGCCACGACCTGCTTCCTGGAGCGCAGGGGTCACAGGGTCCTTTCGTGGGAAAGCAAAGTCACTTCACTGCTGAGGTGACATTCAGACTCAAACAAACAGAGACTTTCCTGTCTTGCCAAACACAAAGTTCTCATGACTGTTTAAGATGAAATAGGACATTTCAAAGAAGCTTCCAGCTCTCAGAGGTTGCCTGGGGCTGTCCCCTCGGTTCCCCCAGGGGCAACCTTCCTTTCCATTACTGCTGGGGGTGATTTGGGGGAAAAGGTTCTGAAGGCCAGAATTAGGCTGGCAAAGACTTGCCTTGTTCAGGGAGGGAACGGAGGCTCCCTGCTTCCTGGGACTCAGTTTCCCCCTTGAGTTTTAATTATTGAGCCACTCCTACTTGGAAAGCACCATGCCAGGAGTCAAAGAAATGGGGGGGGGGGGGGAAGCAAAGTGGGTAGTTTCAAAGATTTCAGCCAAAATGCGGGCTCCACTGAGCAGATGTGGAGAGAAAAACATCAAACACAAGGGATAAATACTCACACAAATATCCTGCAAAGCCCAAGCTTTCATCAAGATTTCCTGTTTCTTTCCTGAATAACCCATTGGAACAAAAAGACAATTCGAACGGTCTTTTCACAAACCTCATTCAAGTTGGAAACAAACAACAAAGCAGGCATGCTAGGATTTCCTGAACTATGCATATTTTTTTTTTTTGGCAATCCCATTGGATCATTCTTTAATCTTATATTTTGTGTCTTCTCTTTGCACTACAAAGCCTTCCAGAGGAAATGTAATTTAACAGATAAACAAGTGTCATTGTCCAGAAAGAATAAATACTATTGTTTAAAGAAAAAAAAACACACCACCAAAAAGAACAACCCTTTTCACATTTATCATTTGTAACTTAAAATATGTTGGGAGTGATGGTAGTAGGAATGACGAATTATGCAAGGAAAGTGTTTGAGAAAATTCAAAATCAACTGAGTATTTAAAAAGTGTCGTGTGTAATTCTTAGTTTCCGCTTTGTAATTTTGTTCTTTCCCATCTCTATTGAAGCACTGTGATTTGCCATAGTGTTAATGATAGTTTCATGCCGCTGTCTTCTTCCAATAGCCTTCTCTTTCTACTTCTCCTCCTCCTCCTCTTCCCCTCCTCCCCCTGCTCCCCTTCCCCCTCTCCCCCTCTCCTCCTTCCTCCTTCTTTTTCCTTCCTCCTTCCTCTTTCTTCCTCCTTCTTCATCTTCTTCCTCCTCCTCCTCCTCGCCTTCCTTTTTCTGTCACACCCGGTGATGCACGGGGGTTAATCCTGGCTCTGCACTCAGGAATTACTCCTGGCAGTGCTCAGGGACCATATAGGATGCTCGGAATCGAACTTGGGTCAGCTGCATGAAAGGCAAATGCATTGCCTGCTGTACTATAGCTCCAGCCCCTTCTCTTTTTTTATGGAAGTTTTGAATCTAAGCCTGCGGTTCCATCAGAATCCTGACACAAACACACACACCCTCCCATTTTTCACATCCCAGGTTGGGATGGTTTTCTTTTCTTTTTTTTTTTCATTCTGTCTAGCTTGCTTTTATTTTCCATTCACCTTCTTTACTCGCCACCCAGACAGAACAGGGGCAAAGGGAATGATTGACCTTCAGTTTCTTTCTCCATAAAATGTTTTAGAAAACTTCCCTTAGCATTATTTTAGCCAGTTCTGTCTCGGGGGGAATGGGGCGGAATGCTGGACCTCAGCACCGTGTAGCAGCATTTCATGCCTCAGTTTCCCGCCTTCTGAAATTTATCTTCAGGGTGATGCCTCCTTCTTCTCTCGGATTTTGACCAGCAAACGTTCTCTTGCATGTTCTGTTCTCCAGGTAAAACTGTTTTTAAACCAGTGTTCTTTTTCACGTTTCCTGCTCCCCTTTCCCTTTTCACCCAAAAGTTCCCAGGCATAATGATTTTGTTGCAAAAACAATTCCAGCAGCTGAGTGGACCAGATGTTATTGAAATTGCTTTTGGATTCAGATTGTACTGGGTAGCCCGAGACAATTGAATTAGGATCTTCCTATGTATTTGAATTATCATTGAGAGGTGGGACCGTGGGACGGGTCTCAGTCCTGGGTTCCTCAGAAGAGACCCTCCTTGAAGGGACTTTGTTCCTCATCAAAGAATAGAGACACTCCCCTCCTCCCCCCCCCCCCCCACACACACACACACCACCTGATTCCTTATACCCTCTGCCTCTGGGAGCTGGGAGCAGAAGAGTATATCTCGCCAAATCTTAGTTTGGAAAATAAAGGTTCTGTAATCTGGTTTGATATCAAGTTGTTTTAGTTAGTATTTTGGCATACAAGTTTTCTTTTTTAAGGCATTCATTGTATTTTTATCACGTTCATCACTTTTGTTTCTGGTTTTGGAATTTGTGACCTCAAGGTGTGCTCTTGGAATGTCCTGGATAGGTGACATTCCCTTTCATCTCCTTTGTCTCTTCCAAGGTTTACGAGAAGGTGTTCAGACCCCACTTGCTGACAATACTGTCACTGGAAAACTGTGATCAGGACTTGAAAAATGTATACTCTAAGATCCTCAGGGACTTGGAAAGCTCATGGTCTCATTGTGGTCACGCTTGGGGTCCAGAATGTTCCTGGCCCCGCACATATCCTTGCGGGAATGAAGGCTTGATCCTGCAGACTCTGGGATGATCGTCAGCCATGGGACTTCTGCTTTCAGAGACTTCATCATTCAGCATGGATTGGCGAAGAACACCTTTTGTGACTTACAAAAAGAACGACTTCTGAATGATCATCCTAGTCCTTTCTGTGCAGCAAAGCTGTTTTCTCACTCAGACCCCAGACACGGCATCTTCAAGTCCTGCATCGTCTACCACATGTGCACACAAGAGGGCTGATTATTTCCTTTGTCTCTGGAAGACATACTCAGCTGTGTTAACACATGTAGCATAGGCACTACTTTTGCACAGTTACCTGGCCCATGACTCAGTTTTGGACCAGGGAACTATGTGTATGGTTGCCTGACCCATAGCTAAGTCTTGGACTAGAGAAGGTGTGTGGTTGCCTGCATACACGGTTATCTGCATGTATGTTTACATGTATGTGTGGCACTGCATGTACGGGTTACCTGGCTCATAGCTCGGGTTTGGATTGGGGAACTTAAAATCTTCCCTCTTATTACAGACAGCTCTTCTGGTGGTCTTTATCATGGCAGGTTTCTTGGTACTGCACATACTATGGCTTCTGGCTTAGAGGCAGAAAGGGTGCGTAACATTGAGAGGATGACCGAGGTGTGTTAAGAGAAAGCAAATGATTCGAGCTATTTCACTGCAAAGACTCCAGCAAGTTTGAGATTGAGCCAATGTCATTAACTAACATTACTGGGCCACAGGCCACAGAGAGATGACAGACGAACAATGAAGAATGACAGCTAATAATAAAGTATGACACCTGTCCTTATGCCTGAGATCTCATGTTTTCATTAAACCTGATTGGCGGGTGGGGGACGTGATGGGACATGGTTCACGGCCCAGGGCCTCCTCACATATGCTCTGACCCTTGAGCCACAGTCCTGGCCCCTCTTCTTGGCTTTTTTTTTAAAGTTGGGTAAAATGGAATATGAATATGGGCAAAACACATCAGTAAGTCTTCAAATGATTCCAGGAAAATTTCCCTCTGGGTGCATATTTCCCATACCCAGGGCAAAGGACACCATTTCCTACATTTCATAGTCACGTCTGGCCTGCCATTTCTGCTTGGGAGATGATTTCCATAATTATTGTGGTTCAGCTGTACATGAATGGATAACTTTCCTCTAGAGTAGCACTGTAGCACTGTCCACCCGTGGCTCATCGATTTGCTCGAGAGGGTACCAGTAACGTCTCCATTGTGAGACTTGTTGTTTTTGTTTTTGGCATATCGAATACACCACGAGGAGCTTGCCAGGCTCTGCTGTGCGGGCGGGCTACCCTTGGTAGCTTGCCAGGCTCTCTGAGAGGGAAGGAGGAATCGAACCCAGTTCGGCCGCATGCAAGACAAATGCCCTACCCATTGTGCTATTGTACTGTAGAATATTTTGCTTTTTATTCATTTAAATCACACCCATTCTTCCAAGTTCTTAAAATTTTTGTCTTCTGAGTAGAACTCTCCCACTTCCTTTATTTCTTGTGTAAAAGCGTTTGAACTAAGATTTATAATTTATAATGTAATTTATAATGTCTGATTAGTAGCATGTATCATTACCTGCATGCATTGTCCTACATGTATGGTTACCTGTCCCATAGCTAAGTTTTAACTAAGCTATGGTTTTAATTTTTAGCATGCTTTCAACTAAGATTTATAATTTTTTATAATGATGTTTGATAATAAAACACTGAATAGTGATCATAATGCATCTAAGAACTGAGAAGATTCTAACACAATAATTCATGTGTTTGGCTGCCTAGGGGGGGAAATGCAGTTAATGTAAATATATTTTAAATACTTCTTTTCTGGGATTAAGCTTGTAACTTTGTGAACCGCAAAGTAAAACATTCACAGTTATCTTAAGTTACCAAAGAAAAGGTTTTTTTTTTTTTAATAATTTGGCAGAATCTGTCTATGGAGAAAATACGTAGTTCTCTCTGTATATTGCCAATAGTAGAATAATATGGAAGAAAGATCTCTAAATTTTACATGAGCTTAAATTCACTAGTATGAATCCATGTTCTCAGGTACAAAAATGAAACTTTCCATATCATACAATATTTTGTTATGAAATATGTATGTCTATTTAAGAGTAAGTATACTTCCTTCTCCGGACCATCCTAAATTCTGAGTAGCTAAGAATTTATTGTTGATTTTTCCACCTCTACCTTTTTCAACAATGATTTTTAGTGTTGAAAAACCACAGTGATACAACATTTTGAATCCCATGTTTCAAAGCATATTTAACTGGTGCCTGATTCCTAATGTGCAATGAGAGAGAGAGAGAGAGAGAGAGAGAGAGAGAGAGAGAGAGGAGAGAGAGA
The DNA here is from genome assembly GCF_029834395.1 of Sorex fumeus. NCBI lineage: Eukaryota > Metazoa > Chordata > Mammalia > Eulipotyphla > Soricidae > Sorex > Sorex fumeus. The sequence continues at coordinate 82,956,457 of NW_026606120.1, forward strand.
GGAGAGAAAGAAAGAGCCTTTCAAATACCAAATGAAAATAACTTCTGGAACTGAGTGCGGCGGGCGAGCCCAGAGAAATGAATGCTATAGCTTTAAGATAAGGTAGTCTGATGGGGCATGGCAGGGAAGGAGATCGATGGGGAGCAGGCTCCTACTGTTAGCCTTTTTTGAAGATGGATTCTCACGCTGAAAATAACACAACCTATTCTAGATAACAGCAGTTTTCTCCCCTGCAATCCACCAAAACTGAAGAAAAATCCAAGTGACTGTTCTTAGCAGCTGTGTGGCCGGCAGCTCACAGGGGAGAGCGGGCTTCCTGCAGGCCTCCATTCATCACCTGCTTCAAAGGCAGCCTGGCTGGCTATAGTGTGCAGGCCAGGTAGGGTGCCATTGTCCACAGTCTGGGAGGATTAGTATCAAAGCTGCGGCCACCAGGCCCTTGGTCGCGGGCTGCCATTCAGTGGAACAGGGAGAGGCTAAGACTGGCCAAGGTCACCGTCTCCAGGGTGGAGTGGACTGGGAAAGGATCCTGAGAATAGAGAAATGCTTTTCATGAAATCATGGCGCAAGCCTGCGCACAGCAGCTGCCCTCCTGGAACACGGAACATCTGTTTATGTTGGTATACCGTGGCTGACAATGAGATAATAGAGCTTTGACACTTATCATCTTATTTTTTTTAAAAGACAACTGTATATACCATAATCCATAGGCGGACTTAGCGCCGATCTTTTATTTGAAAAATCGTAAAGAAAACTGACTGCCTTAATTGCTGCTTTGTGTGTGTGTGTGTGTGTGTGTGTGTGTGTGTGTGTGAACATATTTAAGCCCAAAGCAAAGTGTCCTGGTGATTAACCATTTATAACCATTGCTGATCAGTAATACCCAAATTCTTGGGAAGGAAATAGCTACTAGCATTATCTTCTTCTTCTTCCCTTTTTTTTTTTTTTTGCAGTGTTCAGGCATTTTTGCCAACAGATAACAGAGGGATTTACTGAATATGCCCAACTGTCTTATTAAATTTTAGGAGGTTTGGATAAAATCTACCCCCATCCCCACCCCCAGCCACCACCACCAAATGAGAGTATTTCAAAGGTGAGGTAATAATGACGCAAAAATAAAAATTTCAACTTGGACAAATTAGAGAAAAATTAAGCTGTCCATGAGTTGTCATGACGACAAGGATGTTCTGTTGATGAACTGTCCTCCTCATTGTCCAATCAGATAGTCGAGCTGAAGCTGGAGCATGAACAGGAGAAGACGCACCTATTACAGCAGCATAACGCAGAGAAGGATAGCCTAGTCCGAGACCATGAACGGGAAATGGAAAACCTGGGAAAACAGCTTCGCGCTGCCAATATGGAGCACGAAAATCAAATCCAAGAGTTCCAGAAACGAGATTCACAGGTAAATCTCAATAATTTTTGATAAAACGGGTCTCTATTTTTAAAAGTCATCAGCGTTTTATGTTGTATTAATCTTGCTAATGCACGCTGTTTGATCATTTGCAAAACTGACATATAAATGTGTGCGTGGGGGGGTGGTTTTGGGTTTTTTTCCTTTTCTTCCCCTCCTCAACCCCTCCCCTTTGGGAGATGAATGAGGCTTTAACTACAGAAACCACAGGTAGCCAGATTAAAAATCCCATGGCGCGCTATAACTTGGCCCCCTTTTTATTCATAATCTTGTGTCAGTTCCTTTCATGATGGATTTTTTTTTAAGGTATCTGCCCCTTACGCCGCCCCTCAGCCTTAGCAAATCCCTATGAAATATATCAGCTTCCCTCCTGGCTTTTTTTGTTTTAATCTCTGTAGGCAATCAGGCAGCTGATTTAGTATTTGCTTTTCCTCCCCATGGTTGTGTTTTTCTCCTTGGCCTCTCTCTGTGATTAGATCACTCGGATGGTAATTGAGGAAAATGGCTCTGGAGCAGGGCTTTTTCCCGCCAGGTCGGTTGCGTTTTCCTGCACGCACATTCATCCGCTTGCCTCCTCCACTCCGTCTCTGTGGTCCCTGTTGGAAGCCATTTGGCAGAATAACCCCCAGCTGTGGTAGCATTTGACTCTTCAAACTTATGGATGAAATGTGCACTGTCAGCATGGAAAATGATCTTTATAAATTTCAGATGAAAAAACCTTATTGGGCGTGTACCTTTGTGGCACACAACATTCTTGAGGGCGTGTATAATCAAAGGCCCGGAGAGCCTCTGGGGGAGATTGCTGTGAAATCTTACTAAAGGCAAATTGAGGAGCAATTGATCACAATAAAAGGATCATTTTCTTTGCTAATAAATAAACCTTATCATCGACTATGTCTGAATACCCCCTTTTCCCCCATTGAAATCTATCTACGCCCTCCGAGGCTTCTTCCTAACTAGCCTTCCATAAGTAACAGAATAGTCAAACAGTAAAATGAATCTTGGGTTATAGTGTGGGTCTAAACAGTCTGGTGATGTTCGAACAATAGAAACACCGCTGGTTAAATAAGATCTAAATTGGTGAAGGGAGGGCAGGAATCGCACAGGCGAAGAATATTAGGAGTGTTTGGTTATTTTTCATCTGACCTTGAGTTGTCTTTTTCCTTCAGAGAACAGCCGGGGCAATGTAAGTGTGTTCAAAACAAAATTTTTGGTCCATATTATACACACTTTCAGGAAAATTGTTTTCAATTGTGTGATGGGTCTTTGTTAGGTAAAATGTTCTCATAGTACTAACCTTGGTACCAGATTAGCCAGGTGGTCGATGTTAAGTCAATGTGTATTTATGCTTTTTTCACTCATCTCTTATAGAGCCTTTATAAAATGCACGCTGATCTTTTGGTAGTTAGCCATATAGTTTACAAAGATTGTTTCCAAATACATATTCCTCTTCAACCTGCTAAGTCTTACTGTTGTCTTCAGTGGTAAGATATTCGGGGTTTTCAGTCAGTGCAGAACTGTTTGTAGCCTGTTACTTAGCAGAATTGACTCATTGCTACAATAAGATGCTCTACATAATGTAATCCCTACTATTTTGGGTGCTGTTGTGGAAAACTGACATAAATTAAGACTAAATTTGGTGGAAATCTTTGTGTTTTTGCGTGTGCCGTGTCTGCCGTATCTAGGATACGGTTCATCCGTTGATGACAAAAGGGAAAATTTAGAATTATTACGTATAACATGGTCATCAAGGTAGTATAATGAGTTATCAATTGAACTTATTCTGATTCAAATATTAAGTATAAGGACTATATCATCTCTTAAATGCCTTAACGTAAGATGATAATTTCCCATATTTTGTGTTTTACTTGGAATAATTTGAATTTGCTCACGTGCAAAGGAATCTTAGGTTAAACGATTTCTGATTTAAAAAAATGTTTGCAGACTGTAATTATTTTTGAAGAATATATATTAAAAATTTCTATCATTAAGTTGTAACTAAAAATCTTATGCATGCTGAATGCTAATGATTTATAGATAAATTGTATTGTCCCTTTGAGTTAATATCCATAATATTATTAAGGATATTAATTCAAAGTTTCCTTCAGGTAAATCATAAATTCTCCATGTCTTTCTTTTCATGATTGTGGTTTAAAGAATCTAACGGATAATGCATTTTAAGTCCAGAATTCCATTCACAAATTGTGGACATATATTCTTTAAACTAGATCTTTTTCAAATCACTCTTTTGTGGTTGGATACAGAACAAGCACATGTATCTTAAATATTGGATTGTATCATTTTTCATCTTAGCTCCAGAGAGACATTTGATTTTCATTTCCTGTCTGGCTGCTCCCACTTAGCATTGGAGGCCATTTTGTGGAAAGGATTGTTTAAAAATGCCAGTTAGCCAGAGGGCCAGTGAAGTAACTATTCTGGAGATTATGGCTTCGTTTGCTGCTTTTTTCCCATAGGCTTCTTGAATGAAATCAATATACCAAAAACATCCTGTTGGTTATTTCAGATATGTAATATATACTAATAAGAAAAGCACTCTTAAAGCACAGCAGTCTACCGAAATGTGAATCTTACTGACTGGACACTCCCCCTTTGTGAATATGCTGTAAAATTGATTATAGGCCAGTTGTTATTTCTACTTAATAAGGCTATAGCCTTATTAAGTAATTTCTGCTTAATAAGGCTACAGCCAGGGATAGTTCATGGTTTCCCTCTTTTCATTTCATGTATTTAGCTAATAATGTATCAGCATATGTGTGACAAAAAAAATCTTGATTTTTTTTTTGATGGTTGGATATTTTACGTTGTGTTACTCACATTTGAAAAAAGTGCACAATAAATTACACCACCATTGTTCAAGAAATTCATTATGATATAACCCAAATTTATGATATTTAAAAGAAAAAGGACCCAGTTTACTAGATCCCATATGTATATATATATATATATATATATATATATTTTTGATGGTTGGGTATTTTACATTGTGATACTCACATTCGAAAAAATGCCCAATAAGTTACACCACCATTGTTCAAGAAATTTATTATGGTATAACCCAAGTTTATGATACGTAAAAGAAGATGTACCCAGTTTACTAGATCCCATGACACATAAATTCAGAAATATTTATCATTTGGAAGGTCCTTCTTTACTGCAACAATTATTTTGGAATCAATTACTACTGTGGAATCAATGAGGAAAGTGACCTCATTGATTCCACACGGTTTTAATGGAAAGAAAAGATAATTTTTGTTATTATCTTCTTCATGAGTCACCTTCAAACTTGGTAGCTCTCTATGTAATCTCAATTTTGCTTTTGAACTGCCATACAGTAAAATAATTTCTGTAGGGGCTGGAGCAATAGCACAGCGGGTGGGGCGTTCGCCTTGCACACAGCCAACATGGCTGATACAGGTTCGATTCCCAGCATCCCATATGGTCCCCCAAGCACCACCAGGAGTGATTCGTGAGTGCATGAGCCAGGAGTAACCCCTGAGCATCGCTGGATGTGACCCAAAAAGAAAAAAATAATTTCTGTAGTTGATGACTTGGTATTAGAAAATAAACAGAACAGAGGGTCCTTGATCTCTTAGTAGTTCTTTTAAGGTCCCACACCACACAGAGATTACTTGATCTTTCATGTTTGTTGACAAAATCAGTGTATTTTTGAGCACTCAAGGCCTGAGAGAACTGCCCTAGAAGCAGGGCCACTCTAGGACATTTTCCGTAACTCAGGGGGAAACACAGATACAAGGACTTATAAGGCTCACTGCAGCCATTGTGATGAACCTCCATCAGGACCAGGCAAATGAGACACAGTTCGCTTAGAGAAGGAGGGCATAACATCTGAAACCACAGTGAACGCAGACTCTGTATAGAGTGAATGGGCTTAGCCCAGCAATGGCGTCTGATACCTTTTGTGATTCCCTAACCAGAAAGGAGTAACCCCAGTATCAGTAACTTTTGCCCAGTAAGTGAATAGGCCCTCTTGATTTTTCCCATGTTGATTAAGAGGTTGTTCCTACTTATGATTCTGAATACGTGGGGTTTCCAGGGACCTCTTTCCTTCTTCTGCTACTTACAAAACTGTTTCCACTGAGCATCACTGGGTGTGGCCCCCAAACAACTGCTTCCCATAAAAGAAAATTGTGATGAACAATTTAATGAAAGATTGTATCTTGGTAACATTAATTTTTCATGAATTTGGGAACCAAGGCACAAAAGAGAATCACCATTTATAAGCTCTGTGTGTGTGTGTGTGTGTGTGTGTGAGTGAGTGAGAGAGAGAGAGAGAGAGAGAGAGAGAGAGAGAATGTGTGTGAAAGAGAGAGAGAGAGTATCAAGCACTGGTGCTTATTCATCAAAGTTATTCAAAGGGTAAGGATAAAATTTTGTTCAGGACATTATTAAACCTATAGGTATCCTTTGCACTCTTTTGGAGGGGAGGAACACTTTTTAAATTAAAAACAGTTCGATTTCTTGCTAACTACTTTCAAAAGAAACTTGAAAGCAGCATTTTGTAATAAACACATATAGGTAGAATAATATTTAAGCAATTAAAAGATATAAAATATAGACTTTTAAAAACTAGGAAAAATAAATACGCCCAAGTCTTTGAGAGTTAAAAATTCATCCCCTAAAGTGAATGGGGGCAGGTAGGGGGCAGTACTGGAGCGATAGCACAGCGGGTAGGATGTTTGCCTTGCATGCAGCTGACCTGAGTTCGGTTTCCAGCATCCCATATGGTCCCCTGAGTGCTGCCAGGAGTGATTCCTGAGTGCAGAGCCAGAAGTAACTCCTGAGCATCGCCAGGTGTGACCCAAAAAGCAAATAAATAAATAAATAAAGTAAAAAATAGGAGTTTTAGTGTTGAATCTGCCTAGATGTCACAATGAAGCGGGAAATGTGCTGAATGACATCATTCTAACTATCTGCTAAAAGTAACCAGACTGTCACCATGACCAAGACTTACAGAAGACAACTAGAAGCACTGAGGGCTCTGTGTAGAAAAACAGTTGGAAATAAAGTTTGGCAAAGGACTTTAGGTTTTTTAAATACTTGCACCACATGTAATTTCACAGACTTTTAGTAAACAAGAGTTTTATCTTAATTTTTCAAATGTGCCCTTTTAACAACAAAACAACACAGCAGCTGTGATAGGTCCAGTTTTGAGTTAAAAAAAAAAAGTTATGAGCTTAGCAAATTCTAGTACTCTCATCAGCTGACACTTCCAGAAACTTTCACAAAACTTCTTTGGGAAGTCAAAATTCGAACAGCGGCTGGGGTTAGGCAGTCTGAAGGTCAGTCACACAGTGGGTTTCCAAGTGTGTCCATCTCATCCTTCTCTCTGACTCTCTTGCCCTCTGAATTTATATGATGGAAAACTTGAAATAAAAGTGGCGATTTGGTTCAGGGGCATATGATAATTTAGTACTAAAATGATTTAGCTCTGTATAGCACTGTCCTGTTGTTCATTGATTTGCTTGAGTGGGCACCAGTAACGTCTCTATTGCGAGACTTGTTACTGTTTTTGGCATATTGAATACGCCACAGGGAGCTTGCCAGGCTCTACCATGCAGGTGGGATACTCTCGGTAGCTTGCCAGGTTCTCTGAGAGGGAAAATGGTTTAGTCTTTCTTATTTTACAAGAGTAAGGTAGTGAATGGGCTGGAGTGATAAAACACCTGGTAGGGCGTGATAGAACACCGGGTAGGGCGTTTGCCTTGCACGCGGCCAACCCGGCTGGCCCGAGTTTGATTCCTCCGCCCCTCTCCGAGAGCCCAGCAAGCTACCGGGAAAGCCCGGCAACCTACCAAGAGTATCTCGACCACACAGCAAAGCCTGGCAAGCCACCCATGACATATTCGAGATGCCAAACACAGTAACAACAAGTCTCACAATGTTTCTGGGCCTGCTCGAGCAAATCGATGAACAACGAGAGGAGAGTGCTACAGTGTAGTTCTAAGGTAGTGAATATTTTGATAGCTTTGGGTCAGATTAGATTGATTTCTGGGAAGAACTAAGTTTATATAAATTATCTCCCCCTTCCTAATGAAATGAGGCAGTTGATGCTGATGTAGCCTCAATGTATGCTCCCCTTACCTCCTAAGTGACACAGGCAGCCAGCCCATCAGCGTGACCGCCTGGAGGTGGACATGCCTCACATGGGCACCCACCCTGGATACACACTGAAGGTGTCTGCGTTGGTGGGGCAGAGGAAGGGAACCAAGTGTACTTTAAGTATCAACAGTATTTTACTGAAATTGGCATAATATTTAGACTCAGATATTAGAAGAATTAGTGGGGAAATATTTTTCAACAATTTGTTTTATGATTTCTCAAAAATAAAATAAGGGCTGGAGCAATAGTACAGTGGGTAGGGCATTTGCCTTGCACGCAGTGGACCCGGGTTCAATTCCCAGCATCCCATCTGGTCCCCCAAGCACCGCCAGGAGTAATTCCTGAGTGCAAAGCCAGGAGTAATGCCTATGCATTGCCGGGTGTGACCCAAAAAGCAAAATAACACACAGGTGACAAGGTTGCCGAGTGGTTAAGGCGATGGACTGCTAATAATAAATAAATAAATAAATAAATAAAATAAGACTTCCTAACTGGATTTGTGTTAAAATCATGCATAACATTTTCAAGGTTTTTTTTTTCTTTAGATGAAGTTACATAGTATTAGCTAGTGCTGTATTTAAGATAGGGCAAAATCTTCCTATCTGTATTTATAAGTAGAGGTTTTCCAAAAGAAGTTGTTTTTCAAAGCCTGTGAGGGGGAGAGATAGTACAGTAGACAAGGCACTTGTCTTGCATGTGGCTGATCTGGGTTCAATCTTTGGTTCCATATATGATCCCTGAGCCTGCCAGGAGTAATCCCCGAGTGCATAGCCAGCAGTAAGCCCTGAGCAGAGCTGGGTGTGGTCCCTAAAGCAAAAAATACAAAAAAGAAGAATAAATAAATAAATAAACCTGTGTGGGTAGCATTGTTTTCACAACATCAAAAGCATAGGTTGTACAGAGTTTTTCCAAATAAGGTTGAAGTCCTCATATTTTGACATAAATATGAGGGGTTCATCTTATGGTGTCCATAGTATTCTATGTACCTTTAATCATTCTGTTTCTGTGCTCTTGTATATGTTGCTGTATATAGAAATTCTCTTTCTTAGGTTCTTAATTAAGAGGAAATATCACTGAAATTTTTTTTTTTGGTAATTCACAGGACTTTATTTTTTAAAATTAATTAATTAATTAATTTCGAATACCCATCCCTCCACCAGTGCCCATTTCCCACCACCATGGATCCCAGTATCCCTCCCACCCCCCATTCACCCCATCCCACCCTGCCTCTGTGGCAGGGCATCCCCCTCTGTTCTCTTTCTCCTTTTGGGTGCTGTGGTGATTTTCAGGGAGAAACGTTGGATGATTTACTTTCCATTGATCACTTTGTATATAAGGAGATGTTGCACGGCCGCATAAGTGGCAGCACGGTTTGGAAAGAATGTCCTGGTGCCCGCTTGCAGGCTCATGGTCATTGGGGGTCCATCTGAAGAAGGCGGGATGCAGCACCTACCCCATCTGGGACCTCCCGGTGATATCGGCTCTGTTTGGGACCTGGAGAATTCTCTGGGAGCTGTGCGGCACCCCCCAGCTGGTTTTCTTCTTTGTTGCTGTGTGCTGTAAGATAGCACTGGGGGCAGAAATTTTTTTTTTTTTTAAGTAAAGTTTGCAGTTTTTGCAGGTTGCCAGCTTGGTTTTTTTTTTCCAATTCTAAAATTCTCTAATTATTTGACTTTATAATAATAAACTTATATTCAACTTGTCCCTCATTGTAGAAAAAAACTAAATCCACTTGGAAATCAGAAATGGGCTGATGGTGAGAGACAGCTTCTCCAAGAAGGATTTGTTTATACCGTATAGCCAGTGCGTTTTTCTGTCCCGTGCTTAGTTTTTAAATGTGGCCGTTGCCATGGAAACCACATTCTAGGGCATGTGGTCTACTTTTAGAGAAAGAATATTTATTTTAAAGACAAACCTTCCAGATAATAACAAAGTTACTTGAATCAACAACTTTGATGTCTATTATTGGTCTGTTACTAAAAACTCATTTACCCTTGTAATTCATAGATTTATTTAGAATCGTTAAAATCAATCTTGAGGAATTAGTGAACTTATTTACTTTTGCCTGGGGTTGGGGGATCATACCTGGCAGTCTCAGGGATCACTCCTGGCTCTGTGCTCAGGGATCACTCCTAGCAGTGCTCAGGGGACTACCTGGAGTGCTAGGGTTCAAACCTGGCTTGGCCAAGTGCTTGGCAAGCACCCCACCCGCTGTACTATCCCCACAGCCCGAAAGTAGACATTTAATGCCAGAATTTATTTTTCTTCTATTGGCTGCCCCCAAATTGCTGGCGGGGGTCAGAAGGTTGGGGAGTGGCAACCAGAGCCACGTATGGGCCCCATGTGGCCTGTGCGCTTCACCCTGGCCCAAGAAGATCATCTGGTCATGCATTTATTTTTATATTCAAACATGTTCCTTAACATATCACTTTAAGAAAAAAATTATTTCTAATTGTGTAATGGTTTGATATTTGAAAAAGTATTGTAGTTTAGGTAATATGGTTCCAACAGTGTTAACATGTGTGGTGCTGATGGACAAAGTTGCTACACCCCTCTATCCCCAAAGAGTCCATGACCCTTTACCCCTGTCCCTGTGTCACTCACCTCGGGTCTGATCTTTATCTCCCCAGCCCCCACATCCATTCCCCCAAAGTTTGATGATACTTTTGCAATACAAGGCCAAGGGTTGGCCACTGTTCAGTGCTGTCACTTCCCCTGTTTTCTCTCTCTGGAGCCCATAGGTGGAGTGAGAACATCCAGCTGCCCAGTACTTGTCCTTCTCCCACTGGCTGACTTCGCTTCCTGTTGTACCCCCTCCCCCCTCCCCTCCACCCCCCCCCCCCCCCAGTTCAGTCCATCCAGGAGATCCTGTACATAGGGAATATCATGTCATCACCTTACAGTGGTGAAGTTGGAGCAATTCTAAGAGAACTTGGTCTGCGCATGTAGTAAGTTCCACCCCTCGAGAAAGTCAGAGTCAAGGGTCTAAGTATTCAGCAATAGTACAGTCGGATTCAGTAAGGAAATGACCACATCCAATTCTTTTCTATTGCACCTAAGGAAACTGTGGTTCAAGAGCAGTCTCCTGCCGCCGGCCATAGAAACAGCAAGGCAGGGGTGTTCATTGTCTGAACTCGGCATCCTTTCGTTACCCCACATCCTCTCCCAAGAAAGGCTCTATGTTCAGAGAGACTTGGGCATGGCACAGCGGGCTGCATGTGAACCTCTGCCTGGCCCAGGAGAGACACACTGGTCCTCTTTGTTACAGGCCGAGATTCTCATCACACTTTGCATCGCTTTCTGGGATTTGCCCTACTCCGTGTTGCTGCAAAGCCGTAATTGAATCATGCTGCCCGAGTTCCAGTTTTAGTAAGCAGTACCTCCTCGAACAATTCTGAATTTTTATGCTTGTGCGTGATTTAATAGAAGCAGCAGCAAAAATAAATTATATATATATGTATATATTTATTATATGCTGCCCATGTACCAACTTCTCTGCTAGGTCTTCCATCCTATTGTCTCATTCAACCTTTCCAATACATTGTACGGATTACATTTCCTATTTGGAAACTCTGTTTTGACCTTCCCACCTGGGCCAGAAGATAGCAGTATGTGTTTCCACACTGTCAGTGAGTAAAGAAGCAGGAAAATCCAAGTAAATTGCCTCAGGTTACATAACTTGCAGGCAACGAAGCTGGTATTCAGAGCTTCGTCCCCTGTCCCATAAGCCTGCTTATGTATGAGCCCTTTGTCTCTGAATTTCATCTGTTTTTCATTATATTTTCAATTTTGGATCGCTAATACATTGTTAGATTTTAAATACTGATACCCATAACTCAGAGTATGTAAATCCAAGTAACATTCAGCCAGTAGTTCCAATCTTTTCCAAAGCCACAAGCCGTGGCTAGGTCTCAGTTCTGAGACAAATTAAATTCTGAAAGAGATACATATTTCTTAATATTTGATTTGGAATGTAATTCCTTCCCACAAATTTCAGAATTTTTAGAATGGAAAAATGAGTATGCTTTTGAAAAGGGCTCACTTTTGGTTTTCACATTGTTACGGAAATAGGAAGATATATCCACAGTGAGAATTCAATAAACTTATAGGCCAATGGGGACTACCAATCTTTATAAAAATTGCTTAGGAATTTTCTTTTACTGCTGGTGAAATGTGGCTTATTATGCATGTTATATTATCAATGGCCATCTGTTACATTCACATACTAATTTGGAGTATTATAGACGTATGACCCATTCAGTATTTTTTTTTCTTTTTGGGTCACACCCAGCGATGCTCAGGGGTTATTCCTGGCTCTGCATTCAGGAATTAATCCTGGCAGTGTTTGGCGGACCATATGGGATGCTGGGAATTGAACCTGGGTTGGCTGTGTGCAAGGCAAACATCCTACCCACTGTGCTATCACTCCAGCCCCCCCTCCCCCATTCACTTTAGAGGATGAATTTTTAATTCTCAAAGACTTGGACGTATTTGTCTTTCCTTGTATGCGCCCATAAAAAGCTACTGCTGCGTGCCGGCAGCTACTCAAAACCTTTCAGTTTTGTTATTTGGGCCACAGTAAAGGAGCACTCCGGGTGGGAACCATAGGTGGAACCAGGGATCAAATTGGGGTCTGCCTCTTGCAAGGCAGGTGCATTCGTACCTACACCATTTCTCTGGCCCCTTGTCAAAACCTTTTGGAAGGGAGAGGAAAGCAATTTAGTACATTAAAACCTGGAGACTTTCACTATAGAGATTTAAAAAGAAATAATTAGAAAATTCCATTGCTTTTAGAATCTTCAAAAGTTATTTACTGTAGATAGCTTTTTTTTTTCCTTAACTTGCTACCAAATGTTTCCTGAAAAGCTTCCCCACCCCCTCCTTTTATTGGTAATCTAAACATTATCTCCCTTGAATGAGAACTCCTGCTAGAGTGATGTTGGCATTGCAGCAAGTGAAGGGGAATATAAGGGCTGAACACACTTTGTTCTTCAATTATTCAAAAACGATTGTCCAAACCGTCATAGATAAAAGCTTTGGTTCACACATGAGGGACAGGGGTCCCAGTGACCCTCCTGTCAGTCCAGAGTCCAGGGGAGGGGTCCAGCTGGGGAAGCAGGAGAATGTGCCCATGCGCCTTTATTCCTGATGGTTTCTAATGGCAGGCATTAAACATCAGAAGCTATTGCCAGAAAACTGATGTCACTCAAAAATAATTTTTATTATTTTTTTTATCAAATCACTGTGAGATAGAGTTACAAAGCTTTCATGTTTGAGTTTCAGTCATACAGTGATGAAACACCCATCCCTCCACCAGTGCACATTCTCCACCACCAATGTCCCCAGTATAAAACCCCTTTCCAACCTTCCCCCTGCCTCCGTGGCAGACAGATTTCCCCATACTCTCTCTCTACTTTGGGGTCTTGTGGTTTGCAGTACAGATACTGAGAGGCTATCACATTTAGTCCTTTATCTACTTTCAGCACACGCATCTCCCATCCTGAACAATTCCTCCAACCATCACTGACTTAGTGATCCTTTCTCTATTCCAGCTGCCTTCTCCCCCAGCTCATGAGGCAAGCTTCTAACTATGGAGAAATATTCCTGGCCCTTGTGTCTACTGTCCTTAGGTGTCAGTCTCATATTATGTTATTTTATATTCCACAAATGAGTGCAGTCATTCTATGTCTGTCCTCTTTCTGACTCATTTCACTTAGCATGATACTCTCCATGACCATCCATTTATAAGCAAATTTCATGACTTCCTCTTTCCTAACAGCTGCATAGTATTCCATTGTGTAGATGTACCAAAGTTTCTTTAACCAGTCATTTGTTCTCGGGCACTCAGGTTGTTTCCAGATTCTGGCTATTGTGAACAGGGCTCCAATGAATACGCAGATGCAGATGTCATTTCTACTGTGCTTTTTTGCACCCTTGGGATATACGCCTAGAAGTGGTATTGCGGGGTCATATGGAAGCTCAATTTCTAGTTTTTTGAAGGAATGCCCATATTGTTTTACAAAAAGGCTGGACCAGTTGGCATTCCCAACAACAATAAAAGAGAGTCCCTTTCTCCCCAGATCCACTCCACCACTGGTTGTTCTTATTCTTTTTGATGTGTGCCAGTCTCTGTGGAGTGAGATGATATCTCACTATTGTTTTGACTAATCATCTCCCTGATGATTAGCAATATAGAACATTTTTTTATGTGCCTTTCAGTCTCTCAAAAATATTCAGCTCAGAAATAAGAACAGTAAAGAAAATATCCTGGATGGAAAATTAAATTCTCGGGGGGCTGGTGAGATAATATACAGGAGGTTGTTTGCCTTGCATGCAGCTCACCCCGGTTCAATCCCTGGCACCCCAGATGGTCCACTGAGCCCTACTAGGACTGTTTCCCACGAGGTGAGGCACTCAAACAAACAAACAAACAAAAAAAACACAGAATTTTTGTAAGCAATTTCAATCATGATTTGAAACAGTTTTTCCAGATTCCAAACAACAAACAAACTCTCCTCCCGTTGTTCATCGATTTGCTCGAGCGGGCCTAGTAACACCTCCATCGTGAGACTTGTTGTTACTGCGTTTGGCATATGAATACGTCACGGGTAGCTTGCCAGGCTCTGCTGTGCGGGCGATTAATATTAACAAAATGGAACCTTGTGACTTGCAAGTTTTGTATAGAGCCCTTTGGATAATATTAGAAAGCAAATTTATTTCCATTTGTTTTTCTTGCTGTAAAAAACAGGCAGAATTGTAGATATGTAATTTCCTTATGACATAGTCATTAATCAACTTGATCTGTTTGTTCGGTAAAGCCCTTTGGAGTACATACTCTGTGCCAGGCCCTGGGGCTGAGGGCACACAGCTTTAGGAGGTGCCTTTTCATGTCCTGGTGCCGGTGACTGTCGTCCCAGACTTGTACAAGGTGTGGCCTACGTAATCCTAAAGGGCTCCTGGACCACGTCCAGGCAAGAGCAAGGTACACCAGGATGCTGCTATAAGGAACTTGAATGAGCATGGGGTGGGGAGTGGATACAGGTGACCAGATGAAAGCAGATTTACACGGTGCACTTGCCGTTGGCAGGAAGAGGATTTGCCTGAAGAGCCCTGATACTGTGAGGTGTAAGGCACTTGTGCAAGGTGGCCTTGAGGACCGTGTGGAGGAAGAGGTGGCTGAGCGCTGATATGACCAGAGAGAAGCCAACTGGGCAGAGGGAACCACGGGCGCAGGGCCCTAGAGAACGCAACCTGCGATGTTGGGTGGAAGGAAAAGGAGGCCCGAAAGGCATCCCAGGGGTGGGGCTTTTTCAGTCCCTGCAAGGAGCCGAAGTTGGAATTTAAATGGGCTTGGAAGACAAGTAGAGGCTTCCCAGCCGCCAGGTACATGACCCGCTGCAGGTTTAAGAAGGCCACCCAGGCTGTTCCCTCAGCCCTGGATGTCTGTCTGACAAAAGTGTTTAAGTCTGGAAGACCAGCTGACAGGTTGGGTGAGACGGGGGTGGGGGGGGGGGAGAGAAAGGAGAATTTTTAAAAAATCATTTTTACTTTGCAAGCTGATGGTATCACTTATAAGAATGATGGGGAGGAGGAAAAAGCAAAAGTTCTGTTACTGCCAAGGGAAGTTTGAACTGCCGTGTATTATCTATTACATGTGTAAGACATAGACTGGGTTTGTGTTGTAAGCTTAGGTGACAGGGCTACAGTGGTGATAATATGCACGAGTCACCAGCAGAGTGCCTCCACCAGTCACCACTGTCCCCCACCACCTCCCGTCCACGTCTTCGGTTCCCTTCCCTTCTCCCTGCACTGTGAGAATCTCAGTGTTGTAACGTGCTGCTCTTCTGATGCCTGTGATGTTTCTTCCAGTTCTCCAGCTCAGGGGATTGTGATATATGCTAGCTTTCATACTGCTTATTTAGAACAGGGGTCTTCCCTTGTGGGGTTCATTTGAGGACAACTTCTTTTTTTTAAGTTTCTTTCTTCATGTATGTATGTATATATATTCATATATATAGTGAATCACCATGGGGTACAGTTACAAACTTACGAACTTTCGAGTTTGCAGTACAGTCATACAATGATCATTTACCCATCCCCCGCGCCAGTACCCATTCTCCACCACCAGTGTTCCCAGCATCCCTCCCACCACCCCCATCCCATCCCCCACCACCTTACCCCACCTCAGTGGCAGGGCATTCCCTTTTATTCTCTCTCCTTTTGGGTGTTGTGGTTTGCAATAGAGGTATTGAGCGGTCATTGTGTTCAGTCTATGGTCTACTTTTGGCATGCATCTTTCAACCCGAATGAGTCCTCCCAATATCCTTTACTTGGTGTTCCCTTCTCTCTCTGAGCTGCCTTCTCCCCCAGCATGTGAGTCCGGTTTCCAAGCCATGGAGCTTGGAAAAATTTATTTGTGTGGAGTATTACTGATTTATAGATAGATACATACGCTGATTTTTTTTTTATGATCATGTCTAGAAAAGTTCTTAGAGGTCAACAATCAGAGGTCACTGACAGATTTTAAACCAAGGATTAAGAATTGGAATGAAGAATTGGAGGGCTGTGACTGAGGGATGGTCTGGAAGTCTTCCATGGAGTGATGTGTTCACAGTGGGGACAATAGATGTGACAGTGAAGGGAAAGGGAGGCCTAGAGTTGTGGTTTCTTGTGCAATGCACGTAGACTAAGGCCATCCTTTAGGGCTCAGGTATCACTTGATGACACTGTGTCACTTAGGAAATATAGCACTTGGGTTCCGATGAGTGCTCTCTTTTACAATGAAGATTTGCGAGTGATCAGCATGAAGGAGAGAGTTCCTCCATCTGGAGGAAGGGGACTAGAACAGGAACAGACAACACTTATTGATTAAGGGAAGGTGGCGGAAATAGAGCTAGACACGAAGACAGAGAACATGGTTCAAGAATGATAAAAAAAAAAAACCAGAGAGAGTAGATTTTCAGAAGCATGGGGAAAAAAAGAGCAACCAAAAATATTTGCTCCTGGATTGTTGAAAGAATGGGGAATGGGTGTACATTTTTCATTTTTTTAAAATAATCAGGTAACAGTTTATTAGTTTTCAAGTTGTGGACATAAGTAGATTGCTATCCCAAGTCTGCCAACACTGACCCCATATCACGTGATCCTGTTTCTGGACATGGGCTTTGAGACCAAAGAAGCCACTCATAGATGGAAAACATATGACCTGGACAAATAAGGTGACTCTGTAGCCATTGCCCCCTCCCTGTTCTCTCCCCCAGCCCCGTCAGGTGGTATGATTCCTGCTGACCACTGATTCTCATGTTCTTTGTTTCCATTATCTTTGGCTATTCATTATTCCATCATTGTGTTTATATTTATCCCACCTGTGAGAGAGATCATTCTGTGTCAGTTTCTCTCCCTCTGACTTAACTTCACTCAGCATGAAACTCTTCCAGATCCCTCCATGTAGCAGCACATTTGATGACTTTACCTTTTTTGTGGCTGAGTAATATTCCATTCTATATTTGTACCATAGTTTTTTTATCCAGTCATCTATTCTTGGATAGTTGGGTTATTTCCAGATTTAGGCTATTGTGAATAGTGACGTAAGGAACATAGGGGTGCAAATGTCTTTTTTTCCATTTTGTTCTTGGGCCTTTGCAGTAAAATTCAAGAATTGGATTTGCTCGGTCAAATGAAAGCTCAATTCCTGGATTTTTTTTTAGGAATTTCATATCATTTTCCAGAAAGGCTGGACCAGTTAACTTCCCCTCCAGCAGTGAATGAGAGTCCCGTTACCCCCACATCCATGGCAGCATTGGTTCCTCTTGTTCTTTTTGATGTGTGCCAGTCTCTGTGGCACTGTGGTATGAAATGATAATCTCATTGTTGTTTTCACTTGCAACTCCAGGATGATTAGTGATGCAGAGCATTTTTTTAAAAATTTTTTCTTAAATTGTTATTAGTGAAACACCATGAGGTACAGTTGTAGACTTACAAATTTTTGTGCTTGGATTTCAGCTATACAATGATCGAATACCCATCCCTCCACCAGTGCCAATTCTCCACCACCACCGCAGAGCATTTTTTATGTGCCTTTTCTTCAACGAGGAAGTTTCTGTTGATCTCCTCTCCCCATTTTTGATGGGGTTGTATTTTTTTTTCTTGTAAGGTTCTACAGTGCTTTATATATCTTTGATATTAACCCCTTACCTAATGAGTGTTGGACAAATAATTTCTCCCATTTCATGAGCTTACCCATTCCTGGTCTTTGTTTCCTTTCAGGTGCAGAAGCTTCTTAATTTAATGCACTGTAGCACTGTCTTCCCATTGTTCATTGATTTGCTGGAGCGGGCACCAGTAATGTCTCCTTTGTGAGACTTGTTGTTACTGTTTTTGGCATATTGAATACAGTCCGGGGAGCTTGTCAGGCTCTGCCATGTGAGCAGGATACTCAGTAGTTTGCCGGGCTTTCTGAGAGGGATGGAGGAATTGAACCCAGGTCGGCTGCATGCAAGGCAAACACCCTACCCACTGAGCTATCACACCAGCCCCTTAATTTAATATAGTCCCATTTGTTTAATTTCTTTTTCCCCACTAGTATAGACCATTCTAGTGGTGTAAGATGCTATTTTAAGTTTGAATTTTCCCGATAATAAGTGATAGTTAGTGGGGTTTTTAAATGTGACTCTTGGCTATTATTCTTCAGCTCTTCTCTCCATGTTCCCATGGGGTTATTTTCTTATTGCTGAGTTTTGTTCAGCTTTTGATTGTTAGCTCTTGATACTTCGTTAACATTAGCCCTTTGTCCTATGTGTGATGTGCAACCAGGATTCTTGTGTCTAAACTACAATTTTCTTTTGCTGTGCAAAAGGTTGTTTATGTTTACTGTTGTTTCCTTGTTTATCTTCACTTTTGCTATTGGAGTCAAGTCTCCAAAGGCTTTATTGTTACTGAAGCTAGTATTGTGGTGGTTTTTGCCTATGGATTTTTTTCTCTGGAATGTTTTCTTGGCATCTTTTTCATTATTGTTATTGTTTGTTTGGTGGTACTCTGGGAATTTTTGTGGTGCCAGGGACGCACCACCAACACCCACCCACTCTACTATCTTTCTACCCTTGACACTTTTGATTATTGTCTCGATTGGTTTGGAATTGGTCTGCTCAGGTTTCCTATTTTCTTTTGAGTTACTCTTGAGGGGTTGCAGAATTCTAGGAATTTCACCATTTTTCCGATTTCTAGATTTTTCTGAGGCATAAAGACTTTTTTTTAAAGACAAAGTTGTTCAAAGTACTATATAATCTTCTGACTTTTTAAAACTTTTTTGGGGGGAGGCACACCCAGTGATGCTCAGAGTTACTCCTGGCTCTCTACTCAGGAATTAGTTCTGGCCGGGGACCATACAGGATGCCAGAGATCAAACCTGGGTCAGTTGAGTGCAAGGTATTACCCTACCCACTGTAATATCTCTCTGGCCCCTCTTCTATATTTTTATGGTACTTGTTTTAATTTCTCACATCCTAGTTCTGACTTCATTAGGTTTTTCTTTCTTTCTTTCTTTCTTTCTTTCTTTCTTTTTTTCTTTCTTTCTTTCTTTTTTAGCCTAGCAAAAGTTTTGTTAATTTTGTTGATCCTTTTGAAGAATAACTTCTAGGTTTCATTAATTTTTTTTTTTGTATTGCCCTTTTGTCCTGTTTCACCTTTTGCCATCCTAGGTTTGTTTCTTTCCTTTATTCTAGCAACTTTTGGTTTTCTTCATTTTTCCAGGTCCCTTTAAACATGAAAATAGATTGTTTATTTTCTTATTTCCTGACATAATCCTTGGTTGTCATGAGCTTCTCTCTTAGTGCTATTTTTGTTGTGCCTGTTTGTTATGGTAATGCCTCTTTTTATTTGCCTCCGGAATTTTTAAATTATGATTAGATTTTCGGGTAATGTTATTTACATTTTTAGCTGGGTTTCAGGATTATAATGTTCCAGTACTAATCCCCCGACCATGGCTGAGCAGTGTCCCAAGGTCCCCTCCACTCTGCAGTCTGCCGCCTTGCCAGGCACATTTTTACAGTTGAGTTTTGTATTTCGGATGTTGTGCTTCACAGTATTATAGACTCTGTAGGTTACATGATATGTGCACCTTGTCTCTACACTTCCAATGTGCTCGAGACCCCTGAGCCTCACCCCTGATACCTGCCATCCCTTATTATCCCCTTCAGAGTCCTTCCTTCTTTATCTTCTTATTTCTATGCTCAAGGGTCAAGGGTTGGCTGGTCACCGACCCCCCTTTGAGACCACACATTCCCATTTCCTGTTATTCTTCTGTGTACCCCAGATAATGAGATCATCTGGTATTTGTCCTTCTTCAGACACACTTCACTTAATATAATATCTGAAATTAACCTAGGTGTTCCCAGAATATTTAAATGTTCCTATTTACTTCCTCATTGATCTCATGGTTATTCAGTGACATGTTTATTAGTCTCCATATAAGTAAGTAAGTAAGTAAAGGCCCTCCCGTTGATAATTTGCTCGAGCGGGCCCAGTAACGTCTCCATTGGAGACTTTGTTGTTACTGTGTTTGGCATATTGAATACGTCACGGGGAGCTTGCCAGGCGCTGCCGTGTGGCGAGATACTCTCGGTAGCTTGCCGGGCTCTCCGAGAGGGGCGGAGGAATCGAACTCGAATCGGCCATGCTGGCTGCGTGCAAGGCAAATGCCCTACTGCTGTGCTATCGCTCCAGCCCCTATCATCGCCCTTTTAAGGCTACCATATATTTGAAGTTTATTATATTTATTTATTTTTAATTTAATCACAATGAAAAAGTTACAAAGTTGTTCATGATTGGATTTCAGTCATTTAATGTTCCAACACTTGACCCTTCACCAGTGCACATTCCCCCGCTCTCTCTCTCTTTCCTTTTGGGCATTATGGTTTGCAATATCGATGCTGAAAGATTATCATTTATATCCCTTTACCTACATTCAACACCCTCCAGAGTGATCATTTCCAACTATTATTGTCATACTAATCCCTTTCTCTATCCTGATTTTCCAGATTACCTTTATTTGGTTTATTTCTAACCTTAAGCCATGGTATTAGAAAAAGATGCTTGATAAAATTTCTTAGCTTTCATTGATTTTTTGATACTCATTTTGTGTCAGTCTATATTCTGTTACGAAGCATGTTCCATGTACATTTGAGAAAAATATGTGTTTGGCTTTTTGGAAAGAGAGCCCCATAAATTGTTATGAAATCCATCATGTCCAACTCCTTATTTAAAGCTATTATGGCTGTGCCAGTTTTCTGTCTTTCAACGATCGGCCCATTGCTGAGAGTGGAATGTACTATTGCATTATAGTCTGTGTCTCTCTTCAGGCCCATTAATCATTGCTTCACATGTTTTGAAGCCCTTTCATTCGGTTCGTGTATTAGTAAGTAGTCAGTCCTCTTTTTTGCGTTTTGGGTCACATCCAGCGATGCACAGCGGTTACTCCTGGCTCATGCACTCAGGAATTACTCCTGGCGGCGCTCAGGGGACCGTCTGGGATGCTGGGAATCGAACCCTGGTTGGCCGCATGCAAGGCAAACGCCCTACCTGCTGTGCTATTGCTCCAGCCCCTGTTGTCGCCCTTTTAAGGCTACCATTTGCCAATCTGGTTGCTTTCCAATCTTTCACTTTGAGCTGAAGTTTGTCTTTAAAGCTCAAATGGGTCTCCTGGGGGAAGCAGGTTTTATTTTGTGTTCCCATCTATAGTACAATTCCATGTGTGCCAGTGGATGAGTTCAGGTTATTGCACTTAGCAAAATTACTACTACAAAAGCACTAAGTGTCGTTTTTCTATGTGAATTCTGGTATTACTGCGGTTTGTCTCTGCTCTGTTCTCTCACTCGCTTCCTTTGTTCTTTAATATGATCAGGTTTCATTTACCGCTTAATTTGTTTCTTCTAAGTATTTTTATCTTGAGGTAATCAGGAGGTTTGTATCAAGGGATCTAAACTTATAACCTGTTTTAAATGGAGAGTTAGTAAATCTTGAGTTTATTTAGAGGCCCCATTATTATCTCCTTCTTGCCAAGTTTTAATGTTATTTTGATACTTCCCGGTATGGTTGCTTTTCTTTTAAGAAAAAGCTCCTTCAGCATTTTCTTACAAGCTAGTTAAGTGTAGATTAATTCCTTAGTTTGTCTGCAAAGCACTTTATCCCTCTTTCTAATCTGAGCGATAATCTAGCACGGTATAGCATTCTTGGTTGAAGGTCTTTTCCCCTTCAGCACTTTGACGATATCATTCCAATCCCTAGTGGCCTGTAGAATTTCGGTTGAGAAACTACCGGTCGATTTATGGGGATTCCTTTTATGATCCTTTTTTTCTTTTGCTGCTTTTGGAGGTTTTTTTTCCTCTTATTTTTGACTTTTCCATTTTAGCTTTTCTGTGTCTGGGTGGTATGTTTGCTGACCAAGAAAGCAGCCTGCTTGCCCACCACGCAACTGGGACCTCGCAGGAGCCTGTCTGTGGGGGTGAACCCTCTTGAGAGCTGTCTCTTAGACCCCAGCTGGTTGGGCTGGTGGTAGGTCAGAGCTAGCAAGAGTTTTCCCTGAGGTTCTGTTAGTTTAGAGAGAGAGTAGATTCCGCGATGGTATCAGCCATGTTGCTGTCAGCAAGATTGAGGGAGGTCACCAAAATGGCACCTGCCAATAAGTTGGGCCCTGGCTTACTCCCTTGCTCCCATGATGCCAATGCGGCATGAGATAAGGGATTTCTTTTCCTCTGCATGCTATTCAGGCTGTTTGACTACCATGGGTGCCATAGCCTACTGAGATTTGGGTCTTACATGCAGGCTTTCCAGAACTTACCTCTCACTAGCCCTCTGAGAACGGGTTCCTGGGGCTCACCTCTGGTGATGGAGGAAGAGCGGCCCTTTCTGCTCTCCAGGATGACGTTCTGAGCCTATGGAGTCTCTTTCTGAGCCTAGCGTGTGGCTCTGCGGGCAGCCACTTTCCACCCATCTGGACACTGTCTTGCATCCCGGACTCCGGAAGTTCTGCCTGTCAGTTATTGAGTCAGTTCCTGGGGAGATGGACCCATTTTGCCGTTGATTTGCTGTGCCCAGGGGAGGAGAGAAGCAGGTTCTCCCTAGTCTGCCTTCTTGGCCCCTCCTTTACCATGAAGTCTTGAAGAGAGCATTTGTGAACATTTTTAAAACTTAAGGGAGGGGGCTGGAGTGATAGCACAGCGGGGAGGGTGTTTGCCTTGCACGTGGCCAACCCGGATTCAATTCCCAGCATCCCATATGGTCCTCCAAGCATGGCCAGGGGTAATTCCTGAGTGCAGAGCCAAGAGTAACCCCCTCAGCATTGCTGGGTGTGACCCAAAAGCCAAATAAATAAATAAATAAATAAATAAATAAAACTTAAGTGAGAGCCAGAAAATGGCAGAGTAGTTAAGGTGTGTGCCTAGCATGTGCCCACCCCAGATCCCATTTCTGGCATGAGCCTTGCTGGGTATAGCCCTGAGGGGCCCCAAAGCGTTGCCAGGTGTGACCCAGCGTCTTCCAGGGCCACCAGGACAGCCCAAGTGCTCGCCAGTACCACGGAGCCCTAGTTCACCATGTCTGTAGGCCCTCATCACTGAACTGCCGATGGCTTGCTGGCTTTTCCCCTGGGCCTCCTGGGCACCGTGTAGGAGGTTCCCCAGAAAAACAAATAAAAAATTTATCCGAGTAAAAGATACATGATACGAAGAACTGTTACTTCCTCTTAAAATGGAGCTGGAGTTCTCCCACGTGTTCACCTCTCTGGCGTCCTTCATTTATTGAGTCCCTTCATGTGCCAGGCATGGTGGTAAGAGGGGGAAATGCTATAAATACGGAAAAGGGAAGCTCAGTCCTGGCCCTGCCCTGCAGGCCATTGGGCTGGGCTGTCTGCAGAGCACTGCAGGTGCCATCCTGGGCTCTCTGGCTGCCTGCCCTGTGTCCCCCCCTCCCCAACCTCAGATGACGAGTGGGGATGGAGGATGCATCACAAGGAAGTTCTGAACAGCGCTGCCCTGGGGAGGAAACTCAGGTGCCATTGCAAAGAGCAAAAGCTCTTTCTAATCCCACGTCTCCCAGCCAACTGCAGAGGTGGCTGGAGCTTCCGGCTAGGGCCAGAGGTGAGGTGAAGAGGTAGGGAGAGCAGACGGAGGAAGGCAGGCAGGTAAGGCGGCAGTTCACCTGTTCTCAGGTGCCTCGGGTGCTGGTGCCCAGGCCCCAGTCACCTAGTGACCACCCCCTCTGGCTCGCCTGTCCCCAGCAAAAACCCAGGGGCAGGCGAGAGGGATGTGGGTCCTGCCAAGGGGGTCACCATGGAGTCTTCCTGCATGGAGACATGTGTTGTTTCCAGGGACTGGGGACTGCCTACTCTCCTGTGTCCTTCCCACACCAGTCACCAGATCCTGTTGGGCAGTGCAAGTCCCCCTGTAACACCCTGAGTCCATCCTGGCACCCAGGCTGAGAAACTGCCTTCCTGGGAGCAGTAAGCGCTGACAGGTGCCAAGACCCCAGGCTGCACTGGCAAAGAATGGTACTGTGATTGTCCTCAGAAACATAAAGTCTCGACTATAAATGACCTCCTCTCTGTGTTTCCCAGTCTGTGTTTGGGAAGGGGGAGGGAGACAGTGCTGTGGGCTAGCCCTGAGCTTTCTGATCCCCTCCTGGAGCATGGGGGGTGGTGTTAAAACAAACTTCTTTATGACCTATTCTTAGCCAAGGTGTTTTGTTTCTGTTTGGGGGCCACACCCAGTGATGCTCAGGGCTTACTCCTGGCTCTGTGCTCAGGAATCACTCCTGGTGGTGCTCAAGGGATGCTGGGGTTGGAACCTGGGTTGGCAGCATGCAAGACCAGCGCCCTCCCCTTTGTGCTATCTCTTCGCCCCGCGCCCCCCCCCCATTTGATTCTTATACCCAGTTCTACTTAAATGCCTCTGTGTATAAACTTGCGGGAGGGGGGTGGGGGGTGGTCATGGGCAAATGTCTGCGTGGAAAGGAGCCATGAAGGGTGGGGGGAAAAAGGGCAGCCTGTGCTAGCCCCTACCTGCTTTCTGGCAGGAGGAAGGTTAAGCTCTACACTATACAGCAACCAAGTTCAAGCATGGGAGTTCAAACCCAAACCTGTTCAACTTTTTTTAGCCTGTGAATCTTCCTGGATCTAAATTACCGGCATCAGTGACTGAATTTACCCCCCCCCCCCGCCAGCCCCCTCTGCTACTCACTAGTGGCTTGTGATTATTAACATTCATGAATATTGTGAGGAGGATTTCACAGCAAAAATCAAATTGACATGTTAGGAATATTTAACAGGGCAAATAGTTTAGGGACTTTCTGAGTCCCTCCCTCCTCAAGTCCTAGCAAAATATCCCCCAGCTTTTCACACATGTTATTCTAGCTCTTTTTTTTTTCTTTTCTGAGCAGGCATTCAAGTCATACTGTAGTTACAGCCCTGGCTCTCTCCCCCTCCCCCACAAGCAGCTCTCTACTGAAATCCTATGGCTGCCCCGGGTTGTTTTGCTGGTGCTCCGGAATGTTTTCAAACATTGATTTGCTTTGACACGACTTGGTGCCCAGATTAGTGATTCAGGCACAGAGTGTTCCGTGCACGTGAAATGACATGAAGGAACCCAGTGAGTGGCATTTCTTCCTGCCCCCTGCAAATTGTCCTGTTACCAGCAATCAGACTATTAAAGAACAAAAGCTGGCAACGGCACAGCCCCAGAGTTTGGCCAATCCCACAAGATTAGCATAAGTATGTGAAGCAATCAGAATAGTTTAGGGCTTCCTAGGAAAGTGTCCCCGTGCTTATCTAGCTCTGAAAGAATGTGGAATAAACTGTTCATTTAACCAAGTATAAAAATATGCCTGCTATTCCGTTCTAATCATGTGTCATTAATCAGAAAGCACTGCAGAAACTCTGACAAATTAAAAACACAAGGATGTGTGTGCTGGGGTTTTTCCGCCATTTGAAAGGCGCTTCACCTCTCGGGCAAGCCTCTTTATGGCAACTTCTTGCTCAGTGTACTGACATCTTCAAAGGCTCTGACATCTGTCGGCCTTTGAACTACCATTAAAAAATATTATCCCATTTCCATTCTTTTATGCCCATTTTTTTAATTATAGCCCTTCTTTCAAGTTGGGAACATGGTTGGTTTAAATGATGCTGTCCTTTCGTTTTCAGCCACCCAGCTGCGGTTTGAATAAATTGATGTAGAATCAAAGGCGGGACTTTAAAGGGAAAAGGTTTGATGGACTTGGACTCCGAGCCAGATGAGGTTTTATGATGAAAAGGGTTTAATCCCAGCACAGGCATTGCTTCTATCAGTTGAGCAGTACAAAGCAATTCATATATATATATATATATATATATATATATATATATATCGGTTCACGCGAAATGATCTATTTTTTTTAACAGCACAGATCTCTTCAGGACTTGCAAATGTGGCATTAGCTAATATTCAGAGAGCTGATTTCCTTTCATCCGCCAGAAGCTTATGATTATAGTACAGTTCTCGAATTGGAAATGAGCTGCAACACAGATTTCAAGTGGGGCTGTCTGCTCTGTATTCAATAGACATGTCACTGCAGGACAGGCTCGTCTGGGCCAACCTGGGTCAGTCTGAGGAAAAAAACAGTTTCATCATCTGAGATTCTTCGTCAAAAATATCATCAGCTAATTAAAACAGCAGTTTCCTGACTCTGAGCGAGGTGTTGGGCTGATCTGTGTCCCGGAGTGTTTGACAGGGAGGATTAGAAGGCGCAGCCTGCCTCCCTTGTGGTACATATTCTTCCCATGTCCATGTGTTCACGTACATTGCTCGGAGAGGCAGTGAATCTGTTCACCTGGATCGTTTTGTTTTAAAGAAAAAGCAATGGATTTTTTTTTTCTTTTTGGGTCACACCCAGCGATGCTTGGAGGTTTATTTCTGGCTCATGCACTCAGGAATTACTCCTGGCAATGCTCAGGGGACCATATGGGATGCTGAATCGAACCTGGGTCGGCCGCGTACAAGGCAAACACCCTATCTGCTGTGCTATCACTCCAGCTCTGCAATGGATTTTTAAGTAGTTGCTTATTGTACATTGAAATGATTCCCATCCAATGAGTGATCTGGAAAAAAATAGTTATCACTTACAAAAGCAGACTTTGGCATTATCCTTGCTGTGTATACTATTAAACGATAAATATGATCCTGAGCCAAAGAGTGAACTAACTGGATCAGCAGTTTAGGTAATTACAAACCTGGAAGACAGATCTAAGTCGACTTGCAAGTAATAAGTGATTCTTGTCAAAAATTTCTAATAGTTCTACAGGGTTAATAGTAGCTTCAAGTCACTGTAAAATCTTTGTAAGATAATGTGCACCTGCTTTACATTAGGAATTTACAATCTGGTTTCTCAGAATTAAAAAGTGCCTTTTCCATTTCGAGGAAGGTTTGGTACCATTTAGTCGCACGGATTTGCTTATTATGCGTCATTTCTTTTTAATTCTCTTCAAATAGAATTTCCAGTTTAAACTGCTAATTAATTTTCAATCCCTGGTTTGGAGAAATTCTGAATGTGTATAGTTTGAAATGAGCAAAAAGTCAGGAACATTGAAAGGCGCTGTACTTTGATTCTCTCACTAGTCTGCCCAATAATCCATACTGTTATAGAGTCCCAGGCATCGACTTGGATAAGGACACTGGATTTCATTCTCCAGTTCTAGCTTAGCATCTTTTCTTCTACTCTGTGACCAGGCACCATCAGTGGCTTGTGGTACTTCACTTGTTTTATCCTCACTGAATGTCCTCTTCACTCCATCCTACTGAATTATACTTGCCCCGCTTTTCTGCTATCGATTCTTATTTCTCTACCAGCACCTCTCTGCTGTACAGAAACTCAGGGGCTCTGACCCCTTTTCTTTATCTTTATCTTTCATCCCTCCATTGGGTGGTAATCCAGACTTGAACAGCCTGGCCTTCAGTAACCACCATATACTAATGACCCCAATGTCCTCATCTCTCATTGAATGGTTGGACTCACACCTACAGCTTTCCGGGGCATCTGCTCTCTGCTACCTCATAAGCATATCACACTTCACACACCCAGATGAGAAGCTCCACCCTCCCAATCCCTCCCCCCCCCCACTTCTCCTCCATGTCTCAGAGTATCATTACTGAATGCATACTCCATGCTCAGACCAGAACTTGGAGAGTCATTTTTGCCTCACTTCTCTCTTAACCCATCAGTAAGTGCTACTGAAACATTGAAGCAGGTCCTGAAGGCATCCCTAGCCCTTCATCCCCAGACCCTACCGCCTCCCTGCAGTCCTCTAAAGGTCAGTCCTGTTTTTTTTTTCTTTCATTCTTCTCAAAAGTCACGGGGCCTATTTAAAAATGCATATTGGGGAAAAATACATATTGGATTAGAAATTTCCCCTATTTAAAACCCTTCAGTAAGGAACCTGGAATAGAGAAGGAATCTCCAAGTCAATGATGTTTGGAGGGACCGTTCAGGATGGGAGATGTGCTGGAAGTAGATAAAGGACCAACATGACAGCCTTTCAGTATCTGTATTGCAAACCATAATGCCCCAAAGTAGAGAGTATGGGGGGAATTGTCTGCCAAAGAGGCAAGAGGAGGGGTGGGATTTGGGGGGCGGGGGGATACTGGGACGGGACATTGATGGTGGAAAATGTGCACTGGTGGAGGGATGGGTGTTCAATCATTGTATGACTGAAACTCAAACATGAAAGCTTGTAACTGTAGCTCAGTGATTCGATTAACAAAATAAATAAAATAAAATCCTTCAGTAGAGGTCCAAAGAGATAAGTCAATGGGATGAGTCCATGTTTTTTGTGCAGAAGGTCTGGGTTTGACCCCCAGTACTGGGTTTCCAAGGGAAACCCCTGAGCACGGAGACAGGAGTATTCCCCATGCACCCATGCACAGCTCGGTGTCACCCCAAAACAAAAATCTCACGCTTAGACGAAAACTCAAACTCAGTAGCATGGCTTGCAGTGTCCTTCCCAACTGACCCTTTATTACCTATCATAAATTAGTCTTCAATTCCTTTCTGCTTAGAACACTTAAGAGTTACACTGGCCTTTGTTTAGTTGCTAAAATATGCTATGCTTCATTCTTATCAAACAAAAAAATATTTTTGATGGGCTGGAGAGATAGCACAGTGGGTAAAGACCTTGCCTCGCCTGCGGCCAACCCAGGTTCAATCTCCAGCACCACATATGGCGCCCCAAACCCTATCAGGAGTGACTCCTGAGCACTGAGCCTGGAGTAAACCTTTGAATACTGTTGGGCATGTCCCCCAAACAAGCAAACAAAAAGATAGAAATTCTTCCCCTGATTTAAGACCCCATGATTTATAATAACATTAGTGATTGGACTTCCTTCCCCCAACGTCCCAGCCCAACTACATCTTCACCCACGTGCCCAGTTCCCTCTGCGTCCTTTCAGTGTCCTGCCCCCTCCCAGACCCATGTCTCCCTCTCTCTCTCTGACCTCCAAGCTCTGCTCCCTGGGCCAGTTCTGAGGTCACTTTTTTTTCTGCTTGTGGGGGATGCTTTATTGCCTTGCATGCAGCCGACCCGGGTTCGATTCCTCTGCCTCTCTCAGAGAGCCCATCAAGATACCGAGAGTATATTGCCCGCAAGGCAAAGCCTGGCAAGCTTCCCATGGTGTATTCGATATGCCAAAAACAGTAACAAAAAGTCTCACAATTTGTTGTGAGACATTACTGGTGCCCACTCGAGCAAATCGATGAACGACTGGAGGACAGTGCTACAGTGCTAATCACCGTGAGATACGGTTACAAAGCTTTCATGTTTGAGTTTCAGTCTTATAATGATCCAACACCCATCCCTCCACCAGTGCACGTTCTCCACCACCAATATATCCAGTGTAACCGCCCCCCCCCCCCAGTCCCACCCTTCCTCTTGCCTCTATGGCAGACAGTTTCCATTGGGGGGGGTGATTTGAATACCATCATTATTGAAGACCACCAGGGCTCTGCCAGGTGGGAAGGGCCTGGGTGAGGAGCTGGCGAAGGGGTCCCTGGTGGGGACACTCTGCCCAGCTCTCAGTTTTCTACATGGTCTCTGGCTCAATAAACCTGAAGCTCCCTGCGGGAGGACCAAGGACAGCCCAGTGTTATTCAACAGGTGACCATGTGGGAAAGAGGATGCAGATGACAGACTTGCTATCCAGCACACATCTGGGCCCTTCTTTGGGACACATTGCTAACTGCACGAGATCACGCCACTCTTCATCAGAAGGGGGAAGCGAAAAAACCCAGAGGTGAAACACGGTGCTGAGCACCACATAGGAGACCCGGGAGGCGTGAGGGGGATGAGGTCCTGGTAGGTGCCTTGGGTGGGTGGTGGGAGATGGTAGCAGCCATGCCTGCACCATGCCACTGTTCTCCCAGTTAAAAAAAAAAACTCATATTCTCATATTCCCCTTCCCCTTCCACCTTCAGCACTTCCTTGATTCATCTCGTAAATACAAGATGATCTGATCTCTGTTCTGATCAGCTGCAGAGGCTGCCTTATTCAGAAGCAGCAGGAACATTACCAACAAGAGGCAAATTTTTCCCTTTTGGGCTATGGGCACCACAATCAGCCAGGGTGTAAAGTGCACTGCCTGTCGCAGGGAATTAGAACGATACTCTGGCAGGGCTTAGCGTGCCTCCCTTTCTTCATTACCATCTTCCAAAAAATGGGGGGCGGGGGGAGACGGGTGTTGTCAATAGAGAGATTCTCTGGTGATTTTGGTGACTTTCTGATAGCGTTGAGCTGGTGGGAAAGGGGGTGGGGGGGTGCTTATAGAGCTGATCTGGTGCTTACAGAGACCCTGGTCCATCCCAAATGTTCAGTGTTCAGCTCCTCCTTGTGTACTGTTGAGTGTTACCACCACAAGGACAAATGTGGTGACTGTGGCCTGGTGTGCCACATACCGCAGAGTCGGGCCTTGCTCTTTTGATGCGAGGCCAATGAGGATGATGTTATGGTTCAGGAGAGTGAGTTGGCCAAGAGAACACAGTCTGAGATCATCTTCAGGAACGCTGTGTAGCTCTTTTCCAGGCAATAAATTAACTTTCAAGGGGGTAGAATAATAAAACGGTTGTTTGAAGCTCTGTCTGATGGCCAAGGGGAAAACACACACACAGCACGAGTGTGTGTGCGCACGTGTATACACACACACACACACACGTGTGCACACACGGACGCACACACCCACACAGAGACTTCTCTGCTTTGCCTTTGAAGTTAATATGTGAAGTTGGCTGCTTCTGTTCTCATAAAAATGACGCAAAGCGGGGAAACACATCAATTCTAGTAAAGCAGCAGAGCGCTAGCCTACAAGGGCCTTGGACTGGACCTGGGCTTTATTATCATTATTTTAACTAGAATTGTAACTTTCTCATCTGGGATTGAGGGTGGAATTAATAAATAGTTTCTTTACTAGGCAAGGACTGCAGTTGAACAATGAGATTTTATCACTTGAGTAAGAAGCGTCGCTGACTGGTGTTGGACCTCGGCCGAGTCCACCTGTCTGTTCTGGGGTCACGGGGTGTCATTCCTGCCCTTCCGCTTCATCCCTCAGGATTACAAGGTGCTGAGTTGCTCTCTCCAGCTTGTTCTCGCTCTAACCACAGACCTCAAAGCCTTTGGGTCTCTCGTCTCAAGTTTTTTTTTTTTCCTCTTGTCTTCTCAGAATTTTTTGATATTTCCTTCTCGTTATACTGAAGAATTTTCTGTTTGTTTGCGGGCCAGTTCTGTTGAGGGCTGACTCTTGGCTCTGTGCTCAGGGATCACTCCTGGTGAGGCTCAGGGGACCATATGTGGTGCCAAGGATGGAACCCAGGTCAGTGCATGCAAGAGAAGTGCCCTAGCTTAAATGGGGCATTTAAGGAAGGAATTGTGGGTGATAGCTCTTTGCTGATTTATAAAATCACGTCAAATCCTTTGCTGCATTTGAATTTTCAACTAATAGCCCCTGAAATGGGCTGAATGAAGGATAACTAGACCTATTAAGAGAAATCCAGCCTGCTACTTCCTTTGCAATTTTCCTAGCCACTGTACTATCATTTCGGCCCCCAAAGAATATTTCTAAGCTCTAAGAGACTTTGTTTTTCTCCATTTTCAGAGCATCTTGTTTTCATTTAACTGATGTAATAAATCCTCCTTTCTTCAAGCTTATGAGTAAGTTTTTTCTTTTCAAAATGCCGTTCCCTGAATAATCTCTTTCCTTCAGTGTTGGTTTCTCTGCTCATCTGTCTATTTCTCTTTCATATTTATACCTCTTATCTTTTCTTACATGTTTGATGATTTTTTTTTTGCTTTCTACCCATATTTACAAAAGCCGAATGGTGTATTCATTTCCCATTGGTGCTGTTTCATACGGCCACAGATGTGTCCCTAAAGAAATATGTGATTTGTTCCAAAGGTGAGAAATCCAACCTTAGTCTCATAAAACCAAAAATTGGGAAGTGGGAGGTTTCCCTGGGGGATTCCCAGGAGCAAACATGACCTTCCTTTTCCCACGTCCATGGTACCTGAGATCCTTCTGGCTTCCTCCGCCACTTCTGCCACCACCCGCCTTTGCTCTGGTGCTGGCTCTACCCTCTCTTTCCTAAGGGTCTGTGTGAGGGCTCCTCCTCAGACCCTTTCCCTAGCAGCCTGCTGCCCTTGCTCCCCTCCAAAAATCCCCCTTCAAAAAAAAAAAAAAGAGACCAGGTCCCGTCCAAGGGCCTTCTGGGCTAGCCCTCTGCTGCTTTCCTGCAACTGATGTGTTTCTGCTCTTTGTGTCACATTTGCGTAAGGTTGCATATGGTCCACTGACGCTGAGGATTTGGGCGTGGGGTGGAGTGGGCATCTTTGAGAGGAGGAGGGCTTTAGTATTCATCCCTCCAGAGACAGAATGGCAGGACGCGGGGGGGGGGGGGGGGCTGGGAGGGCGGTGTCTGTTGGGTGCAGCCTCGGTGAGGATACGGGGTGTTTTCTAGGAGGGATCGGAAGAGGTGTCAGAATCCAGAACCCCCCGGCCTGCAGGCTGGCAGTTTGGATTCCACACGCAAAGCACCGTTTTCCTCCTGATGGTTCATTTGCGGTCTCTTGAGAGCACCTGGCAGGGAAGCTCCAGTTCCTATTGGAGCCAACTTCAGCCCCAGGCTTATACGGGAACCACCTCATCTGTACACCCACCTTACAGGGCTGGATCTTGTTTGCACCTATCACTGCTATCCTTCAGTCTTCATGGACCCTGCATGAAGCCTCTGAGGGCTGTTGCAGGTGGGTGGACTACAGCCCAGTGAGGCTGACCACCCACTCTGGCGCTCCGAGCTGGCTTCACCATCTCCATTCCAGTGTCCACTGATCTCCCCAGATGTCCTCCAGAAACAGGCTGCATGCTCTTCTTCGTTTGGCTGGCTCCCAAGTGGGCCGCTTTCCCTTCTCTTCGTTTCTACTGCTGGATTCTCTTTGACCCTCTAGTTTTCATGCTGCTCAGCACCACGGTTTAGCAGTTCACTAACTGGCTAACGGCCACTAAGAGCTGAGTTCTTACCACATCATCCTCAGATTCAGTTAATGACATGCGTATAGTATTTGTGCATAGAATGCCTAAAATGGGGCATTTAAGGAAGGAATTGTGGGTGATAGCTCTTTGCTGATTTATAAAATCACGTCAAATCCTTTGCTGCATTTGAATTTTCAACTAATAGCCCCTGAAATGGGCTGAATGAAGGATAACTAGACCTATTAAGAGAAATCCAGCCTGCCACTTCCTTTGCAATTTTTTACATTACAAAGTAATGTAATTACAGAGAGCACATTATTAGGAACTTAATTGTGCTTGGCACTGTTGTGGTTTGGGTTATTCTGAAACCAGCGCCTGATAAAAGGATTACCAGGCAGGTGGTTTATTGGGGAGGGGACACCAGAGCACTGAGTGCAAGAATAGGGAGAAAGGGACAGGGAGGGGACAGATCCCACAGACGGTGTTTTATTGGGCAAGTCAGTACTGTGAATGGTGGGCATTCCATGTCTCTGAGGATCCCGAAATCTGCAAGAATATATCACAAAATTGACCCAAAAAAGATTTCATTAAGAAAAAATTTTTAGGGAAGAGCCTAGTATTTTTTTTTCTATTTTCACCTTGAATTTTTCCCCTAAATTATTCTATAGAAATAGAGTCACAAAACAATTCAGACAAATTTCTGACCAGCTAATTAAATAGTGCACCTCTCCAGAGAAGTTTGGTCATACCCAGAAGAGCATTCAAACTTGTGTCTGATATTTTGGGATGCATTATCTTATACCCTGCAAGGTATTGTATGGTGCTATCACAAATTTTATAGTGTTCATCTAAGAAAGGACAGTAACGTTTTTCTGGTGTGGTGCAACAAAGATCAGTATGTTAGGAAGACGATAAGAAGTGTCAATCAATCAGTGAATATAGGGGTGAATAACTTGGGCTAGGGAAGCATTCTAAATGACTTCAGGGTGCAGTTTTGGGCAAGAGCAACAGAAGAGCCCAGGGGTACAGCTTCATCAATAACTTCATCAATAAAAGTGCCTTAGATAGTCTCTGGGGGCTGGTGGGGAGTCACATGGTACAAAGAGGAAGATAGAAATTCAAAGTTAAAAAATGGCATTTGGGGTGGAAATAAAGAGAATGGTTGGGCAAGATTTTCTTGCTGAATCTTGAGCATTCTGTTGAAATATAGTGTCATGATGTGATGAAATATGAGGTAAGCAGCAAAATGTTCAGATGTTGTTAAAATGTTCCCCCGGGCACCTCCAGGAGTGATCCCGGAGCTCAGAGCCAGGTGGGTGTGGCCCCCAAATGAAAAGAAAAGCCAAAAAAAAACCAGAAAGAAATACAATAAAAGGATACTATTTCAGATAGGTAATTCTCCTCCCATATTTCTTTAGCATCGGCATGTTAGTTGAATAGTTCTTATTTATCAGTGAACTTTTTTGAGGGTATTTTTTTTTTTTGGTCTTTTTCGGTGACACCCAGGGATGCTCAAGGGTTACTCCCGGCTCTGCACTCAGGAATTACTCCTGGGCGTGCTCAGAGACCCATATGGGGCGCTGGGGATCGAACCCGAATCAGCCACATTCAAGGCAAATGTCCTACCCACTGTACTATCGCTCCAGTTCCCCAGCTGTGAACTATTTATAAACTAAAATGAATATGGTCATTGAAGCTTTAAGTAAATGTCCCAGTCCCTTGAGTGTAAATTCTCTCTGCAAAGATTCTGCAAGTTCCAGAGCAGGAGGCTCAACCCCTGCATCTGAAACTGTGGGTGGGAATGTGGGCATCGTGGAAGATTTGATTTTAAATAAAATCATGATTTACAAGCAGTAAATATTGGATTTGTACACCTATTTTACATACCCAGGGGTGTGTAAAAATTTCTTCACATGGGTCATGAGTAGAAAAAGCCTCAACAGGCGTGAACAGAGCAGAGAGAGTCTGGAGCCAGCGCCTGGCTGCTGGGACACTTTGTGAACTGAAGCAGATCAACGAATCCAGGCTTCTAGAGATCCCACTTCCTTAATGAAAATGTCAGTACCTCCTTGTGTACTGTAAGGATTTCAACTGCGCTTGTGAAGCGGCTTGTAACATTTTGAAGCGCACAAAATGCGCGTGCACACACACATTTAATGATTTTCTCGAATGTAAATTGAAATGCAAGGCATTATTAAATGATATGGTTTGTATTATACAGCATAGCACTGTAATTAACAGCATCCACGTTGTTATATACACTTGATTGTAATCATACAGAACTGGCAAAAAAAAAAAGTCCTTTCCTTGTGACTTATGAAATTGATGTAGGGGTATAAACCTGCAAGGCAGTTTTTACTGAACAAGCTATGAAAACAAACCCAAAAAGCCCTTACATGATTGTCTAATGAAAGAAATGTGTACCTTCTCATTTTTTGGAGAACATTTCCCAGTTAAGTATCTACCTCTGTATTGGCTACTTTGCTTTGGAATGATATAGAATAAGACTAAGGTCATAAATAGAATTCTGTTTCCATGGCAATGTATATTTCCGTGTCCACACTTTTCAGGTATTTATTTTCATCATAATATTTTCTTGGGATTTTCTAGGCTAAGTACTCACTCTGAGAAAAGACGTAATAATCTCGGTAGCTAGGAGGTAGTAGAGGGAGAAGGCTATAACCGAGGGAGCGAGGCAGGGATCTGATTAAATAAATAATCAGTCCCATTAAATAAATTATTAGGAGGGTCAGAAATCTAAGTGGGTCAGTTTCAGGGTAATGAAGTCAGATCAAGAGTTCAGGAAAAGGACTTTGAGAATCTCGGTAGTTAAGAGATAAAAAGGATGTAATTACATCAAGAATCTAATCATGAAAGCATTTAAGATCAGGAATCCAAATCCCAGATTATGCAGCAAACAAGTATCAGAGATTGAGTAACACAAAAGTTTAATCAGGCAGGTGAGCCTGGCAGACTGGGACGGAATTCATGGCTGTGAGCCTGGCTGGGGCCTGAGATCTGCTTGACCGGGGGCCTCCAGGGTCTGCCCTTCCCCGGCCAGGGGAGAGACGAGTGCACACCTGTGCTGGAGGGGGAGTTGGAGAGAGATGATGAAAGGGATCTCTGACCCTCTGTGTTAATATCAACAACAAGAATCCTAAGGGCTGTGTCTCAGTTGTTGTTAGGCGACCTTGCTCAGACTTGGGGCAGCTGTAGGCGGCAGACAGCCTAGCAGGTACTGTTTCATGTTTGCTTGTCCAGTGTCGGATCTTCCAGGTAGTTATCCAGACAACGTAGCCATGATTTTAGCAGAACTTTGCATTAAATTGTGTAGATCATTATTATTATTATTTTTGGGGGGGCCACATCCAGCAATGCTCAGGGATTACTCCTGGCTCTGCACTCAAGAATTACTCCTGGCTGTGCTCGGGGGACCATAAGGGATGCTTTGGGGATCGATCCCGGGTAGGCCGTGTGCAAGGCAAACGCCCCTACCTGCTGTGCTATTGCTCCAGCCCTGTGTAAATCTTTTGTTTTTTTCCTTTTTGGGTCATGCCCGGCGATACTCAGGAATTAATCCTGGCTCTGCACTCAGGAATTACTCCTGGCGATGCACAGAGGAGCATATGGGATGCCGGCGATCAAATCCAGGTTGGCCGTGTGCAAGGCAAACACACTACCCGTTGTGCTATAGCTTCGGCCCCTGTGTAAATCATTTTTGTTAACCAAAGTGTCCATAGCACAGCGGGTAGGGCGTTCGCCTTACACGCAGCCAACATGGCCGACCTGAGTTCGATTCCTCCGCCCCTCTCGGAGAGCCCGGCAAGCTACCGAGAGTATTCGATATGCCAGACACAGTAACAACAAAGTCTCCAATGGAGACGTTACTGGGCCCGCTCGAGCAAATCGACGATCAACGGGAGGGCCTTTACCTTTACCTTTTAAAGTGTCCATGGAAGAAAGACTCATATGTGGGAGCTGGAGAGATAGTACGGTGGGTTGGGCGTGTGCCCGGCACACGGCTGACCTGGTTTCAACCCCTGGCACCCCAAATGGGTCCCCCAAGCCCGGCCAGAATTGATCCTTGAGCACAGAGCCAGGAGTAAGTTCTGAGCGATGCTAGGTGTGGCCCCCAAACAAAACAAAACAAAAAATACAATCAAGAAAATGTGTTTGTGTTGGGGAGGCGGTTCAAAGGGCTGGAGAACATGCTTTGCATGCGGAGTCCATTGTGGTATCGCGTGGTCCCAAGAGCACTGCCAAGGAGTGTCCCCTATGCACCACTCCCCTTACCCGGCACCTCTGGGTGTGGCTCAGAGCACAACACAAAGCAAAGAAAAATATGCTTGTTCCTTTTTTTCTTTTTCCTGCCAGTGTTCAGTAATTTTTCGCTTAAGTTTTGATAATTTAATAATGATATAGGTCATTTGGGTTTCAGAAATATGGATGTTCTCTCAGCCTTCCAGTCTCAGCCATGGTTAGCTCTCCTCTTTCTTAGCTTTATACAGCTATTAGCTGTTTTTTCTTTGATTTTAGTCTCTGTTGCCTTCCCATTCTCTTTACCTTCGAGAAGGTCCTGTAACTCCGATATTGGCCCTTCTATTGGAGATGAGGGTTTCTCATAGAGCATCTCCTTATTTCTTCCTGGTCTTTTCTCTTCCTCCACTGAGTCGTGACAATGCTGTTCTCCAGCTCTGATTGTCTTTCCTCTATGCCATGAGTCTGCTTGTTATTTTTTATTTTCGTATTAGATTGAACTTCATTCAGCATCATGCTCTGCCATCTGTTTGGAATTATCACGTGTCTCACTCCTTGTGAAGCACTGCTCATGCTCTTACAGCTCAGAGAGGGGGGGAGCGAGAGAGGAGAGAGGGGAGGGAGAGACAGAGAGATGGGGAGGAAGAGAGGGAGGGAGAGAGGGGGAGGGAGAGAGGGAGGGAGGAGAGAGAGGGAGGGAGGAGAGGCAGAGAGGGATGGAGAAAAGGAGAGAGAGGAAGAAAGAGGTGGAGAGAGGGAGAGAGAGGGGGGGAGGGAATGAGATAGAGATCACAGAGAGAGGAAGAAGAGGGTTATTCGGCCTTGCTTCTCTGTGCCTAGTTGTGACTCTCATACCAACCTAGATGTGGGTTGGGTTGCTCTTGGGGGCTCTTCCCTTTAAGGGGTCCTACCTGCCTTTCGCCTTGCTTCCTGCCTTTTGCTTTCCTGCAGGTGGTGCTGTGGCCTTAGTCTTGGGATTCTCCATTGTTCCTGTGATGGGGAGGCAGAGGGGTGATAGTTAGGAGATTAGAAACAAACCCTCAGTGGATTCATCATGGGGTTGTGGGTGGGCACAGCTGGGAGGAGCAGCCAGGCTGCCCCCTGGTCTCTCGGGCCCTGCTGGTATCCTCTTGCCTTGTCACTGAGGAGGGCAGAGCTGTTCATGACAGGTGGATCTGAAGTGATGGTTTCTAACCACTGACTTAAGGTTCTGAAGACAGGCTAGGTGCATTCCGTTATGGTCACAGTGGCCCAAGCAGGGGGCACCTCACTGCCCATTGACAAATGACTGGGTATAAGGGGCCCACGAAGGGCTGGAGTGATAGCACAGTGGGTAAGGCGTTTGCCTTGCACACGGCCGACCCGGGTTCAATCCCCCGCATCCCATTTGGTCCCCTGAGCACTGCCAGGAGTGATTCCTGGGTTCATGAGCCAGGAGTAACCCCTGTGCATCACCGGGTGTGACCCAAAAAGGAAAAAAGAAAGGGAAAAAAAAAGAAAAGAAAAAGAGGTCCATCTCTGATCTTCATAAGATGGGTTTGCAAGTGCTGGGGATATGACTCCAACAGCACGTGCCTGGCGTATGTGAAGGCCAAAGTTCCAGCCTGGCATGATGTGAACCCCCACCCAGACCTGGCAGTTGTGGCCCTAGTGGCTGGCCCCGAGTGCCATTAAGCTCAAGCCCTGCGGAGTTGGGCTGCAGAGCACTGAGCCATGAGCCCAGGACCATGGGTTTGAGTATGTGACACTCCCAGACCCCTGAGTACTTCTAAGGAGGCCCCTGTTAAGAAGAGTAGAACTTCAAATCATGCCCTTGAAGACAAACGGGCTGAAAAGTGATATGATCATGCTAAGAGAAATAAGGCAGGAAGGGAAAGACCCTTCCTGGGTGGTTTCACTCATCTGTGCGATGAGAATAATCACATGAACTGGCA
This sequence comes from Sorex fumeus, assembly GCF_029834395.1. Lineage (NCBI taxonomy): Eukaryota > Metazoa > Chordata > Mammalia > Eulipotyphla > Soricidae > Sorex > Sorex fumeus. The sequence continues at coordinate 82,995,729 of NW_026606120.1, forward strand.
TGAAACCCAGAGGCAGCTCCTGGGCTCAGGGAAAGCTGCGAGGCTTCCAGAGGGAGGGAGAGGCTGTGGGAAGACCGAGGAATGGGGAGAGGGAACAGGGAGGCCGGCAGATAGGATGATGCCGGGATTTGGTGGGGCGGGGAAATCGCAGGGATCAACAACAGGTGTGAAGGTAAATTTCTGCAATTCCACAATATTACAAGTTCATGACAAATCAATGAAAACATATTTTAAATTTTTAATAGAAACTTCAGTGGAAGTTGCAAATAAAAACAATGTTTTTTTTAAGTCAAAATTTTTTTTTGAATTTTATTTTATTTTATTTTTATCATTTTTTAATTAGTGAAACTCCATGAAGTACACTTATAGACTGATAAATTTTTGTGCTTGGGTTTCAGTTATACAATGATCAAGTACCCATCCCTCCACCAGTGCCCATCCTCCCCCACCATGGGTCCTAGTATCCCTCCCACCCCCCATTCCCCCCCCCCCCCCCCCCCGTCCCACCCTGCCGCTGTGGCAGGACATTCCCCCTTGTTCTCTTCTCTCTTCTTTTGGGTTCTGTGTTTTGCCAGAGAGGCATTGAGTGGCAATCATGTTTGGTCTATAGACTACTTTTAGCATGTCTCTCCCACCCTGGGAGGGTCCTCACAACACCCTTTATTTGGTGCTCTCTTCTCTATCTGAGCTTCCTTCTCACCTAGCACGTGTGGCTGGCCTTCAAGTCATGGAGCAAAATTCCTGGTACTAATCTGAGCCCTTCCTGGGTGTTAGTCTCCCGTTTTGTTGCTTAAAGTCAAAATTGACTCCAAAATACTTGTCAAAAATGCTTAGTCAATTGAAACATATTTGAGTTTTTGTTGTAGCTTTTCATCTTCAGGTTTGCTTACAGTATTTTTCTGTGGTTTTGAAAAGTCTGTTCTTTTCCATGATCTTGATCTAAGTTAGGTAGTTTTTTCCTTCATTGTGTTTTGTTGTTGTTTTTGTGTTTGTTTGTTTGTTTGTTTGTTTGTTGTGGGCCACACCTGGCAGTGTTCAGGGCTTACTCCTGGCTCTGCCCTCAGGGATCACTCCTGCAGTGCTCTGAGACTATATGTGGTGCCAGGATCAAATCCAGGTTTGCCGCGTGCAAGGGAAACTCCTTACCTGCTACTATGGCTCCAGCCCTGTTTTAAAAGTGTTAAAATTAGGACTGGTATGTCTACAGTCAAACGTTCAAATACCTAAGATGCATATCTTTACTTTGACCATATAGCCATATAGTTTTACCAGATGTAAAAATAAAATGTTGAAATGAGTTTAACATCATATTTAGTAGATGAATGTTTTAAATGGTAGTGTAAATCCTTCTATAAGAGAGTTATAATATTTTCTATTACATCATTATTATGAATAGTGTTTCTAATGACTATAAATCAGTTATATACCTGTTTATTCTTCTGAAGATACGTTTTAATGTATTTAAGAGGAGTGATTTTTATACTACTAGAGCCTCAGAGAAAAACATAAAATGAAAAAAAGTTATTGAAAGAAAAAAATAGAAAGACTATTATTTTTGAGTGATAGATAAATAATATAATTTAACTTTTTTGTTTTGTTATGGGAGCTTATATTATAATAAAATAAAAGTTTATGTCATAATAAAAAGGTTATATTTTATTATAATATAAACCATCATCTTATAATAATAAGATGATAGTTTATAAGCAAAGACACTTACTGCCATCATAGATTTAGTGCATTTTTTTCTAGGTATTTGCATTGGCTTTGCCCAGACTATTTCTTTTTATGTTGGGTGAATTCATTTTCTGAATAGAGAAATAAAAGCATCAAAGAGCAAATCATGTGCAGAAGTACAAATCATTCTAGTAAATGAATTTGATGGTGTAGTCTCAGGGTTCCTAGAACCCTGTCAGAATCAGCCAGGATGCTTTTACAGGTGAGACCAATATATTAGGTGCCAACTAACCTCCCTCTCTTTTCTGACACTAAACAAAATATGGGGTCTTCTGACATCAAAGATACCTTGGGAAGACCTACCTGGAAGGTCTGGCTGTTCCTTAAGATTAAGTTGAGTGAGGAGATTCTTGGGCTACTGGGCTAGAGATAATTCACCAGCAAGAAGTAACTCTACCAAGGATTATAATGTTCTATGCAGTTAGCGAAAGGGAAGCAATCTTCAACAAGATAGCCTACTTGTAGTCTTGTGCTTGGGGAGAAGACTAAATAATAATCATTGCGGGGGGTGTTGTTTCTTTACATTAATTATTAAGGGACTAGAACACTCAGTGGGTAAGGTACTTGTCTTGCATGTGGCCAACCTGGGTTTGATCCCAGGTACCCCATAAAGTTCCCGGAGCCCTGCCAAGAGCGATCCTTGAGCATAGAGCCCAGGAGGAAGCCTGGAGCACCATTGGGTGTCAGCCCTCCCCCACCCCCAATAAAAAAATATATTACTGACTTAGATAGGCTTCTATTGCACACTTAAATTAGAAATGTAATTCTGGATTTTACATGCTGCCTTCTGCCTTAGTTTCTATGTAGATTGCAGTCATGACGTGTGTGAAGTGCACACAGAGAGTGGGAAGGTGATGCATGATACGAAGCGGGGCCACACCAGGACCTTCCTGAAGAGGCGTCCTTGAGTTAGCTTCTCCTGTGCTCGCCTTGTCTGTTTCCCTGCTCACTCTTAGACACGCCAGAGGAAGGACAAACACAGGGTGATCTCACTTGCTTGTGATGTATAGAATAACTAGGACATGTAACTTTGTGAAGAGTGCATGCATAGATCATTCTTGAGCCCAGATTACAGGGAAGAGAAGGAAATAAATTGAAGGGGGAAAGGAAGAAGATGAGAAAGGGAAGTTAATAGGGGAGCAGGGGCCAAGGTGTACCTCAGGTATACCGCTGATGTGGGAGAGTGGGGCAGCTCTGTAACCGATGCACGGATTCAATGACAGTGAAAGTGTGAGCTCCACACTACAGACACAGAACTCTAAAATGTACCTGTCAAGGTGGCAGGCAGGGAAACGGGGATGGGGGGTTCGGGGGGCATGAGTAGGAGGACCATGGGGACACTGGTGGAAGGAAGTGGATGTCGGTGGTGGCATTGGTGTTAGAGTATCGTACGCCTAAAATTCATCTGTCAAGAACTTTGTAAGCCATGGTCCTTCAATTAAATATAAATAGCTTATTAAAAAATGAACTAAGGGGACGGAGTGATAGTACAGTGGGTAGGGCATTTGTCTTGCACACAGCCAACCCCGGGTTCGATTCCCAGCATCCCAATTACCCCTGAGCCCCGCCAGGAGTAATTCCCGAGTGCAGAGCCAGGAGTAACCCCTGAGCTTTGCTGGGTGTGACCAAAAAAGGGGAAAAAATGAATTAAAAGAAATATTGGGATTTCAGTCTTCCAGTTTTTAACTTAACTAAGCAGCCATCATTTCTAACTGCTATTGCATCAGTCACATCACACCCTTGTGATAGCATTAGCATGCAGTGTTTTGTGCCCAGGCCTTGCATAATCACTGGGGGCCATTGGGTAGCTGCGACACGACCATAGCATGTATAGAACGTTTGCACAGACTGGCAGAAAAACCCAGATCGAGCTTTGCTTTCCTGGAAAGGGGAAGTGTAAGTGGCAAGCACTTTGGAAACCCGTTTCCCAGTTAATTGAATGCCATTCTTTACAGAAGAAGGTTTCTAGTGAAGACGAATTCAGCTTGAATTTAATTTTCTAAGGCCAGATAGGTTGCCTGGCACTCCTGGAAACTTTCTATCAAGAAAAGAGCTTTGGGGCTGGAGCAATAGCACAGAGGGCAGGGTGTTTGCCTTGCATGTGGCCGACCCAGGTTCAATTCCCAGCATCCCATATGGTCCCCTGAGCACCACCAGGGGTAATTCCTGAGTGCAGATCCAGGAGAAACCCCTGTGTATTGCTGGACCCAAAAAGAAAAAAAAATTGAAAAAGAAAAGAAAAGAAAAGAGCTTAAAGTGTTTTTAGATGCAGCAAAAAGAAAAAGCCCCTCCCTGCCCTGTTCATTTGTTTCCCTGTTCATTAGCCCTGACATTCCCTTGGAGGGAGAGATGGTGATGTGGCAGTGTTGGCATTAGAGTTCTTCTACACTACAGCCACAGAACTCTAAAATGCACCTGTCAAGGCGGCAGACAGGGAAACGGGGAAGCATTGCATTTTCAGATGAGATGACTAAATGCGCTATTTGAAGATCATCTCTTTTTTGGTTTATCATACTCAAGTGGAATATTTCCATTGTTTTCATTTTATTTGAGTCTTGAAACTTAAATACATATTTACATTTTGGGCTTCTGTTAATTTCTCCACGTAGGTTTAGAAAATAATCATTTAAAGTATCGTAGACATTTCACTCGCCAATTTCCAAAATAGGCCCATGTGCTAACAGCCTCCTTTCTCCCCTTTTAATTGTAACTTAACATGAAAGCAAATTGCAGTTGGTTTTTTCTCATTTTCCTCAAGACCTCTTTTTCAATGAGATGATTCTGGTGGTGCTTCTAGAACAAAGTGAGAAATTTCGACATCAGTTATGGATTTATACCCTCATTACTCATAAAACACAAGTGTGGCTGTAATGTTGGCCTGTTCATGTGACTCGTTACATGTTCCACTGCTTCTTTTGATGTTTTAATCCTCTAGATAGACATTAAATTTAATGAGTTTTTTTTTAATGTAGGAGTATTGCTGTTTATTCCGCCATTGATTAGGCTGATTGAATTGGGCATGAACTCCACCTTACCTTCCCCCCCTTTTTTATAATTTTATTTATTGAATCACCATGAGAGCAGTTACAAAGCTTTTGGGTTTAAGTCTGGTCATACAATGAAACACCCGTACCTTCACAAGTGCCCATTTTCCACCACCAAAAACCACAGTATATCCTCCATCCTACAACCTCCCCCTACCTGTGGGGCAGGTGATTTCCACAGTTCTCTCTCTCTCTCTCTCTCTCTCTCTCTCTCTCTCTCTCTCTCTCTCTCTCTCTCTCTCTATTTTGATTATATTCAGTATTTCGACGGTAGACCCACCATTATTATTTGGGATTTTACCCCAACACTCAGATCTGCTGAAAAGGCAACAGTAGACAATTTGTTTTCTATTGCTGGTTATGAATAACATATGATGTCGTGCAGCTGCTATGCAATTTTGGAATTCCAAAATTTTAACAATTAAATCTGGAGGGATTTCTGCCAAAACCTGCTGGGTTCCGAGATTTGTTCCTGAGTCTCTTGGATCATGGCCATGAAGCAGCTTGATCAGGAGCCAGAGAGACCATCTGTGGGCTCAGGATCTCATTGGGGCAGGGAGGAAAAGGCTGGCTCCACCCCCATCCCTCGAGGCCCCACATGTCTTATCACTGAAGGCCCAAACCTGACCATCCAGTGGCCTCTGGAGGATGGCGGCCACCAAGCTACCAAGGGGGAGCAGGCATAGGGACAGCACCATTTCCCCACTGGGGTGGTCCAACACCAGTAACCTACTGTGGGGACCAGATACATTTCTGCCAAAAGCTGCTGGGTTCTGAGATTTCTGAGTCTATGGGATCATAGCTGTTAAGCAGCTTGATCAGGAGCCAGAGAGGCCGTTCATGGATGTGACTCGGGGTCTCATTGGGGTAGGGAGGAAAGGGCTGGCTCCACCCCATCTCTCGAGGCCCCGCGTGTCTCGTCACTGTGGGCCCAAACCTGACCAATGGCCTCTGGAGGATAGTGGCCACTGAGCCACCAGGGGGATCAGGCCAAGGCACGAAACCTATTCCCACCTGGGGGGATCCAGCGCCAGTAACCTACTGCAGGGACCAGATGCATTTCTGCCAAAAGCCACTGGTTCTGAGATTTGTTTCTGAGTCTCTGGGATCATGGCCGTTAAGTAGCTTGATCAGGAGCCAGCCAGAGAGACCATTTGTGGGTGGCAACTCGGGGGTCTCGTTGGGGCGGAGAGGAAAGGGCCAGCTCCACCCCCATCCTGTGAGGCCTCATGTGTCTTGTCACTGTGGGCCCAAACCTGACTGTTCAAGCCTGACTGGTTTTGGAAGATGGCGGCTACTGAGCTGCCAAGGGGGATCAGGCAAGTGGGACAACACCCTTTACCCCCTGGGGTGGTCTGGCGCTAGTAACCCATTGCAGGGACTGGAGGCATCTCTGCCAAAAACCACTGGGTTCCAAGATTTGTCTCTGAGTCTCTGGGATCATAGCCGTTAAGCAGTTTGATCAGGAACCAGATAGACCTTGCCTCCAATTATATAGCTGAGCTGGAGGTGGTTTGTGGGTGTGTCTCCCACATACCTAACTTTTGGCTGTTTACTTTCTTGGTAAACTTTGCCCCAAGTTTTTGGGATCTGGCCAAAAGCACAGCAGCAATTTTGGGGTATGTGGGAATCTGAAGGCGCCATCAGACTGCTGATGCACTCGCTTCACAGGTACAGATTGACCTGCTGGCAGCACCATACCCTCTAACGAATGTTTTTAATTTATACTTTTGTCTCTCTATTTCTGTCTCTGTGTCTCTGTCTCTGTCTGTCTCTGTCTCTCTGTCTGTCTCTCTCTGTCTCTGTCTATCTGTCTGTGTGTGTCTCTCTCACACACACAACACACACACACACACACACACATCCCTCTGTCTTATCCAGTTAAAACTGCATGGTCTTGGGGGCTGGGGCAATAGCACAGCTGGTAGGGTGTTTGTCTTGCACGCGGCTGACCTGAGTTTGCTTCCCAGCATCCCATATGATCCCCTGAGCACCGCCAGGGGTAATTCCTGAGTGCAGAGCCAGGAGTAACCCCTGAGCATCGCCTGGGTGTGACCCAAAAAGCAAACAAACAAACAAACAAAAACCTGCCTGGTCTTTAGCAATGAGTCAAACCACCCCCATCTAACACACACATAGACACACTATTTCTCTTCTTCTCTACCTAGAGTAAACTTTTCTTTTGCAGTAAAAGTATCTTTCCCCTTTTTTAAAAAAAATTTTGACATGTCCTTTATAGTACATTCTAAAACTAAGATTGAATCTTTTACTAAAGTTTTCTCATCATTATTATGTCTTCATCTTGGTCCTCTGTCTTTTAATGCAGTTGGGGTAGGGAGAGGTTGGGTCACACCCAGAAGTGCTCAGGACTACTCCTGACTGTGTGCTCAGGGGTCACTCCTAGAGGTGCTCAGAGGACCATGCTGTGTGGAGGTGCTGTCTGCATGCTAGGCAAGAGCCTTATCCCTACTATTACAGTCTTTCCTACCCTTTTTACATGCTTTAATAGGGTCATTTTAGCCACTTTTCCCAAATTTAAATTTGTATGTAGAATTTCTTCCAGAGATAATTTTTTTCTTTTGGAATATGATAGAATTTAAGTCCTTTTCTAAGTTTTACAAGTTACAGAGTTTTTTTGAATGAACCATACGGTGAACTAATGATTCCCTTTTAAATTACTAGAACAGTGTCTATTAAAACACAAATGCACTTTCAATTTGTTTGTTTGGATATATTAAACATGAATATTGGGCCCCAGAGAAATATCTGAGTTACTCTTTTTTTTTTTAAATTTATTTATTTATTTTTTTACAGTTGTAGATTTACAATTTTTTTTTGTGCTTGGGTTTCAATTATACAATGATCAGATCCCCATCCCTCCACCAGTGCCCGTTTTTCACCACCATGGATAATATCCCTCCCACCCCTGAGTTACTCTTAAAGGTAAACCTTTGGGTTCAGTCTTAAGTATCTCTCAGTCATTTATGGCATTTAAACTGGTTTCCATTTGTAGCATAGGACATAGCATTATGAATCGAGAAAATTCTCTTTGCAGCTTATAGTAGCAGATTAAAAAGAGGAATCTGAAGGTCTGGCTTCTAACCTGAAATTTTGTGACTTAGCTGCATTGCTAATGTTTCTCGTCTCTGTTTTTCTCATCTCTCTGCCTTGCTGTATTACAGGAAGCACACAGCAAAGCTTTATCCTATTCAAGCACCATGGAAATATGAGCTTTTATTCACTCAGTAAAATAAAATTACTTCACATATAAAGTAATTTTATAATATGACTTAATTTGAAATCATTTATTTTCCCAAAAAGATGTTCGAAGGTATATTCTGTCACAGGATACAGCTATACAGTAAAGCATCCTCTTCATTTTAACTATGAAGATAAATTTCAGGTTTTTAATAATAATGGACATTGAAGTGCAAATAAGATGTTTTAGACCTGATGGAAATTCAACCCTTTATAAGATAAATAGACATGTTAAATCATCCCAAAATATTTTTGGCAGTTCAACAGCACCTTCCTAATATACACTGATCTTCTTTGAAGGCCGAACATTCACTTTCAAAAAAACTCTCGCCTTACAAGCGGCCAACATGGCCGACCTGAGTTCGATTCCTCCGCCCCTCTCGGAGAGCCCGGCAAGCTACCGAGAGTATTCGATATGCCAGACACAGTAACAACAAAGTCTCCATTGGAGACGTTACTGGGCCTGCTTGAGCAAATATATTTCATGAAATTTTTAAAATATGGAACCTGAGAGATATTCCACCAGTCGGGGTTCAATCCCTGGCACCACCTGGCCTCTCAGGAGTCCCCCAGAGCAATGCCAGAGAGTCACCCTTAAGCATTGTTGGGGGTAGTCAGAGACCAATATTATAAGACAGTCAATGGATTCCTTTCATTTAAAAGTAAAAAGAGACCTTTTGTTTGGTGAATTGAAAGTTCTAAAAGGATAAAAATCTAACGTTTTGCTTCATATATAACTTTGAGATAGCAACCAAACGGAAGAACTTCCTTATATTTAATCTTTAAAATATATTAGCTAACAAGAAAATTAAATTGTAACAACAAATAGTAAATATCTGCTCATATTATAAATCATAACTAATGAAAGTATGAATCTTTAAACTTATTTTAATCTTTAAAATAATTCCTCTAAGAATTATTTATAAAAACAGCCATGGTTAGGTTTTCCCTTCTTCTCCATAATGGCATCTCCACGTTATTGCCAAATACTTCTCCCTGACAAATATCAAAGTGAAGTGTTTTTTTAAATTTTTATTATTTTTATTTTTATTTTTATTTTTTTGCTTTTTTGGGTCACACCCAGCAATGCTCAGAAGTTACTTCTGGCTCTGCACTCAGGAATTATTCCTGGCGGTGCTCGGGGGACCATATGGGATGCTGGGGATTAGAACTCAGGTTGGTCACGTGCAAGGCAAATGCCCTCCTCGCTGTACTATCACTCCAGCCCCACAGTAAAGTTTTGAGGGTGTGTAATTGAGAACAAATTTTGGATGTTTTACGTAAACACACTTTTGGGAAAAGTCGCATAGTAATATAGTAATAAAGATGTTGTTTTATATGTATGCGTCTTATAAACTCATGTTTAAAACATAAAGCAAATGGAAATGGTATAGAAAACATTAGTGTATATGCCCATAAAAGCAAATAGCAGGGGTATAGTACAGTAGGCAAGGTGCTTGCCTTGTACATGACCAACCCAGGTTCAGACCTTGGCACCACCTTTGGTCCCCCAAGCCCCACCAGGAATGATCCCTGAGCTCAGAGCCAGGAATGATCATTGAGCACCACCTGATATAGCTCAAAAACAACAACAACAAAAGCAAAAGAGCAAATAGCAGAGAGCAAGGATTGATTTTTTGCAAAATGTCTTACCTAGTCACCGTAGGTTTAACTCAAATTCCTTAAGCCATATACATTTCTCTCTCTCTCTCTCTCTCTCTCTCTCTCTCTCTCTCTCTCTCTCTCTCTCTTTTACAATGATAATTGATGTCTGTAATAATGACCTTGAACTACTTTATGGTTTTGGAATACTTTCAAAATCTTCAAAGAAAGATTAAAGTCTTATAAGTGTATCTGCAAGGACTCGCCCTCCTCCCAAGCGTGTGCTCCTTTCTTGGTAGAGGTGGTACTTGAAATGAGTTAATTATCTTGCTTATGCACAAGCCACATCAACCACCTGCCTTGGTCCGTCCTTTCTGAGGTGAAATGAAAGGACCAAACGAATAAAATATCCACAAGTTCCCCCTCACGGCAGGGGTGGGTCCAGTAGCACTCTGACCTTTCCTGCAGGTGGTGCTGGTCCATCATTTCTTCAAAGCATGTGAGGTTCTCATTGTCGCAATGCCTCTGTGTAAATACCTTGACAAGATGTAGTTGCCCTTCCCTGTGCCCCCCAGAGATGAGCAGGCGCACCCCACCCCTTCCACTCGGCACATCTCATGGGGTAGGAAACCCGAAGCAGGGGTGCGTAAAGCTGCAGGAAGTGGTGCTTATCATATCTGGCCTCCCAATTCTAACTTAAGTGACAGGCCCAAGAGTGTGTAAGGGGACTGGAGCTATGGCACAACGGTTAAGGCATTTGCTTTGCAGGCGCCCAACCCAGGTTCGATTCCCATCATCCCATATGGTCCCCCGAGTACCGCCAGGAGTGATTCCTGAGTGCAGAGCCAGAAGTTACCCCTGTGCATCGCCTGGTGTGACACAAAAAGAAAAAAAAAGTGTAAGGAAGGCAGGAGGCTGGGGTGGGGCTGCTATTTTGGGGACCCTTTCATCCTGAAGGAAATCACCAATGAGGAGAGTGTCCAGGAGGTCGGCTGGCACTTCCTGTGAGGGATCCGAAGCTTAGCAGATGCTGCCTCCTTGGTCAACCTGCCTCAGGAATGGAACCTGTGCCTTCAGACACGGACCCTGACGTGGGGGAGAAGAGGAGAGAAGAGAAAGGAGAGAGGAGAGAGACCTGAGGGAGGAGAGGAGAGAGGCTACGTTCCTTCAGGCATGCTTCCCGGAGGTGTTGGCTATTTCTGTGGCTGGACAAACAGATGACAGACAAACCAACCGTTGGCACAGTTGACCAAAAGTCCTTCACTACCCAAGGATCAGAAGGCTGGGCAGATCTGAGGCCTGTGGCAAAGCCAGAGTTCACCTAAAATTTGCCCTATTCTCCACCAGCCGCTTGCTGCCCTGAGTTCAGACCCCTGGGCACTGCCCTCATCATTTGGGTTCTTTCTCTGACCTCAACCCTCTCCACGGTGCCTGCCCCCTGCCTCCACAGAGGGTTCCCCCGTGGTCCTCCCTGGAAATGAATCCAGTGAATCTTCAGTGCTTTGAGTTGGTAGAAAACCACTAATTCTATGTCATTGCTTGTGATTTGATTTTAATTTTAGTGAAGCAAGGCAATTTTTATTGAATAAAACTTAGAAAGACCTGAAGGGAGAAAAAGAGGAAGTGCATGTTCAAGAGAGAACATGGGTTTCTCCAGAGTGAAAAAAGTGAAAAGCAAGTGAAATGCATGTTCAAGGGAGAAGACAGACTTGAAGAACTAGCTACACTTCTGATTTTAAGTAATGATAGGAAGCAGTGTTTTCCTCTTACGTTTTTTTTAAGTAAAAAGATGTTTAGTTGAAGCACTGTGATTCACAAAAAGACTAATAGTTTTAGATGTACAATGTTGTAGCTCCAATTCTATACCACCAATGTCAACTTCCTTCCACAAAGCTCCCTCTTGCACCCATAGCTGGCCACCTTGACAGGCATCTTAAGAGATTTATTTTAAGGGGCCGGAGCAGTAGTACAGCAGGTAGGGCATTTGCCTTGCATATGGATGGCCCAGGTGTGATCTCCGGCATCCCACATGGTCCCCCCCGAGCACCGCCAGGAGTGATTCTTGAGTGCAGAGCCAGGAGTAACCCCTGAGCGTTGATGGGTGTGACCCCCAAAAGAAAAAATAATGCATTTTAAAAGGTATATTCACAGAATCAATGACATTAGCTGCTTTTAATCTTTTTAGAAATGGTCTCTTAGATTCCTACATTGTTAAGTGCTTCTTTCATGGAATTTTATCAAATGTTTATCCTTCTTTTGAGATCACCAGGCCCTTTTTGTTTAATACACTAACAGGCCAAATCTTATGATAGGTTATTTTCTAGCACTGTGTCAAGATGAGTTCCCTCCTAATTTTTTCATAACATAACATCTGTATTTAATTTGCTAATAATTTGCTAATAAGCATTGAGAGAGATTAACTTGAGATTTTTCTTTTCTGGATCTTTTAAAATTGATATTGTGCTCTAGTCCTAAATTATGTTGCTGAGTAATTGTCCCTTTTCTATTCTTTGATAGAATTAGTGTAGAGTGAGTTATTTGTTTCTTAAATATTCAGTAGAAGTAGCCAATAGAGCCATCTGGGCTTGATATTTTATTTCTGGAAAGATTTTTGTCTACTATTGAAATTTTTCTAAAGGTTATAGGATGATTCACGTTTTCCAATTTTTTCTAGTCATTTTTGATAAATTTTCTTAGTTCAGCTATTTTTCCTCTTCACCTACACTTGATGCTTGACTGGAATTTATAGATTTTTTTAGCCTGCACTAGCATTCACTGCAACTTGGTGATTGAATTATTTTTTATGCATTAATGACTGGGCTTTTAAATAATTCACTAAAGACTTTTGTATCTTTGTTTAGGAGTGAGTTGGCCTATAAATTTTAATTCTTTTTTTTTTTCCTCCAGGGAATTTTCTTATTTTGGTTATCATTTGGTATCGATATGATGAGTTCTGAAATAATTTGAGAGTATTTGTTTCTCTAGTCTCTGGAAGGCGTGTTTAAAGACTCAGATAATCTGCCTCTGGAGATTTTCTTAGAATTTATCAGCATAATGAACAGAGCTCACTATTTCCTGTGTGGGAGGACTTAACTGTTTTCAATTTCTTTGATTACATTGTTCAGGCATTCCATTTCCTTGCTTGCCATTTTCTCCTTTCCTCAGGGTCTGTCTGTTTCACTTAGGTTATTTAGTAATTGGCACAATATTTTTTACCATTTTTTACCCCAGCAGATGGCACCCAGGCCCAGTGGCCATGCCATGCAGTGCTCCGGAGTCTGGCTCGGGGTCTGACTGGCACCAGGTGTGCGCTCCACTGCTCTGAACCATCTCCCTGGTTCTGACCTAATAATTTTATGACACTGATTTATTTTCAGTAATTTCTGGTGGATCCATAATTTGTCATTTTTTTGTTGTTAATATTATGCTGTCCCTTTTTAAATGCCTTATTTATACACCATGGTTTACAAAGTTGCTCATAATACGTTGTCTTGGGCATTCAGTGTTCCAGCACCAGCCCTACCCATGTGACCTCTCTCTCTCTCTCTCTCTCTCTCTGAATCACTAGAAATTGCAAAGTTACACCAATCCAGTGTCCACTTCCTTCCGCCAATGTATATACATATATGCATATATATACATGTATATGTGTGTGTGTGTGTCATAATTTTCTTTATCCAGTCATTTGCTCTTGGGCACTTGGATTATTTTCATATTTTTTGGCCATTTTCAATAGTGCTAGAATGAACATAAGCATGCAGATGTCTTTTCTGCATTGTTTTTTTTTTAACACACATTTTCTTTTTATTATATTAAAATTAGGAGTGGTCAGACAATAAAATGTCTGCTTATGTAATACTGTCAAGTCATGTTAAACTTACAGGATGTCGCAGGCTTAGAACTACTACGGCATTGTGTTTTGATGGCCCCTTAAGTTATATTCCCAAGGGTAGAATTGCTGAGTTATATGGAAGCTCAATTCCTAGTTTTTTGAAGAATGTTCATGTTGTCTCCCAAAAAGGCCAGATCAGTTGACATTACCACCAGCAGTGAGTGAATGAGGGTCCCTTTTCCCCACATTCTTGCCAGCACTTGTTATTATTATTTTTTTTTGTGATGAATTCCAATCTCTTTAGTGTGAGGTGATAGCTCATTGTTGTTCTGATTTACATTTCCCTGATAACTAGTAATGAGGAGCATTTTTCATCTGCCTTTTTAATATTTGAATTTCTTCTTTGAGGAAGTTTCTGCTCATTTCTTCTTCCCATTTTTTTGATTGGGTTGGATGTTTTTCTTTTCTTCTTGTCAAGTTCCACCAGTGCTTTATATATCTTGGCTACTGACCCGTCATTAGATGAGTGGTGGGCAAATACTTTCTCCCAGTCTCGGGGCTGTGTTTGTATTCTGGTTGCATTATCATTCATTTGAGTTTTCATTCTCATTTCTTTAAAAAAAAGTTTTATTAGTGAAACACCATGAGGTACAGTTGTAGACTTACAAATTTTTGTGCTTGGGTTTCAGTTATACAATGATCGAGTACCCATCCCTCCTTCAGTGCCCATTCTCCACCACCACTGATCCCAGTATCCCACCCACCCTCCGTCAATCCCCCCCCCCCCCCAGCCCACCCTGCCTCTGTGGCAGGACATTCCCTTTTGTTCTCTCTCTCCTTTTGGATGCTGTGGTTTGCAAAAGAAGCATTGAGTGGCAATCATGTTCGGTCTATAGTCTACTTTCAGCATGCATCTCCCATCCTGGGAGAATCCTCCCAACACTCTTTATTTGGTGCTCCCTTCTCTATCTGAGCTGCCTTTTCCCCTAGCGTGTGCGGCTGGCCTCCAAGCCATGGAATAAACCTCCTGGTACTTATCTCGGCTATTCTTCGGTGTTAGTCTCCTATTTTGTTACTTTATGTTCCCCAGATGAATGCAATCTTTCTATGTCTGTCCCTCTCTTTCTGACTCATTTCGCTTAGCATGATACTTTCCATGTAGTACCACTTGTATGTATATTTCATGACTTCATCCTTTCTAACAGCTACATATTGTTGGTACTATTTCTATCTTCCTGATTCTATTGAGGTATGTTTTGTGGCCTAGCACATGGTCTATTTTGGAAAATGTTCCGTGCACACTGGAGAAGAATGTGTATTCTTTCTTTTAGGAGTGTAAATCCTGTATAGGTCTATAAGCCCTTTCTCTTCTATTTCTTCTTTCAAAGCCAATGTGTCCTTGCTGAGTTTTGTTCTTGTTGATCTATCCAGAGGTGATAAGGCAATGTTGAAGCCTCCAGCTACTATTGTGTGGCTAGCAATGTCCTCCTTAAAATCTGTTAGCAGTTGTTTTAAATATTTAGCTGTTCCCTCATTAGGTGCATATACATTTAAGAGTGTGATTTCTTCCTGTTATATGTATCCCTTAATAAAGAGAAAATAGCCTTCGCTGTCCCTTCTAATCTTTTTCAACCTGAAAATAATGTTGTTGGATACTAGTATGGCCACCCCAGCTTTTTTGAGGGAACTGTATGCTTGCAGGATTGTTTTCCATCCTTTAACTTTGAGTCTGTGTTTGCTCTGACTGTTGATATGAGTTCCTTGTAGGCAGCAGAATGTTGGGTTCTGTCTCTGAATTCGTTTTGCCACTCTGTGTCTCTTAATTGGTGAATTTAAACCATTGACGTTGAGAGAGATTATTGTTATGGGGTTTTGTGTCATCTTTCTGTAAGGGTCTGCTGTGCTTGTAGGGTTTGTCTTGTCTTTTAGTAGCCCCTTTAGTCCTTCTTTTAGGTTTGACTTTGAGTCTATGAAGTTCCTCAGCTGCTGTTTATCTAGAAAATAGTGTACCATTCCTTCGAGTTTGAGAGTTTAGCCGGATAGAGTATTCTTGGTGAAGCATTCACTTCAGTGAGTTTTTTCACTATATCCTGCTATTGCCTTCGGGGTTGGAGGGTTTCCTCTGATAGGTCTGCTGCGAATCTAAGGGGTGCTCCCTTGTATGTGATTTCCTTCTTTGCCCTTGCTGCTTGCAGTATTGTGTCTCTATCGGCAGCATCGATCATTCTAACTATGATATGTCTTGGAGTGTTTTTGTTAGGGTCTCTTTTAGCTGGCACCCTTCAGGCTCCTTGAATCTGGGTGGCTGCATTGTCGAGCTCTGGGAACTTTTCAGCAATGATTTGTTTAACCGTGGCATTTTCATTGGGATTGTTTCCCTGAGCTTCCAGTACTCCAATGATTCTAATGTTGTTCCTCTTGGAATCATCTCCTAGGACTCTGATTGGCTCTAGAACTACTTGGAGGTCCCTTACCATTGTTTGTTGTTGTCGTTGGTTTGGTGCAGTTGATCTTCCAGCTCACCGATTCTGTCTTCAGCTGTGGTCATTCTACTGTTGAGGGCACAGACTAAGTTTTTTATTTCATCTACGGAATCTTTAATTCATGACATTTCTGTGCGTAAATTTCCAATTTCTGCTCTCATTTCTTCCTGGATTTTCTCAATTGTCTGATCCATTGTTTCTTTCATGTCCTCCTTCAATTTACTGGATATCTGTCTGACTGTTTCATTGAGTTCATTGAACATTTTCATGACTTCATATCTGAATTCTTTGTCAGAGAGGTCCCTTAGGTGAGTAGCACCTACGGAGGCTTCTGAACTCTTTTCATTGTCCTTCCTAATCCCCACGTGGTGGGGATTTGCGCTGTTTCTTCATGTTGGTGTGTAGGTATGGGGACAAGATTTCTTGGTATGACTAAACTACCTGTGACCGCGTGAGTGTTGGCCCGCCTAAAATTAGGCCATGCCCACTTCTACCAAAGCCATGCCCACTTCTGAAGAGGCCACGCCCCCACGGGAACCTGGCGTGGGGGCGGGGGGTAAAGGCTGGGTGGGGAAGAAGATGGGCACAGCATTGGGGATGAAGAGGAAGAGGCAGAGACTCAGGGCTGCTTTTGTCCCAGGGTCCGAGAGGACGCCTGGGGGCGTTTGCACAGAGAAAGCCAAGTCCCGGGTTTGAATACTGGTGGATAAACTGACCTGGGTGGGGAAGAAGACCAGCACAGTCTTGGGGACAAAAACCTCATTCTCATTTTTGGAAATTGAAAAGCTACTGAGAAGACCGGGACAGCCTTGGGGACGAAAACCTCATTCTCATTTTTTTGAGGTGAAGAAATTTCTTAATTTGATATGGTGGCATTTCATCATTATGCCTCTAGCTTCAATATCATGGAGAGTTCTGCCTTTGTTTTTCTCTGTGAACTTTGAATTCCAGTCTGATATTGAGGTTTTTAAATCTTTTTTCTTTTTGGGTCACACCTGGCGATGCACAGGGGTTACTCCTGGTTCTGCAGTCAGGAGTTAACCCAGGCGGTGCTCAGGGGACCATATGGGGTGCTGAGAATCAAACCCGGGTCGGCCACATACAAGGCAAATGCCCTACCTGCTGTGCTATTTGCTCCAGCCCCTATTTTCATTCAACTTTTGTGCAAAGCATTAGAAAGAAGTCTGAGTTCATTTTTTTGCATGAGACCAACCAGTTTTCCCATCACCGTTTGCTCAAAAGGTTTTCTATATCCACTTTATATTTTTTGCTCCTCTATCAAAAATTAACTGACCCCTATACCTTAGTGTTTATCTCTGGATTTTTAATTCTACTTCAATGATCTGAGGGTTTATCTTTATTTCAGTACCATGCTGTTTTAATTACTACCACTTTGTAGTATGGTTAAAAGTTGGGAAAAGTGATACTGCCCATCTTCTTGTTTCCCAATGATTGTTTTGAAAATTATTGTCATCTTTTACAAGTAATAAATTGATACTATTATAGTTTTATTTTAATTCATAATAGTGTTTCTTGTTTTCCTTCATCAGTCAGGACAAATTGTTTCCTTCCTAGTTACTTAAGTTGCTGCTTACTTCACTGATAGTTCACCTTTTAAAAATTAATAGCAGTGGCTAGAGAGATATAGTCCATTGGGTAAGGCACTTGCCTTGCATGGCAGCCGACCCAGGTTGAATGCCTGTCATTCCATACAGTCCCCTGAGCCCTGGCAGGTGTGGACCTAAAACCAAAACCAACTAAAATTAAAATAAATAGTTGGTAAATTCTATGCATTTTCTTCAGTTTATCTTTATCCTTCTGGATTTAGTGCGATTTTTATTATTAACCATTTATTTGTAATTGTATGCGATAGACTTTTTGTTAGGATGTAGTCAAAAATATTAAATTTAATCAGAATTTTAAAGTGGCAAAAGTAAATGTAGCCCTGCCTTTCTGCATTCGTGCCTCATTCCCATCTAAAATAATATAATATTAATGCAAAGACTTGCTAGACATAATTTCTGAACACTTTTACTTTTTCTCTTAATTTAGTTTTGAACAATGAGTCATTTAAAGTGTGTTTTATTTATTTCAGTTGTAATGGGGTAAGCTGTGTATTTAACATTTCGAAATATCATAGGTGTTTAATCACAAACTAATAAGTACATATAAGT
Source organism: Sorex fumeus (assembly GCF_029834395.1). Classification (NCBI taxonomy): domain Eukaryota; kingdom Metazoa; phylum Chordata; class Mammalia; order Eulipotyphla; family Soricidae; genus Sorex; species Sorex fumeus. The sequence continues at coordinate 83,013,859 of NW_026606120.1, forward strand.
GTGAGTGGCACATCGGTGGTGGCGTGGTTTCTCTCACCCACCACATGCCTTTGGTGGTCATGTGACACTTCCCCACGCAGGCCTGCCACAGCTTCCAAAATATGCATGAAGGAGGGATTAGGGCTGCCATCCTGGTTGGTGATCTGTTGCCGTTTATTCCATTCTCCCCACACACCTAGTCCAGTCTCTCTTGGCTTCCCATTCCAGTCTCGCACTGTCCCTCATTCCCATCTCCCCCTGCCCCCCCATGCTAGTCTCTCTGCGCTCCTTCTCCCAGCCTTGGTCTAGACCTCTACCTCCAAAGGTTGAGGGAGCTACTACACCTAGATCAGGTAGCACAATCACCATATGAAAGCCCTTCCTTCTTCCTTGGAGGGAAGCTCTCCTAAGATAAGACCAAGATCTTCTGCTGCCAGGTCTTCTCAAGGGCGAAATATCATCTAGGGCTATGTTTCTCCTTTCCTTCGTCCAATAACCATTTAAACATTTATCTTAATTCTTCTTAATAACATTAGTCATTTGATATGGACACAGTAAGAGATACATTAAGCTTGTATGGTGGCTCTTCTGGATATGTCTCAGACTACAGTGCTCAGGCCAGATTAGTCTTCCCTAACCCTAGCTGGGTCCTAATCCAGTTGGATCATTAATCCTAATTCAGTTGGATTATTAATCCTAATAATCTTTGGATCATGACAGAATTTTTCCATGACCATGCTCTTAACTTATAGTTAAGTATTATGGCACTTGACCTGGCCAGTTTTGATGCCAAGGTAGCTCACAGCTTGCCCTGGGTCCATTCAGTCCCTGGTCGGAACCCTGCTTTGGGGGTGCTAGGAGCTAAGGGCAACTGAGGCTTAAGTCCAGAAAACACATATCCAGGAATGAATATCATTTGATGTCAGTTAACTCGCAAGTTACAAAAGCATAACATTAACTGTCTTCCTGTGTCTGTACAAAAAGGACATCACTGTGAAGTAAACTATGCAAAAGGATATAAGAAAAGAAGAAAAGCAATATTTCACTTACAAATACAAATCCAGAGATTTCTGAGGAATTTGACTTAACAAGTCACAGGTGCTGCTTTGGGGAAATGAGTGATTAACAGGTAGAGAAAGCAGAGCACAGAGAAGTTAAAAATGAATACTGAGGAAATGGGAGTGCTTAGGGAGCACTGTGGTGGGAATTACTCAGTAAACCTAAGGTCCTTGTGGCAGAGGAGCAAGCACAAACCAATGTTATCCTACAATAAGGAATTATCATTATTTTTAATTTAAGTTATATTTTAATTACATCTAATTGACTGTAATTTACAACACTTTTATTCCACCACAACAGCTTCCACCGGTGTTTCTGTTTCCCACCACCAATGTCTCAGAGCACCCCGTCTTTCCTCACACCCCTCAACACCCTTCTCCACCATCTCCCAGCCATGATGAGTTTCGTTCTGTAGACCAACTCTTAAATTCTGTTTCTTTTGACCTATTGTTATTCTTCTACTACGCTTCTCTATATCCCATGTATGAGAGAAATCATTCTGTATCTGTCCCTTCCCTTCTGGCTGAGGTTACTCAGAATAATACCCTCTAGTTTGTAGGAAATTATTCTGATTTTTGTTGCTATTGTTATTGTGGTTAATGGCAGTATATCCAAAAATGTCTCTTTAAAGAAGTCCCTGGGCGCTAGAGCAATAGTACAGTAGGGAGTGTGTCCGCTTTACATGTAGCTGCCCCAGGTTCAATTCCTGACACCTCCAAGCCCACCAGGAGCGATCCCTGAGCACAAATCCAGGAGTAAGCCCTGAGCACCACTGGATAGGCTCCAAACAACAGTAAAGACAAAATAAAAATGAGAACAGAAACCAATTAAAAATACAAGAGTGAGCACTAAATGAATCTTAGAAATTTCTTTTCTTTTTTTTAAATTTTTATTAGTGATAAACCAAGAGGTACAGTTGTAGACTTACAAATTTTTGTGCTTGGGTTTCAATTATATAATGATTAAGTACCCATCCCTCCACCAGTGCCCATTTTCCACCACCACAGATCCCAGTATCCCTCCCACCCCCATCCCCCCCATCCCACCCTTCCTCTGTGGCAGGGCATTCCCTTTTGTTCTCTCTCTCCTTTTGGGTGCTGTGGTTTGCAAAAGAGGCATTGAGTGGCAATCACGTTCGGTCTATAGTCTATTTTCAGCATGCTTCTCCTATCCTGGGAGGATCCTCCCAACATCCTTTATTTGGTGCTCCCTTCTCTATCTGAGCTGTCTTTTCACCTAGCATGTGTGACTGGCCTCCAAACCATGGATTAAACCTCCTGGTACTTATCTCAGCTATTCTTGGGTGTTAGTATCCTATTTTGTTACTTTATGTTCCCCAGATGAATGCAATCTTTCTATATCTATCCCTCTCTTTCTGACTCATTTCACTTAGCATGATGCTTTCCATGTAGTACCACTTGTATGTAAATTTCATGACTTCATCTTTTCTAATAGCTACATAGTACTCCATTGTGTAGATGTACCTAAGTTTCTTTAAACCAGTCGTCTGTTCTCAGGCACTCAGTTTTTTTCCAGATTCTGGCTATTGTAAAGAGTGCTGCAATGAACAAACAAGTGCAGATGTCACTTCGACAATACTTTTTTGCCTCTCTGGGATATATTCCCAGGAGTAGTAGTTGCTGGGTCAAATAGGAGCTCAGTTTCTAATTTTTTGAGAATCGTCCATACTGTTTTCCAAAAGGACTGAACCAGTCGGCATTCCCACCAGCAGTGAAGGAGGGTCCCTTTCTCACCACATCTGCGCCAACACTGGTTGCTTTTGTTCTTTTGGATGTGAGCCAATCTCTGTGGTGTGAGATGATATCTCATTGTGGTTTTGATCTGCATCTTCCTGATGAGTAATGATGTAGAGCATTTTCTCATGTGCCTTTTAGCTATTCGGATTTCTTCTTTGAGAAAGTTTCTGTTCATTGTCACCCCATTTTTTGATGGGGTTAGATGTTTTCTTCTTGTGGAGTTCAACCAGTACTTTGTATATTCTTGATATCAACCCCTTGTCAGATGTGTATTCGGCAAATATCCTTTCCCATTCTGTAGACTGTCTTTGTATTTTGGTCACTGTTTCTTTTGAGGTGCAGAAGCTTCTTAGTTTAAGATAGTCCCATTTGTCTATCTCTGTTTTCACTTGCTTGGCCAGTGGCGTGACATCTTTGAATATATCATTAGCTTCAATGTCATGGAGGGTTTTGCCAACTTTGTCTGCAGTGTACCTTATGGATTCTGGTCTGATGTTGAGGTTTTTACTCCATTTTGATCTTACTTTTGTACATTGTGTTAGGCAGAGATCTGAGCCCATTTTTTTGTATTTTGCCATCCAGTTTTGCCAGCACAATTTGTTAAAGAGGATTTCCTTACTCCACATTTCTTGCTCCTTTATCAAAGATTAGATGATCATATGTTTGAGGGGAGATGTAAGTATATTCAACCCTGTTCCTTTGGTCTGCAGCTCTGCCTTTGTTCCAGTACCATGCTGATTTAATTATTACTGCTTTGTAGTATAGTTTGAAGTTAGGGAGGTTGATTCCTCCCATTTTCCTTTTCCCAAGAATTGCTTTAGCTATTAGTGAGAGCTTATTGTTCCATATGAATTTCAGGAGTGTTTGCTCCATTTCTTTGAAGAATGTCATGGGTATCGTTATAGGGATCACATTGAATTTGTACAACGCTTTGGGAAGAATTGCCATTTTGACTATGTTAATTCTCCCGATCCTTGAGCAGGGGATATCTTTCCATTTCCTCGTGTCCTCATTTATTTCCTAAAGTAGAGTTTTGTAGTTTTCTTTATACAGGTCCTTTACTTCCTTAGTTAAACTGATTCCTAGGCACTTGATTTTCTGGGATACAATTATGGACAGGATTTTTTTTTCAAGTCACTTTCTTCTCTCTCACTGTTTGCATATAGGAAAGCCATGGACTTTTGGGTATTGATTTTATAGCCTGCAACTTTACTGTACAAGTCTATTGTTTCTAGGAGTTTCTTGGTAGAGGTTATAGGGTTCTCTAAGTATAGTATCATATCATCTGCGAATAGTGAGAGCTTGATTTCTTCCTTTCCTATCTGAATGCCCTTAATATCTTTTTCTTGCCTAATTGCTATTGCAAGTACTTCCAGTACTATATTGAACAGCAGTGGAGAGAGTGGGCATCCTTGTCTCGTCCCTGATCTTAGAAGGAAGGCTCTCAGTTTTTCCCCATTGAGGATGATGCTTGCTGTAGGCTTGTGGTAGATGGCCTTAACTATATTGAGGAAATTCCCCTCTATACCCATTTTGGCAAGGGTTTTCATCATAAATGGGTGCTGGATCTTGTCAAATGCTTTCTCTACATCTATTGATATGATCATATGGTTTTTATCTTTTCTTTTATTGATATTATGCATTATATTGATTGATTTCCGAATGTTAAACCATCCTTGCATCCCTGGGATGAATCCTACTTGGTCATGGTGTATGATCTTTTTGGTGAATTGTTGGATTCTATTTGCTAATAGTTTGTTTAGGATCTTTGCGTCTGTGTTCATCAGGGATATTGGCCTGTAATTCTCTTTCTTTGTGGTATTTCTGTCTGCTTTTGGTATCAGGGTGGTACTTGCTTCATAGAAACTTTTCAGAATTGTCTTTGTAATTTCAATTTCGTGGAAAAGCTTAAAGAGTATTGGGAGTAAGTCCTCTTTAAAGATTTGGAAGAATTCACTAGTGAATCCATCTGGACCAAGACTTTTGTGCTTGGGGAGACTTTTTATTACCGTTTCAATTTTCTTGATGGTGATAGGTCTATTCAGATATTCCAGGTCTTCTTGGTTCAGCCTTGGGAGTCTATAGGAATCTAGGAATTTATCCATTTCCTCAAGGTTTTCATGTTCCATAGCATAAAGCTCCTCAGAGTACTCCCTGAGGATCTTTGAATTTCTGTAGTTTCTGTTGTAGTGACCCCCTTTTCATTTCTGATCCGGTTTATTAGGGTTTTCTCTCTTCCTTTCTTTGTGAGTTTTGCTAGAGGCTTATCGATCTTGTTTATTTTCTCAAAGAACCAGCTCTTGGTTTCATTGATCTTTCGGATTGTTTTTTGGGTTCCTATCTCGTTAATCTCTGCTCTGAGTTTTATTATTTCCTTCCTCCTGCTTGGATTGGGCTCCTTTTGTTGGTCCTTCTCCAAGCTCTTAAATTGTGAGGTTAGATTATTTATGTGGGCTTGGTCCTCCTTCCTGAGGAATGCTTGTAGAGCTATAAACTTTCCTCTTAACACAGCTTTTGTTGTGTCCCATATCATTTCCAGGAATCTTTTGATATCCTCTTTGATTTCCTTTCTAAGCCACTCGTCCAATAGTGAACTGTTTAATTTCCAGGTGTTTGATTTAGTTTTCTGTTTTTGTGTGTGATTTACTTCTAATTTCAGCGCATTATGGTCTGAAAAGATTGTTGATACAATCTCTATCTTCTTAATTTTACAGAGGTATGTTTTGTGGCGCATGTGATCTATCTTGGAGAATGTTCCATGTACGCTTGAGAAGAATGTATATTGAGCTTTTTGAGGATGAAATGTCCTGTATATATCGACTAAGTCTCTTTCTTCCATTTTTTCCCTCAGATGAAGTATGTCCTTGCTAAGCTTGAGTCTGGTTGATCTATCAAGAGGTGATAAAGCGGTGTTGAAGTCTCCCACTAATATTGTGTTGCTATCAATGTCTTTCTCCCAGTCTATGAGTAGTTGTTTTAAGTACTTTGCTGGTCCCTCGTTAGGTGCATATACATTTAGTATTGTAAGTTCTTCCTGTTGTACAGATCCTTTGATCAATATGAAATAGCCTTCATTGTCTCTTGTGACCTTCTTCACTCTGAAGTCAATGTGGTCTGATACTAGGATGGCTACCCCAGCTTTTTTATGGGAGCTGTTTGCCTGTAGGATTGTTTTCCAGCTTTTGACTCTGAGCCTGCGTTTGCTTTGACTATTGAGATGTATTTCTTGGAGGCAGCAGAATGTTGGGCTCCATTTTCTAATCCATCCTGCCACTCTGTGTCTTTTAATTGGTGCATTTAGCCCATTGACATTGAGAGAGATTATTGTTATGGGGTTTTTCCCATTTTTCTGTTGAAATTTGGTGCATTTGAGGGGCCTGTCTTGTCTTAAAGTAGCCCATTTAGTTGTTCTTGTAACCATGGTTTTGAGTCTATGAAGTTCCTGAGCTGTTGTTTGTCTGTGAAGCTGTGTGTTGTTCCTTCTATTATGAATGAGAGTCTCGCTGGGTAAAGTATTTTTGATGAGGCGTTAATTTCATTGAGTTTTTTCACTGTATCTCACCACTGTTTTCGGGCCATGAGGGTATCATGAGACAAATCAGCTGTGAATCTTAACGATCTTCCTTTGTAGGAAATTTCTTTCTTTGATCTTGCTGCTTTCAGAATTTTGTCTCTATCTAAGGTTTTGGTCATTTTGATCAGGATGTGTCTTGGGTTTTTTTTATTTGGATTTCTTCTAGTTGATACCCTTTGGGCCTCCTGAATGTGGTCACATGTTTTCTTCAGCTCTGGAAATGTAGCAATGACAGTTTCTCCTTCATCAGGGTTTTCTTCCTGTCCCTCTGGGACTCCAATAATTCTCATGTTACCCCTCTTGGCTTCATCAAAATCTTCTCTTGCCATCTGTTCCCGAATTGTGAGTCTCTTTTCCATTTTCTGCTCTTTTCTGGAGAGTCTCTGGACTTTATCTTCGAGCTCACTGATTCTGTCCTCTGCAGCTGTTACTCTGCTGCTGAGGCCTTCCACTGAGTTTTGTAAATCGCCTACCAGGTTTTTCAGGTCTGATATTTCTGTTTGCATTTTCCTCATTTCTACCTTCCAATCGTCTTATCTTTTGTTGACATTGCTTTCCATTGTTTCTTTTAGCTCCCTAAGCATCCTCAGTAGCTCCCTTCTGAATTTCTTGTCAGAGAGGTTGTCTAGCACTTCATTATGGTTGGTGTCTTCTGGGCTAGGCTCTTTAATAAGAAAGCTTAGTGGGCTTTTGCATTGCTTTACCATTGTGACCAGTGTGGTTTAGATCTTCATGCTCACTGTTACTATTCTGCTTGAGATGCAGAATAAATAGAGATGGGCTTAATGTATTATTGGCTAATGTGTTTCTGTTGGTTAAGCCAACCTAGTGAAAGTTCCATCTAAGAGGGTAACTTATGGTTCCTATGGGATAAGTAGTGGGAGAATACTTAGCGGCTGCGTTAGCATCCACAGGTCCGGGAAGTGGCCCTTGTGCTGGGCGGGTACCAGTTTGAGTGGGGAGAGAGTTCCCGGGGCCGAATCTTAGAGATTTCACATTGAAATAGCACATTACAGGAGAGTTCGTAGAACTATAATATTCCATATAGTTTTTGTGTCATTTTTGGGGGAGACACACCCGGTGGTGCGTGGGGCTTACTCCTGGATCTGCACTCCTGGTGGGACTTGGTGGGGGCCCTGTTGGGTGCCAGAGATTGGGCCCAGGTTGGCCACATTCAAGTCAGCACCCTACCTGCTGGCCCTGATTTTTTTCATTTAAACAGACATTTACAAATCCACTCACATCGGTGTTTAGAAGCAGGAAACAAAATTTTTTGTCCTGATACCATGATCTGGGTAGAAATTTCCTCTGGGCTGGGAGGAAATGGGTCTGGGATTGGAGAAAAAGGGGAAGAAGGCTAAAAGAGGAGGAGATTGTTTATCGTTGACCTTTTGCAGTTCTTCTTTTGGGACTTTCCCATTCATTATCCTCTTCCCATCTTTTTTTTTTTTTTTGGAAAAACAAGGTGATTGCCGACATGGAGAGCCAGGTGCATAAGCTGAGGGAGGAGCTGATCCACGTGAACTCCCAGCGGAAGCAGCAGCTGGTGGAGCTGGGGCTGCTCCGCGAGGAGGAGAAGCAAAGGACCGCCAGGGACCACGAGAACGCCATCAGCAAGCTGAAGGCCGAGGCTGAGAAGATGAAGATGGAGCTGAAAAAGACTCACGCCGCCGAGACGGAGACGACGCTCGAGAAGGTAAGAGAGCCGGGCCCGCCTCGGTGCTCTCAGCCCTGGGCCCAGAGTGGCCCACGCCCCACCAGCAACCTGAGCGTCTCGCTGTGTGTCTCAGCACCGCTGAAATAAACGGTGAAAAAGTTTGAAAAGTTTCAAGAGACGACCCATCCCATTTTCACAGAAGTGAAATCATAATGTGGCCGAACAGTATTACCATCTTGCCAAATACTGCTCCCGTTGCGAGACTTGGCAACTGTAAGGCTGGAGTTCTCCAGGTGAATGCGAAACTTCTGATCTTCCCTAGCTTATTCAAGAAACGTGTTTAAGGATCCACAGGGGTTTTGTAACGCCAGTAGGGTTTACTCAGACTACTCAAGAGGAAGAAAATGTTTAGATTTTTACATAGTTGGAATAAATATCAGTATGATGTTTACACCCTTGGGGTTGACTTATATTCCTGGAACAAGCTTACGTATTCTTTCTTCTGACTTTGTGGGAAAGTAAATGATTGAGTAGGAAGAGTAAATTGCTCTGACTCCTAACAACTATACATTGCCCCTTGAGTTTCTTAAAATCAGTCTCTATCTTGGGACCAGAGAGATAGGAGGGTAGGGCATTTGCCTTGCCTGCAGCCAACCTGGGTTCAATCCCTGGCACTACGTATGGTTCTCTGAGCACAGAGCCAGGAGCAAGACCTGAGCACAACCTGGTAGACCTGAAAAAAAAAAAGGAATTTATGTGTTGGGATTCAGACACTTGAGGGAAAAAAGTCAAGACTCTTCTGTTTCTGCTTTAGTTTTCCCATGTACTGGATACGGAAGAGGGGGTGTTGGAAGAAGCAGGGGTGACATGCTGTGACTCCGGCTTACATGGGCTCTCTCTGACAGCCATGCTGAGGGAAGATGACGCCCGGGCAGCAAAGGAGGCAGGAAGACAGGTTAAAGACTCAGTGTAGGCAGACGAGAGCGGGGCTCAGGACAGCCTAGAGCAGCGAAGCCGGGGACTGATCACGTTCCATTTCTGTCCCGGAAGTGAGCCAAGCTTTGGGTCAGTTTAGATATGGAGAAAAGAGAGAAAGTGAGTGGCCAGCATGATTCTGGGAGGACTATGGGGGCCACTGGGCAGGCAGAACTTCTTTGCTGAAAGGTAGCAGCCTGCAGGAGCCGTAGTTTGGTCACGTGGGCTGTGTCTGGGGTGAGATGCCCCATGTGTATCCTGCTGAGGAACTCCGGGGAAGCTCCCCCAGAGGGGTACCAAGTAAAGCAGTGCCAGGAATTAGGCACATTTCCTTCTGTGGCGTGGTTTTATGGCTCTAACTAAAGAGTGACAGTGGTGTTGCACTTCCCTCGTCTGGGAATAATCCTGCTATTTCATCGGGCGGCAGTCAGCCCTGCCAACAGTTCAAAGTATCCCCACCAACTCCAGTTTTTATTTAGGCGCCTTGATTTACAGGAATGTTAATAAAGTTTCAGGCATACAGTGTTCCAATACCACACCCACTCCCAGAGAGTTAGCCTCCCCCCACAAATCCCAGGGGCCCTTCTGGTCCCTACCTACCCCGCCCTTTGGTAAACTTACTTCCTGTAGGATGGCTTTAGGCTCTGATGTCATTGGCCAATTGCTCTTCCCTCACTGTGTGTCTTCATAGCCCACATGTGAGAGAGAATGTTCCGGATCTGTCCCTTTCCCTCTGAGTATTTTCACTCAGCATGCATCTGTGTAGCACCGAATTGCATTCTTTCATCTTTCCGTGTAGCTGAGAAGTATTTCAGTGTGTATCCACACTACAGTTTCTTTATCCTCTCATCTGCTCTTGTACATTGGTTGCTTTCAAATCTCGACTATTGTGAACAGGACTACAGTGATGTAGTCCAATGTCAAAAATAAAAATATATATATATATATATATACATACATATATATATATTTTAGGCCCTTAGGGTGGATGCCAAGAAATAGAATTGCTGGGTCACCTTAATTTTAATTTTAATTCGCTTCTTAATTTTTTGAGAAGTCTCCAAAAATAATTGTCATAGAGGCTGAACCAGATGGCTTTCCCACAATGGTGGATGAAGATTTCTTCTCCACACATGCCCACCAGCATTGGTTGTTTGTTCTCTTTTTCATGTGTCCCAGTCTTGCTGGTATGAGGGGATAGTTCATTGCCGTTTGGGGAACATGAACATCATGTACCATCAGGGGAACATGATGGAGAGAGCATTTTTTCCTGCATAGCAACTGACATATCTATTCTATTTATCTGTCTGCTTGTCTTCCCATCTTTTTTTAATAAAAAAAATTTTTTGTTTTCCTAAATTTTTCCAGTACTTTATACATCTAGGATATAAACCCTTTGTCAGATGTGTGGTCAGCAAAGTTCAAAATATATCCAAGCAAATGTTTTTAGGTAGTACAGAGACCTGTATATTTGAGAAAATTAGACATACTGAAACCAACCTTATTAAATATTTAACTTAGATCTTACTTTTCTAATATTACATATCTGCATTTTAAGCATTTTCTTTTAATAGAAGATTAACTTTTTCCAAGTATCTCTTTCTTTAAGTTACTCATTAACAGGTTATATAGATTACATTAAAGGATTGGTGTAATTAATCCTTTACATTAATTCCATGTGATTAAATTACATCTGTAGTCTATTTGTCAAACATTCATTTCTAAAAATGTCTCCTTGTCCCCACAAAGCATTATTCCATGCACAGGGAGGACAGCCAAGCATGAAGAGGCCCTGTCCTCAAGGAAAGTGTAAGGTGACAGTAGTGACAGCTGTACACAAATGACCAGGAGGCACAGCACAGTATGAACTGGGGGGAACTTGTTTTCTGTTAATTATATGAGGGAAAGGGGCTTGAGATGCAACTCCAGTGGTTGAGCACCTGCTCTGCTTGAGCGAGGCCCTGGGTGGGGTCTCTGGTGCCACATGGGCCCCTGTGCACCACAGGCTAATTACAGGTGATTAAATTACATTTGTAATTTATTTTGTCATCCTGGATGCCCCCACTGAGCATGTAGTGACTCTCCCACAACTAATTAAAAGAGAGAGAGAGAGAGAGAGAGAGAGAATACAGGGGAAATTAAATGGGAGAGGTGATTTTTTCCCCCTAAATTTTTTTAAAAACTTTTTTAAATTTTATTGGAGCTGAGGTAACATGATTATAGGAGTGTTAACATTCATGGCTTTGATACATCTTCACTGCCACCAAAGAGTCCAAGATCCTCCTCCATTTCCTTGTGTCACTACTAATTCATTTCTTCCTTCCCCACAGCTTGGAGACCTCAGTTCTGAGTCAAAGTCCAAGAATTTGCTACCATTTAGTACTATATATTTCCTTGCTCCAATGCTTTTTTTTTTTTTGCGATTTTTATACATTTTATTTTCATAAAGTAGTTCACAGTAGTTCATTACGGATAATATTCTCCCCCTAAATTTTATCAAAGTACCTTATTTACAAAGTCATCCGTAGTTGGATTTTAGATATATGGTATTCCAGCACCATCTCACCACCAGCATTAGCTTCCATCCCTCAGTGTTCCCAGGCACCCTCGCTGACTCTTCACTCCTGCAAACACCTTTTAGAATTTGGTTAAGTTTGGGTCTCACACTTTTCGTGTTGCTGACTCTGTGGTTCAGAGGATATTTAGCACTGTCATTCTTCAATACCACCCATGTACACTGACCCTTGTCCCCTGGAAGAGATGACTATTAACAAGATGACTCTTAGCTAGACTCTTACCTATGACTCTTACATCTGTAGTACGGAGAATTTGGACTAGCAGATACAGAAGATCCAAGCCATAGCAACAGCAAGCGCCAACGGTTCCATTTACTTATAGGTTGAAAGGGTCATCCAAGGGAGTGGTTAATGACCAGGCCAACAGAGTGATCAGGATCCGAGAATGCTTCCCACGCTCTAAGGAATGTTTTCACTTCATCAGTGAGCCAGAAGCAGCTAAAGGTTTTCCACCAGTGAAGTGTCACAAGAGTCAGGTGGTGATTGGAATCATCTTCCTGTGATTGTCATCAAGGTGCCTTCTCAGTAGCAGTAGGGGGTGTGGGGGTGTGGATTAATCCAGACAAGAGGGCCCGGAGGGTGTGCTGGGGAGCGTGATGGTGGCAGGGGTGCAGTGGTAACAGTGGACCAAACATTCTCAGACACATCTGAGAATCAGCGCAGAGCCTACATCCATTCTGACTTGTTCAGTACCAACCCAGCCCTTGGTCCATGGAAATGCCAGGGTGTGGGGGGGGGGAGGGATGACAGAGTGAGGGCCGTTCTGTTTCTAGAGGAAGAGGATAAAGTCAGGACTTTGAGTTTGAAGTGCCACTACACCCCCCTAGCTGAAGTGATCATTTGCTATTGAAGGGACTTGTCTAGATAATCCTCAGAGAAGACAAGACTAGGGGAAAATACAACAAAAACAGCCAGTGGGAGTCATTCTCAGAGAGAGGCTGTGACAGAACAGAGGACAGGCACTGGGGAGGAAGAGCTTCGTTAAAGAGATGGAGTGGGGGGCAGGCGTTTGAGGGGGGAACAATCAAAGCAGGGTTTGCAAGGTAAGAAGAGTGCAAGAAGAAGCCTGTTTTATGGCAATGAAGAAAAAGATGTTTGGAAAGGAGGATTGTCAAGAATGTCACAGACAGGGACATTGAGGACGGTGGGTCATTGGCAAGATTTGAAACAGCTGTCGCTGCCTCCTCCTCCTCCTCTGCCTTGTCTGCCTCTGCTACTTGCTCTGCCATCTTATCTTTGGTACTCATCTCTCAGTCTGGAACCATTGTTAGTTTTGTACTTTCTGTTTTCCCTTATTAGAACTTAAGATCTATTAACATGACCTTATGTTTTTGTTCACCTCTGCACTGCTACTGCCTAGGAAAGTCACCTCATGGGTAGGGGCTTACTGGCTATAAATTAAGTGGTTGAGTGAATGAAGAAGAGGGGAAGGAAGGAGAGGATGACTAAAGATACTGACAAGTTTCATGACCAGACTTTTGAACTTAGATTTTGTATCATCTTCAGTTTTCATAACGAATCATGTCCCACCTTTATTTTCCTTTCCTCTTTGAACCATGGTCGTATAGTTAATAAAAACATTTAACTTCTGAATGCCTCAGTTCTGGTGGAATTTTGCAGAGTGAAGAAACCAGACTTCAGGTGGAGTGTATGGAAGGATGAATGGATGGACAGGTGGGTGGGTGGGTGGGTGGATGGATGGACGGACGGACGGACGGACGGATGGATGGATGGATGGATGGACGAGGGAGGGAAGGGGTTGAAAGGTAGAGAGGATAAAGGGAATTTGCACAGAGGTTCTTCAATTTTCCTAAATTCTTCACACATACAGCATGAGTCTGGAAGGATGGCTCACCCCTGCCCTGGAGTGAGACTGCAGTTCTAGAGGATAGAAGAAAAGGCCCTAGGAGAGTAATTTGAGCTGGCATATGACAGGAGGCCAAACAGAGCTCTGTGAGTTGCTGGCAGAGGGAGATTCTGGGGAAAGGGACAGGAGCATTAAGGAGACTAGTGTGCAGTACCTAGAGCTTGGCTTTTGTTGAGTGGTGGACTTAGTCTACCCCTAAGTTCAGAGCATAAAATATAAATGCTGGGAGCTTAAGATGAACAGCAGTTTGTATTTTGATGGATCAATGTTTTTAACTAGTACTTAACTTAAATAGGAGAGGACTTTAGCATTTTCTTCCTCCCACCCTTTTTTTTCTGGTTTTTGGGCCATACCCAGCAATGCTCAGGGGTTACTTCTGGCTCTCAGTAATTTCTCCTGGCAGTGCTTGGGGGATCTTATGGGATGCCGGATATCAAAAACCCAGGTGGGCCGCATAAAAGGCAAACTTCCAGTTTGTTGTACTGTTGCTCCAGGTCAGGAATTTTGCATTTCCAAATGCAGTGAGGACAGTGAGGAGGCCTGGGGAAGCAGCCCCTGTGGAGTAGGCAGCTCTGGGATCCCGTGTGTGACTCCCAAGTGGACATTCATCAGTGTTAATTGGGTGAAGAAAGGAATCAGTGGGGAAATAGGTCAAAGGACTTGAGTGCAAGGTTTGCATGCAGGGGACCAAGGTTTGATCCCCAGTACCACCTGATCCCCCAAACCACTACCAGGAGTACCCCCAAATCCCCAGCAACATGAGGAAGTAGCCCCTGACCACTGCTATAGTGTGGCCCAAAAGCAAGAACAATGGTGAACTAAGAATTCTAGTATAGCCCCAATGTAAATAGCCATTGTAAACATATTAAACTTTATTGTTAGTTCACTTCATTTGATTTCAGTCCAATTTCAGTATTAAAAATACCTTTGGGGGGCCGGAGCAACAGTCCAGCTAGGAGAGCATTTGCCTTGCACGCAGCCGACCTGGGTTGAATCCCTGGCATCCCATATGGTCCCCCAAGCACTGCCAGGTATAATTCCTGAGTTCAGAGCCAGGAGTAACCCCTGAGCATCGCTGGGTGTGTCCCTAAAAGCAAAATAAAAACTGTAGGACAAGACACAACTTTATATTTGAGTACTCTGCTTGTTAGTGTCATCTCCTCTGATTATTCTTTAATAGGTTCAGAGCACAGTATGGATTCTTTTTGCAAATATATTTTAATTTTTTATGTGAAAATTCAAAGACAGCCCAGTTATTCCTATGGAAATAAATCAATAAGCTATAAGCAATTCTATTATTAGCATGTTGAATCACTGTGTGTCTCTTGAATTCTTCTACTTTATCTTTTGAACATCTCAATAATGTCACATTAAATAAATCTTTAAAGTATTTGCTAGATATTCAGTATACAGCCAGAAACTGAAGAGTTTAGGGGAAAAAATTGTTTTTCCATTAAGTATACAATTGAGGATCAAATAAGATGGGGGAAATTGTACCAGAATAGAAATTGCCTTGTGAAACAGTCCCTGGCTCTGGGTTGTCTCAGCAGCATTGACAGTGCTGCAGCTGTAGAAGAATCCCCAAGTCCAGATACTACATGAATCTCTGTCAGCAGGGATTAGACCTCAGTGATCCCTTCAGTGGCCCTGGGTTAAGAGAAACACGAAATGTCTCCTTAGGTCAGCATACTTGAAACAGCGAATCCAGGAAAGTCAATGATTGGCATTTGCAAAGTGAAAGAGCTTTTCTAGCCTCTACATTTTTTTTCAAACTCGATTGAAACAAAACATGCAAAAAAAAATATGGACCTGTGAAAAATTAAAGAATATTCCCAAGTAGTGGTTGTGGGTAATGATAAGACAGTGTGGGTGTTCACAAGGTATCATTGTTCAAGACATCTGTTTAGCTATCTTTTAGGAACCTTTCTTGAAATAGTCGTTTAGAGAACATGGAAAATAGGGAAAAGGATGCAGTTCACTGTTTCTACCATCACTGGAGATAAGTAATAATTTAGTGCGTATGCAGAATATTAGCTTAGTCCATTGAGGTCACAAAAGTAGATGGTTGTCTTTTTTAAGTTGATGCTAAGAAGATTCCAGTGTCATTTGAAATCCTTAGAAGATTTCATTTTCAATGATCTTACATTTTATAGATTGAAAATAGGGGGCTGGAGCGATAGCACAGCGGGGAAGGAGTTCGCCCTGCATGTGGCCAACCCAGGTTCAATTTCCAGCATCCCATACAGTCCCCCGAGCACCGACAGGAGTAATTTCTAGGCGCAGAACCAGAAATAACCCCTGTGCATTGCCAGGTATGACCCAAAAAGAAAAAAAAGAATTTATGGTTCATATTTCTTTATTTTAAAACATTTTTAAATGTCTAATGACACAGTGTCACCATTTCCATTTTTTTGTCAGCATTTCCATTTTTTCCCGTTGGGGTGGGATCACAGTAAGCTTACCAGGTCAAGCTTTTTTCAGTTTGTTACGGATTTATATAGTCCCTAACAGATCATCTGTTTTATCTATGCCTTTGTGCTAGTTGCACTTCTTTTTAAGTTTGTTATTTCCTATGGTAGACAAGTTATTGTCTTAATATGCATTTTAAAAAGTGAGATAGAACATTTGCAATAGATTTGTTACTCCCGCTTCATTCTCGAAGAATTGCCAATTTATGGCCTTAACTGATTTATCTTATATTTTTTCATCACTATAAACTCAATTGATATTTAGAATAATAAAACTCATTTATCGTCCTGGGAAATATTTTTTATATTTGCCTTTTTCCTTCACCATTTGTGTTTAATAGAATTAGTTCATCTTTTCTTAGTGAATTCTTCACTATAAGTAGTTGTTTTAGTTCAGGGTTTGATATTTCAGAATACACAGACACATCAAACATTTTCCACACTGGACTAAGTGAAATGCTCTTATGCACTTATGAAATTGACATAGCACTTACCAGCTTGGGCTTCTGGTCTATAATTTTAATGGTATCTGAAGGATTATACTGGAATTCTGCCAGCCTGAAGTCATTAAAAGGCTTTGAGCAACTCCTCAGCATCTTTTTCGAATTTAAGAAAAGCTCCATATGGCATAATTATTCAAAGCTAAGGTCAGAGAAACTACTTAAACCTTTGAAATTTATAATTAAAGGATTAATATTAACTTATGAAGACATTGTCATTTTGGCTTAAAATGGATCTCTAATCACAATTCTGCTCTTTTTACTTTGATCTCTTCCCCTTTTTGTGTGCTAAAAATATGAAGTTTTATGTCTCTAAAATTTTAAATAAAATAGTATCCCTTAAACTTATAAATTTCTGTAGATTGAGAACATGGAGTATGATTTTCTTCAATTTTGCAAAGTTGAGGGACTTTAGTGTGGCATTTATTTTCCTCTGGGTATTTAGCCAGAGTTTTCATAAAGAAATGTAACAATACCTCTACAAACATAATAATACATTAATTTACAGAAGAAAATAACATGCACAAATGGCCACTTGGGGGAACTTAGGGTGTGTGCCTAATTTAAAGTAGTAAATTGGTGCTCTATTGCAAGCCTTTTTTAGATGGCGAAAAGGGTCTGTCTTGTCTTTACAAAATCTAAGACTTGGTGGGGGTGGGGGGGTGGGAGTCATTTTGAAAATATATACAAAGCAGTCTAAACCAAATAATTTAATTAAACTGGCTTATGAATCTCCCAACATAACCAGGGACATTGCATGTTCCTTGAATATTCCTTTGGCGTATCATTCCCCAGAATGCTCCTGCCTTTTTGGGTTCTGGTATGAGGCAACCTTAAAAAAATTAATTTATTGACTCACTGTGAATTACAAAGTTATTCATGATTGAGAGTTTTTCTTTTTTTTTTTATTTAAACACTGGGAGCCAGAGAAATGGTACAGACAATAGGGCATTAGCCTTGCATGCGGCCAACTGGGGTTCGATCCCCATCATCCCATATGGCCCCCCAGCATCACCAGGAGCAATTTCTGTGTGCAGAGCTAGGAACAGTAATCCCTGAGCATTGCCAGGTGTGACCCCTCCCCCAAAAAAGGCACAAAACAAGACAAAAATCACTGTGGTTTACAAATTTATTCATAATATTGTTGCCAGGGAGCATTCAGTGTTCCAGTACCAATCCTACAACAGAGTGACCTTCCGTTCACCATTGTCCCCATTTCCCCAAGCATCTCCCAGGCCTGCCCCATTTGCAGGCATAACATATTTTATTCTGTACTGCATGCTACAACTAAATAGCTAATGAAATTCTCAAAAATATTTCACTAAAAGAAAATTAGTGAAAATTGTTTTACATCTCACCACTACAGGGTCAAGCCCTCGTCTGGGGTTTTTGCTATTTGAGCCTTCTGTGTCACAGTTTTTGCTTGTTGACTTAGTTGGCTTCTGTGTTACTTTCCCATCTATTTTGGGGTGATCCTACTGGGATGTCAGCATTGTGGAATTTGGAGCATATACCGCTCCTAGAACTGGGCCTATGAGTTGGTGTGGAGGTGGCTGTGGAATGTGGGCATGGCTTCGGACGCTTCCAGAAGTGCAGTGTGTGGGGGGGTGGGGGTGGGGGCCAGGGGATAGGAGAGGGGAGGGGCTGCCTGTCCCCAAGCCGAGAACACCCTGGGATTTTCAGCCTGAAAACTGGTGTGCCTGGAGTTTTCATGGTTTAGTGTCTCTGCAGAGACTTGTCGTGGAGCAATGGAGTCAGGCCATCGGTGTGTCCAGCAGCTGTGGGGTGTGGGGCAGCCGCTCTGGGCCTTCAGCAGGGCAGGGACTCGGCCCACCCCCCTCTGGAGACACCCCACATTTCCAGCCAGGAGACTGGTGTGCCCATGAATTTTAGAGCCTTGGTTGGCATCTCTTTCAAGATTTGCTCGTGAATCTGTAGAGCAGGACAGATGGGTGAGTCAGCTTGGTGGGAGCTGTGTGATGTGGGTGTCATGTAATTGAGTTTTAGGGGTACAGTGTTCAGGTACCAATCTCTTCACTAGGGTCCATTTTCATCCACTGAGGAAGACAACTCTTGCTTCTACACATCTGACCCTATATATGCCACAATTTTTTTTATCCACTCGTAAGTTCTTAACCACACATAAGGCATTGGGTTGTGTTAAAATCTTGGCTACTATGAATAACACTTCAGTGAACACAGCACAAATGTCCTTTTGATATAGATTTTTTATATCTGTATTTTTTTATATCTTGGGGTAGATGCCAAGAAGTGGAATTGCTGGGTCATATGAAAGTGCTATTCTTAATTTTTTTGAGAAATTCCTGTACTATTTTCTATAGAGACTTGAATCAGATTACCTTCCTACCAACAGTGGATGAGATTTCCGTTTTTCCCCACATTCATGCCAGCGTTGGTTGTTTTATTCTCTTTGATATGTTCTGGTCTCACTAATGTGAGGTGATATATACTTTTTTCTGATTTGCATTGTTTGGATAATAAGTAACAAAAAACACTATTTCATATACCTACTGGCCTTCTGTATGTCTTCTTTGAGGAAGTGTTTATTGAGCATTTCCCATTTTTTGATGTTGTTGCTTGTTTTTTGTTAATCTTGCCAGTGCTTTATAGATCTTGACTGTGAGTGCTGTGCCAGATGGGTGGTGAGCACATATTTTCTCCCAGTCTATGGGTGTCTCTTCATTCTAGTCATCATTCCTTTAGCAGTACAGAAGCTTCTTGGTTTGAAGTAATCCCATATGTTTATTTTTGCTTTCATTTTCTTGGCCAGTGGCATCGAGTCACTGAAGATGCCCCTCGATTTGGTGTCATGAGTTCTGACTATGTTTTTCTCCATATAATTTATGGATTGAGGTCACTATTGAAGTCTTTAGTCCTCAGTATTTTGAATTGACTTTTGTGAGTGCTGTGAGTTGCAGATCTGAGTTCATTTTCTGTCTGTGGGCAACTAGTTTTCCCAGCAAAGTTTGTTGAAGATGTTTTTCCTTGCTCCACCTCATCCACTGGGGTTAGCCCTTCTAAGTGGAGTGGGCAGAAACAGAGCTGGGCAGCTGAAGACCTCCACACTGCATGGTCGCCGACATGCTCCCAGCCTGATGCCACTCCTCAGTATGAGCCCCATCCAGAAATTACTTCTGTTGGAAAACTCAGGCATGGGGTTTTGTGACTGAAATCTCAGGCCTTCACAGAGTCGTGGATGGGCTACCTCCCCTCATCTCTGTGTATGTCCTGAAGCCCTGGCAATCACATGCACATGCTTTGAATCTGCCACCCAGTTAAAAATTTAAGCCCAGGTGTAGCACTTTTGGACTTCCTGGAGCAACACCTCAAACTCTACAACACCGATAAACCAGATTGGCACATCAGATTGGATATAGTGTAGAAGGCATCCAACTCTTATTAACAAAACACCAACACAAAAGGTTTAACTGTAACAACATTTTAGTAATCTCTTATACAAGGGCCACCATTTAACAGACTGATTAAGAAATATTTCCATAGCAGAAAATTTGTGAAAGTGGTTGTATCTCACCATGAGGACATTAAGTTCTTGTCTGAAGGTTCCTAAGCTGTTTTGACAAGTCGAGCCTTTTGTGTTGATGTTTTGTCAGTCAAGATTGGTTGGCTTCTGTGTTACATCCCATCCATTCTGGTGCGTTATTACTAGGGTGTCAGTGTTGTAAGGTTTAGAGATGTCACATCTCTGACTCCAGAAAATCCAGAATATTTCATGTGGGGAGTCTATAAGCCCTCAGACTTGAGCCAGTAGAGTCCAGCTAGAGGCATGGTATCAGCTTTGGGGTGTGGGAACAACTGCCCAGGCTTTGGTAGGGTGGCAGCTAGCCGGCCCCCTCCCAAGATAGCCCAGGAAGTATCAGCCAGAAATGGGTGACACTGTAAAGTTTCTCTGAGAAATTTTAGCAGCTAGCTGTTCTTTTTTGAGATTTATTTATGAGTCTCCGGAACAAGGCTGGTTCATGAACTTATAAGGTGGTGACAGTGGTGGTTTGTGGGCGTGGGCTGCCAGGGCTTCTGGAAGCGATAAATGAATGTTTTACTGTCCTAGGGATAGATACCCAAAAGTGGAATTTCTGGGTCACATAAAAGCTGGAATCTGAATTTGCTGAGTATCCTCCATACTGTTTGCATAGAGGTTGGACCAGGCAACATACCCTGCAGCAGTGGGTAAGGAAGGGCTCATTTTTCACCACATCCTCGCCAATAGAGTGTTTTCAGTATTTTTGATATGTGCCATTCCCACTGATGTAAGATGATATCTCATTATTGTCCTTGGATTTCCCTAATAATAAGTGATGATGAGCATTTTTTCCATGTGTCTTGACTACCCATTGCTTTGTGTGTATTTTCTTTCCCCATTTTTTGATTAAACTTTTAGAGGTGTGTGTGTGTGTGTGTGTGTGTGTGTGTGTGTGTGTGTGTTTGATCGTTATACTTTATAGATCCTGGGTATCAACCCTTAATCTGATGTGTTGAGTGCAAATATATTCTCCCACTCAGGTGTTGTTCAGTTTTAGCCTATGTTTCGTTTGCCTTACAGAAACTTTTAAGTTCCATAGGGTCCCATTTGTTCAGCCTTTGCCAATGACATCATATTGTTGAAGACTCCTTTGAGGTCTAGGTCTTGTAGTGTTTTGCCTATATGAGATTTTTTTTAATGCTGCCCCCTTGTTGGACTGTTTATTGAGACAATGTGATTTACAATGTTGTTCATGATAGAGTTGCTTCGGGATACAATGTTACAGCACTACTCCCACTTCCAGTGACCCCTTCTCTCCACCAGTATCCCCAGATTCCCTCCCACCCCCTTTGAAGGCATATAGCAAATTTATTTTCTATTACTTGGTCCACTAAAATGTAAAGGAATGGCCAATAGAATTTTTAGAAAATAAATCAGGAAAAAGTCAATTTGTGATGATGAATAACTATATGTTTTTAACCTTACTTAGAGGACAACCATATGCACCATTAAGAGTGCCATACTTGGTGCCACATGATGTCAGTTTATCCTGACATTTATCCTGTCATTTCAATGCTGCTTTAAAACTGGTTTCAAGGATATGAATTCTCTGATCTGTTACCTGTCCATGAAGCTCTGTCAGGTTCCTTCAAATCTGAATGATAGTCTAGCCGAATAGAGTATTCTTGGTGGTATTCATTCCATTGAGTTTTTGTACTATATCTTTCCATATTCCTCTAGTTCATAGAGTCTCGCTTGATAAATACCTGATGGGCTTTCCTTTGTACCTAAGTTCTGTTTTGTTTTGTTTTGTTTTTTATCTTGCATTTAGTATTCTGTCTCTTAAATTTGCATTTTATTCTTTTGAGTATCTTGGAGTTTTCCTAATTGGGTCTGTTTTCACTCAGACCCTTTGAATCTCTTGAATCTCGGTATCTGTAATCCTCAACTGGATTTCTGTTTTAACACAGAATGTGAAACTTAGGTAAATAAGCTTGCAAACAGGAAAAAAATAGAAACAGATTGGTTCATTTCTCAGAGGGATAGAATCGTACATGAAAATTGCATTTTTAGTGTCTTTTTCAAGTTTTGGGTTCTCTTACACCAACTTTGTCAGCTGAACAGAGATGGACAATAGTCACATTCTAATTATCGTTGGTTTGTCCCTAAGACTTCTTTAGCTCACTTCCCTTTTCTACCCCTGGTAGACCAGAGTTACAAAGACGTGTGTAGGTCATCCCATGTGGCCTGATTTGTCATTAGCTGACATCAGTCTTGCAATTGTGAGGTAATCAGCTGTTTCTCTCCCCTGCCTGAGCACCTGTGGCCTTCTCAGATATCCTGTCCCCCAGCTCATGCCTTCCATCAGGGCGTGGAGGCTTGGCGCTCGTTACCATCTAACCAAAGCAGAAGCCTGGCCTGGCTGCAGCTGCTCACAAGGCCTGAGAAGCTTCTGGAATCTGCAGGGGGCCAGAGAAAATGTGGGACTCTCTGGTTATAGATTGCCCGCACCCCAGGGAAAGTCCAGCACTGGGACTGGTAGAGACAGAAGGAGAAAATGTGAATATCCCCGAGAGAGACCTGACTTGGAATCCAAGGCCCCCGAGAGATGAGGAAATATCTGGCCTCAAGGAGAAGAAGGTAAGAGAGAGATGCCCTCTGACCTTGGACGGGGTATGCTTCTGAAACAAGTCAGCCAGTATGTGGCTGGCTTGGTCCTGGCTCTGGAGGCCTGTTCTCCAGGTAATCTGTGTGAGTAGGGCGTGCAAGCTGCGTTACCTTGAACTGAAATCAGCCATTGTCTGCATTGCTGGACAGTATGTTTTGGGGAACATCCAGGAAGGTGCTGGAAGGGGGACATGAGGGTAGAACCTGGAAGAACCTTCTGGAGAAAAGAAATTTGGGACTAAAGGCATTGCCTTCGCTCTTGGAAAAGCTTACAGTCTCCCTGCCCACACCAAAGTGAACTTGCCACACACAGCTCCTGAGCTTTCTAGCCAAGGATTTGCATAATCCCATTTCTCTTCTCCGATCTTTCCCTTATTTTATCATTATTCATTTTAATTAACTTAAGTTGTAGTTCAATGGTGTCATGAAGCAGTTTGTTTGTTTGTTTGTTTTTTGCTTTTTGAGTCACACCCAGCAATGCTCATGGGGTTACTCCTGGTTTTGCACTCAGGAATTGCTTCTGGCAGTGCTTGGGGGACTATAGGGGATGCCAGGGATTGAACCCGGGTCAGCTGCATGCAAGGCAAACACCCTCCCCACTATACTATCGCTCCAGCCCCAGCTGGAGAGTACAAAGAGGAGGGCACTTGCCTTGCACGCACATGGTCCCCTACCTGGAGTCACACCTGATCACAGAGCCAGGAGTAACCCCTGTGCATGGTCAAATGTGGCCCAAAAAACATAAATGAATGAATGAATGTATGCATAAAAACGGTTACACCACCATCATGCTTGCCACTTCCAGAACTTTTCTCCTCTTGCAAAACTGAAACAGTTCAACTCTCACTGAGTGTTCCCCAAACCCGGACTCTGGTGAGCCGCATTCCAGTTTCTGGCTGTGGATCCCACTCCTCTAGGTCAAATCGTGCAATATTTGTCTTTTCATGGCTGGCTTATTTTCATCTAGTACAGTGTCTTTAAGTTTGTGTCAGAATGTCATTTTTCAAAAAGTCCTCAACGATGCTCCACATTTCGCTTTGCTCAGCCCATCAGTGGACTGGTCAGTTGCTTCCCTCTTGGACTCCTTCGAATAGTGCTGCTGTAAAGACGGGTGGGCACAAATCCTTTTCAGTTCCTGCTCTCAGGCGTGTTGGCTGTATCCCGGAGAGGGAATCACTGCATCCCAGAATAACTCTTTTAGATTTTCAGGGGAGAACCTACCATTTTGCATGGCTGCTGCACCATTGCACGCTCCCGCCAGCAGTGAGCACGTTCTCTCTCTGCCGCATGGCCAACACTTGTTTTATTTTGTTTGTGTAACAGCCAACTCAATGAGCGTGACAGATTGCATCTTCTTAGATCGTTCTTAACCATCTCTCCTGCTTACACGGGAGAAACTGTGAAACTCCCTCTGTCACAGATAGCCCTGAAACAGTCGTCCTGGTCCCCTCCCTGGATTCCCTGCTCTCCTCAGCATTTTCACTCACAGAATCCCCTGCAGTTGGTTTCCTTCTTCCTACATAAACTCAGAAGAGATCCAGGATACCTATAGCTATATTTTATTCCTTCATCTCTTTAAAAAATTGTTATCATTGTATAACACGATACAGATTAGTAATAGTTCTCCAAATTTTGACACACCGTCACTGCAGAATACAGTGCACTATTACAGAAGCACTATTAAAAAATGGAAAGTGAAGCCATTCCGTGATCCAGAGACTCAGAAATGAATCTCAAAGGATGCTGATTTTTTTTTGTATGTCAACAGCATAGGTGCAAAATTAACATTCACATTTGCTGAGAAACACAGTGAAAAACCTTCCTCGTTTTAATCAATACTAGAGCTCAAAATACATTTATGTGTTGGAACCCTGCGGAGTTTTAAAATGTGTGATGTTATTTTATATATAATTAAAATTTGATTTTATAACTTAAAAAAAAGAAAGAAATGAATCTCGCTGCAGAGATGTCTCCGGACCCCAATTATTTAAAATTTTAGAATTCCAGGAGCATGCGGCTGCTTTTGTGGCCCCATGGCATCTCATACTATTCATAACAAGCAATACAAAATAAATTATCTAGTATCTGCCTGTAGCAGGCTTCAGTGGTGGTGGGAAAATTCGAAATAATGGTGATGGGAAGGTGTCATGGTGGTGGGATTGGTGTTGTTGAAGTATTGAATGTAATCAATTATTGTGAACAACTTTATAAAAATAAAATAAAAATATAGAAAGCATTTATCATAAAAAAATAAGCCATTGACTAGGAGAAGTGTTTGGAAGTCCTAAACTGGGAAAGGAGAAGCATTTGCGAATGACATAATATACATGGAAATTTCTAGAGAATTTTAAAGTACTTGGATTCACGACATATAAAATCTCAAAATTTCATAACACAAACAATGAATATAAAATCAGAGAAGCGTTCAAATAGACACCTTACCAAGATGCCTTTCTCTTCTAATTCATTGCTTGCAAATAGAAATACCACATATGTTTTGCATATTCAGCTATAGCCTGCCACTTAACTATCAGTTTATTAATTCCAGTAGTTTTTCGTAGTGTCTTTAGGAGGTTCCATATTTATTATGTCGTTCGCAAGTGCTTCTCATTTCCCAGTTTGGTTCCTTTTGTTTCCTTGCTTACTTGCTGTGACTGGGACTTCCATGGCTATATTGGGAATGGGGCTAAAAGAACATCACTGTCTTGTCCCTTGATCTTAGAGGAAAGACTTTCAGTGTTTGCCACTGAGCATGATATTTGCAATAACTTCATCACATATGTCCTTTATGATTTTGAGATATGTTCCTTCTATCCTCATTTTGTTCTTTTTTTTTTAATCATAGATACTGAATCTTATCCAAATTTCTCTCTCCATCTATGGAATATGACTTTTGGTTTTGTTGTTGTTATTTTTGATCCTCTATCAGACTAGTTAATTTTGCTTAAGTTGAACCTTTCTCAAATGAATCCTACTTGGTTATGATGTGCGTTGATTTTGATATGTTATGACTTAGGTTCACCAAGATTTTGTGTAGGGTTTTTGCATCTAATTCCCTATTAGCCTGTAGTTCCCCCCACTTTGTTTTGAAATTCCTGCCTGTTTATAGTAGTAATATTGACCTTATAAAAATGTATTTGGGAGAGCTTGAGGAGGATAGGTACTAAGTCATCGTTTAAGGCTTGGTAGCACTGTAGCACTGTCCTCCCATTGCTCATCTATCTGCTCGAGTGGACACCAGTAATGTCTCCATTGTGAGACTTGTTGTTACTGTTTTTGGCATATCAAATATGCCACAGGGAGCTTGCCAGGCTCTGCCGTGCAGGTGGGATACTCTCAGTAGCTTGCTGGGCTCTCCAAGAGGGATGGAGGAATGAAACCTGGGTCAGCCATGTGCAAAGCAAACACCCTACCCGCTGTGCTATCACCCCAGCCCATCTCTTACAGTGCCATACAAAAATAACTAACATTAAGATGTTAATTAAGATGTTAGGAGTAGAGGAATACCCCTATCCTTGGTAAAACTCACTAACAAAACATCTGGTCCTAAGCTTCTGTTTTTAAAGATTTTTTTTAAAAAATTTCATATTTCAGTTCATAGTTTTGTACTTGGCTTTTCAAATGTCCTGTTACCTCATGACAGTCTTTGGATGTTGTAAAATTGTAAGAATTTGTCTTATTTTTCTAGATTCTTCATCTTAATAGCATAAAATTCTTTGTGATAGTCTCTTATGAGCCTTCATATGACTGCGGTACCTGTTGCAACTCCTCCCTGTCATTTCTGATACTCTTGTAACTTTCTCTTCCTTCCAGCCCTCCACACCTCACCCACCCACGCCTTCATGAGCTTAGCTAAAGTATTCATCTTTCCATCTTTTTGAGGAACTATTTTTTGGTTTTAGTCACTAGTCAGTTGTATTTTTTCTTTTTTATTTTATTTCCACTTTAGTTTTTGTTGGTTTGATTCCTCTGCCCCTCTCAGAGAGCCCGGCAAGCTACCAAGAGTATCTCGACTGCACAGCAAAGCCTGACAAGCTACCCGTGATGTAGTCAATATGCCAGACACAGTAACAACAAGTCTCACAAAGGAGATATTACTGGACCCACTAGAGCAAATGGAGGACAGTGCTACAGAATTAGCACACGGTATCCTTATTGATATAAAAGTCATTTCGAATATGTTGTTTAGAGTGTCCCTGTGTTTCACTTTTTCCAATTTTTTCTCTTTTTCTTGTAGTTCCATATATTTTTTATATTAAGAGATGGTGATTTATAAAGCTATTCATAATAGAATTGTTTCAGGCATATAGTATTGCAACACTGATCCCATCACCAGTGTCAACAGGGTCCCTCCCATCCCTTAGCCTGCCCCCTTGGCAGGTATATGACAAATTTATTCATATTGCTTGCTTTAACAAAACTTAAAAGAAATGACAAATAGAATTATCAGAAGATAAATCGATTTGTAATGATTGCTATGTTATCTTACCCTTCATGAATAAGGAAATTCAGATCATTTAATACAATCTAGTATTCTGCCTGTTTTCATTTACATAACTAAGTTTCCAATGCTGGCATCTAAAACATTGCATTAAATTTTCTTTTCTATCTGAACCTTATTGTGGTAATCATATCTTTCCTGTTTGGGGTTGATTTCTTGCTTTATTGCATTGTGATTAAAAAAAAGTTGATTTTCAATTTCATTATTTCAGTGCTGGAGTGATAGCATAGCAGATAGGGATTTGCCTTGCAAGCGGACAACCCAGGTTCAATCCCCAGCATCCCATATGGTCCCCAAGCACTGCCAGGAGTAATTCCTGAGTGCAGAGACAGGACCCCTGTACATCGCTGGATGTGACCCAAGAAGGAAAAAAAATCATTATTTCATTGGCATTTTTTGTGTATGTGCTCAACCTGTGTTCTATTCTAGAGAATGTTCCATGAGAAGACGTGCATTCCGCTTTTGGGGAGTAGAGTCCCTTAAATATTTGTTAAACTCATTTGGTCCAACTCCTGTAAAATTATTGTCTACTTCTTGATTTTCTGTTTGATATGCCCATTGGTGCAAAGAGGAGTTTAAACTCCCCAACTGCTAGGGCTGGAGCGATAGCACAGCGGGTAGGGCGTTTGCCTTGCAGCTGACCCGGGTTCGATTCCCAGCATCCCATATGGTCCCACGAGCACCACCAGGAGTAATTCCTGAGTGCAGAGCCAGGAGTAACCCCTGTGCATCGCTGGGTGTGACCCCAAAAGCAAAAATAAATAAAAATTTTTTTAAATAAATACCTAAAATAATCAAGTCCCCAACTGCTGTTGTGTGGCTGTGAATGTCTCTCTTCAGATTATTAATAGTTTAATTATATATTTTGGGTCACCTTCATTTGGTGCGTTTATATTAGGGAGCAGTCTTCTTGATGAGTTGGTTCTTTAGAATATCATACCTATCTATCGTTTGTTACCTTTCCTAGCTAGAAGTCTATTTTCTCTGAAATAAACATTAATAATTCTGCTCTTTTAATCTTCCATTTGCTCTTGTGATTTTTCCCCCCTAATCTTATACTTTGCATGCTTATCTCCTCTATTATATTTTCTATATTTCAACTGCACTGTAGCACTGTCTTCCCATTGTTCATCGATTTGCTCGAGCAGGCCCAGTAACGTCTCCATTGTGGGACTTGTTGTTACTGTGTTTGGCATATCGAACTACGCCATGGGTAGCTTGCCAGGCTTTGTTTGCCATGCGGGCGAGATGCTCTCGGTAGCTTGCCAGGCTCTCCAAGAGGAGCGGAGGAATCGAACTCGGGTCCCAGTTGTATTAAATTTCTCTGCTATTTGTGTTTGACTTCTCTCATCCTTTCTGTCACGTTTACTCTTTGTTCAAGTCCCACTGATCACTTTACTTGGCTGTTCCTGAGGGCTGTTAGTCCCCAAGCCTCCTTCCAGTGGCTCTTGTTGCTCTCTCCTGTTGGAAGCTCCTTCCAGGTGTGGTCCCCTGGTCCAGGTGAGTTCCTCAATCTTCCCGTTATGTCTCTTGCTCTGTGTGGGGGCCAGTGACCCGTGCTTGAGTTGCCCTAGCCTGCATCCATGTGAGCGGCTGTGGCCAAGAGGTCAGGCAGGACCTGGGCGGGCAAGGGGGGCCTTCCGTGTTGCTAGTCTCTGACTGCAGCTGTAGCACTAAATACGAGTAGGCCTGGCCGCGACTGGGGAATTCACGGCAGCGACGGCCTGTCACTACCTGTGGGGCTGAGTTTATGCAGGCCGGGGAAACCACCAAGAATTTCCAGTCATGAGTGCCTGGCATTGGCCCTGGTGCCAAGCTCTGCAGCAGCTGGGGACTTGACAGTCACGAGTGCCTGGCTGATGCCGCAGAGTCACGGTCACGGAACCGGGTGACAGCTCAGGAGCCCATGCTGGCAGGTCTGAGAGCAGACTGGTGCCTCTGCCCAGCTGTCCGGTGACCTGAGACAGTGCCCCAGCTGCCTGGGGGGGGGGGTACCTGTGTGCCAGCCTTGACTCTGTGTGAGCAGCAGCCAGGCCAGTTGAGATCGGCTGACCTCGGGCTAGTGAGGCACAGCCAGCACTGGGGCCCCGTTGCTAATTCTGTGCTTTGGGAAGTCTTTTTTTTTTTTTCCTTTTTGGGTCACACCCAGCAATACTCAGAGGTTACTCCTGGCTCTGCACTTAGGAGTTACTCCTGAGTAATTCAGTGCTTAGGGGACCATATGGGATGCCAGGGGTTGAACCTAGGTTGGCTGTGTACAAGGCAAATGCCCTACCCACTGTGCTATCAATCTAGCCCCAATAGCAAGCTGCTTTCTTTCTGCAGAGGGATGTCTGGCTTGCTAGCCATCTGCCCCACACTGTGAGAGGCAGACTCTGTTTGTCTGCAGGAACAAATAGCCTTTATCATTGTCCCCCAGCTTGGGCAGCTTTCTGCCAGGGGTGCATGGAGCTCCCCTTGAGGTTCCCCTTCAGAGTTCAGACCATGAGAGGGAACTGGGCTGGTGTCCACCACCACCAGCGCTGCCCTCAGTGAGGTCCCAGCAGCCCTGACCCATCTCTCCCTGCTGCTTCTTGTTTCCCATCCTTGAGTTGTAAATAAAGGATCGTGGCTTTGGCGATCCGGGTGTTGGACACAAACCTGCAGGAACGCTTTCTCTTCCCAGCCACGCCTTGGTGCCCAGCAGTTGAGTTTTGCTTTGGGGCAGGGCAGGTGTCTGACCGCTGTCTGCCTGGTACTGACCTGTACGGCCGGAGAAAAATGGGCTGAAATGAAATGACAGCAACTGGATAAGGGAAATCCTGCCCTGTGCCCAAAGTGTTCACTCATGTACCAGTCCGTACTTGGTGGGTTATTCCAGGGTCGGATTGGCTGTGATCAGGGGAAGGGGAGACACAGATTTTCTTGTTTGGGGTCCTATCTCAGCCTCTGAAGATGAGCTGCATTTTAAATACTTCCACTCAAGATAACGTGAGCTTTCGTGAACTGGCTCTAGATAAATCGCTTTTTAAAAACAAAAGATTTAAAATATAATTTATGCCTATATCCTAAATATTGGGTTGATAGCTTCTACTGCTTAAATAGTTTAAGAAATTGAAAGAAGAATATATAGAAATTAGGTTTCTAATGTATTATGCTACTACATATTTAAAATTTGGCTTAAAAGTTAAGCACTGGGGCTGGAGCGGAAATGGAGCAAACACTTCTGAAATTTATATGGAACAATAAGCCCCCACAAATAGCTAAAGCAATTCTTGGGAAAAAGAAAATGGGAGGAATCAACCTCCCTAACTTCAAACTTTACTACAAAGCAGTAATAATTAAAACAGCATGGTACTGGAACAAAGGCAGAACTGCAGACCAATGGAACAGGGTTGAATACACTGACATCTCCCCTCAATCATATGATCATCTAATCTTTGATAAAGGTGCAAGAAATGTGAAGTGGAGTAAGGAAAGCCTCTTTAACAAATTGTGCTGGCATCACTGGACGGCTACATGCAAAAATATTGGCTCAGAACTCTGCCTAACACCATGTACAAAAGTAAGATCAAAATGGAGTAAAGACCTCAACATCAGACCAGAAACCATAAGGTACATTGTAGACAAAGTTGGCAAAACCCTCCATGACATTGAAGCTAATGGTATCTTCAAAGATGCCACGCCAGTGGCCGAGCAAGTGAAAACATAGATAAATGGGACTATCTTAAACTAAGAAGCTTCTGCACCTCCAAAGAAACAGTGACCAAAATACAAAGACAGTCTACAGAATAGGAAAGGATATTTACCGAATACACATCTGACAAGGGGTTGATATCAAGGATATACAAAATACTGGTTGAACTCCACAAGAAGAAAACATCCAACTCCATCAAAAAATGCGGCAATGAAATGAACAGAAACTTTCTCAAAGAAGAAATCCCAATGGCAAAAAAGCACATGAGAAAATGCTCTACATCATTAATCATCAGGGAGATGCAGATCAAAACCACAATGAGATACCATCTCACACCTCAGAGACTGGCCCACATTCAAAAGAACAAAAGCAACTGATGCTGGCGCAGATGTGGCGAGAAAGGGACACTCCTTCACTGTTGGTGGGAATGTCGACTGGTTTAGCCCTTTTGGAAAACAGTATGGACGATTCTCAAAAAATTAGAAATTGAGGTCCCATTTGACCCAGCAATAGCACTCCTGGGAATATATCCCAGAGAGGCAAAAACGTATAGTCGAAGTGACATCTGCACTTGTTTGTTCATTGCAGCACTCTTTACAATAGCCAGAAACTGGAAGAAACCTGAATGCCCAAGAACAGATGACTGGTTAAAGAAACTTTGGTACATCTACACAATGGAGTACTATGTAGCTCTTAGAAAAGATGAAGTCATGAAATTTACATACAAGTGGTACAACATGGAAAGTATCATGCTAAGCAAAATGAGTCAGAAAGAAAGGGATAGACATAGAAAGATTGCATTCATCTGGGGGATATAAGGTAACAAAATATGAGATTAATACCCAAGAATAGCTGAGATCAGCACCACGAGGATTACTCCATAGCTTAGAGGCCAACCGGGCATTCTAGGGGAAAGGGCAGCTCAGATAGAGAAGGGAGCACCAAATAAAGGGTGTTTGGAGGATCCTCCCAGGAGGGGAGATGCATGTTGAAAGTAGACTATGGACTGAACATGTTTGCCACTCAATGCCTCTTTTGCAGACCACAACACCCAAAGGAGAGAGAGAACAAAAGGGATTGCCCTGCCACAGAGGCAGGGTGGGATGGGGGGGTGGGGGTGGGAGGGATATTATACATGGTGGTGGAAAATGGGCACTGGTGGAAGGATAGGTATTTGATCATTGTATAATCGAAACCCAAGTACAAAAATATTGTAAATCTACAACTGTACCTCATGGTGTTTCACTAATAAAAAAAAAGTTAGACACTATGTTTGTAGCATAATTCTATGAATGAACGACCTCTTTTGAAAAGGAAGTCTTTTTTATTATTTGCATTGATAGTTGAGTTTGAATGTTTGACTCTTCTAATTGTGTAGAAAACCTGCTTAACTCATGTTTAAAATACATATTCCCCTTGAAATATCTTAATTTATTCATTGTATTATTGGACTATATATTGAACGTTGTTGACTCTTTCATAACCAACTACATATATATATATTATACACTATTTATTATACATATATTATTATACACTATTTATTATATTATTATATATTATGTATGTATATATTATGTACCTCAACTGTTTGTCCCCTAAAATTTACTTGTATGCTCATTCAAATACAAGTGGATTTTTGAATGTACAAACAAATTGTACATTCAGCCACAATTTGTAGTTCACTGATTAATTTCACTAGAAATCTAGGTTGTATAACCGCACATAAAATTAAAAGATAAGTTAAGTGGCCAGGTATCACTGTATCACTGTATCACTGTCCTCCTGTTGTTCATTGATTTGCTCTAGCGGGCCCCATAACATCTCCATCATGAGACTTGTTGTTACTGTGTTTGGCATATCGAATACGTCACGGGTAGCTTGCCAGGCTTTGCCGTGAGGGCGAGATACTCTCGGTAGCTTGCCGGGCTCTCTGAGAGGGGCAAAGGAATTGAACCAGGCTCTGCCGGGCCGGCTATGCGCAAGGTAAACGCCCTACCGCTGTGCTATTGCTTCAGCCCAACTGGCCAGG
Organism: Sorex fumeus; assembly: GCF_029834395.1. Taxonomy (NCBI): domain Eukaryota; kingdom Metazoa; phylum Chordata; class Mammalia; order Eulipotyphla; family Soricidae; genus Sorex; species Sorex fumeus. Next base: position 83,046,646 of record NW_026606120.1, read on the forward strand.
TACACAATACTATATATTATTCTTTTGTATTTTTTAATTATAATTTATCACTGGAAAATAGGCTACATTTTAACTGTGTAGATGAGAATTGTGGCTAACAGAACTGCTTTTAGGATTCCTCTGTGGTATTTTCTTGGCAAAGAAACGAGCATTTGTTGCCACTGCTTGAATCTGACAGAGCAGTAGACATCCTCGGGACGCAGAGGAAGCAGCCGTAGGCCAAGAATACAGCTCATGCAGTAGCCATACCTTTGATCTCATGACACATGCTTTTGTTTTTGTTAGACATGTTGTGTAACAGTGAGTAATTTTAAGATTTTCAGATGAGCTTTGAATTTAGGTCTATGCTATTATTGTAATCTTTAAACAGTCCAGGTATTGGTTCCGCTCAGGCCACTTCATTAAATTAGAAGGAATATCATACACTTTAGATACTGCCTCTGAAAAAGAAATTACTGGATTTGTCGTATTTCAATCATAAGTCATGGACTCTTTAGTCCTGTAAGGTGTTTAAAAGGACCAAGAGGGGAAAACACATGAGCGAACTGACAAATTCCTTGTTTCTTTGATAACGTGAGCTTTCGTGAACTGACATCTACTTAACAAGTACTTCCCAACCTCAGTACTGAACAGAACACAAAAAGCAATATAGCATTGTCACTGCTTTCTGGGACTCCCCATTGTACTGACAATGAGAAGCACGGCACTAAGAATTTAGAAAACTCTGTAGCTGTGAATAATAGAATTCTAGGTGAGGACTGGGGAAATGGCTCAAGGGGCTGGAACACGGACTTCATATGCAGGAGTCCCGGGTCCAATGCCACATTGTCCCTCAAGTACCACCCTCATTTGGGCAGGAGGTTAGTGCAGCTGGCAGTGGGTTTGCCTTATGACTGACCAGGGTTCAATTCCTGGCATCCCATATGGCTCCCGAAGTCCCCCAGCAGAGATCCCTGAGTGCAGAACCAGGAGTAACCCCAGGAGTAACACTGGGCAGTGTACCCACCCTCGCCCAAAAAGTACTCCCCAAATCCACCTGTGAGCACCAAGCTGGGAGTAGCTCCTCAGCACTGTGGGAGCTCCAAAACAAAAACAAAATTCTAGACTGGGACACAGTGCTGGAGAATCCGAGAAGGTCTGTAGCAGTTGGGACGTCTTATGGCAGAAAGCTGGTTCTCGAGTTAAAATTAGATTTAATTTAAATTTAGATTCAGTATGAAGAATTTTCTGTGGCAGACCAAGAGGATAAAATGAGACGCTTGGGGCTGGAGCGATAGCACAGCAGATAGGGCATTTGCCTTGCACATGGCTGACCTGGGTTCAATTCCCAGCATCCCATATGATCCCCTGAGCAACATCAGGAGTAATTCCTGAGTTCAGAGCCAGGAGTAACACCTGTGTATTGCTGGGTGTGACCCAAAAAGCAAAAAAAAAAAAAAAAAAAAAAGAGAGAAGCTATAAGTTCAGGACAAATTGAGAAAAGGCTAACAGTAATTCATATGAAAGCTTATAAAAAAAGATGAAGATGACTTTTCAGAAGTTTTGAGCTCTTCTTCAGTCAGCTTAATCAAAAATATGCTGAATAAAAAACAGTACTCCTACATTTAAAAAGAAAAAGAGTTTTGAGTTTCAAATTATTTACATGTACTGAAAAAGTTGCAAAAATAGCTCCTAGAAGTAATTCCCTTACATTCTTCATCCCATTCTCTCTCCCCTACATGTCGATTTATTCATCCAGATTACAGCCACAGGAGCCAGGAAGTTAGCTGAACCAAACACCAAAACTTCCATTGCCTCTGGAAGAGGCAGAGCTTAGGAGTATTTCACCATTGTTTCTACTCATTGTGTATTATTATTGTTTGGATCTTTGTCAAACCTTTTTACTCTCCCCCTGTCTAGAATAAGTTATCACCCCTTCTTATAATCCGTGGTCTCACACTTCTCAAGAATAATCTCATAAGTTCTAGTTCTTTTGTTGGATGTTTTTCACTCTAAGCTTATTTTATGTCTTTTTCATGAGAAGATTCATGTTACAAATTTTGGGTGAGAATATGATGTAAGTGCCCTAGTGCCTTTTCAAAGTGTATTGTATCAAGGGTTTACATGATAATGAAACCTCTTGTCACTGGTGACATTAAGCACTGATGATTTGATTAAAGGTGGTCCCTACCCAGTTTTTCTCATATGAAGTTAATTGTATTTTGTAATGTGAAACTTCCTGAGGCTCCAGTTACTTCTCAGACTTTCATGCACTGATTTTACCATCTACTGGAGAATCTTGTCTGCAACAATGATTTCTATTTACGGAAAATTCCTTTGAAATGCTGGCTTTTTTTTTTGTCTTTAATTTACGCAGAGTGGTTTTTTTTTAAAAAAAAAATATTGTTGGGGGGAGGGAGGAATATTGGAAGCCAAAGGTGACTTTAGAAAAATACAAGATATTTTTAGAGTGAGAAGTCAGCTGTAAGGGAAAGGAAAGGAAGTCTAAATAAGATGACTCTAGAGATAAAGTTTGTGAGAGAACCTGAGGGGCCTGCTCTGGAGGCTTGCCTGCCTCCTGGGGCCACCCTAGGTTTGACTCTAAATTTTCCAGAAGCAACTGTACAGAGCGCATTGCAATGAGGGCCAGAATCAGTGTGGCAACAAAATTATATTTATTCTTAAAAGTCCTTCGTTCAAACTGCTAGAGTTGGAATCTTTAGAGGAAAATTTACTAGGGGTTCAGGAAGGGAAGAGTCTGCAGTGTGATTGGCCCTGGAATCATGCTGGTGACACAGTTAGATGCGCTTTCTTAGAATGGAGCAGTTATGCGATTGACTGTTTTCTTTTACAAATGAATGACTTGGGGTGAGATGCAATGTGTGAGATGTAAATGGGAGTCCCAAGTCCTTTAAGAGCTCACAATCTATTTTTTTAAAAAAAACTGTGGAAGTATTTTGGGATCAAACACATTAAATGACCAGATAGTTTTTACCCTGATAAAAACGGAACCTCTGCTATTCAGAGCTACTGTGCCGAATAACTCAGACCTTATCACAATCATATTTTCTCTGGAATAGAAATCATTTGGTCTCAAACCATGCAGAAGGGAATAAATAGGAATGTCCTGAAGTAACCTTGTTAGAAGATAGGCTCACAATATTAACCTTGAGGATAAAGTTAACAAAAGTGAGATTTGCCAAGTATTTCCCTTACTTGTTATTTTGAGAGAGTTTTTTTGCTTAAGGTTTTATGTCTGGTGATAATTTTATCTACCAAGAGTGACTACTGAGAGAGGATGAAAAAGAAATCAGTAAGAAGGGCAAAGAGACAAACCTTGATGCCCCTAAAGGGGTGAGAGATACAGAGACAGAAAGAGAACGAAGGAAAGAAAGAAGGGGGCAGGTGGTGGGAGGGAAATTGGTAAGGATAAGTGTACATTGGTGGAAGAGTGGGTGTTGGAACACGGTATGACTGAAATACGACCATGATCAGCTAAAAAAATCTTAAAACATTAAAAAATAATAATAGGGGCTGGAGCGATAGCACAGCACGTAGGGCATTTGCCTTGCACGTGGCCAACCCAGGTTTGATTCCCAGCATCCCATATGGTCCCCCGAGCACCGCCAGGAGTAATTTCTGAAGGTATGAGCCAAGAGTAACCCCTGTGCTATGCTGGGTGTGACCCCCCAAAACAAGAAGAAGAAGAGGAAGAGGAAGAGAAAGAGGAAGAGGAAGAGGAAGAAGAGAAGGAGGTAGAGGAGGAGGAGGAGGGATACATATGCTTGTTTAATTGACATCCTCTTAATTTTCAAATGTTTACTAGCTCAGTGTCTTAAATATACGTTTCCAGTGTGCATTGACTCTGAGTAGAGAGGTTGTTTTTTGGTTTTCTACTTGTTTTGGGGGAGGGAGCCATACCTGCCTGTGCTCAGGGACTTAACCCAGCTCAGTCCCTGGGGGTTACTCCTGGCAGTGATGGAGGGACCAAACTGTCCTGGGCATCAAATCCCGGCCTCCCGCATGCAAAGCATGTGCTCAGTCCCTTTGAGTATTTGTACATGTAGACAAGATTCAGTGAAAGTAAAATGCGTAATCACTTCTTTGTCACATGGTGTATGTATCTCTGGATTACTTCGAGACTTGTCCCAGCGTCACTTGAATCCAGTTGAACTTCATATTCAAGCTTAGTATTTACAGAGCACCTATTGCATGAGGTGGATATGTGTTATGCAACAAAAAATACAAAGACGATAGAATAGTCGAGATAAGTTATAGGAGGTTTACTCCATGGCTTGAAGGCCAGCCACACATGCTATGGGAAAGGGCAACTCAGACAGAGAAGGGAACATCAATAAAAGGTGTTGGGAGGATCCTCCCAGAATGAGAGATGCATGCTGAAAGTAGACTATAGATTGAACATGTTTGCCACTCAGTGCCTCTTTTGCAAACCTTAGCAACCAAAAGGAGAGAAAGAACAAAAGGAAATGCCCTGCCATAGAGGCGGGATGGGATGGGGGTATGGGAGGGGTAGGAGGGTTACTGGGATCCTTGGTGGTGTAGAATGGGCACTGGTGGAGGGATGGGTACTCGATCATTGTATGACTGAAACCCAAGTACAAAAACCTGTAAGGTCAACAACTGTACCACATGGTGTTTCACTAATAAAAAAAATACAAAGAAGAAAATAGCATGTACTTAATCCAGGCCCAGAGGAAAAACAAATAATAATGATGATGATGATGATAATAATAATAATTAAAAACTGAAAATTAGTTTCTTTCCCCCTAAAATATGCTCTAAAATGTAGTTGAGAATAAAATCAGGTCAACTTAGTTTCAGCTCACGTTAGATAAAATGCTCATTCATCAAGGGTGAGTGCACTGTATTTGGCAAAGTCTGTAAAATTTCCATGTTATCTGCATTTATTAGGTTATAAGCTGAAAGTAAAATAAAAGTTTCCAGTCCAAGTGATGTCTTGGCATAACTTTTAACTGCCTTGCACCATCTTTGTTAAAAGAATGTGCCTTTTGTGGCCAAGGGATTCAATAGCACTTTAATAAAAAAAAATCCAGATGTGAAGATTGATTTTTTTTAAGTACTCTCTGAGATGGAAACAAATCAAGTTTTCTGCCATCTTGATTATTCAGACACTGGTGGAAAAGCTAGCTTTTGATATCAGACAATTTTGGAGAAGGTCTTAGATATTTTAGAGGAGGTGGGAAATGGATCATTGATCTCAGGTCTTACTTCTGGCTCTGGGCTCAGGGATCACTACTGGCAGTGCTTGGGGGACCATACGGGGTGCTGGAGATTGAACCTGGGTCAGTGGCATGCAGGGATAGCGCCTCTGTCCCTGTTCCTCTGTTCTGGGAAGTCTTAGTTGTTTTGTTTTTATTTTAAGTGAGCAGGAACTTTTATGAGCCAGATTGGATCTGATTTCTGCTTTGACAGGACATCTTTCATGAAGGAAATGAGAAAGTTCCTTAGGAAACTGTGTTGTAACCTTTTGTAATTAAATAACTTAACTATTGGCTGGTTTGGAGAATCTTTACAGTAGGTATTTCAGTCACTTATTCATAATATTTTAATCAAGTTATAGTTTTGCTTTTTTCTCATACTTATTTTCATTTGCCACCTTTAAATGAAGAGCATTTATCAATATGCCAAATACATATATGTATGTATATAATATATATATGTATACATATATATATATATAGTTTGTTTTGGGGCCACACCTGGTGATACTCAGAGCTTACTCCTGCCTCTGTGCTCAGGAATCAGTTCTGGCAGCCTTGGGGGAGGGTACCATATGGGGTGCATGGCATCAGATTCGGGTCAGTCACATGCAAGGCAGGCACCCTACCCACTGTACTATAGCTCCAGCCCCAAATATGTTTATTTAATGGTTATATGTAGCAATTGCTTTTACAAACTTGTTTATAAAATGATTCTTATATACATATAGCCACATTATTTTTTGATACATGCACATATAAGTTAATCACTTAGTTTTGTCTGCTTTCATATAAAATTATTTTAAGTAAGGTAGAAAAGAAATATAAGCCAAGAACAAGGAAAACAGCATAAGCAAAGAACTCTGTATTTTTTTACTCTCACAAATACTTGGCAGTCTCTGTATGCAAGTAACAGCTAGCAGCCTCTGGAAGAAAGAACTATTGGCACGGGCCCCCACCAGTCTCTGTATGAAATTAGCCTAGGAATAACAAATTGGATGAACAAATATATTTGAAACCAGATGACTATGCCGGTGAATTCTGTCAACCACTTAAGGAAGAAATAATAGCAACTTAACACTCAGGAACTTGGGAAGTAGAAATGGAAGGAAATAGAAGAGGAAAAAAATACTTTCCAACTCATCTCATGAACTTAGATACCTGATAACAAAACTGTTGAAAAAACATAGAAGGAAAAGTACAGACTATAGGCACACAGAAATCCTAAAAATAAAATGTACTAAACAACCAAATTAAGTAATAAAAGTAAAGGGTGACACATCTTCGTAAGTGTGATAGAGTCCAGAAGTGCAAATTTAGATTGACATTCAAAAATCAGTGTAATTCACCATGTTAAGATATTTTAAAAAGAAAAAGAGCTTTTTGTTTTTGTTTTTTGGACCACACCCAGCCATGCTCAGGGCTTACTCCTGGCTCTGCATTCAAGCATTACCCCTGGCAGTGCTCAGGATGTTTGGGATGCTGGGGATCGAACCTAGGCTGGTCACGTGCAAGGCAAAGCACCCTGCCCTCTGTTCTCTTGCTCCAGCCCCCAGAAAGAGCATTTGCCAATGGGTAACATTTTTACATGGGAATAGTTACCTAGGGTAAAGAGCAGATACAGAGAAAGAAAATTCTACATCCAGAAATAAGCTTCATAGAAACAAACTATCTTGTTTTCCCTTGAGATGCGCCTACGCACTTATATTCTATTTTCCTAATATTCTGTTTTTCTCATTTCTTTTGTTGGAGGACCATACCCAGCAGTGCCTGGGTGCTGCTCTTGGCTTAGTGTGCACAGCAGTGCTCAGGGGCCAGTGCAGTGCTAAGAATGGGTCAAACCTGAGACCCCAGCACACAGGGTTCATGCTCAAACCCTTCCAGCCATCTCCCTGTCACTCCATTTTGTACCGAAGGGCCCTAGTCAGTGCAGGAGAGGGAAGGGGAGGGGAGGGGAGAGAAGGGGCAGGGCAGAACGAATGAGAAAGATGTACATAGCTACAGACATGGCATATATGTACCTGAAGTATTTTTCAAAAACTCCACAAGTACATATACATATATATATATGTAATAAATAAATTCAAAAAGATCAAAAGGTCAAAAGCCAATATTCAAAATCAAATGTATTTCTAGTTACTGGTAATTACTAGAAATTGAAGTGATAAAAGCCAATACAATTTACCATCATAACACAAACTTAAAATCTTAACAACATTATCTGCAAGATGGGTATACTGACAGCTGAAAATTTGATGAGCTACGAGGCCAGGGAGATTAGGCAGGAGGTATGTCACGGCACTTACCGTGCATGCAGCGACCCCGATTCAGTCCCTGGCACCTCACTGAATACCAGAGTCACCGCCAGGAGTCATCCCTGGGCACAGAGTTAGGAGTAAGCCCTGAACATGGCCAGGTATGAAGCACACTCCCCCAGTTGATGGTAGGAATTGGAGAACACCTAAGTAATGGGCAGTGGGTGAGTGCAAAGATCCAGCACTGATCGAGTGCCATTTCACCTGCACAGCTCAATCACAGTCCTCGTCGGTCCGTGTATAGAAACAGATGGTTAATCTTAACGTTACAAAGCAAATAATTTCCAAGTCAGTTTCGATTAGGAACAGAGTTGGAGTATTTGCACTTCCTGGTGCACTTCATGAGCACGGTGAGCACGGTCCTCCCGTTGTTCATCGATTTGCTCGAGCGGGTCCAGTAACGTCTCCATCATGAGACTTGTTGTTACTGTGTTTGGCATATCGAATACGTCACGGGTAGCTTGCCAGGCTCTGTCATGCGGGCGAGATACTCTTGGTAGCTTGCCGGGCTCTCCGAGAGGGGCAGAGGAATCGAACTTGGGTTGGCCATGTTGGCTGCTTGTAAGGCAAATGCCCTACCACTGTGCTATCGCTCCCACCCGGTGCACTTCATGACTAACCACAAAAGTACAATAATGAAGAGTGTGGTTTGGTGTGAGGAAAAACGCATTAGTAATTTGAACAATACAAACAAACAAACACTGTCCTCCCTTTGTTCATCAATTTGCTTGAGCAGGCACCAGTAACGTCTCCATTGTGAGACTTGTTACTGTTTTTGGCATACCAACTACGCCCTGGGTAGCTTGCCAGGCTCTGCCATGCGGATGGGATACTCTCGGTAGCTTGCTGGGCTCTCTGAGAGGGACGGAGAAATTGAACCCTTAGCTGCTGTGCTATCGTTCCGCCATACTCTGGTTTCTCTTCAGATCGCATAAATCTTTCACCTTTTACAAATATATATCTCATAAAATATTTTTAATCAGAACATACAAAGAACTTTTAAAACATAATGAGATGACAATACTACACATTTAAATTTGTCGAAATCATTTGACAGATACACAAGACATACACAGAAGACCCTTGGAAACAAACTTTAACTATGTTATGGGGACACTGGATTAACATAATTTAAACCCACAGAAACTGGAAATTGCAAATTGGAACTGTATTCAAAAATTGTCTCAGAATGTTATCACAGAATATGGGAGACTTCACTCTCCCTAACCTGAAACTAGACTTTTTAAAGCTCTACTAATCAAAACAATGGTACTTGAATGAGGAGAAACTCGCAGAGCAATGAAGTAGAATTGAGAGTCCAGAGAGAGTTCCTCAAATATATGTACAGTTAATCTTTGACAAAAACCTAAAAATATAAAGTGGAGCAAGGAAAGCCTTTTCAAAAAAAATAGTGCTGAGAAAAATGGTTAGTGACTGGGGCTGGAGAGATAGCACAGCGGGTAGGGCGTTTGCCTTGCACGCGGCCGACCCAGGTTCGATTCCCAGCATCCCATATGGTCCCCTGAGCACCGCCAGGAGTACCTCCTCAGTGCAGAGCCAGGAGTAACCCCTGTGCATCGCCGGGTGTGACCCAAAAAGCAAAAGAAAATCGTCAGTGACATGTAATAAGAATAACTCACGCCCTTTGCTACTGCCAAGCACCAATAAAAGTAAAAAATGGATTGAAGATCTCAGTATCAGACCTCAATGCATAAAGGAAACATAGACAAAGTACTTCATTACATTGAATGTAGAGGTATCTTCAGTGATTCAATGCCACTGGCCAAGCGAATGAAAGAAAAGGCAAACAAATGAGATTATATCAAACTAAGAAACTTCTGCACTGCAAAAAAAGAAATAACTAGAATAAAAAGACACCCACAGACTAGGAGAAACTATTTGCCCACCACTCATCTGATAAAGGGTTAATATCCAAGATATCCAAAGTGCTGGTAGAACTTAACAAGAAAGAAACCAAACAATCCCATCAGAAAATGGGGGGCGAGATGAATAGGAAGTTCCTCAGGAAGACATACAGATGGTCAAAACGTATTTGAAAAAAATTGTTCTGCATTACCATCAGGGAAACGTAAGTCAAAGTAGCAATGAGATACTTCCTCATACCAGTGAGACTACATACCACAAAGGACAAGAACAACCAATACTGGCTTGAATGGGGGGGGGGGGGGGGGCATGAGGTGAGGGGCGGGGAGCAGCTCTCATTCACTGCTGATGGGAATTGTCAACTGGTCTAATCTTTTTGAAAAACAATCTGAACACTTCTCAAAAATTCGGTATTTTTGACTCATTGTGACTCCGTGTGACTCAATAGTTCCACCTCTTGGCATCTGTCACAAGAGTCCAAAATACTCTATTCAGAAAAGATATTTGCCCTCCTATGTTCCTCGCAGCTTTATGGCCAAAATCTGGAAACAACGCTAGCGTCCAAGAACGGATGGCTGGATAAAGAGTCTGTGGTCCACATACCAGAAGAATACTCTTGGGCTTGTAAGAAAAGATGAAATTGTGCAGTTTGCCGCTATGTGGATGGATCTGGTGAGATTCATCCTGAGTGAAATTAGAAAAGGAGGGACAGATACAGAATAGTTTCTCGCATATGTGATTAAGGAATCAAAACGAGGAACAACACATGCCCATGGGTAACAAAAATTGAGAACTGATCTTCAGCAGGAACTGATCTTTAGCAGGAATTCTGCAGTAGGAATTGACCTTTAGCAGGAACTGATCTTCAGCAGCAACTGATCTTCAGCAGGAACTGTTTCTTTAGCAGGAACTGATCTTTAGGAGGAACTGATTTTGTTTGTTTGTTTGTTTGTTTGTTTGCTTTTTGGGTCACACTGGCGATGCACAGGGGTTATTCCTGGCTCTGCCCTCAGGAATTACTCCTGGCGGTGCTCAGGGGACCATATGGGATGCTGGGAATCAAACCTGGGTTGGCCTCATGCAAGGCAAACGCCCTACCCACTGTGCTGTTGCTCCAGCTCCATAGTAGGAACTGATCTTTAGGAGGAACTGATCTACAGCAGAAACTGATCATCAGCAGAAACTGATCAGCAGGAACTGATCTTCAGTAGGAATCTTAATGGTGGTAGTGGGGGTAGATTGGTGGGAGGGCTCAGGGTTGAGGGACACCAGAACAGTACAGAGAAGTGGACACTGGTGGAGGTACCGTTGTACTGGAGTGTTACATGTGTGAAACTCTACCATTAACCAAAATGGGTAGTAAAATGCCAAAATAAATTTGTTTTACAAAGGGGTTTAATCATAACCACCTTCCAGATAGATTCGTTTTTATGAAAATTTGTTTCTTTAGGGTTCAGTTAGGGATACAGCCCTTGCCAGGAGGGCAGCATCGGGCATGTTCAGCAGTCTGGTATAAAACATTGCTTGCCCCAATTACCCTTACTGACATGCAATAAAAATGACCAACATTTATTGCCCCCAAGTGTCAAGTATGTGTAAAGGCTTATCACTTTGTCTCCTCTCAATAGCCCTTCAAATTCAGTGCTGTTTTACTATCTTTGTGGCTGCTTAGATGGATGAAATTCCAACCGTTTGACCCTCAGAACCTGTGCTTTTAAGTACGTGGTTCTACACCTGCTAAGAATCTTTGGTGACTGGACTGAGGAGAGAATTACAGGGCTCTCTGAGAATATAATGGGAGTGGGCCACTTGGGTAAGACCTAGAAAGACAGTCGCCAAGGGAGTACGACTTACGCTGCTGCTTTGATGAGAATGAAACTTTGGGGGCCTGCAGAGATAAGACGGGGTTCCAGCACTTGCCTTGTACACAGTCATGGGTTTGATCCCCAGCACTGCATATGGTCCCCCGTGCACTGCCAGGAGTGATCCCAGAATGCAGCCAGAAGTAAGCCCTGAGCACAGCCAGGCATAGCCCCCAAATCACTCCCAGATGCCCCAAATGGAGAACTCTGGATGGGCAAGGAAAGACCTGAGTTCCACCCAGACCCGTGCCAGGAGCTAGTTCAACACCCTGATCCAGGGGGCAGTGGGCATCTCTCTCAGCCCAGTTGCCTCTTTAAACTGTAGCTTTTTATGCTTTCTCATTTCCTTTCTGATGTGAGAAATGGGCACCGCTATGTTCACAAATAAATATGTTGGTTTCCCACTCTCCTTTGCCTTCTAATTAACGTCCCAGCAATTGGATCGAGAAATACAGGATTTTAAAAACAGAATTGTTCTTACTCTGAGTTTACGTTGTCAGTGTGTGAAACAGATGGACTGTCTCCTCCCTATATTTTAAAAGTCAAAGAGTCTAGGTTATTTGTTTTGTTGTTAATGCACAAATAAATATTTTATTGGTCTGGTACCACACTGACAGTGCTGAGGGTTACTCTGGGCTCAGTGCTTGGGGTGCTATGGGATTCTCAGAGGATTTTGAGTTTCTGGGTATGTAACCTGAGGCTGCAGCACACAACGCATGGGCTCAGCCCTTTGACCTGTCTCCCCAGCTCTACAGTAAATTCTTGAAAATAACTGTTGTACATTTAAACAGTCGATAAGCTATATAATATCAAACCAAAATGATTTACCAAATGAACAAAGGTATTGATTACAAGTAGATAACACATAATCTATGCGAATTTTTTTCTATTGGCTTTTTTCCCTAAATTTTCAGGGTTTGCTCCTGGCTCTGTGCTCAGAGAACACTCGTGATGGGGCTCAAGGGCCCAGGTGGAGTTCTGGGTCAAATGTGTGCAAGGCAAGCACCATACCTGCTGGACCATCTCTCCAGCCCCTCTACTTGAGTTCTTGCCATAGAACTTATTTCCTTCAGAATAACTGGAGAAACTGAGGCTCGAAAGAAGTAAGCTTTGTCAGAGCTGTCCAGCTACTAGTTGAACCACCATTCAAGTCCCAGTTGTGTTTTACTCCAAAACCCTGCTAGGAATTGTGTCCCTGTCTTGTTCCTCGGCTACTAGGGCCATTTCTTGGCTCAGAGAGAGAGAGAGAGAGAGAGAGAGAGACAGAGACAGAGACAGAGACGACAGACAGAGACAGAGAGGAAGGGAAGGAGAGAGAAAGAGAGACGCTTTTGCTCACTAGACACTGACTTAGATTCCTCATTCTTCCTTATCCATATCTTTTATTCTTTGAGTCTTCTTCCTGCTGTTCTTTTGAAAAGTTGGCATCTGGCTTATTTTTCACCTCCTATCTGATCACTCTATACCACATCTAATATCCCTGTGACTTAATGGGATAACCTCATTGTAACATTTCTAGCAGAATTATTGATCCAACCCCCTGGACAAACACCAGAGCATTTCCTGGCAATTTGTGTATCAGATCCCATAAAATAGGTCCTTCTATGATGTCTTGCTGGCCTTCTATGGTACCAGAAAAAATTGCCTGGCTATGCATTTTCTTATGATTTGAATTTATTTTTGGGGTTTTGCCTTCTGTTTGATTTTTCACTATAGATTTTTTTTTTGCCTTTCTATAAATTTTTTATTCCATCGTGGCTATAGAAAAGCCAGCTCTACTTTTGCTTTCAATGACAAAAAATGTCAAGAAGCCAGCTTTCATCCTGTGTAAATCCTGGTTTTATACATTCATTTGAAAAAGTGTGAGTTCCCTTTTTAAATTTTTCATTGACATCTGTGGATATTTCTGTCTTGTTGAAATAGCAGCACTTGAAAGCCACTATAACTTTTGAAAACTGCTCCATTGCTTGATCATTGTCTTTGAGAGATTAGGGACGCTTGTTTGGAAGGTTGCCTTTTTTTTCTAAATAAAAAGGAAGTTTTGTTGTCCTATTGTAATATTTCAGTTTAATGTGGTTGGTTTCTGGTAGACAATATATAACAGGAACCAAAAATAGTTCAATGAGAAAACCTTTCTGTTGGAAATGGGCTGACTGGCGTTTGATGCCTGTAGGTGTCCTTGTCAGCTGCATTAGACCACTGCTTCTGATGGGCATGGAAGAATTTTCTCTGTGTCTTAGAATCTGTGATGAAGCAATGGAGTTTAAAACAATTCCAGGGTCAGACTCATAGTATAGCAGGTAGGGTGTTTGCCTTGCATGCAGCCGACCTGGGTTCGATCCCCAGCATCACATAGGGTCCCTTCAGCACCACCAGGAGTGATTCCTGAGTGCAGAGCCAGAAGTAACCACTGAGCATCACCGGGTATGACCCCAAAAGCAAAAATAATAATGATGATAATAATAATAATAACAAATAAATAAAACTATTCCATTCCTTTCTTAACTGTTCACCACCTACATGGGGGGGGGGGATTATGCTTAATTTATAAATATATTGGAACACAAGAAAATGAAAAGGGAGTGTTAATATTTTTCATTAATAAAAGTTTTTCACTATAAAATGTTCTTAATTCAGATATTTGGAAAAAGTGGGGAAATATTTTGTAGTAACAGGAATCAAGAATAGTTGCTCACCTATTCTAGGATTTAAATGTCACTTCAGTTAGAGTTGTGGACCAAAAATAAGGCATTATGTTCTTGCTTGGGTTTTCATTTGCCTCTTTGGTGGCAACAGGAGATTGTAGAGCTCAAGGGAGATGAGTCTCTAACTCCCGTTTCATGGAATAGTTCTCTGATCAGGACGTTCAGTTCCTGAGGGCAGCCACTGTTTGACTTTTATTACTGTAACTCCTGTGTCATCAGGAAGAGCAATGCATGCCAAGCCCAAGTCATGACCAGTGGCCGACATGGCCTTAGGTGGACAGCTCACTGATGAGAAGTGCTCCAGCCCCCAGCCTCTTGGTGACATGGGCTCTAAACTCCTCGCCTCAGCATCTGCTCGTGGTGGGGACCTAGAGTCCTTGGCAATTCTGATAACGGAGTCAGATGTTTGCAAAGGCCTATAAGTCAAAGCTGCAGCTCATGACCTGCTCAACAGGGTGCGCAAGACTCCTCGTGGGGTCTGCAGGGACCTCTCCCAGCACCTGGGCTCCCATTTGGGGAAAGTGAATCCCGTGAGATGGACTGAGGGCAAAGCCTCAGGACACCCTAAAAATGATGCACAGGCAGGGGAGCTGCAGTGACCAATCCCAGAAGCAGGAGTATAGGGGGTGACATCTGAGAAGGGGCTTCGTTTGGAGCCGACAAAGGGCCCAGACATCTGTGCCAGGTCCCAGCGAAAGGTCATGTGACCTCCCGCCCAGATCACAGCAAACAGGAGATGGGGAGAAGGGGGTGTAATCAGTTTTTAAAGCAGACCTGGAGCTGAGTCACTAATTTTCTACAGGCTCCACTTTTGGGGAACAGGAAAAGAATCACTCCTGGAATTGTTGGGGGACCCAAGGTCACTCCCAGCTGTGCTCCAGCCCCGTGGTGCTTGGTCGGGGGGTTGGAGGGGGCAGGAACATGCCGTCCTGGGCATCTACCCAAGGTCTCACACACACACACACACACACACACACACACACACACACACACACACACAGAGCTGTGTACCTCTCCACTTGAACCACACCCCATGCCCTGTCGGCTTAGTTCTGAAGTGACTGTTTAAAAGGTGCCCTGGCAAAGGCAGAGCCAGAACTCACAGGCGTCTTGGACTCTAGTCTGGACCTACACGTGGGGGTGGGGGGGATTGTCAACACTGGGTATTGAGTCAGAAAAAGGAGCTGTTTCCTCCAAAGTCACTATTTCTCATCAGCTTAGTGTCCAGATTTTCCCCACCTTGGGAACTTTTTTATCACGTTAACCACACACCCTGGCACGTTGAATCAACGGCATCATCTTTATTTCCCAGCTTTAGGATTCTTAGTTTATCGATGGACCCCAGCACTCAGACCCCCCTACGTTTCCTCGCCCCTTTTTCCGTCTACCTTCCTCACTGGCAAATCCTCAAGCCCTGGTTAAACCAAATACTCATGTCAGCTGTATCCGCACAGTTGAACCTGATTCAAGAGAAGCAGCTTCTCTTAGGCTAACTGTTTTCACTTAAACTTGAGGCCAGAAAGCTTAAAGCGCCCTCAGCCTGCAGTAGATTAACTCATTTTCCCCGCTAAGAAAGTTCCTTCTCTTTCTTTTCTTCTGAAAATGTCTGCATTGTCTTTTCAGCCCTATGAGACCTGTTTCGATGGAAAACTGAAAGCAATAGACAAGAATCCCTCTTCACCCATGTCCACTCTGAAAGTAAAATGACTAGCAAACAATAACAATAGCAAAAGGAATGAAGCAGTTTTTTTAAATTTAAAATACTGGGAAATATTTTTAAAGTTCCATTTTAGGCAAAAGATTGAGAGATTCCATCATCAGACTGCGTAATACTAAGAATGGGTTAACTCAGATCACTTTTCCGACAAAGCACTGTTTAGAAGAATTTGAGAGCGATCGTTTCAAGACAAATAAAAGGAAGTACAGGAATGCCTCATTTATCAGATATTGTCTAGGGATAAAATGTTTCATGTGTTGGTTTTCAAAGAACTAAAATGTAATCCCTATGCATGTGCCAAAACTTACATTTTGAAGGATGTCTTCCCCACACACTCCCCTATTCTTTTATTCATAAGTTGGGGCAGGGGGCGTCTCAGGAGGCCTGGGGGCCCCTCCAGCACTTCTTGGCCAACTGGGCCTTTGGTTCAATACAAGGTCACATACCCAGAGGTGTCAGTCACTGCAAGGCAAGTGTCTTATCCCCCTTCCATCTCTCCAACCCTTCCCCAACTCTACTTTTTAAAAAATGCATTGATTAGTATTGAAGGCATTAACTAGCTCTCCTCACAATCAGGAGGAGTCATCACTACGACCAGTTAGGAGCCACAAACATAAAATTACCTGTCAGGAAGGTGCCCCATTCTAGTTCCCTCTTGATTGTGTATTTCTAACTCTCTCTCTCTCTCTCTCTCTCTCTCTCTCTCTTTCTCCTTCCCTTCCTCTCTGTCTCTGTCTGTCGTCTCTGTCTCTGTCTCTCTTTCTCTCTCTGTCTCTCTCTCTCTCTCTTTCTCTCTCTCCTCTGTTCTGATGGAAGCTACCTTAAACTCTTTGGTTTTCTACATCCAATAGCCTAGTGAGGACCTCAGGACAGCCCTCTCAATAACATGCACACTTGCCTCTGAATCAGATTTCTGGGCAAGTGAGGTCTTATGGTTGTGGTAGAAAGCACAAAATAAAATAAAATATCTTAAAATAATGGGATCAGTAATGATGTACCAACTCTTCCCCTGACTAGATGGATTACGCACCTGAACACCAAGTATGTAATATTTAATATTGTCCTCTTAATGGCTTGTTGGAGATAGAATTCTTGTTTAGGATGACCATGGGTCCCACACAGCTTTATTGCCTGTTTTCCATTTCCTCTCAAAAGTTTTCCAGTCTTGACAGTAAATAAGACATCCATCCTATATCTAATGTGATTTAAATAATTTACCGAGTGCTGTTAATTTATTAATGTAGCTGCCTGATATTGGGAATGAAGGGATTTTTGTGAATTATGGTATCAACCTAACTGTAAACTCAAGGGATATATATGTATATATATACAGGGGTTAAAAAGCACTTATCTCAAATGCGGCTGACTCTAGTTCAATTGCTGGCACCACATAGGGTCCCCTTAGCACCACCAGCCATGGTTTCTTAGCAGAGCCAGGTAGGATACACAAACAAAGCAAAAATGACCAACAAAAGGAGAGGGAAAGAAATTTTATGCTCAGTGCTTTAAGCAAAAACAAAAAAAAAGTATATATGAATTGAGGAAGCTTCCTGTTATTTAACTGAAAACTCTGAATCTCTTCTAGGGGAATATTTGAAAGTTAGTGTAGACTTACCTACATTTGAAGTGGAACTAATATCTAATTATTGGTTAATTTTTTTTAAAAAGCTTTTATAGATTTAGAATACAAAATAGTGTCATGAATATAGATTTCACAACTGATTTTAATAATGCTACTTTTTTTTCTATTTGTGAATTAAAATACATTTTATGTTTAACATGAAATTTTTATGTTTACATAAATTAACATTTCCTTTGGCTTAGGTAAACCAGACAAAATGATTTTTTAGAAATCATGAGTGATTAATCCCAAATCTCTTAAAGCATACCGAGGGAAAGAAAAAGGTGGTTCATTCTTTTGGATGAAGGTTTGTTAAGTATTGAATAAACATTTTTTGGAGAAATATAATCTCAAAATATGAACAGCCATTAAAACTTCAGGCTAAATGTATTAAAACAGAATAATTTCTTTCACTGTAGAGTTACCCACATCTAAAATAATAGGACATATAAAATAATCCATAATATAAGCTAATTTTGAGATTTCCGAAATAACAAATGTGTGAAAATTCTTCAGCAAAGCCTGGCAAGCTACCCATGACGTATTCAATATGCCAAGAACAGTAACAACAAGTCTCAACATTACTGGTGCCTGTTCTAGCAAATCGATGAACAAAGGGAGGACAGTAGATCGTGGACAGTGAAAATTCATAATTAGTAGATCTCACTCTATTAGAAAGCAACAAAAAACATATGAAGACATTTAATTTAGAAAAAGTTTAGCTCAGAAAAGTTGCTGATCAATATGGTATGCCTAGATATCATTGTTCTAGAAACTTATAGATTGGATGATCCAGAAGTTACCTTTATGAAATGATCTATTTGGGTGGAGTGGACAATATTTTCACCTCATTTGATACAATATTGTCAGATAGTTCAAATGTATTTCAGTGACATAATGAAGCCTCTAACGTGGAGGGGAAGAGAGAGCCTTGTTTGGGCCTGAGAGAGGGTGTGCAGGCCTGAGAGAGAGGAGCACGTGACGTGGCATGTAGGAGACCCAGGTTCAACCCTTGGGACCACATGGTCCCCTGAGCACTCAGGGCTGGTTCCAGAGCATCTACTTCTAGGTGTGGGCCCCAAACCAAAAGAGTAAAATCAGAAACAAAACCCTTTGCTGTTTCTTTGGGTCAGGAATTTGAGCTGTTTTAGCTGAGTAGTTCTGACTTTAAGTTATCCATATTCATGGTCATGGCAACTGAGGCCAAGGCCATTCGAAGGCCTCTTCACCCACACTTCTGGTTTTGCGTAGAGAAATTCAAAGGCCTGGGCTCCTGGGCATCTCTCTGTGATCTTTCCCCATGGTGGCTTCTGGATAGCTCAGCTTCCCACTGTCAGTTGGGTACCCCAAGGCCCAGGAGGTATCCTATATCAAGGGCCTCCACACACCACGAACAAGGTGGTATGTTTCCATCATTATCTTTTCATGGCGGCAGCTACAAGAGTCAGCCCAGCTCAAGAGAGGAAAACATAGAATTCATTTCTTGATGACCTTTGAGGAGAATACAGCCTGCTGTTCTCATAGAAACACTTGACTGGCAGTCATATGCAAGGCATTAGGGTGAGGTCTGGGGACAAGGGACAAATATGATTTCTGCTTGTAAGATGCTTATAGACCAGTGGTTGGAGTGATAGCACACTGGGTAGGGCGTTTGCCTTGCACGCGGCCAACTACGGTTTGATTCCCAGCATCCCTTATGGTCTCTCGAGCACCGCCAAAAGTAATTCCTGAGTGTAGAGCCAGGAATAACCCCTGAGCATTGCCAGGTGTGACCCAAAAGAAAAAAAAATGCTTATAGATCAATAAGAGAAGCATCTTCTACACAGGCAAATATTGCAGAAGAGAATGGGTGAAATAAGACAGGTGAATGATTCGCTGAGACCATCAGCGGAATGATTAGTGGCTATGAGGTGTCGGAGGATTTGACAGAGGAAATGTTTTGGGGAAGGGAGACTGGGGAGGGGGCTGAGGTTTTTGGCCTCACCTAGTGGTCCGCAGGGCTTCCTCCTGGCTCTGCACTCAGGGATCACTCTTGGTAGTGTTCAGGGGATCATAGGCGATGCCCAGCACCCAACCAGGTTCTGCTACATGCAAGGCAAGCAACTTCCCTCATACTGTTTCTCGGGCCCAAGAAAAGAAGTGTCTTGTAAAATCTGAAGAAATCGAAAGGCAGTGGGGGATAATTTAGTATGCCTCCCAGTTTTCTAGTTTGGGTGGCCGAGTGTGGATTTAGTCTAGAGACACCTGTGAACTCTCCACACAAAAATGTCCACTTGTCACTCATCAAACAAGCCTTCAGGGAAGATGTTTGTGTAGAAGATGTAGATTTACTGTGCGGGTCAGTGACTTTTAGCAAGAATGTTAGGGTCTCAGCAAGGATTATATTTCCTGGGGAAATTTCACATAATAAGAGGGAAAAAGCAGGAAAGACTCTAACCCGGCGGGAAACAGTGTCTAATGGGGGATGGGGGGTGGGGCAGGGGGCCAGGCAGATGTCAGGAAAATAAGAGAATCAAAATATCCCAAAATGTATTCTCATGTCTCAAATAAAAACACAGGCAAAAACATTGGTCATAATCCACCTTTCCAGAACTATGGAAATGAACTAAGGAAATGAGAAGAGCGAGCTCTGGGATGCATATCCCCGACTCTTCCTCTGTCCTTTGGTCCTGACACACGGGGACTGCACACACCCTTGGTTGTGTGGCTCACCAGAGGGCACACAGTTTCCCTGGGCTTCACACGCATGTGCCTCCTGGGAGCTGCACTTCCAGCTGCTGTGCGTGCCCCTCCTTAGGGTGCTCACCTGGGTGTGACCATTTCAGCTCTAGCCCTGGGATCCCACTTGGACGATAAGGGCCCTGAAGATAGAGCAAGTGGACGCTTGCTTTGCTACTTCAACCTTCTCTGAGCTCCCTCCCCACCCCTATCTACCCATCTCCCATTTGTGACTAATGAGCAATGAAGTAGCCATAGAGCCTGGAACCTGGAATCCACCAGAGGGCAGAAGAGGGCATCCCCTCCAAAGGCCCATCTCTTAAGGATTACTATCATTCCACCCTTCTGATAGTTCCCAAGAAGATCCCCCTCCTGACGCTGTCCTTATTTGCCTTGACTTGCTAACTCAGTGTGAAAACTTTCTCCCCTGGAAGCGTTGTTCAAGCCATTAAGAGATCATTGCTTAAGATTATGGCCCTGTGAGGTGGTTTTTATCCACTGGGGCAAACAATAGATTTATCTGAAAGCTTAAGATGAAAATCTGCAAATGAACTCTCCATAGGGACTTCAGTCACCTCTAACATAGTCTTAGGAATCTTACCTGCTGTGTGCATGCTTCAGGCTCTTGGAAACGAAGAAGAATCTGGAAGCATGAAGCACCACAAGTTGGAAAAGAGGACGAAGATGGAGCGGTAATCTGCCATCTGTGTGTTGAAGTTATACACCCACAAGCTTACACAGTGCCACAGAGCCTTTGGGAGAAAACTAGAGAACTTTGTTGCTTTCTCCAAAAGGCTCTGCGGCTCTTTGTCGTTGTTGACTTTTAGAGTTCTCTAGAGTTCTAGACTATTATTGAGTAGATAAATAGATTTTCCTGCTATGCTGTGAGTTGTCTTCTGATTATTTTGCTGGTTGCATTTTTGTTCTTAAGGAGATTACACCCAGCTCTGTGATAGGGGTTACTCCAAGTTGTGTGCTTGGGGCTCACTGCTGGTCGTGCTCAGGGAACCACCTGATGTTGAGGATTAGTTCCCTAAATGCCAGGAAGTTTCCCTAAATACCAGGAAACTTAGAAGCTTGCCTAAATGCCAGGAAACTTCTACCCAATCATTAGCTTACCACTTACAGAGACTTCAGTACATGTGTATATATATATATATATTATATATATATATATACATAACGACATATATCGGTAGAAATGAATACCTTTTAGAATTATCCCAGAACTATTGACAAACAAAAAGAAAAATCAGTAACTACAATAAACCCTGAAGAAGGGAGAGGATGATTTGCAGAATTGATACTTTATGATATTCAAAGTGACTTGATCACTTGACTTCCCATTAGTCATTGATTTGCTCGAGTGGGGACCAGTAACGTCTCCATTTGTCCCGGTCGCATGCTAGTGTAGCCCAATGGTGTCTGTTCGTTCTAGGAACACGAAGAGCCTCAAACCGATCATGCAGGGTCTTGACGAAGAAGTCTGACCATCTTGTAGGTGGCAGCCACACAGTCTTTTGACGTCCCGTGGAATCCAGTCAATAACGGCTCTAGTCCAGCGGTCATCTCCAAATCTCATTATGTGTCCAGCCCATCTGGTTTTCAATGCCTTGGCAAACGAGACAGTGTCCCTGATTCTTGACTGTAGATGGAGGCTGGAACTCCGGATTCTTTCTCTCATTTGAGTGAAACGTGATACTCCAAGCATAGCTCTTTCCATTCCTCTTTGGGAGACCTGAATAGCATTCTCATCCTGTTTTTGTAGCGCCCAGGTCTCTGAGGCGTATGTTAACGCAGGAAGAACAATGGAATCGAAGAGATATGCATTCGTAAAAGCATTCCTAACACCCGCCTGCCCTTCGCCAACTACAAGACCAAAATGACTGCCCTCCAAAGTCCTGATGGATCTGTCACATCTTCCAGAAGGGCAATGGAGAAGGTTATCCATGACTTCTATTCAGATCTCTTTGATAGCCACGTCCACCTGCCCACATACCAAATTCTGCAGGATGGATATGTCATTCCCAACGTTGTCCCTTCCAAAATTCGATACGCCATTTTGTCAGTAAAGAAACAAACAGTACCTGGCCCAGACAAGGTCAGACCTGAACACCTGAAGAACCTGCCATCAGTACTCATCAATATGCTGGCCTGGCTCTTCACATGCTACCTGTCTGAATGCAAGGTTTCGTCCCAATGGAAAACCAGCAGGACTGTACTACTGTACAAGAAGGGAGACATCCATGACATTGGCAACTATCACCCGATCTGCCTATTGTCTGTCATCTACAAGCTGTTCACTCGAGTTATCCTGAATAGGATGGGCAGAACACTTGATGAAGGACAACCATGCAAGCAAGCCAGGTTCCGCAAAGGATTCAGCACCATCGACCATATCCACACAGTAACCAAGCTCATTGAAGTTTCTCGGGAGTTCAAGATGCCATTCTGTCTAACGTTCAATGACTTAAAGAAGGCCTTTGATTCTGTTGAGATGGAAGCGGTCATTGGAGCCCTAGCCAATCAGGGCATTCAAACTCAATACATCAGGATCCTCCGTGAGCTGTATTACGGATTCACTACCAGGACCTCATCATTCTACAAAGAAGTGATCATTGATGTCAAGAGAGGGGTTCGGCAGGGTGATACCATTTCACCAAAACTCTTCAGTGCCATCCTCGAGAATGTCATGCAACAACTGGAATGGGAAGGAATGGGAGTGAAGATAGACAGTTGGCAACTACACCACCTCCGCTTCGCTGATGACATCGTTCTAATAACACCAAACATTAGCCAAGTGGCACAGATGCTGGCCAACTTTGACCTTGAGTGTGGAAAGGTTGGATTACAGCTGAATCTTAAGATGACAATGTTTATGAGAAACAGCCTCGTTCCTAACGCTCCATTTGCTCTCAACGGGACGAACATCTCCGAATGCAACCGTTACGTGTACTTAAGTCGAGAAGTCAACGTGATTAATGACCTGGCACCTGAGTTGCGCAGGAGGAAGAGAGCAGCTTGAAACGCCTAAAGCGTCGAAGAAACAGCTAAGAAGACGAAGAACCTCCCACTCCGGGCAAAGTGTCTAGTTTTAAGAAAATAATGATGGGACAGGCAGAGAAACCAAATATGGCCTGTTGGCATAGAAAAATGAAACAAAAGGAAACTACCCCTGAGAAAGCCCAGATTTGGACTTAATCTAGAAAAGGACTTTTAATCACCTATTTTAAATATGTTCCAAGAACAGGGGAAATAAGGTATAAAGTATTGCAGAAAATATTAGTAGCTGATTTCTCATCAGAAGGTAAAAAAAAGTCAAGACAGTACACTGAAGTATTGTAAGTTCTGAGAGAAAATATTATCAACCAAGAATTCTATATTCAGGTGCTAGAGTAATAGCACAGCAGGTAGGGCATTTGCCTTGCACGCGGCTGACCCAAGTTCGATTCCCAGCATCCCATATGGTCCCCCAAGCACACCAGGAGTAATTTCTGAGTGCATGAGACAGGAGTAACCCCTGTGCATCACCAGGTGTGACCCAAAAAGCGAAAAAGAAAAAAAAAGAACTCTACTCAGTAACATTGTTCAACAATAGGAATTTGGGGTAGGGGAGAAAGACAGAGAGAGACAGAGAAAGACAGAGAGAGACAGAGAGAGGGGGGAGGAAGAGAGCGAGAGCGAGAGAGAGAGAGAGAGAGAGAGAGAGAAGAAAAGTGCCTGCCATAGAGGAAGTCTGGGGACTATGGGTGGGAGGGAAACTGGGACATTAATAGTGGGAAATGTACACTGGTGGAGTGATGGGTGTTAGAACTTTGTATGACTGAAGCCTAATTGTGAATAGCTTTGTAAGAGTCTTATCTCACAGTGAGTCAATAAAAAATAAATAAAAATTAAATAAAGAAAAAATAGGAAGTTGTTGATGGCAATGCTGAAAGACATAGATATGGGAGCTAAAATTATGAAACTCTGAAAAATGCCAATAAATCTCTGTGGCCTGGGGTTGTGCAATGATTTCAGAAGCAACAACAAAAACAAGTGATAAAGAACCGGTAAATTGGACTTCATGCTAAGTATAAACTTTGGTACTTCAAAACCACAGGCAGGGCCATATCAGGGTGGCTCAGCAGTCATGCAGGAGTCTGAACTGCTCCCAGTATCACGTGTTTCCCGGAGCACCTCAGCCCCAGGACACAACCTACAGTAACCCCCATCACAGAGCTGGGCGTAATCTACCCCCCTAAAAGCAAAAATTCAGCCAGCAAAAAAATGAGAAGAAAACTCACAGGATAGCAGAAAAATGCTAATTATCTACCCAATTAGAACTCGAAAGAACTTTATAAGTCAATAACAAAGACGTTAAGGGTTTGAGCAGGTATTTTTCCAAAGGAGACGTACAGATGGCCAATAAACAAGTGGAAATATTCTAAATATCATTCATTAATCATTACAGTAATGCAAAACCACATTGCGATACTACTTCACTCCCACTAGGATGGCAATAATAATAATAATAATATAATAATTTTAAAAATGGGCAGACAATCGGGAATGGAGGGAATAACTGGTGAAGAAAGTTTTCCCAGCCAAATCCCAACCAGAAATCAACTACATATCACAGAAACAGCCTAACCCACTCACAGCCTGATTTGTCTGAGAGACACACGTCCATCCCTCTGAAGGCGTGTGACTGTAGTACAGACCAGTCAGTGAGGGGAATGGACATGTGACAAGCTCTCAAACTAAAGAAGATAAACCCTCCTCATGTTGTAAACACGGGGTAGGCAGCGAGACAGGCTGAGTCCTGCCCTCCAGCCACCAGAGAACAGTATAGCCTGCGCTTCGAAGGACATTCTGTCTAACAGAGAAAGTATAGTGAGAGGCTCAAATCTTAAGATATCGATAAGAAATTGAGGAGACCATCAGAGCAATAACTCAGATAGGAGAGGAGTGAGAACATGATAAGAGGGGAAAATGAAGGAAGTCCGTGAAAACTATCAGACTCTCTTTGCAGGGCAAACAGCAGGGTGATGGGAGGACCAGCAGGGAAGAGAGGAAGAGGGAGCAGAGACCACACCCTGCAGTCGCCAGAGGTGCTGCCTGAACATAGGTGCTCAGAGAACTGAAACGACATCCTGATGTTTTAAACAAGAGCATAATATAGTTAAACCATCAGAAGTCAACGACAGGAAAAATATTCAAGAGGACTAGGGAAGAGGGGAAAAAGAGTCCCCTCTCTCAGATTTTCATCATCCCTTCTCCATAGAAACTCTAGAAAACAGT
Organism: Sorex fumeus; assembly: GCF_029834395.1. NCBI lineage: Eukaryota > Metazoa > Chordata > Mammalia > Eulipotyphla > Soricidae > Sorex > Sorex fumeus. Next base: position 83,071,970 of record NW_026606120.1, read on the forward strand.
GGAATGACATATTCACACTAGTTTGAAAACCAAAAAGAAAAAAAGAAAAAATGACCCCCAGCCACCGATATACTGTTACTTTACCCAGTAAAAGTCTGATGGAGAAAAAGACTTTTTCAGAAAAACTAAAGCTAATAGAGTTTACTACTACCACATCTATTCTTAAGCACATGCTGAATAAAAGCTCTGCATAAAAAGAAATGATAGATCACAAAATCTTGATCACAAGGTTAAGCAGTAATGAGGTACCAGAAGCAAACAAAAGAACAGTTAATCTGACACAGCAACAGAAAGATTCAGGGGAGGAAGAAAGGGACAGAGCATAACTGGTATAATCAAATGAGAAGCCAACTCCAACATAGATAAGAGTTTTTTTTTTTTAGATATAGAAAGTTTGATACAATCCCCAGGTTGTATAATACAAAACTAGTGTTTGAAGCAGATATGTTTAGAAGGTAAAAAAAAAAAAATGGAAAAATACAGTCACTAAGGAAAATCATCCACAGTGAAAAAAAAAACAGTGGAAATACAAAACAACCAGAGAAAAACAGTAGAAATATAAAACAACCAGAAAATAAGAGGTGGAATAGACAGTGAGCCCCATCTATAAATAATCACCCTAAATATGAGTATTTTGAACTCGTCAATAAAAAAGAGAGTGACTGGAGGGTTAAAAAACAAAATGGATAGTGGGGTGGGGGAGGGTAGTCCATCCGTACTGCACATACAAGAGTCTCGCTAGATATAACGACAAGCGTAAGCTTCAGAGTGGAAGGCCAGCAGTGCAGGAACTGCTGTCTCACCTGAGAAAAATGCTCATTCAGTTAAAAAGGATCAAGGGGCAATCGAGCAAGAAAATACAGTGGTCTTCAATATATATGCACCCAAATTGGGGGTACCCAAATATATAAAACAATTATGTATAGCCCTCAAGGGGTACCTTGACACAATACGATAATTATAGGAGCTATCAACATACCATTACACCAGTAGACAGATCATCCAGACAATAACAAGAAAATAATGACTAATTAGTTGAAGATACAGCATTAATATATATTGTTGTTATATATTGTACAGTCTTTGTAAAATAAAGTACTCATCCTGTATATATACACACAGAACAGAATATATTCTAAAAGAAATACATACTTTTCTCAAGTACATATGGAACAGTCTCAAGAATAGATCCTATAGAGGCCAGAGTAACAATACAGTGACTAAGGTGCTTGCTTTGCATGTGGCCAACCTGGATTCAGTCCCCTGGACCATGTATGGTCCCCTGAGCCTTGCAAGGAGTGATCCCTGAGTACAGAGACAGGAGTAAGCCCTGAGCACAGCTGGGTCTCACCAACCCCTCTACCCTCAAAAATAGACTATGTCTGATATTGGGAAACAAAAGAAACCAATACATAGATTAAAATTGTATCAAGTATCTTTTCAGATAAGGTGGCTAGGAACCAGTTACAGAACAAAATGGGTTAGGGGGAAACTCAAACATGTGACTAAACAATATACTACTAAAACCCTCAGTGTTTAATGAGGAAATCGAAGAGAAATCAAAGAAATGAGCTATCAGATTCTGAGCGACGCAGTCAAAGCAGAATCAGAAGGAAGTTCGCATCACCCTTATGGGCCCACTACATTAGCAGGAAGTACCTTAAACAATGTGCCCTTACACCTGAAGGAATTAGGAAAGGAGGAACAGGCAGAATGAAATGTCAACAGGAGGAAGAAAATATTAAAAATTAGGGCAGACAGTAAATAGAAACCCAAAAGTTCGTGCAAAAAAATTAATGAAACCAAGACCTGTTTCCTTACAAGGATCAATAAAATTGATAAGCTCTTTCCACATTTCAGTCATGAAGAACCAAAAAGGGAGAAACCCTGATTTTAAAAAAGCATCAGAAATGAAAGAGGTGATGTTACAACTAATACTAAAGAAATATAAGGGAGCACAAGAGACTGCTTGCTAACATCTGTATGAAACAAATTAGACAACCTAGAAGAAATAAACAAATTTTAAGAATCAGGCACACTTCCAAGACTGTACCAGAAGAAACAGAAAACTTGAACAAAGATACGAAAGAGTAGTCAGAAGTGACTCCTTTGAAAAATAAAAATGGAAATCCATATGACCCAAACAACCCCATCTTTTCAAAGAATAAGATAATGCTACTTTGGAAGAACATTCCAAATGTGCAGCTCTCCTCAGAGCAATATTAGTCATGATCATCAAAAAGTAGAAGTAACCCAGTGCCCATCTAATAATAAATAAATCAACAAAGCGTGGTGCACATATGCAAGTAATAATATTTACCTATAAAAAACAGAATTGTTATATGTTTCTATGGATACACTCTAAAAATTATGCCAGTGAAAAGATAGCCTATGAGATATTTAGTATAGATAAGTGTATCTGGAGCAATAGGGCAGTGGGTAGGGTGTTTGCCTTGAACATGGCCGACCCAGGTTTGATTTCTCTGTCCTTCTCGGAGATCCCAGCAAGCTACCAAGAGTATCCCACCTGCATGGCAGAGCCTGGCAAGCTTCCCGTGGCATATTCGATATGCCAAAAACGGTAACAAGTCTCACAGTGGAGACATTACTGGTGCTGGCTTGAGCAAATCAATAAACAACGGGAGGACAGTGCTACAAGTATATCTAAACATTAAATAGATTAGAGCCCTTTATGGGTCTAGGGATGGGAGAAATGGAAAATGAGAATGAATGGCACAGTTCTCGTTCTCTTTTTTTATTCCTTTTTGCTTTCTTCTCTCTCCCAAATTGCAGTAAGCATTCTACCACAGAGCTACATCATCCCTGTCCCAGTATTTTCTCTTTATTTCATCTCAGAGGAAAAGAGATCAATAGAGAAGAACCAACCTTCAGTTGGGCCTAAAAGTGGACTTGATACTCTGTAAACTTAATAACTAGATGCAGCGAAGAAGGGCAATGCCTTCTTCTTCAGTCCTCTCTTTTCCTGAGCCATTCAACGTTAAGGTATAAAGCCACTGGATTTTTTTTTTCTCTTTGGGTCCCGGTGATGCTCAGGGCTTCCTCCTGGCTCTGCACTCAGGAATTACTCCTGGCAGTGCTCGGAGGACCATATGGGATACTGGGAATCGAACCTGGATCGACCACATGCAAGGCAAACACCCTACCCGCTGTACTATCACTCCAGTCTCAGCCACTGGGTATTCTTAAGCCAATGACATTTCCAGGCGGGAACGTAACAGATCAACACTCTGCTGACATTTGGACTCAACTATGTGGAAACACAGGAAATTGGTATGAAAAGAATAAATTGAACTTGAGGCATTTCAGTGTAATAAAATGGCAGGTTTGAAGGAAGCAATTTCTATATAGCAGTTGCTGGGAGGCAGAGAGCATCCAGACTCTTGGAGGTTGAATCTCCCCATTCTTCCTGCTTGCTAATTTTAAACAAGCTGCTTTAAATGCTTTGAGCCTCAGGTTAGATCATTAGAAAATGGTGACAATTCTACACTTGCAGTGTGAAGTGAGGTGGTATGGAAAAGGCTGGACACGTGTTAAGAATTTTACTAGGTGGCAGTGATTCCATTTAGCAGGGGACCTCAGTAGTGAGAGTGATGAACTCTGGGCCCTACAGAGCCAGTGGGCCTGCGCAGTTCTCACTCTTAGTGCTGTGAAAGGGGATGGGTGCTTACCAAGGAACAGTGTCCTCATCTACAAAATAAGGACTGTCATCTCCACCTGGCGGCTTGTGTGTTGACTAAAGGGAGAACCTGTGAAAGGGCTTCTTGTGCCTGATGCCTGGGATGTGTGGAATGAATTCATTCATTCTACAGATGTTTGCTAAATTGCCTGCCTTCTGCCAGCTGCTGTTCCCGGCAGTTGGTAATGCGGCACTGAACAACACAGATCAAAGTCTGTGCCCTGATATTATTACCAAATGGGTACAGTGGCTAAAAGATATTTCCAGTTGCCTCAGAAGTGACAACAGAGGCATGGGGGCCCCTGAGGGAGTATCAGGAAAGGAGACAAATAGTGAACTCAGTATTGGTAGAAAGGGAGGACCACAAGGGGGTGGGAAAAATAATGAAGTCTCAAAGGATTAATAACCAGTGGTCAAAGATTATCTTTTCCAGCAGAAATTTTCCAGGAATGTGCAAATCGTATTTTTCCATGGAACAATTGGGAGAAACTTAAGAATATATTAAGGAACTTAGAGGATAGAGATTTATCTCACTCTTAGATCCCATTTCAATGAATAGTAGACTAAGGAAAAATGAAGAAAATGCATCTTGGCCTCCAAATATTCATAAATCTCATTCAAATGAGCTTGCCACCTGTTGTTCAGAGGCAAAAAAGGAAGAAAGAAAATGAAAAGAATGAAAAGAAACACATGAGATGATGCCTAAGTTTTTGCAACATAAAAGTTGCCCAGACTAGAAAATTGATGCGATCTTTCAAAACAGGCAAGTCATCAGTGTTACTTTTCTAATCAACACCAGATCATTCTAAAGGATTTAAAACCACAGGATACACTGATGAGAGAAGTTAACGGATATTTTAGAGCGAAGGTTCCACACTCTGGTGGGGTTCAGTCACTCGAGGAGAATGTTAAAAGGAACAAAGCAAGCCCCCCATCCCCACTCCAGGCTTCTTGTGTAGGAATCTCTGTGGAGTGCAGAAGGTGGGATTGGATACAGAGATGAGATTGGGAGTCACTGGGCACCGTATGTAACAGGCTGGGCTCTTGGATACAGATCTGTTCCTTTGTAGTATCTTTGCTTGCTAAATAGAGATCAGCTTTTCCTGGAGTGAAAATGTGTAATTTGGGTTCTTTTCAAGATAGTTGGGGGCGGCGGGCAGAGATGTAGTACAGGAGTTAAGGCACTTGCCTTGCATGAGACTTACCCCAGATCAGTCCTCACCACTGCTTCTGATCCCCCCCCAAGCACTGCTAGGAGTGACCCCCCCCCCATAAGCACCACAGGGCGTCACCCAAAAGTCTCCCAAATTAATATATAGTTTGGGTTGTCCAAATGCTAACCTTCCTTCCTTCCTGGACAGTACAGGGAGGGTGTGGTGTGGGGTCATCTCTACTGAGATTCATCTGATTTTGATTCTTGCTTCTAGTTGAAAATGCGAGGGGCACGGTTCAGAGTGGCAGAGCACATTCCTTGTATGTGTGCCCCTCCCCCAGCACCTTCTAGTGTGACCCCCCCCACACACACAAGCAGGATTAATAAATAGTGATAAGTAACAAATGAAAAGTTGGTAAATAAATAGCCAGTTACTCCGGTTTTGTTTGTGTGTTCTAGAATTAAGTCTTTATCCCATCTGATTGTGACAGTTATTTACAGCACTGCCTGATTGTTTGCTCTCTGTTCTGCATCATAACCAAATGTATCAACATAGGAACTTACTTTTTTTAATAGTCTCTTAGATTTCTGTTTGTATTTTCTTCTCTTCAAATTAAATAGAGATTTCATTCTTGAAAGAAGCCGCATCAATTTACCACTAATCTCATGTCGTTTTAATGAGAACAAAAGCCAAGTACTCCAAAATGACTTGCTATTAAGCTATCAAGCACATTTGAGGAATTAGAAACCTCATTGAGTTCATTAAATGCATGAGAAGAGAAAGAATTGTTTGGAAGTGGGTATGATCAGCATGTATAGGCTTCGTTGGAGGTTTAGAATCTTAAATAATGCTTTCTCCTTTCATGTTGCTGCCATTTCTCTTTGTTCCTTCATTGTAATCCTGTTTGGGAAAATTCGCAGGGTAGAGGGGATGTTTTAGCCTATTAACAGACTTTAAAGCATCACAAAATTATTTCTCAAGGTTTGCTTTTCTGTTTTATCTTTAATTTATACTGTCCTCGCTTCATAGATTTTTCTTCTGTGAATCTAGAAGATTTACACTAATGCGATAATAAGTCAAGTTGGCGTTAGGCATAAGCAAATTAACACTCCCAACCCCCACCCCCAATAGTTGGATAACAAAGAGCCCCTTGCTCCACTTGGACTCAGAAAAAAGTGTGCTTGGATTCCAGCTCTGACAGGCCACATGCTGGGTTGGGTCTGAAAGGTAATGGACGGAATTGGGGCGGGGGCCGGGGGGATGAGTGGGGGTGGCAGCAGTAAAGTCCTCATTGGAAGAAATGGATTGTTGGAATGACTCAGAGTCTGTAAGGAGGGTCTGGACACTGAGGGGACACCTTTAACAGAGGATCCTGGAGATTTCTTTTTGCAGGACCCAAGCTTCCAGTATCTTCTTGTGCCTTCTCCTCTCCCTGGGATGCCTTGAACTGTTGGGAATCACTGGTTTAGAGATCCCTGTGAGTAACCAGAAGCCAGTGGAGCTCAGAAAGTGATCTGAGGGCTGGAGCAATAGCACAGTGGGTAGGCCGTTTGCCTTGCACACAGCCGACCCAGGTTAGATTCCCAGCATCCCATATGGTCTTCCAAGCACCGCCAGGAGAATTCCTGAGTGCAGAGCCAGGCAAGACCCCTGTGCATAGCCAGATATGACTCAAAAAGCAAAAATAAAAAAGAAAGTGACCTGAGTCCAGTGTACCACGACTGTGCCAAGACCGAAGTGACAGTGCTGGCAAGGTTCGGGTGCGGTGGGATTCTTTAATTTATACTGTCCTTGCTTCATAGATTTTTGTGAATCTAGAAGATTTACACTAATGTGATAATAAATCAAACCCTGCCTGGCTGTCCCAGTTGGGCTGCTCGGCCCTCCACAACTCAGGGAACTGGTCCTCAGGAACTCCCTGATGGCGCCATCCCCAGGGATGTGGAAATGGGTTTGGTCTGGCCTGACTCGCACCCGGATGGTGAAGTCCTTTTCCGCATCTTCCTGCTTTCATCTCATCCCATGAATCTGTGCTTCAGGGCCTAGCTTGACTCGCCAGCTTCCACTTCCTGTCGGATGGCCAAGCTGGAACTTTTATGGGCCTGGCTGATTGATCCGCCTTGCTAAGTCTCTGCTTCTGAGTCTCTTCACAAAGTGAAAACTGGCTCTCCTTGCTTCCAGCAAGAGCAAGTGATTAGCTGATGGGTGCCATGGAAGTAGACAATTTCCATTAAAGACGAGTAATTTAGCAGAAGCAAAATTTGATTCTTGAAAGACAGAGTAGAGACTTTCTGAATGACTGATCTGAAAGTAGGAAGAATGCACGAATAGCCAAAGAATGAAATGGAAGATTAGAGTACTGATCCAGAGAAGGTAAGATAGTAGAATGCATTACCTGTGCCAGTTTGATGAAAAATCTGGACAAAAGGCACACATGTATAGAAAATGTGACTGAATAATGAATAAACAGAACTCTAAATTGTTCTATAGATATTAAATTGAACATTTAGTTTTCATTATTTCATTAGTGAAAACATCATGCTTACATGAATTTATACCCATGTTCTTATCAGACTATCAAGGAGCAGATAATTCCTATAATAAACTCAATTTAAGGAAAAAAGCAAAAGAGGGAATCCATGTGGTAGTTCAGGCAAGGCCAGATAATCTCGATATAAAAATCAGCCAGGGGCAGTAAAAATTATATTACACACTGATTTTTATATTCAGGTGTAAAACTTCTAACAAAAATTGTAAACAGAATATAGAACAGAATATATAGAATATTAAAATGTATCTAAGCTAGAATGCAGGAATGCAGGGGCAATTTCATGTTAAAAATCACATTATTAATGCAATGCAGTGCCACATGAAAGGGGAGAGTCCACATGATCATCTGCAGTGAAGAAAGAGCCCTGGATAAAATTCTACCCCATCTGTAATAAATAATCTTTTGGGGGGAGGAACTGGTTTGGGCCACACACACTTGAGCTCTCTACTGGCACTACCTCTGGGACCCTGTGTGGTGCCAGGGACCAAACCAGGGTCAGCCACCTAAACGGCAAACACCTCCACCCCTCTGCCACCTCTTCAGCACTCTGATAAATACTCTTTTTGTTGGTTTATTTGGTTGGTTGAATTTTTGTTTATTTCAGGACCACACCAGGTGATGTTCAGGGGTCACTCCTGGATCTGCACTCGAGAATGATTCCTGGCAATGCTCAGGGAACCATATGGGATGGTGGGGATTGAACCCAGGTTGACCACGTGCAAGGCAAATGCCCTACCTGTTGTACTCTCTCTCCAGCCCCAAGTGATAAATAATATTAATGAGCAGATGAGAAGAAACCTTTTCATCGATGAATAATATCAGATGAATCACTTATAGCAGGCGTCATTGTTAGGTTGGAACATTTCAATTCCTTTTAAAATAGGGAAAATTGAAGGATGCCTGCTATCTCTTGGCTGTTAATCAACATGGCAGTCGAAGCTAGGGAAAGAAAGAAATGGGAGTGAATTCAGTAGGAAGAAGTGAACCTGATAAAAGTATCTAAGCATTAAGTAAAAGCAAATGTATCAGTACTTAAAATAAAAAATTGATTTACCACTGGGTTATAGTACTGCATAATTTCAGGAGTTCCGCATACGTAGTTGTGCCTCATTGCATTAACCTTCCAAGTCTTTGTTTTTGTCTGCACTGTCAGACCTTCCCTCTTCACTAACTCCTCCCCCACCCCCTTCCCTCTGGTGACCACCATTTTTTCACAGAGTTTGTAAAGAGTTATTTTATTCGGTTTTATTGGTGTGTTAGCTTCGGTTATTTATGTTTCACCCTTAAGAGTTATCCATTAATTAGGCAGTTAGTCACTTTCTGATTTACTCTGCTAGCATCATCACCTTAAAGCCTATTCATTTTATTGCAAAAGGCAAGACCTCATCTTTTTTTAAATAGCTAAGTAGTGTTTCTCTGAGTGTATGGACCACAACTTTTGCATTCAGCCATCCCTCAGTGGACATTTGGGTTGTTCCCATGTCTTGGCCATTGTGGATATTGCTATAAACATAGGGATGTAAATATTTTTTAAATTGGTGCTTTTCTATTTTTTGATAAATACTTTACAGTGATAGTGCTGAGTGTTATCACTATTTCACTTTCATTTTTAAGGAATTGCATTCTGTTTTCCATAAAGGCTATCCTAGTTTATACACAGAAATGCAGATCTGAACAATGAGATGGTACTCCACATCCACTATGCAGGGCTTAATAATTTGAATAAAGAAGGTTTTAGCAAGAATTCAAGGAGAAATTCAAACTCCTGTCCCTTTCATTGGGAAGGAAAATGGGAAAGCTACTTTGGAAACTAGTTTGACAGGTCCTCAAAAGTTTCACACCAAGTTACCAGATGAATGACTTAGAAATTCCACTCCTTGGGCCAAAGATAGTCCACTAGGTAGGAATGCTTGATTTGCACATAACCGACCTGGTTTCATCTTCACCATCCCATAAGCTGTAGCACCACCAGGAGTGATTCCTGAGTGCAGAGCCAGGAGTTACCCCTGAGCATTGCCGGGCATAGCCAACCCTCCTTGCAAAATTCCACTCCTATCTGTATCTATGACAAATGAAATCATATTCTCCACAGCACCCAAGAAGAACTTAAACAGGATTGTTTTCAGCTGCCTTTCAGTAACTCCAGTCAAAGCAGCCACTTAAGTTCCTGCGTCAACTGACAAATAAACTAGCTGTGGCATATTTAAGACAAACAAAAAAAGATGAATTATTTGACAATGGAAAATGATATAGTTCCCATGCAAAAAAAAAATTAAAAAGGTAAAAAAGCACTCTGAAAGAAGCTAGTCACCAGAGGCTCCCATAAGACTTCACATAAGACTTTATGTGAAGTTTCTAGAAAAAAAATCCATATAAACAGAAAGTAGTTTAGTGATGCCCAGTGGCTGGGTCTGGGAGGGGGGAATGGGGAATAACTGCTAATCAGGGTGTGAGGTTGCTTTTTGAAGTGATTAAAATGTTCTGGAATTTGATGGTGGTGATAAACAGCTCTACACGTACGCTAATGCCATTTGCTTGTACAGGCTAAAGGTGTGAACTTTATGACATGTGAATTATATCTTACTAAGGCTGTTATTAAAAATAGGAAGTCTGATGGTGCTATTTGAAGTTGAAGGTGTGGAACAAAAATGCTTATAGTGCTGAGAATATGAAATGCCGCGTTGGCCAGCTGTCTGGCAGTATCCTGTAAAATATACATTTGATTTATGAGCTATCAGTTCAACTTCCTAGCATAGGCCCTAGAAACTCTGAAATATGCACCAGAAGGCATGTTCCGGAATGTTCATGGCAGCCTGGATCATGCAGGAACAAACTTGAAGCGCCCAGATGCCCGTTCACAGGAGAACGATTGATTTTGATCTATTCACACAACTGAATATTTGGAAACAGCGAAAATGAATACAGCTTCCAATAAAATGTTAAGAATGAATCAGAAACAGCCACTTGCAGGAACTTTTGTCGAACATGTTTATATAGTTTGAAAAGAACAGTAAAATTATGAACATGTTAGGAACACCTGCACACGTGTATGGTAATTGTTAATCCGGGAAGTTAACATTCCAGATAGTGATTAATTCTCTAGAGGTGTCAGGGAATAGAGCTGGGAGGAGACACTGGCGTTGCATCCCAGGAAAGTATTTTCATGGATTCAAAGCAGAAGAATGAAGAAGGAAGAGTCAATAATATTGATGGCATATGTTTGATCAGTAGCCTTTTTAAAAAAAAAGTTTTATTTATTGAATCACCATGAGAACAGTCACAAAGCCTTTCAGTTTAAGTCTTGGTCGGTCATACAATGATCAAACTCCTATCCCTTCACCAGTGCACATTTTCCACCACCAAGGCGGCAGTATACCCTCCTCCCACACCACTTCCCCTGCTTGTGTGGCAGACTTCCTCTTTACTCTCTCTCTACATTGATCACATTCAATATTATGACAAAAGACCCAACATTATTATTTGGAATTTTCCCCAACATTCAGACCTGCCAAAAAAGACATCATTAGATAATTTGTTTTCTACTGCTGATTATGAAGAGCATATGATGTAATGTGGCCACAATAGCAGCCACATGATTTTGGATTTCTGATATTTTAGTAATAAAGGGTGGAGTGATAGCAAGTAGCAAGGCACTTGCCTTGCACGCAGCCAACCCGGGATGACCTCGGTTCGACTCCTCCGCCCCTCTCAGAGAGCCCGGCAAACTAATGAGAGTATTGCACCTGCACGGCAAAGCCTGGTAAGCTAACCGTGATGTATTCGATATGCCAAAAACAGTAACAAGTCTCACAATGGAGACGTTACTGGTGCCCTCTGAAGAAAATCAATGAACAACCATAAGACAGTGCTATACAGTGCTATAAGCCTTGAGGAATTACTGCCCAAAGCCCCTTGGTTCTGAGATTGGTTTGTGTGCCTCTGGGATCATGGTTATTCAGGAGCTAGAGGAGGCGTTTGTGGGTGGCAACTCAGGACCTTGTCAAGGCAGGGAGCAGGGCCAATTCCACCCCCCATCCCATGAGGCCCCACGTGCCTTGTCAATGCAGTCTCATACCTGGCTGTCCATTAGGCTCTAAAAGATGGAGGCCACCATGCTGCCGCCGCAAGGGGGGACAGGCAGAGGGACAAATACCCTTCCCCTCCCAGGGCGGCATAGCACTGTAGTTAAATGCACAGTCCAGATGCATTTTGGTTGGACGTTATGTTTGCTCAGACTTTCCCACCACCATTCAAGCCTGCCTTCCAGGAACAGATGCTAGATCATTTACTTTCCATTGATTACTTTGCATATCAGGAAATGTCACACGGCCGCTTATGCAGAAGAATAGTCCTGGTGCCTGCATACCGAAGCCATGCTTGTAGAAGCTTATGGTCACCGAGATTCCCATCTGGAGAAGGCGGGGAGACAGCACCTACCCCATCTGGGACCTCCCAGTGATATCAGCTCAGTATGGGGCCTGGAGAATTCTCTGGGAGTTGAGGAGTCCACCTGCCAGTTTTCTTTGCTGCTGTGTGCTGCAAGATGACACTGGGGGTGGGTTGTGGGTGTGAGTTCCGGGATCAGGGACTGATTGGGAGCCATAACGGAACTGCCCGACCCGGCGTCCCCATGCAGTTTGGAAGAATAGTCCTGGTGCCCGCATTTTGGAGCTATGCTTATAGAAGCTCATGGTCGCCAGGATTCCATGTGGAGAAGACGGGGAGGATCACTAGCCTTTTGTAAGCCCAGCTATAATAAAGTAACTTCTGTCTTAATTCCATGCAGTCCATAAAAAAAATGCATCTGTGCCTTTGACCTCAGCATTACTCAGCTGATTCACCTTCATTATCTCAGTCTATCAAATTCTTCTTCTGATCATTGTAGCCTTACCTTTGTTTTCCCTTCTCCTTATGCATAGAAAAATTTTGTCTTCATTTCAGTGCTTACTCACCGCTCTCTGATCCCTTACCATCTTGAACTTCTACTGTGTCTACATGCTAAGTCTCATCCCTGTTTAGATCTTTACTCTCCACTTTATCTGCTTGAAATGCCCAGGAAAGTCCCATGATTTGCCCATGGTCACAACCACTCAGATCTATTTAGCTTCAGAGCTGATGCTTTTTCCACTGTTCTCTCCTGCTCACTAGTTGGCAACTGTTGCTCTGAATAGTCCATTGAAGCAGCTTGAATTGATGAGCAAATATTGCTGGAGTAGCTCTAAGGTTGGGATAATGCAAAATTGACCCGATATGGTAAGAGAAGTAACAGAGGACCATAACTTTGCTCTATGAGTGAGGATAAGGCATGTACTTAAATGCTCTCATTTTCTTCTTGATATTATTTTAAAATAAGTTGGAATGGTATTTCTTTCGTGGGGAGGTGCAAGGTTTGGGACCACACCCAGCTGTGCTCAGGGAGGAATGGCAAGTCTCTCAATAAAGATGGTCCTAGAATCTTAGAGCAGCTCGAAGAGCTAATGATTGATTAAACTCTCAGGAATGTCCTCTCAGCTTCTTTCCCAGGCTTCCAAATCATCCAGTAGAGGGAATAGTTTCTGTTAAGTATTGAGTTTCCTGTTATATATTGAAACATCTACAGATTGAAATAGCAACTACTATCAAAAAGGTTTACATAAACTTACTAATTAATAATTGATATTGTTGCCCATTTTCTTTTACTCAGATGATCCAGAAAGTAGAAACTCTCTAAAACTATAAACAGAATATTAATGAGATTTATAAGTACACCAAATTAGATAAGGTAAAGGTAAAGGCCCTCCCGTTGATCGTCGATTTGCTCGAGCGGGCCCAGTAACGTCTCCATTGGAGACTTTGTTGTTACTGTGTCTGGCATATCAAATACTCTCGGTAGCTTGCCGGGCTCTCCGAGAGGGGCGGAGGAATCGAACTCGGGTCGGCCATGTTGGCCGCTTGTAAGGCGAATGCCCTACCGCTGTGCTATCGCTCCAGCCCGAATTAGATGGAACAATTTATTACTTAACCAGTAATTCAGTTAGCATCATTTCATCATTGACCAATGGCAACATTTTTTGATATCCTTGTATTGTATGGGGACTGCATCAGGGGGCGCTGAGGGAGTGCTGCCATAATGGTTGCTTGGGGGCCTCTCCTGGTGGGTCTTGGGGCTCTGTGCAGTGTTGGGTAATAAACCCAAGCACCCCCCCCCCAGCAAAGCTAGCTCTTTAAGCCTTCCTTCTCCCTCAACTCAATTTTTTTGTATCTGAAATTACATTTGTGATTAATCTTTCTGCTTCATATAAGTGCTGTAACAAGAAGTGTGTCACTCATATGTAAAGGAGTATGTTAAGAATCTAGATTATGTCTGTTAAAAATATGTTAAATATAGTAGTCATTTTTCATATACATTTGTCAAACCATACATTAGATTATCGTGTAAAGCTTAACAGGAGCAAAGACATAAAAATATTATGGAAGGTAGAGTTTAAAAAAAATTAATTGGCCCATTTACATTTGGTCTTTGATGATAAATTCTTTTTAGCACATCAGAGAATAGTTGCTTCTTCCCTAGAGCAAAATAAAGGGTGTTTTTTTCCTGCCTCGTTCTCTGAAAGTTTGTATTACTGCCCAAGTAATAAATGAATCTTAGCTTCTGTGGCCGCTGCTTCAGAGAGCTTCTCTGAGGGCGAGCTTTTGAAATATGATTAGATCTTAATGCTTTAACTATTTCCATAAGCTTGTTTCATAGTTGTTGTTTTTTTTTAATTCAGTGAGTGGGGTGGAAATTCATATAAATCTTACATGATCATTTATGGGTGTTAGCCACATAAATATATATGTTGCAATGGTGAGAAGCTTAATCTGTCTGAGTCCCCCCACCCCTTCTTCCTGCAAATGATTCTCTGATGCTGGGCAGGAAATTGCACACTTGCCTGGTTGTGACGCTCACACAGCTTGGGTTGTGGGGCTTGCCAAGGGTCACACTCTTTCGCTCTGGTGCTTGAACACCACTGACTGCAAAGACCGCAGCTTGGGGGTTCCAGTGAGTGGCCTCACTTGCCCACAGCAGGCACTTTTGCCCTCGTGCCATCTTCCAGTCCCAGCATTTCTGTAGTACATTAAAACCCCCAGTGTTATTTTTGTCTGCTTGTTTGTTTGTTTGTTTTTATTGAATCACCATGAGATACAGTTACAGGCTTTCATGTTTGAGTTTCAGTCACACAATGATCGAACATCCATCCCTTCACCAGTGCACGTTTTCCACCACCAGTGTCCCCAATGTACCCCCCTTTCCAACCCTTCCCCTGCCTCCATGGCAGACAATTTACCCCATACTCTCTAATTTGGGGCGTTATGGTTTGCAATATAGATACTGAGAGGCTATCACATTTGGTCCTTTATCTACTTTCAGCACACATCTCCCATCCCATCCCATCCCTCCAACCATTGTTGACTTAGTGATCCCTTCTCTGTTCCAGCTGCCTTCTCCCCCAGCTCATGAGACAGGCTCCCGACTATGGGGCAATATTCCTGGCCCTTGTCTCTACTGTCCTTGGGTGTCAGTCTCATCTTACGTTGTTTTATATTCCACAAAATGAGTGCAGCCATCCTATGTCTGTCCCTCTCTTTCTGATACATTTCACTTAGGTTGATACTCTCCACGTTATTCTTTAGGTTCTCATAAATGCACATTGTTTGACCATTGTGTTGACACTCTAGACCAAGCGCATCTAATACAAACTTAGCATCTTCAGGAATAGGGCCGAGTTCAGGATTATAGTAATTAGCTATCTAATTTTTTCCCTAAAATTAATCTACGAGTATTTACTGAGGGCATACTGAGTGATCTCATTCCACAGAGAGTGACACAATAACCCTTTGCCCCCACTATCCTGTTTCTCTTGTCACAAAGAATGTAGCTTCTCCAAAGAATTTTGCAAATTATAGTCCAAAAAAGCAAAACAGTTTGGGATCCCAGTATTAGCTTTTTTTGTTCCAGGTAAAGCAGCTAAGATGGTCCAGTCATTTTGAATTGAAGTGAACTGAAAGTAGAGTTGCAGACAAAGCATGTGGTCTGGTGGTAGTGCCAATGTCTCAGACACGTGAAGCAGACCCTGGGTTTGATGTCCCAGCAACATGGGCGCCCATTGGGAAAAATCACTCTACGTAGAACATGGACCTGTGCAGATGTTTTGTTATTTAGTCCAATCTGCCACTTTCGAAAGTTGTGCTTTATATGCCACAAGTAGAAGGAAGAAGAGCCATTGAAGTCCCCTTTTCTTGTAATCATTGTCTCAAACTGAGAACATACCCTTGACTCATAGTGAGATGCAGAAGTCTTAGGATGCAAGGTGTGGGGTGAAGCCCAAGAGGCTGGAGTGCCAGCCGGCACACTTTGCTTTGTGTGATGGCCTCGGGTCTTTCCCCAGAACCATAGTTGATCCCATAAATCTCACTGGGAGTGACCCCTGAACTCAGAGCCAGAAGTAGCTCCTTAGCACAGCTAGGTGTGACCCCAAACCAGTCAAACACAGGAGGGAGGGAGGGAGGGAAAGAGAGAGAGAAAGAAAGAAAGAAAGAAAGAAAGAAAGAAAGAAAGAAAGAAAGAAAGAAAGAAAGAAAGAAAACCTTAAGATGAAACAACAATCAGCGACTTTATCCTAAATCTGTCTGTATTCTCACCTGACCCATAGAAATGCTCATCAGTGTCTGCTCACTTCCTGTTGCTCCAATCCCTAATGTATGTTTCAAGAAGGAGCATTTAACAATAAAAACAATTCAAGAAGTATCGTTATTAGCAGCCCACCTCGTTTGGAGAGTGCTGTCAACAATTTAATATGATCAAGTGGTAGGTGAATTAAATTTCTTCTCAACATTCAACCCAATAAACATCAGTGCCTGGTAAATAAAAGCACTGTGAGCGTTTCATTAAATGTACAACAAAACTGGAGCTTTGTTAATGACATTAATTCTTCACTCATTCTGAGAGCTTTAAAAGTGGAAGGGAGAGTGAAAATAGCTCCTCAAAAAGACATCGCTATTCTGTTTGATCAATGCCTAGTAACCTACAAGGCATAATTAGATTTGAAAAAAAACTCTACTTAGCTTTTGTGGTTTTTAAATCAAATTTCATCATTCAATAAAATGTTTGAAAAGTTCACTACAGAGATATAGTAGTATAAGAGGTAAGGTGCTTGGAGCAGAGCCCACCAGGAGTGATCCCTAAGGACCACCAGATTGTGGCCCAAAGTAATCAAAGCTGTTTCAAAATAATGGAATTGCATGGGTAAAAGTTTATAATGTAAAGTAGAAAAACTCTAGTCAGGATGCCCCTCCCCCCTTCTCTGACTCCCCTATGAAGGCTGAGTTGATGTGAAGGACACAAGGATAGTATCAGCGGTCATATCGGCCAAGAGCCGGAGCTCAGGAACCTCTTTCTCACCTGGATCTCTCTCCCAGTGGGAATTGGAGCCCCTGTGACCCCTCGCGCCCTTCCGGAGCAAACCAAGCCCTCTCTCCTCAGACCCAAGCCAGCTTGCTGTTGCTATTGGTTCTTTGGTCCCTGTGATAGACTGGAGGCTAGTCAAAGTTTGAGTCTAGACCTCCCAGCCCTCCTCCCCTCCAGGCACAGAATCAGGCCCAGAAACCCTCCCCCACCCCACCCCACATCACCTATCACTCTGTTGCCATCATTCCTTTCATGAGTGACTTGTTTGTGGATGGTGGAGCAAGCTGGATCTGAGGCAAAATGGCCCACACAGCCCCACCCTCACCCTTACTCGAAATAACCCTAGAACTGGGACTCTAGCATTGCACTTGAGGCACTTCTTTCTGCCTTTGATTTTCCTTTTTAATATTCTAAATATTTTGTATTTATTACGTGCACACATGCACACAGAGTTCCATTCATTGTTGATGATGTTGTGATGACTGGGGTCCTAAGGAAAGTGGACTCTCACCTTCAGTGAACACTAACTAATTCTCAAACTAATGAGGAAACAAGACTGGAAGGCTGAGGGTAGGTGAACATTCCCAGGACAGTGGAGTGAGGGAGAAGTGGAGAGCTTTGGATGCCAGTGTCCTGTAACTTCAAGATTCTTTTGTTTTCTTTTCTTCGTTTCTTTTTTCTTTTCTTTTCTCTCCCTCCCTTCCTCCCTCCCTTCCTCCTTTCTTTCTTCCTTCCTTCTCTTCTTCCTTCCTTCCTTCCTTCCTTCCTTTCTTCATTCCTTTCTTTTTGAGACACCTTAAATTATGAAGTTATTCATGACTGAGTTTCAAGCACATGTTTCAGCACCAATCCCTTCACTAGTCTTCACTTTCCTCTACCAATATCCCCAGTTCTCCACCCACCCCGCTGAATCCTCTGTGGCAGGCACCCCCCCCCCGACACACACACACACACACACACACACACACTTATCTTTTCGGCTCAGTGATATCCTGCATATGGCTTTCATGTCCCCTTCCCTGTGTCCCTCTCCCCACACCCAAGCTCCCTACTGAAGACCAGTTTGCATGCTCTTTGTTTCTGTTGTTTCAGGACATTAGCTATTCCCATACTATGTCTTTTATATGCTGCATGTGAGAAAGATCATTCTCTGTCTGTCCATCTTGCTCTGACTAACTTCATTCCGCATGATACTCTCGAAATCATCCATCCACCTAGCAGCAGATTTGTAGGATTTCATCTTTTCTTATGGCTGAGTAGTATTCGAGTAGTATTCCAGTCATTTGTTCTTGGGCATTTGGATTATCTCCAAATTTTAACAATTGTGAACAGTGCAGCAATGAACATAGGCATGGAAAGGTCTTTTCTGGATTGTGTTTTGGGGTCTTTGGAGTATAGTACAAGGAGTGAAATTTCTGGATTGTGTTTTGGGGTCTTTGGGGTATAGTACAAGGAGTGAAATTTCTGGATTGTGTTTTGGGGTCTTTGGGGTATAGTACAAGGAGTGAAATTTCTGGGTCATACGGAAATTCAGAGACTATAAAATCCAGCTCCCGGAACCGCACGGCCGCAAATGCGGTCTTGACATCTTATCAAGACATCTTTTTTATGACATCTTATTATCTCATTCCTACTTTGGACAAACTTGCAGGCTATCGAATGTAGCCTGCCCACAGGGCAAACTCTGAGTCTGGCAAACTCCCCGTGGCGTTCCAAATATGCCAAATACCAGTAACAATGATGGGTCTCATTCTCCTAAAGAGCCTTGAATATAATCTCAGGGCTAGGATGAAAGAGACGTTACTGGGGCCTGCTCGAGGCAATCGACAATTGATGGAAATTCAATTCCTAATTTTCTTATTGGTATTGCTGGGTCATATGGAAACTCAATTCATAATTTTTTAATTGTTTTCCCAAAAGTCTGGACCAGTCAGTATTCCCACTAGCAGTGAATGAGGGTTCCTTTTCCCCCCTCACAAAACACTAAGTGTTTTTGTTATTTTTGATGTGTGCCAGTCTCTCTAGTGTGAGGTGATACTTCATTGTTTTTTGATTTGCTTTTCCCAAGTGGTGTCAGGAAAACTGGTCAGCCACATGCAAAATAATGAATATCATGCACAGACATCAAGATATCAAATCAAAATGGTTTAAAGACCTCTATATACTTGGAGACCTTGATATACTCCATATTCCAGTAGGCAGGGGTCACACCCAACAACTGGCCCCCTGGTGTCATGTAATCCCATCAACGGCCAAGACCCAGAGACTATAAAACCCAGCTCCCAGAAGCGACATCTTATTATCTCATTCTTACTTTTGACAAACTGGCAGGCTACTGAATGTAACTTGCCCACACGGCAGAGTCTGGCAAACTCCCCGTGGCGTACCCAATATGCCAAATACCAGTAACAATGATGGGTCTCATTCTCCTAACCCTGAAAGAGCCTTGAATATGGCACATTTTAAAAAAATCTCAGGGCTAGGACGAAGGAGACATTACTGGGGCGTGCTCGAGGCAATCAACGAACAACAGGAGAGTCGTGATCGTGATCATGATTGTAATATACTTGAATCCTTCTTAAAGGATTTTAAGAAGTGATCATCCATGTCAAGAGAGAGATTCAGCAGGGTGTTATCATTTCACTGAAACTCTTCAGTTCCACCCTCGAGAACGTCATGCGATGACTGGAATGGGAAGGAATGGGAGTGAAAATAGATAGTCAGCAACTACACCACCTCTACTTTGCTGATGACATCGTTCTAATAACACCAAACATTAGCCAAGCGGCACAAATGCTGGCCGACTTTGACCTTGAGTGTGGAAAGGTCGGACTACAGCTGAATCTCACAAAAACAATGTTTATGAGAAACAGTCTCATTCCTGACTTTCCATTCACTCTCAATGGAACGAACATCTCCGAATGCAACAGTTACGTGTACCTAGGTCAAGAAGTCAACATGACGAATGACCTGACACCTGAGTTTCACAGGAGGAAGAGAGCAGCTTGGAACGCCTTCAAGAACGCAGAAGAAATAGCTAAGAGGATAAAGAACCTCCAGCTCTGGGCACGTCTCTTCGATTCCACTGTTCTTCCTGCATTAACATATGCCTCAGAGACCTGGGTGCTACGAAAACAGGATGAGAACTCTATTCAGGTCTCCCAAAGAGGAATCGAAAGAGCTATGCTTGGAGTATCATGCTTCATTCAAATGAGAGAAAGAATCCAGAGTTCCAACCTCCGTTGACAGTCAAGAATCAGGGACACTGTCTCATTTGCCAAGGCATTGAAAATCAGATGGGTTGGACACGTAATGAGATTTGGAGATGACCGCTGGACTAGAGCCATTACCGACTGGATTCCACAGGACATCAAAAAGATCACATGGCCGCCCACCTACTAGATGGTCAGACTTCTTCATCAAGACCCTCAATGATCAGTTTGAGGCTCTTTGTTTTCCTAGAATGAGCAGATGCCATGGGACTACACTAGCACATGACAGGGATGAATGGAGATGTTACTGGCACTCGCTCGAGCAAATCAATGAGTAACAGGATGTCAAGTGATCAAGTGATCATACTTGAATCCATGTTACTTCGAGATAAACAGAGGCAACACCCTCCATGACATTGAAGCTAGAGGCGTTTTTAAGGATCTAGCACTATTAGCCAAGCAAGCAGAAATAAAGGTGAACAAATGGGATGACATTAAGTTATTAAACTTCTTCATCTCAAAGGAAATAATGACCAGGATACAAAGACACCCCACAGACAATGAGAAAATATTTGTCCTTCAAAATTCAGCCCTCTTCATTCTGCAATTCTCGTCGTCTTCTTTCTCAGTAGATTAATTCCTTGTCATTCCACTGGGGTAATCTTGGGATAATCTTTTCTTACCCTTGATGCCTCTCAGTTTCGTTGTCAATGTGGATAATAACTGTACCTACCTCAGAGTTTCTGCTAATATGGTAAAACATTTAAGCATCACGTCAGAGTAAGCGCCAAATAAATATTTACTGTTTGGCCCTTGTCATCATTCTCATCATCATTAGTCTTGTCGCCCAAGCTTTCTCTGAGGGGAAACTACCTCCCAGCTTTGCCCAGAAATGCCCTGTGCTTAGTCCCTTCATGACACACCCCTCTGTCTCCTCCCCATCTTTACCCTCCTGTAAACATAAGTTTGCTGACAACGAGGGGACTCCAAATAAATGTCTGTGACATCATCCCAGGGACAGATCAGTTTAGGGCATACAATTAGTTTGTGGGTACATAGGGGTGTTGGTGTGCACGTGTGTTTGCATGAATTAAAAAAAATCTAATCTGCATATAATCACATGGAAATGGGCCAGTGTAGGACGAAATGAAGGAAATTGGGGTGATGTGAGGGAGGGCAATGTGGGGAGAACTAATACGTAAGCTCTTTGATAGGTTGGGAAGAGGCTGGAGACCATGTTCGGGTGAAGGAACTTTGCTCCTTAACCCTTCCTGGGGTGCATTTTCTTGCCTCTTCTGCTTTTTTGGAACTTTTCACAGAGTTGATACTATGTACTCCTTAGATGTTTGATAGAATCCACTAGCAAAACCACCTGAGTTTGAGAGATGTAGAGCTGTGTTTTATGTCACCTCTTAAGTTGCTTTTGGTAATTTGTGTCATGGGGGAAATCCATTGTATCTAAACAGTGTTGTTCATGCCATTTCCTTATTCCCTTTTACTGCTGACAGACTGACAGCAAAGTCCCTGGTAATAGTTTCTATCTTCTCAGTGTGGTTTCTGATCAGTCTCTCTCTCAAGATTTATTCATTACAGTCATCTCTTCTCAGAGAACCAGCTTTGGGTTTTGTTGATTTTCTCTCTCGTTTTATTTTCCATTTCATTGATGTCTGTTCCTTATAGTTACTATTTTATCCTGCTTATTTTGTCTGAAATTTCTATTTCTCAAGGTTCCTCATAAATCTTAAACCCTTATTATAGAACACAGTTTGGGGGGGAGGGTTCTCTGCTACTTAGTAAAATAATTCAGAGCTACAATTTTGCTATTAGTATTGATTTAATTATGTTTCATAAATTTTATGCTTCCATTTTTGTTAATTTTAATTAATTTCAAAGTCATTTCTAATAGTCTGTTGATTTCTTCTTTAACTCAAAAATTTGGTATTTTTTTTCTTTCCCAAATAATTGGGAAATAGGTTTATTTCTGTTGTAAGTTTATAATTTAACTGTTGTGGTCAGTGATTATGTTCTGTATGATTTGATGTTCTGTATAAAATTTGTTGTATAGCCCAAAGTATCGTCATTCTTGATTTATTTGCCATGCTTGGAAGTGGCATTTTTTTTAATTATTAGTGAAACACCATGAGGTACAGTTGTAGACTTACAAATTTTTGTGCTTGGGTTTCAGTTATACAATGATCAAGTGCCCATCCCTCCACCAGTGCCCATTCTCCACCACCACTGATCCCAGTATCCCTCCCACACCTCACCCCCATGGCTTGGAGGCCAACAGAACACACCTGGCGGGGTGGGGGAAAGGCAGCTCAGAGAATGAAGTGGCATTTTTAAAATCATCTTTGTGTCCTCATTAATTTCACTTTTTTTCTAATAGTTCCTAAAAGGAAAGTGTTACCAACTTATCCATTATAATTTGTGGATTCGCCTACTTTTCCAGTTCCCTCAGTCCTTACCTGTATATTTGGAAGCTCTGAAATTAAGTTCAGACACATGAGGATTGTTATGTCATTTTATGAATTAAATGATAAAAAAATCTCTTTTTCTCTGCTGAACTTTTTTCGTTTTGAAATTACCTTGACATAGCAGGGCTGTGCCACCCATGAGTCCTCTTGGCATTTGGCATGGTACATATTTCTCCATCATTTTCATTTTAACCTTTTAAAAATAAAGTGCTTATCTTTTTATTAGTGAGACATCATGAGGTACAGTTGCAGACTTACAAATTTTTGTGCTTGAGTTTCAATTATACAATGATCAAATACCCATCCCTCCACCAGTGCCCATTTCCCACCACCATGGATCCCAGTATCCCTCCCTACCGCCCATCCCCCCATCCCACCCTGCCTCTGTGGTAGAGCATTCCTTTTTGTTCTCTCTCTCTTATTAGGTGTTGTGGTTTGCAAAAGAGGCAATGGGTGACAGTCATGTTTGGTCTATAGTCTACTTTCAGCATGTTTCTCCCATCCTGGGAGGATCCTGCCAACACCTTTATTTGGTGTTCCCTTTTCTATCTGAGCTCCCTTTTCCCCTAGCATGTGTGGC
Source organism: Sorex fumeus (assembly GCF_029834395.1). Lineage (NCBI taxonomy): Eukaryota > Metazoa > Chordata > Mammalia > Eulipotyphla > Soricidae > Sorex > Sorex fumeus. The sequence goes on from NW_026606120.1 coordinate 83,095,068, forward strand.
TGGCCTCCAAGCCATGGAGTAAAATTCCTGGTACTAATCTCGGCCATTCTTGGGTGTTAGTCTCCTATTTTGTTACTTTATGTTCCCCAGATGAATGCAATTTTTTTATGTTTATCCCTATCTTTCTGAGTCATTTTGATTAATATGATACTTTCCACTAGTGCCACTTATGTGTAAATTTCATGACTTCCTCTTTCCTAACAGCTACATAGTACTCCATTGTGTAAATGTACCAAAGTTTCTTTAACCAGTCATCTGTTCTCGGGCACTCAGGTTTTTTCCAGATTCTGGCTATTGTAAAGAGTGCTGCAATGTACAAACAATTGCAGATGTGACTTCGACTATATAAAGTGCTTATCTTAAGAATATTTTTAATCCAGTCTGACAACCTTAATCACTGAAATGGGATTTTTTTTAATCATTTATACTTAGCATAACTATCGATATCTGTTCTGCTGGTTTTCATCTTTTCACTTTTGAAGGGTGCACACAGCATTGCTCAGGGAACTGTTTTCGGGTTTGGCACTTGGGGGTTGCTACCAGCAGTTTTGGTGAGGACGTATTTTTCGTAGTAGCTGTTGTCACTTTTCGAGGTTGGTGTCCATTTAGTGTTTTCCTTCTTCCTGAACCTTTGGGTTTTACACAGCATATGTCTGCTAGGGATAAATCCCCAGACTGTTTTATGACAATCACAGTATTTCATCTTTAGTTTTAGAGGGTATTTTCACTAAATATGAAATCTATATTAGAAAAGCATCTTCCTTTTGGCATTTGAAATTTTCACTATTGTTTTCTGACTAGCATAGTTTCTGATATGAGATCTTCAGTCAGACATGGCTTTTTAATGTATCAGTTTCCCTGGCTCTTTTCAAGGTTTTTATCTTTATTTCTTTTCTTGTATTTGCCATTTATAACATCTTAGTGTGCTTTTCATTGTGTTTAGCATTTTTTTCGTTTCTCTTTTAGACTTCAGATTTATAGTTTTCTATATGTTGAAAAAGATTCAACTACTGCATCTTCAAATATTTTTCTGAACCTTCTCCTTCTAATATATAATTGCCCATATGTTTGATGATGTGATAGTCTCATAAATTACTACATTATTAAAGATTTACTTTTTGTCTCTATGGGAATCATTTGGTAATAATCAAAATGCCTGTGACATGTAAATGAATCCTTTAACCTCTAGTGCTCAATCTGTTCTTAATCCCATCAGGGTAAAATTTCTTTTTGTAAGACATACTGCAGTGTTCCCACCAGCTTACTTAATTTTTTTTTAGCTTTCATTTCTGTCATTTTGTTTAAATATTTTGGTTAATAAGTACCTATTAAATATTTGCCTATTTTAAAGTCTTTGTTTACTAATAATTTTGCCATCTCTGTCATACCAGGGTCTAACTCTAGAATTACTTCCTCCTCCTTTTGGTCACAGATTCATGCTTGTCCTAAGGCCTGAGGGTCTTTCACTGTTGGGTACACATTGTAAAATTTCTATTATTTTGAAAGTTGGATATTCTTAACTTCTTTTTGAAAATATTGGAGTTTATTTGAGAAGCATATGTGACTTGCAGGTGACCAGTTGGTTCCATTTGTTAGGCTAGATACATGATAACTTTACAGTGAAGTAGGTAGGTTTCACTAGTCCCATGACCAAAGTATGATCGTGACATTCTAGGAAGACAGATGTTGGATGAGCACCCACCATTCTGGCTGTTCAAGACTTGGCCCTCTTCCAGCATTAGGAATTATTGATCTCACCACTTACCAATCACAATTTGCTGGAACCTTCTAGAACTGAACTCAGAGGAACTCATGTCTGGAATATAGCTCCTTCCAGTCCAGTCCCCTGCCCCAAGTCTCATCCTGGGTCTACCCGCCTCCTCTGGGCTGAACTCGCTTCAGTCACTGCGTGCAGACCCAGAAGGTGCCTCGGGCAGGGGCCACGCACTTTGTAGCTTGACCCCAGGGGCTACCTGCTGGCTGGTGCCTTCATTGGGCAATTATGACCCTGTGAAGACGTCCAACAAGCTCCCACATACAGTCAGCAAATAGCTCCCTCAGCATCCGCACGCCCTCCTTAGCCCTAGTGGAAATCAGAGCATCATTTTAGTTGAAGGAAAGTTTCGGTCACTCCCAGGAAAAGAAGCAGAGTTGCAGGATTCCTTCCCTGTGGATGGGGTGAGAAGCAAAGAAGCAGGGTCACCGGGAGCACACGCCTGTGACAGGATTGTTGGAGCTGAAGCCTCTCCATTTCCATAGGTCTGACTCTGAGAGCCTGGAAAAGGCATCGTGGGAACTTGGGGAGGGGGCGGGGCAGCGTGGGAGGGGTGGTTCCCAAAACGCAAGTCCTTATCTAACGTCCAGACTCTAGGCAGGATGCTCCCTGGTGGATGCCTGGGAGGTGACTCTGCCACTCCACCTCGGGCCCCCGGGCCCCACCCGCCAGCCGCATCTTTGTCCCTCCACACATGCGTTTGGTCGGCCCAGCTACAAGAACATCTCAGACCAACCCTTTCTGGTCCTTGCTTGCCCTGCAATCTGCCAGCCTCTTTCTCTCATAGTAATAAAGTCGGACCCCTTGCCTCTGCTCCGTCTTCCCCTCCTCGACTCTGCTCTCTCCATGTCATTTTACTTCTTTGCTGTTCCACCGGCGTTGCTGACCTTCACCAACTGACCGAGGAGGTTGAGTCCCTGCTCCCACCACTCTTATCTCACTGTAGGTGGGGCTCTTGGCTTGCCTCCACCCCAGACCCTTTGCATTGGCTCCCCCTGAGCCTCCTGCACTTTTCCTGGGATCCATCAGGGCATCCTTGGACTCCTGCAGCATTTTCTCACCTTTCTCTTCTCAGCCAGACCACCCCCCCTGCCCCCACCCCACCCTGACTTTCTGAGTTTTTGCACTGTCAGTTCTTCTCTCTCCTCACCTTCTACTCCGGCGTGATCTCTCTCCGTAGCACTGGCACTGTCCCAAGTTAATATCACTTGGTGCTACTTCTTTTTTCCCCTCTCCCTAGGATAAAAGTTCTGTTGGGATAAGGAGAGATTTTGGATTCTTTTTCTCACTGAGGTAATCCTGGAACAGTGGCTGCATCAGTGGTTTGTGAGGCCCAGGGCGCAGCAGGCCACAGGGAGGGAAGTACCCCACTGTGACCCAGACTCTCCTGTCCTCACCAGCACCCCTGGCCCCCAGCACTTTCAGGGAAAAGTGACAATTTTTATGACACTGCCATTAGTTGTTCTGTTTTTTTTTCTGGTGGGTAAATATTTACACGGAACACTTAAAACAGAGTCGGGCATGTGGCAGAGGCTCCCATAAGTGTTTATTCAATAAGCAACAAATGTTTTATCAAGTATTTTGTGATTTTATATGAAACACTGAAAACAATGAAATACTGTCCTCCCGTTTTTCATCGATTTGCTTGAGCGGTCCCAGTAACGTCTCCATTGTGAGACTTCTTGTTACTGTGTTTGGCATATTGAATCTCAGTAGCTTGCCAGGCTCTCTGAGAGGGGCGGAGGACCCGAACCTGGCTCAGCCAGGCTGGCTGTGTGCAAGGCAAACGCCCTACCGCTGCGCTATATATATATATATATATATCTATATCTATATATATATATATATCTATATATATATGCGCAGAATGGGAACAAACCTTACGAGGTTGGAGTGGCCAAAATGCCCTCCTGGAAAGTGCCCTCATTTCCTAGCTAGAAGGGAGGCCAGTCTCCAGCTTGCTTTGGAAAAAAAGTGACTGTGAGCACTTGCTTCACCCCCCCCCCCCCACCGTGTCTCACCAAGATCTCCCCAGTGAGCTCTTGGGATCAGGATTATGAATGCGGGGGAATTTGTGGCCTAACCTCTAAAGAGCTGCTCTGGGCCTGAAATCTATCGCCTGCCCGGTTCTGGCCGGGGTCCGCTGCAGCTACTGGAGCCGGAAAGCCTCTGGAAGCTTCTCTGGCACAGAAACTCCTGCTCGCCGGTTTGGGCGGCTGAGAGCGGCAGCCCCTGCTCAGCTGGGGTGAGACTGCTCTCTTCTGCCTGTATCCTCGCCGTGGCCAGGGCCACCCCATCACTTAATGCTTTCCCGGAGGCCGCACCTCTGGGTACTCTGACACGGGCCTTTGGCCTTCGCCTTGTGAATGAGGTCCAAGCATCGGGTCACTGCAGTTAGGAAGGCCACTGGCCACAGGAGTAATGAAGAAGCGGGCTGTGCCATCTGTCCACCTCCCGGGTGACCGTTCTCACGGCAGGCTCTCTGCTAAGGTCTGTACCTGCGTGCCTGGGTCTCACATGGTGGGGACTGGCCGGCCCACTTCCTCACGCTGGAGTGGAGAGATGGCTGGAGTGGGGCAAAGTCAGAGCGTCACTGCCTCCTTCTATTGGTGAGGCCAGAAGGAAGAGGTCACCTGCTGCCCAGTAACCAGCGTGACAAAGCTTGCCCACTCATCTCCACACTCAGGGAATGAGACTAGGATGTTAAAAGGGGCATGAGGCCAGTGTTCTCAAACCGCCTCGGCTGGACATGAGAAATAGCTGCCGGGAGTTTCTAAGTCCTGTTGCCTGGGGAGGGAAATCAGGTGTCAGTTAGGTCGGGAGAAGGCTCTTTGGAGCCGTCCCCAGCAATGCCCATGGCTGACTCCTGGCTCTGTGCTCAGGGATCACTCCTGGTGGTGCTCAGGCGGCCCTCTGCAGTGCCAGGGATCAAACTGGAATCAGTGAGCTACAAAACAAGCACCTTAGCCTCTACACTCACTCTCTGATGCCCAGACATCAATATTTTTTGTAAATTCTGCAGAGAACAAGAGAGGAGATGACAGTAATACCTACGGTTCCAGAAGTACAAGAGAAGCTGAGAATGAGCCAGGCGTAAAATGGGCTTAAAGGATCTGAGAATCCAACAGCTAGTTTCAGGAGGGGGCAGGGGTGGCTTGTGGCTTGTGCAGCAAGCCCTTTCCTGTTCTAGAACTTTTGGAAGGCTCAGGTGTTCAGTTCAGAGAGAGGTGGAGGGGAGCTTGGCTTCTTTGCAGGCAAGTCTGGGGGTGGGTGGTGCCATCCCGGCATCAGAAGGGGGGCCTAGAACTCCATGTCCTGGGCTCACACCACATTTATCTGGACCCAGTTGCCCGAAGCTGCCTGCCCCAGGCGTCTGCAGATGGGGGCCGCTTTCATCAAGTGCTGCCAGGCTCTTGGAGGAAGTAGCCAAAGTGAAAGGCAGAAATGAGCTGGGGAGGGGGGCGGGGAATGCCAGCTAACCTGAAAAAAGTCAGTAGAGAGAGATGTGTGGGTGTCGGGATTTAAGAATCAAATCAACTTGGGTGAAAAAGGAGACCGTATTGAAGATTATTTCACTTTATATATTTATGTGATTTACAGTATTGATGACGGCAGGGATTCAGGCAGGAAACATTCCGACACCACACCCTCCATAGAGCGTCAGTGTCCCCCACATCGTGTCCCAGCGTCCCCTCCCCCCTGCCCCTCCCCCCCTGCATGATACACTTCCTATTGAAGATCAGCTCCCAGGACTGGAGTGACAGTACAGCAGGGAGGGCACTTGCCTTGCAGCCCACCCACGTTTGATCCCCGGCATCCCATAGGGTCCCCCGAGTACCTCCAGGAGTCATTCCTGAGCATCGCTGGGTGTGGCAAAAAAAAAACCACAACAAAAATATCAACTCTCAGCTTCTGTTGCCTTTTGAGTTTTTGTCTCTTTATTATGTTACTTCACATATCACATTACAGAGCGCTCATTCTCTATCCCAATCTCTCCTCCCAACGCCACTCAGCATGGTAGGTTCCAGACCCACCCACATAGTCACCAATGGCATGATTTCATCTTTTCTTCTAGTTGAGCAGTATTCCATGGTGTTTCTGTGCCACGACCTCTTTATCTAGTCATCATTGGCCCTTGGCCTCTTGCTGAAGCCCCAGAGCTCTCCTCCTCCGCTCTGACTCCATCACTCTCTGTAGCGGTGGGGGACTCCTCAGGTCTCTTAACCTCTCTGTGCATCGGTGTCATCATCTGTAGAAATGCCAGTGATGATGCTAGTCAGAGAACCAAGGTTGGAGGATTGGTGGGGGGAGGGGGGAAGATGGGGGCAGGGAATCACTTGGAAACACCAGACCTTGAAGCTGAGTTTTAAAAGTCCTTTGATTTTACCAATTGAGTTGAGAAATCTCTTTAAGTTTAGAAAGACAGGAACAAGAAGGAAAAAAAGAGAGACTGCAGTAAACCCAAGTAGTCAAACAGGGAGAGAAAGGAATGAAGGAGAGAGGCCAGCGAGAGGGGCTGCAGCCGTCTTGCGGGTAGTGACCAGAAGCTTCTCCAGAGCTGGAGAGCCCCGTCCACACTGCCAAGGTCTTCTTAATGCCCGGCAGGGATGGCCAAGGGGGGCGACGAGGGCGCATCCAGGGGCGGTTGGGGACCCTCAGGGTAATGTGGTGCTCCCGAAGGGGTGCAGAGCAGAGAGCAGGTCACGGGCGCAGACGGGAGGAGCGTTCTAGGCAACGTGGATGGACTCAGGAGGGCCACATCAGTCACAGAGCCCGAGATGGTTTGACGCTTTTGTCACTGCAGAAACAGTGGCTGGTGTTGGCAGGGGGAGGGGAGGTGCAGCTCTGCAGGGAGGGGTACCCAGGGCGGCTCTCCCTGTGCCTCTGCCCCCTGCCCTATTCCTTCCTGGGGCTGCCTCATTTTGGCTGTGTCCATTTTCTGTCTCTTTTCCTTTCTCTCTCGTTCTCTGTCTCTCTATCTCTCTTTCTCTCTGTGTGTGTGTCTCCCTCTCCCTCCCCACCCCCCGCCACCCCAGAAGTCTGTGTTTGTCTAATAATTGGCAAGAGAGGGATTTTTTTTTTTTGCTTTTGCTTTTCGCTTTTTAAGTGATGAATAGTTGGCGCTAGATCAAAGACAAGCCCTGTGGTTTTCTGGCTGCCCCCGAAGGGCGGGACAGCTGGCCGCCGTCCCAGCTGCCCCGCAATGGGCATGTGCATGAGATACCAAGCTCCCAGGTCACCATGTGTGCTCATGTGTGTGCCTATGTGTGTGTGTTTTCCAGGCCAACAGCAGGCTGAAGCAGATCGAGAAGGAGTATACTCAGAAGCTGGCCAAGTCATCGCAGGTAAGCATAGCCCAACACAGAGCCCTCTCGAGGACCTCCCTGCACGCCAGCTGCCAGCTACCCCGCACTGCTTTCTGGTATTTGTGGATTTGCACCACATTTTTATTGGCACGTGGATAAATGAAGTGGGCTTTGAATATTTTCATCTTATTCGAGTTTTGTAATTAGACACATAGAACCATTGGAGCACAGGTGACATATACTGGTAACACACACACACACACACATACACATACACACACACATACACACACACACACACACACACACACACACACACACACACATAGAGGTTGTAAAACCAGCCTGTAGACTTGAACAAGCCCAGGCTGAAACCAATTTCGCAAGGGCAGAAGATACCCACCTACTTCTGTGATGTAAGCAGCTTGATACCATCTGGGCTTTTTCTTTCTTTCTTTTTTTCTTTAGGTTTTATTTTTTTTTTAATCAGTGCTCTTCATAGCTGCACCCAAAGACTACTTAACCACGCAAATCAAAGTGATTCATCTTCTGGGTAATGCTCACAGCCCAGCTGGTGGCTTCTTTGCGGGGAAGGAATCCTAAGTCCTCACATGTGTATCTCACTGTCTGTTGTTCTATAGTCATTTTTCAAAGGTCAACAATCGGGTGCTTGTTTCTACTTGACATATGATGCCAGAGAACGTTTTCGGCCCAAGTTGCTGTAATGATATCCTATAATATCATTTAGGGAATCCCAGGCATTCCTCAGTTGTATGAGTAATTCCAGAATAAATAAAGATGCATTTTCATCTTACAGATGGCTAGATTAAGCCCTTTAATTCCGTGGCATCACATCTAATGATTTTTTTTTTAAGAAGCTTTCCATGGTGTTTTGGCTCATAGACAGGGCTCTGTGGGAATGAAGTGACAATGACAGACCACTCTGTGTGTTACCACAGAATGGTCGAAGCAATAAGCCCAGCCACGAACTGGTCACTGAATCACAAACGTTTTCATGGCGCCCCCGCCACATGGACCCCCCAATCTTTAGTAACCATAACTCAGGTGAGAAGCAATCAACTCCCCATGTTTCCAGCTGAGAAAACTGAGACCAAGAGAAGGGATGTCGCACCAGGCAGTGGGTGATGACACCAGGGTCCAACCTGACCCTGACTCTGGAACTTCGTCTCGAAACCACCAGCCCACAGATCAGGGATGTAGCTGGGTGGCTGGAATCTTTATGGTGCTGTTCCTAAAGTTTTCCAATTATGTCTAAAATGTGTACGTTGCATCACTCACATCCCATATGAAAGCATTCCAGCTTTGTGTGAGTGAGGAGTTGTCTGTGCAGGGCCAGAGGGACTCAGGTACTTTTCTTGCACACAGTTGACCCTGGTTTGATCCTGGCACCATGTGTGACCCCTCCCCCCAACCCACACACCCTACCCCCACCCAGCACTGCCAGGTGTGATCCTTGAGCACAGAGTCAGGAGTGTTCCCTAAACTCATTAGATGTGACCCTCCACTCCCCTTCCAAAAGACTCGTCTATACACCTTTAGAAGATGGTTCTGGCTTGACGGCCATCATTCCAGACCTTCCCTGAGCAAGGGACTTGGGGAAATACCATTAACCTGAAGATCCCCAGCTGCCCCCCTCCCCTTGCATTTGCTTCGTTTGCTTTTATGCTGGTTGGGAGAGGCTGACCGAAAGTGTGATAGAAGATAGCTGTGAAATGCCTCCGTAATAGCAGTGCAAACAGGAGCAGTGAAGTTTGTCCAGAGGAACGTACAAACGTGCCTGATTAATTCATATGAAAGCAAATTCAGTGTGTGTCCTTGGGGGAGCGCGTCAGCTTTGAAGATGGACAGACCTGCCCTTGAAAGGCAGCAGAGCCAGGGGCGTGACCTTGAGGGAGTTACCTGGGTGCCCTGGAATTCAGTGTCCTCACCTGTAAAATGGGGCGGAAGTACTTACCTCATGGGATCGCTCTAGGCAGTGAGAGACACAATGCCCAAATGTGCTTAGTCCAGAGTAAAGCGCTGAAGTAAACGCTATCCCCTGCATCGTCCAGAATAAGGTACTTAATAACTGCTAGACATGTAAGAAATTTGCAATAGGGAAAGGGAAAGAAGGTAGTCATAATGAATTGAGGGTGTTCCAGAAAGAGGTAGCATTTATTGCAACAGCACTGTTTTGGGCTGTTTAAGACTTGACGAAATCTCTCATCTCCTGCTAAGATTTGGGGAGGTATTGAACAAGTATTGAATATTAAAACAGGTAGGAGGAAGAGGAGGTGGAGGAAAAGGGAGAAGGGGGAGAGGATGAAGAACTAGTTGGTGTCTGTTATCATGTATTGTAACCATCCTTTCAGAAAGGAAAGGAAAATGCAGCACCAAAAAAGAAAACTGGAGATCTTAGGAAGGGTCTGAACACATAATAAAATAGTCAGTCCTTCCTATAAAAGGTAAAAATGCAGCCATACACTGATAATATTTTTGCCCATCTACAAATCTATATAATTATTTACATGTGTAAAGGTATTTACATATGTATACATATATATATAGTTAGCACAGCGGTAGGGCGTTTGCCTTGCACGCAGCCAACATGGCTGACCCGAGTTCGATTCCCCTGCCCCTCTCGGAGAGCCCGGCAAGCTACCGAGAGTATCTCGCCCGCACGGCAGAGCCTGGCAAGCTCCCCGTGACGTATTCGATATGCCAAACACAGTAACAACAAAGTCTCCAATGGAGACGTTACTGGGCCTGCTCGAGCAAATTGATGATCAACGGGAGGGCCTTTACTTATATCTGTGAACTAATGTTTGGATTGGTTCAGAGGAGTAGATGATCTGAAAATGAATGTTATAAAGCAAACCATGGATTGACTTCTTTCTGTTTCCCAGTGCTAGTTTGCTGGAATCCCTGAGCTCTTATCGAAGCTGATGAGAATTTCAGAGCAAAGTTGCTTAACTGTTTATCGGATTTTTCAAAATCTCTCCAATACACCCCCCGCCCCTGTTCCCCAGAAAGTAATAAGATGGATGCATTAGTGATGACTGCATTGGTACTTGGGGGAACATCAGGTTAAATTTGGAAAATGTTTTCATTATTTTCCTCTCATAAATGAAGTTACTCAATCTTTAAGATGATATCAAGATAGGGCCATGGGCCATGCACACAAATGGGCCATGCACACCAAACCCCTGCCATACACGTGTCCACCATGATGGCCAGGCTGGCCCTGTCTTTGGGCACACTTCCAAGTGTCATTTCCATCAGAATCACATACTTGTTATTTTTATCTTAGTCTTACACATTAACCCTACCTCCTCAACCCCCTTGTAACATGCCCCCCCCCCCACACACACACATACACACACAAACACACCCCATTGAATTCATCTGGTGAAATGACTCACAAAGTAGCCAATTTTCAAAGAATTTTTCCGGAATGTGGGTTTTGTTTTTAAATTTTAGAAATGTGAGATGGCAGCAGACACTGCACCCCCCCACCCCCGCCTTCCTGCACTCCTGATGCCTGCCATGGCCTGGGCAATACCCTTCTCCTCCCTGCCCCACCATCAATCCGGGGTGGCAACCCCAGCAGTAGAGAGGGCTCAGGCGCTTTCTTCCCCCAACTCTTTGATCACGGCAAACATTTGCCAAACTACAATTGCCCTTGTCCTGTCATATTTTTCAAGAGAAGCTTAATGAAAGTTTCAACCTGAGGGCTAGAGAGGTAGTTGGCCTTGCCCAGTTTGGTCTCTGGCACCACACATGGTTCCCCTGAGCACTACTGGAGTAGCCCATGAACATGTAATGAGCCAGGAGTAAGTCCCCAAACACCCCTAGGTGTGCCCCCCCACCAGCTACCCCCCAGACTTAAACTTTGCCACTATCGGAAAAACAAGAGTGTGAGCAAGATGAAATCTTTACTTCTCCTTACAGTGGCTGGTTCCAGGGCTAGAGCCATAGCACAATGGATATGTGGCCCACATAGGTTCGATTCCCAGCATCCCAGATGGTCCGCTAGGAGTTATTCCTGAGTGCATGAGCTAAGAGTAACCCCTGTGCATTGCTGGGTATAACCCAAAAAGAAAAAAATTAGAATGGCTGGTTCCAGAGTATCCAGCTCAACAGGCTGCTGTGTACTGTGCAGATGAGAAGCCGGATTCCAACCCCAACATCACACAGGCCCCCAAGCACTGGCAGGAGTTACCCCTGAGCACAGAACCAGGAGTGGGCCTTGAGGAAAACAAAGAATCCCTGTTCTTTTCCACAAAGTCCTTAATAAAGCATTTAATATTTATGTAAAGTGCTGATTGCTTCACAATAATTTAACGATGATAGCATTAGTGGGAGAGATGTCTGCGCTACCAGTTCCAAGCAGCTGTTCTTTTGCTTCCCAGAATATTAATTTTCTTTCTCTGAGCCCAGTACAGGATAAACCTTTAGTTGAGTGGTAGCATTTTGTTTTAAATTATAACTCAACCAAAACTGGTGGGTTGTGATTATGGATGTATAAATTAGTTTTTATTTTTCCTCAGAAACATTTTTTATTATTATTCAATTAGAGAGGCTATATTATCTCCAGATAATTTGCCAGGTAATTATTTTTTCTTGTTTGCCATAATTGTAGTTCTCTGACTAAAATGTATGAGTCCAATTTCATGTCCTGAGCTAAAGTGAAAACAGTCTCTGTCTCACACTCCAGCTTACCAACCAGAAGAGTTTCGTTCCTAACCTAAAGCATATCTGTCATCTTGGAATGATTTCTTAATCACAAATTAAATCTCAAATCTGTTTTTGAGATTTATCCTTATTTTAGCCACCTCCCTATATTAACCTATCAACCAGTTATCTCTCTGGTTGGTTTGCCTAAGGTGTTTTTGACAACTCTCCCTTTCAGCACCTCCATCAGTTTTTGCAACCTTAAATGAAATAACTTTAAATAAAATAACTTTTAGGGGTTCCGGGAATAAGAGGGCCTGAAAAAATTAAACAAAATAATTTTAAATAACACACTTTTCCAAAGATAATCTCATTATTTTCCCAGCAGCATCTCATTATTTCCCCCCAAAGGAATGTCAAGGTTTTATTTTCCACACCAAAGCAAGCATGTTATCCTGAGAACATTCTTTGGACTATGCTCATTCTTTCTTCCAGAGCCTGCATTTATTTCTTTTGGGTGTACTCTTATAAATCTAAAAGTCAGAGCTCCCTTTTTCGTGTTCTCATTGTCATTGGATTTTTTTTTAGGTTTTTTTTTATTAAAAAATTTATTTGGGGGGCTGGAGAGATAGTAGCCGCTGGTAGGGCATTTGCCTTGCATGTGGCCAACCCGGGTTCAATTCCCAGCATCCCAATATGGTCCCCTGAGCACCCCCAGGAATAATTCCTGAGTGCAGAGCCAGGAGTAACCCCTGTGCATCGTCAGGTGTGACCCAAAAAACAAATACATATGTGTGTGTGTGTGTGTGTATGTATATATTTGATTTGGGGGCCACACCCAGCATTATTAGTTTTATGCTCAGTGTCATGCAGTGTGAGACTCAAAACCTGGGCTTCTGCAGTCACCGTCCACACCTTGTTATCATTTGAAATGCCGCCAAATAGCCTTATCTTCAGTCTTGGTCAGTTAAAAATGAATATAAATCCTAGTTTTAGAGAAGTATTTTCATTTTGAAAGTGTATTTCAGGATTGTGGTGGATTTGTGAATCAGTGCATGAGACAAAATCACATACAAACACAGACACTACACACACACACACTCACACACACACAAAACATACAATAAACTCATTGCAGAATTAAAATCACCACTTCTGTGAAGCTGTGGTTTGCTCAACTTGAAATACTGCATTAGCCAATGAAAGAGTAAGTTATTTTTACTATTTGGCCCCACGTTCTTACAAAATAGCAATCTGAAATTGTGTGTGGGGCCAAGGTAAACTGGCTTTTTTTTATCTCTTGCTCTTGTGATTGAGTGAGTTGATTTGTTCTCTGCCTCAATTTCTGACATTTACTCTAAGAATTTAACCTCCCCGGCTCCATAGAAGTGCTATGAGAAAGCCAGAATTGTAACAATATTTCACCAAAATTCAGAAAACAGGTTAAAAATTATTAATTCTCAGCAGATGATTTCTTCCATTCGTTGCAAAAGGTTTGCACTTGCATTTAAAAATATCAATAGATTACCGTTATGTTTTGTCATTTGGTTTACATTTGTCTTCAATTATCTACAAATTCTATGTGCTAAACTTTTTATAATGAGTTTGTCTAGTTCCATAAGCAGAAACTCTTTATTTCTTATTATAAATATGCTATTTGTGTCCGAGGTGAGCAACTAATATTTCTAGAGGAATTATTTTCTGGGAAACTCCTGATGGTCTCTATGTATTTCCTATAAGAAAACATATAATGCTTTTATCTAGTTTTGTCATCAGATCTTACTGCACTTAGCAGTAGGCTAACTTGGCCAGTCTTAGGTATAGGTATATAGAAACAACTGGAGTCTATTTTAAACCAGGACAGAAGTTGTTTTATTAGAAGAAAATTCATTCCCCACTTTCAATAAGTCTTTACTATTGAATTTGAAAGAAATGGAACCCAGGACTAGAAAGGTGGCTCAGTGGTCAAGCACCTGCTTTGGAGGCGTGAGACCCGGGGTTCAAGTCCAGGCCCAAGAATAAATGAATAAATGAAAACACCATATCCAGGCTGAACAAAAGAACCTGCTCTAAAGCCTGTTAAAAGGCCCATCATCAGATGAATAATTTGAGAACCTGTTAATCTGATAATGCAGGAACCCCATTAAGGAGGAACCCAATTTTCAAACCTGCAAAATGTGCTACAGAGAATGACAGTATTGCAACTAAAATCAATTTTCATGACTGTGTCTCAGTTAGGAAGAAAACAGCCTATGTGGATCAGTGCCGAAAGCAGGTGTTGACACAGTAACAGAACCTTGTGTCAAACAAGATAGGCTGGTTAGAGGAACCAGTCTGGGTCGCTATTGATCTGGCTGTGTGGTTCAGTGGAATGTATCCTTGGTGAAATGTTACATATTTCCCTCTTCCTGTACCTCTGTTTTCCCAGTTCTAAAAGCTGAGCTGTAATAATGCTTGTCTCACAACAGCAAATGACCTCGAAACTGAAGATCGTTTAGCACCATACACAAACATTAACGAAGACGCGACATTAATTGTCAATTAGGTGACTCTGAAGAATGAACTCTTGATTATTTTCTTTGCTTCTCACAGTTCACAGTATTATGAGAAGCAAAATAGCTTGCCTCGCTCTACTTTAAAGTTTATTTTCTCAATAGAATAAAATCTGAAGCTTTTCATATTTTCACGATCACAGATGTTCTTTCTTCAGATGAGCAAACCCTGTGGAATGTTATAGTGGACGTGTCTTCCAAATAATTTGGTTTGGCAGTTGTTCACCATTCACAGTTTTGTCATTGTCTCTTGTTGGATGGAATTCCATGCCTTAGCGAGTGCTATATGTCAGTTGAAAATATTTAGCTTGTGTAACAGGGTTTTGCCCAACCCGTCCTTCGGTGGGGGATAAATATGTACAAAAGGGATGCTTCCCACGGAAGAATTTGAAGTCACGGCATGCTGTTTTCATTTTAGATCATAGCCGAACTTCAGACAACCATTTCCTCTCTGAAAGAGGAGAGCAGCCGGCAGCAGCGGGCCGCAGAAAGGCGGCTCCAGGATGTTACACAGAAGTTTGAAGATGAGAAGAAGCAGCTGATTAGAGATAATGACCGAGCAATCAAGGTAATCTGACGATTCAGTAACCAGTGGGACCAGCTGCTTTCATGTAATTAAAAGGAGGGCTGAATTCCCAGCAGTGGGCAGATGGATGCAGGTATCTGGCCTGTTCACACAGCCTGCAGTCAGTTCCATTCACTGCACTCTACCTTTGATGTAGCCAGTGACTCAGGCTGACTTCCCTCGAAGAGATCACATGCCAGCAGAAAAAGTCATTTTTTGGGCCAGCCTGATCCATTCACATTGAACAAATATTTGAGAAATACTCTGTCCTTTCTCTTGAGAACCACTTTGGAACTGTCTCTTGAAATTAGAATGACGGTGTTAGCCCCGGACTGCCGGCCTAATAAATGCGGAAGCCAGCTTTCCAATTGATGTTCCTTTCTCTTGCCCACATCCTTTCATTATGGATTCGCATAATGAGAAATAACCTGTTTGAGGTTTGGAATGCCAACCATTTGATGTGCTTTGACATAGTACAGGATAGAAGTCTTGCTGCTGAGAACCAAGCTTGTTTCCAAATGGCTTCAGAGAATCACACCTTGAAGAGCAACAGAAAATTCCCCTGACCCTGATACTTCAGTGATGGGCGGTTAGCGCTCAAAGGGTTTTTTTTTTTCTTTCTTTTTCTGGGCTTCATAGCAGTGTGTATTATTTTAAGTGTCTGCATCATGCTGTGTTTAATCTGTGAGGATAGCATCTGGAAACCTTTACAAATAAGGTTGAAAAGAGAACAAAAAAGTTTGAAAGAATTCCCAGCAAAAGATGATTTTTTTTTCCCAGTGATTTTACTTTGTTACAACAATGCCTACAGCCTGTAGAGTAATCATACAAAGCAAAGGAAAAGAAAAGAAACATTTGGGTTTGATTGCTGCCCTTTCCTACCTCACCCTTCCATCCCTCTTTTTTATAGCTTTTTTTTTTTCTCCGCTTTTTGGGTCACACCGGGCTGTTCTCAGGAATTACTCCTGTAGCCAATCAGTAAATTAGGGGAAAGTTCATGTCACTGTAAGGTGGTTTTTTTTTTTTTAATCTACCCTTTAGACCTGGACAGGATTGACTAAACAAATAGAATTTTTTTTTAATCTTAAAATATGGGCAAAATCCTGACACTTTTGAAGTGAGGACTTACTCTGTGAAGTGAGAATTTATATTTCTCCTGTGTGAGCTCTTTCCCCTGCACATAGCCTCACACCTCGAAAGTGTTTCTTTTTCAGCTTCTGATGGTTAATAATGTTTATTTGAAACCTCTTCATTTTCTTTTTTTTTTTTATAATTTATTTATTTATTGAATCACTGTGGGAAAAGTTACAGAGCTTTCAGGTTTAGGTCTCAGTCATGTAAATATCAAACACATTTCCCTTTACCAATACTTATTTTTTACCGCGAACCCCAATAGAACCCCACCTCCCACCCCTCCCAATTCCTGTGAGGCAGATGAGTTCTAGTTAACACTCTATCTACTTTGACTAGATTCATTGTTTCGATAAAGGATGCACCATTATTATTTAGAGTTTATGACACCCCCCAAATCAGACATGCTGAAAAAGCATTATGAAATGATTTGCTTTCTACAGCTGGGTTTTAAGAATTAAATGATGCGTGGCCGCACGGTTTTGGATTTCTGCTATTTTACTTATTAACCCTGGAAGTGTTTCAATTAAAAGTTAGATAGTTAAGAGATTGGTTTCTGTGCTCTGGAGTCGTGGCCGTGCCGGAGAGTCGCTCGTGGGGGGCAACTGGTGACCTTGGTAGGGCGAAAAGGACGGACTGGAATGCCCCCCTTCCCATGAGGTCCCTGCCACCCCCACCCCCGGCTCAAACCTGCTGTCCACAAGGCTCCCATGCAGCCGCCATCTTTCTTTCCAGAGAGGAGAGGGCGATGAAACCTCTTCATTTTCAAATGCATAGGAATTAACCATTGATCTATGTAACTGTGGGCTCAGTTATTTTCATTACACTCAAAGTGGATTTCTTTCTACGTTATGTCCCCAAACCAAGGGGTCAATAATGTTCATACTTTAAAAGAATATTTAATTGCCCTGTATAATTCAAAAGAAACAATAGCTACTGCATGACAAAGGTTCCTAATATTTTTTCTTTAAAAATTTGTGTAAATTTTTTTAATCTTTTTTATTTTATAAAGTACTTTGTTCACAATGGGCTGGAGCGATAGCACAGCAGGTAGGTTGGGTTCTTTTGCCTTGCACACAGCCGACCCAGGTTCGGTTCCTTCGTCCCTCTTGGAGAGCCCGGCAAGCTACCAAGAGCATCCTGCCGGCACAGCAGAGCCTGACAAGTCCCTGTGGGTATTCGATATGCTAAAAACAGTAACAAGTCTCACAATGGAGATGTTACTGGTGGCCGCTCAAGCAAATCGATGAACAATGGAACAACAGTGCTACAGTGCTACAGTTCACAATATTTGATTACATTTAATATTCAGACACCAAGCCCACCACCTTACACCTTCCCACCACCATATTTGGGATGTTTCCATACCAAGCCCCAATCCCTGCCCCAAAGCACAACCAAAATAATATATTTTGTATTCTCCGTTAACAGAAAAATCACTGAAAATGCTACAAAAGTATCTATAAAGGAAACAGTGTGAAGATTGTTGCATTTTGGCAGAAGCCATTAAGGCATTCTTTGTAATATCAATAACATGTTGTTAAAAGTTGAGTGATGAGAGCTTTCATATATATATTTCTTAAAATATGTATATATGCACATATATATATTTCCCTCTATGATTTGTTCCCTACTATTTGAACCCCATCAAATGTGGTGTGGTACTTATTAAAAAATGGATAGGCAGTGTCTTATAATGCGTCACGTGGCCGCATTTGTGGCTGCACGTTCCAGGAATACATTCACTCATGCGTGAGGCTTGACCCTAGCATGTGGGGAGTGTCCTTGAGCATGGCAGCAATTGGGTTCTTAAGGTTTTCAGCTGCTGGGGCTGGGTCCCTTGGGGTGGAGAGGACTCTCACCCGCCCTCCTCTGGGCTACCCTGAGTGAAACAGCCTGGCGTGGAGTCTGGTGGCATAGCTATGGTGTGTGTGTGGGGGGGGGGGCATTGTGTTGCTCCTTCTGGGAGAAAAAGCCATGTGATCTGGAAGGTGACTGATGACGAGATTATCTGGCACTGGCAGGAGGTGGCTTATGGGCATGACCCCTGGGTCGCTGGAAATTTGGGGGTAAACAAGCAGAGGATCTCCACTCCCGATCCTGTTGTGCCCAGAGTCCAAGGTCACAAAGTTCCACATTACCTGGGCTCTGTCGGATTCCACTCATGCGTGAGGCTTGGCCCTCGTGTGTGGGGAGCAGCCTTGAGCATGGCAGTGGTTGGGAGCTGGAGGTTTTCTGCAATGTTGCATCAATATTAAAAGAAATATAGTTCATCTGCCTATTTTAAATTACTTGTTTTTGCAGTACATGTCTATTTACCTATAAAAAAAGGAAAAAATATATTAATTTCCAACAATGTCAAATTGACTTAAAAGGTGGCTATAGATGTATATAATATTGGACCACCAAAGACATAGGGATTGCACGTATCTGAAAATAAGGAATCTTCTAGTGTGTATCAGCTGTATTTCCGTTTATATCATGTGCAACATGAATGACTTTTTAAGAACTAACCAACAGCCGAAGGTCATTCATCCCTTAGCAATGGTCTCTCCTCTGAATCACACGATACAGGAGTCACAGCTGGTACGTGCTGTGTTTGAGGTTCTCTGCCAAGTGCTTTCCTTCAGCTCATTCCGTCATCTTATTCTGAGGAACGGATTTCTCTCCCCCATCTTACAAACGGGAACACTGAAGGCCTGAGGTTAGACCCCCCAGCTCGGAGCCATGGAGCCAATCAGCAGACAGAACCAGATGCCAACTCCTGCTCTCTGGCTTGTGAAAACCTGGGTTGTTGATGCCCAGCACCTCACCTCCATTTCCTCCATGCTCTGAAAGTGAGTCTCTCCCTGACCAGCTGTGTAGGGTCCCCCACGCCCGTTTCCTGTCTGCCTGACTAATGACAGCACTTCTGCAATACTTGTTCGATAGGAACTTTCTCTTTGGGTGTTCTGTGCATATAGGGTTCAGGTGCATAAATTGATGTGCAGAGACTTGGGCTTGGTTTCCTAAAACCAAGTGTGTGTGCGTGTATGTGTGTGTGTGTGTGTGTGTGTGTGTGTGTGTGTATGTAACACTTAATAACATTAAATGTTGCTGTATTTATATAAGATCTTTTAACTAGTCCTGGAAAAACAGCGTATTCTTTCAGAAACACACTCCCCCGTTTTCTGGGCACTGATGAACTGGGCTCTCTCTAGCTGATAATGGAGAGTAAGAATGGAGAATACACCAAATCATCCTGCCAGAGATTACTATAATGTTTCTGTAGATAATAGACCTTTCATTATGAAAATTCTTCAAGAAAGCCTGAGGTTTGGCGGGGTCGCCTGAAATCCACTTAAAGGACTGCTTCTGGTAGAATGTTCCGCGGTCACACTCTACAGGATTACTTAGCAGTATCTCTCGAAATTAAATTGCCTAAGGCATGCCTACTCTTTGACCCATTTCACGATAGCAAGTGGAAATTTGCACTATGCTTTAACTGTTCAAAAAAAAAAATGCCCCTTTCGATCATTCATTCGCTTAGCCAATTTATGGAGATCCAATTATGTCCTAGGTACCCACACCACCAATATTTTCCTACATTTTTTCCCCAAAGCACAATCTGAAAACTGCAGCGCTGCGAATAGTATTTGAGCAGGCCATTTAAAGACACTGAAAATATTTGCAACATAATTTTCAATGAAAATGCAGGTCAAAAACAAACAAAAAAAAAGAATGAAAATGAAGGTCATAAATAGAACACTCATATATATAAAGATTAAAAAAGACCGAAAACACATAGAAAAAAATTTACTGGTCAGATAGTTCTGAGTGGTAGATTTAGTGGTTATTTATCTTATAATTCTGAGTTTTAAATTATAATGTCACTTCTGCAATGAGAAACATCATTTGGTTTTTTTTTTTATTTAAAAAAAAAAGTGCCACTTGACTGAGGAAACCAGTAGCTGAAACAGCCACTAGAATATTCTTTCCCAGAACAGAATTCCCAACATATATTTAAAAAGAGAGTCGGAGAAATGGAAGCACTGATAAAAGAGTACCATTCTCACACTAGCCTGTCCTCTCAAGCATCACTTCTCACAGCCTGCCCTCACTCCTGACATTTATGAGCTCTCTGTTTTCCAACACACCCCCTCCCCCTCCCCAACGATGGTTCAGAGCAAACTATGGCACAGCACTGTCATTTTGCGTATCAAGAGTCTGGGCTGGATCAGGCGGGGGCTGCTTCTGTCCAGTAGGCGGCATTGGCCAGGTGGCATGGACGGGGTTCAGGATCTTTCCATCCCCTTGCTGTGTGTCCTCATGCTCTGGCTGTCAGACCCTCCACAGGGCAGATGGCCAGAAGAGTCCCTTGGGTACTTCCACCAAATCCCATAGGCCAGGAGGAGTCCCAGGGCCAAGGAGGGAGGGGAGAGATCCCCGCCTCTCAAGGGGAGAAGAGGCGGAGATGGTAAGGCCAGCCAAAACCCACCACAGTCACTGGGGCAGCCTGGTACTCTCTCTCATTCGCCCCTCACCTGTGCAGAGTGGCACTAAGTTCCATTGTGGTCCTCACTGCCACGCACTGAACCAGCATTTCTCTTTAACAGTGGGGCTTAGTTGTATCCGTCTCGTGTCTTCAGAAAATGCATTCTTCCCATTCTTGTAAAAATGGAAAACGGCATCTGCTCATCCATAATCCAGAGTGCAGCATTGGGGAAGGGTATAATGTTATCACTCAGATCTTCTCACCCAGCCGTCACCATCATTTCCGAAGTTTTCCTATATATAGTGGGGGAGGGAATGCCAGGAAAACTTACCGGTGGGGTAACCCCATAGATTCTCGATTTGAAATGGGTGGTTCATTGTTTTGAGGAGACTTGGGGAATGGGGATACTCCTGGAGGTGATCAGTCTCAATAGTGCTCGGGCCTAAGGATGTTTAAGGATCACCAAGCCCAGGCCACACCTAGTGGTGTTGGAGGTGGGGGCATGTTGTATTGGGGACCCAACGTGGGGCCTCCTCACGTGTGTAAGCTGTGTGTGCTACCACCTGAGCTGTGTCCCCAACCCTCTGTTTTGTTTCTGTCTGAAATGGATTTTACAGATGTAACAGACTTTTAATCTGTGGTCAAACAAGGAATTTGGAACTTTTGAGCATAGTGGGTTTAGGGGACTGACAAACTAGCCTGCCAGCAGAGCGTCATTCCATCCCCCCCCCCCACACCATCTCCTGGGGGTGAGGAAAAATGCCTCGCTTTTTATACTCTTTGGCCCTGGATGCTCAAAGCCTACCTTTAAACAAACTTTCTGGTGCCCACTCAAGCTCTCTATAAAGGTCCTGGATGTACAGCACCTCAGGAGACCTTCCCCTTCCCCAGTGGCTCCCTTCCCAGCATTTCTGTTCCAGAATCCTCTTTCTTTCCTTGACCCTCAAGCCATGGGCTGAGTTTCTCCCACTGCATTCACTCTGCCTTGCTGTTTCACTGCCGTGAGTGCATTGGTGCTGAGTTTTAACTTTATTTATTTATTTATTTATTCATTTATTATTGAATCATTGTGAGACCCACGGTGACAAGGCTGTTTGTTATTGGGTTTCAGTCATACAGTGTTCCAACACCCATCCACCCACCAGTGGGATTTCCCAGCACCAGTGTCCCCAGTTTCCCTCCCACCCTCAAATCTCCCCCTCTCCCCTCCCCCATCCCAGTCTGCCTCTGTCCTCTATGACAGGTACCCCCCCTCCACCCCGCACAGTCTCCATGGACTAGGATCTAAGATGCCTCCAGCCTTATCACATCTCCATCTGCACCAGCAGGGTTGGGAGATTACATGCTTGCTCTCTGAGGGGGAACCTTGACTGTCTCAGGACCAAGATTTAGTTAGCTACATTTACAGTCTTCTCACTCCACTAGAGCAATAGCACAGCAGTAGGGCATTTGCCTTGCACGCGGCTGGCCCGGCTGGCCCAGGTTCGATTCCTCCATCCCTCTTGGAGAGCCCGGCAAGCTACTGAGACTATCCTGCCCCCACAGAAAAGCCTGGCAAGCTCCTTGCGACGTATTTGAAATGCCAAAATAGTAACAAGTCTCACAATGGAGACGTTACTGGGCCCACTCGAGCAAATCAATGAACAACAGGAGGACAGTGCTACAGTGCTACATACAGTCTCTCAGCCCCCGACCCTCCAGTGGGGCACACTCATTCCTTCTCTGCCATTCTGAACCCCTCTCTCCATTCTGTCCCCCCATCTGCTCTCACTCTTGGCGCCAGTGCTGGTGCTGAGTTGTCGAGACCTCCACTCACCTGTTGACGTAGGTTCCGTGGACGTGGCTTCTGAATTTGCACCTTCACCCAGACGTCTGCCTTTCTAACCACTGTACATTTTCCCTTTGACCTCTCGTTCACTGCATGTGTCCTCTCCCTCTTCCTTGTTCTTCCCCACTTATCATCCTCCTTCTGTTGAGTATCTGGATTAAAGGACCACCATCACCCAGCCCGTCACGCAGGGAGTCCCTGGAAAAGCAATACTCTCTCCTCTCCCCGGCCCCACTGGCCCCCGCCAGCTCTCGGGTCCATTTCTATAGTTATAGAAGAATATTTCAAACAAATCTGCATTCTCCAGTTAGGAGAGCCTCCCTTTGCAGTCAGAACCTTCTCTGACTCTCCCTCACATGGACTCCATGCCAGCAGCCAGCGCCTCCGAAATCTCTCCTTCCTCTAATGAAGTGTGGGTGACTACCTACAGCCCAACTAGGGCACGTTGTTCACCTCCTGGTCCAGTCTGCTCCTGGGTTGAACCTCTGCTTGTCCCCCTTCCACGGGAAACACACTTCTTGATCTAAGTCAGAGGTTCTTGAGGCAGAACCCACAGAGCAGGTGCCCGTGTCCTTCTCTGGAATTCCACAAAGGCCAAACTAGTTTGATAATAATCATGTAAACACACTTGCATTCTCCATGGTGGTGTTTGGTTTGTGTGGTTTGACCGGGTGGGGGGCCTCAACCAATGAGGTTTTAGAGACTGCTCCAGACTCAGTGCTCACAGTCCTGCCCTACAGAAGCTCAAGGGAGTGTGCAGTCCCAGAGTGGTAAGAAGAGCTGGTATCCTAGTATTAGTGCGATTAGTGCGGGAGTGGATTTTTTTTTTCCTGAGCTCGTGTAGGCCCTTGAGAATTGCCCAAAAGACTTGCAAACAAAACTCAGGTGCTTAAGTTAAAATTTATTGTCCAGTGCAAGTGAGATGGGCCAGGGTCCCTCCCCAGTGTCCCGGCCTCTCTTTACTAGGGTGTGACATCACTCATCCTGTCCCCTCATCCGTCACACTTGTCACCTTGAGGAGGCGATTGGCAGGTAGCCTCGGCATGTTACGATTGGGTGATCTGGCTGAGGGGCTCTCGGAGATGACGTGCCCATGCCTGTGGACAGTGTCCTAAGTCCCGTCCCTGCTGTCTGCTCACTTCCTGGTCTCGTCCCCGCACCATCCCCCATCTGAAATGTGCCCCCGAGCTCTGTCTCTGTCTCTGCATCCCTGTGGTGGCGCTTGCTTCCCTGTCCCCTATGGCTGGACCTACTCTTAAAACTACACCCCAGCAGCTTCCCTGTCCCCTCTGGCTTCCTTAGTCCCCGGCCTTGGCTGCATGTGCCGAGATCCCCTGCTGTCCTAACATCTGTCGGGACTCAAGTGAGGGGGCCAAGCGAGAGTTGCCTGGCTGGAGGCTTCCTTTTATCTGCTGCTCTAACCCACTCCCACGACGTTGCTGCCTATTCTGATTGGATACCTTTTTGGTGGGTAAGATTTCAATGGACTCATTTAGCGAGTTCCCATTCCTCTCCCCTTCACTGGCTCACCAGCGTGGAGCAAAGATGACTTTTTTTTTCTTTTTGGGTCACACCTGGCAATACACAGAATTACTCCTGGTGGTGCTCGGGGGACCATATGGGATGCTGGGAATCAAACCCCCATTGGCCGCGTGCAAGGCTAACACCCTACCCGCCGTACTATCGCTCCAGCTCTGCAAAAGTGACTCTCATGTTGTTATTTCTCCCTCATCACCACAGACTGGTGATGTTTTATTTTGTTATGTTTTGTTTTTTTTTTTTCAAATGAAGACAATAAAATTTATTAATTTTGTGACATCTCAGCCCTGGCGAGAACACATCTATTTAATATTAATAGGAGCACACTGGGAGCTTTTGTCTCGCATACGAAAGCAGGGTCTTGTCTCCAAGAAAAGCCGTTCTGCAATTGTTTTGTGCGTGGACCAAACGCGCCTCACTTTGAAGAGAGGCTTGACAGGCAGCTTCGGCGAGTTCTGACTCGGCGACCTGGCAGAAGGCCGCTCAGGAATGAAGGAGCTGCGCCTGATACTTCAAGGCCAGCCACGGGCTGGATTGAACCTAATGATACATTTGGAGCTTTCAAGCAGAAATTAGAAATTTGGGGGAAAACTTGTACCATCTCCATAAGCTTAACGTCTTATGGGACTGAAAGCCTTTTCTGATGACATCCAGAGTTTGGACCAAGGAGGGGAAGAGTACACACACATGCAACAGCCTCAGTGCAGTGTCTTCCAGACGACCAAGCCCAGTGCCGCCCAGTCCTACCTGCGTCAAACGTCCTCTGCAAACAGGACGGTTCTCCAGGCGCGGGGCTGCACCTTCCCTGATAGTTTCCTGTTCCCATGACAGCTAAACCACTTGTCAGGGATTTTTTTTTTTTAATGTTTGAAACTTAAAACCCAAGATAGTCACGTTTTGATGACATCCCAGCGAATTTCCACATCGGAAAAGGCTGCATGAATGCCCCTCCCTTCCCAACTGCTTCTTATCCTTGGGCCATTATCTGTCTTCTTAAACTTCAGACAAGGCTACACATGGCAAGAGATTGAGAGCACAAACAGATAGGAGACTCCAGCTGCCTTCTATTAAGCCCCACTCGCCAAAGATCTGTAAAAACAGAAACTGTCGCTACTCTTCGGGTTTTATTATTATTTTTTGTTTGCTTGCTTTGAAAAATAGTTCTTTTTTAATTTCAAAATTGGGATTAAGGGCTCGAGCAATAGTACAGCAGGGAGGGCTTTTGCCTCACATGAGGCTGACCTGGGTTTGATCCCTGGCATCCCATATGGTCCCCTGAGCACCTCCAGGAGTGATTACTGAGTGCAGAGCCAGGAGTAACCCCTGAGCATCACTGGGCATGGCCCTAAAAACAACAACAACAACAAAAAGAAATTTCATTTACTTCAATACATACTAGATTATCTTTTAAAGTGAACTAATAAGTATTTTCCTCTCTTAATTTCTAGCATGGAAATTCTCCATAGCTCTTAGCCACATCTGTCGAATGGGGGTGGGGGGGTGGGGGCGGAGCAGTTGTACACCAGGTAGGGTATTTGCCTGGTACGAGGCTGACCCAGGTTCACTTTCAGCCACAACATATGGTCCCATAAGTGCAACACCAGGAGTAAGCCCTGAGCACCACAGGGCATGGCCCCCAAACAGTTTTTTTTTTGAAAAGAGCTTTCATGAGGTTCTGAATCCCCAAGAGTAAATAGGTGGTTCCGAGACGAGACCATTGAGAACCCCTCTTCTAGGGGTGTTCTCCTGTGCACAGACCACGTGGCCAGCACCCCGAAGCCATGTTCTACTCTGTGCTTCTCCGGGAAGCCTGGAAAGAGCCTCGTCCAGGTCCACTGAAATGTCTTCTCTGGCACGTGTTCGAGTAAGACATGCAGGCCAGCCTTGTTCATTTGTGTGACATTCCTCAAGGGCTCCAGAATGCAGTCCCAAAGTCCCTCATCTGAACTCCTTAGGATCAGAGATGTTTTGC
Source organism: Sorex fumeus (assembly GCF_029834395.1). Lineage (NCBI taxonomy): Eukaryota > Metazoa > Chordata > Mammalia > Eulipotyphla > Soricidae > Sorex > Sorex fumeus. Next base: position 83,120,883 of record NW_026606120.1, read on the forward strand.
AGATGAGAATCTGTAGGTACTAAGGACTCAGTGCCCGGTGGCATCGGGGACGATGCACTTTCTCTAGGTGCTCAAAGACACAGTGAACCCTGAATTATACCCCTCCAAATAAATGGGACAAACAACAGCCATGAACGCCCTTGCTGTGCCAGTTCTGGTGTTCTTGCCCACCAAGTCGAAGAATTCGAAAGGAATTTGTGGCTTTCAGAGAGAGGCGTTTTGTATTTCAGGATTGCAAGTGGGGACTGGAAACCTGTATTTTGATTCACTCCCTTTCCTGCTAAGGAGATGCTAAGCTTCAGGAGACCAAATCTGTGCTGCGGTAGTTGGTTCGATGGGCATGTAGACCAGTGCTAAAGGAACGAATGTTGTGATGCTGTCAATCAAAGCCCCAAGTGCAGTGAAATGAGCTTCACCTTAGCAAAAATGTCTGAGAACATCGTATTTGTACTGCAGTGGATGAACCTCAAAAAGTCCCTTTTCTGAGTCTGCAAGCTTCTAAATGTCCGTTAGCAGTCTTCACTGAACCCCCAGAAGTGCACTGGGGGAAACTCTTCCAACTGGTTCTATAGAAAGGCCGTGGAACATTCTCCAGCCTCCCTGCACTGCCAGAGCTAAGCCCTTTCTTTGAAGTGAGTGTATTGAAGGTTCCTCACTGTGAGGCTAGATGTCCGAGCAGAGATTTCCTATCAAGGAGAAATGTTGTAAAATTTTTTGCTTGCAGGCACAGAAAAGAGATGTGAAAACTCAGATGCCTCTCTCCCTTGGCCACTGACTGGAGTTCACGAGAAAAGGTCGGCTGCCAGTCGGACATCTAGAAATCTGGTCTGTGTTACCAGCAGGGCAAGGGGGCGGGGGGGGGGGGGGGAGGTGGTCGGGGGAGAAAGAATATTTCATAAGATTGGGCAACGCGCACTGTGCTCAAAGCTGACAGGAATCCATTTCCCAAAGAATGAAATCGACCAACCTCATTGTGAGGTTTCAGTCGCATTGAAACCCAGAAAGAAGGCTCAGGGCCTCCCGTCAGCTGGCTTTGTCCAGGACCTGTTCGTTATTGAAGCCTCGTCTCCCCCCGCATGCGCGCCTGAGCATCCCAGGGCGGAGTGGCGTTCTCTTTGTGCCCTCCTGAATTAGAATTAATAATGCTAAGAATAGAAACGTATTTTTCCATCCCACCCAAGGCGGCCTGCCTGCTTGCCTGCTCCCGCGGAGGGGAAGACAGAGGCTTTCCGTCACCTTCGTGCAAAGCCCAAGTGCCGTTTTCCAGGAAGAATGCTCTGGAAGCTTAAGCCTGGATGTTGGGCAACGGTGAATTATGACCTTGCTCCCTAGAGCAAGGAGAAGCAGGAACAACAAAGGAGCAGAATAGGAAGGAACAGTACTGTCCTCAGACACCCCCTCCCCCGCCACACACACCCAATTTTACCTCAGATTCTTTCTCCAATTCTATTATCTTTTTTTTTTTTTCACTTAAAAACCAGTTGAAGACATTTCTTTGTTCGGTGGACACATCCTTCAAGTTGCTATGGAAAGTGTTTCTAAGCCCCTCTAATATGTCTTTCATATGCACTAAAGAATCGGTTACCGTATGACGAGGGAGTGCATGAACACCTGAGTGAAATCACAGGTAGAAATGTTAGCCGTCACCATCTGCTACATAGCTGCTTCTCCTAGGGAACTGTTAAGTGACTTGGCGTAGTTAATTTTTCTATGCGTGGTCAAAAGTCAAATGTGGTGAGAGATTTTTAATTAACAAATTTAAAGTATTTAACAAATAACTACTTGGGAATATATTCCCCATTATTTTTAAAATGTTCTCAGAAACTATTTCACAGGCAGCCTCAACAACCAAAATCACTAAATGATTTTTACTCTCAACATCAATGATTTTACTATCAGTATTAATGTGTGGGGCTGTAGTGATAGCACAGCAGGTAGGGCATTTGCCTTGCACGTGGCCGACCTGGGTTCGATTCCTCCATCCCTCTCAGAGAGCCCGGCAAGCTACCGAAAGTATCTTGCCCACACAGCAAAGCCTGGCAGCTACCCGTGACGTATTCAATATGCCAAAAACAGTAACAAGCCTCACAACTTGTTGTGAGACGTTACTGATGCCCACTCAAGCAAATCGATGAACAATGGGAGGACAGTGCAGTGCTACGAACGTGTGCATACTATAATTACTCATATATTTGCATATATGTGAATATTCAGGAACACTGGATCAGGTAAAAATCTTGATTATTGGGAGACTTGACAATGATTCAGTATCTTGTTTTTGTTTGTTTGTTTGTTTGTTTGGCTTTTTGAGTCACACCCGGCAATGCTCAAGGGTTACTCCTGGCTCTGCACTCCTGGCGGTGCTCAGGGGACCCTATGGGTTGCTGGGAATTGAACTCGGGTCAGCCACATGAAAAGCAAACACCTTCCCAGCTGTGCTATCTCTCTGGCCCCCCAATATCTTGATTCAAGTCATTTTCTGAGGTCCTGAGCAAGTTGGCAGCTTACCCATTCCCACTCCCAGAAACTGATGCCCCCTGAAACCTCTCTCACTCCTTATCAATATCAAAGTTCATGCCTCTTGCTTTTAACTAATAATCTGTCTTCCAAGACCTCCCCCTTCCCCCCCACCCCATCCGCTGCCACCAAAGAAGTCAGCATCTTGGTCTTATCTTCCACTCCCAAATGCCCACCTCCAGCACCAGAGACAGGAGCACCCAAGTGCCATGTGTTCATGCATTGGCATGCATCGGCATAAAAGCCTGCCTGCTGGAGTATGTGTGCCATGGAAATCAATGTGTGCTGCCTGAAATATTTCTAAGTCATTAAAACATTGACCGGCACGCTGCTGCTACCTCCCTCCCTAACCCCCCCTCTTGCCCCCCACCCCCGCACCACCACCACCACCACCTTTTCTTAGTGGAACGATTTCCAGCTCTAATCCCCTGGTGACTGTTAGTTTTCTCACCACTCAAGGAAGCATGGAAGGTGGTGGCCACAGACTCCTGCTCTTGCTCCTCTTTCTAGATCAAACCCTTCTGGCTCCGCTGTCTTTGCTGTGCATGTAATTCAACTCCTCTACATCGTCACCGGAAAGGAAAATCCCAAGGTAATATAGAAATTTGACCAGGTAACTTCTTGCCTCTTCTCCAAGTACAGGGACATTTCCCACCCCTCTAACCATCCGCTGATGCCATGCAATATGTAACTATATTTATCAACAGTTGTCCTTCTTGTCTGGCGTTTGGCCAGTCCTTTCTGGAAAGGACCAAACAGTAAATAGTTTCTGCTCTGTAGGCCATGTGGCCTCTGTTGTAATTACTCAGCTCTTGCCATCGTGATATCAAAGCAGCCGTAAACAACATGTCAGCAAGTGGACAGGACCGTGTTCCAATAAAACTTTATTTACAAAACCAGGCCGGGCGCCAGCTTTGGCCTGCTGGCCGTGCCTCGCTAAGCCCTTCCATAGGAACACACTCTCCTCTTGTTTTATGGGGTTCTCTTTTAAGTTCCCGCCTCTGCTGCCTTCACTTCCTCCCAGTGGGTGTTCCCAGGCCCTGGGTTTGCTTCTCCCTTCCCCTCCTCCCGTGGTCTCCTCTGCACTGTGGCTTCAGCTGTCACCTGGGCAGCGATGGTTCCCAGAAGCCTCTGCCTGATGCCTTGTCAGGCCCTCTATCTCAAGTCGCCTGGAAATCGTCTTCTTTCGCTGGCTGCGTTGCTCTCTCAAACTCAGGAACTACAGCGTGGTCTTGTCCTCTGCCCTCCCAGCTTGGCTCTGCTCCCCCCGCCTGTCAGGGTAACCCCGTCTCTCTGTTTCCTGTTAGAAACTTTGACTTCATCTCGGTCCTTTGCTTCTTCCATCCCTGCTTATCTGGTCTATCAGCAGCCCTTGAATGGATTCCTTATTCCTCGGCTCTGACCCTCTTCAGAGCCCTTCTCAACTTGCCATTGATTTAAAACAGTCTCCTCTCAGCTGCTGTCCTTGCCAAAAACCTCCCCGCTCCAGTCCAGAGCGAAGAACTCTGCCAGAGAAATCTTAAATCACCTATTTCCCTGCCTTACAGAGGGTGCTCAGAAATCAATAGGAAAAGACTCACCAGCCAGGGGACAAAAATGAGTCAAGGAAATAAATGTAGAATTCACAGACAAAAATGAATGTCCCACAGACAGGGGGAAAAAAGGAAATATATATATGTATAAATATGTATATATACATATACAGATATATATATGCTTCTGTATATGTATATATATACATATACAGATATATATATGCTTGTTCTCATTCATAATTAAAGAAATGCAAATCAAAACTACAGAGGACCTGGCTGCCACCTGATGGGCATAAATTTTGAATTTGAAAAAAAAATAATCTCCATCTGTGCACTCTTGCAGGGAGAGTATAAATCATCTACATTATATTTTATATAACTGCAGACTCTGAGGAGTGAGGAACCACTTTGGAGGGTAAGGCCAGTGCACCAGCTCCTACAACCTGTCTCCCAGCCATTCTGCTGATTAGGCTTAACCCAGGGGACTCTCCCTCAAGAAGGTCCAGTCTCCATAGCCTGGCTGAAACGGCCACGGAATTGCATGTGGCCATTTAAAAAGAATGAAGTAGGGGCTGGAGCGATAGTACAGTGGGTAGGGCGTTTGCCTTGCACGTGGCTGACCCGGGTTCAATTCCCAGCATCCCACATGGCCCTCCAGGCGCCACTGCCAGGAGGAATTCCTGAGTGCAGAGCCAGGAGTAACACCTGTGCATCGCTGGGTGTGACCCAAAAAGAAAAAAAAGAAAGAATGAAATAGATCTCCCAAGTAGAGGAGCCAAGGTTACCAGCATGGAGTAGGGGGACTGATCTGCAGACGGTCATCTGCAGTGTCCTGGGTGGTGGGTAATTGGGGGAGTAGGATGTGGGACTTTGGATCTCTCCCGAGGCTGCCTTGGTTTCTCCCCGGGCTGTCTTCCTAACCTGAATGGAGAAGCTCATGTCTAACCCACAGCTGGGACTCAGCCAGACCCCAGCCCTCTCCCAGCATGCCCAGCCTGCTGCCCTCAAGCCACTCTCCCCGTCCCTGAGTGTCCCCGAGTGTCCCTGAGCGGCCCGTGCCTGCTTCCTGCCTTCATTCCTGCTTGCCACCTTCCTCCTCTCGTGGCAGCTGCTGCTTCCCCCCTCGCTGGCTTGCCAAGGTCACCTCGCCCTCTGGCCTGAGCCTGCATGAAACTTTCCACTGCCCGGGCCCCGGGACCTTCTGCTTCCAGGAATCTCTGTCACTTCTGCGAGCCACTCGCCTCCTGCTCCACGGCGCCCCCTGTGGTCAGCGGAGGCTGACCACGCAAGACTGCATGAGGAGTTGGTTCCTTTCTGGGGGTTAAGCAGCCTTTATCATCAGCTTCACAGTGGAAAGAAGTGGGGATCCCCCTATCTGCCACCCCCCCCACACCCCATACACACCAAAACAAAGAAGCAGGAATGACTTGTTAAATATCTGACTGAGCCTTTGGGTGAGCAAATTTCTCTTTTAAGATGCAGACTGCCTTGATGTGTGAACATATTAAACCACTTGAAGTAATTCACACTCGCATGCGAAATTGGCGAATGGAGACTTTCTTCCTAACAATTAAATGAGATCATCATCATGTTTGAAGGACTAGGAAGTGATATCTGGAGGAGGGAGGAGGAAGAGGAGAGAGCGGGAGGGTAATTCGGGAGCCTGAGGGGTCCCCAGAGCTGGAGAGGGGAGAAGCAGCGGGCAGGGGGACCCCCGAAGCCACCACCTACCAGCCAGACTTTCCCGCTATGCCATCTTTGTGACTTCACAAACATAGCACCCGACTTCATAGTGTTTCTCATTTCACATGAGCCTTTATCGATTTGTCTAGATTGAACCATTTATTTTCAGACAAGAGATGCAATTACACATATGCAAATGTATGTGTGTATAGACTTTCTGCTTATGTATGTGTGTATAGACTTCAGAAAAGATAGCATCATATACGCATGCATGCACATATATTCTCCAACATCACTAAACTCTCTTAGAAAAGGAAGGAGCTATAAATGAACATTTGTATTATAACTGATTCTGCATGAATGTGCCCTATAAATCATGAAACATTTTTAGAACAGGCTTAGCTCCATTCTGCTTTACATTACATATTTATACATTCATATATTTTAGGGGATTTTGTTTGGCAAGGAAATAGAGAATACATTTGTAGCTTTATGGAGAAATGCTAGGAAACTGAACCCAAGCCCCGTAAATTAAAAAAAAAAAAACTAATCGTGGTTTTCGACATGTATTGTCTTTTCCAAATGTATATACTTGGAAAAATTAACGTGCTGCTGTCATGCCATCAAAAAAAACCCCAAACGTGATTTCCAGGGTGTCTGTGAGAGGCCCCTGTTATCATCACAGCTGAAACTAACAAGTTTTAGCTGACGAGATCTAGGGTGGTTGGCGGCCTGCAGGAAGGCTTTAATGTCGGAGCACAGAGGAAAAAGTGGAATTAAAAACAAAGAAACAGCCCTCACTTTTTTTTTCTTTTTCAAGAGAGGCAGAGCCCTTTTGCTTTTATGTCTCTGTCACTTGCTCAGGGATTCTTTATAAAGCCCTCTAAACCACCTAAATAAATATTCATATGGCTGCTCAACATCTCATTAATAAAACAGGATTTGGTGGTAAAATATTTCAGAGTAACATATGATTTGCATCTCACCCTTGTTTAACTTTAAATCTCAAGCAATTAATAAATTAGACCCGAGAGCTTTTTAAGAAGAAACATCTTCCATGCAGCACAAATTGCATTATTTTTATGTGTAAATAATGATGAAAGGAGAGATTGTTCCTTTGATGTCTATAAACTACACTGTAAAATATGCAGAAAACATTCTTGTGTTTAGCTGGAGCCAAAACAAATAGACTAGTTCATAAGACAGAGCTGCGGCATTCTTAGAAACAGGCATTATTTTTTTCCCTTTTTCTCCCCAATTGCTCTTTTTCCATCTTTTATATTCTTGCCATTCCTCATGGCAGATTCATTCCAAATGCAAAAAAAAAAAAAAAAAGACACTAGTCTGCATTTCCTCATGCAGAGAACTGGATTCTGCTCTGGCTCTTCCTGAGAAACATGTCTTTCTCTACAGCTCCAAACAAACCTCCAAACAAAGTCAGTTCTAGACATTTCTACTGGCAAGACTAGAATTCAGAAAGAGATTATTTCCAAGTTTACCCATTAACAAATTATGATTCGCATTTATGAGTATCCTTCAAAGGCATACATTTTCTTTCCCTCTATTTTCCAAGCTGGCTCAGCTAACACGATTTTCCAGAAGTATCTAGAATTCCTTGTTCACCAGCTCTTGGGGTTAGCCCTATTTTTTTTTTTTACATAAAGGCATAATAAACAGCACCTTCTCATTTCCTGTCCACTGGGGGAAGGGTGCAAACTCCATGTAGATTCCTACAGTGGACAAAAAGATGACCACTTGATGCCCACAGTGATTTTTGTTTGTTTGTTTGGGGACCACATCCAGCGATATTCAGGGGTTCCTCCTGGTTCTGCACTCAGGAATCACTCCTGGTGGTGCTCAGGGGACCGTATGGGATGCCAGGGATCGAACCTGGGTCACTGTATGCAAGGCCAACCCTCTCCCATGTGTGAAAGCTGATTGCACTCATGGCTGGGCACACTTTGTCATCTGAGTGTAAGTGGTGGTTCTCCTGGAGCCAGTCTGCAAGAGTCCCGGCCTGGAAGGGTCTTTCCCTGTGTGCTCGCCTGCTGTGCCCCCACCCCATGATTTTCCAGAGGTATCTAGAATTCAACCCCACATCAGCATTGTTCACTCTACCGCTCTTCCAACTTCTTGGCTTCCTGCTCTTTCCAGGGAACCGATTATGAGCTCCCAATCTCTTTCAAGAACCATCGTGCCTCAGCAGCTGCATCCTATTCCGTTTTCTTCTCCAGGGCAGCTTCCAGTCGAGTCCCATCTCTGTTCCTTGCCCCTGTCCTCACCCTTGCTTCAGCACCAGGTTTTCATGAGATTATTTCCCTGAGTGCCGGCTGCAGTCACAGTCCCTGTCGTTTCATTAATAGAACCTCAGGAGCTACCCTCTGAGCCTCTCATGCTCCTGTCTTTGTCCCCCAGTTTCTCAAAAGGAATATGGGATGTCCCTCTGGGCCACCTCCATTCTCAAACCCAGGACTCCGACCCCTTGCCCTTTCCTTCCCACTCACTCTGTGTCCTCTAATACTGTGGAAATACTACTTCTACCATAAAAAAAAAAAAAATCAGTGTAGCTATCGGAAAGAAAAGAGCATCTTTCTCACCAGCTTCTCTGTTTCCTGTGACCCAAACAGAACTTGCCCTCAGCCCTTGAGCAGAGCTCTGCAGAGCCGTTTCTCCTTGGGGCTTGATTTGGAGATGTTTCCTTCAGTTGCTGGCTTTGCTGCTTGCTGTGGGCGGTGTGTTTCATTTCAGTTTTTTTTTTTTTTGTTTTTTAATTATCACTTGTTGTCCCTGGAAACAAACTGCTCAAGGCCAATTTAGAAAGGAGGTCATGATTGGAAAAGCAGCTTTCTAAACACTACCTAATTTAAAGAGCATTTCCAAGGAAGGAAATGTTGGCGAGTACCGTGCTCACTGGACTTCAAGATGGGCGGTTCAGTGAAGACACGAACCCTGGGCTGATTGGGGATGACTTTGTTTGCTCCAAAAACAAAAACAAAAACAAAATACTTTTGAAGCCCTGAGTTGCCTGGGAAAAGTGAGCCCCAGTGCCAGGAACCCTCAGAGTATAACTGCACCGGCATCTGCCTGACATGGAGCCTCTGGGAACTACCAGCCACTGGCCACTTCATTTCCTCTAACCCCGGTGCCCTGACTCGACCTGGAACCCACCCACGCTGCCCTGGGCCACCAGGAAGAGTCTGCCCCAGTGCCATGACCTCCACAGACACCCATGCGACTGCTGTACTTCCCCCCACCTTACACACTAAGGCAGCTGGGAAGCCACAGAGTCTTACTCCAGTGCCAAGATACTCAGCAAAAACTTTATGGGAGGAACCTGATCAACACCTGCTTGTCCCACTGAAGTTACCTCTACCAGGTAATGGAAATCATTTAGATAACAGAGGCATAAATGGAAGCCCATTGTGTAAACTTGTGAATGAAGTCTGTGCTCACGGAATGAGGAATCTAAAACTCCATGGTCAACACCCAGAAAGCCCTTAGAACAGGGTAAGAAACTGAGGGATGTGGAGTGTCGTCTTTGAAGATACCATTAGCATCAATATCATAGAGGGTTTTGCCGACCCTGTCATCAATGTATCTTATGGATTTTGGCCTGATGTTGAGATCTTTAATCCATTTTTATCTGACTTGTGCATGGTGTTAGGTCAAGGTCTAAGCCCGTTGTTTTGCATGTGGTTGTCCAGTTATGCCAGCACCATTTGTTGAAGAGGCTTTCCTTGCTCCACTTCATTTTTCTTGCTCCTTTATTAAAGATTAGATGTTCATACATTTCGGGTTGTGTATGCAGATATTCCACCTTGTTCCATTGGTCTGCAGACCTGCCTTTGTTCCAGTACCATGCTGTTTTAATTATTACCGTTTTGTAGTAAAGTTTGAGGTTGGGGAGGGTAATGCCTCCCCACATCTTTTTCCCAAGAATTGCTTTAGCTATTTTGGGGCATTTGTTGTTCCATAATTTCAGGAGTGCTTGATCACAAAATGGGAAAGGATATTCACCCAATAGCTATCTGATAAGGGGTTGATATCAAGGATATACAAAGAATTGGTTGAACTCCACAAGAAGAAAACATCCAACTCCATCAAAAAATGGGGTAATGAAATGAACAGAAACTTTCTCAAAGAAGAAATCCGAGTGGCTAAAAGGCATATGAGAAAATGCTCTACATCACTAATCATCAGGTGCAGATCAAAACAATAATGAGATATCACCTCACACCACAGAGACAGGCCCACATCCAAAAGAATGGGGGCAACGGTTATTGGCATAGATGTGGCGAGAAAGGGACTCTCCTCCACTGCTGATGAAATGCTGTCTGTTCCAGCCCTTTTGGAAAACAGTATGGATGATTCTTAAAGTATTAGAAATTGAGCTCCCATTTGATCCAGCAATACCAGTCCTGGGAATATATCCTGGAGAGGCAAAAATGTATAGCCGAAATGACATCTGCATTTCTATGTTCATTGCTGCACTGTTCATAATAGCCAAAATCTGGAGAAAAAAAAAACCCGAGTGCCCGAGAACAGATGACTGGTTAAAGAAACTTGGTACATCTATACAGTAGAGTACTGTGCAGCTGTTAGAAAAGACAAAGTCATGAAATTTATATACAAGTGGTACTACATGGAAAGTATCATGCTAAATGAAATGAGTCAGAAAGACAGGGACAGACATAGAAAGATTGCATTCATCTGGGGAATATAAAATAACAAAATAGAAGACTAACATCCAAGAATAGTCAATAAGTACCAGGAGGTTCACTCCATGGCTTAAAGGCCAGCCACACATGCTAGGGGAAAGGGCAGCTCAGACAGAGAAGGGAACGCCAAGTAAAGGGTATCGGGAGGATCCTCCCAGGTTGGGAGATGCATGCTTAAAGTAGACTATAGACCAGACATGATTGCTACTCAAAGCTTTTTTTGCAAACCTCAACAACCAAAAGGAGAGAGAGAACAAAAGGGAATGCCCTGCCATAGAGGCGGGATGGGATGGGAGGGATGGGAGGGTTTCTGGGATCATTGGGGGTAGAGAATGGACACTGATGGAGGGATGGGTACTCGATCATTGTATAACTGAAACCCAAGCACAAAAACTTGTAAGGTCAACAACTATACCTCATGGTGTTTCACTAATAAAAAAAAAAAGAAGAAAGAAAAGAAAAGGAAAGGGGGAAAAAAACTGAGGGATTTGTCTAGATTGGCAGATGGGGCAGAAGTCCAAGCAAGTCCTCAAGTTCCTCAAAGTTCTCAAGCCTGGACTAGGAGGACCTCAAATTACTACTCCAGGAAGCAATCCCTGGAAGAGAAATTTAATCAACTCAGAAGAATTGATTCAACAGTATGAAAGAATCCATACAAATAGGGTGAAAGGAGCTAAAGAATTATAATTGTGAACCATAGCAATGGAATTCTGAGTGGGAGAGCACTATCAGTGATCTTAAAGACAAACTTGTCAACAACCAGTAAAGTGGCAGAAGAAAAGAGAAATCAAAGAATAGAAGAGAGGAGGCTGGAGTGATAGTACAGCCGGCAAAGCACTTGCCTTGCATGCAGCCCATGTGGATTCAACTCCCGGCACCACAGATCGCCCCCTTGATTGATATCAGGAAGAAGCCCTAAGCATAGCTAGAAATGGCCCAAAAGATGATGTTGGTGATGATGCTGATAATGGAAGTTACTGAATTATAAGCATATCAGGAGAAGAAAAAGAGAAAGGGGGAGAATGACTTGTGGAAGAGAGATATTAGTCCAGAACTTCCCCCCAATAACTGGAGAGGTTTCTGCACAGATTCAAGGGGCCCAAGGAGTACCAAACAAAAAGATTCAAACAGAACAACACCGAGACACATTATAATCAAAGTGACAATAACCAGAAAGACAAACCACTTTGAGCCTTGTGAGAGAAGAACCACCTCCAATAGAAGGAAAATAATGTCTGAATCACAACATATTTCTCATATATAAAACAAGAAAGAGTGAAATAACATATTCAAAATACTGAATAGAAAAAGATTTACAAGGAGCCAGAGTGATAACCACAGTGGGTTTGGCGCTTGTCTTCTATGTGGCCAACCTGGGTTTGATTGCTGACACCCCATTTGGTCCCTTGAATTCCCCAAAAGTGATCATAATGTAAGGCCATGAGTAAGCCCTGAGAACAGCTGGGTGTGACCCAAATACCAGATGTTTAAAAAAAAAAAACCCTTTTAACCAAGAGTCCACTACCCTGCAAAACTGCCGTTTACATTTGAAGGATTAAAAACCTTCTCAGACAAACAAAATCTAGTGACATTTGCTGTAACTAGCCATCCCTGTAAAAATTACTGAAAAACCTCCTGTGAAAAAACAAATGGCCAGTTGCAAAAACAGGCAGACCCCCATATAAAGAAAAATTGCAATACGGCCCTTGATATCAATAATCTCTTTCATTGTAATGGACTAAACTCTCCCATCAAAAGGCATAGAGTGATTGGGTAGGTCAAGAAACAAAATCCATCTATTTGGGCTTATAGGAAACACACCTAAACTTACAGGATAAACAGACTCAGAGTGAAATGAGGAAAAACAATCATACAAGCCAATGGTATACTAACAAAAAAAAAGATAGGGACAGCCATACTTATATTAGACCAAATAGCATTCAATCTAAAGAAAGTAATTAGAGAAAGGGATAGACACTACTTATTAAGGGAACAACAGATGAAGAAGAAATGATTCTTATCAACATAAGTACCTAATGGAAGGTCGGCAAAGTTTATAAAATGTCTGCTCACAGAACTAGAGAAACACTAATGGAAACCCAATAGCAGCAGGAGACATCAAACATTCCATTTTCACCATTAGGCAGATTAACCAGACCAAATATCTCTAAAGATATAAGAACCCTAAATGAGGAGTTAAAATAGCACTGTAGCACTGTCTTCCTGTTGTTCATCGATTTGCTCAAGTGGGCACCAGTAATGTCTCACAACAAATTGTGAGACTTGTTGTTACTGTTTTTGGCATATTGAATATATCACGGGTAGCTTGCCAAGCTCTGCTGTGCGGGCGGGATACTCTTGGAATCTTGCTTGGAATCTCTCCGAGAAGGGCAGAGGAATCAAACCAGGGTTGACCACATGCAAGGCAAACGCCCTACCTGCTGTGCTATCGCTCCAACCCAAGAAGTTAGAATAATTGGAATGAATTGAAGGGCCTTCCCTTATCAAAAAACTGAACACATATATGAATATTCTTGTGCCCGTTGAATATTCTCCAGGATAGATCATATACTAAGATATAAGTCATGCATAAATTTGAGTATAGAAATCATACAAGCACCCTCTCAGGCCACAATGCTGTGAAGATAGAAATCAACCATAAAAAGAAAATGGGGGGATACTTCAACACTGCGAGCTGAACAGAACTCTGCTCAATAACAACTGGACACAAGAGAAAATTAAAAGATTCCTGAATGAGAATGAAGAAACAGACTATCAGAATCTGTCAGACAAAGAAAAGCTATATTGAGGGAGAAATTCAAAACAATACATGCCTACATTACGGATGAAGGAAAAAGCTCAAATCAGCAGCCTACACATCTTACACCTAGAGATGGAGCAACAAATGAATCCCAAAAATAGTACAAGGAAAGGAAGTAATAAAAATTAGGCCAGAGACCAGAGATATAGTGCAGTAGGTGAAGCACTCGCCTTGAGGTGACCGGCATCCCATATGATCCCCTGAGCCCCTCCAGAAGTGGTTCAGTTCCTGGCACCCCATGTGGTCTCCTGAGCCCCCTCCAGGAATGATCCCTGAGCATAGAGCCAGGATTAAGCCCTGAGCACTGTCAAGTGTGGCTCCAAAACAAAACACAACAAAATACAACAAAAAAAGGGAATAGAAATCACTGGTAGAGAAACCAAGAAAGCAACACAGTCAATAAAACAAGGAGCTACAAGGGACTACTGTAAGGTAAGACAAACCCCACAAACACAACAATCCTCTAAAGAAAGACGACACAAAACCCTATGACTATACTCTCTCTCTATCTCTCTCTCTTTCTCTCTCTCAGTGTCAGTGGTCTAAATGCACCAGTTGAGAGACACGGGGTGACAAAATGGATTAAAAAATTGAAGCCAGCATTCTGCTGCCTACAAGAAACACATTTGAATAGTCAAAACAACAAAGATTCAAAGTCAAAGGCTGGAAAACAATAATTTAAGCAAGCAACTCCTTTCGACCAGGGTGGCCATACTAGTATCTGATGCGATATATTTCAGGCTGGAAAAGGTTAGAAGAGACAGCGAAGGTCATTTCTTAATCTAAGAATCCATATATTAGGAAGAAATTAACTCTTAAGTGTATATGTATCCAATGAGGGACAAGCAAAATACTTAAAAATACTGCTAATGGATTTACCAAGAAGGACATTGGTAGCAGCATAATAGCAGTTGGAGATTTCAACACCATTTTGTCACCCCTTGATAGATGAATAAGACTAAAACTCAGCAAAGAAATACTGGCTTTGAAGGATGAAACGGAAGAGAGGGGTCTAGTAGAATATACAGGGCTTTTCATCCCCAAATACATATTCTTCCAGTGCAACTGGGACATTCTCCAAAATAGATCACATCCTGGGCCACAAACATATCTCTGTAAAATTAAGAGGACAGAAATTGTATCAACTATCTCTTCAGATCATGATGCACTGAAAATAGAAGTCAGTCATATACAGAAAAAAAATAAAGTACCTGAAAATTGAACAACTTGCTACTAAACAACTGGTGAGTTAGAGAGGAAGCCGAAGGGGAAACCAGAAGATTCTTGAAAAGAAATGAATATGAAGGCACAGGCTAACAGAACTTGTGGGGCAGCAAACGCAGTGTTAAGAGGAAAGTGTATAGCTCTGAAAGCATTCATCAGGAAGGAAGAAAGGGCCCACAGAAATAGCTTGACTTCACAGTGTAAGATCTTGGGAAATGACTAACAAGAGGAGCCCAAACCAAAAGGGAGGGAAGGAAATAATAAAACTTTGAGCAGAAATTAACAAACTTGAATCCCAAAACAATAAAAAAAATCAATGAAACCAAGAACTGGTTCTTTGGAAAAAATAAACAAAATCTATAACCACTAGAACTCCTCACCAAAGAGAGAGAGAGAGAGAACCCTTAAACTGAATCAGAAATGAAAGAGGGAACATCCCAACAGAAACCACAGAAATTCAAAGGATCATCGGAGATTACTTTGAGAATCCTTAACCACAAAACAAGTTAACTTAAAAGAAATGGATAAATTCCTGGATTCCTATAACCTTCCAAGGCTCAACCAACAAGATTTGGAATACCTGAACAGACCTATTATTATTAAGGACATTGAAATATTAATTGGAAGTCTTCTCCAAAACAAAAATCCAGGCCTAGATGGATTCACTAGTGAATTCTTTCAAATCTTTAGAGAGGACCTACTGCCAATCCTTTTCAAGTTTTTCCAGGAAATTGAAGAAACAGAAACACTCCCAAATACTTTCTTTGAGGCAAATATTACCCTGACACCAAAAGCAGACAGAAACACCACAAAAAAAGAGATAGAGAGAATTACAGGCTGATATCCCTGATGAACACAGATGCAAAGATCCTCAACAAAATTCTAGCAAATATAATCCAACAACTCACCAAAAAGATTATGCACTATGGCCAAGTAGGATTTGTCTCAAGGATGCAAGGATTGTATAACATTTGCAAATCAATCAACATAATACACCAAATCAGTAAAAAAACATATGATTTTATCAATAGATGCAGAGAAAACATTTGACAAGATCCAGCACCCATTCATGATAAAAAAAAAAAAACACTCAACAAAATGGGAGTTGAAGTAGCATTCCTCAATATACTCAAAGCCATCTACCACAAGCTCACAGCAAGCATTATTCTCAATGAGGAAAGACTAAAAGCCTTCCCTCTAAGATCAGGCACAAGACAAGGTTGCCCACTCTCACCTCTTCTATTCAATATAGTACTGGAAGTACTTGCCATAGCAGTTAGGCAAGAAAAAGATATCAGTTGCATCCAGATAGTAAAGGAAGAAGTCAAGTTTTCACTATTTTCAGATGGCATGATACTATACTTCAAAGATCCTAAAGGCTACCCATAAAAGCTTAGAAACAATAGATCTGTATAGTAAAGTGGCAGGTTAAACAATCGATACCCCAAAGTTCATGACTTTCCTATATACCAATAGTGAAAGAGAAGAAAGATGTTTAAAATAAAACAATTGTTTCCAACTGTACCTTAGAAAATCAAGTACCATGAAATCGGTTTAAAGAGGTGAAGGACCTCTACAAAGAAAACCACAAAACACTATTTCAAAATAAAAGAGAACACAAGGAAATGGAAACACATCCACTGCTCATGGATTGGGAGGATTAACTTTGTTAAAATGTCAATGCTCCCCAAAGCATTATAAAGATTCAACATAGCCCCTATAATGATCCACTCATGACATTTTTCATAGAAATATATCAACACTCCTGAAATTCATGTAGAACAGTAAATCTTCATGAATAGCTAAAGGAATCCCTGGGGAAAAGATAGAAGGCATCACCTTCCCCAATTTCAAACTAGTAATTAAAATAGCATGATATTGAAATAAAGACAGACTGGCAGATAGAAGAATAGAATTGAATATCCTGACACAAACCCTCAAATATAGGATTATTTGATCTTTGTTAAATGATCAAGAAATATAAAATGGATGAAGGAAAGCCTCTTCAACAAGTGGTGCTTGGAAAATTGGGCAGCTACATGTTAAAAAAAATGAACTCAGATCTCTGACAGCATTTACAAAAAGTCAAATCAAAATGGATTAAAGACGCAATATCAGATTTGAATCCATGAGGTACATGGAGGAAAATAAAGGCAGAAACCTCCATAACATTGAAGCTAAAGGCATCTTCAAAGATGAAACACCACTGACCAAGCAAGTTGGAGTAAAGATAAACAAATGGGACTACATTAAACTAAGAAGCTTCTACACCTCAAAAGAAACAGTAACCAAGATACAAAGATATACCACAGAAAGGAAAAAATTTATTTATCTAATACCCATATGCTAAGGAGTTAATATCCAAGATGTATACAACGCTGTTAGAATTTTACAAGAAAGAAACTTCCAAAAAAGCAGAGAAGAAATAAACAGAAACTTCCTCAAAGAAGAAATTCAAATGGCCAATAGGCACTGAAAAAATACTATACACATTAATCATCAGGTAGATGTAAATCAAAGCAATGAGATATCATCTCAGCCACAGAAACTGGCACACATCCAAAAGAACAAGAGCAACCAGTGCTGGTGTGGATGCAGGCAGAATAGGACTCTCATTCATAGTTGGTAGGAATGTCGACTGGTCCGTCCTTATTGGAAAACAATATTGACGTTCCTCAGAAAACTAGAAAATGAGTTCCCATTTGATCCAGCAATACCACTTCTGGGAATATACCCTGGGGGCCCAAAAACACTCAGCAGAAACCTTTCTGCACTTCTATGTTCAATGCAGCACAATTCACAATAGCCAGAATCTGGAAACAACCCTAGTACCCTTTAAAAAGATGATTGGATAAAGAAACTATGGTATATCTACACAATGGAATACTATGCAGCCGCAAAGAAAAATGAAGTTATGAGATTTACTTATAAGCGAGTAGACATGGAGAGCATCATGCTTAGTGAAATGAGTCAGAGGAAGAGGGACAGATATAGAATGACTGCAATTATTTTTGGGACATAAAAATAAACATAGTATGAGACTAATGTCCAAGGACAGGAAAAACGGGGGCCCGGTGGACTAGTCCACAGTTGGAAGCCTGCAACAAAGGGGGGGAGCAGTGAAGGGGAGAGCAGCTAGGATTGAGAAGGGACCACTATGACAATGATAGTTGGAAATGATCACTCTGGACAAGAACTGAGTGTTGAAAGTAGGTAAAGGGATATACATGATAACTTTTAGCTTCTGTTGCAGATCATAATGCCCGAAAGGAGAGAGACAGAGAGAAAAAAGAGAGGGAGGGAGAGAGAAAAGTGCTTGACAGGAGTAGTGGTGGGAGGGAAACTGGGAGACTGGTGTGTGAAATGTACGCTGGTGAAGTGACCAGTGATGGAACATTGTATGACTGAAACCCATCATGAACAACCTTGTAACAGTGTATCTCTCAGCGATTCCATTTTTAAAAATTAAAAATAAATTTTTTGCTTTTTGGGTCACACCCAGCAACGCTCAGGAGTTACTCCTGGCTCATGCACTCAGGAATTGCTCCTGGCAGCGCTCGGAGGACCATATGGGATGCTGGGAATTGAACCTGTGTTGGCCATGTTGGCTGCGTGCAAGGCAAACGCCCTACCCGTTGTGCTATCACTTCAGCGGGTAGGGCGTCTGCCTTGCACGCAGCCAACATGGCTGACCCGAGTTCGATTCCTCCGCCCCTCTCGGAGAGCCTGGCAAGCTACCGAGAGTATTGGATATGCCAGACACAGTAACAACAAAGTCTCCAATGGAGACGTTACTGGGCCCGCTCGAGCAAATCGACGATGAACGGGAGGGCCTTTACTTACTTTACTTAAAAATAAATTTAAAATAATAATAAGACCAGGAACAAGCTCTTTAAAAAAAATAAGCTGGGAATAAACCCCAAGCATGGCCAACTCTGGCCCCCAGTTTTCTAAATAGAAAATGATTCTTTGGAGATTCCACTTGGCTTCCATGTGTCTGTCCCTGGGGTACCAGCTGAGGGCTACGCAGGCCAAGGCTGTTGATGTGGCATGCGTCTTCACTTGGGGCTGGATCCTGGCAGCCACGTGGATGCATGAAGACTCGGGTATCTCAGGTATCTCTGAGGATGCTTCTGTCTGCGCAAGACCTTGCAGGGTTCCTGGAACCCCTATTGGTGTTCAGGTGATGATTATTTCCTCTTTGTTCAGGCTCAGGATACTTGTACTTTCTCGGGTGTGTGTGTGTGTGTATGTGAGTGTGTGTGTGTGTGTGTGTGTGTGTGTGTGTGTGTATGAGTGAGTGTGTCTGTGTCTTTGTGACATTAAAGAGGCTTGGAACTTACTGCTGTAATATCTGGAGACAGACTGCCAATGTTCAGGTCCCAGTGCCCGTGTTCAGGTTCCACTGCCACAGTTCATGAATTACATAACTCCCCCCAACACACACACACACACACACACACACACACACACACACACACACACAAACTCACTCATCACCACCACCACCACTTCCTCTTTCTATCTTCCTTTTTTTTGTTTGACTTTTTGGCTTTTGGGGTCACACCAGGGGTTACTCCTGGCTCTGCACTCAGGAATTGCTCCTGGCAGTGCTCAGGGGATGCTGTAGGGGATGCTGAGAATCGAACCCAGGCTGACCACGTGCAAGGCAAACGCCCTACCCTTTGTGCTGTCGCTCCAGCCAGCCCCTCTTTCTACCTTTCTTTGCAAGAAAGTTGTCCATAGTATTTTTGGGGTGCTAAGAGAACAGTCATAATTTGGGACTTTCCCATGTGATGAGCCTGTTTTCTGGTCTCCCCTATTAACCATATACAGTCCAGGACCTCTAAGCAGTGGAACTCCCCTATCCTTCCTTCAGAGCGTCATCCACATTTAGTTTCATGTTGTTGAGGCGAGATTATTTCACGGTATAAAACTTCCTAGCATGTTATCTAGAGGCATACTTAAATACTGTTTTGAAAGAAATAAGAATTAAACTGAATCTTCCCCCAAATCAATCATTAGCGTTTAATGTGCCCATGATGAAGTACTAGTGAAACAGAGTTTTAAATTAAAGTGCATGCCCCTGAGCATTGCACCTTGCCCCCCAGCCTGAGTGAACTTGCACCATCAAGTCTGGGTTGGCAGAATATCCCTGGGAGTGGCACAGGGCCCCCCAGAACATTGCTGAGTGGGTCTTCCCCCCCCCCCCCGAGAAAAGATGACCCATGGAAAGATGCTATCTTCCCAATGGAATGAGTCGAAGGAAGCACTTAGCAAAAACATATTTATTGATTATATTCCATGGAAAATGGTAAATGTTGGATTGAGATAGTACAGTGGTGAGGGCACAGCACAGGGTCCCTTGGGCACAGCTGGATGGTGCTCCAGAAGTCCCCAGCACTGCATTGAGTCACTGGCCTTGTTGGCTGAGAATCACTAGGAGAGCCCCCAGACCTTTTCCATACCACTTACTGCACCCACTACCCCCACCAATTTTTTTTATTTAAATTAAAATAGAACTGCAGTTCCCAATGGAGATAAGAAAATAGCTCCTTGATACCCCCTACATTGGAGAGTCTGGGAGCACAAACATTTGAAGCATTCAGCAAAATGCCATTGTTTATTCAAGAGCGTTTGTGAGCCTGCCTGAAAGGTGGGGGGGCACTGGGGGAGACCTAGGGCCATTCAAACCCCACTTTCCATGGTTCTGGAGTGCATGCTCCAAGGCCAGAGGGAAGCAGGGATACAGCTAATGGAGAGTGCCCCCAGCCCTCCAAAAACCATCAGCAAGGTGCAGAATCTCGTTTTTGCTCTTCTTCTTCTTCCTCCTCCTCTTCCTCCTCCTCCTCCTCCTTCTCCTCCTCCTCTTTCTCCCTCCTTCTTTTCCCTCCTTCTCCCTCCTTCTTCTCTCTCCTTCTTCTCTCTCTTTCATGCGTGTGGGGCACTTCCCTGTTTTCCTAAGAGTGAGCCCATCCTGATGCCACATGGACGCTGACCTGCAGGCTGCCTGGCCAGCCAGCATCCCAGCTGAGTCCAGGGCTCCCCCTACAAGGCACTTCCAGTGGCCCAGAAAGATTTTTAAGTAAAGACCTTTTTTTTTTTTTTGGTTAATAAAGACGTTTTCAATGTGAGGTTTCAAGAGGTTCTGAAGCGGACATGGTTATTTTGCTGAGGCCATTATGGTTCCCAACCAGAGTCCCGCCATGCAGGTGAGCATTTTTCTAGTAATAAAAAAGGTTAGCTTTTTCAAGGCAACAAAACTGGCCACAAAAATATATATTTCAGGGGCTGGAGTACAGCAGGTAGGGCATTGTCCCCCGAGCACCACCAGGAGTAATTCCTGAGAGCAGAGCCAGGAGTAACCCCTGAGCATCACCGGGTATGACCTCAAAAGCAATATATATATAATATATATTTCATTTCAGCTCAAAGTATCCTCAGCTTTGAATTATTTGTACCATTTACAAGTTTCTGGTTTCTGGAGTTGGACAGTTTCCCTCTAGACAGAGGTGGCACTAGCCAGTCATTGCCACAGTCCAGATCTGGGGTCTGGCAGGACCCCACGCTTGTTTCCTGTCCCTTCCTGCTGGTCACTTTTCCAAGCAGAGTCCTCAGGGTCCCTGTGTCCTCTGAGACCAGTGCTGCATGGACTCCGTGGATTTCCTCACCCACTTTTCCTCAGTCCATTCTTTCTGCTCTGACACAGGATGATTGTAGAGAGAAATGCATTCTGTGCATCCCAAATGAAAACTCAGAGCATCTTTTCCAAGAAAGGCAGTGACTGATGGTAGGTGGTTATTATGGTGCGATTAGCACATGGCAGTACTTCAGACTGATAGAGGCTTAGTAATCTTTTTCAGGTTTCTTCTCCCAAGAAACTTGCACTTAACTCTGACTTTTCACTTCTTCGCCTCTTGCAACCAACCACCAAGTTTCAAGACTGTCTCCTCTACCTTTGCACCAGGCACCCACTTTGGCTCTTTGCCTCCTGCTCAGCCCCCAGTGTAGTGCTCGGCAAATAGTGGTTAAGTTCTGGTTGAATGGAGAAATGAATTTGGCATTCACAGCTGCCGGCTAAGTAAGCCATGTTTCTTTGAAGTCATGGAGTCTGACTTCCTCCTATTTAAATTTTCGGTATAAGCAATCATAGTGGTTATTGCGGCGGTGATTGTGTTGCTGAGATGGTGAGGGTGACATCAAGCATAAATATTTTGGTCACCCTCTCCGTGAAATGTCTCTCCTTTCTCCATTCCCTGGATTCCACACTGTCCTGAAAGATCTCTTCCCACCTCTCATCCCAGTAAAATGGGCAGGAGAGATGTACAGACACAGGACAAGTGCACCCTGATGAGCTTCCAACTAACATGTAAGGAGTCAGCTCCACGTTGATTCGTGCAGATCCCAGCCAGCAGGTGTGTGAGCCTCTCAGACAAGTGTGAGCCCTGCAGCCAAGGATATGGGAAACCCCTAGTGCATACAGCAAATGAGGAAAGGGTGGGGGGTATTTAAAATGAAGAAGGGCTGGAATGATAGATAGTACAGCAACTAGGGTGTTTGCCTTGCATGCAGCCGGACTTGGGTTGGATCCCCGGGATTCCATATGGTCACCAGAACCCTGCCAGGAGTGACCCCTGAGCACAGAGCCAGGAGAAAGCACAGGGTGTGGGCACAAAAAAATAAATAAGTATCAAACAGAGAGTCCAGGAGGCAAGGCACTTGTCTTGCACATGGTCAACTCTGGTTCAATCCCTGGTACCCCATATTGGTACCCTGAGCCCCACCACGAGTCATCCTTGTGCACAGAGTTAGGAGTAAGTCCTGAGCACTGCAGTAAGGCCTACCAAACCAAAAAATAAAGATGTAAAATTTTTAAACTAAATTAATCACTGTATCACTGTCACTGTATCACTTTCCTCCCATTGTTCATCGATTTGCTAGAGCCAGTAACGTCTCCATTTGTCCCTGCCCTGAGATTTTAGCAGCCTCTCCTTACTCACTCATCCTTCCCAACGGTGCTATATTGGAGGCTCTTTCAGAGTTAGGGGAATGAGACTGTTATTGTTACTGTTTTTGGCATATCAAATACACCAGAGCTTGCCAGGCTCTGCCATGCAGGTGGGATACTCTCCGTAGCTTGCCGGGCTCTCCGAGAGGGATAGAGAATGTACATAAGAGAATACAAGCAAGTATGTTAAAACCAAACAATGTGTGCTGCTTTAGGTACATCAGTGGGCTAGACTATAAGAGGTGACGCACTTCTGGGAGCTTTGTTTTATAGTCTCTGAATCTTGGCTGTTGATGGGATTAGATGGCGGCGGGGGTGGGGGGGCAGGGGGGAGGCAGTTTGTGGGTGTGACTGCCGAGCTACTAGAAAACGGGAGATCTAGAAAACGGTGGAGGGGACCAAGTCCCAATCCGAGCAGGCCTGGAGATCTCAGCCCCGGGTCCCTCATACTTGGGTTCCTCTGCCGGTTCCCTCATGCATGAGGCTCGTCTGAGTGTGTGGAGGGTGTCCTTGAGCATGGCTGTGGCTGGGTTCTGGAGGTTTTTGGCTGCTGGGGTTCTGCTTGGGGCAGGGAGGCCCCTCCCGTTGATCGTCGATTTGCTCGAGCGGGCCCAGTAACGTCTCCATTGGAGACTTTGTTGTTACTGTGTCTGGCATATCCAATACTCTCGGTAGCTTGCCGGGCTCTCTGAGAGGGACGGAGGAATCGAACTCGGGTCGACCATGTTGGCCGCTTATAAGGCGAACGCCCTACCCGCTGTGCTGTCGCTCCAGCCCTTGGGGCAGGGAGATAAAACCAAATTAAAAAAATTAGATGGGAGAGACAGTTGCTGCCTAAAATGCCCACGTTTACATGGTAGGTAGAATTTTAGACGTGTGTGTGCAGAGACAGGGTTGAGGGGAGGCAGAGGGGCTGCCTGGCTGGTCCCAGTGAGACCAGGACAGGGTTAGGGACCTGCCTTGGAGAAACTGGCATGCTCATTGAAGAGGAGCCACTGTGACGGAAAGGGGTCATCTCAGGGCCTCCCCCCACAACACAGAGGAAAGGAGGAACCGGAGGCCTGGGAGGGGAACTCCGCTCCCCAGCCTCACCCACCTGCCGGCGAGGGACCAGCCCCAAGCACCACCGCCATGGCAGAGAGCGCCGGAAATAGCTTCTCTAACTTGCTCTTTCATCCATCTAGGTTTTCCTCAAGGGGGCTATTTTAGGTGTCCTTATGTTTTTGTTACTAAAGTGAATCTAATTTGTAGCCTGTGCCCATGTGGGGACGTGGAGTGTCCCCAAAATAAAAACAGCAATTCCAGAAGGCCGCTCCATCCTCTGCGTTCTACCCACGGCTCCGCTCATTCCCCGCAGACCTGGCCACAGCCTCAGCCACCGGCTGCTCTATGGGAGAGATCCGGACTGTCCACCTTCCCTCGTCTGCATGGCCACAGGGACCAGAAAAGCACCCAGGAGGGAAGGGAGGCTGCTGGGGGCTGCTCAGGGGGCTGCCCTTTGTGTCCTCTGTCCCCTGGTCGACCCTCTGCACTTGCAAACTCGGCTGAGCCCAGGTGGCACAAAGCCAGCAGCTTCCTTACATTTTTGTGTGACCAGTAGTGGCCCGGCCTGGCCTGGACGCCCACCCACACAGGGGATGGGCTTGTCCTCACCTTTCCATTGCAAGTGAGACTTTGAGGTGGCCCCAGCCTCCTCGCCTCTAGTACTGCTGGGGACACTATTTACGCAGGCTGGTGAGCGTGCAGGCAGCCTTTTCGGCGGTGGCGCCGAACCCTTTTGATGCCACAGAAATTACAGGTTTGGGCTTAGCCAGCCGGATGGGAAAAGCAGGAGCTGCCCCATGCAGAGGGCACTGCCCAGGCCCCTCCTGTTTGACGTGATTCTTGGCGGCACTCCTAACGCGTCCTGTTTCAGAAGTTCTTGCCGCTCTGGCCTCCTGACGTCTGGGCAGTGCGAAATGTCACTATTTTTTTCTCCAGGCCACGCCCCGTCTGACAGATCAATACGCAGTGTTTCTCCCTCCTCAGATCTAGCAACGGGGACGGAGAGATTTTTGTCCTGTTTGTCTCACAATGGTGACATTACTGGTGCCCGCTCAAGCAAATCGATGAACAATGGGAGGACAGTGCTACAACAGTGCTTGTCTCCTATCAGTCTTCTCTGTCAGTGACGTATGGGGGTCCCACCGTTCTCCTCTGAGGGTAAGACCCCACGGGTTGGGCCCTGTTCCCTCACTTCTAGGATCTCAGGAACTGTCTCTGTTGAAGTGATGGCTTGGCTCTCATC
The DNA here is from genome assembly GCF_029834395.1 of Sorex fumeus. Taxonomy (NCBI): domain Eukaryota; kingdom Metazoa; phylum Chordata; class Mammalia; order Eulipotyphla; family Soricidae; genus Sorex; species Sorex fumeus. The sequence continues at coordinate 83,145,676 of NW_026606120.1, forward strand.
CAGTGAGTGCAGGGCACTGGCGGAGACACGGGCCAAGTGCTTGCTCTGATGCCGGGTGCCACCATAGGAGGGGAGAGCAGGAGCTGCCCCAGGTGCCCCCCTGAGCTTGCAGCCTGTGTAGACTGGAGGTCATGCCTCTGGCAGCCTGGCTCAGGGCAGCAGTGTCTTCGCTTGCACTTTTGCTCCCGCTCCTGCCCTTTGTCAAAACCTGTTCATTGCGTGCCTGTAACTGTTGAGGTGGTGGAGACAGGGACCTACTGTGTTGGGTTCTTCAGGTGGTGATTGGAGAAACAAAATGGCCACTGTGGGGTGGGGTGGCCGGAGAGCTGGTACAGCTGGGAAGGCGCTTGCCTTGCACGTGACATGACTGGTCAGCGCTCCATCCACAGCACTGCATGCAGTCCCCGAGCACTGAGTCAGGGGTAATCCCTGTGTACCGCCGGGTGTAGCCCCAAGAAGAGAGGAAATGAGTCTGGAGCATGAAGTTGAATCTGTATGTTCTGCCCAGAGCTCCTGAGCAGAGCCCCTGCAGCTCAGGACTTCATCGTCAGGGCTTCATGTGGTAGCTAGAGAGGAAGGAGAGTGCGGGAGATAGAAATCTAGGCTGAACATGGTTGACGCTACAAAACTGCCTCCGGAATTTGACAAAACCCTGATGCAGTTCCAGGAAGCCAATAGTCTTCTTACAGAGGGTCCCATGCAGAGGCCCCTTGGGAAAATCACCACAGATGTACCCAAGTGTGGTCTACCCACTATCAGTTGCGTGGGGGCCATTTTTCAGTGTCCTCTTGTGAGAAAACAGATAGTAGAACTCCTGCTAAGAAGTTAGAGCACAGTTTCTTGTATGGTAACTCAAAAAGCCCCATTGCAGTTAGATGACACAAATACTATTATCCCTCTGTTCTGTTAACTGAAATCCAAAGACATTTACCTTGCTAACAATCACGAAACGAACATGAGATGGGGACGGCATCCAGCAGCCAGTGTCCTGCCCTGCAGCCAGATGGATCCCAGACAGGAAAGTGGATCTCAAATAGCATAATGGATCCCAAACAGCAGAATGGATCTCAAACAGCAGGATAGATCCTATGCAGGAGAATGGATCCCAAATAGCAGAATGGATCCCAGACAGCGGAGTGAATCCCATGCTGGAGAATGGATCCCAAACAGCAGAATGGATCTCAAACAGGATAGATCCTCTGCAGGAGAATGGATACCAAACAGGAGCATGGATCCCATCCATACATCAGAATAGATCCCACATGGGTGAATAGACACCATGCTGATGGATGGGTGCTGGACTGAAGAATAGATCCCATACAGATGGATGGGTCCCACACAGGAGAAAGGATCCCACGCAGGAGAATAGATTCTGTACAGGACAATGGATTCTGCACAAGAGGATGGATCCTGTATAGGAGGATGGATCTCATGTACGTGAATAGATTCCATACAAGAGAATGGATGTCATACAGGTGAATAGATCCCATACAGAAGAGTGGATACTATGTAGGTGAGTGGATCCCATATAGGAGGGTTGATCTCAGGCAGATCAATGGATCCTGTTAGGAGAATGGATCCCATATAAGTGCACGAATGCTGTCCAGGAGAAGGGGTGCCCTCCCGGTGAGTGGATCCCACAGGGAGAATGAGAATGCACTGGCATTCAGTGGAACAGCTGACTAGGAGAAACGCAGCCTCACCCTATAGCAGTCATAGTCGAATCGAGAGCTCACAGATGACTTGCTGCTTTTTTTTTTTTTTTTTTTTGCTTTTTGGGCCACACCCAGCGATGCTCAGTGGTTCCTCCTGGCTCTGCACTCAGGAATTACTCCTGGCTGTGCTTGGGGAAACCATATGGGATGGCAGGGGTCGAACCCGAGTTGGCCGTGTGCAAGGCAAACGCCCTGTCTGCTGTACTATCGTTCTGTCCCCAACTTGCAGACTATTTCTCCGGCTTTTTTCTGTAACATAGAGGGTCAAAGAGGAGAAGGGACCTGCGGGCATTGCAGGAAGCTGAAGAGCAGGGCTGCGGCTCCCCTGCCCACTCCACTTCCCCCCTGTGCCAGCCGTGCCTGCCCAGGTGGACGGCTGTGCTGCCCAAGCCCATCTGCTTCTCGTCATTGGTCTTTCGAGGAAGGAGTGAATTCCCAAGCAGATGCCCTGAATGGCTACTTCCTAATGAAGCTGCATTTTAGGGCAGCCAGTTGGAAGTCCTCACTTAGAGAAGATCACAGACACGGTGAGGGGAGGTGCCAGGGTTCGAGGTAGCCAGCTGCAGAAAACAGCCCTCACCGCAGCCTCGACTACCTGCCACACCCCTCCCCCCCACTCCAGGTGCAGTCTGGCTTCCAAATTGCCAATCCCTCGTACCCAAGAATTTTCCATGGAAACATTCCTCCGGAGAAAATATCTTACATTAGACTTTTGTGTGTACACGCACACATGAACATGTGTGCGCACACTCACACACACACACACACGCACGCACGCACGTTGCATTTGAAGAAACATAGGCTAGAGCTAACCATGCCATCTGGGCAAGGCAAGCCAAGGGAATGAAATATTTACTGACTTCATTACTTCCCTGCTGATTTAGATACATACAAATATCCACACCTCTTACCTCATCCCCAAAAGTATTTCGGTGACTTGTAGAGAGGCACACGGTACACCTGGAAATAAACTTTGTAAATAATGAGACAGGCCGGGCAAAGCAAAAGGCTCAGAGGAGGGTTAGTACACAAAAAGGAAGTTTTGGAAAAAATAATCCCATAGAACTGCTCCAAGAAGGTGGGAGAGACAGCCTAGTAGGTAGGGCACTTGCCTTCCACACCAACTGGGCTTGACCCCGGCACCACATACAGCCCCCTGAGCATCACCAGGCATGACCTTTGAGCACTCCTCCCAAAATAATAAAGGTGCTGTTTTGTGCTTAGCGTCACTGAGGCAGCTTCCTGCTGTCCTAGGGTTTCTCTGCCGAGTGAATCCCCTGATGCATGGTAAGGAGCCCAGCTTTCCCACGAGTCTTCTCCACTGAAGCTGTGTCAGGCCTCTCCCCTGTGTGCGCTCTAGGCATCTTGCGGCGTGATTTGCTGCCGGACGTTCCTCCCCCCCCCCCCCCCCACCACCACCCATCTCTGCGTCCCCCAAGGTGTTTTGCCTGTTGTCAGTTGTTCTTCTCACTGAAGGCTTCCCCTCACTCACCGCTTTAATCGGGGTGATTTCCCGCATGCGTTTTCTGATGGACACCTCCTGGCCTTTCCTCCAAGGCTTTCTCATACTTACTGCACGGATAGGATGCGTGTGCCCAAGTGGCGTCCTGGTGAGGGTGAGGACACATGTTTCCCACGCGTGTTCCCATCAGAGGCTTCGTTCCTGGATGTGTTCTATGGTGTGTGGCAGATGGTGACTGACTCAGGGCTTCTCTGTCGTCGTCGCTGCTTCCATAGGGTATCTCTCCCCCGTGGCTCCTCTGGCGTCAGGCAGGCAGTGCCTCTCAGCCTCAGGCTTGCACCCCCTCACGTGCATGAGGAGGCCTTTCTCCTGCATGAGCTCAGTGTGACCACCAGGTTGACTGGGCACTGCGGCTCTCTCTCCCACGTGGATCCTCAGGCTCATAGTGAGCTGGGACTCACGACTGAGGGTTTTACATTCACTCCACAGGGGCTCTCCCCACCCCTGCATAACATAAACCCTTTGGTGCTTAAGAGAATAAGATTTGATATTCATGAAACTTACTGATGGATGGGTGTGTGTGTGTGTGTGTGTGTGTGTGTGTGTGAGAGAGAGAGTGTGTGTGACAGAATGTGTATGTGAGAGTGTGTGTGAGAGAGAGAGTGTGTGTATGTGAGAGAGACTGTATGTGTGAGAGAGTGTGTATGTGAGAGAGTGTGTGTGAGAGAGGGGGTGGAGAGAGAGAATGTGTGTGAGAAAGAGGGTATGTGTGTGTGAGAGAAAGTGTATGTGAGAGAGAGTGGGTGTGTGAGAGTGTGTGGGGGGGGGAAAGGGAGAGAGAAAGAGAGTGTGTGAGAGAGAGAAGGAGAGGGAGAGAGGGTGTGTGAGAGAAAGGGAGGGAGAGAGACACTCTTCATGGAGTCTTTGTCTAGAGGAAATGTGTGTGGCTCAGATGTGGTTTTCCAAATGACGGGAAAGGTGTATTTCCTCTCAATGCTTTCCAGCTCATCTTGATTTTTCTGGGGCTGTTTGTGGTGACCTTGTGGACAGTCTGTTGGGAAATGGTGGCCTTCGATCATCTGCAGCTCTTCTCTGGGCTCCAGCTGGTCCACGACTCCCCACGGGCCAACTGCTGTGGTCCTCTAGGCTTACATCCTTGCGTCATTGCTTCTGCCTGGAACACGGGGGCTACCCTCCCAGATGGGCCCCCTGGAGAGAGCCCCGGAGTGCAGCAGCATCCAACACAGAGCTGTCTGGAGCCTCGGCCCGTGTGTGGGACCCCGGGCTTGGCCGTGGGGCTCAGTCGTGAGTTGGGGGGGTGGGCGGGTCCGAGCACTGAGCAGGAGGTACCAGCGCTCTGTCCATGCCCATGCCAGGCGAAGGGGCTCAGTCGGTGAGCCCGAGATCCTGGGCATGACGTCCCCTGGGGTGCTCAGCTCTGCACCCCCGCCGGGTGCACTGCCCCAGGGATGGCTTCAGCCCCTCCCAACACCCATCTGTGTTGGCAGCTTCGCTGTGAAAGTCTCCCCGGAGTATATTGTCAGGGGCTCCTCTGCCCCCCTCACTCAGCTCCAGCAGCGTCCAAGATTTGGTCCTATTTGCTTCATCCCTTTCCTCTGCTAGAGTATTGTGGGGGGGGCTCTCAAGGCAGTGTTCTCTGTTCAGTGTATGGGCTCAAGGACGTGGCAGTTCAGGGATGTGGAAGGCCAGGGGCCAACAGGACCACCTCAGTGGTGCCCAGGAGCTTCAGAGCTAGACTCAGCTGTGCTTGGAGGCCGACGGGGTGTGGTGGGGGGAGTCAATGTCAAATCCAGATCCTAGTACATGTACCACATAAATTTTGGGACAGATTCTAAGGATGGTGTCACTTTATCTTGTGTATCCAGAATCCGGGACATCACACAGAAGCAGCAGCAAAGACATGCTGATGAAATTAAGGAGGGAGGCCACACCCAGCAGTGCTCAGAGCCAACTCCTGGCTCCTTGCTCAGGGATCACTCCTGGCAGTTCTCAGAGGGCCATCTGGGGTCCCAGGAACTGAACCTGTGTCAGCCATGTATGTGGAAGATAACCTACCCACTGTACTATCTCTCTGGCCCCTAAGGATTATCTCTGTCAAGTAATCCCTGCTTCTCAGGAACTCCTCAACCATCTTTCAATCCCCACAAACAGCCGATGTGTCTGATTCGGGATCCAGACATTCTTGCATCTGGTGGCCGTGACCCTTCCGTCCTTGGCCGTTTCTGAGAGGTGGACCCTTGCTGACTCTTCATGGCAGGCTGCCCGCTATTGACTTCCAGCAGGAACCAGGCCAAACTGTTCTTTGGAAGGTGCCCCCTCCTGTGTGTATCTGCGAAGAGAGGGCCGACCTCTCCCTCTGACTTCCCTTCTCCCTTTGTTGTCTCAATTGCTCACTTGAGACCCTTCCTCTGCCTCTCTACTTTGTGTCCTTGTCACATACCTCAGATGACAGAGTTGGCTTCTTAAAAGGTGAGACCCCGTCTGACCCAACTCTGTGCTTTCTATGTGGCATCTAGCTCGTTGTATGCACTTAGAGTCTTATCCACTGGAATTATCTGGAATGTGTCTTGATTATTCTTCCTGCCGGAGGGTAAACCCAAGGGGAAGACATTCATATCAGGAATTACGTTACCGGAGAAACCTCAGTTATGTGGTCACTGTTTCCTAATTTGCACGACTAGAATTTACCACCTAATTCAAAGTGACACATTCATCTCGCTGCGATTCTTAGAATTTAGAGCCTTATTAAGAGACTCGATTGGCATCATTACTACTTTATAATCTGTTGCATAAAAAAATAAGATTTCTTTGCTTTTTCACATACTATAATTAAAAACTAAAATCTTAAAACTGAACCCAGATCATTTGAGGTCACTAGCAGCTTTTGAAGTCATTTCCAAGTCCCCCCATGTTGTCTCTGAAGCCACATAGAAGTGATTCCAGAAATAACTGCATTGTACATTCAGCGTGCAAACTGGGTCACTTGGTGATGCTTCTGATCAGGGGAATTTAATTTTGCTTCAGAGTTCAGAAGTCAGACTAAAAGAGTGACTATCGCACACGATCACATGGATGCTTTGTTGTTGATAACCAACTGCAATCCAGGCTTTAATAAGTAAAAGGGAGTGGAAGAAACTTCAAAAGGTTGCATGATAAATGTTTTTGACAATGTGTCAGCTGAACATTAAACAGGAACTTTGTAAATCCTCTCATTCTAAATGGTTTAAATGGAAAGTTTTAAGCGTCTTCTTTCATAAGTATTGGCTTGAGATATCAGTGTATCCTGAAGAAAACAGTGAAGAGAGGAAGGGGGAGGGGGAGGGAGGGAGGGAGGGAGGAAAGGAAGGAAGGAAGGAAGGAAGGAAGGAAGGAAGGAAGGAAGGAAGGAGAGAAAGAAAGAAAGAAAGAAAGAAAGAAAGAAAGAAAGAAAGAAAGAAAGAAAGGAAGGAAGAAAGAGAGAGAGAGAAAGAGAGAAAGGAAAGAGAGAAAGAAAGAGAGAGAGAGAAAGAAAGAGAAAGAAAGAAAGAAAGAAAGAAAGAAAGAAAGAAAGAAAGAAAGAAGGAAAGAAAAAGGGAGGGAGGGAAGGAAAACTAAGAAATAAAAATAACACTTAATCCGGCAGATATCGTTTCTATCACTGCTGGAATATGGGGGTGCCCATAACAGCCTCATATAAGGTCCCCCATACCTATGCATTTTTCTGCGGCCGTTGATCAGGATGACTTCCTTTACAACCTGAGAGGACCATATATAAATAATACAGAAATACAAATAAATCGCTCACAGTGGCGCACCCCTGCAGCCACTCCCCGGACTGTATCACTACAGCCAGCAGTCAGGGATTCGATGCGTGATGGAGTGATGTGGGCAGTACTAGAGAAAGATGTGTGTAAGTTGAGTGTGTCAGCATTTCAGAGAGAACCTGCGCACAGTGGGGGAACTTCCTCACAGGGGCATCAGTTTCCTACCGAAGGGCCTAAAATGAAGTGGCTTACCCACTCAGGCAGTGGGGGCAGTGGGCGTCCCAGGCTGGGGAGGCTGGAAGTCTGACCACACCCGGCCCAGCTGAGACACACCCCACCCCCACCTCCACCTTAGAGCCTCTCTGCCATCTCTGCTGCCCCCTCACAGGACCCACTTCTACCTTAGCATCTCGCTCTTCTCTCAGATTGGACTAGGGGCCACTTCCTCTCCAGGATGACCTTAGGGATCCAGCTGATCTCTCTGGGGGCAGTAATTCTTCTGTAACTATGTCATCGACTCCACTTGTGACTTGCTCTTCTAACGGGGAGGTTATTGGTATCATCACACCTATTGAATCCATGACATTCAGACACTTGATTGTCCTGCTGATCAGCGTACCTTTTGCTCATTCACCTAAAGAATATCCTAAAACTGGGCTGGAGAGAGAGCACAGTGGGTAGGGCGTCTGCCTTGCATGCAGCCGAACCAAGTTCTATTCCCAGTATCCCATATGCACCCTCACCCCCCGAGCACCACCAGGGGTGATTTCTGAGTGCAGAGCCAGGAGTAACCCCTGTGCATCGCTGGATGTGGCCCAAAAAGCAATATATATATATATATATATATATATATATATATGTATTCTAAAACTGAACTCAGGTTATTTGGCACCATTGGAAGCACTCCTGAGAGTTGAGATCAAACTTTGGGTGGGTGTCCTGCACCCAGCAGTCCTACATGTGAACTTGAGGATCCTTTTGAGTATGACATTCGACAGACAAGCCTGGCACACAATATATACCCAGTGCACAGGGCTACTTGTATTAACTTATAAAGCAGACTAGAATGTTCTGGAAGTTGGCAGAGTGAAGCCTCCCCTGGCTGCTAGCTAACCACTGACCGGGCTGGGAGGAAAGGACAAGGCCGGCAGTGGTTGAAGGCCCCTGGAATTGGAATGGGAATGTTCCCCCCCCTCCAAGGTCCCTCAGGAGAGGGTGCACCTGAGAAGGACACCCCACAACAGCTGGAACCGTCACCCTGGGTGAAAAGCAGATATTTTTGTCTAGAGACAGAGTAAGAAGACATGTCATGTCGTTTGGGAGCAGGAGTGGAAGAAATCTGGAGACATCTTTAGGGCACACCCCAGCCCCTCTTCACTGAAAGGCAGCTCGGCCTGTGTGAAATTGGTTGTCACCTGGGACTGCTGTCACTGCAGCTCAAATGACTTCCCTTACTTCAGAGTCCCCTTGAGAAATGACCCCTCCAGAGCTGGCTGAAAAATCAAGTTGCCTCCAGGTAGCCGTCAGTTTCATGCTTTTATCTATTCTTATGGTCTGAGTAAATTAAAAAATTAATTGATAAAAAAAACACATTTATTTTAAAAATTAAAAACAGTTACAGTGGCTAAAAAAAAATGAAAAATCAAGTTGTACATGGGTCGTTAAACTCAACAGAAGTACATAGCCTTAACTGGGCATCGGGTAAACCCTAACAGCCAAAGCAGCGTGTGCAGAGAGGGCCACGTAATGATGGGCTGAGCAGTGGGTTGTTTTTTCACCTCGATTGGACGTGCTCTGCGGCAGGAACGAAGCTTGACTTCCGTTTCCATGGGGGAAAACTTCTGACGTGTTGGAGGGAAGGGGAAGGAGGACCCTGTGTATGTGTGTGTGTGTGTGTGGAGGGGGGGGGGGATGGCATTGTGAATGATTAACTCTAAGTAAGGAAATCGCAATGGAAATGGATGGCTTATGGGTGCTCAGGCAGAAACGGGTGGTCTGGGGTGCTGGAGCCGTTGGCTCTGTGTCCCGCGGAGACTGAGCCAGGGTCCCCGTGGTTTGCACACTGCCGAGGAGGAAGTGCCTCCCCCGAGCCCGCCAAGTCCGAGCGGTGGTTCTTGAACTTGATCCTAGATTTCCAGCACCCGAGATAAGAGCTTGTTCACAGGAGAAGCTCTCTGGAGTGGCAGGGCGGTGGGAGGAAACGTGCTCTGAACTTCCTGAGTGGAAACGCACCGGCTCCTTCAGCAGGAGGCGTGGGTAACAACGCCAGCCCCCTACCCACCCCCCACCCCCCACCCATCTCCTGTGATAGGGGCGCATTGGTGAAGATTCACCAGAAGGTTTTGCTTCCTGAGATCATCAAAGCCAGGGACAAATAGGAAAGGGATCCCATTCCCGGAACCTCTGCTCAGACCAGGAAAGTACTTTTTTCTCTTTTTTCTTTTTAAGGGCCATTTTGAGGAGTTTGTTTTGTTTTTGTTGGGAGGTGGGGGGGAACATCCAGCAGTACTCAGGGATTACTCCTGGGTCTGTGCTCATCTGGCAGGGCTCATGGAACCCTATTATGGGGTTATGGGGGTCGAACTCAGGTCAGCTGCTTGTGAAGCAAGCACCCTGCCCACTGTACCCTCTCTTGCCCCTTTTTGAGGGCTTTTAAGGGAAGCGGCTTAGGAATTTTAAGGTCCTGAAAATCAGTGAGAGGGCCTATGACAATCTCCCTGTTCTTTGGAGGAAACGCGGCTCATGGTTCCTACGTTGGTCCCCAGGCTTGTGCCTGTTGAGTGGTCCAGTTGCCTGGATGCTGCCGCCACGGCTTGCCCACTGACCCCAAGGGAAATTTCTAGATGGCGTTCGTTGCACTGGAAAGAAACTGTTTTATGTGAGCTTCTCCACTGGGTCCAAACCCCCCAAAAGAGCAGATCACGGCGGGAGTCTGGATACTTAAAGGTGCTCACCTAGAGTGTGAGAAGGGGAGAGAGAGGGAAAGGGAGGGAGGAAGGAGAGAAGGAGGGAAAGGAAGAACAGAGGTGGGAAGGGCAGGGCAGGGCAGGGAAGGGAAGGGGTGAGGGGAGATGTGGGAAGGCGACAAGAGGAGAGAGGAGAAGACAAAGGGAGAAAACCCAGAATCGTGAAGAGACCACCTTGAGGGACAGGAGAGATAGTACAGCAGGTAGGCGCTGGCCCTGCCCACAGCTGCCCTGGGCTCATTCTCCAGCACTGCTTCAGGTGCCCCACTACCCAGCATCCCTGAGAGCAATCCCTGAGCACGAGACAGGAGTAAGCCCAGAGCACTGCTGGGCGGGGGACAAAACCAAACAAGAACTTGAGAGGGCAGAGCCGGAGTAGCCCAGTCTGCTCTTGGCCCTAGACTCCGCCTCACCCTGACCTGTGGGTTAGGACTCAGCCTGGACGCTTCTAGAGGAAGTCATGTCTTTCGAAGAATCCGTCCCTGGCACGTTGGTTGAAGACTTGTCCTGTTGGTAGCAGGTTGAGGCTGCATGGGGGGAAAAAAAATGACAGCCATGGAGCGGTCTTGGCAAAGAACCCCACCTATCCAGACCCTAGAGTCAGTCTGCTAGCATCCCCTCCCCCAAGGGGGCTCAGAGTTCGGGGACCTTATCCTGCATCCTCTTTTGTTTAGAAGTGACTTTAGGGGCCAGAGGGACAGTACAGCGGATAGGGCATTTGCCTTGCATGCGGCCAACCCAGGTTCAATCTCCCATATCCCATATGGTCCCCTGAGCACCACCAGGAGCAATTCCTGAGTGCAGAGCCAGGAGTAACCCCTGAGCATCCCTGGGTGTGACCCAAAAAGAAAAAAAAAGTGACTTTATTTTAAATCTGACTTTGAAAGATCATGAGCTTCCATGGCCTCTGTCTTGCCTCTTCCAGTTAGCAGAAGGCCAGAGAGAAACTTTGGTCATTCCTGTGTCAACTCACATGTCAAAGAAAAGTGCACTGGTGGAGGTGCCAGACGGGTGCCAGAACACTGTATGACTAAAACCCAGTCGTCAGCAGCTTTGTAATGGGGTATCTCATGGTGATTCAATAAGCACTGTAGCACTGTTCTCCCGTTGTTCATCGAGTTGTTCGAGCGGGTCCAGTAACATCTCCATTGTGAGACTTGTTACTGTGTTTGGCATATCGAATACATCACGGGTAGATTGCCAGGCTCTGCCGTGCGGGTGAGATACTCTCGGTAGCTTGCCGGGCTCTCCGAGAGGGGCGGAGGAATCAAACCTGAGTCAGCCGGGTTGGCCGCATGCAAGGTAAATGCCCTCCTGATGTGCTATCGCTCCAGCCCTGGTGATTCAATAAAAGGAATTTAATTTTAAAAAAATTTTAAAAAGGTCACCAGGAAGGGGGCAGTACCGTCTGCACTCCAGCACCGTCCCAGAGACAGCAGCAGCTAATTTGAGAGGTGGCCTGCACCCTCCCCCCACCACACACACACACACACACACACACACACACACAACTGGAGGTCCCTTGGCTTGGTCACAGGGCGTGTGTTATTCCTGTTTGGTGGATAAAACCAATCAGAGGAAGATGGTTTCAATCAGATCTTATCGTGGGAACAGATATTTTAGGACCCCTAGTTTTGAAGTCCTAGAACATATTTTAAATGGGAAACAGACCATCGCCATTGAAAAAAAAAAGCAACCCGACATTTGGCTATATGCAGATTAGCACAGCAAAATATGTGTGTGTGCGCGCACACGTGTGTGTGCCTAAGTCTCCCAGTCTTGTTGACTGAAAGGCCCCAATATGAGCACCTCCTCCCCATCTCTCCACTTGACCTCCCAGAGAGGGGGGTCTCCTTCCACCCACTAAAAGAGGAGTGAATTGTTCACTCCTCTAAGAAGACTGAGCTGGTTCAGTCTTCTTAGAAGAAAGTAAATTCAGACCTCGGGAAAGGAGGAAGTGGCGGACTTTGCCATTCTAAGTCAGAAAAATCTTGATTTTTTTGTTGTTGGTTTTGTTTTTGTTTTGGAAATGATCAATGATCGCTCGGGCTAGGAGCTGCATGCAGAAAGGAGATAAAGGGACAAACTCAGTAACCTCTCAGTATCTGGGTTGCAGAGCACAGTGCCCAGAAGGGGTGGGGGGGGAGAGAGAGAAGGGAAAGAAGGAAAGTGCCTGCCATAGAGCCATAGACCCAGGCTGGGAAGGAAGGGGGGAGTGGAAAATGGGAGGGAAACTGGGGTCATTGGTGATGGGAAATGGTCACTGGCGGAGGGATAGGTGTTGGATCACTGTATGACTGAAACCCGTTCACGAACAGCTTTGTAACTGTAGCTCATGGTGATTCATTTAAAAAATTAAAATTGAACAAACAAAAACAGAGATTCTCAGGCCCAGACACTGGGGCATGGCTCCGAGGGGGAGCACACACCATTGCTCCATCCTCAGTATCATGGCCTGGCGGGGGGGGGGGGGGGGGGGGGTCAGGGATCAAACCCAAAGTCCTCACCTGCCCTTGAGGGGACTGGCTGGACCCTCATCCCCAGTCCTGTCCCTGCCCGTGTGGGTCCACACTGGCTTTGGTGGGTCCCTCTTGCAGACCCCCACACCACAGTCCCAGCCTGGAAGTTTCTGCAGGCTGCTCTGACCTCTCCTGCATCCCTGAGTCTGAGTGAAGTCCCTCACTATGTTGTTAGCGCACATGCACACCACACACACACACACACACACACACACACACACACACACTTCTGATTATTGGCACACACACACACACACACACACACACACATACAGCACAGCGGTAGGGCGTTTACCTTGCACGCAGCCAGCCAGGCCGAGCCGGGTTCTATTCCTCCGCCCCTCTCAGAGAGCCCGGCAAGCTACCAAGAGTATCTTGCCCGCACGACAAAGCCTGACAAACTACCCATTACATATTCAATATGCCAAACACAGTAACAACAAGTCTCACAATGGAGACATTCCTGGGCCCGCTCAAGCAAATTGATGAACAACGGGAGGACAGTGACAGTGACACACACACATACACTTACACACACATACACACCCTTCTGATTATTGGCCACTGTGGTTTCTGAGCTTCCCGATTCCCACTTTATCTCCAACGGCTTCTTAGCAACCCAAGAGTCCCCCTCTGTCCACCTCAGAGCACACCTGCCCTCTGGCTTAACAGAAGTGTGCTTTGGCTAGTGGTCATTTGCTCAGCTGGTCACAGGACCATTCACCATCCATCACGTCGATCCAGCTGAGCTGGTTCAGCATTGGGGATGGGAAGTCCATCTTGCAGTATCTCCATTCAACTATTGACCCGAACTGACTTTACACTTCATTGGTAGGCCTCTGGTTCTATGGCGGTGGGAAGAGACCTTTCTTTGAGGTTAACTTGGCAACTAGATTCATGTCTTTTATAATTTGGCCTTTCTTATATGAGACATTTTTTAAGTTGTTCGTGACTTGTTACATTCAGTATTCCAACATCAATCCCACCATCATTGTACCTTCCCACCATTATTGTTTCCAATTTTCCCAACCCCCTCTCAAGCCTGACCCTCTTGCAGGCCCTGAATAATTTATTTTATATCGCTTGTTATAATTTGCTAAAAATGATCAAAAAATACTTCCTTAGATGAAAGTGCATAAATATTGTTGTATCTCACCATGGGGCCATTAAGCCCTTGTAGAAGAGATTACTCACATGTTGTTACAGATTAAGTCTTGTGTGTTGGTATTTTTTTAATCAAGATTGGTATATTTTAAATAAGTCAAATCCACCCGGGTCCGCCATAAACAAGTCTGGTTGGGGTTTGTCAGCATCTTTGGAACCTTGGAACTCTGAAACCTCTTTTTTTTCTAATTTTTATTTTATTTTTATAAATTTGTTCACAATAATTCATTATATTTAATATTGAAACACCAATCCCAGTACCATGCACCTTCCCACCACCATAGAGGAAAGTGTGTGAAGATTGTTGTATTTCATCCTGAAGCTGTGAAGCCCTTGTATAAGAGATTACAAACATGTATGTTAAACCCCAAAAAATGTGTGCTACTTTTGGTACATCAGTGGAGTAGAGCATTCACAGCTGCACACACCAGGAATTCTGAAAGTTAGAATATGATTATAGAGCAGATTCTCTCATGGGTAAGGCCTGTGTCACTGTCTTCCAAAGGAGGTTTATTTCAGAGTCTCTGGATCTTGGCCATTGATGAGATTACATGGTGCCCGGGGCAGTTTGTGGGTGTGACTGCCAGGCTTCTGAAAACTGGGGATCTGGGGGGAGGAGTCCCAGTCCTGCTCCGAGCAAGTGAGCTTGGATCTGAAACCTTTTGAATGCTGGTCCATGTGACCCCATTTCCCTGCTTGAAGCACACTCCTTCTGATCTCTTCTATCTCCTTCTGTCTCAGGCTTTACAAGACGAACTAGAAAATCGAACGAATCAGGTGCGAAATGTGGAGAAGAAGCTCCAGCATAAGGAGTTGGAGGCCCAGGAGCAGGTAGGCACCTGCCCCCCACAACCCCTACACACACACACACACACACACACACACACACACATGCACGCACACACGCACACATGCACACACACACAGACACGTGTGGTCACTACGTATGCTGGTTTTCACTCTTTGTGCATTGGTTTTAAATGGTATGAGAGTAAATCTGGTAGATAAATTTGAGGAAATTCTGAGCTCATGAAAAGAGGAAACACTGCAGTAAGGCTCCTAGAGAAGCTTTTTTGATCTCTGGAGATTTTTCAAAAAGGATCCCAAGAAGGGCTGGGTCAGTAGGACAGCAGGTAGGAGCATTTTCCTTGCATGCGGCCAACCCGAGTTTGATCCCCGGCACCGCATATGGTTCCTCAAGACTACCAGGAACGCCCCTGAGTGCAGAGCCAGGAGTATGCCCTGGGCACATCCAGGGATGGTCAAAAAGACAAAAAAACAAATAAACAACGACAAAACACCACCAAGTAGGATCCCAAGATAGGACATTGCACAGAAGAATGGCAGAAGTAAGCCCTTCATTGATCTTGAAATTTATTTTTTAGCTCAAAAAAACACCATTTTTTTAATTGAAGTAATATCGCATTGTATCTTTTATAAGTTTCAGGCCAAGGGTGGGGAGGGGGGAATCATTGGGTCATTGAGGCTCCTCATGGTATTTACTACATTAAATTCACCCCTGGCAGTCCAACTCTGTTCATCTTACATTCTTTCATTTAGCCCACTTACCCGCCCCTCCCCCTTCCCTCCTGACAGTCACTTAACCTGACTTAAATTCCGTTTCTTTGGTTTCTCTGTTCCATGTGGGAATGAGTTCATGCAGTGCTTATCTTCTGCCATCTGAACTCTTGCACTCTGCATAACACCTCCACTCTGCCCTTCATCCATGTTGTTGCAATGGTGGGGTTGAGTCTTTTTGATGGATTCATAGTATTCCACTGGCAGGTGTGCCATATCCTCTTTGTTGCCTCATCTGGTGATGGGCACTGAGGTTGCTTTCGGCTCTTTGCTACTGTAAATAATGCTGCAATGAAAGGGGGAGCACATAGATTGCTCCAAATCAGTATTTTGGGTTTGGGGGTTGTGGGAAATGCCCAAAAATGAGATAACTGGGTCATTTGGAATTTCAGTTTTCAGTTATTTTAAGAATTGCCTTCTCCTCCTTCTGCTGCTGCACCAGCCTACATTCCCAGCACCGTGTATAAAGCATCTCCTCTCTCCCTGCCCTCCCACACCCTTGTCTCGTGGACCTTTACTGTTCTCAGAGGGATGAACTCATCAACCAGCAGTTTCGGCTTGTGGGTGCCCAGTTTTCATACTTGCTGAATTGAGTTGCCACCTCTCGTTTCTTCCTGCTCTCTGAGATTATCCTGTGTAATGTCACCTCACTGTCTCATGTGTGATTCTGTAACATCTTGATCTTATCAGATCAGTGGAGGCCTCACCCAGATTGACGGTAGGACTTTGAAAGTGCATTGGTAATCAGTGGACAAGGTTCAGTGAGCCTTCCTCCTATTTACATTTCCTGGACCAACACACAGGGACCTGGTGTGGGACTCTCCTCCTTCCTTTGGCCCAGGTTGGGCCTGCTGTGGCCACTCACATCTGGGTGCCCGTTTCCTTCAAGGAAGAATTCTGGTTCTCTCTGAGTGCCGAGGTACCCGCTTCTTTAAGTCCTTTCCACGTGTGTTTGTGGGTGCGGATGGCACATTCTCTGCTTACTCCCTCCTGGATGGGAAAAAAGACCATTCCCCTTCCCACTGCCCTGCCTAGCGGGATCTGTTCTACGCAGCCCAGAGGAGAGAAACAAGGTCACTTTTCTCTGTAATAGTACTTGCGTGCATTCACATATGTGTATAAAGACATGCGTTATATAGAGCCTGTGTCAAATATCGGGGGGGGGGGGGGAGACAGTAGGTCCCTGGAGTGAAAAATCAAAAAGAACCACCCTGCATCAAATTCCCTCCAGATTCCAGAAGCCACAAAGTAGGCTGCATATCAGTTCATCTTCCCTCCTCAGAGCAATTCAAGGTCATGAGTGCCCGGAACCAACCATGACGCCTCCGAGAGGCTGAGTCATTGGTTCAGGAGACCATCAAGCTGGTCAGCCAAAGCTGTGTATTCGGTCAGACCCCACTTATCTGAACGAAAGCCTTCTCCCCTTTTGTGGCAGCTTTTACATTGCAACATTTCTTTCTCTTTAAAAAGAATTTTTTTTAAATCACCGTGAGATACAGTTACAAGTTTTCATGTTTGAGTTTCAATAATCAAACACCCATCCTCCACCAGTGCACATTCTCCACTACCAGTGTCCTCCATATACCCCCCTTTCCCCCCCTCCCCCTGCCTCCATGGCAGACAATTTCTCCCATACTTCCCCTCTACTTTGGGGCATTATGGTTTGCAATACAGATACTGAGAGGCCATCACATTTGGTCCCTTACCTACTTTTAGCACACATCTCCCATCCCGAACGATTCCTCCAACCATCATTGACTTATTGATCCCTTCTCTATCCCAGCTGCCTTCTCCCCCAGCTCATGAGGCAGGTACCAACTATGGGGCAATATTCCTGGCCCTTGAGGTCACAACATTTCTAGGTGAAATAAAGCAGAGGAGCAAGCTTCGGCAGGGAAGCCCAACGCCCCGCGGCAGAAGACAAATAGCCTTGCAGGCACCCATTCAGGAGCAGGTGCCATTGGCCGGCCCTGGGCCCCAGGAAGGAAAGAACTGAGGAAACTCAGCCAAGCAGATCTGGCCCCGGCAACAGCTGCCGGCTCGGATGGCAGCCTGGTGCTGCAGTGGCATCCACTTGGAGATGTCGCAGCAGGCCTGCTGACCTCTGTCCGCCACCCCCACCCGCACCCCCACCCCCATCCTGGACTTGGGAGAACAGCGGGAAGCCAGCACATACCAGCAGGAAGCCGGGCTCCCCGGAGGACCTGGGTCTCTCCAAGCTGGGATAAAATATGACTTAAGGTAAAAACATTGTTGACATCGTTCTGAGTCATGGCAAAACTTCACACAGAAAAATTCCATGATATATTGAGAGTAGGGAAATGAAGGGAGCCCAAATAAACAACAGAGAAGACTCTAAGAACGACTTTTATTATTATTATTGACATCTTTTTGATCATCAAAGTTGCTTTCATCTTTGTAGTGACAATAGTTCTTTCAAATATTTCATACACTAATTCCTGATATCTACTATTAAGTTGTAGTTGACCAGAGAAATGTCAGGAAATACCGAGGGATACGGCTAAATATTTCAGAATATTTGCAGTCATCAACCACTGGGTTCTTTCCATAAGGCCCTTAGGGTGGGGGGTGAACGGGCCAGGTGCAGCCTGGTAGGTGGTTTGGTGGACAGAGCCAATTGTTTCAGCAAAATTGAAGTGTATAAAGGAGAATGAGCAACATTCATCTATATTTTGTTTAATTAAACTTGCATCTAAATTTGGTCAAGACCTAAGGGCCTTGACCTAGAGACTCCCAAATGAATCTCAGAATAGATTAGCTCCCTACAGATATGTCTCTGGACCCCACTCATAATTTTAGAATTCCAGGAGTATGCGGCCGCAAAAGCAGCCACGCAACTTCTCACGATAGTCATAATAAGCAACAGAAAATAAATTACCTAGCATCTACCTGTGGCAGGAAAGTTCGAAGTAATGGTGTTGGGAAGCTATACTGGGGGTGGGATTGGTGTTGAAATATTGAATGTAATCAATTAAAGTGAACAATCCTATGAAAATAAAATTTTTTAATTAAAATAAATACATTTGACCAATACCCTCCACCCCCTTGCATCTGACAGTAGAAGAAGTAGTCGCAAATAATGTGTGGTCAACCATACTTTTAGGTATGCCAATCTAATGAGCTTCCTGAGGATATTTTAAATTGCTCTGTAGGATTTTCTTTTTTATGACAGTAACAGTAGCAGGCCCAACAGCAGCCGGGCAGAAATGACTGAAACGTGCACAGAACAGCCCCTTAGAACTTTCTTCTCTTGTCTTTTCAACCAAATATTAGTATCCCAATACTAGTTGCGTAAAGAATCCAAATTGAAACTGGCAGAATTACAAAGGACAATTTCCTGGGCTGTTTTTTTTTTTTTTTCAACTTGCTTGTTTCAAAAAAAAAAAAAGTTGAAACTGTCTCTGTTTTTCATTTGAGGGGGGAAAAAAATTCCTGTGTTTTGATTCTATAAAAACAAAAAATGAATGAGGCATTTTAAAAGTTGTGTTTTTAATTAAAAACCAAAGGCTTGGTGGGTGGCATTCCCACTGCCCACTGGGGCCTCTGCCCCCCGCCCCCCCCCCCCTCGCGCTTCACCTTCAGCAGGTCAGTCTCCGAGTGCCCAGAACTGGCTTCACCCTGGGTACAAAGAGTTAATTTGCTCCCGCTGCAGATCCAAGATAACAGGAATAAAATTAGAAAATGCTAATTTTCCTAAGTCAGTCTAAGACACAGGATCCTGCCTGTAATCCACCTAGAGAGAAGCAATTAAAAACCATTATTTGTATCCATCCCCAGAGTTAATAATTTCTCATTCCAGATAAGATCCAAGCAAGAAACCCCATAATTGCAGCCCTGGTGAGGGGGCGGCGGATGGGACAGGCTCATGACTCAAGGAAGCTAACTAACGGGGAGCTGGGAAGCTGACCTGGTCCCGGGCCCCAGCTCTCTGCAGTCTGAAGACCAGACTGTTTCCCTGGGGCCAGGGATGCGCAACCCACCGGCTCCCTCTCAGAGACAGACAGGGATTTTGATTCCTTGTGGTACCCAGTCAGTCGCTGGGTCCTTGCCAGGATTAGCTCTTGAAAAGAGAGGAAAGGATGGGAGCAATAGGACAGTGAGTGGGGCTCTTCTTGCCTTGCATAGAGTCCCACCAGGTCACACCCCATGTCGTCCCCCATGCACGAACAGGAGTGATACCTAAGCACTGAGCCTGGAGTAAGCCTTGAGCATCGTCAGGTGTGGCTCCCTCCTCCCCAAAACTTAAGGAGAAAGAGAGGGAAGGAAGGGAGGAAGGGAGAGAGGGAGGGAGGGAGGGAGGGAGGGAGGGAAGGAAAGGAAGGAAAGAAGGAGGGCAGGAAGAAAAAGAAATAGGCTAAAGATACACTTGGTCTTCCTAATGCTGGGTGATGCACGAGGTGTAGCAGTGTCAGAATTTACCAGCTATGTTGGTAATAATACGCAGATCATCGCCATACACGGAACAGAAATACCTGGAGCCAAGTTGCGCCCTTGAACTGGACAACTTACAGGTGCAGCACTCACAAGACTGCCCTCTCGGTTTCCCTGGAAGAATATTTTTCATTAATTAATTAATTGAGGAAAGTGGCACTTTTTCCCTAGATCTAGGAAAGAAAATCCAATTGCTGTTTCTTCCAGAAGAAAAAAAAAAGAAAGAAAGAGACTGGAGGGAGGGAGGCAGGCTGGGGCCTCACCCAGTGGGCGTCAGGGGCTGCTCTTAGCTCTGTGCTCAGGAGTGGGCCCTGTCAGTACCTGGGGGACCACGTGCGGGGATGGAGATCAAGCCGGACTTTGCCGCCCGCAAGGCCAGCATCTTCCCCATGTCCTACCTCTGCAGCCCCAGGAACATGTCTCTTCCTCTGCGGCCTGGCCTCCTCCAGGCAGGCAGCCCGTACTCAGGGACCGAGAAGCAGCAGAGGAGCCTGCCAGGGGCCACCGTCCAGCTGAGCAGAGGACAGAGGGAAATAGAATGTCCATTCGCGGCTGTGGCTCCAACGTCCTTTTAACCATTCCTTCTGAATGATGCTTGGAAGCCTGGGCTCCCAGGAGGCATTGTTGGGACGGCTGCCTGGCGTCCCTGAGCCCCTCCCAAGGAAAGGAAGGGCCTTGCCAGGAGCAGGCCAGGGTCCCACAGCGTGGGCCTGGCGAGGCACTGACCGGGTGGAACTGTCCCCTCAAGGGAAGCCACTGTTGCAGGGCAGGTCAGAGCATGGCCCGTTGGCTACTGCCGACTCGATCCAGGGGACCCCCCTGCCCCGGGTCTAGGGCCCACCTCTTGTTGCAGCCGCTGGTTGTATACCAAGGCTTAACTGCATGTCCAGACATTGAAGGGCCGAACTGAGCAGGCACAGGAAACCCAGACTTATTTTTGCCCCCCAAGTAGTGCCCAGGGTGAGAGAGTGGGGGGTGGGCCAGACTCACTGTAAATTTCAGCCCCCCGGTGCAAAGGCCCGAAGATGACACGCCATGGGGGGCCCCCGGGACACCCCCAGCAATGCTCACGGGAGCTGTGTGGTGGCGAGAACCGAACCTGGGTCGACCCAGGCCTGCCTGCGCCCTTCCCGCTGTGCTTTCTCCCATCCCAGCCCTCCCCCAGATATTCTTAAATCACAGCCCAGAGTCAGTCACAACAGAGTCAGTCAAGACTGGACTTTCCATCCAGCTTCACAGATGCCCCCCTAAATCCTTAAACCCCCATAAGGAGTCAGTGGAGGAGAGAGTCACGTGACGGAAGACAGACTCAGTTAAGGTGACTGCGAGAGTGTCCCCAACCCTAGCCGGGCCCAGCCCTTCCCAAGACCTGCACCCACCCTAGTAAGAGAATTGCGTGGCTGCCAGTCCCGAGATGCCCCTTGTCTCCACGTGTCATGGGAACTTTCAGGCATGGCCCTGAGCCTCCCATTCCTCGAACATCAGGGCCAGAGGGGACCCCGGGACAGGGGCTTGAGTTTAAAACCCTTCCAAAACGGGCGGGCACTGTCCAGACACCCGCATACGAGGCTCCTCACTCAGAGCAAGCAGGGCCAGGTGAGCCAGGCGGGGGACAGGAGGACATCGGGGAATGGCTGGGTCACAGTGTGCAGGGAACTGAGGCTCTTCCCTGGCCAGAAGGTGCTCCCCAGCAAGAGGAGTGTTAGACCAGTTAGACCAGAAAGTTCTTTGAGGGGAGAGAGCGTTCGCCTTGCACGCGGCCAACCCGGGTTCAATCCCCGGCCTCCCATATGGTCCCCTGAGCACTGCCAAGAGTAATTCCTAAGTGCAGTCAGGAATAATCCCTGTGCATCACTGGGAGGGAGGGAGGGAGGGAGGGAGGGAGGGAGGGAGGAAGGAAGGAAGGAAGGAAGGAAGGAAGGAAGGAAGGAAGGAAGGAAGTTCTTTGACCAGTGAAAGAGTTGGTTGGGATAGACACCCCCTCACTGCCAGCTGCTTTCTCGGGCTGACCAGGACTTGGTGCCAGGCTCAGGGCGGGGCTGGGGGGGGGTTGCAGGCTGGGTGGATGGTGTCTGCCATTCATTCGGGGAGCAGCGTGGGAGGGGGCAGCTCCTGAGACTGTTTCTCCTTTCTGTGGGAAGTGTCACCTGGTGGCATTTTGCCCTTTCAGAAGCTTCATCTGGAAGCAGGAGATCAAGATGAGCCCAGAGTTGAAAGGAAGCCAGCGAAGAGGCTCAGGAACCAGGCTCGCATCTGTAATCGGCCTAGGACTTGCTCTGGCCATAGCCAGAGGGAGGAGGAAGAAAAGGGAGGGAGGGCGGGGAAGGCCAGGAAGAGCCACTTACCATTCAGAGCACCGGATTCTTGGGAGGCCAGAGAAAGGAAGAGGCAGAACAGCCCGACCCAGGTTCCCTCGAGCAGGCAGCTGTGGCTTGGATGGAGCTGATCTCCACTTTTGGCTCAGGGTCCGAGGCGCCAGCAGCCAGCCACGCACTGGGAGACATGAGGCTGAAAACCCAAGTCTAGGAGCCAGACAGGATAGCCCAGTGGGGAGAGGGTGCTTGCCTTGCACACGGCTGACCCGGGTTCTATCCCCAACATCTCCTAGGGTCCCCAAACACTGTCAGGTTTGATTCCTGCAAAGCCAGGACTAAGCCCTGAGCATCGCTAGGTGTAACCAAAAAAAGAAATACACATCTCCCATCTCTAACGATTCTTCCAACCAACATTGTCTTAGTGATCCCTTCTCCATGGAGATGTGTGCTGAAAAGGAGATAAAGGACCAAACATGATAACCTCTCCGTATCTGTATTGCAAACCATAATGCCTCAAAGTAGAGAGAGAGTATGGGGGACATCATCTGCCAAAGAGGCAGGGGTAGGGGTGGGATTGGGGGAATATTGGGGATATTGGTGGTGGAGAATGTGCACTGGTGGAGGGATGGTGTTCGATCATTGTATGACTGAAACTCAAACATGAGAGCTTTGTAACGGTATCATGGTGATTCAATTAAAAAAAAATAAAAGAAACCCTAAGAAAGGACTGAAAAGACAAAAAAGAAGAGGAGGAGGAGGAGGAGGAAAAGGAGAAGAAGGAGGAGGAGGAGGAGGAGGAGGGGGAAGAGGAAGAGGAGGAGGAGAACAAAGAGGAGGAGGAGGGGAGGGGGGAGGAGGAGGAGGAGGAGGGGAGGGGGGAGGAGGAGGAGGAGGAGGAGGAGAAGGAAAGAAGAAGAAAGAAGAAGAAATACAAAGAAAATCAGAGCCCTCATCCCTGCAAGAAAGATCAGTAGACCTAGAAGCAGGTCTGAGTCCCTTGAATTGGGGGATGATCCCATTCATCACGGGGAGAGACAAGGTGGGCAGGGAGAGAATAAAACTCTAGGGTCGGGGTGACCTTGCCCAGAAAGAGCAAAGAGAGAGGGAGGGAGCCCGGGACCTGGCCCAGCCGCTCTCAAGGGACTAGGGAGAGCGAGAGTGGGGAGGGCAACTGTCCTGAGGGTGGGCACTGCAGTGCTTCCTCTCAGACTGGGGGTTCCCTGGGCTTCAGGGCCAGTCTGCCCCCAAGGCCTCCCCCCACCTTCAAGGAAGCTGAATGGCTCTGCAAAGCCTTTCCTGTCGACCACCCCCCACCCCCACCACACCGCCCACCTGGGTCTCAGCTCTCAGAGCTTTTCCATGCTACCTTGGGGAGGGAGCCTCCCAGATAGCCCCTCTGGTATATTTGGGGGAAGGGGGGTAGAGATGAGGTTTGTCCTGTCCCTCCCCCTATCTGAATCCCAAGCCTCATGCCTGCCTAGCCCATGAGGTGCCTAGGAGCAGAGGCAGGGCGGAGGGAGGAGAAGCAGCTCTGGTCCCCCTGGGGAGGTGGAGGCTGGCGTTGACCACCCCCTTCTGCCTGTGAATTGGACTCACCTCACAGGCCCAGAGGCTGCTGTGGGGCCCATCCTGCCCGTATTCCTCGTCATCGGCTTTCCCCAAGCACTCTCTGGCCCAGGACGCTGTAAGCACCGTGTCCCGTCCCCCTCCGTTTCACCAGCGAGGAGGAGAGTCATTGACCCTTTCTCCCTGGCTCCTCTGCTGTCCCCACTCACTGCTCTGGGGACCTGCTTGCACCCACCCCCACCCCAGGCTCCCAGGGCTCCAGCTTGGCCCAGGTTTGCCCATTTTCAAGGTGTCACAGGCAAGTGACAGGGAGTCTGCTTCAAATAGGCACTGTGATAGTCTGGCTCAGCATCCCACATCCACCACTCACCTCTCATCCTAGAGAAAAGCAAATCAATGTCCCCGAAAAAGCAAGTCTGAGGTGGGGATATGGGAGGTGCGGGGGGCGGGGAGGGTGTCTCACTGTGCGACTCCTCCAAGCCTGAGCACCTCCCTGAGCCACCCCCCTCCACCACCTTCCCCCATCCCAGCACCCACCCCACCCCACCCCCCGTCCCCCATCAGATGTTTCTCATCGGACGTTTCTCAGAGACGGGCTCCCGCTCCTGTCTCCACCTGTGGGGAAGATCATCTTTCTCTTTCCTGTTTCCTTATATTCATGGCATCTTCAGGGTTCACCCATGGGGTCCCGGGGCCGGCCAGTCCCCCGTCCCACCTTCCTCTACAGCTGGCCAGGTTGTTTGTGCTTCTCTGTCTCTGCCATGAGACACCATCCTACATAGGCCAGAGCAGAAAGGCACCATCAGCTGCTTCCTCCAGCGGCTTCTTCTGATGGAAAAACTTGGTCCTCTACACTCCTGGTCATCATCTCTCCAGCCTGTTGCCTTAGGTCTTGGATACCCCTCGCTAAACTCCCACACGATGGGCAGTGCCCCCGCCTCTCTGCCCAGGACACCGTCCCAATGCCTGCTCTGTCGTCCCAGAGAACATCCTCACGTCTCCCAATGCCCCGTGTTTTGTGGGGTCATCACACGGGTTTTTCAGAGAACCAACACCTAAACACTCACATTGGTTTGCCCTGCTCCTGTCCCTACAGTCTCGGGCACTACTCAGAGTCACCACCAAGGCTAAGGCGGCGAAGGCAGTTTCCAGAACACCAGGCTGTTCAGACCATCAGTAAAACCGCGCCTGGGACCATTATTAAAAAAGAAAAAAATTGTTGGAGATCTGTCCCTCTCACAGATTTCCAAGCCTTTCATTTCCATCTTCCATAATGGATGTTTAAACTCCGTGGTGTTCAACTGCTGTTGGCCAACTCCTCTGCAGTGAAATCTATTTAAAAAGTACTAACAGCTCGAAACTATGCCCTATCCCAGAGCACATTATGAAAACAGGAATAATAATTGCAACAGAAATACAATTCAAAGGCTTTTATTGACTTTTCATGTTAATGGTTATTATTCTGGCTTGTTTCGAGTAATTTTAATAACCACAGTTTATTTACAAAATTCAGACCCATTTCTTTTGTTCCCATGCCAGCAAAGTGCATTTGTTCCCAGACAGCTGGGATGATACATCACTCTAAAATCTGAGTTGTGAAGAGGGAGAGAACCACATTGAATTTGGGCCACTTCTTATTCTCAGGAACAGACCAAGTACTTGTCTCAGTTTTCAGAAAAACATGCTTGAGACCCGGCATTGGGCCCTTGCAGATTTTCCCTCCAAATCGACCCCTCTTGGAAATGAGCCGTTCACGTCGCGGCGGGGAAAGCCCAACGCTCATGTCCCCCACCCTCACCCTCGCGTCCACTGTGGAACATGATGAACACGGAAGAACATGACCATCTGATCCCCTGGCATTTGGGAAGGAAAGTGAAGGGCTCCGTGTTTTATCACTTGGCTCCTAACGCTTCCGGAGCTTGGGCAGCTCCTGCCGTGCTGGCCTCTTCCCTCAGCCCTGGGCTCTGTTGTCATGTCAAATCCGGGTGTCTGCAGAGCCTCCCCGCGTCCTTGCAGCTGCTTTTCCAGAAAGTGTTTTCCACATTGTTGAAGCTGCCCTTCGTGCATGCAGAGAATTCAGGGGGTGGTGGGGCGGAGGGCGGGGGGAGACAAGGAGAACAGGGTGAGCACCACGAACTTGCATGCACTCTGACCCCGGCTGCCTTGATTCCAAGCCCAGCTGTGCCGCCCCGGGCCTGGCTCATCTTTCACTCTTCGGAGGGACGCGTGTGATGATATCTTCTCACTTCATTGAGTTTAATTTTTGAAAGAGTTTTGGCTTAAGTTGAGTTTTGTCTTTCGGGGAAAAAAAATTTCTTTTCAATATCCCAAATTATTTAACCCAAAGAATTGCTCCAGGTCAGGAAATTCTGGAAACACTTAACAAAAAAAGAAAAAGAAGGAGGAGAAGGATGAAGGAGAAGAAGAAGGAAGAGAAGGAGGAGTAATAAGAGGAAGAAAAAGGAGGAGGAGGAAGAGGAGGACGAGGAAGAGGAAGAGAAAAAAGAGAAGAAGGAGGAGGAGGAAGAAGGAGAAGAAAAAGAAGAAAGAAAAAGAGAAGAAGAGAAGAAGAAGAAGATACAGATGCTGTGTTGTACTATCTTTTAAAATTCGTGGGCAGTCTGTGGGAGCAATAGTACAGCAGGTAGGGCATTTGCCTGGCACACAGCCAACCTGGGTTTGATCCCTGGCACCCCATAGGGTTCCTCAGCTCAGCCAGGAGTAAGCCCTGAGCACCACTAGGGTGTGGCCCAAGATCAAAAAAAATAAAATAAGTCAAATTAGTGGACAAGAAGTGTTATCAGACATGAACTAGGGGAATCGAATATGGTCTCCTGGGCAAACAGGAGAAACAGCAGCGAGCCCCACGCAGGCGACTGAGCTCACAGCTTCTCGGCCCTGATGTCCAGGGAAGGGAAACAGAAGAGCAAAGGCGGGGGCGAGGTGGGGGTAAGGAGGGGACAAAGGCCACAAGCCTGATGACTGTTTAGTGTACAGGTCACAGTCGGGAAAGAGTATCAGATCTTCCAAGGTGCCACTTACCTGCGGTCCTTTTGTCAGCGATGCTCTAGAGGGCCTCTCCCTGCTGGCCAGTTGGGGTTGGTGGGAGGTCAGAGCAGCCGAAATGGTTAACGGTCCAGCAAGTGACCCAGCAGACATGAGTGGTGTACTTTTTGTTTGTTGTTGTTATTGTTGTTGTTGTTTTTAATTGACTCAGTGTGTGATAGACCCTTACAAAGCTGTTCATGATTAGGTTTCAGTCATTCAGTGTTCGAACACCCATCTCTCCACCAGTGTACATTCCCTAGCACCAGTGTCCCCAGGTTCCCTCCATCACCCCCACCCTGTCCCTGGCCTGCCCCTATGACAGGTGCTTTTCTTCTCTCTCTCTCTCTCTCTCTCTCTCTCTCTCTCTCTCTCTCTCTCTCTCTCTCTCTCTCTCTCTCTCTTCCCCCTCCTTTGGGTATTGTGGTTTGGATTATAGACCCTGAAAGACCATCAGGAACATCCCTCTACCTACTTTCAACAACACTCAATTCTTGTCCAACATGATCATTTCCAACTATTATTGTCACACTGGGCCCTTCTCTATCCTACCTACCCTCCGTCCCTTACACGCTTATGGGTGATTCCAACCATTGGCCTGTCCTCCTAGCCTGTTTTCCCTGGTCATGGATACTAGCAAAGGAGTTTTAAAGACACCAGGAGTACATCTCTCTCCACTGGGCATAAGAAAATAGAGGATTTTGGTGTTTTTTTTAAGGTTTTTTGGTTGTTTTTGTTTCCATTAATGCAAGGGGAAAAAAACCCTGGCTTTTAAAGGACCTTTAGAAAACATATTCCACGTAGGTAATCTTTTGTATTTCCAGACAGAATTACAGGGCATAGTTCCCATTGGGAAAATAAAAATACTTATCTATGGTAAGGGCAATCGATGTGAAGAATGATTTCACCGAGGGAGCCAAAGAGGAGACGGCAGTGTCCCAGACTCTGGGAGTTCTAGGAAGTTCAGGATCTGTCGCAACCTGACGAGCAGGTCTCTGCTTGCAGTCAAGGTGTCGAGCTGACTGGGAAATGCTGCCGACTCAGAGCTTCTGTCCTTCCAGTGGAGAAAAGGGGGCTGAGCGAGGGCCCACTGGCGTTTGTCTGTGAGATTTGCACTCCAGTGTATGCAGAGGGGCTGAGGAGAAGCAGTAGAGACCTTAATGGGAGATTTTCTCATCCATCATTATTAAAAAGGAAGTGAAGAAAAGACTTTTCCAACATGGTGCTGCTGGCCTGGCAAACCAAGGCTGGGGTGGGGGAACTTCCTGCTCAGGTAAGGATCAGGGGGCTGATTCCTAGTGATCTAATGGGGACTCTTGATCCAGAAATCCCGTCAAACTAGAGCAGCAATTTGTTTTTGTTTTTGTTTCTTTTTTATTTTTTTGGTCCTTGCTGCAGCTTTAAGATTTTACTTGTGGGTTGGAGAGGTAATACAGCAAGGAGGGCGCTTGCTTTGCACTTGGCAGACCTGGGTTCAATCCCCAGCATCCCATATGGTTCTCCCTGAGGGCAGAACCAGGAGTAACCCCAGAGCACTGCCGGGTGGGCGTGACCCCTAAAACAAACAAAAAGAATTTACCAATTGAATGGGGCTGCAGATTGAATGGGGCTGCAGAAAGATTAGGGAGAAGCATGGGAAATCACAGAGGCAGACTGACACCTGCCCACCCCACCCCCCTTCACTTCCCTGAGAGCAGGAAGTTTTGAGGCTTTGCACGACCTGGTAAGGAGAAAGGGGCTGGAGCGATAGCATAGTGGGTAGGGCGTTTGCCTTGCACATGGCCAACCTGGGTTCGATTCCTCTGCCCCCCTGGGAGACCCCGGCAAGCTACCGAGAGTATTCTGCCAGTACGGCAATGCCTGGCAAGCTCCCCGTGACGTATTTGATATGCCAAAAACAGTTAACAACAAGTCAACAAGTCTCACAATGGTTACTGGTGCCTGCTCGAGAAAATCCGTGAACAGGAGGACAGGACAGACAGAGGAAGCTTGAGGCAATGACAGCCACCTATGCCAGGGTGACGGGGCTGCTCAAAACGAGCCTTCTTATAGATTCCTCAGTGCTCCTTCCCATGGCTCAGCTCACTTCCAGAACCTCTCTTTGGCCCAGACTGTCCATCAATGAACAAACCAGCCAAACCCAAATTCCTCCTCTGGTGAAGCATGAACGTTCGTGATTGCTCCCTGTAGATGCATTCTGTAGAATGCATTCCATCATCGGCTTCTAGTAGGCCTCCTGTCCATGAACATGGTACACCCCACTCTGCTTGATTTAAGCATCTCTTGTTTTCCTGTGAAATTTGTTATTTGTAACAGTATCTCTGCATTGACTCCTCTGATTGAACATATTATAAGGCTATTTGAGGAAGCACAGCACTGTGGCTCCCAGGCTACTCTCTCCTCTGTGCTTAGAGGTTGCTCCTGGCATTGCCTCGCATAGGGAAGCCCTGTGGCAGTAGGGACCAAATCAGGGTCGGGATCCAAGGCGAGTGCCTCAACCCTGGCATTCTCTATGTGACATTTTAAAATCCAGCTTCTAGATCACTAACTCACTTCGGTGGTATCTAATCTGCTGTGTTAACCCACTCTTTATTTTAGTTCATTATGTTTTCCAAAGTGAGAATTTCTACTTATCTCTGTTTTTAGTTTGCTATGCCAAAGTTAAATGGTCATTTTTCTTCTTTTTCCAAGATCTTTAGCCTTGTTCTTTAAATCCTAGGCCTGCTGTCCAGTATCTAGAATTTAAATGGGCGTTTACATTACTGTCTTCTGTGTCTCTTGACTTCTTGCTTCCTTGTAAGCTTGTTGATTTTTTTATCTAAAAAATACATCTGTATGTATGTTGTGGTACTTGAAGTATTTTCTGCAGAACTTTATAAAAATAATGTGACTCTGAGAGTGATGTTAACTTCCTCTGGAGAAAATTGACGCTGCTTCGAGGTGGGCAGGCAGTGGCATTTGTCATCTTGTTGGAGAAGCCTGAACCCATCTCCATGGGTTAGGGGGGCTGGAAGCAAGAGTCTAGTTCCAGGGAGAGTTGGTTGGTAGTCTTTCTGGCTTATCATACTTCTAGGGCATAGACCTTTGCGATGGCCCAGAGCATAGGATTTTTACCAGATTTCACCCTTTAATCAGCCTTGGGCTACAATGTGTGTCTCCTTGGCTTTTTTTGTGAGACCATTCAAAGCTTAATTTTCAGGGACCTGCAAGATAGAGCTGAGGGCTGAGCACTGCTCTGTGTGCAGGAGGCCCAGGTTCAATCCCAAGTACTGGGTGGAGACAGTTCTCTACCCCGCCTACACAGAGAGAGAGAGAGAGAGAGAGAGAGAGAGAGAGAGAGAGAGAGAGAGAGCTGGGAGCAGCACTCTAGCACTGCCAGGTGTGCCCCCAAAACAAAAACAGAGTCAAAAGAGTTCTGCTTACCTCCTCAGTCCCCTGGCCACTCTCTCTAGAATTGTCGGAGGGGGGAACAGTATAAGAATGTCCCCAGATGCCACCCTGACATTCCTCCTACTTGCTGGCATCTCCAGGATCTCAGCCCCCAAATTTTACTAGTTCCCCTGTACTTTGAATCCAACTTGGGATAGAATTTTCTAGACTTCCATGGTCAGAAAAAAGATCTAGTACCTGTATTTCGTTCATTGACTACATTCACTTGTCCTATTTTTAGCTTGTTTTCTCTGATCTATGGAATTTATAGAGAGATGGTTTGTTAGTTGAATAAATTATAAGTAACTTTGCTTGTCTTTTTTTTAATGGTCTTTGAGCCACATCTGGCAGTGCTCAGGGCTTTCTCCCAGCTCTGCACTCAGGGATCAACCCCTAGTGAGGCTCAAGGAACCATAGGAGATGCTGGGGATTGATCCAGGCAAGACCAGCACCCTACCCACTGTTCTCTTCTCTCTAGCCCGTGTATTCAATATTTGCATATTTTAATAACCACTTTTTCATTTTATTTTTTAAGTAACCACTTTTTTTTCCTATGGGTACTCAGATTTTTTAAGAAGGTCCTCCATACTCCAAGATGACAAAACTATGCATTTTTTTATTTTCTTGTAGTACTTTTCAATGTGTCCCCTACCCCAAATACACTTAACTCTTTAATCCACAATTCTCCTGTGCTGGATAGGCTGAGGATAGCGCCAGAGAGAATGTCCCTTGGAGGGTCCTTCCTCTGATCTCTGGAGTCCACAGAGATGCACAATATATGGCCAAGAGGCTTGGCAGGTTACCTGCAGGTCACCTTGAGGAAGTGGTTCTGGGCCGGAGCGAGGCTCTCAGGGCTAGAGCCCAGGCTTTGCATATGGGAGCCCCCAGTTCGATCACTGACACCTCATGCCCCCCCCAAGCACCACTCGGAATGACCCTCAAGCCACGGCCCAGGTATTCTACCCCTGCAACACTGCCAGGCACAGTACAAAATAACAACCACAAAAAGAGTGGTTTTCTCCGATAATCCAAAGATATGTCCATCGAAGGACAGGATGTTCTCAGGGTGGACAGAGAGATGAGACAGAAGGAGGGACACAGGGGGCTAGAGGGTGACAGATACTCAGAGAGTGAGAAGGAGCCAACAGCCTTTGGACACTGGGAGAGACTGGGAGAGACTGGGTCATGTCAGCCCTACATGTCTCTCTGTGTGTCCGTGTGTGTGTGTATTTGTGTACTTCACATTCATGTATTGGGACACACGTGAAGTATACACACGTGCACATGGGCAGCATGGCTGCATGTGTGTGTGTGCATTGAGCATCATATATATATACCCATGTATGTTCATTCTGATATGTGTGCCTGTGGATCGTATGTGTGTATGAGCAGTGTGTACTGTGTGACCTATAGACGTGTGTGTGTGCACATGCCAGGGTCAGCTTTTGCCACAATGTTGCTCTCTGGTGATAGGGGGATTGGATGTCCCTGGGGCCCCCAGGAAGCAGGTCGGACAGCCCTTCCCTGCCACCTGGCCCTGTCGTCAGCCCAAGAAGGGGTTTCTGGCAGCCATGCGACATGTCAAACTCTGCACTGCTGATACGCCAGGAGTAGCACACCACATTGGATGTGATGCAAAGTAGAAGGCAACCAATCTCGATTAAGAAAATACTGACACACAGGATTAACCTGTAACAACATGTTAGTAATCTCTTCTGCAAGGGTTTAATGGCTCCAGGGTGAGATACAACCATCTTCCCACACTTTCTTCTAAGAAAAACCTTTTTTAATTCGTTTTTAGCAAATTATTCATAACAAGAAATATAAAATAAATTGCTTGGGGGCTGCTATTGGGACTTGAGTGGTGGCTGGGAAAACTGGAAATAATAGTGGTGGGAAGGTGCAATGGTGATGGGATTGGTGTTGGAATACTGAATGTAACAAATCATCATGAACAACTTTATAAATACATATATATATATATTTTTTTTTAAGAGGGGCTGGAACAATAGTACAGCAGGTGGGCATTTGCCTGTGACTGACCCAGGTTCGATTCCCATATGGTCCCCTGAGCACCGCCAGGAGTAATTCCTGAGGGCAGAGTTAGGAGTAACCCCATGAATTGCCAGGTGTGACCCAAAAAGAAAAAAAAAATGGTTTCTGGGCCCCTCCTGCCACACCAGGCTGGGGCATCCTGGGCACTACACTGGGGCCTGACCTGAAGTCTCAAAGCTGCTGTCCCCTTACTGAGGGGGACAGAAGGCTCATCCCCCCAGCTGTGTATTCAGACTCACTCCACTCTGAGCTCATAGGCCCAGCAAGGGGTCTCTTCTGTGGGATCACCCTGGGGTCTGACCCTCAGCTTCCAGCCGCTGCCCGGGGACTGCCCCCTGGCCACCTGTTTGTGGTGTTTCCCTCGCCGCCAGCTGTTTGCTGTTTGCTGTCCCCTCTCTGCACAGCCATCTGAGGAATGCCCGCCCCGGCCCCACCCAGCCACGGCTCACGGCTCCCTGCATATTTGCAACGCAGGACGGTAGTCATGCCCAGGCGCCATCTACTTCTTGATGGCAGCCGGTTATTCTTTTTTGTTTGATTTTGGGGTCCCATATTCATTTTTGTTTGATTTTGGGTTCCCACCTGGCAGTGCTCGGGGCTTCTGCTCGTCCCTACACTCAGGGGTCCCTCCTGGCCCGGCTGTAGGGACCGCATAGGGTGCTGGGGATGAGACCCGAGTAAGCCACATACGAGGCAAGTGCCCTTCCCCAGCAGACTGTCACTCCAGCTCCAGAAGTCATTGAGATTTTTGTTTGTTTGCTTTTAGCTTTGGGGTCATACTCAGCAATGCTCAGGGATTACTCTGTGCTCTGTGCTCAGGAGTCACTTGTGATGGGGCTGGGAGCCATCTGGGCTGGGAGCCATCTGGGCTGGGAGCCATCTGGGCTGGGAGCCATCTGGGGTGCCAGGGACTGAGCCCCGCTTGGCCATGTGCAAGACAAACTTCCTCCCCAATGTACTATCGCACTGGCCCGGACAGTAGGGGCTGGGGTAATGGGTGGCGACAGGAGTTTATCCTCCGATTGCAAGCACTGGGTGCTGAGCTTGGCCTTGGTACTCTGCCCTGAGCTCCTTTGTGCCTTGTGCAGAGCAAGCGTTTGGCAGCTCGATCAGGGACAGCAACACTCCACACAATTTGGAAAGCAGATTCGCAATACTCAGTTTGCCATCTTGTGCTCGCTTCGTGGGGCAGGCCGGCGGCGGCGGCTGGTTCCCACTGCTGTGGGTGCTGTGGCACTGAGGAGCACTGGATGAAACGGGGTATGGGGGAGCCTGAAGCAATAAGTAATATTACACGTCTTTGCACCTTCAAGTTGGCACTCGGAGCGTGGTGTTCTTAAGCAGGGGCCAGTGGCCTCGTTTGGGCGTGCGAAGGTGTTTTTCACACGCAATTAGACATCCTGAGAACTTACTTGATGAGCCCTAAAAATGCCAGCTGAGTCGTAACAGTACCTGGGAAGTAAAGGGACCCAGAGAGTGAGCTCAAGCGCCTCTAGGAAATCTCGCGCGCAGATCTCAGCGGCTGTATTAGGGTATAATTGGAGTCTCCTTTGACTGTAACAACACAAAACAGTTGGCCTCTTTCAAGCCTGAATTATCTTCCAAGTCTCCAGGCCTCACTGGAGGGAGAAGGGAGTTATGTTTAATAGGAAGAGAAGCGGCTCTCCCTTGAGCCAACATCTCCAGGCATGTAGTCATGGCCAGCTGCCCCAGCCCTGTGTGGGAGAGGAGAGTAATCCTTCCCCTTCCTTCATGGTTACAGGTGCCTGACCCAGAATCCTGGTGGGGGGAGGGGTTCATGCTTGTTTCTGGTGCTCACTGGGGTCACGCACTCTTACTTGGGGTGCTGGGACATACTGGTGTTTGCACGGTCGCGTGCCTTGAGGTGACTCAGTTTCCCCAGGGGAGGGCCCTGATGCCAGGAGTGCACTGGGTGTGGGGGGCAGGGGCAGTGCCAGGGATCGAACCTGCAGCCTCATGCCTACAAGGAAGACGCCGGGCACTGAGCTCTCCACTGGCCCCGGGAGCTCCCTGGCCACCCGCTCTGGCTTGTTACTAACCCACTGGCCGCCTGCTCTCACCATGCCCTCCATAGCCTTTGTCCTTGGCTTCTGGTCTTGGGCATTCCCTGTGTAGCAGAGACCTCTGCATTAGCTCCCTGCCCTCTGCTTCTGCCCGTTGGACCCTTCCTTGTCCTCAGAACTATCCTTGAGGGCCTGCGTCCCCTCTCCCTTCAGTGGACATTACAGATTCCAGCCTGACTGCAAGGTTTTTGAACCACTTGGAGTTGACTTTGGTGTAAGGTGTGAGATATAGGTTCAGCTTTCATTTCTTACAAGTATTGATCCAGTTCTCCTAGCATTCGTTGAAGAGGCTGTCTTTATTCCATTTCATGCTCTCAGCTTCTTTGTCAAAAATTAACTAGACTTGGGGCTGGAATGATAGCACAGTGGGTAGGGCATTTGCCTTGCATGCGGCCGACCTGGGTTCAATTCCCAGCATCCCATATGGTCGCCTCAGCACCGCCAGGAGTAATTCCTGAGTGCAAAGCCAGAAGTAACCCCTGAGCATCGCCAGGTGTGACCCAGAAAGAAAAAAAAATAACTAGACTTATATATGGGGCTTTGTCCTTGGATACTTGGATACTCTCTTCTGACCTCCTGGTCAGGGAGTCTTTATTTGTTCCAGCACCACACTGTTTTGATCATTATGGCTTTACAGCATAGCTTCAAGTTAAGTAACAAGATGCCTCCCAGTTTCTTATTTTTCAGTATGTTTTTGGTTATCTGGGGGTCTTTCATGATTCCATACAAACTTTATAATGAACTGTTCTGAGTCCTTGAGGGATGTCAGTCTGAATTGGGATAGGAATTGCATTCAATCTACATAGTCATTTAGGTAGGCTGGTCACTTTGACTATTAATTTGTCTAATCCATGAGTATGGAATGTTTTTCCATTTCCTAAGATCTGCTTCAATTTCTTAAGTGTTCTGAAGTTTTCATGGTATATGCTTCTCACCTCTTTTGTTAAGTTGATTCCTTGGTACTACTTCGACACGATTTCAGATGGGATCGATTATTTTATCCCTTTCTCTTCTGAGTCAATATTTTCATATATGAATGCAACTGATTTTTGGGTGTTGATTTTGTAGCCGGCCACTTTGCTGTATTGGTTATTGTTTCTAGGAGCTTTTGTGTAGACTCTTCAGGTACCTCATCATGTATGTCATCATGTCATCTGCAAACAGGGATAATTTGACATCCCCTTTTCTAATTGCGATCCCTTAGATTTCCTTTTCTTGCCTGACTGAAGTTGCTATGACTCCTAATACAATGTTGAATAAGAGCAGAGACAGTGAACACCCTTGCCTAATGTCTGATCTCAGCGGGAATGCTTTCAGTTTTTCACCATTAAGAATAATACTAGTGGGGTCAGAGTGGGTAGGGCTTTTCCCTTGTGTGCGGCCAATCCTGGGTTCGATTCCTGGCATCCCATATGGTCCCCCAGCACCACAGTGAGTAATTCCTGAGTACAGAGCCAGGAGTAAGCCCTGAGCATTGCCAGGTGTGACCCAAAAAGCCAAAAAATATTTTTTTTAAGGATGATACCGGCTCTGGGCTTTTTATAGATCGCTGTTACTATCTTGAGGAAGGTTCCTTTCACCCCTCTTTCACTGAGGGTTTTTTATCATGAATCGGTGTTCCTCTTTTAGCTTTTCTAACTCCAGGAATGTGTCTTCTCAAAAGCCTTGGGAGGCTCTGGCTTCCTCTGACCTTGTGCTAATGAGTTCTGTAGACCTTAGGACTTGGCCCCACACAGGTGGCAGATCCTGGAGTCCAGTAGCAGCTATGAAAACAACGGCACTGACAGGCTCGCAGGGTCTGAGGGCATGTGTGTGTGTGTGTGTGTGTGTGTGTGTGTGTGTGTGGGCGCGTGCGTGCGTGTGTGCGTGCATGCATGCATGCGTGTGTGCGCATGTGTACGTGCATGCATATGCATGTGTGTGCGTATGTGTGTGCATGTGTGTGTGTGCATATGCACACGTGTGTGTGTGTGTTGGAGGGGAACCACATGTCCCTGACCTGATGCACACTGTGTCATGCATGATTCACCCTCCCTGGTGGGCGGAGCACCCCGAGCAGCACTGGGGGCAGAGTGGAGCCCCAGCAGGAGCTTTGATGGTCTCCATGTTTGTGGGAGCTGTTTGTCAAGCTGAAAAGTAGAAGCTGGCTCTGTCACCATCTCTTAGGGACAAGAGATGAAGCAGCTTCCCCCAGGAAAGGGCTCCCATGGGCCTGAGAGACAGGCCAGCAAGGATAACCCCTTATTTCGCTCACAGTTGATCCATGATGGGTCCCCAGCATCCCACATGATCCCCCAAGCCCCGCCAGGAGTCATCCCTGAGCACAGAGCCAGGCGTAAGTCCTGAGCACCACCAGGTGTGGCCCCAAAAACACCACCCAAAAGGGAAAAAAGGCTCCTGGCTTTGCTACCCTCTGAAAGGCAAGAGGAGCCTCTGGGACAGATCTTGGGGTGCGGGGCCAGGTGCAGGGCGGGGTGGGAAGCTGGCAGCCATACTCCGGGGCTTGCAGGTTCCACACATGACGTTTTCCCTTGCCGTCCCCAAGTTTGAGACCATCTTAAACCAACTTCCGTTTTTGTTTAACAAAACATCGATGACCTAAAATATAACTACCTAAAATCAATGAACGCTAAGCGTGTTTCTTAGCGAAGAAGATCCAAGTGAGCACTGCTAGCATCGCATCTCCAGGAGACTGTTTCTGGGTGGCGTTGTGGAGAGTTGGGGGGGGAGGGGCTGTCTCTAGGACTCAGCCCCTGAATCTGATGTCTAGAGGCTGAAGGGAAAGAGAATGGACAGGTGGGGAGTTGGGGTATTTGTTGTTAGTGGTTGGTTTTGTGGGTGCAGTATTTGGGTTCAGCTGACTTGGGTGGGGGGTTTCTTTCTAATACCTGAGGGAAGGGTCTGTAGTCCTGGTCCGTCATAGAAGAGATGTGGGCTCAAAAACCACCCTCCACTCCCCGCTACTCATTGCCCTGGCGGCCTCTGCACCTTCTCATTTCCCGTGCTTCTGCTCTTCAACCCCTGTTGGTTTTCCCAAGCTTGTTCAGCCACCTGCCTTCCAGATTCAGGGATTGGGATGCTCTCAGATCAGATCTTACATGCATGCAGGCTTGGTGGGTCAGTCCTGGTCCTTGACTTCAGATGCGGCCTGGGGGTTGGGGGGGTCACTGCATTGCTCCAGAGAAGGTAGCAGCAATCTCTGCATTAGGAAATGGAGTCGGCCGAGACCCAGCAGTGGGTCAGCCCGTGTCAACTCCCACTAGGTCCTCCCAGGACGGGTGTGGGTACAGAGCCAGATGTAAACTATTTTCCAAACACTCCTCTGACTTAGCATTAAATTTCCTTTGGACCAGATGCCAGTGCTTAAATAATATCCTAAAGGATCCAGAGAGAAGGAATTACTCATCACGTTTCATTCATATAAAAGCCGAAATGAAGGGGGAAGAAAGTACAAAGAACCCAGATTACCTTGACTATTCCTTGCCAGGCTCGGGGGCGGGAGGGCGGGGGGTGGCAACTATTGTTGTGTCATTCCTCTTGAAAGCTCTTTGGTTATATTTTGTGGAGATTGGGCAATGTTTGCTGCAAAGTGGCTTTCCCTTTTAATCACTTCCACGTACTTACTTTATGGATTTATACCTTGATCTTGGCCTTTCTTGCTCTGAGTGCCTGTGTCCATCGCATCACACAGGCCAATGGCGGAATCCTTTGTCTCGGTCAAAAGCTTTTGACTGTTGGTTTCCCAAGTGCTCCAGTATTCCACCAGTCACTGTGCCGCTGCTTCCAGGGCTGGGGCCGGGCCTGCCTCCATACAGGCTATAGGATGAAGCTCTATCGAGAAGGTTCTTTGAGCTCAGAGAACATGTATTTGCATTCAAACCTCTCAAAATTGTGTGTGTGTGTGTGTGTGTGTGAGAGAGAGAGAGAGAGAGAGAGAGAGAGAGAGAGAGAGAGAGAGAGTGGGTTTGCATGTGTAGGCACATATTGTGGCTCTTACTTCCTCTCCTCAACAGCATCATGTTTGGAAGAAGGAAGCAGGGGGTCGAGGTACCCCAGGCTGGGGTCTGGCCCCAAAAGGGCCAGCAGTTTAAGGTATTATTAGTGCGTGGAAGCTAGGTGGGGCCGACAAGCAGAGGCCCGAGAGAGCCTGTGTGCTTGGAAGTCCGTGACTGCATGACCGTGGCTGGGATGTGGCAGGCAGGAAGCAGAGTGGCTAGAGAGGGGGGTTGCCACCCAGGGTGGGTGCCTGGGCCAGTGTCCAGGTAGCCGGTCTGCTCTGCGAATTGTTCATGTGAGTTGTGCCCGCCACTCCCCCGCGGGCTGGTGGATTGGGTCAGCAGCTCCTAGGATGCTGACCCAGAGCCATTGGCAGGGTCTCTTAGATGCCATTCAAGGTCCGTTAGATGATTGAAATTCAGACTGGTTCAAACAGTCAAAAGTTGGGGGTCATGTAATTGAGAAGGGATATAGGCTTCACTGTGGGGGCTGAATTATGACCAAAGCGGACAGCTCTTTCTTCTCTTTCCATTTTCATACTTGTCCCTCGTTTTGACCCATTCTCGGTGATTTGTCCTTCATGTCTGCACGAATGACTGGTAGTTCCTGGACCTGGGTCTCTGGGGTCCATTCTGCAGCGGGAGAGGGTGCCTTTCCACCAACACCCCGCTGAAGTCCTGGACTCCCCTTTCCCTGGCCCCCAGCTCTCTCTTAGCCGGGAGCTGCCACTGGGCAGGCGAGAGGCCAGGGCTGGGCCTTTGAGCTGGGCTCAGGAAGCTGCCTCCAACCTGTGTCCTGAGGGCATTTCGGTTTGGGTCGACAGCAGAAGGCCAATCCAGCAGTGTGCAGCTGCTGGGCACAGGCCGCTGGGTGCATAGCTGGCCAGTGAGTGTAAAGCAGAGGCCCAGGGCCCTGTGGGAAAGTGGCGGGTATGGGTTTGAGCACAGCCAAGAAAAAAAAAATGTTTTGTAATTATTTCATTGGTTTGGAAGGGTCAGACCCAACGATGCTCAGGGGTTGCTCCTGGCTCTGCACTTAGGAATCACTCCTGGCAGTGCTCAGGGGACCATCTGGGATGCCAAGGATTGAACCTGGGTCAGCAGCATGCAAGGAAAACCCCCTACCCGCTGTACTCTCTCCAGCCTCATAAAAATAAAAACATTTTTGAAAAAATGAGAGAGAGAAATGAGTACCCAAAAATGTATGCCTCCAGTTTTGGGGTACAGGATGGTAGAAAGGAGGAGTGCAGTCTATCTTAAAGCAGCCCTGATTTTGGCAGGGATGGACTAACACACCCAGTTCTACCATCCCATTGGCTTGGCATTGTATCAGTTCAGAAGGTTGTTCCAGAATCTTCCGTGGTCTGCATCTGCCCCAAGGCCAATCCCCAGCCCCTAACCCTTGGGCTCCTGCCCCCTTCTTACCGCCCAACTCACGTGATCCGGAAGTGTAGCTGAGCCCACCCAGAGATTCAGTTCAAACAAATCTCAGAGGGATTTTTGGAAAACTCCCTTCCCATCGGCTCCTTCCTCAGCTGGAGACATCAAAAGTAGCAATTCACCCGAGTTTACAGATCAACCCCCCCCCCACCCCGTCTCCACAGCCACCGCACAGGGCAGAGATCACGGTACCTCCTTCAGTGCTGGACTCAGGCCACCCCACCTGTGGGTCTTAAATCTTCCAAAGGCCAGGAGGAAGCAAGATGAATTTTTCTCAGAGAAAAAGCTTTAGGGGGGCGGGGGGGAGAGATGCTCTCAAAGAAAATCCTTAAGAAAGAGATTTTCTCAAAGCGGGAGGATGGGGATCGAAGAGAAAGTTAGCATAAAGCAAGATAAAACAGTATCTTTATCCCCCAAATCTCAGACTTTGTGCTGCCAACTCCAGTTTTAAGTACACGTTCCAGATCAAGCGAGGGGGTAGAACGGCTATGGAGGGCTTAGCTCACACGTGCCCAGGCTGCACCAAAATACGCTTCTCACAGCCCCGTCACTGCGCGGAAAGCAAGAGCAGCAATCGAGAATTCTGTCGGAACTCCTAACCTGTTTGCCCTGGACATGGATATCAGTCTTCTAACCACTCATATGTTCACTTACATATGAGTGAACATATTCCTGGACACATCATAAGACACTCCCTACCCATTTTCCATAATTACCACACCATATTTGATGACGTTCAGACAGTAGGCAACAAATCATAGAGGGAAATATATATATACACACTACACACACACACATACACACACATATACATACATACCTCGGAGTTCCTGGCAAGCTACCGAGAGTATCCCACCCACATGGCAGAGTCTGGCAAGCTCCCCATGGCATATTCGATATGCCAAAAACAGTAACAATAACGGGTCTCATTCCCCTGACCCTGAAAGAGCCTCCAATATGTTAGCGTTTGGGAAAGAAAAGTAAGAGAGGCTGCTAAAATCTCAGGTCTGGGGAGAATGGAGACATTACTGGCACCTGCTCGAGTAAATTGATGAACAAAGGGATGACAGTGATACAGTGATCTAACCACAAGTGTATGAGGGGACTGAAGGTAGGTAAGAGAGAAGAGACCAGTCTGACAATAATACTTGGGAATGATCACGCTGGACAAGAACTGAGTGTTAAAAGTAGGTAAAGGGACATCCTTGATAACCTTTCAGTATCAATATTGCAAGTCATAATACCTGGAGAGAGAGAGACAGAGACAGAGACAGAGAGAAGAAAAGCGCCTGCCATAGAGGCAGGCAGGGGTGACAGGAGGGAACCACAGGCAGGAACCTGGGGACCTGGGGACACTGGTGCTGGGGAATGTACTAGTGGATGGGTGGGTGTTGGAACGCTTTATGAGTGAAATCCAATCAAGAACAGCTTTGTAAGGGTGTCTTTCAGTGATTCAATTTAAAAAAAATTTTAAAAATACAATGGATTTGTAAATTATATTTTTTAAAAAATTAAGAATTCCATCAGAAAAAGGAAACATGCTTTTCTGTGGGACCCTGATGATCGGCGTGGCAGGGAAGGAGACCGGGCATTAATACAGCATAGTATAGTTTGGAGGTGTCACTTGGCCCTGTACATACCCTTGGGTTTCATTGACTTGGCATCTCTTTCAAGACTAGTTGTAAAACTGAACCATTTACTTGGTGGCAGCTGTGTGATCTGGACATGGCTGCTGGAGCTTCCAGCAGTATGGGGGTGGGGGGTAGGGAGGAATGCAGAGGGGGTACAGGGGGAGGCTGCCCAGCTCTACCCTGAGAAGGCCCCAGAGTTTTCATGCTGAGGACCAGTATCCCTGGTACTTCTTCCGGCTTGGCATAAGAGATCAGCCGTGAAGCTGGGCGCTTTCTATGGTGGCGGCTGTGGGGTGTGGGTGTGACTGCAAGGACTCGGCTCAACCCCCTCCAGTGGGTGCCCAAAGTTTTCAGCCCCAAAACCTGCTAGGCGTGAGTTTCATCGGCATGGCGTCTCTTCCGATATTATCTGTGAAGCCAGGTGGTGGCTTTGGGGTGTCCACACCACTTCCTTCTAAAGGTGTGCACCAATCACAGTCCTTTTGGGACCTGGGCAAGGGTATGCACTAGTCACAGTCCTTTTAGGACCTGGGTAAAGGTGTGTTCCAATCAGAGGTATGCACCAAGCCCAGTCCTTTAAGACCTGGCCAAAGATGTGCATCAACCACAGCCCTCTTAGGACCCAGGCAAAGGTGTGCATCAATCCCTTTCCTCTTAGGACCTGGGCTGCCCTTCATGGTAGGATAGAGGGTGTTTATAGTTAAATATCAGGAACAACATTAGAAAGAAAAGGGTCATACATAGAAACAAAGCTTGTCTATTCCAGGGTGAAAGGAACTGAGATTTATTTTGGGGAAATAAAAAAGAAAGAGGGGAGGGGGGAAGAGGGTGAAGGAGAGAGGAGAGAGAGGGAGAGAGGAGAGAGAAGGTGGGAGAGAGAGGGAAAGAGGGGGGAAGAGAGAGGAGAGAGAGAAGGTGGGAGAGAGAGGAGAGAGAAGGAGAGAGGATAGATAGAGAAGGTGGAAGAGAGAGGGAGAG
Source organism: Sorex fumeus (assembly GCF_029834395.1). Lineage (NCBI taxonomy): Eukaryota > Metazoa > Chordata > Mammalia > Eulipotyphla > Soricidae > Sorex > Sorex fumeus. The sequence goes on from NW_026606120.1 coordinate 83,187,834, forward strand.
AGGGGGAGAGAGAAAAGAGGGGATGAGAAGGAGAGAGGGGAGAAGAAGAGAGAGGAAGAGAGAGGGAGAGAGGAGAGGTAGAGAAGGTGGGAGAGAGAGAGGGAGAGAGAGGAAAGAGAGGAGAGAGAGAAGGTGGGGAGAGAGGGAGAGAGAGAGAGAGAGAGAAAGAGAGAGAGAGAGAGAGAGGAAGGAGTGTGTGAGTCATTCCACATCCCCACCCTGGGAAAAAGTCCGCTAGTGAGTCAGGGGGAAGAAATGTCCAAGCGAGCGCTGAGCCGGGATAAGATCACTTTTGATCTCAGCGGCCCCGTGCGCCCTGGTGTTTACCTCCGATTTTCTCAGCTTTGAAGCTGCCTGCTTATTCACAGCCCTGGTGCTGATTAAGGCCGGCTGGCAGCGCCGTGGGGAGGGTTTTGTGATGAGTTTACTCGGGGCTTTCTGAAGATCCTCTCATCTTAAGACAAAGCCTGGCTTCACACCACACGGGGTGCGCAGAGGTTTGCGTTCAACTCATTCACCCAGCAAAGATTGATTGGGAACCCCCCATCCCCCATATGCCAGGCAGCAGGCTGGGGCCTCAAGGATCAACACACCAAGCGCAGGGCCTGCCTCGTACAGCACACAGTCTTCTGCAGGGGGCAGCCCAACTTTCTAAAAAGAGTCATTGTGTTAGTTCTTGCAGGCCAGGTCCTATTGTGTGTGTGTGTGTGTGTGTGTGTGTGTGTTTGTTTGTTTGTTTGTTTGTTTTGGCCCTTCCAGGCCCAGGGTCACAGATCTCTTAAGAAACGAATCCAAAGATGAAATCATGAAATTTGCATATAAGTGGACGGTCATGGGAAGTATCATGCTAAGTGAAATGAGTCAGAAAGAGAGGGACAGACATAGAAGGACTGCATTCATCTGTGGAATATAAAGTAACATAATATAAGACGGACACCCTGGGACAGCAGTGATAAGAGCCAGGAGAATAGCTTCATGGTTTGGAAGCCAGCCTCATGTGCTGGGGGAAAAGGCAGTTGGGATGGAGAAGGGACCACTAAGTTAAGTGATGGTTGGAGGGCTCGCTCAGGACGGGAGATATGTGCTGAAAGTAAACTAAGGACCAAACATGATGGCCTCTCCATGATGGCCTCTCAGCATCTGTATCAGAAACCATGATGTTCAAAAGTACAGAGAGAGAGTAATAAGAATTGTACCTACCACAGAGGCAGGGGGTTGGATGGGGCGGGGGTTGCGGGAGGGATACCAGGAATAATGGTGGTGGAGAATGGGCACTGGTGGAGGGATGGGTGCTCTATCATTGTATTACTGAAACATAATCATGAAAGTTTGTAACTGTATCTCACAGTGCTTCAATAAATAAAAAAGAAAAGAATCCAGCCAGATTAGAACCAGTCTCACATCTTCCCTAACCTACCCCTATACTTCCAGTCAGTGGAAGTTCAGATGGATAGTCAGGGGTTGGGGGAGGGGGGCTGTGTTTGTTTGGGCTACATCCGGCTGTGCTCAGGCTTTTTCCTGGCTCTATGCTCAGGGATCACTCCTAGTGGGTCTCAGCGGACCATATGGGGTACCAGGAACCGAACCCCATTACCTTGCATATGAGGCAAGTACTTTCTCCCACTGTACTACCTCTTGATACCCAGCTGGAGAGTTTTGGACTGATACCCTTCCCTTAAATCACTCAGCATGTAGAACGGTTTCCTCTCTGTGAGCCCAGCCACCAGCAGGAGTCTGGGGGAAATCCCTGTGCGCCCCAACCATTTTCAGGAACCCAATAAAGAATCCACTCAAAAACACACACTGCTGCTTCTCCATTGCACGTTGAGTATTGTCATTACAAAATGCTAACTCAGGGACTGGAGAGATGGTGCAGTGGGTAGAGCACTCGCTTTACACACGGCCAAACCGGGTTTGATTGCCAACACCTCCAAGCTCACCAGGAATGATCTCTGAGCATAGAGCCAGAAATAAACCCTGAGCACCACAAGGTATGGCAAAAAAAATTAATTTTAATAAACTGTGTACTTATATGTGCTATTAGTCAACATCATTCAGATGATTCTATGCATTGCCTTTACATTGATTCTTTAATTTGTCTTATAAACGAATATAAAATTTAAACTGTAAACCTATGAGAAAGTATGGAGAACTCTACCACACTGAAATTAAGTATGGCATTGCTAAAATGGGTGATTTTAGGCCGGAGTAATAGTACAGCGGGTAGGGCATTTGCCTTGCACACAGCCAGCCAGGATTCGATCCCTGGCATCCTCTATGGTCCCCTGAGCACCACCAGGAGTAATTTCTGAGTACAAAGTCAAGAGTAACTCCGGAGCACCGCTGAGCATGCCTCCTCCCCACAAACAAAAAGAGGTGATTTTTCAAAAGAGCAATAACTCGGTGGATTTCTAAAAGATCAGTCATAGCTGTCCATCCCATTTCCCCTTCCCCACCCATCTCCCCCTCCCCACCCGAGGGTCATGTACGTGCTCCAACTGGTTGGTTCCGGTGAGATCATTCTCCTGCTGGGAGGAATCAGCTCTGCATTTGGAACGATTATCCAAGTGGCAGCAGAACAGGGCGGCTAGAACATGTGCTTGAGAATTTGCTAGAGATCAAATCAGGGCTCACCTCAACAGGTTGTCAGAAGGATCAAACATTTAACACACACGTAGAATATTACCTGGTGCATGAAAAGTGCTTGGTAAATGTTTGCGAACATTTAAATAGAGCTACTAAGGTTAACTAGTAACATGACCTCACACGGAGTGCAAAAGAGATTGGTTCAAGTTTTCCACGGCTTCTTTTTTTTACAGTAACAGGAAGGCCCGAGAGATGGTACAGTGAGAAGGTACTTGCCTTGCACACCACTAACCCTGATTCCGTTCTCAGAACCAGGAGAACGGTGGGTCGCCCCAACCCTGCCAGGAGTGATCCCTGAGCACAGAGCCTGAAGTAAACCCTGAGCACAGCTGAGTGCGACCCCAAAACAGATTTTTTAAAGAGGATTTTGTTTTCCCAGATTCAAGATTTGGGCTCCAAAGTGCAGGATTGTAATATATTCCTGATTGTCTCTCATTCCTAGGCAAGGTTGTTTCAGAATTTCAAGAGCTCCTTTTCACCTGACTCAGATTCACCCATCTATAAAAACAAAGGAGAAGAAGGAGACAGGGAGCACCCTGCCTGGATCCTCAAAGTTGGGAAATGTCCCCTGCTGAATTTAAAAAATGATGGAAGGAAGGGGTCAGTGGCAATCACCCAGCAAATTGCTCACACAGTTTTCTGCAGCTGATGGCAGCAGGTGTGAAGAGTGGAGTCAGACAAGCAAGAGAAACAGCGAGTCTTCACCAAAGGGCTCTCGGAGTTGGCGTGATCAGAGTTCCAACTTTCTGCTCAGGCCCGCTAGCTACCTCAATATTCAGCAACTCATTGTGTTGGTTCCATCAAATCAAATTAAAGGCACTGTAGCACTGTCTACCCGTTGTTCATCAAATTGCTCGAGTGGGCACCAGTAACATCTCCATTGTGAGACTCGTTGTTACCGTTTTTGGCATATTGAATATGCCAGGAGGAGCTTGCCAGGCTCTGCCATGTGGGAGAAATACTCTCAATAGTTTGCTAGGTTCTCCGAGAGGGGCAGAAGAATCAAACCTGGGTCGGCCACGTGCAAGGCAAGCACCCTACCTGCTGTGCTATGGCTCCAGCCCCAAATTAAATTTAAAAAAAAAAAAAAACTTGTTTTGAGGCCAAACCTGGTGCTCAGGGATTAACTCGGGTTCTGTGCTCAGGGATCTTTCCTGACAAGGTTCAAGGGACCATATACAAGGGTGCCAGGTTGAACCTAGGTCAGTTGTGTGCAAGGCAAGTGCCCTACCCACCATTCTATCTCTCAAGCCCCACGTTAAAAAAAATTTTAAATAAGAGAACATCCTTGCTTGATGAAGAGAGAAAGAAGGAATGTATATAAAAGGAAACAAAACACCTGTTAATTCAGAAATTACCCAAGAAATAAGGGGAAGGTTCAGACAAACTTCAGTTCTTGATGACAAACAGTTCTCCACAAGGCCTAATTATCTGCAAATTCTTTGATAATTCTTTCTTTCAAGGAAAAAGGCAGGGGGGAGTCCAAAAGAACAAAGAAGGACTGTGTATTTACCAATGATAGAACATTAGACAGAGTTGAAACATGATCTGTTAGCGTTTTGAAATCATGGCTGACAGACCAAAAGATTGCAGAGATGGAGATTCTATCCAAAGAAACAAAAACAGAAAAATAATAATAGCCAAGGAAATGGAGTGACCAGACCAGAGGATATCAGAATGAAATAAAAATGTGTAATAATAGTGATGTGGAAAATCTCCACAACCATAGGACCAACATAGGCAAATTGAGAAAATTGTCAGAACCAACATAGAGTCTGTGTTCCTGAAGAAAAGAACAAAATAGTTGCATATAATATGAACATCTCTAATAATCGTATGAACCTTTGGACAGAAGAAATGTTCTTCAAAGAATCAAAAAGGGGGGGCGGGGCATCCACAACATCTCAGGAAAGTTATGTAGAATGATGAATAACAGATACGGCATATCCTAGTGAGGCTAAGAATCGGGAAAAAGAAAACATCATGGACACTCAAGCAGAGAAAGCCACACAAACCTGGAAAAAGATGAGCTGATCACCAGACTCCCCCAGAACCTTGGAGAACGACAGACAGCACTAGGAAGTGGACCCAGAGTTGTGACAGAACCATCACTTTGCACATGCCTCCAGAGTCCAGCTCCTGGTATGGCCAGCCCATAACTCATAGCATAGGCTGCAAGGCGGACGTAACAATCACACAGGATGTGTGAAATGGTTTTTTTTTGTTTTTGTTTTTTCTTTTTGGCTTACATTGGCGATGCACAGGGGTTACTCCTGGCCCTGCACTCAGGAATTACTCCTGGCGGTGCTCGGGGGACCCTATGGGATGCTGGGAATTGGACCCAGGTTCGCTGCGTGCAAGGCAAACGCCCTCCCCACTGTGCTATCGCTCCAGCCCCACGTGCAATGGTTTTTGAATTCCTGTCGGCCAGGAGAGGAATGCAGGCACAGCTGCAACCAGCCACCAAGGCAGACCCAGTCACATTCCTTCCTCCTGCCTGGGCACCCTCCTCCACGGACACGCCTCTGCCTTCCTCGTGTGATTCTGTCCATCTCGTAGATGCGACAAGATCTCCACATTCCTTGTCAGTTTTACAAGATCTACAAAAAAACTTGTCGCCTTCCTGGAAGTCTACAAACCTCTCCCTTGTAGATGTTCCTAGGCTGAATGAACTGAGTCTCAGGCCTTCCCTCGGCCAGCCTCGTCCTGACCCTCTGTGAGTCGGCTCTGATTGTATCCTGGAAGCAGAGGGAAACTCGAGGACAAGGACTCTTATGCAGTTCCAGGGTTGGAAGACGCCAGAAGACAGGGCATGAATTAGCAGTCTGGATCCTGTCAGGAGCTCAGAGGCACAGTGTTTCCATCACCCCCCGCAGAGACTTGCTATGAATTGTCCTCAGAGCGCTGGTGTTGCATGGCCGTGAGCTGCATGGTGGCCCTCGGCCCGTCCAAGGGCAGAGGGTTAGCAGAGCACATGCGGGCAAGGAGAGAAGGGGCGGGCCTAGGACTGCTCCGGTGCTCATTTGGAAGAAATCATTTCTTCTCGGGTCTGTCTGTCTGTGTAGGTTTATAAGCACATTTCCATGGTGGGAAGGTATAATGGTGGTGGAATTGGTGTTTGAGTATCAAATGTAAAGAAATAATGTGAACTATTTTATAAAATAAAAAAATTATTTAAAAAAGAAAAATAATAATATAAACAAAGGTTTGATTTGTTATGCAAGAGGGGGGAAAAAGCACATTTCCTCTTCCTTCATCTTTTTGTTTTCCTTTCTTCATCTTTCTTCATCTTTATTCCTGAGTATCAGACCACACGGAATTCGGTCCCCTTGCCCTAGTGCTGCCTAGAAACTTTACTGAAAGTTCTTGCATTCAAAAATCACTGTTTCCAGAATAAAAACAATAAAAGTTAAGCTTTCCTTTTCTCTCCTTTTGCTTCAGATAACCTACATACGACAAGAGTATGAAACGAAGTTCAAGGGGCTGATGCCGGCCTCCCTGAGACAGGAGCTGGAGGACACCATCTCCTCCCTGAAGTCCCAGGTAATTGCAGGGTCAGCTTCTTTCCATGGGGCTTCCATGACCCCTGGACTCTGGAAGGAAACTTGCCTATGAGTTTGGTTGGAGGTTTCTCCCAGAAATTAATGTGATGGCCTTTCCCCAGTCCCAGTTCAGCGGGACAAATTTATTTCTGAGTGTGGCATTATTTTAGACAGTTTTTCCTTCCAAATACAATAACTCATCTTAAGAGTCTCTGAAAAACACCCATGGAATGGAGAAGATTGGCAGTAACCCGCTGAATGTATTTCCAGTGCACCATCCCTTCCAGCCTCCCACTTTGACCTGGGCTGCCCACCCCCAGCTGTGTCCCTAGGCTGGTGCAGAGGGGCTGAGCCAAGGAGGTGACAGGAGCTTAACTCACAACTCTTTCTCTCTGGTGGACTTTCGAGAGCTCTTAGAGATTCTAAGACGCACGTTAAAGTCCAGGTAGAATGACAGATGGCTCCGCAAACAATTAGGGTACATATACTTCACTGAAATGGACAGTTCTTAGTATTGTTCATGAATGGAGAGAAAAGGTTGATTTAAAGGTAGATATTTCTTGGGGCTGTAGAGACGGGACAGTGACGCTTCCTTTACATCTCTCTGACCCTGGTTTGAATCCCAGTCACCACATATGGTCCCTTGAACACTGCCAGAGGGTATACCACTGAGCACAGAGCTAGGAGCAGCCTCTTAGCACCATTGAGTAGAGTCCCTAAACTAAATATATACATATATTATATATATATATATATAGTCTTAATAACAAAATTTAGATGACTGCTTCTTTAAAACTCCCTGCTTAGTTTTTGCTCTGCTTACATCTTAAAATACCTTTTATGTGTCGCAACATGTATTTTTTTTATACCGTTGCTTATTTTTTAGACAGTGTTTGAACTCAGGCTTGAGAAAGCTCCTCGTAGTCCCATTTGTAATACACTTTGAAATTTAAAACATGCCTTTTTTTCCTGCAAATCTCCTGGAGAGAGAGTTCTTTGCTCTCCGTGTCTGTTCCATAGTGGGCACTCAGCAAGTGCCTTTGCAGAGAAAGCAAGTGGTGGAGCTTGATCCCGCCCACAAGCGTGACTGACCACGGGCCAGATGGAATGTGGAGCGACTTGGACTCGTCCCTTTCACGTTCCCTGCAATAAAGAGTCTCCCCTCTGAAGACTGAGATTCTCACTTGCTATTGCTCCTAGAGGCTAAGTCAGATTTTCCGGGTTGCCTCCTTTCATGTGGGAGATTGTCAGCATCAGAAGGGGCTCTCCTGGGGGAGGCCGGGCACCTTTACGGGAGTCTGGTTTCGTGGGTCAGTGTGATGGTACCCATAGGGCGTGGGCAACCTGGGTTTGATTCCCTGGGACCAGGTATGGTCCCCTGAGCCCCGCCAGGAAGGATCCTGAGCGCGGAGCCAGGAATAAAATCCCTGAGCACAGCCGAGTATGGCCCCTTCAAAGAAACAAACCAAAAATAAATTAATAATAACAATAATAATTAAAGGAGCTATTTTTGTTTGGAGGGAGGGCTGGAGGAGAGAGGGAAGGAGAAGGGTCAAGGAAAAAGAAAGGAAGCAGCTTCTATTATCACCTATGGTTTTATACCATTCCTCTCATTCTTCTCATTCCATAATAAAAGCCACCTCCTAAACTGGACACTGGCCTGGAGAGGGAGGGCCGGGGCGTTGGCAGTCGCTACCTGGAGGAATCCCGGGGCCCAAGAGCTCATGAGCGAAGTCGGGTTGAAAGCAGGTGCCGTGTTTGCTCCAAGCGGCTGGCATTCTGATTGCCGAGTGGGACAGAGGAGAGTCGCTGAACCCGCGTGAGGTTTGCATCTGCAGGAGTGACCCAGTGTCCCCTGGTCTGGGAGCTCTGGGCTACTGTGAACCCAGGCGGGGGCAGAGTGGGTTGCTGGGCTGGGTCCCTGCGGACAGGATGGTGTGCCCCTTCCCTCCATTTCCTCTCCCGCCAGCCCTTGCTCTCTTGCATAACTGCATTTTGGAACCAGCCGTTGCCATGGTTTCACTGCAGACCAAAAAAAAAAAAAAACGCAAGAGTAAACTGTTGGCAAGCAATCAGATCCACTCACTCTTGCTTTGCGTTCAAGACATAGCAGAGAGCCAGAGAGATGATGAAAGGCGGGGTGGTGGGAGAGGGGGGAGGCAGGTCCCTGGCATGCAGGCCAACCCTGGTTAGCTCCCTGGCTCTGAGCACCAGCAGGAAGAATCCCTGAACTCAGAGCCAGGTGTAATCCAGACCACCACTCGCAAAAGAAGACCGCATCTACCTGTTTTCACCTGGTCGTGGGTACTTGGGATTTTCTGCCTGACATACAGATATCTTTAAGAGTAGGAAGATTTGGGGGCTGGAGCGATAGCACAGGGGGTAGGGCATTTGCCTTGCATGCAGCCAACCCGGGCTCGATCCCCAGCATCCCATATGGTCCCCCGAGCACCACCAGGAGTAATTCCTGAGTGCAGAGCCAGGAGTAAGCCCTGAGCATCGCCAGGTGTGACCCGAAAAGAAAAAAAAAACAAAAAGAGCAAGTACAGAGATCAGACTGGAGAGAGATTACAGTGGATAAGGCACTTGTCTTGCACCTGGCCTACATGGGTTCGATCCCTGGAACCCGTACGGTCCCCTGAGCCCACCAGGAGTGTTCTCTGAGCACAGAGCCAGGAGTACACCCTGCATATCTCCGGATGTGGCCCCAAACAAAACAAACTTGAAAAGGATTCAAAAATCTGTGCTTGCAAAACAATCAAAACCAGTTGTAAAGATCCCCGAGGAGAGGGCCTGGTCCCCCACCCCGAACCCTGGCCTCTGGACACCACGCCAGGCAGTTTCCGTCACATCCCACCATCCTGCAAACCTGGGCAAGGAGGAGCTGTTGCCGCCCCCACCCAACCCCCCACCCCTGCTCCCCAGATGCAGCCTCACCCATCTGACTGACTTCTGGGTACCCTGGACCAGCTTTGAACCCAGATAAGTCTGACTCCAGCCCGAGCTCTGGGTCAGTCCCCCTGCAGAAGCCCGTCATAGTCTGTATCTGGGGTCCAGAGCAATAGCACAGCAGGTAGGGCATTTGCCTTGCATGCCGCCAACCCGGGTTCAATCCCGGGCATCTCCTATGGTCCCCCAAGCACCGCCAGGAGTGATTCCTGAGTGCAGAGCCAGGAGTAACCCCTGAGCATCGCTGGGTGTGACCCAAAAAGAAAAAAAAATAACCAACAGCAACCATAGTCTGTATCTGCACCCCCCCACCCAGTTAACCGCGCAGTGGCCCAAGGTCCCCAGAAGGCAGGCGTCCCTGGTGCAGCCATGCCCTGCATCCTTCCACAGAGAGAGAACAGAGGCAGCGGTGGCCAGTGAACATCTCCCTGCCTGGGAGCACTTAGAGTGGAGGGCAAGACAGGAAGCACAAAAGGCGGTGCAAGGAGCACTTTCAGCAGGGCCCAGAGCACTTCCAGCAGGGCCCAGGAATAGAGATAAGGGGGGCAGGCAGCTGGCTGAGGGTGCAGGGGGAGCAGTGGAAGAGTTCTGCAGGGGTGAGGTAATGGTAGGTGGGAGTCAGGTGGCCAAGCAAGGGCCCGTGCCACAGGGCAGTTGGGTGGGAAGGAGAGGGGGATAGGAGGGATGAAAGGGGTGGGGGTGGACATGGAGAGACCCGCCTCACTTCCAAGGCTCTGGAATGAGGAGTCAGAACTTTTTTTTTTTTTTTGGGCTTCCGGGTCACACCTGGCACTGCTCAGGGATCTCTCCTGGAGGTGCTCAGGGACCATCTGAGGCACTGGGGTTCAAACCCCGGTCGGCTGCGTGCCAGGCAAGTGCCCTACCTGCTGTACTTGTCTCTCTGGCTGAAGGGGCTGTTCAGCAGGGATGCTGGGGGTCAAGGGTCAAAGACGGAAGGGGGCGTGAAGTTCATGCACAATTCAATCAGCCTAATCAGTGGCTAAATAAATAGCAGTACTCCTACATTAAAAAAAAAAAAGACGGGGGCACCGAGAGGCCTGCCATGGACCCAGGGGTGCTGAACGGAAGCACTCTCTGCCCAGGCTGCGGCAGCCACATGACCACAAAGGCCACATCAGCTTCTTCTCACGCCACGTGTCTCCTCCAGGTGAACTTCCTTCAGAAGAGAGCGTCCATCCTGCAGGAGGAGCTGACTACCTACCAGGGCAGAAGGTAAGGCCCCCGGGCAAGATGTGCTGCCCCCTCGGAGACGAGCGGCCAGGTGCTTTAGGGAAGACTCAGATGTAGGATCAGTGTGCAGGGAATGGTGGGAGAGGGCGGGGGTGCTTTTTTTTTTTTTTTAAATCAGTCTCTGACAAGTCCCACCTGGAAATCAGTGCTCAGGATGGTCTGAGCAAAAGGGGAAACTTGGGCCTCCCCTGCAGGCCCCAAACCAGGATTGGAAGGAGACACACCCAGTCCCTCCTGGAAGACAGTGAGGCGATGCTATGTCTCCCGTTGCAGCTGCTGTCGTCCACCAACTGGAGGCTGGACGCAGACCCCAGAGGAAACAGCTCGAGGGTGTCGCATTCCTCCCTGGGCCACCAGTGCCCCTGGCATGTGTGTCCTTTTGGAGGTCAGAGGCAGGAGGCCCTCGTCAGGGTCCCCAGCACCCGCCCTACCCCTCTTAACGGTGTCCTGCAGGGGTGCGACCCTGCCGCCTTTAGCACAGACAGATGGAACAAGGGCGGACAGAGAGAAAGTACCATGGGGGGGGGCTGCCCACCCAGATTCTGTGATGCTGGACCCCTAGAGTTCCCCCCAGCAGCACCAGGAGTGAGCTCTCAGCATAGAACTAGGAGTAAGCCCGGAGCACCACAGGGGGTGGCCCAAATCCTCCTCCCCCTCCCCCCCCAAAAAAAAGATGAAACAGCTCTTGGGCCAGAGCGATGGATCGTGCAGGCGGGAACACACTTGCCTTGCCCACAGCCATCCCCGTGGCTCCATCCCCGGTACCACACAATGTGAGGCTGAAGTGGAGTCATGGCAGGCTCCACTTTAAGACTGAAACTCAGCAGGCCTAAGTCTCGGTTTCCCCCATCAGAAATTCCCAACTTCTCAGAAAACAATATCACCCTGGGCAGATAAGCCGCCCCATGGGAACAGCCTATCAGAGTAGGGGCCATTGACAGTGCTGCCCAGCCAAGCAGAAAGGGCCGAGTGGAGGGAGTGGAGGCACAGGAACGGACAGGGACCAAGAATTGGAAACATATTGCCAGTTCCTAGAAACACGCTGTTATGTAACCAAACCCTATATAAGCTGTTCAGAATTCGGAGTCAGGGTCTTTGTCAAGACTCCACCGCGTTGGATGAGACTCCGACCCTAGCTCGAGCGAGCCATAAAGGGGCCTTGCCTTTGTAGCCTCGCGTCCGGTCTGGTCAATGTGCAAACGAAATTCCCTTCCCGGACCTTAACAATATGGTTCCCCTGAGCATCCCCAGCAGTGATCCCTGAGCACAGAGCCAGGAGTTGCCCCCAGAGCACCACTGGATCTGACCCCAGGCAAAGCAAATGGAACTTCATTTTCAGCCTTGAGTTTAAAAGTTCCACAGACAGTGGGCTTGGCCCAGCTAGGACCTGAACCCTGACTAAGGTGTCCCATTGACATCTGCCACCCCAAACACCCTTTCCGATTCCCCACCCCCTATGAAACAGAGGGGAGTGCCCATGAGCCCACCAGGCCTCCAGAGATAGTCACTGAGCTTGTTTTTTTTTTTTAACTTTTAAATCGGTTTATTCTTTTTTTTTAATTTTTATTAGTGAAACACCATGAGGTACAGTTGTAGACTTACAAATTGAGTTTGTTGGTCCCCAGATAACTGCACAGAGACTCGAGGAGAAACACAAGCCCGGATAGCGGATGCTGACAGCGGCTGCCTGCCCCGTGGCCTTCTTCTTCCCACAGGTTTGAAGACGTGGGTGCTGTGAATTGTGAGATCAGTGGCATTTCCTTACACAGATGTAATGAGGATCATAAAAAAAAACAAACACGCATCAGTCAGACACCAGTGGGGTAGCTTGATTTGTGTCGGCCTAAGTTATCTATAAAAAAAAAAAAAGAAAAACAACAACATATCCCTTTATTTCTGATTTCCATTTTGTGTGCATCTGAGTGTGTGCTGAGAAACGGTTCTCTCTCAGGGGAAAGGAACTCAATCTTTTTTTTTATGGCCTTGTTCCTGCTTCCGCGGAGAAATTTGATGGGTTCGCAGATGCTCAAAATCACGTTTGTAGTATCGTGTCACCGATTGGAACAAGTTTGTGTTGTTTTTGTGTTCACATTATTAAAATGTCATTGTGTACTTAACCGTTTTTATTTCTACGTTTTATTTAGCACCTCGTTGACTAAAAATGTATGGCATGGATGTGGTCACCTGCCCTAGAAAATACTAGCAACGTGGATGAGTGTACAATGGGCAATGGGGGCAGTCATCCGAATGTCAGGTCAAAGATGAAATCCATACGTAGGGCATTTACTGAAAGGGTCACTGGGTCACCAGACACTAGTCCACAGACTTGTCACTTTGATCGCAGATCTGATTCTGGGACTCCAGAGGCAGGAAGTGTGAGAATTGTGTGTAGTGGCTGGTTTTATAGTGCTTTCCTCTGTCTCTGGTCTCTCTTTGTATGGTGGTGGTTTTAATTATGTGATCACTTGACACTCCTTCAGAAAGCCTGGCGGGGGGGGGGGGGGCGGGGAGGGGTCAGAGAGAGAAGACGGGGGTAAAGTGCTTGTCTTGCATCCTACCCACCCCTGTTCAAACCCGCTGCACTGCATCTGATGCTCCCCCAGACGCCGCCAGGAACCATTTCTCGTTTGCTTAGTTTGGGTTTTGTTTGGGCCACACCTGCAGGTGCTCAGGGTTTGCTCCTGGTCCTGCACTCAAAAATCACTCCTGTAGGGACCCTGTGGGGGCCTGGGAATCAAACCCGGATTGGCTGTATGCAAGGCAAATGCCTGACCTGCTGTACCATCTCTCTGGCCCCAAGGGGTGGGGATCGAACCCAGGTCGGCCACAGGCAAGGCAAGCACCCTCCCTGCTGTACTGTGGCTGCAACCCCAAGGAGTCGTTTTTTGGGGGGAGGGTGGGGGGGGTCATACTTGTCGATGCTCAGGGCTTACTCCTGGCTCTGCACTCAGGAATCATTCCTGGAGGTGCTCAGGGATGGAATGCCGGGGATCAAACCCTTGCAAAGCAAGTGCCCTTCCCAGGGGTCACTCGAGCACAGAAACAGGAATAGATCCTGAGCAGCTCAGTCACCCCCCCTTGAATTATCTCACCCTCCTCCTTTCTGCCCTCCCCAACCCCCCCCCCCCCCCCCGCAAAATGCCTGTAGGGGAGTTTCAGAGGCAAGTGGTGGCTAAGGCACTTTGACTGGTCCCTTGCCCTGGGGTGGGAGCCAGACCTTGCTCCTGTGAGGCAAATTCCAGGCCTCATCCACATGCCCGAAGCTGCTCTGGTGATAAGTCCCCCCCAACCCCCCCACCCGTGTGCTGGGGAAATTGTCCCTGGGGGGGGGGGCAAGATACACAGCATCCCCTAACTGCAGGGCAGCGGGTACCAGCTCCCCTAGACACTCACCAGAGAGCGGGGGCCGTGGGCGGGGCCCTGGGCATGTGGTTTACTGGAAACATTTATTTATACTTTTTCCAAATTCTTGTCTCTTTCCCACGCCCATCTCTGTTGTTCGCTGCCTGGGGATTAATGGCCCTCTTTGGGGTGTGTGTGTGTGTGTGTGTGTGTGTGTGTAGTGAGGGGATTGGGGGACTGTAACTGGAACCCAGGGATGAGAAGAAAGTAACAGATTTCCTTCCAGCCACTCCTGCAGCAGCCAGGGCCAGCCAAGCAGGTGGCATTCAGGTCCCCAGGCTTTCGGCCCAGCCACCTCCTCCAAGGACCTCAGTCTCTGAGGCAGGAAGTCCATCTCGGACCACCCGAAAGATCAGGTTTTCCTTGCAAACTCCCACCAAGGTGGCAATGCTCAGATGCTTGTGGTGTGCTCAGATGGGAATGGCCCAGGTGACAACCATCAGTTTTCCGGCCGTTTACATAGACCGTGAAAAGCAGCCGGGAGTCGGAACTCCTGCTCCCGGAGCTCCGTCTTCCGTGAGTGCGTCTTCGTGGGTCCTGGGGAGTCCCACCTGCCAGTCTCGTCTTCCTTCTATCCAAGGTTAGGACACGACACACTCGAGGCATTACTTTGGCATTACTCAGACCCGGTTTCCCTTCCAAAGCGTGTCATGGGTGTCTGGGAGGAAACGCTAAAGTCTCAGGCTCTGTAGATAGGGCCGGGGAGCCGGGTCCACGAGTGACGGGGACCACGTGGGTTCAGCGTGTTTCAAACTCCTCCCGGAGTTGAGCCTGGAGTCTCCTAGCCCAGCTCCTGGGGAGTGGGGACAGTGCTTTGAGACCAGCCACGGGGAGCGTGCCTTGCCACCAAGCCATCTTAAAGCCCAGCCTTCCTTCTGTCTGGCAGGAAACCAAGCATTCGAGTTTAGCCCCAGTTTTGCTCTGTTTCAAGTCGTTGTCGTCGTTGGTTGGCTAAGCCTGTGTCAAAGCCCCCTGTGTCTCACCCATTCCAGCCTGTCATTGTCCCAGGGAACAAACAGGCTATGGGAAGTCCTTTCTTTGCCCTGGGCAGTGTTACCCAGATGTGGGGGGCTGGCAGGAGGAGGGTGACCACCATGCAAGGTGGCACAACTCAGAGGCCACTGGCAGGGCTGGAGCAATAGTACAGGGGGTAGGGCATTTGCCTTGCATGCGGCCAACCCGGGTTCGATCCCCAGCATCCCATATGGTCCCCTGAGCACCGCTGATAGGGTGCTTCCTGAGTACAAAGCCAGGAGAAACCCTTGTGCATTGCCAGATGTGACCCAAAAAAAGCCCCCACAAAAAGGTCACTGGCCCTGTGTCCCCCTGAACCCCATTTTGCCACTGCCCCCCTCCTCAGCACCCAGCTCCTCAGAGGGTGGACATCCTAGAGAGGCAAGGAAGACCCAGAGGGAGGAAGCCCCCATGTGGAAGGGTTTGCCACACGTTTAATCTGCATGACTTGATGGGGGAGCCCTCTGCAGGCTGGGGTGCAGGTTTGGTATGTGGGAGGCCTGGGTTTAACCCCCAGCATCACACAGTTCTGAGAACCAGAAGTAAGGGCTATGCACCACCAGTGTACCCCATAACCAAGCAATAGATTTTGTTGTTAGATCCGAGTTTAGATCCCCAGTTGCAGAGAGACTAAGTCCACACACGATAATGCAGAAGCAAAGGAACTTTAATTACTAGCCCAAGCCAGTGCTAACTCGAGCTCGGGTCCAAGTCTCATCTAACGCAGTGGAGTCTGGACAAGGACCCCGATTCCAAATCAAAGTAGCTTATATAGGGTTCAGAGTTAAGAAGCAATTTATATACTGGTCTGTTTTTAGCACTGGCCCTATTACAACAGTGGTTATCACTTAGGCAATGGTTAACAACAATTTCTAAGGAGGGTACAGTGACCCCTCATGACTAGCCAGACCCAACTGCCCAGTTCCTTATCTCGGCAAATTACTCAACTGGGAGTCTACCAGAAACTGCAAGTCCTGCTTTGGGGAAAGAGAAACTGAGGCCTTAGCTGATACTTAAGGTTAACTGCAGCCTGTCGTGGTGTCAGTTCCGCCCTCACAATTTATTGTAACTCATGGGAAATAGCTGACACTCAGTGTCCAGTAATGTCCCATGTGAACTGGCCTTCTCAGGTAGAGCATCTGTTTATCACAGTCAGCGGCCAGGAGTCGGCAGAGGGAGCGCTCAGGGAGGTGGGTTTGGGGGAACAGTTAGCAGCGCCCCTCCCTAAATGCCTCCCCACCCACTGGAGGCAGCCATTGGGGCTGACTTTCTCTGAGACCAAAGGGCAAGGTAAAAAACCCTCCAAAATGGTGGGCGAAAAGTTTCCAAAGACAAGGTCATTTTAATTCCTAGTTTCCATGAAAGAAACATCTCTTCTCCCGCTCTCAGCTTCTCTTCAGAAAGGCGTCTCTTTGGAGCCTTGTCATTAAAGACGGTTTGCCCTTTAAAGTGGGTTATCAAAGGGCATCAAAATTGCAACTTACTGAAACGAAAATGCATGATCAATTTTAAGTCCGCTCTCTAAAGCTTCCTTAAAATCGGATGTGCTTTTGTCCTGGAGGCCTCTTTGATAAAACCAAAGAGGGAGACATGGTTGGTCCATTCAAAGGAGGAAAAGAAGATTATTAGATAAAACTTCCCCACCCCCTACCCCGGCCAACCGTTCAAGAGGCTTTGGGTGATGTAATTAGGAAGCCATGAGATTTTGAACCCTGAAAATGGAAGTGTCCAAATGCTGATTTTCTTCCCCCTGGTTTCAAGAATGGGAGCCCATTCCAGATAGCATTATTCACGTGAAGGCAGAAATGCAGCCTTCCCAGCGTCAGCCTCATGCCTTTAAACCCCCCTGAATCCCTCACTCATACCCCGTCCAGTCAGAAACTCATTCTTCCAGACATTTCCACTTCAGGCAGAAATTTCCCATCAGCCGAAGGGTTTAAAAATCAAAGACCCAAGATTTTGCCATGAATTTTGCCATTTTTTAGAACTGAGCAGTGGTCTAGCCATCGGGCTAATAAATGTTCTTATGCCCTCGTCGGGTGTCTGCCATTTAAGAGACGTCTCCTGGAGAGCAGCTCCATGGCATGAAGACTTGGTCCAAGTCAGAACCAGAACCAGCGCCCGCAGACCAGCCTGCTGTGTTTTCTTAGCGAACCTCTAGCGAGGTGAGTGGAACCCTTGGGGCTCTCCTCCCTGGCTTCAGTCAAACAAGGAACAGGTTCCTGCATGGAGTTTTCCTCAGGCACGCAGTCCTCTGCCCCTCACCAAGCCTGGCTGTTCAAATCTGCAACCTCGAGGGGCCCCTCAGCACCCAGTTCCCCACATGTCACCATTTCCCTCCTTGGCTTCGGGCTTGCTCTAACATGGTGGGCTTGCTCCACTCTGTGTGCCCTGCCCTAAAGCATTTCTGTGTTGCCTCAGAAAACATTGACCACCACGTCCTCCCCTAGAAGTGCTCCTTAACATCCTTTGCTCAGTCATTCCCTCCCCGTTAACAGTTGCCCTGTTCTGTGGCCCCCACCCCATAAACTTGGAGGCATGACCCAGGCCTGGGGATTTTCACCTTCTCTCTCAGGGCTGAGAGCCCAAGCAGGTCCCAGGGCCTCACCCACACAGGCTTCCTACATTGCCATCAGACCCTTGGCCTGGGTGTCCACACTTTGATCAGGACTTCTGGCCCCCCTGGATGGTTCTGATGCCCCCAGGGAAGTTTGGGAAATAGTCTTAGGGATCAAGTCTCCAAAGTCTACCCCCCCGAGGCAAATGTGAGGAGGAGCCCTCCAGAGCAAGCACGCAGAGAACCAGGTGCCTGTGGACTGCCCCCCCCCCCCGCCCCCCCGCCACACACACACACATAGTCCACTCGGTCCCCTCCACCTGTGAGGCTGAAGTAGAGCCATGAAAGGCTCCACCTTAAGAAGGAAACTCGGGGCTGGAGTGATAGCACAGCGGGGAGTGCATTTGCCTTGCACACGGCCAACCCGACATCCCATATGGTCACCCAAGCACCGCCAGGAGTACTTCCTGAGTGCAGAGCCAGAACCCTGAGCATCACCATGTGTGACCTGAGAAAACAAACCAAAAAAAGATGGAAACTCAGCAGGCCTAAGTCTCAGTTTCCCCCATCAGAAGGTCCCGACTTCTCAGAGAACAGTATCATCCTGGGTAAATAAACCGCCCCATGGCAACAGCCTATTGGAGTAGGAGGCATGGGTAGTGGTGCCCAGCCAAGCAGAGAGGTCTGAGGGAGTGGAGTCACAGGACAGGACAGGACAGGGACCAAGAATTGGAAACATAATGCTGGTCCCTGAAGTCACAGGACCAGACAGGGACCAGAATTGGAAACATATTGCTAGTTCCTATTTTAAAAAATGCTGCTATCTAACCAAACCCTATACAAACTGCTTAGAATTTGGAGGCAGGGTCCTTGTCAAGACTCCACTGCGTTGGATGAGACTTGAACCTTAGCCCGAGCGAGCGATAAAGGGGCCTTGCATTTGCGTCCTCGCATCTGGTCTGGTCAATGTGCGAGTGAAACTCCCTTCCTGGGACATAACATACAAAATTCTTTCCCAAACAAGGATTTCAACCCTAGGTATGTCGCAGAAATGCTAACCTGTGAGCCTCTCTGGGAAAGAAACGTATCGCACTCACTTTCCTCTGGAAGCTCCGAACGCCCATCTGATGAGAGAATCCTTTTTGATTGGGGGGTGGGGGGGCGGCATTGGGGTGGAGGGGAGCTTGGAGGTGCACACATTTCACAGTTTTGGGAAATACTGATTGGGAGCAGCGCAAATCTGTGTGAGAGCGGAAAGCTTCCCTCTGCCCTGGCCTCGGTGGTCTGTGCTGGATTCGGACCATCACGGGTGTCTGAGGGATCGGGAAATTGCTGGGAAGCCCCAGATTCCGGCTGTTCCATGAGGCCCCCGGAGTCCCTCTGTTGATTCTTCGGAAAGATAGTAGCAACCACAGTCAAACGTTCCTTTCAACTCTTCCCTCTTTGGGGCTTGGAATGCGTTGTTTACCGTAATTATCTCTGTGAGTCTGTTATTATAAAGGTCCACCAAAACCAATACCCGGTGCTTAGCGTGGTTTTTTTTTCCTTCTTTCGTGGAAATATCAGGCCCATGGAAGAATGTGGACTAGATGAGCCTGGGAGGGAAGTTTTCCTGAACCACAGAACACTTAAAAACTACTCAACTAAGTAGGGCCTTCATCAGCCAGGTAAACAAATGAATCAGCCTCCTAATTGCGCTGTTAGCTTTCTCCCTGATGCTGACCAACTCTCCGTCCCCCTGCCCAGCTCCTGGGTCCCCCCCATCCTCATCTGGATTGGGAGTTTGGGGGGTTACGCGGGGGGGAGGCAGTACTGATGACGTGTAAGTGAAGCCAGACAGGTCCCTGCTGCCTTCTGCCAGCACTGAGGATTTTCCTGACTGATGTCCTTTGCGGACGCTTAGTTCAAGCTGGAGATCACAGGTTAGCATTTCTGCAGCATAACTAGGGTTGAAGTCCTTGTCTGCATTTTGAAAACTGTATGCTTCCCTCCTCTCAGCCCCAGAGCTTACAGCGTCTGAGGGAGAAGGGGAGAAAAGGCACTGTGGGCTTAGGAAGAGGAGAGAGTTATCTTGACACTTGGGCAGAGAAGTCTTTTTTTTTTTAAGAAGTTTTATTGGATTGGGGCTGGAGCGATAGCACAGTGTGTAGGGCATTTGCCTTGCACACAGCTGACCCAGGTTTGATTCCCAGCATCCCATATGGTCCCCTGAGCACCGCCAGGGTTAATTCCTGAGTGCAGAGTCAGGAGTAACCCCTGTGCATCGCCAGGTGTAACGCAAAGAGAAAAAAAATTCTATTGGATCACCGTGAGATACAGTTACAAACTTGAATGATCGTGTTTCAGTCACACAATGCTTGAGCACCCATCTCTCCACCAGTGCACATTTTCCACCACCATTGTTCCCAGTGTCCCACCCGCCACCCCCATCCCACCCCACTCCGTGCCTCTGTGGTAGGTACCATCCTTCTTACTCTCTCTCTCTCTCTCTCTCTCTGATTTGGGGCATTAGGGTTTGCAATACAGATACTAAGAGGTCATCATGTTTGGTCCTTGGTCTACTTTCAGCGCACATCTCCCATGCTGGGCCATCCCTCCAACCATCATTGACTTAGTGGTTCCTTCTGTGCAGAGAAGCCTTAGCTCCCTAAGTGGCCCTCACCTAAAGATGTGTCCCCCAGGCCCCCGCCCTTCCCCGCCGTGGCCCCGCCCGCGATGTGGAAACCCAGCGTTCTGGCACCAGCCTGTGTGAAATCCCTTTGCCGGGTGACGACTTGGCCCAGGCCCTGCCATTGTGTTTCAAAGGGAAATATTTACCCAAGCAGGAGGTGAGGTTGCCCCGTCCCCGTGTCTGCGGCAACTCCTCTGAGTTAAGGATCTGAGGGCCCGTCGGCTGCCTGCAGTGAGGGATCCTGCCGTGTCAGGGAAACACGCTCCGACTGAGTTCCCACTTGTGTTATCTGATCTTCAGAGCCAGCGCTTTTATTTATGCATGTGGGCCTGCAGAGGTGGAAGCTGCTAGGGCACCGAGTGGGTGGGTTACAGCAACGTCTGCATTTTTTTTTTCTTTCAGGATCTGTGTGTGTGCACGCGTGCAATCGTAAACCCACACAGTAAGGCCAGAGATGATAGTACAGGGGTGAGGGCTCTTGTGACCACGACCTCTGTTCAGTCCAGCCTCACCGGGAGCTACCCCTGGACACAGCCAGCCCCTCAATACCACCAGGTGTGGTGGCTCCCCAAAAATCAAAATCCCATTTTTTTTTCTTTTTCTTAGTTTTTTTGGGTCACACTTGATGGAGCTCAGGGTTTGTACCTAGCTCTGTGCTCTGGGATCGCTCCCTGTGAGGCTCCTATGGGGTACCCAAGGTTGTGCCCAGGTCAGCCACATACAATGTAAGTGCCTGACCCACTGTACTCTCTCACCAGTCCTTAAAAAAGAAAAAAAAAAGTAAAAAATTAATAAACACATTTTTAAATCCCATTGCTCCATTTTTTTTTTCTTTTTGGGTCACACCCAATGATGCTCAGGGGTTACTGCACTCAGGAATTACTCCTGGCGGTGCTCCAGGGACCATACGGGATGCTGGGGATCGAACCCAGATTGGTCGCGTGCAGCGCAAATGCCCTACCCGCTGTGTTATTGCTCCAGCCCCTGCTCCATTTTTTTTTTCTTGTGGTGCTGGTGTTAGAGCCAGCTAATTCAGATAGCCGAAACCCAGCTCTCACTGCAGGGCCCACTCTTAGACACTATGCCTAAAACCAGGTCTTCAGCACCCCTACATCTTTCTAAACATAGGAGAGAAGATGAGTTCCCCCGCCCCCACCCTCACCTTTGAACTTTGTTGCACCTGTCATCTTGCTCCCTCTGTGACATCACTGCCCCCTGCAAGGAGTCTCTTCTCATCCAGCTCTGACGCAGGACCGGTCCTTCAGACCTTCAATCATTTTGCTCCGCAATAAAATCTCCCACACACACCTTTGCAGCAGGGCCTCCAGCCCAGGGCCTGCAAAGAGGAACTTGACCAGCCCCGGTGCACATGGACAAGAAGGTCGAGTTAGGAAAGAAAAATAACCCACCCTGCCCCCACTGGATCCCAGAGATCCCAATCTTGGCCCAAGAGAAAGGCCAGATCTCACGATACCTCTGAAAGAGCAGAACCCCTTCTGAGGACAAGTCTCCAGAAGGAGGTGCTGTTTCCACTGGACCCCAGGGAGAATATCAGAGGGATGCCCAACTCGGGATGCCCTTTCACCACCCATCATCCCTGCGAGGAGAAAGGGCATCTGAGGTAGCTGTGGAAGTAGCCCAGTACCTTGTCTATGTGAGATCCGGGATTCCACCGAAACCAAAACCCAGGTTGTGTTGGAGCTTGGTTATGAAGAAAACAACAGATCCCCCCCCCTTTTTTTCTTGGTGGGGAGGGAGTGGTGTGGAACCACAGCCAACAGCGGTAGGGGCTCTGCACAGGTGTGATCCCTCCTGACACTCAGGGGACCATGCAGTGTTGAGCATCAAATCAAGGCCTGCGCTGTGCAAGAAAGAGACTTTCTCCTATGCCATCTCTGGTCCCCAGGGCTGGACATGAGCTCAGGCCCCCAAGGGCCAGGGCATGCAGCTGGGGGGAATCGCACTGGGCAAACTGTTGAGCTCCAAGAGTTTCTTGTTCCTTATCTTAAACACGAGAAGAAGAGAAGAACATAGTTCCAAAAATTCAATGAGACACCAGAGTCCAAAAAGTCTAACGGGAAAGATGCAAGTGAACGCCGTTGTGCTATTTTCCCAAGGTACCTGGTTCCTGTCCAGAGAGGATTCTGGCTGGCTTAGATGGACGAGATGGAGACCAAGAGACGTTGGGGGATCGGCCCAAGGCTGGTTTCTAACAAGATACAGGCAAACCTTGGCACTTTGAGATTTACACCTCGCTTTTCGCACCGTCTGCCACAGGATGAGAAGACATCTGGGCTTTGATAGCTAAGCCACAGGGAGCAGGGGGAAAGTTCTGAGCAGGAGACTGCACACCAGAAATCGCTCTGTGAACAGGGACAGTGACTTGGAGGAGGCATTAAAGGGTATCCAGAGCCCAGAAGAATTTGGGGTGCTTGTGCTCCGGTCCCGAAAGAATAACTGAACTACTGGTGAGGGAAATGGCGCTCTGTGATGGAAACAGGGGTGGAGGCACAGTAGTAAGCAGCGCCCCTGAGAGCTGAACTGATGAGCAGAGAAAAGCCACGTGCAGCGCAGGTGGCCTGGCCCAGGGAGCAGCAGGGCACAGAGGGGTTGCAACATCAAGGACCCAAGCCCCCGAGGTTCCATGGCTCCTAGACGCGGACCCAGCCAGGAGCGATCCCAGAGCCAGGGTCACCTTCAGACAGAATCATGGCCAGTGTTCAGTTTGATGGTGTGACATTCCCCCCTGGGATCAGATGGGATGATTCTTTTTCTTTTTTGCTTTTTGGGTCACACCTGGCGATGCTGCTCAGGGGTTACTCCTGGCTCATGCACTCGGGAATTACTCCTGGCGGTGCTGAGTAATCCTATGCTCAGGGGACCATATGGGATGCTGGGAATTGAACCTGGGTCAGCCGCTTGCAAGGCAGACGCCCTACCCGCCGTGCTATTGCTCCAGCCCCAGGTGGAATGATTCTTTCTGAGGTTAAATGACTGAGCCAATAGCCGAAGATCTGGAACGCGAGTTTATGACTTCAAAACCCCAACTCTTCCCTTTATTGTCTGCCCCTCCCGTGGGCCACAGCGCACCTGGGATACTGACTGTCCATTTGACCTGATGGCCTCATCAGGCAGATCTTTTGTTTGTTTGTTTGCTTGTTTGTTTGTTTTTTCCCCGTACAGTGGTTCACTCTCAGGCCAATGTCCCTTTCCTAGGGGCTACGGTACTTTTTTTTTTTTTTTTTTTTTTTTGATATTCACTTTTTTTTTTTTTTTCCCCTTTATTTTATTTTATTTTTTTTAAAGTTGTAGATTTACAATTTTTTGTGCTTTGGTTTCAATTATACAATGATCAGATACCCATCCCTCCACCAGTGCCCATTTTCCACCACCATGGATAATATCCCTCCCACCCCCATCCCCCCATCCCCCCATCTCTGTGGCAGGGCAATCCCCTGTGTTCTCTCTCTCCTTTTGGGTGTTGTGGTCTGCAAAAGAGGCATTGAGTGGCAAACATGTTCAGTCCATAGTCTACTTTCGACATGCATCTCCCCTCCTGGGAGGATCTTCCAAACATCCTTTATTTGGTGCTCCCTTCTCTATCTGAATAGCCCTTTCCTCTAGGATACCCGGCTGGCCTCTAAGTTATGGAGTAATCCTCCTGGTGCTGATCTCAGCTATTCTTGGGTATTAATCTCATACTTTGTTACTTTATATCCCCCAGATGAATGCAATCTTTCTATGTCTATCCCTCTCTTTCTGACTCATTTCGCTTAGCATGATACTTTCCATATTGTACCACTTGTTTGTAAATTTCATGACTTCATCTTTTCTAAGAGCTACATAGTACTCCATTGTGTAGATGTACCAAAGTTTCTTTAACCAGTCATCTGTTCTTGGGCATTCAGGTTTCTTCCAGTTTCTGGCTATTGTAAAGAGGGCTGCAATGAACAAACAAGTGCAGATGTCACTTCGACTATACATTTTTGCCTCTCTGGGATATATTCCCAGGAGTGGTATTGCTGGGTCAAATGGGAGCTCAATTTCTAATTTTTTGAGAATCGTCCATACTGTTTTCCAGAAGGGCTGAACCAGTGGACATTCCCACCAACAGTGAAGGAGTGTCCCTTTCTCGCCACATCCACGCCAGCATCGGTTGCTTTTGTTCTTTTGAATGTGGGCCAGTCTCTGAGGTGTGAGATGGTATCTCATTGTGGTTTTGATCTGCATCTCCCTGATGATTAATGATGTAGAGCATTTTCTCATGTGCTTTTTTGCCATTCGGATTTCTTCTTTGAGAAAGTTTCTGTTCATTTCATTGCCCCATTTTTGGATGGGGTTGGATGTTTTCTTCTTGTGGAGTTTAACCAGTATTTTGTATATCCTGGATATCAACCCCTTGTCAGATGTGTATTCGGTGAATATCCTTTCCCATTCTGTAGACTGTCTTTGTATTTTGGTCACTGTTTCTTTGGAGGTGCAGAAGCTTCTTAGTTTAAGATAGTCCCATTTATCTATCTCTGTTTTCACTTGCTCGGCCAGTGGCGTGGCATCTTTGAAGATACCATTAGCTTCATTGTCATGGAGGGTTTTGCCAACTTTATCTTCAATGTACCTTATGGTTTCTGGTCTGATGTTGAGGTCTTTAATCCATTTTGATCTTACTTTTGTACATGGTGTTAGGCAGAGTTCTGAGCCTATTTTTTTGCATGTAGCCATCCAGTGATGCCAACACAATTTATTAAAGAGGCTTTCCTTACTCCACTTCACATTACTTGCACCTTTATCAAAGATTAGATGAGCATATGATTGAGGAGAGATGTCAGTGTATTCAACCCTGTTCCATTGGTCTGCAGTTCTGCCTTTGTTCCAGTACCATGCTGTTTTAATTATTACTGCTTTGTAGTACAGTTTGAAGTTCGGGAGGTTGATTCCTCCCATTTTCTTTTTCCCAAGAATTGCTTTAGCTATTCGTGGGGGCTTATTGTTCCATATAAATTTCAAGAGTGTTTGCTCCATTTCTTTGAAGAATGTCATGGGTATACTTATAGGGATTGCATTGAATTTATACAATGCTTTCGGTAGTATTGCCATTTTGACAATGTTAAGTCTCCCGACCCATGAGCAGGGGATATCTTTCCATTTCCTCATGTCCTCTTTTATTTCCTGAAGTAGCGTTTTGTAGTTTTCTTTGTACAGGTCCTTTACTTCCTTAGTTAAGCTGATTCCTAGGTACTTGATTTTCTGGGGCACAATTGTGAATGGGATTGTTTTTTTCATGTTGCTTTCTTCTCTCTCACTGTTTGCGTATAGGAAAGCCATGGACTTTTGAGTATTGATTTTATAACCTGCAACTTTACTATACGAGTCTATTGTTTCTAAGAGTTTTTTGGTGGAAGTTATTGGGTTCTCTAAGTAGAGTATCATATCATCTGCGAATAGTGAGAGCTTGATTTCTTCCTTTCCTACCTGAATGCCCTTAATATCTTTTTCCTGCCTAATCGCTATTGCAAGTACTTCCAGTACTATATTGAACAGCAGTGGAGAGAGTGGGCATCCCTGTCTCGTCCCTGATCTTAGAGGGAAGGCTCTCAGTTTTTCCCCATTGAGGATGATGCTTGCTGTAGGCTTGTGGTAGATGGCTTTAATTATGTTGAGGAAGGTCCCCTCTATACCCATTTTGGCTAGGGTTTTCATCATAAAGGGGCGCTGGATCTTATCAAATGCTTTCTCTGCATCTATTGATATGATCATATGCTTTTTATCTTTTCTTTTGTTGATATGGTGGATTATGTTGATTGATTTCCGAATGTTGAACCATCCTTGCATCCCTGGGATGAATCCTACTTGGTCATGGTGTATGATCTTTTTGATGAGTAGTTGGATTCTATTTGCTAGTAGTTTGTTGAGGATCTTTGCATCTGTGTTCATCAGGGATATCGGCCTGTAATTCTCTTTCTTTGTGGTATCTCTGTCTGCTTTTGGTATCAGTGTGATATTTGCTTCGTAGAAACTGTTTGGAAGTGTTTTTGATATTTCAATTTCGTGGAAAAGCTTAAAGAGTATTGGGAGTAAATCCTCTTTAAAGATTTGGAAGAATTCACTAGTGAATCCATCCGGGCCAGGACTTTTGTGCTTGGGGAGACTTTTTATTACCATTTCAATTTCCTTGATGGTGATAGGTCTGTTCAGGTATTCCAGGTCTTCTTGGTTCAGCCTTGGGAGTCTGTAGGAGTCTAGGAATTTATCCATTTCCTCGAGGTTTTGATGTTCCGTGGCATAAAGCTTCTCAAAGTACTCCCTGAGGATCCTCTGAATTTCTGTGGTTTCTGTTGTAATGACCCCCTTTTCATTTCTGATTCGGTTTATTAGGGTTTTCTCTCTCCCTTTCTTTGTGAGTTTTGCTAGAGGCTTATCGATCTTGTTAATTTTCTCAAAGAACCAGCTCTTGGTTTCATTGATCTTTCGGATTGTTTTTTGGGTTTCCATCTCGTTAATCTCTGCTCTGAGTTTTATTATTTCCTTTCTCCTGTTCGGGTTGTGCTCCTTTTTTTGGTCCTTCTCCAAGCTCTTAAGCTGTGAGGTTAGGTTACTTATGTGTGCTCGCTCCTCCTTCCTGAGGAATGCTTGTAGAGCTATAAACTTTCCTCTTAACACAGCCTTTGCTGTGTCCCATAAGTTTTGGTAACTCGTGTTCTCATTTTCATTCGTTTCTAGGAATCTTTTGATTTCCTCTTTGATTTCCTGTCTAATCCACTCGTTGTTCAATAGTGCACTGTTTAATTTCCAGGTGTTTGATTTAGTTTTCTGTTTTTGTGTGTGATTTACTTCTAATTTCAGCGCATTATGGTCAGAGAAGATTGTTGATACAATCTCTACCTTCTTAATTTTATGGAGGCATGTTTTGTGGCTCAGCATGTGGTCTATCTTGGAGAATGTTCCATGTACGCTTGAGAAGAATGTGTATTCAGCTTTTTGTGGATGAAGTGTCCTGTATATATCTACTAAGTCCCTTTCTTCCATTGTTTCCCTCAAATGAAGTATGTCCTTGCTAAGCTTGAGTCTGGTTGATCTATCAAGAGGTGACAAAGCAGTGTTGAAGTCTCCCACTAATATTGTGTTGCTATTGATGTCTTTTTCCAAATCTATGAGTAGTTGTTTTAAGTACTTTGCTGGTCTCTCATTAGGTGCATATACATTTATTATTGTAAGTTCTTCCTGTTGTACAGATCCTCTGATCAATAAGTAATGGCCTTCACTGTCTCTTATGACCTTCCTCACTCTGAAATCAATGTGGTCTGATATAAGGATGGCTACCCCAGCTTTTTTATGGGAGCTGTTTGCCTGTAGGATTGTTTTCCAGCCTTTGACTCTGAGTCTGTGTTTGCTTTGACTATTGAGATGCGTTTCTTGCAGGCAGCAGAATGTTGGGTTCAATTTTCTAATCCATCCTGCCACTCTATGTCTTTTAATTGGTGCGTTTAGCCCATTGACATTGAGAGAGATTATTGTTATGGGATTTTGTCCCATTGTTATGTTAAAATTGGGTGTATTTGAGGGGCCTTTCTTGCCTTAAAGTGGGGCTACGGTACTTGGGGTCTTATGATCTCCAAAGTCTATAAGGCCTCACTCTGACAGGAAGCAGAGCCTTGTGGGAAATGTGCTGTACAGCATCACAGCTCCATGTCATAAACCATCTGATAAGACATCTGAGGGCCCAGGCCAGAGTCCCCACGGGCGTGATGTGCCAACCTGCTCTTGGGCAAGAATGGAAGCAGGGGGATGGAAATTGCTAGAGAGGAGCCCTGGCATCCTTCCCCCGTACCCATACTCTCTGATCTCCAGCAAACCCCCTTCCATGCCCGAGCCTTCCATGTCCTCTCCCTGAGCTAGAAACATACCCCTCTGGGCAGGGAACAAAGGACCCAGACAGAAGCCACTGCCACCCCAGGCCAACTAGAATTGCTAGAATCGAAGAATATTCTCTCTCTCTCTCTCTCTCTCTCTCTCTCTCTCTCTCTCTCTCTCTCTCTCTCGCATTCCATGTCTTTCCGTCATTTGCGAGGTTGGAAGGGCCATCCCAGGGAGCCCTTCCCTTTCCCCTGGAAGCCGATGGGTGATCCCGCACCCAGACATGCTGGCAGAGGTGCCACGGAGGCAGAGAGAGCAGGAGGCGGGGCAGGGTTGTGCAAGGCCTTGATCTCTATCTCCTGAGTGCTTTGTAACTCAGAGATCAGTGACAAAATCCCAAGATCAGGTAAGAAGGTCTTTGGGCAATGGGAGGAGGAATGGTAACGCCACCAGGCAGAGCCCTGATATCCAGCCAGCTCCCCGCCCCAGGGAAACATCCAGAAAACTGGGTTCGGACACATCAGAGACTCTGCTTTCCGCAGCAGGGATGGTGGAAGCCTCTGGGAGGGACGGAAATGAACGGGTCCCAGATGCCGGGAAGTGCCAGGGAAGCCGTGGTACCTCCTCTCCTCCACATTTCGGGTGTCCCCACTGTTAAAGACAGTATCATCTCAGTTTGGGCTTGAAAGGAAATGCAGGGCTGGAGAGACAGCACAGTGGGCGGGGCGTTTGCCTTGCACATGGCCAACCCAGGTTTGATTCCCAGCATCCCGTGTGGTCCCCCAAGCACTGCCAGGAGTCATTCCTAAGTGCAGAGCCAGGAGGAACTCCTGAGCATCACTGGGTGTGACCCAAAAAACAAACAAACAAAAAAAGAAAACACAAAGCATAGAGCCTGTTTTAGTGACAACTGGCATTTGTTTAGTTGTTGTTGTTGTTGCTTTAATTTTTTTTTAATTTGGTGTGCTATTGGATCATTGTGAGATAGTGAGACAAAGCTGTTTCATGATTGCGTTTCAGTCATACAATGTCCCAACACTCATCCCTCCACCACAGTAATTTCCATGTGGCTTCAGAACCCCACACAGAGCTCCAGGAGGAATTGGCTCCTTCCGAAGGGGGAAGCAACAGCTCCTGTGTCTCCTGTGTTTGTGCAGGTGCTGAAAGGGGGTGTAAACCATTGCCTGAGAGAGCCTGGCCATGTTTACTCTTGAACAACATATGACACTTGCACACTGAGGCACGTTCATGGCCTCTGTTCTGACCCCAATGAGTCTCTTGTCCCTTCCCTTCCTGTAATGAATTCAGCACCAGCTCTTCTTAGTCGATGAAAAAAATGCTGGTTACTCCCCCACTCCCCAGAGAAGGGAAAAAAAGCTTCCTTCTCCCAGTCTGTAAGGATGACACAAACATCCATATCCAGAGGCTGGAAAGATAGCACAATGGTAGGGCATTTGTCTTGCACTAGCCAAACCAGCTTCTATCCCCAGCACTCCGTAGGGTCCTCCCAAGCACCACTAGGAGTGATCCCTGTGTGCAGAGCCAAGAGTAAACCCTGATACCACTGCTGTGGCCCAGAATAAAAATAATAATAATAATAATAATAATAATAACACCCAAGTCACAGATGCAACCCTTTCCTCTACCCAAGCTGGGGCAGATGGTGCTGGTTACCCCAGGGAGCACATGGGGATCATTGGAGGAGGCCCCCTTGCCTAGAGACCACCTTGATGGACTCAGGGACTGAGGCTTGGAATGCTCTTAAAGCTTCAGCATTATAAAAAGTGCAGCCAGACTGAAAACTTTAAAAAGAAGAGCTGGAGATATGGCACAGGGGCTAAGGCCAGGGAGGACCCGGTCCATCCAGTGGTGATGGGGGACTGTGTGGTGGCTAGGGTTGGGCACAGCCCAGGCAAGCACCTTAACCCTGTGCTCTCTGGGCTTGGGATGCAAGTTCTTCACCCTCCCCCAACACCCCCACTGGTTGTTTTCTTAAATCACCGTGAGCTACAGTTACAAAGCTTTCATGATTGAGTTTCAGTCATAAAATGATCTAATACCCATCCTCTGCCAGTGTACATTTCCTACCACCAATGTCCCCAACATTCCTTCCCCCATCCCAACCCTCCCCCTGCCTCTGTGGCAGACAATTTCCCTCTTACTCTCTCTCTCTCTCTCTCTCTCTCTCTCTCTCTCTATTTGGGGGCATTATGGTTTGCAATATAGATATCATGTGATAGGCTATCACGTTTGGTCCTTTATCTACTTTCAGCACACATCTACCATCCTGAGTGATCCCTCCTACCATCATTGATTTAGTGATCCCTAAGCCCCATGAGACAGGCTTCCAAACCATGGAGTAATCTTCCTGGCCCTTGTCTCTACTATTCTTGGGTGATAGTCTCATATTAAGATATTTTATATTCCCACAAATGAGTGCCGTCATTCTATGTCCCTCTCTTTCTAACTCATTTCTCTTAGCATGCCAGAAGCTCTTTGAAAGCAGAAATTGCTGCCCCTTTTGTGGCGGGGCCACCTGTGCTCAGAGTTCCCAGGTGTGGGTTCCAGGATTTGAACCAGGGTCACACCCCAGTGCTCTCCCTCCTGTCCCCTCTCCTACTGCGACCTTTTCATCTTGAAAAAGTGGATTTTTTGGTCATGGCATGTCTCTGTCCTTAAGGATCGCCTGTCTCTTTTTTCTTTTTTTTGGCGGGGGGCGGGGGGCGCGCACATGATACTCTCCATGTCGGGATGGGAATTCTTGATGGAACAGACGTGAGATACAAGATAGCTCCTGAATGAGTGAAAGCAATAGTAGTGTTTGCCTTGCACATGGCCAACCTGGGTTCAATCCCTGGCATCCCATATGGTCCCCTGAACCCACCAGGAGTGACTTCTGAGTGCAGAACCATGATTAATCCCTGAGCACGGCCAAGTGTGACCCCCAAACAGACAAACAAGATAACTCCAAAATGTCTGCTCAAGGATGATAATACAGCAGGGAAAGTGCTTGCATGAAGCACACCAGGCATATACAGGGTCCACACGCATAGCCAAGAGTGACCCCTGAACACCGAGCCAGGAGGAAGCCTCGGGAACAGCTGGGTATGGTCCCAAGAAAAGTTTGATCTGAGTACCCCAAAACTAAAGTCTCCAGGTACTTGGGAGACCACAGATGGCCTGAGTACCAGGGCACTCGGCCCTTTTGATGACCACTGTCAAGTCTGCTCAGGTTCCTGTCTCCCAGGGGCCATGCACGGCCCAGAAGGGCCCCGGGAGCAAGTTGCCCGGTCCACCATCCCCTCTGCTGAGGCCGCTTCCTGCTGAGTCATGCAGTGATTCGGGCCAAACCGCCTCTTTCTTGCTACGTGCCCCGTGCATCAGAGTGGGCACCAAGCCCCCTTGCTCAGGGCCCGCAAGTCCTGGGCAGCACCAGATCTCCCTGGAAGTTTCTTGATGCAGAGACCCCAAGCGAGGGGAGCTGACTCAGCCCCGTGGTCACAGAGCTTCTGTGATTGGCGGGAGAAGCGGGAAGGAGCCCTTTGAAAGCTTGCAGGCTCCCGCTTGGAGCCGGGTCCTGGGACCCCAGAAAGAACCCTCATCTATCTATTTGACGATAAGGACACAGATTACAGGAAGGAACCTTCCCAAGCCCCAGCACTGCTCAGTGGGGGATGTCAGACTTCGTGTAATGGCTCTGATCCAAGTTCTGCCCAGTCCCATGAAGCTCCTTGCCAATGGTCACTGGGCTGCTGGACATAATGCTGCCTTATGGTGAAACCTGCCACAAGGGCCAGAGTGATAGTAGAGCGGGGAAGGCACTTTCCTTGCACACCTGGGTTCAATCCCCGGCATCCCATAGGGTCCCCGGAGCACTGCCAGGAGTAATTCCTGAGTGCAGAGCCAGAAGTAGCCCCTCAGCATTGCCAGGTGTGACCCTGAAAAAAATACCTGCCAGAAGCTCTTTGAAAGCAGAAATTGCTGCCCCTTTTGTGGCGGGGCCACCTGTGCTCAGAGTTCCCAGGTGTGGGTTCCAGGATTTGAACCAGGGTCACACCCCAGTGCTCTCCCTCCTGTCCCCTCTCCTACTGCGACCTTTTCATCTTGAAAAAGTGGATTTTTTGGTCATGGCATGTCTCTGTCCTTAAGGATCGCCTGTCTCTTTTTTCTTTTTTTTTTTTTTTTGGCGGGGGGCGGGGGGTGCGCACATGCAGCTGGGCTTACTCCTGGCTCTGTGGTCAAGGATTATTCCTGGTGGTGCTCAGGGGATCGTATGAAGTGCCACAGATCGAACCCCAGACAGCCGCATGCATGGTAAACACCCGCTGCACTAACACTCGGGTCCCAGGATCACCTGTTTCTCCTTTTCTAACCCCTCTGCTCCACGCTCAGGGAAATCTCAGCTAAGACTACCCCGCCACCCGGAACTCACCCCCTAGCACTCCAACCCCCATGTACATAGAAATATACTCCTACCCCAGGTGAACCAAGGCTGGAGTGTCTCCTTGACACCACAGTCCCTCTTATTCTTTGGGACGAAGGCGGATATTCCTTGCATATAAAGGTGAAATGAGGGGCCAGAGAGATGGTACAGTGGGTAGAGCACTTGCCTTGCACACAGTCAGCCCAGGTTTGATCTCTGGCACCACAAAAGGTCCTCCAAACTCTGCCTGGAATAAGCCCTCAGCTCAATGAGGTGGGAGCCCCCCAAGAAATCAAATACTATTTGAAGACACTGGAGAGAGCTCAGGGTCTAGTATGCAATAAAAAAAAATGTACTGAAAGTGGAAGGAAATGCAGTAGCATCTTCATCAAAGGAAATGGCCCCTGTTGTGTCTCAGATGAAGGGATTAACAGACAAGAGACTTTAAGGTCACTTTTATAAATATGTCCAAAGACTTAAAGGAGAAAAAAATGTTACAGCAGGGGAAAAGGATTTGGAGACTCGAGTTGAGAAATCAAATTTTTTTAAAAGGGGCACATTCTAGAACTGTAAATGATATCTGAAATGAACATTTTATTTGATGGGCTGGCCTCAGAGAAGAGACAGTGAAGGAAGTTCAGTGTGCTTAAGAACAGATCAACAGGAAGCCTTCAATTTGATAAAGAAGAAAAAAAAAGAATGTATGCAGCAGAAAATGAACAGACTCCTGGTGCTTTGTGTATCAACAATTCTGACATGAAAGTAGAAGCGAGAAACATAAGCCCTGCATGAGCGAAACCCTGGGACCACAACAAAAAATATAGATTCTTTAAGAAACTCAGACATAAAGAGAAAAATTTTTGAAAGCTACCAGAGAGAGCAGGGCTGGAGCTATACCACAGCAGGTAGGGTGTTTGCTTGCACGCGGCTGACCTGGGTTCGATTCTTCCGTCCCTCTCGGAAAGCCCGGCAAGCTACCGAGAGTCTCCCGCCCCCACGGCAGAGCCTGGCAAGCTCCCCATGGCGTATTCGATATGCCAAAAACAGTAACAACAAGTCTCACAATGGAGACGTTACTGGTGCCCGCTCGAGCAATCAATAAACAACGAGAGGACAGTGCTACAGTGCTACCAGAGAAAGATCTGGACAGAGTATAAGAAGGCTGAGAATGATTGCCACCTTCTCCTCAGAGACCCTGTGGTATGGAGGCCAGGGATAGCCTACAAACCGGTAAAGAAGGAAAATTGGCAGCCTCGCTGCAGATGATTCCTCCAAGTACTTAACAGGAGGCATTGTGTGTGTGTGTGTGTGTGTGTGTGTGTGTGTGTGTGTGTACGGGTGTTTTAGTTCTCAGAGATTTTTTTTTATCACGCCAGTTTTATTTCATTTTGGTTGTCTTTTTTAATATTTATTGGCCTAGGGCATTGTGTCAAAAGATTTGCATTCTGCTACAGAAGACGAAAGAAGGGCTGCAGAGAGAGCACAGTGGGGAAGATACTGACCTAGCATGTGGCCAACCTGGGTTCCATCCCCGGCATCCCATATGGTCCCCTGAGCCCCACCTGGAGTAATCCCTTAGTGCAGAGTCAGGAGTAACCCCTGAGCACCGCCATGGGTGGCTCCCAAATAAAACAAAAGACCAAGGAAGACCAAGAAGAGTCAAAATAAATATTTGGGAATGTTTTAAGCTTGGGGGTGGGCGGGGGTGATTTTTTTGGTGGTATTGCCTACATCCAGTAGAAACAGCAAGTGTTCAGGGCCTGAAGTGATAGTACCGCGGGTAGTGCATTTGCCTTGCATGCAGCCAATCTGGGTTCGATTCCCAGCATCCCCATATGGTCCCCTGAACACCACCAGGAATAATTCCTGAATGCAGAACCAGGAGTAACCCCTGTGCATCACTAGGTGTGACCCAAAAAGCAAAAAAAAATGTGTTCAGTGGGGATTTGGGGGTCTGTGGGGATGGCCACACCCAGCATCACCCCGAGACACCATCAGAGATGGGACCCAGGGCCTCCATGGGCTATGCCTGTACTCCAGCTCTTGGGCTCATCCCAGCTCCCCATGTGTACTTGATATTTCTCACATGTACACTGCTCTACTCATCATCACATAAAGATATGAAACATTTGGCCAGCAGGCTTGATGGGCTGCTTTGTCCAAGCACCACCAGGAGCCACCCCGGGGCACCAAGCTGGGAATAACCCCTCCCAGCACCCCTGCGTATGCCTCCGTATTCCCCACCCCAACCCCACCACCACCACCCAACATGGCACAAGTTTTTCTTCGCCCCAGAAGGTTCTCTGTGCCCTTCCCAGCCAGTGCTCCAAACCAGAACTAAGCACTCTCCAAGTTCCCTCAGCAAATTTGATTTGCCAGTGGTTATAGTTCATACGAATGGAGTCAGGTCCTCTGTTCACTGTTCCCTTATTCAAAATAACCTTTGAGAGTTGTAGTCACCTTGTGATCTGTACCGTGTTTTTCATCACGGTGTTTTTTGCCACTCTGTGTCCTCACAGTTTATCCATTGGCTATTGGGATTGTTTCCTTTGGCAGAAAAAAAAACTCTGTAACCACCATAACCATTATCTATAAGTCTTTGGGCGGACAGGTGAAATAATTTCCCAGGACATGTTCCCCGAGTAGAATCACTGACCCCTCAGACAGACATGTATTTGGCTTCAGCGGATGGTACCAAATCATTCACCAAAGTGGTCGGACCAATAAACATTCCTGGCAAGTAGGGTCCCCATTAGTCCTCATGCGTTTAGGCAATAGTAATGTCGGTTTTCTTCATACAAGTCATTCTGGTGGGCAGGGAGCGTGCACACGCTGTGGACCTTTTCAAATTACGTTCCAAGCGGGATGGTTCGGGTTTTAGACTCAGACCCGTGGCGGGGCTCAGCTGTCACTCCCAGCAGTGCTGAGGGGACCCTAAGGAGCCGAGGATCGAACCCCAGCACGTACTGCACGTGCCCCGGCCCCCAAATCCATCTCTCCAGCCTGCTCCTGTTGGAACTTGCCTCTCCCTGATGAGTCAGGCACGATGTGTATGTCGCTGTCGTCCCAGCCCGACCTCAAACCAGGACCATCGTAGGCTGTGGGCGTTGGCTGGGTTGATGTGGGAAAAACATCCTCGCTCTGCAACTCGCCAACTTTCACCTGATCTCAAGCTCACGACCAACCGTGGGCGGACGTTTCCTGGAGTCCAAAGGGAAGTCAGGGTGTAAAGGCATCTGCCCTAGCCCAGGGCTCTGCCTCTGACCTTCCCCCAGGTGTCAGGATCAGGCAGGTGACAGGGCCACCCTGGCTCTGGCCCTGGGTACTCTTAGCAGGATGGCAGAGATGCCCACCCAGAGATTCCTCTTTTGGTAAAGTGCCAGCTGCACTCCTGGACACCCGGCCCTGGCTCTCCTGGCCAGCAGGGTTGCCATGTGTGAGTTCACCACACTGGCTAAGAGAAATGACTTTTCTTTTACCAAACCAACCTAGGAGTTGGGGTGCATAACTGTTCCATCCCAGCCTCAGCAGAGAGGCCTTCTCCAATGAAAGAAGGATGCACCCTTTGTGCCAGGCAGACAGAGTAAATAAGAAATGGGTTGAGGGGCTGGAGTCATAGCACAGTGGGAAGGGTGTTTGCCTTGTACACAGCCGACCTGGGTTCGATTCCCAGCATCCCATATGGTCCCCTGAGCACCTCCAGGAGTAATTCCTGAGTGCATGAGCCAGGAATAACCCCTGTGCATCATCGGGTGTGACCCCAAAGGCAAAAAAAAAAAAAGAAAAAAGAAAAGAAAGAAAGAAAGAAAGAAAGAAAGAAAGAAAGAAAATGGGTTGATTGGGCCAGAGCAATAATTCAGAGGGTAAGGTGCTTGCCTTGCATGTGGCCAACCCGGGTTCAATCCCCCGCATCCCATATGGTCCCCCAAGAACCATCAGGAGGCGTGATCCCTGAGCACAGAGCCAGGAGTAACCCCTGAGCATCTCCTGGTGTGGCACCAAACCCAAAAAGCAAAAATAAAATGGGTTCATAAGTTCAATGATGGAGTAAAAGAATAAGTTGGGGTGGGAGGTGGAAAGGGACCAATTTGGGGGCCACCCAGAGCACTGTGCAGATGTCAGGGGCGGGGTGGGGAGGGGAGATGGAATAAGATGGTTTGGTTTTGTTGTTTGTAACCCAAAAGGCACCATACCCAGGACACTGCCACTAATCCAATGTCCCTGCCATAACAAATGTTTTATCAACACCTGTGTAAGAGCTTCATCTCATACTGAGAAAGTTCTAGAACCGTTGGCAGAATTCGACTCCCTGGGGCTGGTTTTCCCTGACTCAGGAGGGGTGAGGGGATGCACGTCATCATTCCTCTCTGACCATTCTTTGGGGGCTCTCCCTTTTCATGCCCCAGAAATCAAGAACCTTTTCATTCACCAGCCTGCTAGGGCCCCTTCCTCGGGCTGCTGATCTCCAGGAAGCTTTTATGCCACCAAGGGGGGTAAGGGTGGGGGCCAGAGGCAGCAAGAGAAACTCCTTAGTGAAGACGCTTGCCCAAACTTTCAAGCAGGAGAGGGTTTTTGAAGAGTCTCAAGCATGTTTATGCAAGAAGCGAAAAAAGAAGAAGAAAGGTTCAACATAGAAATGAAAGCCTGGCAGGCAGCATTCCCAAACTCCGTGCAGAGCTTGTGGTATTTTGGAAGGGGCGGGGTGGGGTGGGGGGGGGAGGAAGAAGAAAAGAATTCTCCTTTGAAAAATGTCATACTCCAAAGAAGTTTTTTTAAGTTATTTCTAAGGGAGTTGACTGCTATTTAGTGGAATGGATGATCTGTCTATTCCCTTAAAGAGATTGCAGACCATTGGAACTATCACCCCATTGGTGGTGGGGCTGGTTGTTTTTCTTGATTTTTTCCGTTTGGGGGTTTCTTTTGCAGCAGAAGATCATCCACCTTCCTGGATATTCCAGTAAAACAGGGTGAAAGGAAGAGAACTCCCATGTGATGGAGAGATCATAATCACAAAACTGCTAAGAGGGGGCCAGAGGGATAATACAGAGGGCAGGGTGTTTCCCTTGCATGCAGCCAACTGGGGTTCAATCCCCAAATCCCGTATGGTCCCCTGAGCACCACCAGGAATAATTCCTGAGTGCAGGGCCAGGAGTAACCCCTGAGCATCACCAGGTGTGACCCAAATAGCCACACACACAAAAAAAAATAAAACCCTACTAAGATATTCAGATTCATGCCTGACATTCAGTCTTCTCAGAAGATAAAGAAAATTATTTTCTTTTTTTTTTTTTAGTTTTTTTTTGGGGGGTCACACTCAGCGATGCACAGGGGTTACTCCTGGCTCTGCACTCAGGAGTTACTCCTGGTGGTGCTCAGGGGACCATATGGGATGCTGGGAATCAAACCCGGGTTGACCACATGCAAGGCAAATGCCCTACCCTCTGTGCTATCACTCCAGCCCCAATAAGGGAAATTCTTAACCACCCCAGCAGACCCTAGAAAATTCCCCCAAATATCAGTTAAGAAATTGGAGAGGGCCGCTACAGGAGGAAAAAAAATAATTTCTGGGCTTCACTTTGTTCTGACACTCAAATGGCACAACTTCCTCCTTCTCCTTGTCTTTTCTTTTAAATGTTTGGGTCACACCAGGCGATGCTCAAGGGCTATTCATGCTTTGCATTCAGGAATCACTCCTGGCAGTGCCAGGGGACCATATGGAATGCCGGGGATCGAACCTTCATCACCCCTGTGCAAGGCAGACGCCCTCCCCGCTGTGCTGCTGTGCTGTCACTCTGGCTCCAACTCTTCCTCCTCCTTCAGAGGTGCTGTTTCCCTTCACACCTAGTCAGGTGAGGCTCTGGGCTTGGGTGCTTGGGCAGGTCTCAGAATCAGAGGCCATCTGCTAGTAGTCATGGCACCTGCCACTGTTGGGAGGACCTAGCTGCAAGGGGCAGCAGAGGCTCCCAGAGAGGGAGGCCAGTTTGTAGCCTCTTACCACACACTGCCCAGATGCAGGCCGCCCTTGTAAGCCCTCTCCTTCCCATCCAGACCAAAAAAAAAAAAAAACAACTTAAAATGGACACTAGGGGCCAGAGTATCAATGGTATAGCAGGGAGGGCATTTGCCTTGCACACGGCTGACCTAGGTTCAATCCCCGGCATCCCATAGGTTCCCCAAAAACACCAACAGGAGTAATTCTTGAGTGCAGAGCCAGAAGTAACCCCTGAGCATCGCTGGGTGTGACCCAAAAAGAAAAAAAAAGAAGAAGAAGAATGGAATTGGAGCAATAGCACAGTGGGCAGGGCATTTGTTTGCCTTGCATGCAGCTGACCCAGGTTCGATTCTTCCCAGCATCCCATATGGCCCCCAGAGCACTGCCAGGAGTAATTTCTGAGTGTAGAGCCAGGAGTAACCCCTGGGCATCAATGAGTGTGACCCAAAAAAAAAGCAAAAAAAAAAAAAATGAAAAAGAAGAAGAAGATTGTGCCGAGACCCAAAGACACAGGACAGCGGGTAGGGCATTTGCCTTGCCGGTGGCCCACCCAGGTTCCATCCCCAGCATCCCATATGGTCCCCAACACATGTCCCTGGCTACAGAGTCAGGAGTAAGCCCTGAGCGGGGGCCCGTTAGTCTAACCGTTTCCCAGATCATAAAAACGTGACATACATTGTGCTGAGAGAAGGCACTGGAGATTGCCCAGTCTCACAGAGAGACAGAAATCAAATGTCCTGGCTGGAACCTGTGACCAGTTTGACCTCAATGCAGGGGTGACGTCAGAAAGTGGCGGGTCGCCCACAGCAGCCTCCCGCTGCCTTCTTCCCTGGCCTGCACCCCCCCTGCCCTGGTGCTTACTATGTGATGCCGGGTTCTCTGCTGCGTTCCCATTGAGTGCAGGCCGCCACGAGCCCAGCCACGGGCGCCAGCATCAGAGCCATTCTTTGCCCGCTGGCTTCTTCAGCGAAACGGGGGTTACTGACTGTCTTTGGCACAACTTCTGGGCTTGGCCCCGTCTTCCAGAGCAGACCTCAAGCCACGGTCTGAGCTCCTCTTGGCCCACCCCGTGTTCAGACCATAAGAAAGGGCCATGGCCTCGGAGCCTGTGTGGTCCCAGGCGTGGCCCAGGGCCAGCACCTCTGGAACACATGATCCTTAGCGTCTTCCTGGGCTCCTGTCTTCTCCATCTTTCTCCCGATTCTCTGACTCCCAGACTCAGGGGTGCCCCCCGCCCCCATGGTGAACTTCTTTCTCTTCCCTTTCCTGGGGGGCTTTGGGGGGCAGTGTCTGGCCCTGTGGCCGAGAAGCAGGTTGCATTTCCAGAACGGACCAGTAGGTGCCCCTGTTTAACACATGATGGACTTGAACTTGTACCTGGAACTGGCCACTTCCGCTCTCAGGAGTGGGTCCCTGGGCGAGACAAACCCTGGAGTGGGTGTTGGTGTGAAGTCAGAGCCCGTGTCACTCTCTGCCTTCCCGCTGCTTCCACTGGTAACGAGTCTGCCTGGCCCCAGTGCTGGCCAGAGCCACAACAGACCCCGTCCTAGTCCTGAGCATGTGCTTGGCCGGAGGGGACATCAGGAAAAGCAGCTTCGGGACACCATCCAGGGCACTGTATGGACATCTCCCATCTTGCCTATTTCTGGCCGGCCCAGAGAGCAGGTGGGAGACAGTGAGTTGTGGGCCTGCAGCGGAGTACAGAGACACCATCCGCCACTCAGGACCCTGAGGGATGGAAGCTGGGGTTCGCCCCGCATTTTACTGGCATAATAACAAAGACATCCAGGGGTCATCAGGAGCATGTAGCAGGATGCGATGTCAACACGGGCTCCCCAGAGCCGGTTCCGAGGGCCACGGGTCTGACTTAGCACCAGCTCCCCACACCTCGGGTTCACCTCTTACCTCCACAAAGGCAAAATTTGTGGGGCCAGAGGGATGGTACAGCAGGTAGGGTGTTTGCCTTGCACGCTGCCGACCCAGGTTCAATCCCCGGCATCCCATAGGGTCCCCTGAGCACCACCGGGAGTAATTCCTGAGTGCAGAGCCAGGAGTAACCCCTGAGGATCACTGGGTATGACTCCCCCAAAAAATAATAATTCTGCATATGTGTGTTTGTGTGTGTGTGTGTGTGTGTGTGTGTGATCAGAGATCAAACCCAGAGTCTCAGCCATGCAAGGTAGACTCTTGACCGAGCAACCCGGAAGCTCATTGAAGAGAATGTTCCCAGGGCTGGAGAGATGACCCAGGATTAAGGAGCTGCCTTGCGCGTGGCCTTCCCTGGTTCCATCCCTGGTCCTGACTCTCCACCCCCAACCCCCACCAGGAGGGATTCTTGAGCACAGAGCCAGGAGTTAGTCGTGACACCACCAAGTGTGACCTCCAATCCAAAAGTAGCAAAAAAAAGAAGGTACTCGGGCAGGGTACAATACTTGGGTTCAGTAGTACAATACTTGTCTTGCATGTGTGAGGCCCTGGGTTGGGTCCCCATCGCGGCAAGAAAGAAAGGAATGTGCCTACATGCCCCCTCCCTCCCCACATACACACAGAACCTCCTCTCACCAGCCTGTCCCTGGTACAGTCCCTCCCCTCTGACGGAGCCTTCCTCTCTGAGCACGACCAGAAAAAGTCAGACCTCTGGTTGGGAGAAGACAGTGGGTAACTTCCAGGGCAACTGTCACCTATCTGTCCCCTACCTAGTGAAACAAGGCACAGCCCAGCACGGAAGCAACGCCGAGCCTTCCTCCTGTTCCCCAGAGCATGCAGGGTCACCCAGAGCCTCTCCCCCACCCCCACCCCATGCCTTGACCCCATCCCGCTTAATTACATACCAGAAGCCAGAAGCCAACCTTGCCTAAACCAAACCCATCATTCCCCATCCACTTCATATTGCATCTTTGCTGGGTGAGCAGAGAACCCTGAAACAGTTTCCCGCAGAGTTTCTCGAACCACCTGGGGCATTGGGAAGGGCCTCCTGAGCCTCCCCTCCCT
Source organism: Sorex fumeus (assembly GCF_029834395.1). Taxonomy (NCBI): domain Eukaryota; kingdom Metazoa; phylum Chordata; class Mammalia; order Eulipotyphla; family Soricidae; genus Sorex; species Sorex fumeus. The sequence continues at coordinate 83,229,123 of NW_026606120.1, forward strand.
TCAGACACAGCCCCCCCCCCCCCACACTGGCATAGATCAGAAACCCACTCTCAAATGCGTGCTCCCCGGCTGAAGAGGAGAGGTTACGATGATGGCTCATGTGGCAAGAATGAGGGAGTTTGGGACTGGAGCAATAGTACATCAGGTAGTGCGTTTGCCTTGCATCCAGCCGACCAGGGTTCAATCCCCAGCATCCCATATGGTCCCCCGAGCACTGCCAGGAGTAATTCCTGAGTAACCCAGGAGTAACCTCTGTGCATTGCTGACTGTGACCCAAAAAGAAAAAAGAAAAAAAAAAGAAAAGAAAAGAATGAGGGGGTTTTCTGGGGAGGCACTTTTGAACCTTCCGTGTCTCTGCGGGAGAAAGGTTGGAGCGGGCCGGGCCCTGGCTCCGGGGCAGACGCACAGCCCCCCACCCGCGCCCCCTCCCGGGGAGGCAGACATTCCTCCAGGGTCCACACAGATCATATTATAAAGCAGCTTTTATGTATCTAGAATAATTACACTTGATTTGAAGAAGTTTGCTTTTTGTTAAGCTAACTTTAGCCTCGGCTCTAATTGGGAGCAGATGGAAGGCCAGGCAGCACCTCAGCTCCCATCCAAACACGTGTCTACATGCATGCAGGCTCCGGACGGCCACCAGCCCGCAGAGCGGCTCAGAAGACCCCAACTCTCAGGAGCCGGGTGGTCTGGGGTCTGCCCGGAGCCCCTGGGCTGCACGTGGAGGGACAAGCCCACGACCTCTCCGGTTCCGTGAACGCCCAGGAGTGGAAGGGGCTCCTGAGAGCAATGAGCTGGAGGCTTTGAAGGATTTACTCTCCTCGACAAACTCAAACTCGGGTTCCTGGGAGAGCAGAGCCCTAGGCCTTGGGAGAAAGTATGAGAAACATTTTCATCTTTGCACAGAAACCACTCTGCTTTGCAAAACCTGCTGCTTTTTTTTTTTAACCTTTTTTTTTCTTTTGGTCTTTTCCCAGAGTGCTAGCCGGCGTGTGTGTGTGTGCGTGCGTGCATGTGTGTGCGTATGCGTGTGTGTGTGTGTGTGTGTGTGTAAATAAGCTCCAAGAAGGAAAAAGCCCAAGACAGAGGCATTTTTGAAATCAAAACCCAAGACAGTCTCATTTCAAATCTAATCATCAGCACTACAGCGGGGTTCCCCAGCAGCCCGGCCCTTCTCCCCAGCAAAGGCTGACTCAAGTTATTCCCAGGAACTCGAGAATATATATGGAGCCACGGCTTCCTGTCTGAGCAGACTGGGGGGGGGGGGGAGGTGCGCACCAGCTGCCCCCCCCACACACACACACATACACACACACACTTAGAGCCCCCTACCCTAGCCCAGGAGACCCCAGGGAACGCTGGGGAACTGGGTTCAGAGCCGTGTCACCTGTCAAGGGCAAACCCGTGGGCTCACCCTGCCCTTAGTGGGGCTGCCCCAGCCCCGGGCTCCCCGCAGCCCAGCCTCCACCCGGCCAGGAAGAACAGGGCACTCGCTCGAGGCTGAAAACCCGTCAGAACCTCGCAGATGGAAAAGGCGGCTTTCCAGATGCGGAGCAAACACGGGTTTTTATTTTATGATTTCTTTCTCTTTAATGAGGAGAGGGGGAATGGTAAGGGTGGGGGGTGCAGTGAGGGGGAGGGTTCCAGTCTGTCATGGGGGCAGGGGTTCGGGCTGGGAAAGGTGTGGGGTTGCAGGGTGGAGGGGCTGAGGCTGGTCCAGCTAGAGCCAGAGCCGGCTGCCCCCACCCCCACCCCACCCCCCACTCCCTTCCTTCCCGGGCTGCTTCTTGCTCGAGTGATCCGAGAAAGGGAAGGCTAGGCCAGGCCTCTTTCTCTCCTCCGTGTTTTCATCTTCTTCTGTGAAGACAAGCGTTCCAAATGGGATTAAAGGAAAGGAGAAATGAAACACACATTCTCACGTTAGTTAGCGCTCTCTCTCTCTCTCTCTCTCTCTCTCTCTCTCTCTCTCTCTCCTTCCTATAGTAAGTGGGGGTCAGCAGAGACAGAGACAGCTGATATTTGTTCTCCCTCTGTAGATGGAGGTGACCCCTCTCCTCTGTGGTGGGAGATGGAGATGCTCACCAGCCCCCCCCCACCAGTAGGCTCTTGAGGACCCATCTTGTGCACAAACCATTTCCTAGTGCGTGAATAGCTGGTCCCCTTCTCTCTTCAGCGGTGTCAGTGTCGGGCACCAGGTCAGACATCAAAGCCCTAATTAAGCCCATTCTTTAATTGTGTCTTTTTGCTTCATTACTTTCTCTTCCTCTTTGATGAGGCCTGCACCTCTCTGAACACCCCCCCAGCCCCCACAAAATGATCCCTTTCTCTCTTTACCCCGTACCCCCAGCTGCTGAAAATTGCTCCTCCAGTTGTTATTCTGGGGGTTCCCCCTTTATTTTTTTTCCTTCTCTCCTGGGGTGAGTGTGTGTGTGTGTGGGGGGGGGGTAACTCAGGCTCTTCTCTCTGCCCTCCCCCACCTTCCCGGCCATTAAAGGGATATTCACACCTAGCCCCTCTCCCAGCTGGCTTTCCTATTCTTATGAAGTTTGCATTGATTATTGTCTGGAATTCCGGGGTCCAGTCATAGATAAAAGGATAATGACTTCAAAGGCAAGAGTTAAGAGTTTAACCCCAAGCGAAGAGAGTGGACAACTAGCTAATTGAGGGTAATCAGCCATCCAGACTGGCTTTCACAGGCCGGCTGGGACTCTCAGGTGGTTTCCATTTGATGAACATTCGGGCCGCTGACTTGAGAAGGTTGTGGTCATTACGGAGCTTCAAAGCTCCAGGTAAGGCTCCTCCCGCACCCAAACCTGACATCAATTTGGGCCGGGCCAAGCCCTCGCTCCCTGCATGAGGATGGCTGCCAGGACTGCTCACCCCTCACTAAACTCCTCTGCCAAACCACAGGACCCCCCCAAACTCTGGGGGCGGTGGGATGGAAGATCAAAGGTCTGCTTGCCCACCCCACCCCCTACCATGGCCATCAAGGGTTCAAATCAAACGAAAGCACCAGGGTTTTCAGAGGCCAGGTCTGGGGGAGGGGGGTGCCGGGCAGAGGCTGCAAGGAGGGTTTGAACCCTTAGAGGCCCTCCGGGCTTCTCCCTGTCCCAACCTCCACCTTTTATCCCCTGGATGCTCCCCTCATCCCTGCTTTCTAGGCCAAGTCTCTGATGAATTAAAAAATAGCTTTTCCGAAAAGGTGGGGGGGAGGGGGGGCTGGAGCGATAGCACAGCGGGTAGGCAGTTTGCCTTGCACGCGGCCGACCCGGGTTCGATTCCCAGCATCCCTATGGCCACATGGTCCCCCAAGAACTGCCAGGAGTAATTCCTGAGTGCAGATCCAGGAGGAACCTCTGAGCATTGCTGGCTGTGACCCAAAGAGCAAAAAAAAAAAAAACCCAGAAAGGTTGGGGTAGGGTGACCCACAATGCTAGTGTGTAGGAGTGGCCCAAAGGCCAGAGGCAGAAGTCTGGCTCCTCCAGCTAAGGGCGTGCCCCTGGGGAGGCCCCATAGGCAATCCCTCTCAAGACCCAGACCCCAGACCTGCCAGCAGCACCCCCACACTGGCCCACAACCCTCCTGAGGGTCACAAGAAGCACCGTCTGCTCTGGGTCTCACCCTGGTCACCCCATGGCCAGCTCACCACTCAGTTCTCCCTCACAGATGGCTGCCTGGTCGCCAGACAGCCAGGGAGGGTGGCTGCAGGCTGTCCTTAGGCCGTCAGAAGTTTAACAAAAGGTCTTTGAAATGGATCAGCCCTTGATCTGTCCCTGTGAGGAGAGCCTCTCCTCAGAGCCTTCCTTCAGACCTCTCCTCAGCCTCTCAGCTCCTCCTCAGACCCTCATTAGACACTTTCCTGCAGACCTCAGACCCTTTCCTCAGACCCCCCTCCTCAGACCTTCTCCTCAGCCTCTCCTCAGATCCTCTCCTCAGACTCTCACCTCAGACCCTCTCCTCAGACCCTTCTCAGCCTCTCCACAGAGCCTCTTCTCAATTTCTCCAGAACCTCTCCTCAGCCCTGTCAGCCCCTGGGCTTCCACAGAGAGTCCCTGAATCCCCAAAAGGCCAGAATATGCGCCCAGCCAGCAGGAACGTGGCTGAAAAAGTTTCCAGAACAAGTGCAGAGCCCAAAACACCATTGGCTTATAATACCCCAAATGGGGGGGGGGGGGGGGGGGGTTGGAGAGAGAGAGAGTTCCCTGAACAAGTGCAGAACCCAAAGGGAAGAGAGAGACAGAGACAGACACACAGACATGAAAAAAAGACACAGACAGAGGAACAGAGAGAGAAGGAAGGAAAGTATCTGCCATAGAGACAGGCTGGGATGGGCAGGAAACCACCATATGACTGAAACCCCACCATAAGGTAAAGGTAAAGGTAAAGGCCCTCCCGTTGATTGTCGATTTGCTCGAGTGGGCCCAGTAACGTCTCCATTGGAGACTTTGCTGTTACTGTGTCTGGCATATCGAATACTCTCGGTAGCTTGCCGGGCTCTCCGAGAGGGGCGGAGGAATCGAACTCGGGTCGGCCATGTTGGCCGCTTGTAAGGCGAACACCCTACCCGCTGTGCTATCGCTCCAGCCTGAAACCCCACCATGATCAGCTTTATAACTGTATCTCACAGTGATTCATAAAAAAAAAAAAATTGTCCATTGGTTTGGGATTGGAAGCCACAGCCAGTGGTATGCAGGGAACTACTCCTGGCTCCGTGCTCAGGAATTGCTTGGAGAAGCCTGAAGGGCAGCAGTGGTCAATCCCGGGGCCCCCACCTCAACACAGGCACTCTGAGGCAACGCTGGGGCCCCACTTGGCGGGGATTGTGTTTGCTTTGCATTGGGTCTGGGATGGAACCGGGTCCTCACAGACAAGGCGGGTGCACTGAAGTTGAGCTGCATCCCTGGCCCTTTGGTTGCTTGGTTTTGTGCCACACCCAGTGATGCAGTGGCAGGGGAGGGGTGAATTTGGTGCCAAGTATGGAGCCTGGGTTTCCTGCATGCAAAGCTCCCAGTCTTGGTGCCGTCTCCCAGGGCCGACTTTGTTCTCCTAACCTTGAGTGTTGTCACTTTTAAAGTGAACCTGGCAGGGCCGGAGCAATACCACAGCAGGGAGGGTGTTTGCCTTGCACATGGCGGACCTGGGTTTGATCCCCAGCGTTCCATATGGTCCCCCGAGCACCATCAGGAGTAATTCCTGAGTGCAGAGCCAGGAGCAACCTCTGAGCATCACTGGGTGTGACCCAAGAAGGAAAAAAGGAAAAAGAAAGAGAAAATGGACCTGGGGTGTTCTTCTGCCGGTGGAACAGAGAGGGGATGTAGGGTCGAGGGGAAGTGGGGACCAGCAAGAGTCCCCTCGGCCACGTTATGTGCTATGCAATGGCTTCTCTGCCATTGTAAGAGAATGTTGTAACTTCTAACTTGTAACTTCTAACTTGTAACATTGTAGGTAGCATGGTAACTTGGCTACACAAATGGTCCGTGAGGACTGGCCTGGCAGGGAGGCAGGGAGGAAGGAGGGACCCTGCAGGCTGGCTGCCTGGGGTGGGCAGGTTACTGGTAGGCCTGGAGGGAGGGCGGAGAGGGGCTGACCAGAGGTGGTTGAAGTCTCCTAGCCCGGCTGGCTTTGATCTTTCCTCAGACCCTCTGAGCAGATGCTCGGAGATTAATTGCATCTGGGTGGAGAGCACATGCCTCCAAGGGATGAGTGGCCTGTAGGGACAGACCCAGGTCTCCCTCAGAATCCATCGACAATGCCCGCCCACGGGAGGATCAGAGTTCTCCCCTGACCCCCCACCCCCACCCCCAGCCTCCGCATCATTTGCATCTTTTGCAGGTAGCTGGCTCCAGCAGCCATCTGCCCCCAGGGAATGTTCCACAAATGTCACTTTCCTTCCTGCCGGCCCAGCTTTGCTGTGACTCACCTCCCTGCCTTGTGGAGCCGAGCAAGCATTCTTCGAGAACGTTCCCAGACAGGAATTGCATTTTTATCCCCTAACAATCTCTGATCTCTGAGATGGGCAGGGCAGGTAGACTCATCCTGCTCACAGGCGCTGAGTCATGGAGCGTGTGCAGGGGTGAGGGGTGTCTGCCCCCCCACCCCAATCTCACCCCTGGCACAGTGAGCTGGAATAGGGGCGGGGGGGGGGGGGGGCAGTGGGTTCTCCTTGCTCAACAATGTGCCTGGCCCCTTTCCAGCTTGGAGGAGCCCTGGAGAGCCCCCCCACACACACACAAGTTCCCCAAATCCTAGAAATGGAAACTGGTGCCCTTGTCACATTTGGGGTTTCCCTTGACTTTCGAGATTGGAGCCCTTTGCCTCCCCTTGGCTGGCTGAGCTGATGCTCACAGGAGCTGAACCACCTCCCCCCCACCACACACACACACACACATACACCCTGCTCCCCACCTCCTCAGCACCAGCTCTTCCTCCTGCCTCTGGTGGAAGCTGCTAGAATATACTTGGCCTGTGAACTCAGAGACTGTTTCTTTCTTTCTTAATTTTTTTAATGATTCACTGTGAGATACAGTTACAGACTTACGAACATTCTACATTTCAGTCATACAATGATCGAGTACCCATCCTTCCACCAGTGCCCATTCTCCACCCCCAATGATCCTAGTATCACTCCCACCACGAACCCACCCCTGCCTCTGTGGCAAGCACATTCCCTTTTACTCTCTCCTTTTGGGTGTTATGGTTTGCAATACGGGTACTAAGCGGCCATCATGTTTGGTCCATAGTCTACTTTCAGCACGCATCTCCCATCCCGAGCGAGCCCTCCAAGCATCCTTTACTTGGTGGTCCCTTCTCTATCTCAGCTGCCTTTTCCCCCAGCATGTGAGGCCTGCTTCCAAGCTATGGAGAGACCCTCCTGGCCCTTATGTCTACTATCCTTGGGTCTCCCATTCTGTTACTTTCTATTCCACAAATGAGTGCAAAAATGAGTGCAGTCATTCTATGTTTGCCCCTCTCTTCAGTGATCGTTTCTTACAAGCCCTGTCTACCCCCAGCCCTTCATGCCAGGCACAAATCCGCCAGCACCTAGTCCCTGAGCCCAGGGGTATGGGGGACATGATGAGGAGTCCCCAGACCCACCGGGGTTACAACATGGTCCCCTCTGAGGGCCTACACTGGACAGCCCCCCCCCCATCTCCTCACCCCACCCTCACCCCTGCCCTCCCTTGGACCCAGACTGTTTCCTACGAATTCCTGCTGATTCTCATTGGAGCTTTGGCCTTCTGGGACCCACTCTCAGGAAAACCAGCCCCAAGAAATGGCCCCAGGGGCTGGCGAGTGTGTTTTGCGCATCGGGGCCCTTGATCTGATCTCTCATACCTCATGGTCCCCCGGATACCACCGGGAATGGCCCAACATCCAACAGAACGTCAGCCTTGAGCTCCTGCGAGAAGGTACCGCTGAACCCATTCCACGGCACTTCACTCACCATTTAAATACTTTCTCAGTTTCTCGGCCTTGCGCGCAGCCCACCTTCCTAGCCCACCGGCTACCCTGTCAGGGGTGACTCAGGAGCACAGAGCCAGGAGTCAGCCCTGAGCATGGGTGGGTGTGGCCCCAAACAAACAAACAAACAAACAAACCAAAAAACCCAACAGCCAGAAGACTGAAACAAAAGAAACAAGAGTTTGTTCATAAAGGTTCGATGAGATCTGTGGGGAGCACGTGGGTCTCCAGCTGGTGAGGGCTTGGCTCTGGGCTCCCCTGGCCTCCCACAGAAGGACCCCATGGGGCCCCCTCTCCTACATGGGTTCTTGGATGCCCCCTTGGATGCTCCTGCCCTCACTCAAGGCTCCTCCCCTGCCCCCCTCACTAGGGCTCCCCCTTTGCCGTCGGTCCCAGTTTCTGCCCTCTCAGGTCCAGTAAGGCCCAAGCAGCACCACGGGCCTGGTCTTAGCTGACCCTGACCTGGGGTCCAAGCTGGGCACAATCCCCCCGCCCTTCCCAGCGTCCCCAGCAACCTCAGGACCTTTCCTGAAACCTGGCACTGTGGAAGGAACAGGAGGCCCCACCAAATTCATCTCTGGGACCCCTTTATCACCAGGATAATAATATTGAGAGATGGGTTCTTGGGAGGAAATTAGGAATCAGAGGAAGCCTCGGAGTGGGCCTATGACCCACTGTTGGGCTGTTGGGGAGGGCAACTGGGACAGAGAAGGAAGGAACTGCTAGCACAATGGTAGTCGGAAACGATCGTTGGATGAACAAGAACTGAGTGCTGAAAGGAGGCCAAGGGATTGACAGGATAACCTTTCAGATACAGTGTTGCAAACCACAGTGCTTAAAAGGAAATAGAGAGAGTGACAGACAGACAGACAGACAGACAGACAGAAAGAGAGGCAGAGAGGGACCGAACTGATAGTACAGCAGATAGGGTGTTTGCCTTGCATGCGGCCTACCCCGGTTCGATCCCCAGCATCCCATACAGTCCCCTGAGCACCACCAGGAGTAATTTCTGAGTGCAGAGCCAGGAGTAACCCCTGACCATCGCTGGGTGTGACCCCAAAAGCCAAAAATAAAAAGAGGCAGAGAGAGAGCATATGTGTGTGTATGTATGCCATAGAAAAACAGGCTGGAGGTGGGGTGGCAAGAGAGACATTGGAGACACTGGTGGTGGAAAATATGCATTGGTTGAACAGCCTGGTAACTGTGTCTTATTGGGATTCGAGGTTCCAGGAGATGACACCTCTCTCTGTGTCTCTCTCTCTCTGTCTCCATCTCTGTTTCTCTCTCTCTTTCTGTCTCTCCCCCACCCCCATCCCCAACCCCCATTCCAAGGGTAAGGAAAAGGAGGTGACAGTCCAGAAACGCAGACGCGTTCTTAGCAGAGACCCAGACGCTAACTCCTTACCCAGCCCAGAGCATCTCCACCAGTATCCGACACGGCCCCCTTCCACCTCCTTCCCCTCCTTCCCATCCTCCTGGTCAGCCTCCTGGCCTCACGCTGATGCCAGCTTCTCCCGTGTCCCATGTTCCATGATGCTGGAATACCCATGGACCGTGCTGAGGAAAGCAGCTCTAATTTTGCCTGCCCAGCGCCGGGGAAACACATGTTGATTGTTCCAGCTCCATCCGGGAACTTGCTCTGGCAGCCCGTGCTGGCGGAGATGGATGGGCAGGAGCGGTAAACCCAAACCAGCCCATGGCCGGGTGGTTGCTAAGGCAATTCTCCTAGATGCCAGCCCAGCCTCGAGACAGGCCAGAAAGGGCTTCGGCTTCGCTCAGCTGCCTTCATAACGCTGGAAGGAAGCAACACATTCAGGGCCAGGGGCTGGCTGGTGTGACAGGGCCACCCCAACACATGTTCAGACACTTGTTCCCCTGAAGGTCTCCTGGGGCTCTTGGCCAGAGCACGGTCCCCTGAGATGACCCGGAACCCCTCATGGGACACACTCACAAAGGCTGGGGGGAGCGGGGGGAACTCAGACAACTTCAGTCCCAGCTTTTTTTTTTTTTTGCTTTTTGGGTCACACCTGGTGATTCACAGGGGTTCCTCCTGGCTCATGCACTCAGGAATTACTTCTGGTGGTGCTCGGGGGGACCCTATGGGATGCTGGGAATCGAACCTGGGTCGGTCACGTGCAAGGCAAGTGCCCTACCCACTGTACTATTGCTCCAACCCCAGTCCTGGCTCTTGACCAACCTTGTCTGTTTCACCCCATCTCCACTGTGGCCTGGGGCCCCTTCTGTATCACTTGCAAGGCATGGAAATGCTCCCTCCCAAGCCCAGAGCATGGGTCCTCCCAGAAAGCAGACACTGAGCTGGGGGAGGCCGTGAGGAGGGTACCACAGAGCACATGGATGTCAGCCTTGAGTCAGAAGTGGCCCCCAGGATGGCACCTTCTCCATACCATCCTTCTCCATACCACCCCGGACGGGGTGCTCAGGAAATCAGTGCCCCATACACAGACCGCCTGCTGTGGCCCCATCTCATCCTTGGAGGCGCCCAGCGTTCCATGTCTCCTGGGGCCCGTGGGACTCCCCGGTGGCGCCGCCGGCCCATTCGGTGCCAATGTGTTGGCCTTGGCTGGTCCACCCGTGCCAGCAACCAGCTGTGCCTTGCCAAGAACTCTTCACTGAGGTCCCACGGCCAAGGCTGCTCATGGAGAAAAGTTGGGCCTCTTCCTCGCCCGTGGATGCAGGGGACCCCCTGCCATGCCCCGGGGCTCCCTTTCACCCCAAGCCCCCAAGGGATGAAGGCAGGTTAGGGAGGATTGGGGCGGAGGGGGGTGGCAGCACCCCCACAGGAGAGGAAAGCCAGGTTCGGGGTCACCCTTTGCCTCCCCACAGAGAGTTGCACTGGGGCAGGACAAGAGTTAACTCCAGGGCTGAGACGGCAGTGCTCAATTTCTTTATTTCCTGTTGATGACATTATTGCCTTCCTACACCCATTGACACATGTTGCTTTCATCTGTTTCATTTCAAGACATGAGCACACTGGCTGGAAACTATGCTTAATAGCTAAACTCAAAACATTTGGATTTCCTTTCCTCCTTGATTCTGCTGCTAGGGCTGCTTTCTTGGGTGTGTTGGTTCGGTGGGGGGGGGGAGGTGAGGGGAGTAGTGGTGGCAGTGGGGTGGGATGAGCAGGGCGGGGGGAGGGGGGAGGAATCTCCTTTATTTTATTTATTGATTTTCACCACCATTTTGAACTCAGTCAAGAGAAGCTGGGTCGGGGGTATTGGGACCTGATATTTAAGCCACGTGCAACCCCTGGAACACGGGTCTTCCTAGTGGTCAAAGGTACCTACCTCATCCCCCTGTGGTGGTCTAGCTCCCTCTTCCTGCTGTGGGCATAGGCCTGGCCCATGTCATAGCAGCTGGGACCCGGGTTCTCGTGGAGGGGCCGGGACCTGGGTTTCTGGGACTCATAGCTTGGACCTTCTTCTTACAATCTCCAGCACAGAGAGGAAAGGTGAACAGCTCTGTCTGGGTCTGAGAATTGGGGGAGGGGTTCTGGAGAGGCTCCCCACCACCGCCTCGCACCCCAAGCCCCCAGGACTCAGGGAAGCGCTGCCCTTGGCAGCGGGCCAGCCTCATCTGGTTGGAATTGGCTTTGACTCACGTTTCCAGACCTGGGTACAGTCTCTCGCCCTGCCTGGGACTCAGGCTGCAAAGTGAGCCGGGGAGTGTGTGTGTGTGGGGAGGGGAGAGGTTAGGGGGATGGTCTGGGGGCACTTCTGGAAGAGTAGGAGAGGTGACTGCCCATCTGCTGGGGAGGTGGCTTCCTGGGCCAGGCCTGCTCTGCCCCTACCAGTCTGGTAGGATGTCTGGGTTTGGGGAGCAGGGGGACCTAGGAGAGCAGCTGAAGGGCAGCCGTGGTAGCGGGTTCCAGAGGAGGATATGGCAGAGGGCGGGGATGGGGGGCTGGAGAGAGAGCACAGCAGGGGGGACGCTTGCTTACCTTGCATGCGGCAGACCTGGGTTCCAGCCCTGGTACCCCATACGGTCCCTCAAGCCCTGTCAGAAGTAATCCCAGCGCACCAAGCCAGGAATAAGCCCTGAGTGTGGCTGGGTGTGACCCCCCCAAAACAATGACAATAACAATAGCAACCAAGCAGAGATCAACTGTGTGTGCATGTGACTGAGTCGTTTCTAAGTCCCCCCTAGCCCCCCCCCCCCACACACACACACCACAGTCTGGCAGGTTTCTACCCATTTCACAGCTGAGAAAAGCAAGGCTCAGTCAGGAAAGGCTTGAAATTGGGCCCGACTCCAAAATAACCAGGGAACCCTTGGTATGGGGGGACCTGCTTTCGTCTGTACCATGCCACCCCCATCCCAGTGGCCAGGGGAAGGTGAGGCAGTGGCTGGCTGGCTGTTTAGACTGGAGTCCAGAGCCTGCCCTCCCTGTCTCATGAGCTGCACGCTGCATCTCCACTGCCCAGAGATCCACATCCCCAACAGGCAAGAGGAGCATGTTGGGGGTAGCCCCGAGTACTTTACCCAGAGTCCCTGGTACCCACCTCACCCCAAGGGAGGAGATGTCTTTTTCTTTATTTATTTTCTTTTTTTTTCTTTTTGGGTCACACCCAGTGATGCACAGGGGTTACTCCTGGTTCTGCACTCAGGAATCACTCCTGGCAGTGCTCGGGGGACAGTATGGGATGCTGGGATTCAAATCCGGGTCGGCCGCGTGCAAGGCAAACGCCCTCCCTGCTGGACTATCCCTCTGGCCCCCAAGGGAGGAGATATCTTTGTCAACTTTGGGGTTCACTGCTTGCAGGCCACTCTGGGAGGAGGGGGCTGCTTTGTTTATTTCAAGAGTGTGTGTCGCTGAGCAGGGTCGCGTCTCTCTGAGGGACCTGGAGTGGCTGCTCTCAGAGCCCGTGACCATCCAGTTTGGATGGGAGCTGTCAGTAGCCACCCTCTCCCACTCCCCCACCCCCCAACTCCCGGGGAAATGAGGTGAGAGGAAGTTCTAAGGCTGCAGAGGTAGCAACCGCAGGAGGACCCAGGCCCCATGAGCAGGCGGCCCGGGTTTAATTCCCACACCAAGTAGGGTCAGAATCTGGCAAGCTCCCCATGGCGCATTCAATATACCAACAACAGCAACAATCACGGATCTCTTTCCCCTGATCCTGAAAGAGCCTCCAATATGGCAGCATTGGGGAAGATGACTAAGGAGAGGCTGCCAAAGTCTCAGGGCTGGGACGAATGGAGACGTTACTGGCTCCCGCTCAAGTAACTCAATGAACAACAGGATGACAATGATACAGTTATACCAAGTACGGTCCCCCGAGCACTGCCAGGAGCCAGAGTAAGACCAGAGCCTCCCTGGGTGTGGCCCCCAAACAAATGAAAAAAGGAGGCCAGGTTGCTGGTGCCCAAGTCTCAGGGGGCATAGAGCCCCCTGCTGCCCCCTCCCAGGCATGGCATTCACTCGAACCATCCCGGCCAGGCAGCCAACCTGTTCAAGCACTGAGTCGGGCAGAAATGGGACACGGGCCCGTCCGCGGGTGGGTGGCCCCACAGCAGAGGGCTGATTGAGAGACCCCTGTCTTCCGAGAACAGAAACGCTGACCTGCTCCAGTGGGAAGAGGGGACAGACCTGAGTCCCAGGTGCCGGGTAGGAGAGCTGAGTGGTGAGTGTTCACGTCTACCCTGGAGGAAAGTCCCCAAGGTCCCCCTCTTCCTGCTGGCGGCCACCATGATGAGCAACATAAATAAGCATCCCCCCTCCCCCAAGTCAGCCACCCCACAGGGGCACCCCGGAGCGGATCTCGGACCCTCTCTGAGCCTCTGCCTGCCTGCGGGCTGATGTCCTCACTGTCTGTCACACTGCGATGGGAGCGGGGAGGACTCAGAGATCAAGCCAGAGCTGGTTGCATCTTGTTGGGCTACTCATGTCCAGTCCCCTGGCCACTTCCCGCCCCTCAACTGTCCTCCAGCCAGGCCCCATCTTGAGAGCCCAGAGATGGGGGACAGGCAGCTGGTAGGCTCGTCCCCGCTGCCTCTGAGCCCTGCAAATCAATTAGAGTTCTGCCTCTCCTGTCGGAACAGGGGGTGGTCATTCCTTGTCCAAGGAGGGGTTCACTTAATCACTTAACTTCCCGTTAGTCGTCGATTTGCTCGAGCGGGCGCCAGTAACGTCTCCATTTGTCCCTGTCGCGTGCTAGTGTAGCCCAATGGCATCTGTTCGCTCCGGGAACATGAAGGGCCTCAAACCGATCGTTCATGATCTTGACGAAGAAGTCTGACCATCTGGTAGGTGGGCGGCCACGCGGTCTCTTGACATCCCGTGGAATCCAATCAGTAACAGCTCTAGTCCAACGGTCGTCTTTAAATCTCATTACGTGACCAGCCCATCTGATTTTCGACACCTTGGCAAATGAGACAGCGTCCCTGATCCTTGATCGTCGACGGATGTCAGAACTCCGGATTCGTTCTCTCATTTGAGTGAAACGTGATATTCCAAGCATAGCTCTTTCTATTCTTCTTTGGGAGACCTGAATGGCGTTCTCATCTTGTTTGCGTAGGGCCCAGGCCTCTGAGGCATATGTTAATGCAGGAAGAACAGTGGAATCAAAGAGATGTGCCCGGAGCCGGAGGTTCTTCGTCCTCTTAGCTATTTCTTCGACGTTCTTGAAGGCGTTCCAAGCCGCTCTCTTCCTCCTGCGCAGCTCGTGTGCCAGGTCATTTGTCATGTTGACCTCTCGACCTAGGTACACATAGCTGTTGCATTCGGAGATGGTCATACCATATTTGATAGGGTTCAAATATGGTAACACCTACAAGGGTGATTAGAGGTCACCCCAAAAGCCTCTATCCCTCTCGGAAAGACTGGCAAGCTACCGAGAGTATTCCGCCCGCACGGAAGAGCCTGGCAAGCTATCCGCTGTGTATTCGATGTGCCAAAACCAGTAACTACAACTGGTCTCATTCACCTGACTAAGGAGGGGTTAGAGGGCAAGTAACAGAGGTCATCCACGAGAAATTCAGCACTGGCATGGCCTGCAGGAAGGACGCCTTCACTGTGGCTGACTTATTCCAGTTGCACCCTGAGAGTGTGTGTGTGTTGTGTGTGTGTGTTGTATGTGTGTGTGTGTGTTGTGTGTGTGTGTGTTGTGTGTTTTGGCAGGCGGGGCCCTTCTCTCTCTCTCTCTCTCTCTCTCTCTCTCTCTCTCTCTCTCTCTCTCTCTCTCTCTCTTCCTCTCTCTCTCTCTCTGGGCAGCTGAGCTGAAGCACTATCTAGGGCACAAGGGCCCAGACTTGCAAATCATAGCCAGCCTCTGCGGAACCCTTGAAGGTCTTATCGGGAGGGAAACTGCTAATGACTTTGTCCCTGGTTTATGGCCTATGGCCGAGTCTCTCTCTTTATGGCCCTTTAACTGCCCCGGCCCTGGGGCTTCTGATGGTGCCGAGCTTTGGGAGGGAAGATGAGGCCAAAGATGGGCTGGCGCCATGGCGGGTGGAGGTGGGGACAGCCGGTCCCTGCGGGCCAGAGAAAGGGAGACTCCAGGAGGGACCGAGGACTCCCAGGGCTGAGACAGCCCCACACCTGGCCAGGTATGGGGGGTGGGAGGGGGCGGGACCCAGTGCCCCAGCAGCCTTGCAGCCATTCTCCCTATTGAGGTTGGAGGCAGCTGCTGTGCAGGGACAGGGAGGGTGTGTGGCAAACGGCCACAGAGGTAGCATGCAAGTGACTGTTCCTGAACAGCCGTGGAGGCAGCTCTGTCTGGAGGTGGGGAAACGCGGCTCGGACAGGAAGTGCAGGGCTGGCTGGGCGGCCTCATAGAGAGATGAGTGTTAGTTTACTTTGCCTGCCGGAGACCAGGATCCAGCACCTGGAGCCTGGTCTTCTTCTCACCCCAAGCGCCCCCTTCTCCTAAAAAGGAGGTACAGGGACTGGAGCGAGTGGGTGACCCCACAGGAGAGGGCTGACTGAGAGACCCCTGTCCTCCTCCGAGAACGGAAATGTTGACCTGCGTTTGCCTTGCACGTGGCTGACCCGGGTTCGATTCCCAGCATCCCATATGGTCCCCCGAGCATCACCAGGAGTAATTTCTGTGTGCATGAGCCAGGAGTAGCCCCTGAGCATCACCGGGTGTGACCCAAAAAGAAAAAAAAAGGAGGTACAACTTCTAGTCACCCCCTGGGACATACCTGGCAGTGCTCAGGGGCCTGAGTCACTCACACCTGGGGGTCCCCTCTAAGATACATGTGCTCCCCTCCGAGTCATCTACCCTGGATTGCTCTCTCTGTCCCCAAAGTCAGACCTGGGGTACTGCTCCTCCCTCATGGATCCTCTGCACCCACCTTTCTGACACTGTGGGGGCCCGAAGAAGTGAGAAAGTACCAGACCAGCAGGCCCTTCTGTGGCCCAAAGCACCTGCCCAGGCAGCTGGGGTCCCAGAGTTGCGCCCCCAGCCCCACCCTTGAGTGCTTTGTGTGTTGCAGGTGACCCCAGCCCCACAACAAAGGGGTGATGACTGGTGCACATATGGGTCATGTAACTGCACTCCACCCCAGGGGGACCACAGTCAGGCCAGGGTCCTGCGTGACCCCAGCCTGGATGACCTTTGTCAGACCTCTCTCAGCGGGGCCTGCTCTATGGAACCCGGGCTTTAGAGAAGGAGCAAGAAGTGGGGGATGCCTGCAGGTGGACCCCAAATCGGGAGAGGCAAAGCCAGGCAGAGGCAGGTTCAGGGGCTGGGACACAGCCCAGGAGGGGGGCCCAGACAGGAAGGGGGTATCAGAAGACGCGCTGCTGGTGCTGAAGCAATAAAAAGGGCGTTTGCCTTGCAGGCGCCAGACCCAGTTTCGATCCCTGGCATCCCATATGGTCCCCTGAGCCCTGCCAGGAGTGATCCCTTAGCACAGAGGTAAGCCCTGAGCACTGCCAGGTGTGACCCAGAAACCAAAAGAAAAGAAAAGGAGGAGGAGGAGGAGGAGGAAAAGGAGATGAGGATGATGAAGAGGAGGAAGAGAAAAAGGAGGAGGAGGAAAAGGAAGAGGAGGAGAAGGAGGAGGAGGAGGAGGAGGAAGAGGTGGAGAAGGAGAAGGAGATGGAGAAGAAGGAGGAGGAGGAGGAGGAGGAAAAGGTGGAAGAGGAGGAGGAGGAGGAGGAGGGGAAGAAGTTTCTTGTGCTCTTCTGTCAGAGTTTCACTATCAAGTTCATCCCAGAAAGAGCCCCACTTGGCACCCCGACCTTCCAGCACTCAGTGCCCCCAAGCTGGGCACTGAGCCAGCCACAGAGACCCCAGGAGCATGGCTGGGCCTGCACCCCCCCCACTTCAGGAGCCCTGGATGCCAGGGTTAGGAGCCGTGGGACCCCAAGGTGGTGCCAGGCCCTCACAGCCAGAGGAGGCCCAGGTGGAGGCCCAGAACGCTGAGTGCAGGACCTAGGGACATGGGCGAGGTCTCCACCCCGCTCCCCTCCCCTGGGGAAGCACTGGAGGTCCAGCTGGAGCCCAGCCCTGCAGGGGGCTCCCCACCTCCCACCAACCAAGGTGCTTCTCTGGATCTCACCCAGGTCAGCTCCAGAAGCTGCACAGGGCAGGGAAGCCTGGCAGGGTGGCTGCGGCTCTCTGCAGGAGCTGGCCTTGGTGGTCCCCTCCACCCCCCACCCCCAGCCCAGAATGAGGAATCTGGCCTGGAGGAATCGATGCAGCTGCAACTCGCAATGCGCAGGAGGGACTGCGGGGGTCCGTGCTGCCCCATGCATTTGTGCTGCCAAGACACTGTGCCAGAGTGAGAGGAGGAGGAGGAGGAGGAGGGGGAGATGAAAGTGGAGGTGGGGGAGGAGGAGGAGGGGGAGGAGGAAGAGGAGGAGGGGGAGGGAGGGAGAGGAGGAGGAGGAAGAGGAGGATGCTGGGCCTCCTGGTAGGGGCACCCTGGTACTCCAGACCTGAAAAGCTTGCAGGGAGAAGATTCAGAAATCACCCCCGCCATGCTCTCCACAAGCCTTCCCTCTGCAAAGATCTCAACATCCACCGGCGCAATAAAGCCAAGAGCAATAAAAATGAGGCCGGCCTGTACTTTCTCCCCATTTTATAGTGAAAGGGGAGGAGGGCTTGAACCACCAGGACCAGGGGGGTGGGCTTCAGCGATGAAGGAGTGAAGCCTCAGCCCTGGGGTCTGGGGCCCCCTCCTCCAACTCCCTCCCCACATGAGATGGTTAAGGCCGCACTCCCCAGTGGGGTTCTAGCCTTGTACGCTGCCCAGGCCCTCATTTACTGCTCCCCCTCTTCCTGCTCCTGCAACCAGGTCCTGCCTCCTTCCTCCGTGCCCTTCCATACCGGGGGAGTCAGAGGTGTGCCAGACATACTCCATTTTCGGAGTCCGCATTCATTAAAAAAAATAAATAAATAAAAGTATTTGTTCTGGGGCCATGCTCAGGGATCACTCCTGGCAATGCTCAGAGGACCTTGCTGGATGCTGGGGATGGTCACCCGCCTACACGGCAGACACTTCCTCCTCTGCTCCGTCTCGGACCCCGAGAGCCTGATGTTGCTGCCACATCTTCAGATCTTGAGGCCCACCCACCAGCCCCTGCTTGGAGAGTGTTGGAGAGTTTCCAGGCTTTTCCAGGGAAATAGAGAACCGCACCCCCCTCCAATCGCAGAGGGGGAAGCAGGCAGGTGTGTGTGTGGAGGGGGAGGTTTGCTGTGGAGAAAAGATCATTGTGCCAGAGTGAGGGTGAGCAGGTCTGGCCAGTGGCAGGAGCGCCCAGTTCAGTGGGAAGAGCTGTTTTACCTTGCTGGGTGGGTGGTCGAATGGAGAGAGGCCAGCAGGAGTTGGGGCAGGGTAGGTGTACTGTCCCCCTCCCCGCTTCCTGGAGGGCAACATTTGCTCCTGGGCCTTTTGGGGTCCGTCTGGGGCAGTGGGTCCCTGAGTGTCCACCAGGAAAAGTTTGCAGCCCCTCCCACCAACACTGGGCAGGCTCCGTTTTTCATCCTTGCCCACTTGCTTCCTGCCTTGGACAGGGAGAGGCAGAAAGGCCACCTTGCTGTCCCCTCTCCTTCAGGGACTCTGATTTCCCCAGTTCTGGGTCACCTCCTGATATGTGAATTCCTCGAAAAGCAGCAGATTGGAGGTCGGGAGCGAATTCAGCTTCTGGGCAAGAAGTGCACAGTCCAGGGGCTGGAGCAATAGCACAGCAGGTAGGGCATTTGCCTTGCATGCGGCCGACCCGGGTTTGGTTCCCAGTGTCCCATATGGTCCCCCAACCACCACCAGGAATAATTCCTGAGTGCAAGAAGTTCACAGTCCTGTCCAAAGAGGGGTTCTTCCGGGGAGAGGGGGGCCAAGAGAAAAACAGCTAAAAGTGGGGAGTGTCTTGCTTCCGCCTTGCTTGTCTGGAAGCCCAAACAAGCTCATGGGTGGGCATACATTTCCCCCAACATCCCTTGCGGGCGCTGTGCAACTTCCAATATTCTTCTGTCTATTTCTGGTCTTGAAAGTTTCTGGGCTGGGGCTGGAGCGATAGCACAGCAGGTAGGGTTTGCTTTGCATGCAGCTGACCCAGGTTCAATCCCCGGCATCCAGTATGGTCCCCTGAGCTCCGCCAGGAGTATTTCCTGAGTGCAGAACTAGGAGTAACCCCTGAGCATCGCTGGGTGTGACCCAAAAAGCAAAAAAGAAAGTTTCTGGGCCTGAGAGTTTCCTGTTTATCATGTATTTAGCAAGAGAGATGGGGGCTGTGAAGCCAGCTCAAGGGCCGCTGGACATTCACGGGAGCCCCAGCAGAATGCCTTGCTCTGCATGGTCCCCTGCCCCACCCAGCATTGACCCCCAACACCATCACCCCTCCCCACCTCCAGCACTGCTGGGTTTGGTCTAAACACTAGAAAGAAAAAAAGCAAAGGGGTGGGGGCAATGGTAATGGAGTTGACAATCATCCATCTATTTCTCCTTTTGCATGCTAACATCTAAGAAAACCAAGGAGTGTGGTCCAGCCAGTAGAGGCAGACAGCTTCTCCTTGTATGTGCAGGGGGGCAATTCTGATGGCACCCCATCATGAAAAAGATCAAAAGAAGACTTTCCCCAAGCTCTTTCTGGGCCACCCACTTCAGGAATGCACCCCCACCCCCCATCTAAGTTCCTTGAAGGAATTCTGAGGACCCCTTTTCAAAGACCCTCCCATTCAAAGAATTAGCCCCAGGCCCTTCTATTCTCAGCTTACCTGCCTTTGAATCCCAAAGAGTCTCTTCCTTCAACATCTTTCTTTTGGGTCTCCCTCTTACTCCCAAGGAAAGGTACATTTTTCCCTTTCTAAATGCATTGACTAGCAGTGGAAGAGAGTCATAGCCTTCATGCTGGGGGCAGCATGGAGGGGGCAGTTCCAGTTCTGGACTCTGTGATGGAGGGGAGGTCACTCCCAGTGGTGCTCAGGGATCAGCCGGGGTTGAGTGCATGCAAGGCAAGCATTTTCACCCCTGCAGCCCTTCCCATCCTACAATTCAAGTGTAGTCACATAATATTCATATTCACCTTCTAGACCTGTAAGTACTACTGTCCCATTGGTGGGACCGGGGAGGGTGTCTGCCAAGTCAATATTGTCTCAGTGTGATTAAATGGCATTAGCACAGGGGGTAGGGTGTTTGCCTTGCATGAGGCCTACCCGGGTTCAATTCCTCCGTCCCTCTCAGAGAGCCTGGCAAGCTACTAAGAGTATCCCACCTGCACAGCAGAGCCTGGCAAGCTCCCCATGGCATATTCGATATGCTAAACACAGTAACAACAAGTCTCACAATGGGGGCATTACTGGTGCCCGCTCGAGCAAATCGATGAACAAGGGGAGGACAGTGCTACAGTGCTACCCTGTAACTGTGTACACCTGTGTTTTGTTGTGTATGGCAGTGCCAAGGATTGAACCAGGGCCTCCCATGTGCCAGGCAAGTGCTTTTTCCCACTCAACCTATGTCCCCGACTCATATGATTTCATATGATTTTGAACTTTATTTCATGATCTGTTCGGAGAAGCTAGCTACATTTTTGTAGAAACTTCTAGTAACTCTGGAAGACTTTCAAATAGTTTCTAAGGATTGCCACATTGTTGCCCTTCCCCATCATGGGTCACTGGCTACCAAAGACACATTGTTTCAAGGTGGTTCTATTGGTGAGATTCATGGCAGGGGCCAAAGTCACTTTTCTTTTTCTTTTCTTCTTTTTTTTTTTTTTTTTGGTGGGGAGGGCATTGGGTCACACATGGTGGTGTTCAGGGCTCACACCTGGCTCTGTGCTCGGAGGTCATTCCTGCTGAGACCATAGGCAGTGCCTGGGATCCAACCAAGAGTCTGGCATCAGGGGACTTCTGCTTGCAAGGCAAGGCCTTACACTTCTGCTATATCTGCACCCCAGGGCCAAAGCCTTCTCTGCGCATCTGCTTTTATTTTCCGGTCACAGGCAGGTATTAGAATCTGCAGGAGCATGGCTGGGGGGTGAGCAGGGTGTCCAGGACAAGGTCTGGGGCCTGATGGAGGTGGGCGCCTGTCTCCAGGCCTCCTGCAGTGTGCTCGGCTGCCGAATCAGGTCTGGGAGAGCTGCTGCCAACAGGTCCCAGGTGGTTCCTTTGTGGCTGGCTCGTTTCCTGCCGAGCCTCTGAGACCTCTGCACAGTGCCCCTCACAGCCCAGAAGGACACCCAAGGCAGACCCAAGTCGGACATGTTTCATAAACAAATTTCAGAAAGCTCGGCTGGGCCAGCTCGGTCCTATTTTGTTCGCTGGTGAGGAGCCCTTCATTTTCTTTTATTTATTTATTTTGCTTTTTGGGTCACACCCAGTGATGCTCAGCGGTTACTCCTGGCTCTGTACTCAGGAATTACTCCTGGCGGTGTGCGGGGGACCATATGGGATGCTGGGAATTGAACCGGGGTCAGCCGCATGCAAGGTAAATTCCCCCGGGTCAGCCACATGCAAGGCTGGTCTTCCCCAGGGTGGGATGATACAGAAGGAGGGGCTGGTACCAATGAAGGGAGCCGGTCTTAGCAACTCAAGATTTGACCATGAAGGGGCCATCAGAGGCCTGTGCAGGGACCCAGATCATCATCTGTCCTGATTGGCCAGTGCATGGCTCACCAGCTGTTATCACTGCTGCCCCTGGCCGACAGTGCCGTGCAATCATTCCTGGAGCTCCTGCCCGTGCCAGGGGCTGGGCAGAGGAGACAAGCATCATGAAAAGGGGTCCCTTCCTCTGAGGGGGGTCACACGGAGGGCCTGCTGCTGGAAGGGAGGGCTTCTGTCTCACAGAGAGAGGCCCACCAGCCCAGAAGGGGCTGAGCCGAGCAAGGCTGAGGGAGGGGTGGGGGATGATGGGGAAGGCAGACCACCTGTCCATCGAGCTGATCCCGAATGGTCAGTGCAGGGATGACGGCGTGTGGTGGCTGCAACACACAAGGAGGCTGAGAAATTGGCCACTAAGCCACAGGTGGGGAGACGCCTCCCCCGCCCCCTTAAACCGGTTTGCCCGTACCCTCAGGAGACAGGAAGAACCACAGCACGGGGGTGGGGGGGGATGTGGGGGTGAGTGGCTGTGGATGGGGAGAGAAGGGGGCGATTTTGGATGTTCAGGAGGCAGAACCACCTGGGCTAGATGATCCAAAGGGAGAGGATGAGACTAAGGGGGCCCAGGGTTCTACCCAAGGTGGCCGTGAACAGCGATCCCTCCCTGGTGGGGACACTGAGTCAGACAGAGGGTCTCTCCCAAGACCTGGGCTGGTCTTCCCCAGGGTGGGATGATACGGAAGTGTGCAAGAGTAGCAATGCTTCTTGGGGTCTCACTGCTTCCCGGGACCAGGGACTCAGAGAGAAAAGCACGAAGCCACGTTAGCACCAGTTCCTCCTAGAGCAAATAGATGCAGCAGAATTTTCAATGCCGGGCGTCCCTGTAAACCCAGAGCGTCCAAGATGGTAGCGGTCAGCCCCGGGTTTCCCAACATCCCAGCAGCAGCTAGGACCAGTGAAGAACTGGATTCTGAGTCGGATTTCAGTTTTGAGTGATGGGGGTGGTTCTTTGGTGGGGGGGGGGGGGGTCAGGAAAACCACACTTAGTGTGCCCAGCACTTACTCTTTTTTTTTTTTAATATTTTGTTTTTGAATGAATCACTGTGAGGTGCAGTTACAGACTTACAAACTTTCGTGCTTATGTTTCAAACAGTGATCGAGCACCCATCCCTCCACCAGTGCCCATTCTCCACCACCAAAGTTCCCAGTATCCCTCCCATCCCCCAAATCTCAAATCTGTATCAGGGTATTCCCTTTTACTCTCTCTCTCCTTTAGGGTGTTGTGGTCTGCAATGCAAATATTGAATGGCCATCATGTTCGGTCTGTAGTCTACTTTCAGCACTCATCTCCTATTCTGAGCAGGCCCTCTAAACACACTTTACTTGGTGGTCCCTTCTCTACCTGAGCTGCCTTTTCCCCCAGCATGTGAAGATGGCTTCCAACCCATGCAGCAAACCTCCTAGTCCTTATCTCTATTATTCTTGGGTGTTAGTCTCCCATTCTGTCACTTGATATTCCACAAATGAGTACAATCTTTCTATGTCTGTCCCTCTCTTTTTGATGCATTTCACTTCACAGGATGGATGAAATTATATGCAAATTTCATGACTTCATCTTTTCTAACAGCTGCATAGTATTCCATTGTGTAGATGTACCAGAGTTTTCTTTAACCAATTATCTGTTCTCGGGCACTCAGGTTTTTTCCAGATTTTGGCTATTGTAAACAGCCAGCACTTACTCTTGGCTCTGCACTGAGGGCCCAGAGGACCCCCCGCAGGGCTAGGGGTCGAACCTGCAATGGCTGCATTCAGGGCAAGCACTCTCTCTCCAGTCCCAACCTAACGTAGCTGTCTGTGGCCAAAGGGACAGTCTTAGACAGTGCCCTGGCAGAGGGTACAATGTTGTGTTTTTGTTCTTGTGGATCAACCCCAGGGCTTCAGACAGGCGAGCGAGCGAGTGAGCAAGCGGTTCCCCACTGACACACACCCCAGCCACAGTGACAGTCATTCAGGATGGTCATGCCACAGAAACTCTTCAGGGATGCTTGAATCTGTGAGCCAGGACAAGAAGATTGCCCAGGAAATGCTGTAGAAGAACCCTACAAGAAGGGCATTCCCATTCCTAGTGGCGGGCATGGGAAAGGAGGAGGAGAAGCAGTAGGAGAGGGAGGTGCCCACTGTGACAGCGGCCCGTAAGCCCAGCCATGCTCAGATCAAAACAGATCCATGTAGGGACCCAATAGTACAGCGGGGAGGGAGTTTGTTTGGCATGCAGCTGACCACCCCTGGCACAGTGCTGGGGGTCGGGGGACATGGTGCTGGGGGTGAACCCGGATCCCTGCATGTACAAGCCATTCTCCCCCCGCCTCCCGGGCTGATCTCCATGGCCTCCTCTGGAAGAACGCACACCACACACCACCTGGGTGCCCCCCAAAGTGGCGGACCCCACCATCTGTTTTATCAGAAATTAGAACAGGGAGTTTGAGGATTTGACCTTGGGAAGGGGCTTCCATGAGGACCCAAACCCAGAACCCTTCCAGAGATTTTCAGGGACCTAGGGATTCTGGCCAGGCACCTTCAAGGTTCCGAGAGGCTCTGAGGAAATCCTGAAACTGACAGGTATCAAGCCTGGGATACAGGCCTCTGGGAAGCTTCGCCTTCCGTCAGGGGTTTATAAGGAGCAGAACCCTTCGGGGTGGAGAGAGTCTGGGCAGAGCTATGGGAGCCCAGACCTATCTGGAAGCAAAGCTCCCTTCTTCTCTCCTGGCTGGAGTGCTGACAGCCGGGCTTTTTTTTTCTTCTTCCCTATCTACTTTCCGCTTCCTTTTCTGAAAACCACCCTGGGGTGTGTGGTCTCCTGACAAAGTGGAGAGATAATCTGGAAATCTGGAGAAACAGAACCTTTCTGGAATTGTTTCCGCCTTGACAGACTCTTCTGCTTACGTGCCCAGCTTCTGAAAGCTGAACTCTGAGCCCATGACTGGAAAAATGCTAGCGAGGGGCTTGGAAACCCAGCCGTTTGCAGGTTCATGTGTAATAAATGAAAAGGACTGGAGAGATGGCTGAGGGCTATAGGAGCCTGCCCAGCAAGCAGCTGGCCCTGGTTTAATCCCTGGCATCGTGTACGGTTTCCTGAGCACTGCCAGGAGTTACTAAGCACAGCATCCAGCAGGTGTAGCCAACCAAATTCCCCAATTAAAAAAAATACGTAATAAATGCTAGGGGGCTGAAGAGATGCAGTGGGTCGGGTGCTTGGCTTGCATGAGGCTGATCTGGTTTCATTCCCCGATACCCTGTATTTCTCCACAAACCCTGGCAGGAGTGATCCCTGACCACAGAGTCAGGAGTCAGTTCTGAGCACCGCTGCGTGTGGGCTCAAAACAAAACAAAAATGCTATAAAAGCACTGGAAATAAAATCAAAGGAGGAAGTCAATGATCATTTAAAGGAACTGTGCTTAATTTTAACAAATCGTAGATGATCGTTTTTATCAACAAATAAATTTCTATTAATATTTGTAGAAATACAAAGTTTTTCTATTTTTGTGTGTGGGAGGGGAGGGGCACACCCAGTCAGGCTCAGGACTCACTCCTGGCTCTGCACTCAGGAATTACTCCTGGCAGGGCTTGGGCAACCATATGGGGTGCTGGGGATCGAACCCAGGTCGGTTATGTCCACGGTAAGCGTCTTAACCGCTGTACTATTGATCTGACCCAGCATACCATTTATTTTATACTATATATATATGTCTATAGCACAGCGGGTAGGGCGTCTGCCTTGCATGCAGCCAACATGGCCGACCCGAGTTCGATTCCTCTGCCCCTCTCAGAGAGCCCGGCAAGCTACCGAGAGTATTCGATATGCCAGACACAGTAACAACAAAGTCTCCAATGGAGACGTTACTGGGCCCGCTCGAGCAAATCGATGATCAATGGGAGGGCCTTTACTTTACTTTACTTTACTTTATATATATATGTCTATATGAACATATATATCTTTTTTTTTTTTTTACACAGCCAGCTTTGCTCAGGACCTGCTCCTGGCTCTGTGCTCAGAGGTCACTGCTGCTGGTGGTGCTGGGGATTAAACCAGGGTCAGTTACAGGCAAGGCAAGAGCTTTATTTGCTTGACTTTCTTTCTGGCCTATAGGGATTGCATTTCTTCAGAAGGGCCAGAGAGATGGCTCAGTGGGCTGCTCACATGCTTTGCAATGCAGGAGGCCTGGATTTGACCCCTGGCATTGCACGGTTCCCCCCATCCCCTGAGCACTCAGGCAGGAGTGAATTCCCAGCATTGCTGCTGCAGCCCCCGAAGAAAGACATTCTCATGGGAGTCTTTCCACGGGGACACTGGCAGTCAGTGTCACAAAGGGCAGGGGAAGGAGGGAGCAACGCCAGGACGCAGTTCTTTCATCATCTCTAGCTTGGCTGGCTTCAAGGCTTTCCCTGAGCTTCCAGCCCAGCAGACTTGGGGGAATCAGGCAGGTGGGAGGGGTCCCCAGGAAGGAACCGTCCCACCCCAGGCCCCAGGTGCCCAACTGCGGCATCAAGACCTTAGTAGGCAGCATTAAAGAAAGCGTGTTTCTTTTTTTTCCTTTCTTTCTTTCTTTCTTTCTTTCTTTCTTTCTTTCTTTCTTTCTTTTATTGAATCACCGTGAGATAGTTACAAGCTTTCACGTTTGAGTTTCAATCATATAATGATCGATCGCACAGCCCTCCAGTAGTGCGCATTTTCCATCACCAGTGTGCCCAGTATACCCCACTTTCCACTCCTCCCCCTGCCTCTGTGGCAGACAATTTCCCCTATATTCTCTCTCTACTTTGGGGCATTATGGTTTGCAATACAGACACTAAGAGGCTGTCACGTTTGGTCCTTTATCTACTTTCAGCACACATCTCCCATCCCGAACGATCCCTCCAACCATCATTGTCTTAGTGATCCCTTCTCTAGGAAGGAAGTGTGTTTCCATGGGGTTGAAAGATTCAAGGGGCTCAGGACCCCTTCGCCAGCCCTTCCTGGGGGTCCTTCCCCTGGGGATAGAAGAGAAGAGCATGTTGCCAGGAGGGTCTAGCTCAGCTACAAGCTGAGCAAAGGGATCTGGGGGCATCACTTCCTCTCCCCTTGTCCCTCCCCCTTGCTATAAATGATGCGCTGGATAACCTGTGAGGACCCTTCAGGACAGAACATTCGAATGTTTCTTTGAGGGGGACTGGCAAGATTGCAGGAGGGTCCCGGTGCCTGTCTGCTGCCACTATTCCTCTGCAGAGAAGATGGTGGTTGGGGGGGGGCTGGCAGAGGCTGGGAGTTGGGGGCTGCCTCTCCATCCTACACGACCCTCTTCCCCACTACCCCAGCCTCCAGCCAGCTTACCTGTGTCTCTCCGCAAAGGTGCTGGGAGTCCAGGGAGGTGGACTAAATCATGAGAGTCACGTCCTGGGATGTCCCCGCTGGTGTGACTTCTGCCACCAGGCCTCGGTGGGCAGCAAGGGCTCATTTTCTGGATTTCTAGGATTTTCAGCCTGGCCCATCCTGCCAGAAAAGGGTGCCCTTTCTTTCTTTCTTTCTTTCTTTCTTTCTTTCTTTCTTTCTTTCTTTCCTTCATTCTTTGTCTTTTGGGTCACCAGTGGCTATGCTCGGGGCTGACCCCTGGTTCTGTGCTCAGGGATCACTCCTGGCGGTGCGCTAGGGGAACTGTACATGATGCAGGGGACAGAACCCAGGTTGGCGACGGACACGGCAAGTGTCTTACCTGTTGTATTCTCTCTCCAGCCCCCTTTCCTGCTACCTTGATCCCCAACTACACTTGGGCCAGGATGGATGGCCCTTCCTCTGGAAGGTTCTTCTTTAAGGGAGGAAGGGAGGGAGCATGTGCAGAAACCCCTTACCTTGCTTTCCCTGTTTCCAGGCAACTCTGCAGGCTGACAGCCAGTCACATGATAGCCCTGCCGCAGGGAGAAGGGGAAAATGCTAGCTCAAGAGAGGGGCTGGGGAGAAGCAGGGGGCGTCCGGGAGGCTTCAGATTCTCCCCCAGAAATGCAGGCAACAAGTAGCCCGAGATCCGGGTGCTGGAAAAGACCCCTGGTTGCTTAGCACTAGGTCCTACCTCCAGTTTGATGGGCAATGCCCCCCCCCATTTTGAAAGGGAGTGTGGGGGAGGGCAGAGGGGAGGGGACAGGCATCACTGGTCCAAGGACAGCAGGCTCCTGTTCTGAAAGTCGTCTGGCCACGCAGAGGAGTGCTGAGAAGATCCCAGAGGAGCTGGGCCTGGACCCTGTCCCCATCTCTGGCTTCCCTTCTTTCTTATTGCTGATGTCCCTGGCATAATGAGGGTGTGAAGGTGGGGAGGAAGGAGAGGGGGTGGTCCTGGGGAAGAGCTGAGAAAATGGGAGGGGCAATTGCAGGAGGGGCTCAAACCAAGCTATCTCTAAAACGTATGCAATGATTGGGGTTGGAGTGATAGTACAGCGGGCAGGGGGCTTGCCTTGCACACAACCAACATGGGTTCAACCTCCATCAACCCATATGGCTCCCCATTCCCGCTGGGAGTAAGCCCTGGTCATCACTGGGTGTGGACCCACACCACCCCTCCCCATTTTTTTTTTTAAACTTCTTGTGGTTTGTTTTTTGTTTGATTGGTTGTTTGGTTTGATTTGGGGCCACACCTGGCAGTGCTTGTTTTTTTTTTTTTTTTCTGGCTCGGGCACTCGGAATTACTCTTGGCAGTGCTCAGGGGACCATATGAGTTGTCAGGGTGCAAACAAATCCATGTCATCCCTGTGCAGGGCAAGCACTCTACACACTGTAACACCATTACCCCCGCCCCCCCCCCCAACTATCCCCCAGTTATTTTTCTCTTATTAACTTTGGGGAGGAAGGTTTGGGAGTCACACCTAGAAGTATTCCTGGATCACTCCTGGCGGTGCTCAGGGACCATATGGGAAACCTGCATCCCCCCCCCTTGCCAACTGCGTGCGAGGCTGTACACCTTTTCGGGGGCCCCAGCTTCCTCTTTCTGGCCCTTGTTCGGATTTGGGGGAAGGTGATGGTTTTTCTATCTCCCCCCCACTCCACACCGTGTGCACACACTGTATCCTTGATGCATCCATGACAATTCATTCATTCTCCTCCAGAGGCACTTCAGTTCCTATAGTAACAGCTCTACCGCCTGAAGCCTGCCTGGAATAGGGTTGGCTTTGCTCTCAGCTGGCAGGGGATCAGCGGAGGGGGGTGGGTGTGCCCTTGACCTGGGGACCTCCAGGCCAGCATTCCCCGGGGCCAGGCTCTGGAACTGTGCAGCCTGCAGTGGCCTGGCTCACACCTTCCTCTCCCCCAGCAGTGGATCAAGGCAAAGATGACTCACCAGCCGCTCTGCTGCGGCTCTCTTGCCGCACCCCCTTTGCCAGAAGGGAGGGTCGTGTTTCACAGCCCTGGGCTGGCTGGCCCTGCCCTAGAGCAGTAAGCCCAGAGGGACGGAGCTGGACACGGGAAGGCAAATCTGAGGGAGGGAGATTCCACCTGCTGTGGTGCCCGAACCAAACAATCTCCCAGAAAGGTCGGAAAGACACTGGTACCACTTGCTTCTCTTTGCCAAAGGAAACCTCAGCGGGAGGAAAGACAGGCTGGCCTGTTTGAAGGTCCTGAGTGCCTAAGGACAGGTGAGAGAGTGGGACTAATTCAGTCCCGAAAAGGACTTGTCATTGTACTAAGTTCAGCAGGACCCGGGGCGCGCTACAGGGCTTTTGCCCACCACTTCCTTCTGTCATTGGCTGAAACCCTTTGATTTACACCTTGCTATTTTCCCCCCCCAGAGGTTGAAAGTTAATTATTAGCTCAGCCTAGGAGCTTTCCTTCTATAGTAACAGATGCGAAAATAAATACTGGGCCGGGTTGGTGGCATCTTGTTATTTTAAGTGGGCAGGGAAGGTGATGCTTCATAAACATGGGGAGGTTGGTGTGGGGGAGAGGCGTTCCTAGGAGAGCGGGGTGAGTGTTCCATACACTGCAAACGTGAGTGGTGGTGAGCAAAAGACGTTCCACGTGCGTTTAATCGAGAACATATGGGAGGTTGGAGGAGGCTGGGTAGAAAACGGGGCGTGGGGAGGGGGGACTGGTAGTTATTTTAAATGGTCAAGGTGCATTTCGGAGAACGTGCGGTCGGGAAGTTGGGGCGTCTCCTCCGGGGAACTGAGGCATGCTTCGCCCAGAGGGGTCGGGGTCGCTCTCGAGCCTGTGCTGGGCGGATTCGCGCCCCCTATCCTTGACCCATCCACAAACGCGCCGCGGTCTCAATGCAAACTCGGCCACGCGCGCGCACGCGCACCAGTCCTGCAAACGCCTTTGGAGAGCCCAGGCGCGTGTTCGCCCTCGGATACTTGACCTGTGGGTCTCAGGAGCGGATTCTCCCAGCCCCAATTCCCCGGGAAACCGGAAGAGAGGTAGAGAACCGATCGTAGGGGGCTGTGAATTTTTTTTTTTTTCTGTTGCACTGTTCCAGCGATGAACCCAAGGCGACAAGAAACTGTTGCTTTTCCAGCAGGGGAGGGCGGAGGCAGGCAGCGGGAGGAAAGGCTGAGCAGCCAAGAGGCCCGGGAACTTGAAAGGCTCGGGGCTGGCAGCGCCCGTGGGGCCGCGGGGGCCGGGCAGGGGGCGGAGGGAGGCCCGGGAAGGGTTAACGCGGGAGCTCGGAGCGTGCGGCGGGGGCGGGCCGGGCCGGGGCGGGCGCGGGGCGCTGTCCCTTTAAGGCGGGCGGCGCGGCGCGGCCGAGCGCGGCGCTGATTGGCGCGGCGGGATCACTGGCTTCCCAGGCCCGGCCCGGGGGAGTCGGCTGGAGCCGGCTGCGCTTTGATAAGGTCCTGGCAACTCAGTAACAACCCGGGACTCGGGGAAATAAAAATAAGCCCTCGGAGTCATGGATTTCGGAGCCGTCCGGCGTCCGAGGCGCCCGTCGTCCCCGCCGAAAGCGCTGCCGTAAAAAAGGTGGGGGCGGAGGCGCGGCCCCGGCCCAGCCGCTTCAAAGAAAGGCCCCCTGGGGCCGGGGGGCCGGGGCGCGCCGGCCGGGGTCCGCGGAGGGGGTCCGGCCGAGCCGCGGCCCGACTCCGCGCGCGCGCGCGTGGGTGTGCGGTGGGGGGGTGCGGGCCGCAGGGCGCCCCCTCCCCGAGCCGGCGGGGCGGGGGGTCCGGGGCGGGGGCGAGCCGGGGCGCGGCGGGCGCCTACCGCCCTGCCAGGACCGTGCGCTCGGCTGGCGCCTTTGAAGTGCACAGTTAAATCCACGGCGCAGTTTTTGTTGGAAGCGCCCGGAGGACATTTGGTGCGCCGAGTGCCCGCTGGAAACTGGACCTGTGCGGACAGCCCGGGCCGGGTGGGGGGGCCGGGGGCGGCCGCGGCGGGGGCGGAGGCCCCTTTCGGAGCTCCTTTGCATAAAAGGGGCGGCGGGGGGCCCCGCCGCGTCGCCCTCGCTGGCCGCGGGAGCCCGCTCGCATCCCGGGGTTGTTGTTTCCCCGCTGCGCCTCCACCCTCCTCCTCCTCCTCCTCCCGCTCCGGCTCCGGCTCCTGCTCCTCGGCCGCGCGTCTCCCCATGCGCCCCGACGCCCGGAGCGGCCCGGGGGGGCCCGGGGGCCGCGGCCGGGGCCCCGCGCGGGCCGTGCGCTCGGACCCGTGGTGAGTGGCGGCGCGGGGGCGGGCGGCGCGCGCGCTTTGATGTGCCCGGGCGGCGCTTTGAAGTTGGCGGGCCGGCTATTTCGGGGCGCGCTCCGGGAGGGCGCGGCGCCCGGAGCTCCAGGGGGGCTCGACCCGCGCCGCCCCGAGCCCCCACCCCCCTGGCCCCGGCTCGTCGGGAAGCCGGGGCCGGGGAGACTTCTTTGCCAGTGGCGGGGGGCGGTGGGGGCCCCGAGAAGGGGGGCAGCTCCCTCCTTCTCTTCCCCCCACCCCACCCTCCCCGAGTCGGGCGGGGGGTCGCCTGGCTGCCGTTGTTCTTCTGGAGGGGGAGTCGGGGTGAGAGCGCACGGGGCGGCCTTTGGAGAGGTGGGATGGAAGGGTGGCGGCGCCCCCCTGCAGCCCTCCCCTGCGCCCCCTGCGCCCCTCCCCACCGCCGCGCGCTTCGGGGGTCCCGAGCGCCCATCCCGGGGCGCCCCGAGCGTGCCCCCCGAGGACACCCCGCCCCGGCCCTCTGCTGCGGGAGCCGCGGGGAGACCCGGTGCGTCGCCATTTCGGGCCGCGGCGGCCGGGCACCGACCGGGGCTCCGGGGGGCAGCGCGCGCGCCGCGCGGGGTTTCGGGGCGCTCGCCGGCCGCGGGCACTCGGGCCGCGCCGGACCGGCTTCGGGGAGGGAGTCCGGGCGTTCTGGCGGGGACGAGAGCCGGGTCTCCCTCGGGGCGCCCGGGTCTCGCAGGTAACGGGGCCGCCCCACCTTCCCTCCCCTCCGCTCCCCTCCGCGCGGCCCGGGCGTACGCGGCGCTGCGCGCGCACGGGCGCGCGCCCTCGGGGGTCGCGCCCACCTTCGTTCCATCCTCCCCCTGGCTTGGCAAAAAGCGTTTTATTGGTTTTGCGGAGACTTTTTCTTATTTTGGGGGGTGGTGGTAGTGCTGTGTGTGTGTGCGGGGGGGTGGTGGTGGTGGATGGTGGAAAGCAACTGGCTAGAGCTCTGCGGAGTTTGGAATCTTGGCACGGCCGGCGGTAGCGTGAGACGGTTTCGGATCCGGTTTTGTAGGGTTTGCGGCAGGCGGAGGTGGGGTTGGGGGGGGGTCGAGACGGGGGCGGCGGGGCCCGCGGCTTCTCCGCGCGCCCGCAAAGTTGCAAGATCCGGAGTGAGCCGGGCTTGAGCTTGGGGGTCGGGTGGGCGGAGGTGTGTCGGAGCCGGGAGGCCGGGGGGCGCGGCGGGGGTGTCGGTTTCTCCAGCTGCCGTGCGGGCGCCCCGGGTCTGCCCGGTGCGGGGCGGGCGGGCTGCGTCCCTGGGTCGAGGACCTTCTGCATTTTTAAGAAGTGGGAAGGGTAGGGGGAATGGGAACCAGATGCCGGCGAAGGGCAGCGTTTGAAGCTCGACTTATCTGTGCCGAGAGCCGAGTGGGGAAATTGACCGAAATTGGTTTCACCTGCTCTCAGCCCCGGCGGCTCCGGGGGGCGCGTCTTTGGAGTCGCTGCTCCCGGGGGAGGGGTGGGGGGGCGCGGGGTGCCTGTGTGCTGTGGGGCCCCCTGGAGCTCGGGAGGGTCAGGTCTTACACCACCGGCACCCCTCCGGGTCCCCCCTCACCTTCCCGCCCCCTCCCACCTACCCCCACCCCCCATGTGCTGGGGAACGGGGGAGGCGGGTGGGGGTCGCTCGGGTCTCTCCTTTGAAAACGCAGCGTCTGATACTTCAGATGAGCACCTCGTAGATAGCTGGGCTGCTTGATTTGAATTTGAGGAGTTGAAAAGCCTGTTTACTTTCTTGCTTTGATGTTGGCTAGATCTGGTTTTGATTAGATCAATACCCTTTTTTCTCCTGCCTTCCCTCCACCCCTCCCTCCCTCCCTCCCTCCCTCTTTCCTTTTCTTCACAGAGGGGAGGCGCAGATGAGCCCCTGCTGACTTGAGAAGAGGCTACACTGATCGGGGAGAGGAACTGGAAGGGGAGAGGAAAAAAAAGGAGGAAAAAAAAATCCTACCAAAAAAAAAAAACCAGCCAACCCCAAAACGACCCAAACTCGGCGCCGAGAGCTGGAACAGGCGCGTCGCCATGAGCAGCGCGGCTGTGTTGCTGCCCCGGCTCCCCGACCCTAGCAGCAGCTTTCGGGAGGATGCCCCCCGGCCCCCCGTGCCCGGGGAGGAAGGGGAGAACCCACCGTGCCAGGCCGTGGGGGCAGCAAAGGGCCAACCCCCCAAGCCCGTGCCGGTCCCCTCCCACGCCAGGCGCAACGAGGACGGCTTGGGGGAGCCCGAGGGGCGGGCCTCCCCAGATTCCCCGCTGACGCGCTGGACCAAGTCCCTGCTGAGTCTGCTGGGCGACCAGGACGGCGCCCACCTCTTCCGGACTTTCCTGGAGAGGGAGAAATGCGTGGATACCTTGGACTTCTGGTTTGCCTGCAACGGGTTCCGACAGATGAGCCTGAAGGATGCCAAGACGCTGCGCGTGGCCAAGGCCATCTACAAGAGGTACATCGAGAACAGCAGCGTGGTGTCCAAGCAGCTGAAGCCGGCCACCAGGACCTACATCCGCGACGGCATCAAGAAGCAGCAGATCGACTCGGCCATGTTCGACCAGGCGCAGACGGAGGTCCAGGCGGTGATGGAGGAGAACGCCTACCAGATGTTCCTGACCTCTGACATTTACCTCGAGTACGTCCGGAGCGGTGGGGAGAACACGGCCCACCTGAGCAGTGAGCTGGGTGGCCTGCCGGTGGTGTGCGGCTACCTGCCCACCCTGAACGAGGAGGAGGAGTGGACCTGTGCCGACCTCAGGTGCAAGCTGGCTCCCACGGTGGTCGGCTTGTCCAGCAAGACGCTGAGGGTGACGGCTGCCGTGCGGTCCATGGAGGCTGTGGAAAGCGGATACAGGTGAGACCTGGGTTGGAGGTGGTGGTGGGGAGCGGGGAGTGGGATGGCCTTGGCAGCTGTTTAACATTTAGGAGTTGGGTGAGCTGGAGAGGATGGGTGGATGGGTGGGTGGATAGGTGGATAGGTGGATGAAGGTGCTGCCTAGGCTGACAAGCGTCCATGGAGAGCTTGAACCGCTGGCCATGACCCCTTTGATCTTGCCTTGCCTTGTTTCACGGGGAGAGAAGTATTGCGTATAGCTAAATGCCTGCTGTCTTCAGGGATCCGCAGTATTCATTAATGTGGTTACTTATTATATCCCGGGCCAGTCCGAGGAGGGGTTGAGAGAGAGGGAGAGAGAGAGAGAACAGCAGCCTTGGGTGGCTCTGAATCCCCAGATCCCCGAGTGAGGTTTGGGAAGGGGCTCCAACCATGCCTCCCCTCCCCTCCCGGAGAGTGGGGCAGCTGGGTGGCGGTGCCCGCACCGTCGTCGTCGGGTAAGTGAGATGTTCAGAGCAGCTGTTAAGAGTGTGTGGTTCTCTTTGTGGAAGGAGATCTCCACGGGCACGGTGTGAACCTTCCACAGGAGGGCAGGGCGGCGCGGGCCCATTAAGACACTTTAGACTTGCTGCCACATTCCCAGGTCCTTGGTGCGCTGGTGGCCCTTGGGCCTGGCCTCCCCGTGGGCAGGGAAGACCTGGAGGAGGTCTTCAGCCCCCTACAGTAGTGCCGAGCCTTAAGCTTCTTCACCTTTGGAGGCAGCTTCAGACCTCCCCTTGGATGAGTGTTCTATTTCTCCTTCCCACTTTACAGCTCTCTCAAGAGAGACCCAGGCTCTTGGGTTCCACTTTGCCTCCAACAGATGTGGGGGTGGGTGGGGCTATGAGGCTGGCCAGCCCTTGGGCTCTTGGTCATCATCTGAATGGCTCGTCTTGCTGTCCCTTGTATATTTATTTCTCTGTGGGGTAAGGGACTGACTGGGCTTCCAGGAGTCCCATCGGGAAGGTCGCCCCCCCAGTGCCCCCTCCCCCCTCCTGCAGTCAGGTCAGAGATTCTTGACTGGCCAGGATTTCGGGAGTGGGGCTTGGATTCTGCAAGGAGAAGCGAGTGCGCAAGTTGCCCACCAGGGGGCGCGCGATCAGCCAGTTTCCTCAGGAAAGACGACTCCTCTCCTCCCTCCTCCCTGGAACCCTATTGGCTTTTGCTAGGACCTGTAGGGTCACGTGCAAGTCCCTTCAGCATCTTTAAGTTTGGGATTTCAGGTCATTTGGGAGGTCGATCCTGGCCCTGGCCTCTGTGTCTGGGCTGAGCCTGGGCACCTGCAAACTCCATCCACCGTATTTTCCTCCGCTCCGAGTCTTTTGGGAACCCTCTGGGGTCTGGCCCTGCAGCTGGGTGGCTGGACTCCTGGGATGTCCGCTGGGGACCAGAGCCTCCCCCTGTAACTGATACCAGCATCTGACCAGGGGTAGTTTCATCAGCACCTCTCCCGCCCCTGGCTGCCAAGGGCAGGAAGCAACTCCTCTTCCCAGAGCCTTTGGCCAGGATGGTCCCAAGATTTCGGGTTTGGAATTCCTGAGGGGTAGGGATGGGGTGGCAGGCTCCCGTGATCCGGAGGACCCAGAGGGGTCTGGGCATGTCTGGGGTTTGCCCCCTCTTGCTTGGAACACGGCTAATGTGAGCTGTCTAGTGATTTGCCTTACTGGCACTGAGCCCCCCACAAGCCCACCCTGCCGGGAAATTGTCAGAGCGATCCTCAGCATCCCTGCCTTGAGGCATCTGGGCCTCTGTGTGTCGGGACCTGCAGTGGACTGTTCCCCCCTCCCCTTGAGGTAGGCACTGTGCCCCTCTTGCTCATGTCCAGTGCTGCTGACCATTAGGATCAGAACCGTCAGCATGAGCATCCTTTGGGAAGAGCCTGTCGGGAGCAGATGTAAGGAGCGCACTTCCAGCACGGGGATGATGGGGGGGGGGGGGTCTCTGGAGAGGGAGAGACTCTTGGGGTTCAGCCCAGAGTCATCTGTAAAGTCGTACACGGTCCCCCCGGCTTTGCCTTGGGACCCTGGTGTCTTGGCAGGGGTGCTGCCCGGCCCCTCCACGAACTCTCAGAAACAGGGAAGGAGGGTGGACTTATGAAAGGCGGGGAGACCGAGGACTCCCTCCCCCAGGGAGCTGGGTGCCCAGAGCAGTGGCCAGTTCACCAAGGCCCGCGTTTCCCAGGGGGGCTTAAAGGAGCCTGAGGGCCTCGTTTGTGCCCTCATGGGTTGGGTGCTGGCTTTAGTAGAAAGACTCAGAGTGGACAGCTCAGTGCATCCCACGGCAAAGGCCTCTAGGGTGCAAGTGGCCCCAGGGCTGGCTGGGCTGGGGCTGGTCTCTGTGATAGCCTGAGCCAGAGTGACACAACTTCTCCCGGGTCCTCCTCTCCCTGGGAGACTGAGGAAGACCTTGTTGCTGCCCGAAAGCCACCAAGATTCCCAGGGGCCAGCATAGAGGACACCGGGCAGCACAGCCTTGCACGGGGCTGATCCAGGACCATCTCCCACCACCCTGTGTTTTCCCCTGAACTTCTACTGTAGCCCCCAAACCAAAATACCCCCCTCCCCAAAAGCAACCGAAGCCCAGCAACCCCCTCTCCCTCCGGAGAGTAATGCAGAGGGGTGAACAGAGTGAGCGAAGGCGCCGAGGCTCTTCTCGTCTCTGCTGAAAACAGGGGAGACTCCCAGCGAGGGGGGAGACCCCAGGACACACTCAGTGGGTGCCTGTCTAGGTGGCAGCCCTGCCCCCACCCTGTGGGACTTCCCTCCCCAGGAGCCCCCACAGCTCACGACCCTGGGTCTGTGCTGTCCGCCTCGTCTGCTCTCAGAAGACAGGGTGGAAGCCCCCTGAACCGTGCTCCCTGGCTCTGTGAGGGGCCCGGGCCCGCCGTTGGGAAAGGACCCCCACTTTCTGCAGCAGGACGTGTGCTTCCTGCTGTTCTGCCCCCCGAAATGCATGCTCTCGTCCAGGAGAGGAGGGATGCCCTTTGGGGACCCCCCTGCCTTCACCCCAGAAAGGTAGAATTCTTTCTCCTTCCCCCCTACCCTGGGATGGGGGGGGGGCCCTGGGAAGGCAAGGACCTTGGACTGACATTCTGGGTGGGGCCGTGGTAAGACTCCCCGCTCCACTTTTGGGGTACCTGACACTTGGGCCGCGGATACCATGGGCAGGTCAAAGTCGCTGGCCTGTGTGGGGGAAGCGTGCAGTGTGAACGGGTGTGTGTCTGTGTGTGTGTGTGAGAGAGAGAGAGTTGGTGTGGTGTGGGCGGGCCCTGGAGGTGGGCTTGGTGGTAGCTCTCTGTCTCAAGCTCAAGTGCCTGGAAGTCAGGACCACCCGCCCCTTCCACGTCCCTTCCTCCTGTACCACCTGCCCTGGCCCTCGGCCCAGTCCTCTGTCCGCTCCCTGCCCACCCCACCCCCCGAATCCATCCTGCTGGAGGCTCAGCTCTCTGGACTGTGTGTGCAGGTGCCCTGTGCGCCCTCTCACCCCACTCTCTGGCCCCCCTCAGACTGGGTATCCAGTGCTCTTATCCCTGCCCCTCGTCCCACAGGGCCATCCCTGCCGGAAACACCCCCGGCCAGGCCAGGCCACTCCTGTTCTTTCTTGGACCTGGCTTGAAGACACATCCTCCCATCTACCTGTGTCAGGAGGGGGCAGGTGTCGCCAGGGCCACCGACAAACTAGGTACCCCCCACCCATGCCCCATCCCTGCCCAGCTCTGAGATGGGGTGAGCTGCTGGACCAGAACTGTCCACTGGGGGCTGGGCACTTGGGCCCGGACTGATGTCTGGGCGTCCCTGACTGCCACCCCTGGCTCTGCACTAAAGAGGAAAGTGCAGGTTGGTGCTGTGGGCAGCGAGCCCCAGGTGGGCTTCCAGGGCCGCGGGGAGAGATGGTGTCCATCCCCAGGCCGACCCCTCTGCCAGGCTTCATGACGTCACTGCGTCTCCCATGTCCTGGTCTTCTCCCACCCGTCCCCTAATCCACGTCCCTCCCACCCAGCCGGTGTGTTTGTGGGCGGGCAACAGCCTGACTGCCCGGAGGCCCTGGGTGCCTGCACTTCCCGCAGCCCCCACCTTTGTGCCCGGCTTCCCCTCCTAGAGCCCCCCAATCCTCTGCCCTGCCCACGGGAGGAATGCAGCTCAGTGGGGACATAACCCTCGCTCCTGGGGGAGCTACCACCACCTCAGAGGCCCGGAGGAGGGCCGGGGCTGCCTCGAGAGCAGCTTTGCTGGCCCTTTCCCTCCCGCGGTGCCAGCCTGAGCCCTCGGCGAGAGGGCAGCCTGGCGGGGGGCAGGGTCCGGAGCTGGCCTTGAGCTTCTCTGTCCCCATCTATGTGGCTTCCCACAGCCCTTCAGAAGGACACTGGCACCTCGAAGGGCCACCCCCGAAAACAAAAATGAAACAAAACATAAATGCCTTGGGAACCCCCAAATGATGTTCTTTGGGATCACCTCATTTCCACCGATTCCTCCTCCCACCCCACCCCACCCCCGCCAGAGTCCTGCTTCTTGCCCTTGTGGGTGTGGGTCGGGGGCTGGGCCTGCCCCCAATCACGGGTGATGGACTTGACTGTAAAGCTTCCTTATTTTTTCTTTTTCTCTTTGCTTTTGAGGTCACACCCAGCAATGCACAGGGGTCGCTCCTGGCTCTGCAATCAGGAATTATTCCTGGCGGTGCTGGGGCGGGGAGGGGGACAATATGGGATGCTGGGAATCAAACCCGGGTCGGCCGTGTGCAAGGCAAACGCCTTACCCGCTATAGCCCCGTGAAGATCCTGTTTTCAATTTTTTTTTTCTGCCACATCCAGAGGTGCTCGGGGATCACGCCTGGTGGGGCTCTGAGGGGACCCTCGGGCACACAGGGGTTCGAGCCTGGGCCCTGACAGCGCTTCCTCTTCCCCTTCTTGCAGGTCCTTCAAGCGGAATGACCCCATGAGCCCCTACCACGTGGGCACCGGCTATGTCCTGGCCCCCACCACCAGCGCCAATGACAGCGAGATCTCCAGTGACGCGCTGACGGACGACTCCATGTCCATGACGGACAGCAGTGTGTGAGTGTCCCGAGTCCTCACCCCTCCCTGTGGCGGCCAAGGTGTCCTGTCTGTGGAGCCCAGGGTGGGCAAAGGGGGCTTTGGAGGGACGCTGGATGTGCTGGCATGTGCCACGTCCCCCAGGGGTAGGCAGTGAGGGGTACGTTGCGGGGGTGAAGGTTTATGTCATGGGGGGAGCCTTCTGCAGCATGCCTGGGGTGGTCTGTTCTGTGCCTCCAGGGTCAGGGCCAGGCTCCCATTTTCTGTGGATGGTCGACTGCCCCTCTGGCACCGGGGTCTTAGAGGGGGTCAGAGGTCATACTTTGTGTGTGTGTGTGTGTGTGTGTGTGTGTGTGTGTTGGGGGGGCGAGAGTACACCAGTACTGAATCTGGGTGGTGGTGCTGGGCCTCCCTGAGAGTTTCTTCATGGCCCCCCGTTGGAGACTCTGTTCTAGAATGGTCCAGGACCCGGGCCTCACCATAGCCCTCTCCCCGGGCAGGGAGAATTTGAAGACAAGCCCGGCGCAGCACCAATTCTACCTCACTCACTGGGCTTCCTTCCTTGGCACTCCCCAGAAGGGAAGGGGCTCTCCTTCCAGGGGCTCTGCAGGCCTCTCCTCAGCCCTGTTCCAGGGGTGCTAGTTTCCTCAGACACCATCCCACGTGACCTGGTCTCCTCAGACAGTCTTACAAGGGCCTGTGGGCCCGGTCTCCTCAGACACTGTCTTCCATGGACTTACGACCTGGTTTTCTTAGACACTGTCCCATATGGGCCTGTGACCTGGCCTCCTCAGACAGTCTTGCGTGGGCCTGTGACCTGGTCTCCGATGCCATCCCTCATGGATCTGTGACCTGGTCTCCTCAGACACTGTCTTCCATGGGCCTCTGACCTAGTTTTCTCAGGCGCTGTCCCATGTCGACCTGTGACCTGATTTCCTCAGACAGTCTTACATGGACCTGTGACCTGGTCTCCTCACCCGTTGTCCCACATGGGCCTGTAGCCTGTTGTCCTCAGACAGTCTTCCATGGGCCTATGAGCCGGTTTTCTCAGACGCTGTCCCATGTCAACCTGTGACCTGGTCTCCTCAGACAATCTTGTGTGTGGGTCTGTAACCTGGTGTCTGATGCCATCCCACGTGGGCCCGTGACCTGGTCTCCTCGGCCACAGTCTGTGATCTGGTCTCCTCCAGACACCATCTCACATGGGTCCATGACCCGGCCCCCTTGTAGTCCCACATGAGCCTATGGCCCGGTTCCTTGAACTGCCTTTTCTTACATGCCCGTGTCTTGGTGGCCGTGACCGTGTCCCACGACGCCGTGGGTGGCGGGTTGAAGAGGTGGTGGGGGACAGCTCTCAGTATTCTCAGCCTGCCAACTTTCTGTCTCTGCGTAAGCAGGGCACAGGTATTCCCTGTCAGCCGTCTCGGAGAAACGGGGCATCCCCAGAAGCCAGGGGTCCATGTGGGCCGAGCGTGGCCTGTGGTGGACAGAGCTCTAAAACTGTGTCTGAGTCAGACTTGATTGAACAACACAGGGTAAGGAGTAACATAGCTCTTGACCTAGTAACTCAGTGAACTCCTGATGCGCTGTTTCCATGCTCATGGAGTAGCATTTCTCAGAGGAGGCTGCAGAGATGAGCCACTTCTCTGCACACTGGGGTCCTCTCAGAAGTGTTTTGTTTTTAGCTCTTTTTCTGGGTGAGGGTCATTCCTGAGCATGACTCCTATAGCTCATGGCCTATAGCTTGGGGGTCGCTCTCGGTAGTGCGGTGCAGAACCTAGTCGCCTGGGACGGGGTGGGGGGTTACTTTTCCCTCTTTACCTGTTGCCGTTTTCCACTCCGGGTGGCATCTTGTTCAGCTTTCGCTGATCTGCAGGTTGAGTTATTGATGCTCTGCAGGATGAGGAGGGGGACATTGAGTGGGTTTCCTAAGTTAAGCCCCTCCCTTCCACTGTTTCC
Source organism: Sorex fumeus (assembly GCF_029834395.1). Lineage (NCBI taxonomy): Eukaryota > Metazoa > Chordata > Mammalia > Eulipotyphla > Soricidae > Sorex > Sorex fumeus. The sequence continues at coordinate 83,270,119 of NW_026606120.1, forward strand.
CACTTGGGACCCCTTTTTCATATGAGAAGTTCTTCCGTGACTGTGGGTCCATAGGTATGCAGGACAGGTGTATGGATCGAGTAGGTACTGGTATAAATCATAAAGAAATTCATCTCGGGCTGGAGCCATAGCACAGTGGGAGGGCGCTTGCCTTGCGCTGTGACCTGGATTCGATCCCCGGCATCCCATATGGTCCCCCCAGCACTGCCAGGAGTGAGGGCAGATCCAGGAGTCACCCTTGAGCATCACCAGGTGTGGCCCAAAAGCACCCCCCCCCCAAAAAAAAACAAAAGCAAACCCAAAAAAACCCCCAACAACTTAATTCATCGTCAATGCTTTTAAAAAGTCAGTGCCCCTGCCTGCGGCCAGGGCCCACAGTGAGTAAGCCCTGGGTGTTCCTGAAGCTGCTCTGGCGTCTGCTGTTCACTCCAGTTCCTGAGAGGCAGTTAGTGTCCTGCCGGCTTCCTGCTCCTCATGTGCATCCCCTGCCCGGTTGTAGAGGAGATGGTCAGCGGGGGAGCCCGGGCACGTCTTGTCTGTACCCCCCCGAGAGCCTCTCCCCGTGGGTGGAAGGTGGGTGTCAGCCTCCGGCCCTGCCTGGCACCCTTCACACTGCTGCCGGGGGCTTGCTGGGGTCACAGGGCATAGCCAGCCCCTGCTGCCCCATCTCCGCCTGGGGAGGGTACAGAGATGTATAGAGACCAGCCGCCAGAGAAGGGTCCCAGGAGTGGTCAGCTGGAGCCTGTCTCCCGCCCGACCCCCTCCCTCCCGGACATGCTCCTGGCATGCTGTCTGTGGGCGGGGGTCAGAGGGGGTACTCGGAATGGGGAGCCCAGGAGAGAGGGAGTGTTGGGGGAGTCCCAGGACTCTTCCCCCCTCTCCTGCCCGTCTGACCTGGCCTCAGCGGAAACCCTGGTCAAGTGGCAGGGGCCAAGGGGCTGGCCCTGGTGCTGCATGTGGGTAAGTGCTGAGCATACACACTTGCAAGGGTGGTGTGCGTACGTGTTGGAGGCGTGTTTGCTTGTGTGTGTGAGATCTGCTTGGGTCCTTCTGGCCAGCTGGCCCAGAGCACACGTGCCTCTGTACCTCCAGAGCTGGGATTAGGGGGCATTTGGGATCGTGAAATCGGGGTTGAACTGGGGGGGGGGTGAGGGACTAAGGTGGGGGGGTGGGGATCCCGGGCACTCAGTGCCCACTGCCCCCTTGACCTCCAGCTACTTGCCCGCTAAGCCAAAAACCCCCTTAAAGGTGGCTGGGGGCTCGGGTCTTCTCAGGAGGCTCCTGAGAGGGCATGGGTATGTGTTGGGGGGGCGGGGGGGGGGGAGGGAGGGGAGGGGCTGTTACTTGGAACCAGGTGTTTGGGGAAGAAACAGATTTTTCACATGTCTCCTGCCAGAGTGGGGGGTGGGTGGGGCAGGGCGACAGGGGCCCCCACACCCCACCCCAGAAACCTCTCAAGTGTGGGGATCTGCCAGCAGACCTCATCACCTGTAGGGAGCGGCTGCTCTGGTGGGGGGGAGTCCCAACATCAGGGTGATGGGGCCGCGAGGCCCACCCACTCTTGCTGTGCGTCATGTATGGGACTGCCATGGCCTGCGGAGGCCCTTGGGCACCACCTTCTCCAATGTGTGGCCCCTGGATGCGGGCTCTGATCCCAGACCACCTCAGGCAGCCACGTGTGCATAACGGCTCTCTCCGGGCGCCTGGGAAACGGCATTCGGCTGGGCCCCGCCTGCTGTGGCGGCCGTTAAGGGCTAATAAGCTAATTGGCTCGACTTCAGTGGCGGCCGAGTGGCGTCCACACTTCAAACCGCGGCTCCCCGGAAACATCTGGGCCTTGGCGGGCTCCCTGCGCTCTGTTGTAAGTGCCTCCAGGGGACCGCTCGGGCCAGGGCTCGGCCAGGCCTGCCTTGGGCCTCGCCACATGGAAGCGGCTCTTCTCGCCTCCTGCCACCCCATTTCTTGGGTTTCTTCACCTGCGCGGGGTAGAAACTTTGAAAGCTCATTTTCTGGGCAGGAGAAATGGACAGTCCAGTGCGCTGGCGGGGCCCCTGGGTGCCCCCTCCCGCCTGGTGTGGCCCCTGGCCTAGAAGGGGATTGTCCGTCTGAGCCTCCAGCTTGCGCCCCGGGCTCCCTCCCCTCCCAGTCTCTGCCCTTCCCTCTTCTGTGGAGGAAGAAGAAGGTGCTGAGAATTTCCGGGATGGGAGTGGGAGGCAGCCAAGGGCCCGGGAGGATGCAGGTCTGGAAGGCAGACTGGGCCCCCAGGGCGTGCCTCAGCTGGTCCACCAGCCGCCTGCTGGGTGTGAACAGCTCTCTAGGCACAGTGACAGACTCTCCTCAGACCCAGTCCAGGGCCAGAGAACATGGCCACTGAATATAGGGTCAGTGGACGCACCTGTCCTTCCAGGTCAAACCTCGGCTGATGGATGGGCAGAGAAAGGGGTTGGTCAGGAAGAAGTGAGGTCCATGGGGTCTCTGGATGTCCAGTGTGGAATGGGGAAATCCTACAAAGGACAGAGGTGCCATGTGGGTGTGGTTTGCCTCTGGCTTTGAGTCTGCGATTACGAAGTAAGATTTTCCAGAAAGTTCCGAAAGCCTCCCATTTGGTCCTTTGAAAGGTGATTCCCTGAGGTCTCAGAGACAGTGATTCTCCCCCCCACCCCAACGCCATGTGATGCCCACCCCGTGACATGATAGTGCGGGGGTGGCGTGGTAGGGCTTAGCCCCTCCATTGGGGGCAGGGAGGAGCCCTAGGCCGGGTCAGGGGGTGGGCTCTGCAGACCAGCTCTGCTCTGTCAAATGGGCCAGATGGTTCCAGAGACCCCTGGCCCCGGTCAGGAACTTGGTTGGTGGCATCCGGACATGCCGGCTGTGCTCACGTGGACGAGCTTCAGGCAGTAGGTCTCAGGGGTTCTGGTCTCTTTCTGGACTTGGAATCTTGGATCCCACTTGGCAGCTGGGGGCCCCCGGGGGTCCTCTATGCTGCACTGGGGAGCTCCACGTAAGGTCCCCCACTACCTGTGGGACTCCTCGCCCTGCCTGAACCCAGCCTTTCCCTGGGACAGGCTCCTGGGGGCATTGACCTCACTTCTCGCTGGCCAACCCCTTCCTCTGCCCGTCCCTTTGCCCAGGTTTGACCTGCACGGACAGGCGTGTCTGTCGGTCCTGTATTCTGTGTCCCAGGGAAGGGACTAACCCTGGTCTCTCTGAGTCCAGTGCCACTGCCTGGAACTCTTGGGCTCCCCAGATGCGGATCCCAGAGGGCGGTGGGGGTGCCGCCCCGCCCCCCCCCCAGCACTCTGGCCACCCGCTGGGCATTTTCAAGGACCCCGGGAGCTCTATTCACAGGCTTTCAGTGCCTAGAATCCCAGGTAGGATTTAGTATGTGGATATTCAGACCCAGGGCCACAGAGATTGTCTAAGAGGTCAAGTGTTTGCCTTGCATGTGGCCACCCTGGCTAATGGGGCACTGAACCCTCCCCAAAGTACCCCTCGGAATGGGCCCAACCCCCCAGAATGAAATGTTTTCAGTAAAGACTAATTGGGAAGGAGGCTTGGGGGTGGTGGAGCGCGTGGGTAGGGGACGCAGCTGGACACCACCCCCGGCCATGCTCCTGGGGTCTGCCTTGGTGGTCTTCAGAATGTCAGGTGGTGCTGGGCATTGAACTGGTGTCGGCCACGTGCATGGCTGGCACCTCCTGGCAGTGTTTCCCACAGAAATGTTGATACCTGCAGACGCGAGTTGGTAGCCGTGCCCAGTTTGGGGGTGCCCCTGGCTCGGGGATGCAGGAGGGAGCTTTGCTGGCAGCCCCCCACATTCCCTCATGTTGCTGAATCTTCCGTTATGGCCCTTAGGGAGTCCGGATCGGGTTCTCCTCATTAGAAACATGCTTATATAATCTTCGATGCTTATTATAGATTTTTTGCTTATATAAATTTTGCGTGCTGCCCGCCTCCTTCCTCCTGAGAATAGGTGCGTCGGCCCCGGTCATGCATCTATGTTTCTGTTCCCTTCCCCACCCCGCCACTCCCCTGCCCAGGGCCTCAGTGAGGCAGAGTGCGAAACTTGGGTGCTGGGCACTCGGTTACGTGATCTGTGTCCCTGAGAAGTCATGAGGGTGGTTGGGGCCTAGGCAGGCAGAAACCCGGAGACCCCCCCTCCCCTCACACACACACACCAGATTGATCAGTATGGGGACAGGGCTGCTTTCCACCCCCTCCACCTCCCCCACGTATGCTGCGTGAGACCTAGTTTCCTCTTTGGGGGTCCTGCTTCTTGGCAGTCAAGGAGACCAGAGGACCTCGGACTCCGTCTCCAGCCAGGCTGCCTCTGATGTCAGGATGCCCCAGAGCTGGCCGGAGCACAGTCCAGTTCTCACCCCGGGACCTGCCCTTTTTCCCTGAGAGTCCTGGGCTTGCGGGGGTTGGTGGTCTGTACTCGCAACCTGGCTGGCTCCTTTCTGTGGGACCCCTGGGACAGGCTCGGGCGGTGTGTGTGGCGGCCACATGCCCGGAGCACCCCTGTGAGCCCACGGCCGGCCTCTCCTCTCCCCCCCCAGAGATGGAATCCCGCCCTACCGCCTGGGCAGTAAGAAGCAGCTCCAGAGAGAGATGCACCGCAGCGCCAAAGCCAACGGCCAAGTGTCTCTACCTCATTTCCCGGTGAGTGAGGCGGGGGGTGCAGAAAGAGGAGAGGGGATGTGGGGTCCGGGAGGCAGGGAATGTGGGGCGGGGAGGGAAAAACACGGGCAAGGGCTGTGGACTTGGTGGTGGATCAGAGTCCGGTGGTCAGGAACTTCACCTGGCTGTGTCCAGACCTGGTTGGTGCTGTCCATCCAAGAGAGGAAGGTGGTGGACGGGAGAGGTAGTACACAGTAGGAAGCACGCTTGCCTTGCATGCAGCCGACCTGGGTTCAATTCTTGGCCCCCCAGATGGAGCCTTGTCAGGAGTGATCCCTGAGCACAGAGCCAGGAGCACTGTCAGGTTTAGCCCCCTACAATTTTTTTCCCCCTATGGGACACCAGCATCCTCATAACGAACAACAAACACTCCCTTCCCCCACAAAAAAATTTAAAAAACCCACAGTGTCCATGATGTATGTCTGATCTGATTTGGTTGGGGTTTGCAGGGCTTGTGTGTTAATAAAAGTTACTTAGCTCGAGCATACAAAGGAGATGTTTCTGTCCAGAGATGCAAGCGGACTGTCGGGATGGGCGTGTGTGTGTGTGTGTGTGTGTGTGTGTGTGTGTGTGTGTGTGTGTGTGTAGGGGGGAGGGGAATGACTGACACCTGCTGCTGTGGGTGGGTGGAGGGGTGCCCCTGCAAGGCCCGGCCACTAGAGAGGGAAAGGCTGGCTGGCAGGTGGACTTTCCGCTGTCTCCGCCCACCCCCAGGCCAAGGACCATTTAGAGAAGAGAGGGAGAGGGTTGAGGGAGAGGCGGGGAGAGAGGGAGGAGAGAGACGAGAGAAAGGAGAGAGAAGGTGGGGAGAGAGAGAGGAGAGAGGGCAGAGAGAGAAAGAGAGACAGAGGGAGATAGAGACCTTGGGAGGGGTGCGGGGCCCAGACTTCCCGGCTGTTTTATATTCTCCCCACGATGCCCGACCGCCCCCTGTTCCCTTGATGGCGCAGCTTCAGGCCGCCCAGCCCAGCAGTGTCCCGCTACTAGCCTGCAGCAGCTTTCTCCGTTTTCGGTACAAAGAGCCAGGGAGGAGGGGGCTGAAAGCCCGGGGGGCCCGGGGCGGTGCTGAGACAACACTGCCTCAAAGTGCGCAGTGTGCAGCCGGGAAATAAATTACCCCGCTTCTGACGCCCCGCGCGCCTGCGGCCGATCTGGCTGCATATATATATATATATATATATATATATATGGATTTTATTTTATTTTTTTAATTTCCAGTTCCCTTTCTGTTTAGACGCGGCTCCTTGTTCCTTGAGCCTGTCTGCCCCCCTCCCCTTCCACCTCCCAGGACTGCCTTTTTTTTTTGATGTTTGACAACAGCCTTTGAAGATTTTCTACTTCAGAGCAGCGACTGATGGGCTGGTTGTCCTACAGAGAGAACAAGCGGGGCCTCACGGAGTGCGACCAACTGCTCCTGGCCACGGCCAGCGCCGGCGGGGGCCGCAGCTCGCCATGGGGGCCACCGTGCCCATGCATAAAGCGCCGAGCCGGCCGCCGTGCCCGAGCCACGCTCGGCCCGAGCAGCTGCTGCCGTTGCCGCTGCCGCGTTGCCCTGGCCGCCCTGACCCCACCTGTCCTCCGCAGAGAACCCACCGGCTGCCCAAGGAGATGACCCCCAAGGAGCCTGCCACCTTCGCGGCCGAGCTGATCTGCAAACTGCAGAAGCTGAAGCTGGAGCTGGAGAGCCGGCACAGCCTGGACGAGCGGCTGCAGCAGATGCGGGAGGTAAGAGGTGGTGCTGGCCACGGCCTGTCCGGGGCCGGGGGTGGGACAGGGGCTGCCCTGAGCAGGTGCAGCTCCTGGCTGGCCCCGCCCCCGGCGTGGCCCCTCCCCCGGCGCGGCCCCGCCCCTTGGTATAGTCACGCCCTCAGTGTGGCCACGCCTCTTGGCTTGGCTGTCCTTAGGCAAAGCCACGCCCCCTCGGCATGGCCCCACCCCCTGTGGCCGCTTGCGCCCTCCTGCAACGCTCGGTGACCACCCCCCTCCTTTCTGCTGCCCCCCCCCCCCAGGACGAAGAGGAGGGCTCCGAGTTGGCCCCCAACTCCCGGGAGGTGCTGCCACCGCCCCAGCACCCCCTCTCCCTCCTGCCCTCCGGCAGCTATGAGGAGGACCCGCAGACCATCCTGGATGACCACCTGTCCAGGGTCCTCAAGACCCCCGGCTGCCAGTCCCCTGGCTTGGGCCGCTACAGCCCCCGCTCCCGCTCCCCCGACCACCCCCAGCAGCTGTACCGGCCCCTCCTCCCAGCCGGGGCCCGGCTGCCCCCTGCCGCTACCGCCTCTCCAGCTGCAGCCGGCGGCGGCCCCCTCCTAGGCGCCAAGGGCTTCGTGAGCAAGCCACCGACCAAGCACGTCCACCACCACTACATCCACCACCACGCCACGCCCAAGTCCCGGGCCGAGCTAGAGGCTGAGGCCACCCAGAGGGTGTGTTGCTTTTGCCCCCGTGGCCCCGACCACCACTGCTGCACCCAGTGCCCAGGCCGCCCCCGCCCTCCTGAGCCTGCGCCCACAGAGCTGCTGGGGTGAGTGTGGGTGCGGAGGGGGCTGAGGTGGGGGCACATACATACACAGACACAGGAGACACACACACACACACACTGATTCCTATATACACTCGTGATCACACAGATAGAGGAGACACACAGTCACACTAATACAGGAAACACAGTCACGCAGATTAGGAGATACACTGATGTATATACACACGCACACACAGAATCACACAGATACAGGAGACACACACAATCACTAATACAGGAAACATAGTCACGCACTTCAGGAGACACCCACTCGTTCATATATACACACAGTCACAGTTACAGAGACACAAACACACACATAATTACACAGACCCAGGATACATAGTCACCTAGATTCAGGAGACACACACAGTCACAAATTGCTATGGGAGAGACACACACACACACACACACACACACACACACTGAGTCTCACAGGTTCCGGAAACACACAGTCACAGTCACACTCATACGGGACACCACACAGAGTTATAGATACAGGAGGCACACATATATATACTCACAGTCACACTGATATAGGAGACACATACAGTCACAGAGACAGAACAGACACACACATTTGGTTCAGGAAACACAAACACACGTTGAGACACATACCCTCCATTGACTCAGAAGTAACGAGTTGGGGTGGTGTGTGGTGTGGCTCTTGCTTTCCCCAGGAAACACACAGGCACAAACACACACACACACACACACACACACACACACACACACACACCTACCTCCTCACAGCCACACACCCTCACAGCCATACACACTCCCCGTTGACTCAGAGGTGACGCATTGGGTGGTGTGGCTCTTGTTCCCCCAGGTCCAGCAGAGGCGGCAGCACCCTGCCGAGACGCGGCAGCGGGAAGGGCACAGAGCCAGGCCTGGCTGCCCGGGAAGGGGGTGCCCCTGGCGGCCCCGGGGCGCTGCAGCTGCCGGCCGAGGAAGGGGACAGGTCCCAGGACGTCTGGCAGTGGGTGCTGGAGAGCGAGCGGCAGAGCAAGCCCAAGCCCCCCAGGTCAGCACCCCTGCACGCATCCTGTGTGAGGGGCCGGGAGGGCCGCCCCCCCCCCCCCCCACTGCTACCCCGGGCAAACCCCAGCAGTGCCGGGTTCCGCTGGGCCCTGAGTGTGGGACCGTCTCCAGTGCCCTTCCTCCCACTGAGGCAGCGCGTGGCGGTTTGCCGAGTCCCAGGCCCCCGGCCCTAATCCGCTGCTCTCCCCTCTCCTCTCTCGCCCACTTAGTGCCCCGGGCACCAAGAGGACCTACCCCGGGCAGCCCGCCCGCGGGCCCCCCACCGACCGCCCCAGTGGCCGGCACCATGTGTGGGGGGGCGGCAGTGGGCACCCCCGCACCGCCGCCCGCACCCACCCGCTGGCCCAGGACCCCGCCGTGCCGCCCCTGACGCCCCCCAACACCCTGGCCCAGCTGGAGGAGGCCTGCCGCAGGCTGGCTGAGGTCTCGAAGCCCCCAAAGCAGCGGTGAGTGGTGGGGTCCGGCTGCGCTTCCAGCTGGCGGCGGCGGGAGGGGAGGGGGTTCCCCGATGTCAGAGAGCCAGTCGGGCATTCTTGATGTGTCCTGTCGCTCAGGGTGGCTTTGTGGAGTGGGATGGAGGGCTGGGGTCAGGGGCTGCTCCCAAGGTTCTCCAGGCCTCTGGGATGCCTGTCGCCAGGCTGGGCCAGTGGGGGTTGGGGGGGGTTGTTGGTCCCTGTGGATGGAACTCAGGTTCCTGGCCGACCTCTGACCCATCGGCTGTGCCCTCAGGTGCTGCCTGGCCACTCAGCAGAGGGACAGGAACCACTCGGCCCCCGGGCAGACAGGAGCCGCGCCTTGCTCCGGCCCCAGCCTGGTCACAGAAGAGTGAGTGTCCCTTGGGCTGGACGGGATTCCAGGGTGTCTGTGCAGGAGGTGCACGGCTCGGGGCCCTCTGCAGCCTAGCCAGATGGGTGCCACTGGCCGGCGAGACGTGTCCACCTGAGTGGACAGGCCACATTCCCACTATCCAGAGGCCACAAGCAGACAGGCTGGGGCGTTTGCCCTCCTGTCTCTCCCCTAGACTTAGACCGTGCCAGGCGGTCAGAGGCTCCTGACCTGACTCATACTCAGAAGGTGTGTTGAGAGAGCAGCTTGGCGGGGAGAGTTGAGAGCAGGTGAAGGGTGAAGGCTGACTGGGTCAGTCCTGGCACTGGCTATGCTCTCCAGAGCACAGGAGTCGCCCCAACACCCCTGTTCCCCCGATAAAAGATGGTAGCTGTGTGTCCCCCCAGACGCGAGGCCTGAGGCACTGTGTCTGCTGGTCTCTGGACACAGCCTTTGGAGGGCTCGTGTGTGTGTGCGCGCGTGTGTTTGTGTGTGTGTGTGTGCGCGCACGTATGCATCATGTGTATGCGTACACATGCAGTGTACGGGTGTGTCGTGTGTGTGTGTGTGCGTGCATGTGCACATGCATTGCCTGTCACTTCCACGCTCTGACCCCCATGGTTGTCCTCTTTGCAGCCACAGGGAACCCAGAAAGCTGGCCGGCGGCCCCGCCCTGCAGGCCAGCGAGCTGGTGGTCACCTACTTCTTCTGCGGAGAGGAGATCCCGTACCGGCGGATGCTGAAGGCGCACAGCCTGACCCTGGGCCACTTCAAAGAGCAGCTCAGCAAGAAGGGGAGTTACAGGTGAGAGATGGCGATCGGTTGGGGGGCCCTGCGGAGGGTGGCCTGGCCTCTCCTGGCTGTCTCGTCTCCCTTGGGCCCCGCCCGGCTTTCTCCACCAAGAGGACCAGGATGCCCAGGAAAGGGGTCGGGTGGGAGCTGGGCAGGGCTGCTGTGCACAGACGGGCCTAAGACAGGGGTCTGCAGGCGGGGGCAGGGGGACCTGTGGAGGAGGATGGGAAACCTGCAGGGTGGGGTGGGGGGGGCGGAGACAGGGATGTAGCAGGAGGCAGTTCTGTGTGCTCGCCCACCCCCCCCAACTCCTCCCGCAGGAGCACCCCTCGCCCCCAGATTACCGGGTGCTGGGCTGTGTGATGGAGGGGGCACGGGCCTCTCTCTGGACTTCCAGCCTGCCCCCCACCCTGACCGTCCACCCTCTTCCCCCACTAAAGAGAAGGTCCAGCCCTGCCCTTTCTGAGACCCTTGACCCAAATGTGCACCAGATCCTGCACTTCCCCTGAGCTCGCCAGAGACTGCCCAGGCCCTGGACGAGGTGGCGGCCCCCTCTCTTCTCCCCTCACCCCTGTTGTAGTCTTGGTGCCCCAGGCAGGGCAGCTGGGATGGCATGGACGGGCCCAGTAGCAGTGCCCGGAGTTCACCTCCAGGGGCCGGAGAGGAGAGCCCTCTTCCTCCCCCAGCACACCCCGGTGTAGGCATGGATTTGGATCCCACGGGGGGATGGGTGGGCTGGGCGGGAGCCGAGTCCCCCTCTGCCTGGGCCTTGGCCGCTGGGCAGTGTCCCAGGGAGCCGGGCAAGCTTGGCTGTGCTGCCGTGTCCGGAACCTCCATAGGGAAGCAGCTTACTACCATGCCTCATCCCCACCCATCCCCCGGGCACTTATCCCAGCAGCCGCTGTGGCTCTGAGCCGCAGGTGACCAGTGAGGAGGGCCGCTGTGTGTCCTTAGATGCACACATACCAGATACACACACACACAAACACACATAAGCATACTACATACACGTATATGCATGCACGTATACCACACACATGCCCAGATCCACACCACATACATGCACACTACATGCACCCCCCCACACACACACCACAGATAAACAGGCTCACACACCACACCACACACACACATACATACATGCACACTACATATACACGCACACCACACATACACATGCCCACAAACACATGCTCACACACCATACACACACATACACACACATATGCACACACACACACACACTCTGCCACATCAGACCCTGATTCCCAAGATTCTGGTTTTCCGATTCCAAGACGGCCCTTAATGCGGCTTTGCAGCCTGGCGGGACGCTCACATGGGGAGACACACCCGTGTGCCGGGGCGCGCGTTCCTGGCTGACTGGGTCAGGCTGTGTCTGTTGCCTCCTCGCTCCCTCCGTGCCCTCGGGGGGAGCTGAGGGTGCCTCCTGGGGTGACAGGGGTGCAGGGACCTTCTGGTCTGTGCCCCCACCTCCTTGGAGAAAGCCCGGCGGTGGAGAAGGGGGCCTGGGCCCATGAGCAGCCCTGGCAGGGTAGAGGCCGGCCGGGTTGGTGAGAAGCGCCTCCCCCGTGGGCTTGCCAGGGTGATGGGTCAATCGGTCGGTCAGCCGGTCAGCCGACAGGCCACTCGATCGCACCCTGAATGGCAGATGCCGGGAGAGCCACAGTGCCACAGCCCCGTCTTGGGAGCAGCACAAGGGCGAGCACCCCCTGCCCCCGCCCCGGGAACACTGCCCGCTTCCTCATTCAGGGGCAGTTACGTAAATGGTCAGCTAGTGGCCCTACATCCTGTGCAGCTGGAGTGGGGGCCTGGAGTGGGCTGAGGGTCCATGAGGGTGGGGAGCGGGACTTTGAGCCGCTGGGTTTGGGAAAGTGACTTTTGGGGGGTCCACCTCTTCCTCATGTTTGCACCCCATCTCCTGCTCCCCTGAGAGAGGAAAGCCTCTCCCCTGCCTGGGTTCAGCCGGGAACCGGGAACCTTGACTAAACCCAGCTGTTCTGCTGTGTTTTGCCTTATCTCCGGCAAAAGTATTTGGCTCCGCCTTCATCGAAGACGAAGACAGTGGAGCTCGAGCTGAAGGGAATTTTCAAAATTTTTGTATTGAGAAAAGACAAAAACGAAAACAAAAAAAATTGTCACCCCTGAGAACACGAGCGGGGCTGGAGGGATAGCACAGCGGTAGGGCGTTTGCCTTGCACGCAGCTAACATGGCCGACCCGAGTTCTATTCCTCCGCCCCTCCCGGAGAGCCCAGCGAGCTACCGAGAGTATCTCGCCCGCAAGGCAGAGCCTGGCAAGCTCCCTGTGACGTACTCGATATGCCAAACACAGTAACAACAAAGTCTCCAATGGAGACGTTACTGGGCCCACTCGAGCAAATCGATGAACAACGGGAGGACAGTGACACAACGGGAGGACAGTGACAGTGAGAACACGAGTACAATCTTTTTTTTTTTTTTTTTTTTTTTTTTTTTTTTAGCGGGGGACGGGGAGGAGCTCTCTGGTCCCTCCGGAGAGCAGGACCCTCTCTTGGAAAGTGGACTCAAGGGTCAGTGGATGGGGGTGCTCCTCTGTCAGGGGACAGGTGGGAAGAAGGTTTTGCCCACACAGTCCCTGCACTGGAGTCTCATGGAAGGAGGGAGTTTGAGGTTGATGGCGGGGGCAGGGGGGGGCGCGGGTATCTGGCCTGAGCCTTGAGCACTCCAGGCCCCCAGGTGGGAGGAGAGAGGAGGGTGGGGTATGAAACAGCTCCCTGGAGGTGGGTTTGGGGGACGCTCCATGAGCTTTGGATGCCCTCTCCCCGCCTGGCTGCAGCCGAAGCATGCGTAACTTAGTACCTGACCCCCTTGCCGCCCCCTCAAAAGAAAAGGGAGAGAAAAAAAGCCTATGTCTACATTGCAGAGTGTCCTCCTCACCCGGGGGCGGGGGGTGGGGTGCGGAGGACGGCGACGATTCCGCTGGTCACTCAGGTCTGCCCAGGCCTGGACACATGCATTGCTGATGCCTGTGTGGCTCACGCCACCCTGCACTGCTGTTCCCCCCTCTCAGGTATTACTTCAAGAAAGCCAGCGACGAGTTCGCCTGCGGAGCCGTGTTTGAGGAGGTGTGGGATGACGAGACGGTGCTGCCCATGTACGAGGGCCGGATCCTGGGCAAGGTGGAGCGGATCGACTGAGCCTGGACGAGGAGGAAGGAGGAGGAAGACCGCGGAGGGAGGGCAGGGGCCAACCTGGGGGCACCGAGACGGCGTGGACTATTTATTCAGGCGTGACCCCTCGAGGTGTCCAGCGCCCGCGGGCTCTGAGGTCTGGGAACTAAGACACCCTGTAGAGCATCCCGTCCGCGGAGGGGAACCCTTACTGATATTTATTGAACAGTCGTCTCCTGTCCCTCACCCCCAGTCCCACCCAGGTCACGCCTATGCTGCTTTGAACCAGGATGGGGAGCTCACGCGCGGTTCTGTGGCTGGTCTGGATGCAGGTGGGGACGGGAAGGCTGGGCCCGGCCCTCCCCATCACGCCCTGCCTTGTCCCGCCTGTGCTGCTGGCCCATTCCTGGAGGCTGTGAGGGTGACTTGGCTCGGTCACCGCCACGTCACTGTCTCGGAGGGCATGTTGACCCCAGGAGAGCCACTCAGCCGGATCCCTCCCTCCCCCCACCCCAGACCCAGGCCGGGACCCCACAGGGCTCCCCGCCTTGCCCGGGCCCAGCTCTCGTGCTCGGTTGAGAAGATCGGGCCCTCCCAGGGCTCCCGGCTGCTGTCCTGGAGTGTGTGGGAGCCCCCCTCCGGGCCCTTGGCTCCGACGTTCGGGTTTCTGTGTTAAGTTAATGTGTGCGTGCGGTTTGCCCCCGCTGGTCTGTGTGTCCTACGTCTGTACATATCTCACAGCAGAGGAAGCGTCTGAATCCACTGCTCTAGTGCCGGAGCGAATCAGTACAGTAGCTGTACCTGCACGGGCTGCCCGTGTGTCGCCCCGTATTGAGGGCTCAAGCTTTCCCTTGTTTTTTGAAAGGGGTTTATGTATAAAGATATTTTATGCCTTTTTACTACAAGTCTTGTACTCAATGACTTTTGCCATGGCATTTTTTGTTCTTACTTATACTGTAAATTATGCATTCTAAAGAGTTCATTTAAGGAAAAAAAAATAACTTGGTACAATAATTATTGTAATTAAGAGATGTAGCCTTTATTAAAATTTTATATTTTTCAAGACCTGGCCTTCGTCTGTGCACGCGCCCTGGGGGGTGGGGGGTTGAGGGGGGTTGGGAGGAGGCCCCAGACTTAACGGTGTGTGAGTGTGCCGGGGGGTGGGGATGGCCCGTCTTCACCCTCTCTCACCAGCATTGGCTTGACAGACTTGGCCTGCTCTGCTGGGGTTTGAGTAAAGGGGCTTCTCTCAAGCGACCTGGCAGACGTGAGAGCCAGGCTAGGGGGTGAGTGGAATGGGGGAACGGCCCCTCCCAGGGGCACCTGGGGAGAAGCATCACAGAGGGGGGGAACGCCAAGGGCCAGAGCCTGCGCTTTCCCTGCAGAAGAGGGCTGGGTCCATCCCCAGAACCACTGCTCGTGTGGCCACAAAACAACCCAAAGCATTGATAGTTCTGGAAAGTTCCCGTGAGGCCAGTGAACCCTGAGCCCACTCACCCACTGGTGACCTGAGTGGAGGATCTGCACTGGTCAAGGGGGCAACAGAGTGGACGGTACCAGAGGGCACGGGGCAGCTGGCTTCGTTCACGTTCGTGGACGCAGGGGGCTGGCAGATGCGTGCGTGTGAGCACAGGGGCGGGGAGCTGTTTTAGGAGATATTTGCCAAACCTTGGCTAAAATCAGGCCTGGGGGCGGGGGGTGGGGTGCTGCAGCCTGCCTGCTTGGCTTCGGATCCTGATGCAAGGCCTTGTGGGTCGGGCTGGGGGGAGAAGGGGAGGGGGGCGTGGCTGGCCAGAACCAGACAGCCCAGGGGGGTGGTCACGGCTTGCATCCGCAGGAGGCTCCTGGGCCTGGGTCCTGAGGCTTCCCCTCTGCCCCGGGCATGGGGACTTCACTTAGGTGTGTGCTCCACCCACCCCCACTGCAAGACTACTGCAACTGGACAGGTGCACCCGTGTGCAGGGTTCAAGGGTTTCAGCTGGTGAAGTGTAGCAGGAAGGAAGAAGGGGAAGGAGGGGAGAATGAAAGGAAGGAGGGTAGGCAGGCCCGCAGGAAGGAAGGAAGAGGAGGGAAGGAAGGAAGGAAGGAAGGAAGGAAGGAAGGAAGGAAGGAAGGAAGGAAGGAAGGAAGGAAGGGAGGAAGGGAGGAAGGGAGGAAGGAAAAAGAAGGAAGGGAGGGAGGGAGGGAGGGAGGATGGGAAAGGAAGGAAGGGGAAGGGAAGGGAAGGGAAGGGAAGGGAAGGGAAGGGAAGGGAGGAAGCCCCAGGGTTGGCATTGGCTCCCACCCCAGGAGGAACATCCTACAGTCACCTGCAAGTAGCCCCCCCAAACCAAAAAAGACCAAAACCACGGAAGCATTATTACCAAAGAGCCTGGTAGGACGTGGAGGTACCTGGTGGGACATTGTGCCGGAGCCTCGGTTCCGGCCGCTTCCACCCTTGGCCTCCACCAGGGCTGCCCTCCCACCCGAAGCCTGTTCTGAGAACAGTCCCCACTCTTTTCCTCACCCCTGCTTGCCTGCGCAAGGTCCCTCCCTGCCTCTCCCTTTCAGCCCCAAGGTCTTGGTTGTTCGGGCTTGGAGCTGTGTGTCCTGAGTTCAACACCAAGCGCCTTTCCTGGCCCTCCGGGGCCTCCCGTGCCTTGGCTCTCCTGTCCTCCCGGCCGCGATCTGTTTCTGGGAGACTTCCAGGCTGCGCAGGGCCTTCTCCAGGCTCAGGAGTTGTTTCAGATGGTGCTTAGGAGCTCAGGAGCAGAACCCCGGGATCGAACCCGGGCGCCCCACATGCAGAGGCTGAGAGTGCAGCCCCTCGGCTTCTCTTCCTGGCCCCGTTGTCCCGCAGACAGGGAGTCCTGCGCCTCATTCCCCACACCTGCACCACCAGCCGAGTGCTGGCGCCTCCAGGGCACTTGCGGGTGGCCTGAAACCAGGTGGACAGACTCTGCTGTTACTAATGATGACCCCTACCAGCACTGGGAGCAAGCTCCAGGGTTGAGGGTTAACAGATCAGTTAGCCTTACTTCCTACTCCCTCCCTTCCTTCCTTCCTTCCTTCCTTCCTTCCTTCCTTCCTTCCTTCCTTCCTTCCTTCCTTCCTTCCTGCTCCCTTATCTCATCTCCTTATTTGTCCTTCGCTCCTTTCTTCTCTCCTCTAATTTCCTTATTTTTCTTCTTCTTTCTCTCCTCTCCTTCCTTCATTCTATCCTTCCCTACTTCCTTTCTTTCTTCGATTCTTTCTTCTCTCTCCCTTATTTCTCTCATTTCTTCTCTACTTTCCTTCATTCTCTTTTTCTCTCTTTCCTTCCTTCTCTCCTTCCTCCCTCCCTCACTTCCTTCCTTCCTTCCTTCCTTCCTTCCTTCCTTCCTTCCTTCCTTCTCTTCCTTATCTCCTCTCCTTTCCATCCTTCTCTCCTTTCTTCTCTTCTTTAATTTCCTTATTTCTCTTCTTTCTTCCTTTTCTCCTTCCTTTCTTCTTTCCTTTCTTCTCTCCTTCATTCTATCCTTCATTCCTTACTTCCTTTCTTCCATTCTTCTCTCCTCCCCTCTCCCTTATTTCTCATTCCCTTTCTCTACTTTCCTTCATTCTCTTTTTCTCTCCTCCCTTCCTTCCTTCCTTCCTTCCTTCCTTCCTTCCTTCCTTCCTTCCTTCCTTCCTTCCTGTTGATATGTCCCAGAGGCGGGGGGGGGGGGGGGGGGGGGGGGGAGGGGTGGGGTTCTCAGTTGTTTGGTGCATCTCTGTCTTGTCCAAATGTCCCTCCATGTTCATGGTCAGGAAAACCCCTGCAGACACACAGGGACGCCTCCCTCCCTCCTGCCACTGCCGTCCAGTGCACATCCACCCTCTCCTGTCGTCATCCATGCGGCTTCCCTTTCATGCGTCTGCTCCCCACCTCCTGCTCTCTCCCGGGGCCCTGGCCAGCTCCCGGGCTGGGTAATTGGCCTCTGGCCGACTGTGAGCAGGTGGCTGTGGCCGCCCAACCCCCGGACTGGGGAGGTGGGGAGGGGTCCCCGCCTCTCCAGGCCTGGTTCCTGCTGAGCCCGACTCTGCTGGGAAGGGGCTCAGATGGCCGGCAGCTGGGACCCTCCCCCCCCACATCCCCTCCCCGCCCCACTCCCCTGCCCCTCTCCACAGCCCCTGGGTTTTTCCTGGCAGATTAATGAACAACAAAGGCCTGGTGCTATCTTAGACATGCCAAGAAATGGGTGTCATCTGGAGGTACCGCAGCCCCCACCTTTCATGTTGACAAACCACTGCAACCTGAAGACTAATTGCTTGGAGCTGCTTCCAGCCAGCCAAGGCTGGACAGTGGCTCTCAGAGCACAGCTACCCCTGATGGCCCACCTCAGCCTGGCCAGGGGTGGCAACCGAGGCGAGGCTCAGTTTACCAAGGTGTTTGCTGGGACAGAAGGAAAGCCTCCCTCGAAAGCCAGTAAGACCCCCCCCCCCACCCCAGTGCCTTTCCTTCCCTCCCTCCCTCCCTCCCTCCCTCCCTCCCTCCCTCCCTTCCTTCCTTCCTTCCTTCCTTCCTTCCTTCCTTCCTTCCTTCCTTCTTTTTCATTCCTTCCTTTTATCTCCTTCCCTCCCTCCTTTCCTTCCTTCTTTCCCTCTTTTCTCTTCCCTCCCTCCCTCCCTCCCTCCCTCCCTCCCTTCCTTCCTTCCTTCCTTCCTTTTTCCTTCCTTTTACCTCCCTCCCTCCCTCCCTCCCTCCCTCCCTCCCTCCCTCCCTTCCTTCCTTCCTTCCTTCCTTCCTTCCTTCCTCTTTCTTTCTTTTCACACCCAGCAGTGCTCAGAGTTTTCTCCTGGCTCTATGCTGGGGTCACTCCTTCCTCCACTTCTGGCGGGGGCTTGAGGGACTCTCTGTGATGCTGAGGATCAAACCCGGCTGAACTGTGAGCAAGGCAAGCACTGTCACAGACCTCTTGTGGTGGGAGCATTTAGACTCAAATTGCTCTATAGTTGCCTCATCTGTTGTCAGCCAATAGCCCTGCCTGTCACTGCACAGCCACCAGCCATGGCCGGACACTTCAGAGGCCCATAACCCTAACCCTGACCCTGACCTTCACTGGCTGCGATCAAGGCCAGGGTCCCCCTGACTTGACTGGACAAAACCCCAAAAGAAGCCAGCTTTTCCCTCACTGAGCAGGCCTGAATGGAGACCCTCTCACCCACCCACATAGAGGGAGAACCGATTTCTGCATCTTTAGACACTGCTGGAGGGAAAGGAAGCCCAGTGAGCCTTGAGTGAGTGCAGGGGGCTAAGTCTGCATTCTTGCAGGCCAGTGTCCTCCTGTGCTGCCTCGGACACGCAGGACAGCCGTTGGGACAGGTTTGCCGGCTTGACAGCAGGGACGGCATCTCTCGAGGGAAGGTGCCAGCAAGCCCGGGTCAGCTCAGCCTGCCAGTGACCTAGCCCCAAGGGCCTGGGCAGGGCTGATGGCTCTGAGTCCCGGGTTCCAGCACTCCCCAGGTTCTTCCCAATGTTGCCACCATCCTCTCTTCCCACTATGGTGATGCTGGGAGCAGGGATCTTTGGATGGACCGCAGATGGGGTGCAAAGGTTAAGAGAGCTGGGAGAGGTGCTAGACCTAGCCGGGGAACCCCAAGATTGCCTCCCTCTCCTGACTGCCTTGTAGGGGCGCCCCGAGACACCCCTGTGGGTTCTGGGGACAGAACCTCCTGCTAGTCCTGTCCGTTGATGCCACTGGAAAAGATCTAGAACAGGAGGGAGGTTTAAGGCGCTTCCGGGTTGGGGACCAGCCACTTGCTCTGAGTACAGCTGGAGGTCGGGAAGACAGAAGTGAAAAAACTAACAAACCAGCAACCCGTCAACAAATAACAACAAACCCACACCCACACCAGGGCAGGGAGCTGGCGAGCAGGACGGCAAGAGTCCTGGACTGGATGCCCAGTGCAGGGCTCAGGTGTGTCCCTTGGAATTCAGATCTTAGAAAGTGACTTGCCCTGTGCAGCCCCTCCACCCGGCCTCCCCAGCTCTCTCCTCCCTTCTTCTTGCCTCTCCCAGTAGCTCCTTTCAAAGCTTACACCCCCCCCCCCCCATCCTGCCACCTGCAACCTGATTGGCCAAGCCCTGGTCACTGCCCTCCAGGAAATACCATTTCTGGGGTGGGGGGAGGGGGCTTTGATGGGAAGGGAGCCCCCCAGACCACAACCTGGCCTGGAGCCTGCCAAGAGGCGCAGAAAAGCAGGGACCAGCTCAGCGCTGCTTGTTATTATTTTTTTCCCCTGGGGAGTCGGGAGCAAAGACTTCTGGGGGCGGAGTCTTTATAGATCCTCACTCCCCTGGCAACCCATCACTCCTGACCTGGAGTGTTTAATTACCAAGGAAAAGAATGATTCCCGAGCACCCCCCGCCCTCCCCCCCGCCCCCCCCAGAATCCATTTAATTATTTGATTGCACAGTAACCAAAGCGTGTGAGAGGCCTGTAGCCAGAAGGGACTTCAAAGCCATACCTTGATGCTGCTGAGTGCGGCCTTAATGGGTTCTGAAGGCAGGAGATTGCTGGAGAGAAGGAAAGTATCAAAGCACGGGGCCTTCCTGCGTCAACACGGCCCGGGAAGGCCCGTTCAAAGGGGCCCGGAGAGCACGCATGTGAAGTTGGGAGTTGAAGGCGTGACTGCTGGCGAGGGGGCCGCAGCAGCGTTTGAACTCTTGTTTATTAAAAACAGTTTCCCAGCCATTCAGCGGATTCCCAGAGATAACAGAGAAAGGCCTCGCGCAGGGCCAGGCCGGGAGGAAGGCGGCCGAGCTGGCTTTCTGCGAGGAGAGCCTCCAACCTTGGTTTCTCAGGATGGTGTTCTTCTTAAAGACCTGTTTAGACATGGATCAAGACTCTCGAATCTTCCTATCAGAGGAAAATGGTGAGGAATGAGGAGGGAGAGAGAGAGAGAGAGAGAGAGAGAGAGACAGAGACAGAGACAGAGACAGAGACAGAGACAGAGACAGAGAGACAGAGAAGAGACAGACAGAGGGACAGAGGGAGACAGAGAGACAGTGAGAGATAGACAGAGCAGGAGAGAGAGACAAAGACAGAAAGAAAGAGATAGACACAGAGAGAGACAGAGACAGAGAGAGAGAGGGAGAGAGGGACAGAGACAGAGAGAGACAGAGGACAGATAGAGACAGAGACATAGAGACAGAGAGAGAGGGAGAGAGAGTCAGAGACAGATAGAGACTGAGATAGAGATAGAGAGAGACAAAGAGACAGAGAAAGAGGGAGAGAGAGGGACAGATAGAGACAGAGAGACAGACAGAGAAAGAGACAGGGAGAGAGGGAGGGAGAGAGAGAACAGAGAGAG
This sequence comes from Sorex fumeus, assembly GCF_029834395.1. NCBI lineage: Eukaryota > Metazoa > Chordata > Mammalia > Eulipotyphla > Soricidae > Sorex > Sorex fumeus. The sequence continues at coordinate 83,290,463 of NW_026606120.1, forward strand.
ACAGAGAGAGAGGGACAGAAGGAGGGAAAGAGAGAGATAGAGGTAGAGAGAGACAGAGAGGGACAGAGAAACATACAGAGACAGAGAGAAATAGAGAGAGAGAGACAGTGACAGAGGGAGAGAGAGGGAGAGAGAGAACAACAATGACCCTCCCCGACCCCCGTTCCACCCAGAAGAACCAATCTAGTTGGGGTTCAGAAGCACAGACCCAGTCTCCACCCCCAGGTGCTGGGGGCACTGTGGGAAGCAGGGAGACACCAGATTCTGGGTGCAACCCTGCCTGCTGAACACCCAGCAGCCCTGCTAAGCTGCCATCCCCACATCCCCACCTCTGTCGTTTCCTCATTGCTTTTTAGGATAGATGGATCCTTCGCCCTAGAAGGGGCTCGGGGAAGACCCCCAACTTCCAAGCCTGGGGGCTTGGGCTCAGCCGTCAGCGGGGGCAGACCCTGGTCCACTAAAGGGAGAACAGAGTCCAGTGGAGATGTTAGCTCGACTGCCAGGAGCCCCGCGCCCAGCCAGTCTGTGCCTCCCTTCCCAGCTTGCCCATGACACTGAGCCTCCATGGGGCCTGGCCACTGGCATCACTGTCCAGGAGAGCCGGAGGCAGCTCGGCGCACACCAGGACTCCCAGGAACCCAGCGCCAGGGAAGGGGCTCTCCTGCCACCTGACCCGACTCACAGAATCTCTCCCCACCCCGCTGTTTTGTGGGCATCACCAACTTCACTGAGCACATGATGAGGGCACCTGGGTACCACGGTCCTGGTTGTAGGATAACATTGGTTTGTCCTTTCTCCCTTGCCACAGGGAGTTTAGGTTTATCAGGTTACATCTATCACAGTGCTCCCAAGTCACTCCCATTCCTCTGTGTTTATCTGTAAACTCTTCTCTGTGCTATCCTCCCCAACCAGTTAATCACCTTTCCCCCCTAATCAGATTCTGTAAGATTATATCCTTTTAGGACTTTGAACTTGTATTGTAAGTTAAATATTGCTTTTCTCTGTATTTTACATAGTTTACCTTAAAGCAATGTTCTTTCTGTATGGACATAGAAGACAGTTAATACTATGCTTTTGTAACTTCGGAGTTGATTGACTCTGGATAATATTTACTCCTGGGCATCTGCTTTCTTGACTCAGTTGCCCTTAGTTCCTAGCACCCCAAAAGCAATGTCTCGACGAGGGACTGAATGGACCCAGGGCAAGCTGTGAGCTAACCTGGCATTGAAATGGGCCAGGCCAAAGTGCCACAATACTCAACTATAAGTTGAGGGCATGATCATGGACAAATGCTGTCATGATCCAAAAGTAACGATGAGACTAAGACCCTGCTGGGGTTAGGAAGACTAACCTGGCCTGAAGACTGCGGTCTGGAATATATAGTGAGATGTCCTCAGGAAGAACCAAACTGTAAATTTATATCTCTTAACTGTGCTCATACAGAATGACATTGCTAGAAATTTTAGAAGTAGATTTACTACAACTATTTAAGTGGATTACTAGCTGAGGAAAGAACATACCCTCGTTGGGATCCCACACTTGAGCGGATCTCCTAGTAATATGGAGTAATCTCTTTAGGTGAGATTTTATCCTTGAGTTAATCTCCTGGAGGAGTGATCTTAGCCCTCTTTGTTGATTTGTTAATGTTCAACCCACCTTTGTGTCACCACCCCATGTGATTGCTATATAAACTAAGACTGAAAGATCGGTGGGGGCGAGAGAGAGAGAGATAGAGAGAGAGAAAGATAGATAGAGAGAGAGAGAGAGAGAGAGAGAAGAGAAGAGAGAAGAGAGAGAAGAGAGAGAAGAGAGAGAAGAGAGAGAAGAGAGAGAGAAGAGAGAGAAGAGAGAGAGAATAGAGAGAGAGAGCAGAAGGGGAGTGGAGACTGGAATAAACTACAATTGATATAGACCACCCTGGCCCTCATTCCTTTCTTCATCTACCTATTGCCGTCGGCCTCCAGGGGTGGGGGAAGTGGCCTGAGAACATTGAACGCAGGTGTCAAGAGAGATAGAGCACTGCTGGCCTTTATGAAAACACACACTGGTCACCAAGATTTAATTTGATTTGATTTTTGCAACAAAAAGAAATCTTACCTGAATAAGAACACTTTCTTATTCTAGAGCTCTATTCTAAAACTCAATTTTTTTTATAATAAAGCTTTATGAAAGCTGTCTGTCTTTCTGTTGAGGGCCTGGCTCAAACGTCACTCAGCTGGGGCTGGTGTGATAGTACAAGGGTAGGATGTTTGCCTTGCATGAGGCCGACTTGGTTCGATTCCCAGCATCCCATATGGTCCCTTGAGCACCACCAGGAGTGAGTCCTGAGTGCAGAGCCAGGAGTAAGCCCTAAGCAGCACCAGGTGTGGCCTAAAAAGAAAAAAAAAAAAGATGTCACTCAACTGTATTCTCCCATTCGTGTTTTCTTCCAAGGGAGAGGATGGGTTTCCTATTTTACGCTTCCAAGTTTGAATATCGTGATTGCTCTGAAAAAACTGCAATCTGGGGAACGAGGTTAGGTTGGTGTGCAAGTGAATTAACTCCTGGGCTCGTAGGTTCTTGAGCATCAGATGAAAGACTTGCAGAAACTTAAGGAGTTCAAGTTTATCGCCCAGTTCAAGTAGATCAGAACCAGGTCCGTCGCCAGTGTTCAGGCCTCTCCCATGTAAGGTGTCACTTGTCCTGCGATGCCTGTCCAGTGTATGATGTCCCCTGGCTGGTACTCGTGCTTTATTACCTGTCCCCAGCGGCTCCCTGTCCCCTCAGCTCATCTCCAGCCATGACCACATGCATGTGGGTGAGATCCCAGCTCTCCTGTCGTCTGTCCGGGCATAGGGGAGGGGACCAAGGGACAAGTTGCTGGTGGAGGGGCATCCTTTTATCTTCTTCCCACCCTGATCCCTCCCATGATCTATTTTGACACCATGCCTTTTGGATGGGCCCAAAACTGGTCCAAGCAACCAGTGAAATGAACTAGTTTTCCTGGCCCTACCCTTCGTTCTTCTGCCACGTCGGTTACAATCATGTTAAAGTTCATGATGTTGATGTTCAAGTCACTGCTCCCCACCCCCCATCCTTTACTACTACTGGCTCAGGTCCTGAGCTTCCAGTTTGTATGGCTTACCCAGAAGCCCTTTGCTGCCCATCCAGAATTTTCTTCGCCCACAGTATGAACAGTATCTGACCTCTGACCTCAGCAACTTTGTTTTATGGGCAAGGGACCTTCAGGCAGTTATAACTATCTTGATGACAGAAAAGGAAAGATCGTAAATTTAAACCCCAAGGTCCTCGTCAGTTCTCCTGCGCATCCTCTTTCCAGTCTGAGTCAGGGCCAGTGGTGCTGGGTGCCAACAGCCAGATGTCCCAGGGAGCTGACCCCTCTTTGTAGCCCGGGGCCCCTGTCCCTGGTATAGATGCTCCCGTCCTGTGTAAACTAAAAAAAACTGCAGCAGCGGTGGTCTATCTCTCCCACCACCTGCATTTGGTAGTCTCACGCCGGTTCCCCCCACCCCGGGAGGTTGATGGTGATGGGCAGGTGAAGGAAGGAACGAGGGCCAGGCTGGTTGGTCCTTAGTTGCAGTTTATTCCATTCCCATCTCCATTCTCCTCTGATTCTCCTCCTACTTCTTCCTCCCCCATGCTACTTCATTCTCCTCCTCAATCCCCCTTCATTCTCCTCCTCAATCCCCCTTCATTCTCCTCCTCAATCCCCCTTCATTCTCCTCCTCAATCCCCCTTCATTCTCCTCCTCAATCCTCCTTCTGGCTCTAGAATCTGAATCTGGATCTCCTTTCTCCTTCTCCTTCTGGAGTCTAGATTCTGATCCTCCAGCCCACTCTCACAATCTAGTTATATCCCAAAGCATGAGGGGTTGGAGCTTAGACATAAGTGTGGTCACAATCAATAGGGGTAAAGTTCTTTCCCTCAAGGGGTACTTTCTTCTAGGACAGATACCCTCTCAGCAGGACGACCCACGCATGGGTGTGTTTCTCCTCTCCTTGTCCATCAAACATATAAGCATTAATAATATAAATCATTTTGTATGGATACAGTCAGAAATACCTTAAGCTTATAGAATTGCTCTCTAGGGCCATCTCAGTCTCAGACTACAGTGCTCAGGCCATAGAGTCTTTCCTATCCCTAGCAGGGTCCTAGTCTCGTCGTTACTTTTGGATCATGACAACATTTGTCTATGATTAAGCTCTTAACTTATAGTTAAGAATCATGGCACTTTGGCCTGGCCCATTTCGATGCCAGGGTAGCTCACAGCTTGCCCTGGGTCAATTCAGTCCCTCATTGGGACCCTGCTTTGGGGGTGCTAGGAAATAAGGGCAACTGAGGCTTAAGTCGAGAAAGCAGATGCCCGGGAGTGAATAATATTCAAAGCCAATTAAATCCTAAGTTATAAAGCATAATATTAACTGTCTTCCTGTATCTATACAAAAAGGACATTGATTTAAAGTAAACTATTCAAAAGACAGAAGGAGAAGGAGAAAGGCAATATTTCACTCATACATATAAAATCATAGATTTCTGAGGAATCTGACCTTACAAGTTAACAGAGTCTGATTAGGGGAAAAAGCTGATTAACTGGTTGGGGAGGAGAGCATAGGGAAGAGTTTACAGATAAACACAATGGGATGGAAGTGTCCTCAGCAGCAATGTAATAAACCTGACTTTCTTGTGGCAAGGGAGGAAGGACAAACCAATGTCATCCTACACTCTCCCGTCTATTTCATGTCCCTGGTGTAGATGCTCCCGTCCTGGCTATCTTAAGCGGAAGCCATGCCAGTGAGCGAGCTGCGGGGTGATGAGGATTGTGACTCCAAGACAAGACTCTCCGAGAGGGTCCCCTGATCTCTCTCGCCAGGAGTGCTCCCCCACTAGGAGCCTATATCCAGCTAAAAATCTAAGCCTTTGGGCTTTATGAACGCATTAATACAAGTGGACATGCTAGTAGGAAGAATGAAGGGTTGGGGCAAAGCTAGCACCCTGAAGGCACCCCCTTTTCTAGCACTGCAAATGTCTGCCAGGGTGTTCAGCTAGACCCTAAGGATTCTGTAATACTACTCTCATTGGGGAAGGTTGTTGTGAACCAATAACCTTTGTTCTTGGGGCTGAAGGGATAGTACAGCGGGGAGGGTCTTTGCCTTTCATGTGGCTGAACCCAGGTTCAATCCCCGCATCCCATATGGTCCCCTGAGCACCACCAGCAGTGATTCCTGAGTGCAGAGCCAGGAGGAACCCCTGAGCATTGCAGGGTGTGACCCCCAAAAGCCAAAATAAATAAATAGATAAATAACCTTTGTACTTGTCCCCTTCCCAGCTCATTCTCCTCAACTTCTAATTCGGAAACCAGAATTCAGTTTTGGAGGATGAAAGGGATTTCTCAGTGCAGTGTCTCAGGGCCAAACCAGTAAATAAAATAGCTTCAAACAGAGAGGCTTGCTCTGGGTCATTCAGGAAGAGGCCAGGTGTGTTTTAAGGACCTGATTGAGAGGCAAGGGCATTAAACTGTAATGCAAGTTTGCATTCAGAATCATCTTCCCCAAAGCAATTTTTAGTGAGATTCGATTTGCCTGGCAGAAAATGCTTTCTTTGCCACCATCAGGCTCTGGGCCAGACTCTTGACTCTTGGGCTCTGTTGCAGTCAGAGCTCCCTCCCCTCCCTCATCCCGGCCAGAGGCAATCACCAGGCTGCCGGTGTCATCACAAAGGCGCAGAGTGAGCCTGCATTTCTCAACCCCTACACTGTAGACACTTCAGCTTGGATCATTCTCAGCTGGGGAGGTGGGGTTTGTCCTTGGTGCTGTCCGATGTTGAGCAATATCGTGGCCCCTTTTCATTAGATGCCAGTGTATATGCCAACTTGTGATGAACCAAGAATGTTTCCAAATATTTCTACATCCCTCTCTCCTTCCATTCCTCCCTCCCTCCCTCTCCCCTCTCTCTTACACACACACACTACACACACACACACACACACACACACACACACACACACACACACACATGCACACGCATCCACAGTGTGGTTTTGGGGATTCATCCCAGCGGTGAGGCTAACTAGTTGGTTGTCTGTGATTCCTATGAGTCTATTGTGTCAACAAACCACCCTTGACTCACTTATACATGGACACTGGCGCTGCTTTAACTTGGGGACACTGCATGTGCCTGTTCCAGATGCCTCTTAATGAATCTGTATAGCCATATATCCTCATTTCTCTCCTTTTTGGGTCACACCCAGAGATGCACGGGATTACTGCTGGCTTTGCACTCAGGAATTACTCCTGATGGTGCTCAGGGGATCATATGGGATGTTGGGAATCGAACCCGGGTTGGCAGCATGCAAGGCAAACATCCTCCCTGCTGTGCGATTACTCTAGACCTCATTCCTGTTTCTCTGAAGGAGTAAAGGCAGTGGGTGATGTGTATCTTTTTTTGGCTTGACAAGACGTTGCAAACTGTTCCACGGTAGCTTTATCGTTTGATATCTCCGCCAGCAATATATGAATGAAGTGGGTGAGAGTTCTGGGGGCTTCGCCTGGTCACAGACATTTGTTCTGTTCTGACTTCTAAATTCCAAACTGTGGGACAGTAGAATCTATTCCATTACATTCCTCTAACAACGAATGACATTGGTTAACTTCTTTGGTGGGCTTTTTGGCCATTGAGGTAGCATCTTTGAAGAACCAACTGGTCACATCTTTTATCTATCTATCTTTTGCTGTGAGTTTTGGTTTGGGGCCACACCTGATGGTGCTCAGGGGTAACTCCTGGCTCTGCATTCAAGAATTCCTTCTGGTGGTGCGTGGGGGACCATACAGGACACCAGGGATTGTAACCTGGTTCAGCCACATGCAAGTACAGAGGATCGGGTGCTTGCTTTGTACATGGCTGACCCGGATTTGATCCCCAGCATTCCATACGGTCCCCCTGAGCACTGCCAAAAGTAATTTCTGAGTGCAGAGCCAGGAGTAAGCCCTGAGCATCACCGGGTGTGGCCTGAAACAAAAAACAAAAACAAAACCCCCCAGC